>NC_062572.1:41024878-42346878 GCF_022837055.1 Prionailurus viverrinus
AAACAAAAACAAAACCAAACAGCTTGTGGGCTGAGTGATAAGTGGGATTATTTGCTCAACTTAAAGTTTTGTAGCTGAAGTGATGTCACAAGGATATCATGATACTAGATAGACACCTACAGTTCAGGGGTGCCTGGGTGGCTAAGTTGGTTGAATGACCAACTTTTGATTTGGGCTCAGGTCATGTTCCCAGAGTTGTGGGATCGAGCCTCGCATCAGGCTCCATGCTGAGTGTGGAGTCTGCTTGAGATTCTCACTCTCCTTCTGCTCTTCTCCACCTCTTGTGCGAGGTCTGTCTGTCTTTCTCTCTCACAAAACAAAAGAAAAGAAAGAAAGAAAGAAAAAGAAAAAAAAACCTACAGCTCATGGGTGGTGTGTTTCTCTGTATGTTTCATAGGGAATTTACCTTAGGGATACTATTTTGTGAAGATGTATTGTCATCTTGAGATATATATATATATATATATATATATATATATATATACACACACACACACATACACACACATATATATCTCATGTTTTATATATATATCTCATTATATATATATCATGTTTTATATATATATATCATGTTATATATATATATATCATGTTTTATATATATATCTATATCTCATGTTTTATATATATATCTATATCTCATGTTATATATATATATATATATATATATATATATATAATGGATTCTTTTAAAAGGTTACAGGTAAGGAAATCTTATATAAGTTTATAAGTGAGAGCTTTTCAGAAGCAGTTTCAGTGACAGAAGTAGGCAAACAATCAGGCGGTTCTAAGAAATAAGGTAAATATACATTATATAATATTTTAATACTGTGAGTACCACCTAATACTATTAATACCCCTCACCGGCATAAAACTGGAACACACTCTGCATAGATCATGATCCCCACATGTTAAAAACCAAGGAACCATGAATTATACGTATTTTCAAGCAATGGGCACGGTTTCTCTTTGCGTGAGGCTGTTTGACGTCTCTTTCGGCACATTCACCTTTCGTTCATTCCAGTGTTGGGGGGATTGAGCTAGACCTAGTTTGTACAATCTATTCTGCCACCTCCAGGTTTTTCCAAACTACAGATTAGGTGCTCTGGTTTGGGGTGAAATTACAATCAGAAATTATAGCAGAGAAAGTATCAGTATAATACCATGTTGAGGTAGTACACGTGGGCTATGAATTTGGTAACTACAACTAGTATGACTTTTCTCCCCAATTCTGGAAACTAACTGGAAGAATTGTTGAGTCACTATATTTTATGAAGTGTCATCTCTGGATGTCTTCTCTGTCTTGACATTTCTAGCTATGTCTCTTACTTGGGTCATATTGCAATCAGTTGGATCGCAATATATCGTGCAGTCTCCTGGCCCCTTTATTAGGCAGAGTGATTCTTAGGGTCACTTGTGCATTTGGGAAGGATAGTAGGCTTCAGCTCATCCCCAGGGACCTCTCCTCACTATTTGAAACTTTCACGCATCTCTCATTCAGATCTGGGCTCTTTTTTTCTAATAATGTACATTTGTGTTATAACCTATTTATCTAACAAAGTTCTGCCAACTTAGACTGTCCTGAACACAACCATGAAAGGAAGAACACTGTTAGAGAATCGCAAAGGGAAAATTAGTCAGTGTTCACATGCTTTCCTTCGCAGGAGACCAGGTATCCTGTGTTCTCACAGCAGAACCTACTGACCATGAATTACATGAATCATTGAAGGACTTGATTTAATAAGCATGATTACCTGATCTCTCAGGCTTTGAGTCCTCCTCAAGTTGCATTCAGCCATTTCAACATAATCGGTATTGGCATTATTAGATTAGAAGCAGGAAGGGCAAAGCAACGGGAAATGCGTGGGTGAGGTCAGCCAGTTAAAAATACTAAGAACTAATGATTGAGCCTGATGAATGACAAGAATGATTACTACCAAAACTTTGAAAACTGATACCATTTAGTAGAGGCACCTACATATCACGAAGACAAGATGATGCAACCACAGGTGTCTGTGCTGAGAACGATCAAGAAAATATTAACACACATTTAGTATATTTTCTCCAGGGTGAGGAATTACATAGTATTTTTTTAAAAGATGTCCACCAAAAATGTTGAAATATTTACTATCTCAGTGTTGATAGACCAGATTTGTTCTCAGGAGAATTCTTTCATTCGTAATAATTGTTCCCAAAGGGTGGCAGTTAAATGATGTGCTTCTTTATGATTGCCTTACTTCCTGTCAACTAATGTATGTGAAATTATATGGTATTTTCAAAGGTAAGGTCACTGTAGTAAAGGTTTGGTAAATCTCATTCTAAATACAGGTTTGCAATGATGTTTACATATTAGAAACACCTCAGGAGTTTTAAAATACTGGCCCCTGATCCTTACTACAGGCCAATGAAATCAAGATCTCTATGCATTAGGTCTGGGCTTGATTTCTTCATAAACATTTCCCAAGTGATTCTAACATGTAACCAGTTTGGAGAAGTTCTGTTCTAAATGAATAAAAATCTTACTGCACCCCAAGAATCTTGGACCACCTTCTAAATACAGAAGATCCCCAGTTTATAGATGGGCTTTTGAGACAGCTAGCCTTTGTACCTTCTGGAATGAGTCAGGAGGAGAGCTGCTTCTGAAATCCTTTGTCTATGCTTGAGAAAATAATCCACAGTAAAAGGAAAATTCTCTTATGAAAACTGCTACTTCACAAATGTTAGAGTGATCAGATCAAACAGTAAAAAGACAGGGTGAATAAGGAGTATTATTCACCATGAAAACTTCATAAGTCAACATCTGAGAACAGCATCTGAGACATGCCCACACAAAAGACATGACTGCAGTTCTACAGAAAACTGTTCTCAAAACTTTACTTTTGAGAAGTAAGCTTACAAACAAAGCATCTGATTACTGAGTAAAAACCCCAAACTTACTAGGGGTAGCCATGGAATTCTTGTCAGAAGTATTGGAAACTCAATTTGGAGGAGGTAGGGAGGGTTCGGAATTTCTGTTTTCTAAATGTAACAAATCATGTGAAAGATACTTCTTTTATTAGAAGGAAAAATACTGATTCCCTTTCTGTGCTGTAATTTACGTGTCCTTCATTTTCAATAACAGCTCCTCTAAAGAAAAACCTCTTCCAGTGGCACCTGGCTGGTTTAGTTGGTAGAGCGTACAACTCTTGATCTTGAGTTGTGAGTTTAAGCTCCACATTGGGTGTAGAGGTGATGTAAATAAATAAATGAATCTTTAAAAAAAACAGAAAGAAAAGAGGGCCATCTGGGTGGCTGAGTCAGTTCAACATTTGACTTCAGCTCAGGTCATGATCTCATGATGTGTGGGTTCAAGCGCCGTGTCAGGCTCTGTGCTGATAGCTTGGAGCCTGGAGCCTGCTTCAGATTCTCTATCTCCCTCTCTCTCTGCCCCTCCCCTGCTCGTAGTCTGTCTGTATGTCTCCCTCTGTCTCTCTCTGTCTCAAAACTAAACATTTAAAAAAGGAAAGAAAAGAAAAACCTGTTCCAAATCTTTAAAAAGCATTACTTTCATGTAATAAAACTACCAAAAGACTCCATTTTGGTGCAGTATTAATTTATCACAGAATTGTTATGGAAAACATTTCCTGAAGTTTTAAGTTAACAGATTATTTATCCTATATTACATATTCTGCACTGCTCTGAAACAGTGCCATTGGGGATGCTGGGACACACACTGACACAAAGGAGCTGCCAGAAGGAAAGGTGTCCCTGAGAATAGATGTCTCCAGGATGCTAGCATCTTACCTTACCTAGGCTGCAGCCATGAAGAGGACAAAAAGAAATGGCCATTGGACATCGTCTACCTAAGAGGTACCGCGTGTTAAAGAACTGGTCCTGTATTAGTCAGTCAGCAGTGCTTGGAACCATACAGCCGTGAGTCCCATCAGCAAAACTGATTTTCTCAGATAGTGGCATCTGATTCCCCTGGTGAGAGAAACTTTGACCTTTTCGTCTGAAACTAAATTTTAATACAGAGCTTCGGAATGGTTAGAATCTCTCACATTGGATAATAATACAATTTTATCATAAATAGCATGTTTGTATTTTACCCATCTTTTGGTGGGTCTTCCTGCTCTCTTGGATCACTCAAGCTAGGGGGAGCAAGCTACCTTATGTTGAGCAGCCTTATGGAGAGACCTGCGTGGTGAGGTACTGAAGCCTCCTACCAACAACCATCGGAGTGAGTTTAGAAGTAGAGCCTCCTGCCCCAGTCGAGCCTCCAGATGTCTGCCTTGCCAGTTGATAGCTTGACTGGCACGTCCTGAGAGATCCTGAGCGATCCTGAGCCAAATGGCTGTCAGATTCCCAAACCTCAAACTATGTGAGATAACAAATATTTGTTGCTTAAGGCTGTCAAGTTTTGAAGCAATTTGTTGTTTAGCTGTAGATACATAGGAAGAGAAGTTGACCATAAGGGTTGTCCAACGAATTCAGATCTCAGTGAGTGAGCTGAGGGGTGATACTAATGGCGTAGTTTGACTCAATATAATTTGTTCTGGAAAACCAGATTGATAAATGGCTCCCTGGTCAAAGTGATATCTCATGGATTCTGTACATTTCAGATTCCATTAAATCTTTGAGATCAGTGCTGACATTTTAAGAAGCAAAATGTCACAGAAGAGTTCTATATACCAAATAATTTAGTGTTAATTGTAGTAGCTGGATTAAGACTTACTAGGAATCTTTATTCTTTGAGGGAAAGAGTTTTAACTGGGGCACAGAAAAGAGGAAGATGAATCTGAGAATTTATAGGTAGGTATTTATTACATACCCAGAGGAGTTTTGGAAAGCAAGTGAAAAGCACAAAGGGAAATTCAAAGGTGAGATTGAAAGATTCCATAGATAAATTCTGCCTTCTTCATGGTGTTTTTTGTTTGTTCGTTTGTTTTTGCATAGGGCCCTGGTAGCAGCCAGTGCACCTAGAGAAAACCCTGCCATCTGCTGCCTTCCCGTAGCTTCCAGCTTGCCTCTGCTGGAGGTGAGCTTCCAGAACCAGTTGGGAAGTCTAGGAACCTCAGGTTCCATTAATTCAGCCCAAGGTCCCCAAGGACTAGCATCGTTAATCTAGATTTAGCAGATTAGCCTACATTTCCCTGTATATTCCTACCCTTCACTGCTAAAAGTTGTGAAAGAAAAAAGAGCAAGCGAAAGTAATGAGTCATACCGGGGTTTGGCTCAAGGCAGGGATTCTGAGAAGCCAGGTGGCAGACAACCTGGGCAGAGGTCCAGACTGAAGGGAGGCAGGGGCAAGGTGGAGGCAGACGTCGAGGTGAAATGTACATGCAGGTAGGAAATGAGTCTTAGGAACCAGTTACGGATGCAAAGGCAGAAATCCAACCGCTGAGAGGGAGATAGTCAAGGACAAGAGCAATGCTTACACAGTACTGCCCAGAGAACTTGGAAACTGAACTTCCACTTGCTTGGACATGATGTCAAGATATGAGCTCATTGCGGAGCTGAGCGAAGCACAGACATGTGAAGGCTTAGAGGGGATGCGAGCATGAGGATGAGGAAACAAATGATTTCCCTGGAATGATCACAGCATGTGGATACACATCCCACCTCTCCTCCTTTCCTCTTTATTTTTAGTTCAGTGTACTAGGATTTCCCGGTCTCCAGGGAATCTGAGCTTCTCTCCCTAAAAAACACAGGAATCTGCTGGACAGACTTTGTGGATTACCCATGGCATAAGTGATTTTTCCTACCATAACCGTGGCCCTCCAGAAAGTAATTCAACAAAGCACATACAACTGATGTGTAGGAAGTTATAGAAGGGAAAGTATCTTCATGTGTGCCGCTAAAGAAACTCTGATTAGAAAACGTGTTTGCTTTCATTATGATGTCAGAGGCCTTCGGCACTTCTGCAGCAGCAGTCGCATAGACAGGGTGGCTTATAAACAACGCAAACTTGTTTCTCGCAGTTTTGGACATTCGGAAATCCAAGAGCAAGGTGCTGGCCGATGGCGTGTCTGGTGAGGACCTGCCTTCTAGTTCATAGGTGACCGTCCTTTCACTGTGTCCTCTCGTGGAAGAAGGGGAAAGAGAGTCCTGTGAGGTCTCTTTTTAAAAGGGCACTGATTTCATTCACATTGGGGATAGGGTTTCAATATAGGAATCTGGGGCAGATGCAAACATGTAGTCTGTAGACTAATAATTGATTCAGTGTTAACCACACTGTTTTTAATAAGTAGGGAGTTGTTTGTAAATCATTTCCTGTTCATGTGGTTTAGTATTCTGAAGTGGCTTTACTCTCTTTGAAGAAAAGCATTTTAAAAAAAAAGGCAAACGGCAGTGTACAAAGAATACGTTTCAAATCTGATAGGGACTCCTCATGACAGAATATGTTGAGGTAAAGCGTGATTGATTGGTTTACAAATGAGTCGTCGGCACCAGGTACGAGATCAAATGTGCAAGATCAACATAGATCCTGCATTTAGCGAACTTGGAATTCCAATGAAAGCGAAAGTATTTTTCATCTAAAATTTTCTTGGTCTTTAGCCACGCATTTTGCAGTGGGTCAGGTTTTGGAACCATTTACAAAATCTTTGTTTTTCTTAAATTTTGCATTCTATTTAATATTGAAAATGTAATACCTAAAGCAATTTTAATAAGAATTCATTAAAACTAATAGAAGAATGTATTAAATCTCAAGTGAGGCGTAATTGCATCTCCGATCATCACAAGCAGCATAGAAAGGTGTCTAGTCTGGGGCGCCTGGGTGGCTCAGTTGGTTGAGCATCCGATTTCTGCTTAGGTCATGATCTCGCGGTCCATGAGTTCGAGCCCCGTGTCGGGCTCTGTGCTGACAGCTCAGAGCCTGGAGCCTGTTTCGGATTCTGTGTCTCCCTCTCTCTCTGACCCTCCTCCGTTCATGCTCTGTCTCTCTCTGTCTCAAAAATAAATAAATGTTAAAAAAAAATTTTTTTTTAAAAAGGAAGATGTCTACTCTGTCCTTTTTCTATTGCTACCGTAATAAGTTACCGCAAACGTAGTGGCTTAAGACAACACAAAATACCATGCAGTGTCGGAGGCCAGAAGTCTGGCCTGAATCTCTTCGAGCTAAAATAAAACTGTCAGCAGGGCTTGATACCTTTCTGGAAGCTCTAAGGCAGAATCCATTTCTACACCTTTCCCAGGGTCTCGAGGCTGCTCTTGTTGCTTTGCCGGTGGCCCTTTCTTCCATCTTTGAAGCCTACAGTGACTGACCGAGTTGTCGCGTTGCCATCCCTCTGATGCTCTTCTGCCTCTCTCTTCCACTTTTCAGGACCCTCATGATTCCGCTGGTGGATAATCGAGGATAATCTCCCTATGCTAATATCAGCTAATTAATAGGCTTCATTCAATCTGCAGCATTAACTTCCGTTGGCTGTGTAACCTAGCATAGTCACAGCTTCTGAGCCTTAGGACATGAGCACCTTTGGAGCTTTGATTCCGCCTACCGCAGCTACTAAATTTTTCTGTCCCTGTAAGAAGTGACCATCGGGTCAGCTCTCTTCAGGAGTTCTACCGTCTCTTTAAATGACCTGCTTCTATGTTTATTAACTTTTTTTTTTTTTTTTAGTTTCCAGCGCTTAATCTGAAGTCCACCTTGGACTATTTGAACCCTTCACTTTGCCCTACAGCTCTGGGACTTGCCAGGCCTTATTCTTCTCCATTTGGAAGCAGGTCATATTGGCCGCCTAAGTGTCCATCAGTAGGTGATAAAGAAGATGTGGTTTATATATGCAGTGGGATATTACGCAGCCATAAAAAAGGATGAGGTCTTGCCATTTGTGACAGCACGGCTGGATCTCGAAGATACCGTGCGCTTAGCATGAATAAGTCAGACTGAGAAAGACAGATACCATATGATTTCACTTATATGCGGAATCTAAAAAAAAAATGAATACACAAAAAGCGGAATCCAACCTATAACTACAGAGTACAAATGGATGGTGGCCAGAGGGAAGGAAGGCAGGGGGGATGGGCAAAATAGATGCAGGGGGAGTGGGAGACACAGGCTTCTAGCAATGGAATGAATGAGGCACAGGAATAAAAGACACTGCATAGGGAATATAGTCAGTGGTATTGTAACAATGTCCTGTGGTGACTGATGTAGCCACACTTGTGAGGAGCACAGCGTGATGCGTGGAGAAGTTGAATCGCTGTTGTATTCGCCTAAAACGAGTGCAACAGTGTTGCCATACCCAAATGAAAACAATTGTAAAAGAACGGAAACTGACTGCTGCTTGAAAATTAAAAAAATAAACGATCTTGGGGCGCCTGGGTGGCTCAGTCGGTTAAGCGTCCGACTTCAGCTCAGGTCACGATCTCGCGGTCCGGGAGTTCGAGCCCCGCGCCGGGCTCTGGGCTGATGGCTCAGAGCCTGGAGCCTGCTTCGGATTCTGTGTCTCCCTCTCTCTCTGCCCCTCCCCCGTTCATGTGCTGTCTCTCTCTGTCTCAAAAATAAATAAAAAAACATTAAAAAAAATTAAAAAAAAAAATAAACGACCTTTCACAATGAAAAAAGAAGAAAACAATTCATCCTCAGGAGCCATCAGTGCACTCAAGCTTAGCTACTGACAGACGTAGCCGACGAACTCTATTCACAAAATGACATAGGTTTCTCTTATGTGTTTGGTAAGTGGCAGTAATTATAACGGTAGCGGCTAAACTCTCTGCTCAACAATGCTGTGAGGTCGGTACTTGCCCAGGGAATAAAAAGCTTGGTGGGAAGGGACGTAATTTGCTGTATTTTTCCCCATCGTGATTCTGTAGCCTTAATATCGAGGCTTACGAACCCAAACGAGTAAATAATGACATTTTACCTTGTACGGACAACCGTGGAACCAGTTGGTATGAAATTGCGTCGCAGTGCATTTATGACAGCTAATGTTTGTGCCTGCCTCCCGTGTTCTACCACTGTTCTTAGCGCTTCCGAGGGCATATCTCATTCAGTGAGATACCTCACGAATTTGTCAGGTAGGTGACATTGTCCTCCCATTTGCAGTTATGGGGACTGAGGCGCGCTGAAGTTAAGTAAGTTGCCCAGGGACACCCAGCCATAGATTACTAGTCCTAGCCCCAGGAGGCTGGGGACAGAGTGCTTGCTTATCAATACTCTGCTGTGCTGCCCACGCACGGCTTTCAGATTGCCTTGTCTGTGAGGCTTTTAAAATCTATTTCCTTTCTTGTCTGCACCCTGAATCTGTAGTCCATTTGAATAGTTTTATTCTTGTTTCCTTGCATGTCATTAAAGGCTAACAATTACTCAATTTAGTTTCACTTGGTACAAAATGCGTTCATTTCCTTCGTTCATTCTTAGGGTGACCACTGTTTCGTAATAATGCAAGACTACATTGTTAAGTATGATTTTCTCTTTGTTACTTTCTGATCGTAGAGCCACTTAGACAAATATACACCCTGCATGTTTGTGCACAGACACGCGTGCGCACGCACATACACAGATTGCACAGGAAATACTTTTACTTCATTAGTTAAGGAAATTAGACAGAAGTGCTAAGTACTAGCTCACATTTTTGCAATTTTTCTGGCTGTATCCTGCTACTCCAGAGGAAAAGCTTTCTTTGAATTGCTTGAATTTTAACTAAATGTAGAATTACATAGCTATTGATCTGTTACTTAAATATACAAATGAATAGGTTTTTCTTACCTATGACCAGGAAAAGAGATATAAGAAGAGAAAACAAAATCTTAATGTTGGAAGACATCTTAGACAGTACCTAATGATCTAATACAACCTCCTGTTCATGAAATAATTTTTAGTTAGCGTTCTTGGCATTTTTAACGATAGACAAACTTTTATTCATTCCATTCTAATTTTAAGCAGATCTAGTTACTAGAAAGTTGTTCCATGATTGAGACAAGTTTGTTTTTTAAATTTATTTATTTTTGGGGGGGAGGGGCAGAGAGAGAAAGGGAGAAAGAGAGAATCCCAAGCAGGCTCTGTGCTGGCACCCCAGAACCCGAGGCGGGACTCAGTCTCACAAACCGTGAGATCATGACCTGAGCCAAAATCAAGACTCAGGTGTTCAACCAACTGAGCCACCCAGGATCTCCGAGACTAGTTTCTGCTCACTTTTTATTTCTTTTTAGTATTAGATAACTTAGCTCACTGCTTCACTGCTTGGCCCTCAATAGGAGTCCAGTATGTATTTGTTAGATGTATACTTGTTCATTTACCTTTTTTTTAAATTTTTTTTAACGTTTTTATTTATTTTTGAGACAGAGAGAGACAGAGCATGAAGGGGGGAGGGGCAGAGAGAGAAGGAGACACAGAATCGGAAGCAGGCTCCAGGCCCTGAGCCATCAGCCCAGAGCCCAACGCCTAATATTTAGCAGCAAAGTTAATGCAGCATAATCTGTAATATAAACGATAGAAATAACAAAGAACAAAAAGAATATTCCAGTCTATAAAAAGCGGATATGGATCTTGAAAATCAAGGAACGTGTACAAATAACGTCAGGGTCATCTAAGTTGAAGACAAGGATCATTTATTTTGTGGTTAAATATTTAATCATCTCTCTATCTTTGTCTGAAACACAAAGGATAGCAAATGAGCATTGTCTTCTACAGAGGCATGCGTTCAGTTTATTTTGCTATGCGCGGCTATAGTAGGTATAAATGAGTATCTCCTATGGTTAAATCACCTGTTACTTAGTACCCGTATTTCCAGATAAATGTTACATATCTATTTTATGAGGGGGGAGATGAGTGAGAATCTTTCTTACGCCTTTTACAAAGCATCCAATTCTTAGGAACAAATGCATCTATGCTGCTTTGCCCCGAGATGTAAAGGCATGCTCATCAGATAGGTAAATGGCAAAAAGCTAAATCTGTGATTATACAGGAGGCATAGTCTGGATCCCAATGATCTCATCAGGAAAGATAAGGCATGGTGAGCTGGATGAAATTTAATAATGCAAAGAAATGCACAGAGGTTAAATAAAATAAAAAAGGCATCAAGAAAGGATTAGAAAACCCTGCCTACAAAGTAGGCCATCTGGAAAAGACCCAGCATTTTAATCGGCTACATACACACTCAAATGTATCAACACAGTGACATGGCTTAGATTGTGTTAATGAGATGAGAGCGTGGGAAAGAAAAACCTGAATTTCTTCCTGCCCTGATTTTGTCAGATGTGATGACACAGAAGTCAGTACCCAACCCAGTAAATCTCAAGGTATGGTTTTAGTTTTCTTTGGCATTCAGTGGACCTCTAGAAATCACATTACTTCTCCTCCAGCGTGATGTAGACCCAGAAATTGAGCCTCTCCATTGCCACCACTGCTATCAGTAAAAATTTTCCGAACAAAATCTCTCTGCCGTTTGGTAGGGAAAAAGTTGATGGACTTAATTAATGGATACATTACCTTTCTCTTTGTCCTGTACCCCAAGGTGTCCGGTTTGTGTATGACTTAGGCATATATCAAATTTACTGTTTTCTAAATGACTTTTTAAACAGAGATCCCGTATGAAAACAGTGACAGGGAATCACTTTGGGTTTATTCCACATTCCAGATCCATATCCGCTCGTCTCCTCTCACTAACATCTCTGACACTTCCCTGGTCTCCCCTCCATCTTTCCTCTGCCTTTTCCAGTTCCCGTCAAGCCCCAGCCCCACCCCTGCACCCCCACTGCAGTTGTATCTGCATACCCTCTGCCATGCATCCTTGAATTCATCTGCCTGCCGGGCATTGTCTGAAACAAAAATCAGATTTTTAAAAATATACGTATAGCTGCTGTCATACTCCATAATAAGTGCTTAATAAGGAAATAGAAAGTGAAGTGGCCACTTTATAACTTGCTATAATTCCCTTTCATGTTGACTAAGGGTTTACCTGTCGCTGGACTAGTTTATTTTTTGGAAGGTAGGAAGCCGTCATGTATCTCAGTAACACAAAATCCTGAAAGTAAATCAATCAGGGGAGAGTAACAGAGCTTTGGGTCTTTAAACTAGAGTGTGTAAATATTCTGGGAGACAGTTCATTGAGAGAAGTAAATGATTTGACTGTCACATTTCTTTGATGAATATGGTTTTAGAGCAAGTTCTCGTTAACAATCGTAAAATACAACAATTTGTGTAATAAACCCTTCCTGTTTAGCCAGATGTTGCCAAAGAAGGTGATATATGCATTCATGTATATTACAAACCCCGAATTACAGGTTTACCAGCCCAACAAGCTGGCATCAGGCTCCATTGTCCCAGCTGAAGAGACTTGAAATGAATGCCCTCCTCCAGCCCGTAACTCAGATTATGGTCCCTCTTGCCACGTTGATGCTTTTGGCATCCCACATACCATTTTGACATTTTGCTCAATATTTCTCTCATTTTCTTATTATGGATCATGACACCTCTCTGCTTGCCCTGGCAGTTCACTATCCTGTGCTTTCAAGGTTTTCAAAGCGTAAACATGACTAACCCCTTTACTCTGCCTTTCGCGGACTTCTCTCCTTGAAGTGAGAATAACTACGTACACCATTAGAGTCCTTGGCAACGTGTCATTTCTGCTCTTTCAGTCGGAATCAATGCCAGCATCACATTGTGGGGGCTCGAACTGTGCTCTTCACATTGGCTCCGTGCTGGGAAAAGGACCCAGACATCCCATCCCTGCTCCTCCTCTCTGGCCATCTTCCTCCTTCCTTTTGGACAAGACACATGTCCTTGTGTCGTTGGGCTGTCAAGGAAGCCTTGCCTGATAGAGCAAGAATAGTCCAACTGTCTGTGTAGTACATTCTACTGTTCGAGGAGGATACATTTTAATGATTTGTACAAGTTCGGTACTTAAAGTTCTCTCAGGAGATAGTAAAAGCCAAAATAATCTTAATATTTTGAATATTATAATCCGCAATATTTTTCAAGGCTTTTACCATAAAAGTATTCATATCATAATAAAATAAAAACCTTAGTTCATCATGATGAGTGTGCGTGCACACAAACACACACAGACGCACACACACACACGCACACACACACCCAAGAGTCCGATTTTCCCCCCTCAGGATTCTAGGTTGAGTACGTCAGAGTAAATGTTATAAAACACATAGGAGTAAAAGGAATTTTTTTTGAAGTAGCAAAGCTTGTGTACAGAAGTATGATTTTGATTCCTACTCTTGCTTTTGACTACGCATTGCCACAGGCCCTGGCCAGAAGGGCAGTGTGTCAAATGATTGGCTTGCAGTATTGGGGAGAGTCAGTGGTTCAATTTGGATTAGCATCTATATGCTTGCTTGTTGCCTTGTCAGAGCAGTCCAGTCCAGTCCTTGTTCTTAAACATGAATGTTAAAGAAATTACTGGGTGGGGCATTAATGGCTGATCTTTCCTAATTCTTGTGCTATGAAACTAAATAAAAAGTATTGACCGTGAATTACCATGGGCTCAGTTGAAGTTTTCTAGATCGGAAGTCTATAGTATTTTATATTAAACATGGTCGCCTTTGTATCTTTTATTTTTGCTTTTGCAAAACTCAAAAAAAATTAAATTCATATTTAGCTTATTTGGGCAAGAGTTAAATTTGTGTTGCTTCAGTAGAGGTTGAAGTAGGAATGCCTCTCAGCCTTAGTTTTAAGTTTGCTTTTTGTTTTTGTTTTTGTTTTTTAATGTTTGTTTATTTTTGAGAAGGACAGAGACAGGATGCGAGTAGGTTAGGAGCAGAGAGAGGGAGACACGGAATCCAAAGCAGGCTCCATGCTCCGAGCTGTCAGCACAGAGCCTGACGCAGGGCTCTGACTCATGAGCCGTGAGATCATGACCTGAGCCAAAGTCAGACGCTCAACTGACTGAGCCACCCAGGTGCCCCTCTTGTTTGGTTTTTTTTTTAATTTGAAAGAGAGTGAGAGTATGTGTAAGTGGGGGAGGGGCAGAAAGAGAGGGAGGGAGAGAATCCCAAGCAGGCTCCGTGCTACAACCAGCACAGAGCCCAATGAGGGGCTCAGGGCTTGATCTTACGAACCATGAGATCATGACCTGAACCAAAACCAAGAGCCAGACACTCAACTAACTGAGCCACTCAGGTGCCCCTCAGCACTAGTTTTAGAACTGGGACCTGTAGGAATAATTTACAAGAAATGGCCCAGGCTTCAGAATAGATCAAACTGTGGCAGAAGGATGTTGAGTTTCACTGGGGGAGGGGGAGGGCTCTTTTTCCATGCTCAGAGTTGGCACTTGGCTGAATATGGGAAACTGTGGTCACTAATGGGCAGAGTTAAATACACACACACACACACACACACACACACACACGAGTAAAGTCAGCTTGAAGGAACACAGAGCAAATGGTGAGGAGGAACAATTTCCTTGGCAAGATGGTAAAGAGGCAAGAGTCTGTTGAATAAAGACCTGAGTTCAGAAATCTGCAGTTTGGGACTCATGAAGACACATTTTTATATTCATTTGCCAACTCTCTTGTTTCCACCTCTGCTTGCCAAACAGGTCGCAGTAAATTGTGGCAAAAGGCAATCGAAAGGATCAATGAACTTGAATGTGTACTCCGTTCCATAATGCATGGAGTCTAAATCTCTGTGCAGGGGTTTGAATCCGTCATGTCTGCAACTAATTCCGGCAGTATTTTCCACTAGGCCCTAGCACCTTTTCTCTGCTTTGACCAGGTTGGTTTGATTTCTTCACTGGTCCATCAAGTGAATTCTGTGCCTTTGTTTATGCTTTCTCCCTCTCTGCCATTTAGAGGTCCTTCCTTGTCTTCCGAGATTGTGTTCCATTGAACTCCGTGTAGCACTTGACCGTAGGCGGTCTTGATGCCTTCTTTTGTATGTTAACATTTCCTCTTCAGGTAAGCTACTTCAGGTCCTGTCTTACTCGTTTGTGTCTTTACGCCTATCAGAGAACCAAAGGTCACTGCAAAACATTCCTTGATTCATTCAAAACATTCCTTGTGAGAACTAAAAATTAGGGTCAGTGTTTTTACTTCAACCTTTCTCCGATTTTCCTAAATGGGGACAGGCCAACGTGTGCATGTTTATGTAAAAAAGATGCTAAGATTTTTGTGCTTTCTTAGTGACTTCAGACTGTGGGCTCATGGTAGGTCTTTAGGAGAATATAAACAGTGTGACTGAAAACATTATTTTCGATTCAGGATGTGCTTCCACACGCAGGACGACTTGACGACGAGAGGGAAGAGTGATGTCTTAGATGAGTCACGACAGAGTCTAATAAAACCTGGCTATTAGACCTGACTCAATTACCAGTGGGTAGGCACTTCAGAATTAAGATCTGGAGCTATCAGTTTTCTTTCCACAAGCTGGGTGACCATGGCCATGGTATTTACCTTCTCTGGGTATGAATGTCATTAAGCTTCAAGGCAGTTTGGCCCAGTTGGTCTCTCTAATTGAATCTTGCCAGTGCCTAAGTTTGTTTCCATTTCATCTTGGACAGTTGAGGTTAATCAACTCAGTAATTAAGAAGCACTTCTTAATGCAAAATAGGTTACCTATGGCTCATGGCACTTAGGACAATCATTTCTAGGAACTAGGATCCTGAATTCCAGGTCTTGAGAAGAAGGGAGGGACCTCCTGGGAAACATTTGCCAGGAGTAAACCTTTTCTCTCTCCTACAGCAGCACCTGCCTTACACAGCACACCGTGAGCCCAATAAAGATGTGCTGATCTTCAAAGTTATTGTGCATCATGGGATGAGGAAAGGATGAAGCATATTTTTGTCTTCTCGGAAGCATAAAAATTTTAGAAAGGGAATGACAGGGGAGCTGCCACAGAGGTGGTGGACAGTGAGCGGAACCTGAGAGCAAAGCGAGGTGGAAACGACGTACCAGTTCAGATGTAAACAGAGGATTTGCTGAAATTTAATTGAATTCCAAAGGGATTGAGTCTTGTCTTGGGCAAAATCTATCAGAGATTGGTTAGCTACTTGTACGTATTCTGGTCCAAAGCTATTAGTATCTCAACTAGCCTAAATTGGGACCACCTCAGAGGTAGGAATAATGTCTTTTGATAATGATAGTTCTGAGAAAAAGCTCTGTCTTGTTTGCTCTATTCAGATATCTCAGAATATTATTTTCTTTATCTCACTGAAACTCCTCTTTTGGGTAAATGATAATCCTGCTTATTCTTCGGTACCTTCTTAGCATCCCACAGAAGGTTAGTTAGGGCGAACTGAATGGACTTGATTGGCCATGAAAATGCTAGTGCACGCGTGCATTTCTTCGGGTTTTTCCTTCGCGTGACTTTGCTGAGTTAGCGAATGATCCTTTGCTACCTGCCCAGAAGCGGATCAAGTCGGCGAATAGCTGATCTATCACTACCTACACTGCATACGGTGGCAGCAGGCTACATTCATTCTCTTCCGAGGATTTCAAACGCCAGCCACCACGACAAGGCCCATTGCTAACAATCTTTAACTGCTTAATCCTAAAATCAATCTCCAAGTATCTTAAAAGCATCCAGCTTCAAAAATTCCTGAAAGTAAGAAAGATGCGACTTTGGCTAAGAAAGAAAGGCGGCGCAGGGTTACGGGCACAGCCACTGTGACATGTGAATTGGTTTTTGATGTTCAGTTTTGTGGCGATAAACAACTCTGGCATCTGGGGCAATGTTCTCTTGTCTCATCATGAGCACATACTTTATCTTCACTGGCTGCCTTTGAATTCTGCAAAACATGTTATTTTTGGATTTGAAGGTAAACCTAACTGCTTTGTTTTGTTTTGAATATTCAGATTCCCCTTTCTTAGCTATTAGATTAAAAGGGAAAGCGCAAATGTTTTAAAAGCCTGTTGCTGGAAGAGAGTCATGAGTGCTCTTTTGTGCAAAACAAAGGAGTCTACAATTCAGTGTTTCATGGGCATGTTGCCAATTTTTCTGTCTTCTTTTCTTAACTCCTCAATATAAGTGAGCACGGTTTATTTCCAGCGGGTACCGTGCAGCCATTGGCAACCCCAACCTTAAATTTTCTCCCATATCCCCGTACCGATACTGAATACTGTCAATGTTTTAGAAGAATATGCTCCCTCCACATCACTCCTGTGTCAGGCTCCATTTACAGGGGCCCAAACGAACAGACATCATTTGCATTTTCCCAATAACAGAATGACAAAAATGAGGCCCAACAGAAATGAGACCCACTCAGAATTCCGCCGAATATCGTCTTCTCTGTTCTGCACGAAGGCATTGTTGCTCCAGTGACACAGAACCGGTAGATTCCCTGAACATTCTTCGTGCCTGAAGGCAGCTCAGTGTAACGCCGTGTGGGAACACACACTTCCATTCTAGGTGCCTGGCTGCTTGTTAAACTCTTGAATCCAGAGCGCATCGAGACCTAGGGTGGCGCCTGGGACAGCGAACGCTGTCGACGCACCTGTGCTACCAACCCCTGTGGCGACACTGCCAAAATGAATGTGGGGCTTGGAAAGAGGAACCGTAGAAATGACGGATGCTTTGGAAACAGGAGGAGGCTTAAGTTATTGCTTCTAGAGCCAGATGTGCTGAAAAGTTAAATCACCATTTTTTCTCCAGCGGTAGCTTTAAGCGTATGTCCAGGATGCTCTGCTGACGCTCAATCCGGAACGGGGTCATGAGGTCCTCACTCCAGTTTTCTTTAGAGAAGCTCAGCTTTAATGTTATCTTCTGTGTATGATTTCGTTTGAATCGGGAGCTGTGAGGCTACGAAATATTTTTAAATCCTGTCTCGTTTTATAAAGAAAAATAGAATGCGGCCAACAAAGATACTCAGTTTTCACTGGGTTTTAAATGATGCAAAGCACTCGTGGACGTCTGCTGACTCATCTGCCACTTGAGACATTAAATTGTTAGTCTTCTTCAACTTTATGCAAATTTTGTAATTCTCCAAAGACGCCGTAGGATGGGGGGTGGTCGCCAACTTGGTTACGAAGAAAAACGCTAGGGGCAGAATAAGGACTCCCTTGGTCCATCCCTGCCTGACTGTGACTTACTCTGCCCACTCTAAGAGCTCAGAGCCCCCATCTGTAAGGTCACATTCTCAAACTAAATGAACTTGACAGATTGCCAGCTTTAAAAGTTAAATAATCCCATGTCTGGAAGACTTTCTTTTCTTTATTTTTTTCTTTTAGGTTTGTTTATTTATTTTTTTGTGAGAGAAAGAGAGTGAACAGCAGGGAAAGGACAGAGAGAGAGAGAGAGAGAGAAGGAGACACAGAACCGGAAGCAGTCTCCAGGCTCTGAGCTGTCAGCACAGGGTCCTATGCGGGGTAAAAACCCACGGACCTCGAGATCATGACCTGAACCAAAGTTGGACACTTAACCGTCTGAGCCACCCAGGCGCCCCTGGAGGACTTGTTTAAAAGAAAAATAACTGATAGGATTTCTGTCTATGAGGTTTTTAAAAAGGAACACAAACACCCATCCCTCTCTGTCTCTCTCAGTGCATCTAAGTGTGTTTTCCTTGGAGGCTGGGGCCCCCTTACAGTCCCTTTCATGTCTGTATTTCTAGAACACATTTAATACCGTCACATTCCAGTTGAACTTAGTTTCCTGGTGCATTACAGATTTCACTTGTATAAATTCTACACAACTGATTTTGTGATCTCTTTCAACTAGATGAAGTCAGGGGGGTGTATTTTCATTCTTGAGTGTAGGTGGGGTTTTTTTTGTTTTTTTTTTTAAGTATTGAACACCCTGGATGTGATAGCCGCCTCCACTTGTATGGTTATATTCTTCCTAAATCCATACTTTAGGCTTTTGTTATACTTTTTCCTTATCACATGAATCTGCTTTTAAATACATTATTTAAGCAATCAGATGTTTTAAAATGTCGTTTTATAGCTCAGCTCTACCTGGAGAGTCTGTATGACGGAAGTGACATAGTGTGGCTCCCTTTCATTCCGAGAAGTTACTCGGAACCAAGTACGAAGACTCAGCTTTTCTCCTTATTTTAAATGAAGCTTCTCAGTAGAAGTCCTGCTTACACAGGATGATGCCAGGCATGACAAAGTGCAATGCCACTAAATGTGAACATAAAGTTACAAGAATAAGTGTTCCTGGGCTGAAAAAAATAATCAGCCCCTCAGCAATTTAATTAAACACGAAATATGAAAGAGCAAACTATTCTTTCGTGGTGATCCTCAAAATTGTTGGCATCGGGACTTTCTCAGGTACAGAGAAGCAGTATGACACTGCCGCTGACGAGTTTATTTTTTGCCCCTGTGAACTGCTCAGGGAGGCGACAGCCGTGAGTGTTGGACCCAATAGCAGGGAGCGAGCTCACCACAAATTATAAATCCTGAGGTTGACGTAGTGAGAACTTCTCCCACCTGAATATTTTGCCTTCTTAAATAACAAAACCTTCTGTTTCTTCTAAGCCATAACTTTTCTTTTGAAACTGCTGTGTGGGCCAAGGGCCAGTAGAAGGGAAAAGAGTGATTTCCCCCAAGACACCTGCACGTATGTCCTCTGCCTACGATGGCGTTCCAGAGGCATGTCTGCTAGATTGGGAGGTGCAGTTTCCTTGGTGGAACTTAAGCCCTTTGCTCTACAAAGAAGCCCAGGCAGGTGGCTGCAGGATATCAGCTTAGAGACTGGAGATGCAACTCTGGACAATAGAAGAGAAGGAGGAGATAAGGAACGTTTCCACATGGCCTGTGGATATGGGGAGATGGAAAGTTGAAAATCAAGTACTAAAATCCCTCATTACTGCATGGCTACTGTACTTAACACAGGATCACCGTGTTGCCCAACTCCTTGGGGCGGGTACATCTAGAACCAATATTCACTGTTATTTATCTTGGCCGGAACATCCAACCACATCAGGCCGTTAACCTGATAGGCTTCTTTTTTTATTTGTTTATTTTTATTTTTTAGTGTTTATTTATTATTGACAGAAAGAGAGAGAGAGAGAGACAGAGCATGAGTAGGGGAGGGGCAGAGAGAGAGGGAGACACAGAATCGGAAACGGGCTCCAGGCTCTGAGCTGTCAGCACAGAGCCCGACGCGGGGCTCGAACTCACGGACGGCGAGATCGTGACCTGAGCCGAAGTCAGACGCTCCACCGACTGAGCCACCCAGGCACCCCAGACCTGATAGGCTTCTTAATGCTCCCAGGTGGCCGGGACACATAGAGCCTGTGTTCCTTATTTTACAAAATTTCCACTCATACTTCATTCATTCACTCCTTTATTCCTCAATTCAAGACCTATCCATGGAGCATTAACTCTGTGCCAGATTATTCTATGCATCGAAAATAGAGTGTGGACAAAACGGACCCACACGTCTCCTCATGCCGTCGGCGTTACACAGGGAGTGTACAACAATGAACAGAGTAAGTTCTGATGGCACAGGCCGTGTCTGATACGGTGATAGGTGCCCTGGAGAGAAATAATGCAGGAAGGTACAGAGTAGCAATTTACAGTAAGGGAGTGAATGCAAGAAAGCCTCACAGAGCAGGTCATATTTGTGCAAAGATGGGAAGTAGACAGGTGCTAAGTGGACATCTGGAGGTTCCAGACAGAGACGGCGCCCAGGGCCCTAAGTGGGAGGGTGTCTGGTGAATCTGCACACGCTGATGCAGCAGGGAAGCCAGAGAAGCTGCGGCCAGGGGGTACAAATACCACGCAGACTCGGAACCCATTGTGAGGATGTGGGCTTTCCTCTAAGGGAGAAAGGAAGCCACTTGGCAGGTTTTGAGAAAGGAGTAACGTGATTTGACTGACTTTTTTTTTCTTGAGGTGTAATTGACATAGAAAATTATATTAGCTTCAGGTGCAATTGACTGACTCTGTAAGAGTCTCACTCTGGCTGCTATGTTGAGAAAAGACTGAAAGGGAGAGACTGTGTGGGGAGGGGGGTGTCATTTGTAAGCATGAGAAGGATAATAGGCATCCAGGTGGAGTCGAGGAAGGACAGCTTGATATATGAGTCTGAAGTGCAGGGGAGCTCTCCGTTGATATTTCTAGCTCTCCTTTGGCTACATTCATGGTGATGTGTCTAAATGTCTCCCCTCTTCCCCTTTGAATAATTAAACAGATTCAGCAGCTTCTGTAAGAAAATGATATAAAAGGCATTTCATTAAAGTAGAGAGCCATTTGCGAGCCTGATTTGCTAGAAAGTGATAGAGAAGAAGCAGGTTTTACTTCAGGATGAAATAAATCCTTACGCAGGGAGATATTCACAAATATTGCAGACTCCAAGGAGTAAATATCCTTAAGGAATTGAAACTATGGTTAGGGCTCCTGCGTTGTGTTCTTCAATTCACTGTGAAGGTCATTGTTAATGGTTTCCTTTGAGTTTTAAAGTCAGCGTCAATGCTGTTTCTGCAGGTTTTTTTTTTTTTTTTCCTCCCGCTAGGCTAATTAATACAGTTATATAGGAATCCAGGATAGGCTTGCAGAGAGGCAGTATGAGCCTGCACCCGGACCTCTGTGTGAGTGGGATGAGAGCCAAGAGCGCCCCAACTCTGACATTTGAGGGTGACTTTGATCAAAATCACCACGGTTTTGTTCATCTCTCTTTCCCTGGTGCCATGTTGATACTCGAGGAGTTGAAATAGTTTCATTTTGTTTGTCACTGGAATATTGAGATCTCAGTACAGACCAAATTCTTGGATAATGAGGATTTAATTATATAGTAGAAACAAGAGTGAAAACTTAGTTTACACTCCCATATGTGTCATTTAGTGACCTTGGAAAAGGCATTTAGACTCTTGACTGCAGTATCTTTATCTTTCGAAACTTTGTTAAAAAAAAAATACAGGATAGCATTCCTAAGCATTCTTTTTACAGTAATAGGGCATAGAAATGAGGCAGCATAAAACCATGAAGGGTGAGCCTGGACTACCTGGTTCCAGTTTGGGCTCTATTCCTTACCAGCTAGCTACACTTGGCCAAGTTTCTTAACTTCTGTGTGCTTCAGTTTCCACAGTTGAAAAATGGGATGATAGTGTTATGCCCCGTGTAACAGGGGATTCTCGTGATTTGATGCCTTCATCCATAAAAAATGCCTACAACAGTGCCCAACACACAAGTGTGCTCAGAAGTGATTTGCAATAAATATTACTAGTGTGACTACCCCAGTACTTTGGCTACTGCTATGTTCCTCTTCCTCTCCCCATCCCCGGTACTACTGTAGGCAAAATTCTAAACATAGCCAAACTTCTTACAGCCTACTGGAATCCCAACACGTCATTTTGGAACAAGAGACTTTATCCCATTGGGCTTCCCAGCTTTAAAATAAGACACCTGGGGCGCCTGGGTGGCGCAGTCGGTTGAGCGTCCGACTTCGGCTCAGGTCATGATCTCACAGTTCGTGAGTTTGAGCCCCGCGTCGGGCTCTGTGCTGACAGCTCAGAGCCTGGAGCCCGTTTCAGATTCTGTGTCTCCCTCTCTCTCTGCCCCTCCCCTGTTCATGCTCTGTCTCTCTGTCTCAAAAATAAATAAACGTTAAAAAAAATTAAAAAAAATAAATAAAAAAAATAAGACACCTAATGAGAGAGACAATGGGTGTGTGTCGGTCTGTCTCTCCCCCTCTCTCTCTCTCTCTCTCTCTCTCTCTCTCTTGCTCTTGCTCTTCCCGCCCCCCCTCCCCGAATGGAGAAATAAATTAATACAAGTTAACACATGCCATGGGGAGTTGAAAAGAAACCTAACTAACCTTGGAGCCTTCTCATTCCGTATCAGTGAAGATACTTAACCATCTATGGTACAGGCCCATGACAACTTTTTAGACAATCTGTGTTGTCTGTTACTCTTTTTCATCCTGGGATGAACTAGAAGAGTCTTGCTTTCTCTTCTAAGTAATTACTGTTGACTGAAGTCATGGTTAACAAGGAGATGTGGTGCAGGTAGACGGTGGGGGTGCGAGACGTGCCCTGTGGACCGTGGGACTCACACCGGCCAGGAAAGCATGGCCATCTCCTCCCTGGAGCAAGCAGTTGTGGCCTGGTTTGTTGTCCGCTGGGCCCGCAGCACCCCAGGAGTGCGTAGCACGTAGCAGACACCCAATGGGGGAAAGTGGGACTTAGAGGTATGGTGATACCCTAGATACTGCTTTAACATCTCACCGATAGAAATGCTCTCAAGTTCTCTGTGCTTAGCAAACAGCCCCCTTTAAAACAAGTCTTTGAAAAGCAAAAAGCACCCCCAAACAGAACTCAGATAATAGAGATATTGTAAGTCAGTGAATAACATAAAACTAGGGTAGGAAATTTGAGATAATAGATAGATAATACGCACTTAAAATGAAATATATAGGGGGTGCCTGGGTGGCTCAGTCGATGGAGCTTCCGACTCTTGGTTTCGGCTGAGGTCATGGTCTCATGGCTCATGGGTTCGAGCCCCGTCTGCCAGTGCAGAGCCTCTCTGGGGTCCTCCTTGTCCCTCCCTCCCTGTCTCTTCCCTACTCATGTTTGCGCGTGCTCTCTCTCTCTATATATATATCTGTCTCAAAATTAATCAATAATTAATTAAAAATTTTAAAATAGAATTAAGTATTTTATGGAGGTAGGTGTATATGTACAAATGCTAACAATACAATAGTGTGTACTTTTCTGTTACTACCAAATCATCCAATTTTGTTGCTTATGCTTTGTCCTCTAAATTCTGATTAAAGTGAAATAATACCTGCCATGGCTTTTTTTCTCTCTCTTTTTAAATAAATGAAGTGGAAAAAAAATCATTTACAACATTTTCTTCCTATTAAAAAAACAAAAACAAAATTCAACTGAGTAAATTTTTTTTTAAATTTTTTCATGTTTATTTTGAGAGAGAGAGGGAGAGAGGGAGAGAGTGCATGGGGGAGGGGCAGAGAGAGGGAGAAAAAGAGAATCCCTGGCAGGCTCTGTGCCGTGAGCACAGAGCCCCACGAGTGGTTCCACCCACTTGCGGTTTGTAAACCACAAGATCACGTCCGAGCCGAAATCAAGAGTCGGACACTCAGCCAACTGAGCCACGCAGGTGCCCCTCAAATGAGTAAATTTTAAATATCTTATTGGCTTTATTCTATTTATATATTGTATGTTATGTAAATGAGGCTCGTGCTCCTCCTAGTGTGGAGATTTTAGTATTTTACCCAGGGAAGGATCACTCCAAGGTCATTTCAAAGGTCTGGGTGGTCTGGGCAGCAGGGAGGTCTTACCTGGACAATCTCTATCACCTAAGGTATGGTTTCGGGTTTCATTTGCCTGGGTTAAGAGGCAAGCCTGAGAGAAGAGCCTAAGGTGAGTGAATACGAGCAGGTGGGCAGTAAAGGTGAGGTCTTGGAGTCTGATGATGACAATGGGAGCAGGAACAAGGAAGTTATACTGGTAAAAAGCATATTGGTTGTGGCAAGGTCAATTTCCTTTTAAGCAAGTTATCTCACTAGTGCTGATGAGGTGATCCCTGATTGATTGGTTTAAGATTGCATTTTGCAGGGGGTGGGGGGGGTGCCTGAGTGGTTCAGTTGGTTAAGCATCCCACTCTTGATTTCAGCTCAGGTCATGATCTCCCTCCTGGTTTGTGAGACCAAGCCCCTCATTGGGCTCCATGCTAACAGCAGGGAGCCTGCTTGAGATTCTTTCTCTGCCCCTCCCTCTCTCTCCCTTTCAAAATAAACAAATTTTTAAAAAAAGTTTCCATTTTATTTTTTTATTTTTTAATTTTTTTTTTCAATGTTTATTTTTGGGACAGAGAGAGACAGAGCATGAACGGGGGAGGGGCAGAGAGAGAGGGAGACACAGAATCGGAAACAGGCTCCAGGCTCTGAGCCATCAGCCCAGAGCCTGACGCGGGGCTCGAACTCACGGACCGCGAGATCGTGACCTGGCTGAAGTCGGACGCTTAACCGACTGCGCCACCCAGGCGCCCCAAAAAAGTTTCCATTTTAGGGAGTGTTGAAATTAAGTCTAGCTTCAGTTACATGGGGCTTAGCACAAGTGACTCCATTTTGAATTGTTTGTCCTCTCTTTAACAAATATCGATGTTAAGAATGTCATAAAACCTAATTATGCTTTATTACATTTTATAATTCTATCATGCTCTGCTCCTTCTGGGGAATATCCGATAATTATCCCCTAGACACACACAAACACGCCCACTCTCTGTGTCTCTACTAAATAATAACAAAGCTCTAAACTCATCGATAATAATAACTAAGACAAAAGTATACGGGGCAGGGGGGATTCTTCCTCATCAGCAAATACTGCTAAAATTGCAGGTTGTCAGTGGTAATGTTTGCATATGTATTTAATGCATTGGATTTGTATGAAAAAGTTCTCCAGTTTCATGAGGATGACTTAAAGTGGATCTTTGCACATGAAAAACTGATGAATCTGAACCCTGCCCCCAATCTTGCTTTCTTTTCAGTAGGTAGGTGTGATCATGTTAGGTGAATAAAAGAGCATGTTTGCATTTCATTGATATAAATGCTCTCAGGCTCTCTAGAAATAGCAGCAAAATCCAATCTTACTTAAAAAGGACGCCTAATGCTTCTTGGCAAAGTGATACCGCCCAAGCGGATTCTGATGATGCATCATTATTTCCTGCTGTAAGGTCAAGGAATTGCTCTGGGACTCTGTTATCTCCGTGCTGCTGTTGTCTGGAACTTGCTCTCATTTTAAAATCTAGGCCTATTGCTTGTAAAGAAAAATAGCTTTGCTAGGATTAAGAGTTTGAAGACATTGGAATGTTTGTTTTATTGCATTAAAAAAAACCCAACAAAACAATAAAGCTGCTAAACCAGCAAGCTTTGCTTTTTTTTTTGTTGTTTGCTTTTTTTCCCCCTAAAATCCCTTACTTTACTAAAGAAATGGAGAAATGTGCTGGAAAACCTCTTCATAGTATTAGCTCCTGAGTGAGAACGCATGTCTTGTGTGGGTTTCAGATCACATTTGTAACTCATCACAATATATGTCTTCGTAATACTGATGGAAGAAAGGGCGTGCATAAGATGTTGGAGCACCAATAGCAATTAATATGGAAATACTTGGACTGCAAGAAATTAATCGCCCTCGTGAATGCCTTGTGCCCAACAGTCTCTGAAGCACACGTAGGAGGAGCTTACACAATTTGAATACTGGGGTAACATTTGAAGGGATAACAGCAGTTGGTAAAACAGTAGTAGTCTGCAACTATCACCACTGCAAGGTTGAGCCATAGGAAATTGCTAATACTCGATCACTTGTAACCTATAAAGTGGTAATTGCATGTAATTTAACATGACTCTTCTTAGATTAATGAAGAACCGAATGCTGATTGAATTTTACAAACTGTTGGGAAAATGTATTACTAGGCATTGGCGGCATCCTAACAAAAGTTCTAGCAATCTGTAAGGTTTGTCACAGCGCACTGGACTGAGACCCCTTCCATTTTACTAGATGACAGCAGGTATTGAGATGCTAATAGCCAGGATCTACTCTAGGCCTTTTGTCCCATGAACTAAAAGCAATTACATCCCATATTCTTTATCCTTTTAATACCCTCGTGACGTTGATAATGAAAGGATCTTCCCTATTTTATGGTTGGAGAAGATGGTGCAGAATCAAATGGCTTACCTACAATCACTTAAATATTTTGGTTTGAGAGAGGGACAACGTTTGATACAGAATCCACAAAGAATGACCAACAATATTTGCTTTACTGTCCTTGCCATTTCTCTTATCACTAACATGGTGACTTATATCAATATGATTATTCTGTCATGCTTCAAGCAATATTTACTCCAAAATAGGTACCACCTGATTTTCTGTTAGGTATATTATGCAACCTAGGTAGTTTTTATTTTCAAGAGATTGGATTTAATGTTACGATGATGTTGGAAGTCCCAAAGAAATCTCAAAATCTAGGAAAAAGGGTGTTACCCGATGTGCATTTTTTTTTTAATCAGAAAACTAAAGTTATGTGTTGACTTCTGAAGAAGTGGCACATTAATCTGATGACGGCATGGTCATCCTAAGTATATTCTTCTACAGAAGATTTTCAGGAAGAAGCAGGACCTCGTTTGCCAAACTTCTGCTGGTATTCTTAGCTTTGAAAATATGTTTCAAATTATGGTCCTAATAGAATTACTGCATGTTAGGTAACATTGTATTGTAATGGCATTTTTGATGTACTTCAGATAATATGATTATGTAGGAGAATGTCTTAGTTCTTAAGATATGCTACTGACGTATTTAGGTCTAAAATGTCATGATGTCTGCGACTTCAAATGGTACAGCAAAAAAGAAACCAAAAGATAAGCAAGAATGAGCAAAACAAATAACAAATGGTGAAATTCGACAATGGGTGCACAGGTTTTTCTTATATTGCTATTAACTGTTCTGAAGGTACGAACAACTTGAAAATAGCAATATAGAGAGAAAACACTCCAAAATACAGGTGGCCTCATTTTTAAAGTAATTTACATGTTGCTTACCTTTTAGCCACAGTGAAGAAGACCCTATCTAGGAAAAAACAAAAAACAAAAAAGGTAACTGGGTTTCCTTTTTCCAAAAATGAAAACTATATACCTTAATCAGATATTCCAATTTGCTTATTTTCAAAAGAGTGAGGGGCGCCTGGGTGGCGCAGTCGGTTAAGCGTCCGACTTCAGCCAGGTCACGATCTCGCGGTCCGTGAGTTCAAGCCCCGCGTCGGGCTCTGGGCTGATGGCTCAGAGCCTGGAGCCTGTTTCCGATTCTGTGTCTCCCTCTCTCTCTGCCCCTCCCCTGTTCATGCTCTGTCTCTCTCTGTCCCAAAAATAAATAAACGTTGAAAAAAAAAATTTAAAAAGAGTGAGCATCTCTGATGCCAAGGGGGAAATCCCCAAGTGATCATATTTATCATCCAAATTAATGGACTTAGAGATAAAGATTGTGGGACATGGAATATCATGGGATAGCACATTGCTGTGGCATTGTGTTTGGTATCTAAATTTGTGTTATTGGGGGTTTGATAGTGAAATATAAAACATATAATCATAAGAACCTAAGTGTCCATCAACTGATGAATGGATAAAGAAATTGTGGTTTATATACACAATGGAATACTACGTGGCAATGAGAAAAATGAAATATGGCCCTTTGTAGCAACGTGGATGGAACTGGAGAGTGTGATGCTAAGTGAAATAAGCCATACAGAGAAAGACAGATACCATATGGTTTCACTCTTAGGTGGATCCTGAGAAACTTAACAGAAACCCATGGGGGAGGGGAAGAAAGAAAAAAGAGGTTAGAGTGGGAGAGAGCCAAAGCATAAGAGACTCTTAAAAACTGAGAACAAACTGAGGGGTGATGGAGGGAGGGGAGGGTGGGTGATGGGTATTGAG
This sequence comes from Prionailurus viverrinus, assembly GCF_022837055.1. Taxonomy (NCBI): domain Eukaryota; kingdom Metazoa; phylum Chordata; class Mammalia; order Carnivora; family Felidae; genus Prionailurus; species Prionailurus viverrinus. Next base: position 41,053,140 of record NC_062572.1, read on the forward strand.
GAGAACACCTTGTGGGATGAGCACTGGGTATTGTATGGAAACCAATTTGACAATAAATTTCATATATTAAAAAAAAATAAAAATAAAACATATAATCATGCACTATAAAGTCACCTTGAATTACCTCTTGATCTGACGAGAGTGGTGATGAAAAATATCTCCTCTCACGAGGACGGATTCTCTTCTCATGATGCCCCAGGAATGCTCAGGCTTGGGAGGACCTGGCAGTTAGTTTACTGAAGCAAAACTGGGGACAGGACTGTCCTAGTTCTCGGTGCCCATCAGTTATCAATGGCCTCCACATACCTGAGAGATGATCACAATAATGCTATTTATTGCTTCTGTCACTTTTATTTAGGGAATACTTACTATGTGCCAGGCACTTCCTACCAGGAAGAAACTATGATTATATCCATTTTACAGATGGTGAAATGGACACTGAGAAAAATTTTAAGCATCCTGTGAGTCCAGAACTCCCCACTTAGCCATGACACGGCATTGTGTGAGCTTCACAAAATGCAGATTCATTGACTAAGTTAGTTTGGGGGCAGCTGGGAGGGCAGGTGTGTTGGCAGGTGTGTGCATATTCTCCCTTTTCTCTCTGATGTATTGTCACCGTGCTCCTGTGCTCTGCAGCAGCTGAGCAGCTCACGGGCACATTGGATCAATGCGTCTCTAACCTCATCGTGCGTATGGCATGCATGATTGCAGGCAGCTACCTAATTCCTAATGTTCCTGCCTACCCTTCCCCCTTTGTTTTCTGCCCTGGTATCTTAATGTTTCTGAAAAGATTTTTTTTTCGAGTTGATTTATTTTTGGAAGAAAGAGAGAGAGAGCGCGTGAGCGCGAGTAGGGGAGGGGCAGAGAGAGAGGAGAGAGAGAATCCCAAAGAGGCTCCATGCCGTCAGCACAGAGCCGGATGTGGGGCTCAAGCTCATGAACCGGGAGATCATGACCTATGCCAAAGTCAAGAGCTGAATGCTTCGCTGACTGAGCCCCCCAGGCGCCCTGAAAAGAATTTTTGAAGGAGCGTAATAGGGAGCTGTCTTTGCTCTGCTGCTTCTCAAAGGAAATGATGACTCATCTCTGAAGTAGGAATGGTTTCCAAGGTTGTGCTTCCAAGACCAAATCTGCTCCAAGTCCCCTGAATGCCTAGCCCCTGTCACTCTCTTTCATTTTAAGTCTGTCTCCCAGAATGCTGGGCATGCTTGCCAATACATGCTGGAGCAATCAGCTGTGACAGTGGATAGCGTCCTTGAAAAGGTGATCCATGAGCAAAGTTAATTTCTGTGGATAAAAAAAAATAGAATGCATAAAATATTTCAAGATGAATCTTGATAAAGTTGTCAGGCAGAGAATATTCCTTTGGCCTCTAAAAAGAGTGGGGAGGAAGCTGTAATCTTCCACGATGAAGTGGAGTGCACTTTATTGTTACGGAAAGACACATTCTACAAAAATGAGAATCCTGCATTAACAGGCCGAAGGCTGTAATGAAGGAGAAGCACTTTTGAATAGCACACATGTCCGGTGTGCTGGTGGTTTTTATGGCGAAACCAAGATAATGCATCATTTTTCTACATGATGGCAGATGACCATGCCGCGGAAATAACTACAAGGGAGAAAATCTCAAGATAGTATCACAGGCCATTCAATATACAAATACAATCATGGATGGGCTTCTTCCCAGAATACTGAGGAGCACACCAACGTATGGCAATATAATGGCAGTCTTCAAACCCATGGTTTTCAAAAACAGAATGAAGGGGAGAATGGGGCTTTATACTTTGTTTTTTTTTAATGTTGATTCATTTTAGAGAGACCGAGTTGGGGAGGAGCAGAGAGAGAGGGAGCCACAGAACTCAAAGCAGGCTCCAGACTCCATGCTGTGCCACAGATCCTGATGCGGGACTCGAACACATGCACTGTGAGCTCATGACCAGAGCCCAAGTCTGATGCTTAGCTGACTGAGCCACCCAGGCATCCTGGGACTTTCTGCTTTCTGCTGCAAGCATCCCATGTCTAACAGCCAGTGCTTTGGGATTTTGAATTTCTATTTGTTTAAGATGGGTGGCAAATTATTTCCTTTTCCTTTGTCATCCATTCAGCAAAGATTTACCTCTTTGTAGCTGCTGTGTAATTTCTATCATATATTCGTATTTCATATGAAACCGTTCATCTGAAGAGTTGTTTTCTAAGCCGATACAGTATATTTTTGTCTAATTTTCTTTCATTTTGGTGAAATTTCATCATAACAACATAATGGAAGTGAAAGTCTATGAAAGCTCACAGAACGCTTCACTCATTAATGCTAGCCACAGTGTGGTTCCCAGGCATCACTTGGAAACCTGTTAGAAATGCAGACTTGGGGGCCTAAGCCTGGACCCACAGAACTGGGCATCAGCAACCAGTATGTGAAGAAACACCATGCATCAGAATCCCCCAGAAGTTTTGCTCCATCACAAAATACTCAGCCCCATCCCCACAAATCCTAACAGAAAAAGCCAGTAACAAAGGAAGTTTTGAACAGTGATGAAAGACATGACCCAAAGTCTGGTAACTTATTGCTTTGGTTGTTAATAGACCAAAAATGAATTTCTCAACTTAACCAAGAGAAGAGATGAAAGGCCATTGTTTTTGTCTGCTTTACTTCTCAGCATCTCCATTAATATGAAGGACAAAGTCATAGTGAATGATGGGCCCATGAACAGTGAGATCAAAGGGCATGTGTATCTTCTTTATGTTCAGTATCCATCATCATTGAGCCAAATTGAAATTGTGTAAGTTTGTATGATTGCATGGAAACCACATGGTACTTCTAAGAAGACTATCAATTGCTGATCTTTTCAACAGGAACACAGGATGCCATAAAAAGATCGGAAAATTTTGCCAATTTCTAATAAAATACTTTTAAAAATATTTTTTAATAAATGTTTTTATTTATTTTTGAGATAGAGAGATACAGAGCATGAGCAGGGGAGGGGCAGAGGGAGAGGGAGACACAGAATCTGAAGCAGGCTCCAGGCTCTGAGCCGTCCGCACAGAGCCCAACGCGGGGCTTGAACTCATGGACCGTGAGATCGTGACCTGAGCTGAAGTTGGACGCTCAACCGACTGAGCCACTCAGGCGCCCCTCTAATAAAATCCTTTTTACATTCCAGTGTTTTCAGCAAGCCAACTCACATCGTAAAAGATAAAGTTATTTCTATGGATCATAACTGGAATTACCCAGAAGGCTCTTCATATTATGTGAGTCATGCTAGGACACTTAACAATTCTAGTCTCTTGGTATCATTTTCATACTTATCCATATATAGGAAGAGAGGATTATTGCACCGCTTAATCTTTTTTTTTTTTTTCTTTAGGTTTTCAGTCTGGTTTCATAGAAGTTCTACTTTTATCAGAAAATTTGATTTCAAGATTACTGTTAGTCAGATATCGATTTTCTGGGAACTTCCTATCCTCAAAAAGGGTTATTTTCTGAGGATCCTACATCCTTTTTCTCTCAACTTGCATTTTTTAAAGATCATATGTTCATCTTTTCTGCAATAGTGTGTATTCAAATATAACTTTGAAATTTAGTAACATTTAAATAACAGTAGAATGTTTGTAATAGCGTATAATGAAGTGACCTCATCATGGTGCTCGTTCTCAAGGATAAAACCTACCAACTAGATTTTGATATGTAACTACATGCAATAACATACCTAGCCAAGGTTATAAGGAAAAGGAAGTACACATTTTTTCCCTAAAAAAATAGATGAAAATACTGTGGAAATCAAGTAACTAGTAATCATTCACTGGGATTTCCTTGCCTCTTAAAGGCAACTTGTATCCAATAACTCGTACTGCATTTCATTAAAGGACTATTGGGCTAACTGAGAATTTCTCAGATAAGTAACTTACAAACTACAGGAAATATCTCTTTGGAGGGCAAACTTGACTTGCTTGAAGGAATGAGAAGATCAAAGAAGATATTTAAATAAACAGAGCATGGGAAAGGGATAAAAGATGTGGGTGAGGGAAATGATTTGCAGGTGGTCTTAATGGATTCGGTGTTGATTTGGGGAACCACATCCAGATTGAAAAGTATGCTCTTGGGATCATATCAACTTGCTGAGGAAGGTGATAATTTCACCTTTTAACCTCTAAAACAGTATTATTTCAGACTCTGTTACTGAAAATAGCCATGAACATGTGGATAACTAAGGAGAGGCTTGTATAGTTTGTTTTTAAGTTGAAGATATTTTGATTTACTTTTTTATTATTTTTTTAATGTGTATTTATTTTTGAGAGACAGAGACAGAGCATGAGCAGGGGAGGGGAAGAGAGATGGAGACACAGAATCCGAAGCAGGCCCCAGGCTCTGAGCTGGCAGCACAGAACCCGATGTGGGGCTCGATCCCATGACCACTGTGAGATCATGACCTGAGCCAAAGTTGGACGCTCAACCGACTGAACTACCCAGGAGCCCCATTTTTAAAAATTTTTTTAATGTTTATTTACTTTTGAGACAGAGACAGAGCGCAAGTGAGGGAGGGTTGATTTACTTTAGATTTGAGAGAATTGGTATCGACAAGCTAGAGTTGTGATTGTGTCTCTTAGAACCCTTCACTCCGTTGGCAAATATTTTTAAACATTTTTTTAAGTTTATTTTTATTTATTCTGAGAGATAGGGATAGAGCGAAACCAGCGGAGGGCAGAGAGAGAGGGAGACAGAATCCCAAGCAGGCTTTGCACTGTCGGCCCAGAGCCCAATGCAGGGCTCAAACCCGTGAACGATGAGATCAGGAGCTGAGCCAAAATCAAGAGTTGGATGCTTACCCGACTGAGCCACCCAGGTGCCCCACCTTTGGCCAATTTTTATGTGAGACTGTCGTTTAAAGAAACAAACCAGGTTTTGATACTGTTCCCACAGGAAAAAAATTGATCTTTTTAAAGTGATTTTTTTCTCTGTAGGGATGTTCTAAGTATACACTAAGAAACTACAGATGAAAGACCGATAATTCTCATTAGGATTTTTTTTCTTCTCTAGTTCCTTCTTTTAAAAACATAGACTCCACCAAATAAATGATGGAACGAATTGAATTTTCCAAATGATGTCAATAATTGATTTATTATGTAGGGGGTAGGTCAAAATACAGCCCTTTGTACATTTCACACTTAAGGGCATTGATAACTGAGGCTTTAAAAAACACAAATGGGATGGATTCTCTTAGTCGCTCATATGGTAACTACTCCTTGGCAGTTGGAAGATAAGAATCAAGTCTTGAAATCAGAACTGCTACATGATAACTGAGAGCTGCTAACACAGTTGATAACAGAGCTGCTAACTTTGACATCACCAGCATCCTCCACAACTGTCCAGTGTAAATACAACTCCAACGTCACATAGTTGCCCTAATTTTCCTTGTCTACTCAGTGATCAAGTCTATCATAGATGACCTGAGCTATAGTTCTCGAATTTTGATGTTCATGAAAAATACATGGGACATGGATTATCAATTTTCATTTCTGTTTTCTACTCCTTAGGGAATTGTAATTCTGTAGGTTGGAGGATTGGGGGACATTTCACATATCTGCTCTATAAAAAAAAGTTATTCCAAATAGTGGTGTGGAAATGTTGGGGTTCAGAGCAAACAGCCAAAGAATTCTTGAGATGTCTTTGGTGGAAAAAGGTGCTTTTATTAAAGCACGGGGACAGGCCCTGTGGGCAGAAAGAGCTGCACTGAGGTTGTGAGGGGTAGCGATTATATACTTTCAAGTTGGGGGGAGGTTAGGGATAGATTAGTAAGTCTCTAAGGAATTTTAGAAGCAAGGTTTCCAGGACCATGAGGGGCTAGCTGTTGTTAAGAAAAGGTACTTGCACTGTCTAGTAAAATCTTAGTCATGGGACCCTTCAGATACTTATCAGTGGGCCATATACTTGGAGGATGATGGCCAACCTATATCCTTGGCGGGGGTTGGGGGGGGGGGGTGGGGTAGAGATAAAGGAAGTTTCTGAAGGAACCCTGTATGTTAAAGGAGACTTCTAGGATCCTGCAGGCCAGGCTAATGTTAAGCTAGATTGCCTTTTGCCCTTAGCAAAGTATCGACATGAAGACAGTTGAGGTCCTAGAGGAAGGTCACTCTGCCTGTCTCAAGGACTTGTCAATGGGCTGTAAATTGTAAGGACACTTAATTTTTTCTCTTGCCTTTGTCCCTCACATCAAGTAGTAATTTGGATGTAGGTGTTCCACAGATTACTTTGGGAGAGATCTTTGCCTAAAGCTACCCATTTCTAACAATCTGAAATCATGAAGCAGCTCTCATTGCCCAGCTCATTTGCTTTCAGCAGCGTGAAAGGACGGTTACGTATTGTGATTAGAATTAATGATGCCACTATAAACGTATAATCCCTCATTATCTTGTATCGTCATGTTCCTTTTTACTGAATAAAACTGCTCAGTAGTTACTGAATACATTTTTTGAAGGAAGGATACTCAAAATGAAGAGTGACAAGGGGTATAATTTTTCAAACTTCTACTGTATATTTACATAGTTGAAAAAAATTCTTGCCCAACATTGAGAATGCTTTTCTGCTTCTATTTAATTAAAAGGAAACAGTTTAGCAAAATGTTGTCAAGAATTTGTGAAATTGACTTAGATTAAAAAGCTAGATTTATTCCTTTATGTGACTTAAATGGCTTCAGATTTCAGCCGCTTTGTTCTACTTAACAAGGGCGTAAACTTGACCTTTGGTTGTTATTAGAACATAGTTTGGAATTGCCGTTTAGATTTAGGTCATAACTGATGGAAGATCTGAGAACTTTCATAGGTATAATCTCATTTCACTCTTGGTACTTAAAGGAAGATGGTATTCTCTTTCACAAACGATGAAACAGACTGAGAGGAAATCTACCTCTGCAAATAACGGCACACCATACCTGAAATACTTTACATGATATGTGCTATCTATAGATTGTTTTTGCGGGTAGGGAACCCTAGTGAGTTTGAGATTTTGCATCTATAATAGTATTGCATCATAGTATTTTTATTCCAGCTTTACAACTCATACTAATTCATTTGACACTAGTTATGATCAGTGATACGAAGTAATTACACAATGAGTCATGTTAACACAACTTAGTTTAAGTTTAATAATTCATGTGTTACTGGAGCCATTTGTACATAATGAGTTTCATCTACTCATAACTCAGGCAACAAGTGCTTCTTTTCCCCCTTCCTAAATGGTATCTACTAGGGTCTCCTGCTGCAAACAGAAGCGAGCTCTATATAACATAGGCATATCAAGAATTTATTAGAAGAATCTTGGGGAAACTAATAAATTTGAAAGGAAGGCACAAAGCCAGTCTTATAAAAGGAAGGCACTCAGACAATCCAGAGCTCTTGGTGGTAGGAACAGTCGCTGAAGCATCCAAGTGCCTAATTCCCCCAGAATCAAGACATTAACTCTAACCGTGACTTCTGCCTCTGGTTTCTTCACTCAGTTCAAATTCCTAACAGAAGGAGGCTCCAGGGACCCTTCTAGCTTCTAGCACTATCTCCCCCAAGAGTATACCTGTTGGAGGAAAGGGATTTCTACAAAATGGACGAGGCATAGTTTTGGCAAGGGAGATAAATACTAGCTGACAAACACCACCACCAAGCAAGTCTCTGTCAATTCTGAGGAAACAGTAATAACCTCCTTGCTTTGCTGAATTCAGCGTGTGTGCATGCATGCACACGTACACACGCTCACACATAGAAACAGAGAAGGAGATCAGAGGTGACCTAAAGGTGACCTTTAAGTCACAAGCTGACTAGGGAATGAGGTGTTAGAATTGTATGCCACTGGGCTTGTCAGACTTGACCTCTTCGTGAGACAGACTCGCACACATAGGCACTGGTACAACTGGGCGATCCATCTCTTTTGGGTGAGGCCGCTGACCAAATGGCAGCCTGCAGCTCAGCATGTGGCCTTTTCCCCGAAAAATAGGCCGATCTGAGCATGCTCCATTCCTTCCATCCTATCACCCAGTAACCTGCCATGGGGAGAAGTGAATAAAAAGCCCAGAGACGGTATTCTGGCTGATGTCTCTTCATAAAAACACGAGGTAGGGGGATTCAGGGCCACACACCTAACAGTGTCTATTATAGCTTTAATTTTTGTATCATCAAGGCAGTTCTCGTACACTGTAAAAATCCAGTTAGAAAGGAAGGTATAAGTAACAAAATTAAACTTCCTCATAATCCTACCACCCCCCACCAAAGCCACTGTTAATATTTTGATGCTCATCGTTCTTTTATTCTAGGCATTTATGCACATATGCAAGTCTACATACCCTTACTTATATTTTAACACCTAAATCTTTTTTTTTTAATTTTTTTTTCAACGTTTATTTATTTTTGGGACAGAGAGAGACAGAGCATGAACAGGGGAGGGGCAGAGAGAGAGGGAGACACAGAATCGGAAACAGGCTCCAGGCTCTGAGCCATCAGCCCAGAGCCTGACGCGGGGCTCGAACTCCCGGACCGCGAGATCGTGACCTGGCTGAAGTCGGACGCTTAACCGACTGCGCCACCTAGGCGCCCCGTTAACACCTAAAGCTTAACTCCCATGTCTTAACACACACACACACACACACACACACACACACACACACACACTTGAAAATGAATTCTTAACTACGCTCTGTGCATAGCTTTTTGAAGAGCATTTAATGACCATATTTTACCCTTTGTTGAAGATGCTGGTGGTTCAGTTATACATAGAGAGAAGCTCAGAGGGTTTCGGAAGGTGACTGCTGAGATGTTTTAAGAGACAATGCTTTAGTCCTATAAAAGACTGAGAAAGGGACTCTGCAAATGCACGTAGCTACTAGTTACCTTGGCTGTGCGTTATTCTGACTCCATAACATCAGCATAATAACAATATTAGCTATTTGCTTGATGTGGAGATAAAAGGCAGAAGAAATGTAGACAAAATTAAATCTCCTACAACTTGGAGCCCATTAGCAAATTCTTGAGGCAGGCAGAGTGATTTTCCTCCAGGAACTCAATTGCCTTAATGGGAATACTTTGCTAGAGGAAAAAACAACCTTAGCCTGACCTCCAGGATCTTCTAAGTCTGCTTTAACATATAAAAATCCTTTTGGAGGGGCGCCTGGGTGGCTTAGTCGATGAAGTGTCTGACTCTTGATTTTGGCTCAGGTCACGATGTCACAGTTGTGAGATTGAGCCCCGCATTGGGCTCTACATTGGGTGTGGAACCTGCTTGAGGTTCTCTGTCTCTCTCATCCTCCCCAGTGTGCTCTCACTTTCTCTCACTTCAGAGACTTCCTTTATCTCTAGCCCCCCATCCATATATATGTTGGCAGTCATCCTTCAAGCATATGACCACTGGTGTGTATATCTGAAGGGTCTCATGACTAATGTTTTACTAGATGGTAGCACGTAACTTTCTCTTAATAGCCACTAGCCCATCAAGGTCCCAGAAGCCTTGCTTCCAAATTCCTTAGGGACTTATGCTATCCCTAACCCCCTATCACTTTAGATCATCACAATCCCAGTGCAGATCTTTCTGCCCATGGGTCCTGTCACCATGCTTTAATAAAACCACCTTTCTTTGCACCACAAACAAATGGTCTTTCTTGACCATTTGCTCCTGGGCCTCACATCATTTCACATCATACTTATCTAGAGACCATCTTATCCAATCCCTCAACTTGACAGATGAGGGAACTAAGGATGAAAAAATGTAAGGTACATTGACAACAGGTTCTGTACGTTCCACCTTACCACATGGTATGACTGACAAAAGTCAAGTAAAAAAACAAAAAACGAAAAACAAAAAAACCTTGACATTGTAGCGGAATGATAATTTAATAGCACATACTATATGCTAGACATTCTTCCACTTATACAACTTAATCCTTGCAACAATTCTTGCGATGACAATTGTCATTTTCGTTCTTCAGATAATGAACTGAGGGTCAGAGTTCCTGTAGTCTGGCTCCAACCTCTTTTTTTTTTTTTTAAAAAAAAACAAGACATTCTATTGGAAGGCATCACCACACATTTCTGAATGTGGAAAAATAAAGGAGAGAAACCCTGATTCCCCAGTCCTATCTGGAAGAGATATCTAGTTGCTAGCAATAAGTCAAGAAATGCTGGTCATTACTAGGCTTTACATTTATGATATTATTTATATGTATTACAAACAAACAAGGTAGAACATAAAATCATCTGAAGCAAAGATTAAGCAATTCCTAGGGACACACAGCTAGAGAATTCAAGAGCCGTGCTAGTCTCGCCGCTTTGCCTCTCAGCTATCCTGGTAAAATAACGTTTCAAGGGAGATGCTGCAGGCAATTATTAATTATAACAGAAATTGAAAGACTTTCTAGTGCAGGGGCTGTAAGTCTATCTTGTCTTGAAGTTGACAAACTGGTGAGGATCATAGCCTTATCTGGCAGTTGATGGGTGCACTCAGGAGTAGTAACAAAGTCACCCCCCAGCATGCCCCTTACTAAGGCTTCCTCTTACCACCATGCCACTCGGTTGACCATGTCTTCTGGGAAATGAAATGGAGTTAGCATAGTCTTGAACTGTTCTATGTAGGGTAAATATGTCTGGAACAGGAGGAGCAGTGGACATGATTGCGTTTTCTAAGGATAGGAAATCTGCCTATATATTGGTCTCCCATGCTGAATTGTACCACCAATTACATCTTTGGAACTTACTGGGAAATGCTTGCTAAATAAAAATGAGGGGGAAATAATAAAGGACTTCCATGCAAAGAGTTAGCTATTCGGTATTCTAGAGATTGGTAGGAACATCAATCTTCCAGGTTTGTAAATCATCTAAAACAGAAAATTGTCTAGATAGTGTTATTTTCTTTGATGTAGTAAACACCATTTCCTCAAAGATAAATATCTATGAAAATAGCTCAACATGGGAAATGAACAGTATTGCTTTAAAGTGTTAAGATAACTCATTTTAGGGTGTGAGTAGGGGGGGAGGGGGCTATAATTTGTTTATAAAATATAGAGGGTCTGAGCTATAGAGTGCAGCCTGAGAATCACAGAGTCGTTTTTTACTGGTTTTTGAAAATATTTGCTATGGACTGCTGTGACACGAGACAATAAACATCACTAGGAAGATACATAAAAACACAAGCAAAAATACAACACTCTTATATCATTCCACATTTTACCATACTATGTGCAGTTTGCACACTATCCCTCCAGGAGACCTCATGGATGTGAGGATCAGGGAAAGGAAAGTTCAACGACTAAAGGGACTATGGCATTTTTACTAAAATAATTATATTAATTATACCCAACAATGCCTTAGTTCTTACTTGTATGCCAGTCCAAGTGAGGGCTCCTTTACACGTATTTGTGGATTGTATCCTCACAAAATCTTACAGGGAAGGTAAGAGTATTTTACAGATAGTTTTTAACGATCACGGAATGTAAGTGACTCACCCAAATCATCCAAGTAGTAGTAAGTGGCTGAGGGAAGATTTGAACCCAGTCACCCTCGTCCTAGAATCCAGGCTCATAACCATGACACTGAACAGGAAAGGTCATGGATTCATTTACGGGGAAAGGAAAGCAGAGAAAAAACAATATGGACATTTATAAAACAGTAAACCATGTCAGTAGACTTGGATGTGTCCTTTATTTATCAAACATTGAAAATCAGTTATATTTTCAGACAAGTAAGAGTTTCTTTAGACAGTACAAACAAAAACTTTAACATGTTACTCCATATAACGCTAGGAATAAAATACCAGCAGATTCAAAAAAAGGCTTAGATAATTTCAGGGATTATACCTCCATAGCCAGAGTAACTGCTGTTTCACCAACAAACATGAAAAATTTTCATGTAGTTCACGTGATTAATGTCATACTGTTACGCTTTGCCCCCTATTTCAGGGAGGGGAAATGTGCCATGTTTTTAGAGCCTTGTGTTACTCCCCTCTCTTAGTAGGTGACTGTCATGGGTGATAATGTCGCTTACTTTCCCTTCACTCCCGCATCATTTTAACAATTTCCTCACACTGGTGTACCTTGAACCTTGCCATTATTCAAACAACTCCATGTGTGAAATTGCTAATTGACAGTAAACCATTCTTCTATCATTCTTCTCCTTTATTCTTATTATCCCTCTTCTTTTGAAAATCTGAGTTCCACATCCCAATCCCTCAAATTCTTTTTTAACTTTTCTGGACTCTCAGTTCTCCTAGATAATTTGATTCCCTGCCTGACTGGTCAGTCATTTCGTTACGATTTGCATCAACACTTTCAATTCCTTTACCCCATAGTCCCTCATTATGCCCTGATCCCAACCTTACAGCCAACCCAAAGTTTCTCTTCTACTTCTGCTTTGAGCCAGCTAGAGAGTGTCTAACAAATACAGTTCCTAATATTTGACAGGGACATATTAAATAGATGATAAATGAGCTAATCTATGCATTAATTAAATATAGGATATATGATAAATATATGATAAATGAGTTAATAAATGCATGAGAAATAGAACATCTCTTCTAATTGGCTATCATGCACTTGTAATTTCCAACCTCGGATGGTTCGTTAATCCCCACTGGCAAGTAGCACTTACAGCCCTTTACACTGGAGCTACGTTCTTGGGTGGCTTCATATCTCTAAACCTCAGTTTCTACACCTATAAATGGGGATAACAGTAGTGCCTGCCTTAAAAGTCAATTTCTTTTTTTTTTTCTTACTGTGCTTCCTCAGTTTTCTATATTAAATACAGGCGATTTTGAATTTTTTAAAGAGAATGTTTTTAAAATTTAACAAATATTTAATGGGTGTCCACTGTGTTTGGGATACCACGAGGGTGCAAGATGAATGTGCTGTGCCTTCTGATTTCAAGGGCAACTTGATCAGGTGGCAGAAGAAAATAGCTTTTAGTGAGCTAGAAAATAGTCTTGAGTAGCGTAAGTGCTACAAGACAGGGACAAAAAATGTTCTGGGTGAAGTCTGTAAAGGGAACAACACTGACCTGGGCAGAAGTCAGGAAGTTGCTCACAAATGAGGTAAAACAGGCTCTAAAATTGTCTTTTCTATCCTTTATGAAGAAAAAAGTTTAAAAAATAAGGCTTAGGGTCAGCATGGTTTTCTGTTACTTCTTCAGTAATCACCTTAACTCTACTAGATTTATTTTTGTGAATCAGAAAGGAGACAAAGAATATCTAGATCCATCCAAATTGCCATGAGTGGTAAGGGAAGTAGTGAGACTAGAGGCCAAGACTGTTTCTCCCTGTTGTATAATTACTAGTTATCAGAACAACACTAAATTTGTTCACCTATCATAATTCTTCTACAGGAACACATATTTACTAAAATATGATTCACAGAAGTGCTATTGTTTTGATAATTTATAGGAAAGACCTGGATTATATAAAATGTTTTCCATTTTATATATTCTTTCAATCAAGGTTAAAAACCTTAAAGAAACCTTCTAAAGGAAATTATTGCTCTCAGAAGGGAGAGGGGAAGAGTTTATGATTGGGAAATTAAATTGGCTGGGTGAGTGAGAACAAACTGGAAACTTACAGCACTTGAACGGGGTGGTGTTACCATTGTATTGAATCATATGTTTTCCTTGGATACTGTCAAATAGAAATAGAAATTAAAATAAAGCAGAGCTTATCAAGAATTGTTAGTCTGAAGAGCACTTCATCAGTTCTGAAGTATATATGAGTGCTATGGCTAATTAAAATTGAATTTTAGTGCCACTAAAATAATCTGAAATCTTAAGAATCTGCTATCTGGGAACTTCTCCAGTATTTTGTCAAGATGTTCTTGGTACCATTATTAGTATTCATTGGGGACCTTTATAGTTATGTCTAGTTGACCTTCCATCCAAGAAGCTGAACAACAGGCAAAGCAAGAAACTTTACATATCGTGTGTATATGGAGAACAGGACTTTTTTTTTTTTTGCAATTATTTGTAAATATTTGGAATTCTTTTCAAATTGAATTGAGGTAAAATTAAGATATCTAGGCATGAAACCATGCTCATCAAAACATTTTTTAAAATATTGGTGTATAGTTATGACAAGAGGAATATGTAATTTATGTGGATTATTTTTACTTGTATTAAAATAAGGATAGGGATAAAGAAATAGTGACAGGCTTAAGAGTACTCTGAAGGAGAAATATTTTGAAATAGAAAATACTTTCCCAGATATCCTGTGGCATTATCTATGTCCTATGCAACCCTCTGTTTCCATCAAGAAACTGTCTTCTGTCTTCTATCAGAAACTAACTGATTACTGTGGTGGGTTAATATATATGCATAAATTCTTTGATAATATTCTCTCCAGGTAATCTTAACTCCTCTCACCTTGAGTGTGGGCAGCACTTAATGACTTGCTTCTAACAAATAGATTATGCAAAGGGGAAAAAAAACAGTAGCTATAATAGAGAAAATTGGCATTCATCATCTTAACTAGGTTAAGGTTAACCACACTAGTGATAAGTCACGTTGATATCAGGTCCCTTGATATGATGTGATAAGAAGGTGATAAAAAAAAGGCATTTCACCTTCTTCTAAATTCATACCTCAAGTCTACATGTGAGAAATACCAGAAAATTCAAAATGGAAAGATATTTTACAAAATATATGACTAGTTCTCTTCAAAATTTCAAGGTCCTGAACGACCAGGAAAAATGCAGAGTGGAGGAGATCAAGGAGACAACAAAATTCAACGTGCTTTTTCTGGCATAGATAAGGACCAGAGATAGAACATGAGTGGAAACACGGAGAAATGTAAAGTCTTTTGTTTAGGTCATAGTATTATGCCAGTGTTTCTTAGTTTGTAACTATGCTGTGATTATGTAGGACAACTTAAGGAAAACTATATGAAGGGTATAGGAAACTCTATTTACTACCTTTTCAAGTCTGCTGGAAATCTAAAATTATTTCAATGAGGTACCTGGGTGGCTCAGTTGATTAAGCGTCTGACCCTTGGTTTGGGCTCAGGTCATGATCTCATAGTTGATGAGTTGAAGCCCCATATCCGGCTCTGCACTAACAGCAGGGAGCCTGCTTGGAATCATTCTCTCCCTCTCTCTCTGTCCCTTTCATGTACTTGTTCTCCCCCTCTCTCTCTCTCTCTCTCTCTCAATAAATAAATAAATAAATAAATAAATAAACAAACAAACAAACATAAAATTATTTCAAGATAAAAGTCTTTAAAAATAACTAATTCATGAGATATCATGGTTCTCATACTTAGTTACTCTGGGAGACATACTCCAAGATGTTCCCCTATAATCCTTATTTCTATATTCTCACCCTTGTGTAGGTCCCTTTCATATTGAATCTGGACTCAACTGTGTACCAGAATACTATGAAAGGGTTGGTCTGTGATTTCTGAGGCTAGGTCATAAAAGGTGTTATGGCTTTCACCTTGTTCTCTTAGTTCAATCTGTGGGGCAAGTTAACCTCCATGCTGTGAGAACTCTCTTGAGGACCTATGGAAAATTCCATATAGATAAGTATAATATCTCCTAAAAGCTAGCAACAACCTACTGAGCATGTGTGTGAACCACCTAGGAAATGGATTTTCCAGCCCCAGTGAGACCACCCAACATCTGACTTTAATATCATGCACCAAAAATATTCACCTGATGATCTTCGTTATTTCAAACTACTAAGTTTTGGGGTTAAACTTTGATTATACATCAACAGAGGACCCATAAACTCACTTAATTTGTAATATATAACTTCATCAAATGCCATTCTGACCAAAGAGATGATACTACTTATTATAGACAACTATTATATCTATTTACTGCTACTTTAAATGTTTTAGAACTAACATCAGATGATCAGCAATGTAATTAGCTACAGAATTTGAAGTTTAATGATTAATGAAACATGTGCTTATGTTCTAGATAGTAAAAAGAGTAAGCCACTGGATGCCAAAGTTTATCAGACTGAAAGATGATTAAGCTGAATTTTAAATATCCATATTTCTTACATTTGCCTCTACTTGAAACTACTATTTTTCCACATTAGTATGAATGAGATACATTCCCATTTTTGGAAGAGTAAAACTTGGCTAAATCTAAAACTCTAAATCTACTGGATACCCAACTTATAAATAAAACTCAAAATATTTTCACATATTATCAATTATATTTAGTGTCATTTTTTGTGTGGGGAGGTGACTGTTCATATATATATATGTGTGTGTGTGTGTTCATATATATGTGTTCATATGTATGTGTTCATATATATGTATGTGTTCATATATATGTTCACGTGAACATATATATGAATATATGTGTATATATTTCCAGTGAACTATATCAGAAATTTATCTTTGACCTTTTCCTTGCTTTTAGTTACTCAATCAAAAGCCAACTAGTTGGACAATATGTCCTAGAGATCAGCCAGCCACACAGACCTCCAGAACAGGGCAGAGGAGTATGAGAAGGGATCTTGGAAAGGTAATAATACAGAAAAATCAACATACCTTCATAAGAAAATGTTTTGTTAGTGGCAGGCATCCTGATCTTCTTAAGTCCCACTTTAAATGTACTTAATGTAAGGAAAAGATTTGTACTTATTTGAGATTTTATTCAAATATTAATGTAAATTGAAATAATTACAGTATTCCTAGATATGACATGATGATTCTAATATCATGTCTGACAATAATAAATAATAAAAACGACCTGGTAGGTAATCTTGAAATTAATTTATATAAGTACTGACCATTGAATGAAACAGACAACATTGGATGGCTTATTCAGGACCATGGACAGACACCCCGCCCACCGCTGCTTTGTAGCTTTCAATGGTATATTATGCTTTTCCTATTTCTCTAGATAAACTTCCCCAGGTTGTACTGAAAACTATCTATTGAAGCTGTTATCTTACTGATTCTATAAATATTATGTGAGATTACATCTAAAAAACTTAGTTAAAATTATTAGGCTCTTTGGCATAGACATTTTCAGTCATGTGGAAGCTCATATGAGCATCTGCCACAATGATGCTCTTAAAACTAATTCTCTGCCCTCTGGACACGCTTGGGAAGGGTGATGTTTTATGTTACAGAACCAGATGCTGGAAAAAGTGAGTTTGTCAGTACTGTCGCTTTAAGAAAATTTGCATTTCTGGCACAGAAAAGAATGATTTGGAGTAGTCTTTGGAATTAGAGTAATGCCTTTACATATCTATTGACCTTCAACTGTTGTTACATAATCTTGAAATTTATTAAGATAATTATAGATAATGAAATTCCAGATGACCTCACAAATCACATTTTTCCAGCTATGTCAACTAGATCATTTCCTTTAAAACAGAAACCATAGTACTGTGTTTTTTTCTTCTTTTGGGGGGGGGGGGCAGAGGGAGTTCTTTGTTGTGGTTTTTGTCATCTTTTTGGACTTAGCACATTTTTTTCAGATGTCAGAAGTACCCAGTAATACCTCAGACTGCTCCATAAAAGGCTGCAACCATTTTGGTGCAGAATTACAGAATAAACTGCTAAACTGTAGGATTTCAAACATGGATCAGTTCTTGGAATATTTCTACAATTTAGGAAATATGAGGAACAGTAAACTAGGCAGTCTTACTCTCTAATGAATTATAAATTTCACTTCTTCATAACCATGCTTCATGCTCAGCTGGAGATAAAAAATGTACTTTTGTATTTTATTAAATACTAGTTAAAAGAAAGCAATATTTGTAAAACATTGGCAAAGTATAAGGAAAATTAATACACTGAGCACTTAGGTAACTACACACAGTTTTAAAGGAAAATCTTAACTGTATCCTGAATGTGTATCATTCCCTTGATGTTCTTTTTGTTTCTCTCGAATTATGTCCATTTATTTTCCTTCTACATTTTAACTCCACCAAATTAGACATTCTGGTTATACTCCATAAATGTTGTATAGATTTACCCACGTATTTGCCCCTTGCCTGTCCCTTATTTTCTTGCATCTCATACTTCCATCTGGTGTCATTTTACTTCTGCCTAAAATCTATCTTTTGGAATTCCCGTTAGAGAGGAGCTGCAGCACTGCACACTCATTTTTAATTTGTATGAAAAAGTTATTAATTCTCTTTTGATCTTGAAGGATATGGTCACTGAATGTAGAATTCTAAGTTGGTGGTATTCTCTTACAGCCCCTTAAATGTCTCTTTCCACTAACTTCTGGCTGCCACGGACAGTTCTGAGAAATCATTTGTAATACTATAGTGAATGCTTTAACCACACACTACCTTTTCTTTCCACTTTGGAATTCACACCTTTACCTATAGTTTCACCCTAATGTGTGTAATTGTTATCTATCTACCTACCTACCTAGCATATTTGAAATTTTGGCACCTTCTCAGAAGTACTGTGAGAGTCAAGAACAGGTCTGGGTTCTGTCTCATGAAGCTTATAAGGTAGGGGGAGAAAATGAAACAAACACCAGAAACAAAGCTGGTTTGGAGCAAAGGGTTATGCATTACATTTTGGATATTTTGAATACGATGTGTCTTTAAGGTTTTTAAGTAAAGATATAAAGTAGACAATTTGATATCGATGTCAGTAACTCAGAGAAATTTGGATTAAAGATACAAGTTTAAACACCAGATAAGTAAAGGAAGAAAATAAATCACAGAGTGGCTGAAATTTCCTAAGACTAGAATGTTGAGTGAGAAAGGATGAGATCTTGGGATAGAGTCTTGAGAAACTCTGGTGTTCAATGGCCAAGGAAATGGGGAATAAGAACTAAGAGGAAGCAACAAAGGATTAGGGGGAAATCGGGAAATGAGGTTCACAGATTGCAATAGAATCTTTAAAAGAGAATGTTCCCAAAGGTAGGGAATGATCAACTATTTGAAATACTGCTTGGAGGGAACTTAGTTAAAGTAGTATCAAAAAGTAGCCATTTAACTTACTGACATGCAGAAATGAAGAGGTAGCCCTGAAATCATATTTAAGTGGGTTGAGGAGTAGTGGAGAGGAGTAAAAATGGAGGCAAGAAGTCATGGACAAGTCAATGTAGGTTAGAGTATGAGGCAGTAAAAACAACCTTAAAAGTTCAGTGGGAACACTATTGCAGTGGTTGATTTTTGTGCTCAAATTATTTTCCATTGTGGATTGACATCCGCTTTCCTGATGCCCTAAATCATTTAGGACCAGATAAAGTGGCAGGACCAGGCAATTACTCTAAAAGTTTCTTCTTGAAAGTACCACTTGTCATTTTAATGTGTATTTCATTAAACAAACAAAGTCACACGGCAAGCCTAATGTGAATGATGCAGCAATGGGGTGGGAATATTTTAATTAAATATATAATCTGTCATATGTAGAGAGAACATTTTTCATTATTGCCATTGTAAATGAGGAGAATGGGAAATGAGAGAGTGGCCAGATCAGTTGATTTTTTTTTTAAAGGGAGGTAATTGATGATGTTTAATTATGATAGGGAAGACTCTCACTGTTAAAGAATTACTGAATACATTGGGAATGAAGGGGTGGTTGATATTTTGATGTTTCTAAGAAATAGAATTAAAATCATGAGGAGTGGCCCTAGCCCTAGGCAGGAAGAACTTCTCCCTCACTAATGAAATGAAAGTTAAAAGAAAAGATAAGAGATAATCTAAATAGACTTCTACTTTTATTAGAAGGTACTGGTTGGAATTCCAGTATGTATGAAGGGTTCTTTTGTGAAGTAGAACACAAGAAATCTACTAAGACAAGAAAATGAAGGAATGTTTCAAAGGTCCAGAAAAAAAACAAAGTTTTGAAACATTCGGAAGAGAGGGTGGAACAAAACATACAGTCAAATTGCTAGATAGTCCTGAGGGTCAATTTTATTTTGCTGATGATAAAGTTTCAGCATCACCGTCTGCCCTCTTGTGAATTCTCCATCTGTATCTGCTCAGATGTAGGCAAAAGAAAGCAGTTGAGTTGCATCCATAGTTGGGGCTTTGCCAGAGGCAATGAAGAAATAAGAAGGACAAAAGATAATAAGTTTTTGGCAAAAGTGTAACCGAAATTGCAGACCATGGAATCCAAGCTGAAAAAAGAATGAAGTGAAGGTAAGGAAGGTGTGTGGTACTGGGACGAAGGTAGATCAGATGAGAGGTTTTGATGAGGGAGAAGGGGAAGTCCTTGAACACAAAAGCTCAGAGGAGAGGAAGTGTAGGTAGTAAGTGCTTTTAGAGGTGGTGTTGAGGAATTTGAAAAGTTTAAAGTGTGACAGTAGAGCTTGGAGAAGGTGGCTGAGAGCTTGGAGGGGTTATCCACTTGTATGCTAAAGATATCCATTGTTCTAGAAGGAGAGAGAGACTACCTGCTGGTGCCTACGGCTCTGATGAATAACCACTGATCTGATTACCTGTAGCTTCTGGGAACAAGGAGCAATATATGGAGGCCTACCAAAATATGATTCTCACTGGATAGCCCTTTTATCTCCCAGGTAGGGATAGTAATGGTATATAGCAGTGGAAAACAAATAAATCTAATTTTCAGAAAAAAACATTTGACAAAACCCAACGCTCATTTGTGGTCAAAACTATCAGCAAACTAGGAATATAGAGAATTTCTTTAATCTGATAAGCAACATCTACAAACAACTCACTACTAACAATAGACTTAATGGTGAAAAAATGAGAAGCTTTCCCCCTAAGATCAGGAACAAGCCAAAGATGGCGCATCTCACCACTTTCACTCAACATTGTACTGCAAGTCCTAGCTGATAGAGTAAGCCAAAAAGGAAAGAAAAAATAAACATATTGAGAAAGAGGAAATGGTCATCTGTCCATAGATGGCATTATTGTTTCTATGTAGAAAATCATAAAAGAATTAACAGAAACATCACTGGAGCTCAGAAGCAATTATAGCAAGTTTACAGGTACAAAAACATAGTAGCATCTACATTAGCACCCTAACTGAAGTGCTTAGATATAAATCTATACAAATATATACAGGATGGGGCACCTGGATGGCTCAGTCAGTTGAGCGTCTGGCTTCGGCTCAGGTCAGGATCTCGTGGTTTGTGAGTTCAAGCCCCGCGGTGGCCTCTGTGCTGACAGCTCAGAGCCCGGAGCCTGCTTTGGATTCCGTGTCTCCCTCTCTCTCTGCTCTTCCCCCACTTGTACTCTGTGTGTGTGTGTGTGTCTCCATCTCAAAAAAATAAATATTATATAATATATAATTAATATATACTATATAAGCAGGATCTATATAAGGAAAACCATAAACTCTGATGAAAGAAATCAAAGATCTTAATAGATGGATGTTCCATGTCCATGCTTAGGAAGAGTCGTTATCATTAAGATGCCAATTCTTCCTAATTTGATCAATAGATTTAACACAGTCTCAGTAAAAATCCAGGCAACCTTTCTAGTGACTACCATGAACTAATTCTAATGTTGATGTGGAATATTAACAAGACTCAGAACAGCCAATACAATAACTGAACAAGAATAACAAATTCAGAGGACTTGACTTCAAGACCTAATACAAAGCTACGGTAATTAAGATGGCAAGGTATTAGTGAAAGAATAGGGAACAAATAGTTCAGTAGAATGAAACAGATAAATAGACTCATATATTTATAATCACTTGGTCTTTGACAAAGGAGCAAAGCCAATGCGATGAAGAAAAGGTAGACTTGCCAACAAGTGGTGCTTTGATAATGAGACGTCCTTATACAAAAATAATTTTGGCAGACATTGCAATTTTCCCAAAAAATAAAATGGATCACAGATGAAAGTGTAAATCACAAAACTATAAAATTTCTAGAATAACATAGAGGAAAAAAATCCAGGTGATCTTGCTTTTGATGATGAATTTTTGTACATAATACCAAAAACACCACCCATGAAAGAAAACAGTAAGTTGGGCCTTAATAAAATTAAAAACTTCTCTGCTGGGGGAGGCATTGTCAAGAGAAGAAGAAGAGCCACAGACTGGTTGAAAATAGGTGCAAAAGACAAATCTGCTAAAGGACTGTTAACTAAAAATACAAACTCCTAAAACTCAATAGTAAAAACAAAACAAGAACAGTGTAACTTACAAATGAGCAAAAGAATAAAACAGATACTTCATGAAAGAAGATAAACGTGGGGTGCCTGAGCGGCTCAGTCAGTTAAGTGTTGGACTCTTGATTTTGGCTCAGGTCACGATTTCATGGTTCGTGAGATCGAGCCTGGCACCGGGCTCCATGCCACAGTGCAGAGCCTCCTTGAGATTTTCCCCCTCTCTCTCTATCCCTCTCCCCTCCTTGTGCACGCACTGCCTCTCTGTCTCTCAAAATAGGGAAACATTTTTTAAAAAGGTATACATATGGCAATTATAATATGAAAAGATGATCCACATAAGTGATTATTAAAGAAATGCAAATTAAAACAATGAGATACTATTATAAATCTAGCAGAATGGCCAAACCCAAAACACTGACAGCACCAAATGCTGACGAGGATGTAGGGCGATAGGAAAAACCCTACCTTGCTGATGGGAATGCAAAAAGGTATGGCCACTTGGGAAGGCAATTGGGCATTTTTTTTTTTACAAAAATGAACATATTCTTACCATATCGTCCAGCAGCCATGGTTTTTGATTTATCCAAATGAGTGGAAAACTCATGTCTACGCCAAAAGCTGCACAGAGATCTGTATAACGTCTTGATTCATAATTGCCAAAACTGGGGAGCAACCAAGTTATTCCTTAGTAGGTGAATGGATAAAGAAACTGTGGTACATCCAGATAATAGAATAGTATCTGTACTAAAAATAAATAAGCTATCAAGCTATGCAAAGACATAGAAGAAGCTTAAATGCCATATTACTACGTAAAAGAAGCCAATCCGAAAAGGCTGCCTACTGTATAGTTCCAACTATGTGACTTTCTGGAAGAGGTAAAACTATGGAACAGTACAAGACTAGCGTTTTCCAGAGATTTCAAGGGAGAGAGGGAAGGATGAATAGAGCACAGAGGACATTTAAGATAGTGAAACAAGGCGTGCCTGGATAGCTCAGTGGGTTAAGCGTCCGGCTTCAGCTCAGGTCATGATCTCACAGTTCATGGTTTCGAGCCCTGCATCGGCCTCTGTGCTGACAGTCCAGCTCTGGGCTGCAGCCTGCTTCAGATTCTGTGTCTCCCTCTCTCTGTGCCCCTCCCCTGCTCACGCTCTGTCTCTGTCTCTGTCTTTCTCTCTCTCTCTCAAAAATAAACATTAAAAAAAAAAAGATAGTGAAACTATTCTGTATGATAGTATAATGGTGGACACATGACATTGCATGTTTATCAAAACCCATAGAACCGTACAACACAGAGTAAGCCCTAATGGAAGCTATGGACTTTAGTTAATAATAATGTATCAGTATTGGTTCATCGTTTGTAACAAATGGACCATCCTCAGGCAAGATGTTCATAATAGGGGAAATGGGGTGCGGGACGAGGAGAGCGTTAGGAGGACTTTCTATCTTTTCTGCTCCTTTTTTTTCTGCAAATCTAAAACTGCTCTTGAAACAAAGTCTAATACTTTAAAGAAATTTAGTATTAACCCCCTTAACTTAGCTCTATGGAGGAATCAGATAGATGTTTAAGTGTCTTGTGCCTGTCTCAATAATCAAATCTTAAAATGATAGATGTAAGGTAAATGTGCAGACTCTTTCATTGTTATACTAAGCTATTAAACGTTTATTAATGCTTGGCAGAATAGGTGTGAATGTGTGTATATATGTTTGTATGTGGCATACACACACGAAGTGTTTGTGTGTTTTTCCTCAGCATTCAAAATACTTTTGGAGGGGCACCTGGGTGGCTCAGTCGGTTAAGCGTCCGTCTTCAGCTCA
This sequence comes from Prionailurus viverrinus, assembly GCF_022837055.1. NCBI lineage: Eukaryota > Metazoa > Chordata > Mammalia > Carnivora > Felidae > Prionailurus > Prionailurus viverrinus. The sequence continues at coordinate 41,076,975 of NC_062572.1, forward strand.
GGTCATGATCTCGTGGTCCATGAGTTCGAGCCCCGCGTCGGGCTCTGGGCTGATGGCTCAGAGCCTGGAGCCTACTTCTGATTCCGTGTCTCCCTCTCTCTCTGCCCCTCCCCTGTGCATGCTCTGTCTCTCTCTGTCTCAAAAATAAATAAACGTTAAAAAAAATTTTTTTAAAAACAAAATACTTTGGAAAAGTCAGACTGAACATGGATAAAAGATGATAAGGAAGAAAATTAAAGAGAGTAACTTAAAATCAGGTGGTAAGAAGTGGTAAATTTCAAGGATACAACACGTGTGTGTGTTCTAAAATTGCTTCATGTTCGTTACTCTTTGTCTCTACTTCTTTGGTGCAAACATTTGCAAAAATTTCCAATGTCCATCTTCCTCCCAAAACCCATTCCTGCTTGCACTTCTGGCGAAGAAAAGGTACACCCAACTTCAGAGAAGCCCCACTGCCAGCAATGTGGTGTTTTACCCTTGCTGGGAAAACTGCATTAGTGGTGGTTTTAAAAACCCACCACGCCATTACTTGAGTGTTCAATATCGGCCAATGTCCTTGGCACAGAAAGTATGCTCCCAATTAACGCTGATCCTCCTCAAATGTGGCCAGCAAATGAGCCAATCTGTTTTAATGAAAGGAGGAAGGGAAACTGTCCTTTTTACTTGTCAGCTCGACCCCAAAATACTGAGCGAAGTATCAGAATGGTTGCTGTGCCTCTAAGAGTGTATTTGCTTTTAAGGTTCATTTGGTAAATCAATTCAATGAAAACACAGCAGCTCACTGCTCTGTGTTTCCTTTCCTCTGAAAGCAGGGTCATAGGAATGCACTGTTCACAGAATGAAACTCAGTGTGCCCCTTTCGGTATCTGCTACTGTGATCCCTCTTTCTCGTGAAAATCTTGGAAATTGTGCGAGCCTGTCTTGAAGTACAGACGTGTCATTCATTTGGTAGCAACATAAATGCTACATAAAATAGCATTTTGTCATATGTGGCATTTAAGATACTTCACTGCAGTATTTCCCAGTTGATGTACCTCTAGATAATTTCATTGTGTTTTTCACACTGAAGAATTTTGTACATGATCAAGGGTGTTATGTAAGCGTATAAAATAAAAATGATGTATGCATATGGAAGAATTTCAGTGTAGAAGAGTTTATCACATTCTTCTCCATTAGGCATATAGAATATTAATAGCACCAAAGTATATTGCATCTTTATATAAAGGGAGGCTGTTACAAAATAAAATGAAATCAAGTGAAGATAAAAAATACATTTGATATTACAATAAAATAAAGCTCAGCTTCCCTGATGAATTAGACTCAACTTTTCATTTACTGTTACCCTTAACTATTTATAGGTTCGAAGTCCCATCTTAATTTTATTGTACATTTTCTTATCAGAGGAAAGATACACTATATCAAAAATTATATCATAATCCTAATAATTAAAGTAAAAGTTCTGGTGTTTATATGTTTTGTTCTGTTGGGGTTCTTTCCCTAAATGAACCAGATAATTAATCCTGTTCTCCAGAGTGGAAAATTGGCCTAATTAGACCAAGGTCAAAATGCAGTTCACTGCTAAGGTTAATTAATTCTGGTCCCCTGGCTAGGATTAATAACTAATCTAGCCATCTAGTGGTCAACATTTATGAGTTTGTATTTTACAATTATATTAGAGTAGGTGGACTATTTTAATATTGGCTTGCATGTTTAAGAGAAAAGGATACCAGATTTTTCTGTGCCCGTTGCAAGCTGTAGATGAATGCTAAGATGATCACAGATTGCCTTGAAATTAAAAATGTTTGTGTGTGCCCTCTGCCTCCACCCCACTCCTAAACCAGTGAGTTTCTTGTGGGCAGGGTCCTTGTTGGATTTACCATTATTACCTCTGTGTGCCTAGCACAGTATCTGGACAAGCTAGACTTTCCATAAATCTTAGTAAATAAATAGGAAAAATGGGCCGCTCTGGGAATGAAGTCAGAGTCACATATGCAGTTTTATAGTGAATGCTTCCCCAAATAAAACAATGAAATGATGGGCAACTCTACCTTCTTAATCTGTATCCGTATGTTCTGATTTATCTGTGATCCAGTGCCCCAGTTATCATCTCCATTGGCCCCTTCATTAGTGTTACTCATTTTCCTTTGTATCTCAAAGGCACCCTTTTGACCCCTTCTCTGTCTTCATGCTTTTTCATAGCCTTTACTGTTGGGCTTCCTGGAGGCATTGTCTTCACTTAATGTCTTCTTTTTCTTATCTTCCATGGCAACGACTCCTCATTCTGGGACCCTCTGGTCTCCACTAAAACTTCTTTGGCCAAGGGTCCCCTGTTTGGTGCCAGATCAAGAGGTCTTCCTACCTGGACTCTGAATCAGCTGATACCATCCGCCATGTTCTCTTTCTTTACCTTTGGTTTCCAAGACATGAATACCACTTACTACTTTGATTTCCCTCTTGCGGGTCTAATTTCCAATCCTGTCAAGATTTTCATTACCTAACTCTTGGGAGCCCAAGACTTTTTCTTGCCTTTGTCTTATGACACTCAGAACACATTCCCTGGGATGGAGGAGGAGACCTCCATGGCTTCCTGTAGTTGTTAGATACTGTTGATGCCTATATCTATATAGCTCCCACTTAAAAATCTCCCCTGTATAACTAGGGGTGCCTGGGTGACTCAGTCAGTTAAGCGTCTGACTTCAGCTCAGGTCATGATCTCGTGGTTTGTGCGTCCAAGCCCCCGTGTAGGGCTCTGTGCTAACAGCTCAGACCCTGGCATCTGCTTTGGATTCTGTGTCTCCTCCTCTCTCTGCCCCTCCCATGCTCATGCTGTCTCTCTCTCTGTCTCTCAATAATAAATAAATGTTAAATTTTTTAAATAAATAAATAAATAAATAAATAAATAAATAAATATCTCCCCTGAGCTTCAAGGGGAGCTCTTTCTATTGGAATTTCCAATTGACATTTTCGGGTATAAAATGCTCAAAATGAACCTCATTATTTCCCTGCGATTAAACCTGCTATTCTTCCTGAGTGTCACATCTCTGTGAGTGGCCACATCATCTCTCTGGAGACCCAACTTAAAGTTTGGGAATAGCCTCCCCCCGTCAGTAGTTCTCCAACTATTGAATTTTATGGTCTTAATACTCTCCAGGGCATTTCCTTCTCTCCATTTTTTCCCATTGACTCTGTATTGGTTCAGGGGCCTACCTGGTATCATTTCTTGCCCGAATTACTTCAATGGCCATCCAGCTCATCCCTTCGTATCAATTCCCATACCAGTCTAAATGCAAAGCTCATCGTATCCCTTGCCTCCTCCACACCCTTCGATACTTCTGTCGCCCTCGGTGTAAAGATGAAACCCCTGGGACTGGTGTTCATGTTTCAGCCCTACTTACTCTAGAACCTCTTTCAAGGAAGGACAGAGATTATGTCTCATTAATTTTTATACCCTCAAAAATCTAGCTTAGTGTCTTTATACTTAATTAATGCCAAAAACATATTTTCTCAATACATAGGCAAACAGATGAAAATACGCCTAAGTGTTATTATGCTTCAATACATGGGAGAGAAAGTACCTTATGAAATAAGATACGTGTAGTTTATTTGTCATTCTATCACCCATAGATTTCTTAGAACGTGGTTTCCCTCATGATCAGTATAGTCCTATTAAGCTGATGATTAGTGGAAAACTTCCTGGAAAACATTTTGAATGGTTAGAAATTGATGATGTTATGTTAATTTCAATGATAGAGTGTTTTTTATCCTCGTTAAAAAGTAATGATTCATGTATGATATATTGACACCTTATTTTTTTTTTAATTTTTTTTAACGTTTATTTATTTTTGAGACAGAGACAGAGCATGAACGGGGGAGGGGCAGAGAGGGAGACACAGAATCGGAAGCAGGCTCCAGGCTCTGAGCCATCAGCCCAGAGCCCGACGCGGGGCCCGAACTCACGGACCGTGAGATCGTGACCTGAGCTGAAGTTGGACACCCAACCAACTGAGCCACCCAGGCCTCCCTATTGGCACCTTATTAACATAAACAGTTGTATCATTAATGATATTATTAAAAGCATATGGCACACCCATTAGGCTACTTACTTTTCATACAGGTCTTGTGATGTGGTGTAATTATCCCTATTCTAAAGAACTGAATCACCCTATTCCCTTCTCTTAACATTTCCAGATTAAAGCAGAATCAGTCAGTTTGGGAGTTGTGGACCCAGCCAACGTGTTTTAAGGACTCATTGGCTTTGGTAGCATCCTGTGATACAACAAGACCATCTCAAAGTCATCATGTTTGATGACACTTGGAGTTTGGTGTCCCTTTGCCCTTCTGTCAGTACCGTTCATTAGGCACAAGCAGCCTGCCTGCCTGCCTGTCACAGAGTTAAGCAATGTACGATCAGATCTTTGCAGATTCTAATAATTCAGGGAAAATGTATTTCTGCTGGGAATATCTGCTCTTGCGAAAAGAAGCACAGGAAAGGAGGAGGACACACACAATGTGGTAAATGAGCACATTTATAAAAATGTATACAAAACATGCATATATTTATATTTTCAAAGAGACTTTCTTAGAACTGCGGAAACACGAAAACGTGCTTGCATTCTCTTTTTCTCACCTGGGTGAATGAGCTGTGAATGATCAAAATAGAAAGGGTAGGAAGTGAAGCTGAAATCAAATTCAGAAAAGCCTCCTTGGTACAAGAAGTTACACTAGCATCACAGAAATAGCATCCTGACACTCACCTGTAGTGATACAGTCATTTTACGTAGTGATTCATTGCTCTCGCCTGTCTGGAGAGATTAAAGGAAGATCTCGACCATTGTTTTTCTGAAGAAGCATATTGAGTGATTGCTGTTATTTCTGGGTAAAGTGAAAGGAACAGTGATTTATCGCCAAATATTTCAAACAGGATCCGTGCCAACCTATACCAATTCTGTTGGATGCCATCTAGGAAATTTGTCTGAGGAAACACTTAAAAGGGCAGAGGTCTTACTGGGCCCGAATGAGACAGTGATTCTCGTCACTCCTGCCATTTGTAATGAACAGGTCAAATGTCTCCCAGATTTAAACTAAAGACCCCCCAAAAAGGCCCATTAAGCAACCTCTTTGGATAACTCTAACATTTAATAATGAACAGAGTTACGCTTACTTAGGGCAGGTAAGTAACACTGTGATGTTGGTCCACCTTTTTCTTCTGCCCTCAGGAGTTGTGAAGAAAGCTGTTTATCATTCTCTACACGCTGCTCCTGAATAAAGCCGTTACTAACTCACCCCTCTGTGTAAAACAACCTGCTATCTGTAGACCCACTGTCCTCACAAGTCTAGGAAATCTGTGAGATTTATTGTGATCTTGGATCCCTAAGCAAAGTGGCTGCCTGGACAGTGTGGGTTCTCATTCTTGTAACCCCAAAAATGTATTATTATAAGAGGATAAGCTGCTTTTGAATTTTATTGTTCCAACTTGGGCCAATTCTTGTGCTTCTATATTCATTCTAAATTAATGCTGTGAGCTCTGGCCTCAAGATCAAGAAACTGGATTTGTGGTCCTAGTTCAGCCAGTAATGGCCTGAGCAACGCTAGCAAGTCTCTTTTGGGGTCAGTTTCCTTATTTATAAATGAAATACGTGAACTAGATCAGAATTTTTCTTTGCACATCTGGATTGCCCATGAAGCTTTGAATAAGGGTTCGCCCAGACCTAGTGAATTAGAATCTTCTGGGACTGGATTAAGGAACCCTCTAAATTTTCTTAGGTGTTTTTATGCACTGTTTTCTATCTTAGAGCCGCTGATGTACATTTGATGTCCCCGCGCCTCCCCGCTCCTCAATTTCATGTCTGTTCTCTGAGGGCCAAGCACTTCCTTTTCATCTGCAAAGGTGACTATTCCTCTGGCCCATTTTCCTGAGTGGTGTCATGTGCATAGGAAATATTGAATGAGTCAAGGCAGTAGAAATCATGTTTATAAGCCACTTCGACTTGAATCATCCTTTCCTTTTCTTAAACCAGCACGTATGGGCATTAATGATAACTTGCGAGTCAAATGACGCAATCAGTAGTGTCTGAGCTCAACAAAAAGAGAGCCACGTCATGCCATGACCCGACTTGTGCTACCTGTGCACCTGCATCTTGCCTACCCTCTCCGACTTGAACTTGACGCTTCTGGTTATGATCCCAGAGTCATTCTTCCACTCGTTTACTCATTCTTTCATCTGTAAATATTGACCCAACACCTTTTAATTACCATACACTTGATAGGAGAATGAATTCTGTGGCGAGCCTAACTGAAATGGTGCCAGCTCTTGGGGAGTTAACGGGCCTGTGAAGTGTATAGAGAGATAAGGATTTGACAGTAAAAAAGCAACAACAACAAGGAGTGATAGAAGTCCTAGGGCGTGGCATGGGAACATGGGAGGATTAACTAACCCAGTCTACATAGTTAGGAAGTGTTTCCCCAGGAGGTGAATTTTAAGCCCGCACAGAACTACTGAAGAGCATTTAAGCTGAAGGAGGACATGCTCAAGTCGAGTGAGAAGGCTCCGAGTGTTAATGGAGTAGAGTTAGAGTCAGATGGCAAGCACTTAAGGAGTAGGTGGAGGGCTGGGAAGCATAGACATTGAATACTGTGTCCATTCTCTTCCTGGAAATCTTCCCTCTGCTTGCTCCCTGTGCGTCCGCCTCAGGAATACACGGACGCCATGATACTGGCCAGTTGCTGGGTACTGTGGAACTGAGGTCTTTGAAGGCAAAGGCGGTCTTATTTTTTGTATCTTCAACCTCAGTGCAGCACAGACCGTGAGTGTATGCCAGATTGCCTCTCGAACGCAGCCTCTCCCCGTCTCTGTCTCCATCTTGGCTTCCCTTCTACCACTGCCCTCGTGCATGATTTGTTACCACAGCGTTCTGATCCCTGATCTTGATCCCCAACAGGTCCTCCTACACTCCATTCTTCATTTGGTATCCAAAACAAGTTGTTTTTCTTGTTTTATCTTTTTTTTTTTTTAAAAAAAAAGGTACATATTTTATTTCTTGTGGAAATGCTTCAGAAGGTTGGAGGATAAACATTTCCCATGTGCCTTTTCTCCCTTCAGAGTTTCCTTTCTGACTCTGGCTTCGGCATACTCTATTTCATCATGTTTTCCACAGCAAGCGGAAGAATACCTTTCCCTCAAACTTTCCTACACGGTGAGAAAAATCAGCATCTCACAAGTCAAAGTGCAGAGGTAGAATGGTTTCTGGGCTCGGTGTCTCAGGGCTTGACTTCCTCCTAATGGGTCTGGCTCAGCCTTTCTCAGTGTAATGCCTCACTCTTAGCCTGGTAGCAAATGGCTACCGCACCAGCTCCACATGTCAAGTTACTTGATAATGTCCAGAGGAAAGAGAGGGACTTCAGTTTCTCTTGTGGCTTTCCTAACGAAGTTATTTTTCCAGGGGAAAGCCCAGCTGCCTACTCTAATGCTCATCATTGGAGAATGAGAAAAATGGAAGAGTCACTGTGATTGGTTTGGCCTAATCAGGATGTCCCAGCTGGTCTGGGGCTGGTGTCATCTCCTGAGCCAGGAGGGGTAGATGTCTGAATGGGGTTAGGTTTCTGTGGGCAACTAGCCAGGGACCCTTATTGGTGGGTAGGGAGCTAACGGTGAGAATTGCCCTCCATGCTTTCCTGGTCTCCCCCACACCTCTTCCTCTCTCAGGAATAAACCACTCTCAATAACCCAAATATCCTAGCCTATCTGGAAGATTCTTTGCTACTTCCTATATTCCTTCCCTTGACTAATTCCAGGCTCTGCTTTATAGTGTATTTTTATGCACGTGCTTTTTCCAAAAAAAAGGATTTAGGTTTGATACAATATAACCATCATTAGTATATTTAAATATGAAGCATGCAATCTTTTTTCATTTTACTAAATTAAAACAGAAGAGTATGCATTTCCAATGTTTGATGGTTGTATCAGTATAAATTATTCAAGTTGAAAACTTAATAAAAAGGAGAGTACTTTGAGACATCAATCAAGGTAGATGTGTTTATCAAATATTCAGGATTAAAAAGAAGTCTCCGATTTAAACACATACAACTGGCTACTGTTCCTTAAATGAAAATGTTTTCCTTTGTGACCCTCCTGTTGTCTGGCAAGAACAACATTAGTCTGCCTGTTTTGGCCTCTTTTTATGGCTCCGTTTTTTTTCTTCCTGGCACCTCCCAGGTTGCCCCGTGGTAATTAACTACTGTTATGACCCTAATCCTCACCCCTTGGGTACCACAGCCAAAGGACGCTCAGGTCTCCTGCCTTCTATTACTGGTGGATGTGGGTGCACTATTACATTAATCAGCTTACCTCAGTTCAAGTGCATCGATTCTTAACCCTTACTTCACTTGGATGGAGGCAGCAGCTTTCCCCGCCACCCCCCCCCCCCCCCGGGCTCTTTTCCCTTGTTTTTATCCTAAGAACAGTTGTTTACTTTTCTTCCCATTACTTGGCAACTTTATTGCCACTGACAGTTACTGTGGTCATGTGGGAGCTCTGTTTCCTGTGGGTGATAGATTCCCTGACTGTTATTTATGGCTGCCATTTTGGCTTCCGGGTGCAATGGCTACTTGTTCTCATAGCTCTCATTCATTCTCTCTCTCCTTCTCTCTCCCATTGTTCCTGGTGAAGGAGGAGTATCTTGATTATTTGGGGTCTAAAGGTTGTGAAAATCAAAGTTTCTTCCCTCATTGCCACATTCCTCCTAAATTCCAGTAACATATTATGTTACCGGCCTAATGAAAATAGACCAGTGTGAGCTCCCAACTCCGCCTGTAGCCAAGACTCCAGCATTAAATTAATCAAGTGAGGAAACACTGGGCTTTGTATTGGTTCAAAAAGTGTTGTAACATATATAAAAAGAAAACAAATCGTGATTCCATATGCTATTTTCTATTTCATGCATATTTATGATATTTCAAGTGTATTGTGTCTCACATTTGCTTTTGAGCTGGAGTGGAAACCTAATTAGAATTTGTAACATTTTTACCATGGACATTAGGATCTATATCCCAAACACACAATTTACAAGTGAACTTCCAATCACAGCCTGCAACTAAGGTGGAGACAGCCTGTACATGAAATCATAATGGCAGAGACGTTATGTCTTATTTCCTCTTTGATTGTTTCAAGAACAAATAGAGCAATTTCCATTTTAAAATTTAATAGTGTAAAAAATGTCTCTGTGTAGCTGAACTATCACTGAAAATTATGGAAAAATATTTCACAGTTACAGATCCTTAGGGTCTGTTAAAGTTCTAAGTGTTTGAACTAAAATGGATACCTGGTATCATCATTTAGAAGAAATAGTATGATCATTCCTTCCAAAAATGTATATGATTTCTGGTTAAAAACACAATTTGAGGCATCCCTTCTGCTCCACCCTTAGCAGTGATTTAAAACAAATAGTGAAAAAAAGGAAAGTTTAAAAGACAGAGCTAGGAGTCAAACCAAGATAAATACAGCCCTGGGGAGAAAATGAAACACAGATCTGGGATTGGGCCCAAAAAACAGAGAATGGTGGGTGACAGTGTGCTCCTTTGGGGTTACAAAGACTGATAGATTCCATATGGAGGAAGAAGTGGACCAAGGCTCCGCGTTTGGTCTGTCTCAAGGGGCTGGAGAAGCTACTCCCAGGCATTCCCCAAAACCATGACCTCTATGGAGCCACATGAACAGGGAATCAATCTGCAGGAGGGCTTGGTGACTGTCCCTAATGGAAAATTCCTTTGAGGCCTTCAGGATTCAGGTTAGATGTTTTATTGTCCAGGGTCTGTATTCTTGCCTCCTTTTTCCTCTGTGATGACAGAAGCGTGGCTCTTCTTTCACTTTAGTGCCAATCTGCCACCTGCACTTGGATCTCGTGCACTCCAGCCTTGTAGGAGACAATATCAGGGAGCTTCTCTCTTCTGTATCTTCAACTCCTTGGTCTTCGCAGTCTTTTACATGATTATTTAAACATACTCAGTTGACCCTCTGAAGGTCAACTTCAGAAACTGACCAAAAGAAATTTCTTTAAAGAAATGATTTCCTACCTCCATGTCTTGCTCAGTTGTTCATCAATGCCTTCTGTGATTCTTTCTGTAAGTCAGCAGTTAGGGATGCCTTCCTGTGAATTAAGAAGGGAAGTGATGGAAGAGAATGAAGGTAGGAGTAACGTTGGAGCTGGGATGTTCCCCTCTTTGGCGAAGTAGGTGGCTTATTCAATAGCTAAGAATAAAGAGGATGGGAAAGAGAACTTGGGAGTGGCAGCATGGCATGAAGAAGTAAAGAGTACAATATGGAAGCTTTGAATGGTCGTTCAAAAAGAACTTCCTTATCTGATAGTAGGTAGACCCTTGACTGCTGTTGTGGACCTGTCCAGACTCCAGTTGGATATTAAAGGCTGGTGGCCACAGTTTCTCTTTTATGACCTGAGGAGTCTCTCAGAAATGTGGGCATCACTGATCCTCATACCTTAACTAGGGTGACGTTAGGGAGCAGGAGCCTCATATCCTTTGTGCCACTTAGATGCAGCTTTCTTAGTAAAATAACTTGCAAAAACCTTAAAACTAGTCTAAGTCATCATTTTTTTTCCTTGCCGATTTGAGCCTCAAGTATCCTTTCTTGTTTAACCTACGTGAAAAACTTTGAGTTGTGTGAAAGTTGGGAATGTTTGTTGCAGACAATTGTGAAAGGAGGTCCATTTAAAGGAAAAACAAGGAGAAATTACTTCTCAGATACCTATTGACCCAAACCTCCTCTCCAAGTCCCAGGCCCCTGCAGCTCAGCAGGTCAAAATATTAACTAATCTCTGCCTCTAGACCACTAGCATTTCTTCCAGAATCTTTCCGTTAAGGCATCTTCTTCCTCCCAGGCATCCACACTAGGAGCTTGGCACAGACCTCTTGGTACTGCCCTTCAAACCTACTGAAATACGCAGCGTCCTCCACTTTCCCGCAGCTACAGTTCTATTTCTGTCTCTAAGAAGTTCCTTCTTATTGGCCCTCTACCTCAAGTCCCATCACCCCTATGCCTGTCCTTCACACTGTATGAGTTACCTGTTTAATCAAGTGCGGGTCTGGTCAGAATTGCTTTAGAATTTGCAATTGGGTGTGGTTTCTCCTTCTTTAAGGCAGGGCTGCCCCATAGTACTTTCAGTGATAAGGAAACATTCTGTATCTATGCCATACAATATCATGGCCATGGGTCCCACATGGCTATTGAGCAGTTGAAATGCGGCTGGTGCAACTGGGGGATTGAGGTTTTGCTCATATTTATTTTTAATTTAGACGTAAGCAGCCACACACGGATAGTGGCTATCATATTGGACAGTGAACGTCTAAAGGCTGACATGAGAAATTTTCCGCATGGCACGTGAGATCCTCCGTGGACCGATCACAGCTTCTGCATCTTCCCCCTCCTCTCGCATCTACTTAGCACCTCTGCTGTAGTCTCACACAGCTACTTATCTCTCCAGAACTCCGAAAGGACCTCATGTTCTGGCTTATTCTTTATGAGTGTTGACCTGTGTGTATTTTGATACATTCTTTTATTCTTAGCCTCCTGTGAACACCTACAAATCCTATATGGCTATGCTCAAACATCCTCAGGCGTAAGTTGACTTCCTTTTCAGAGTTCCCATCCCAACTTGTAGATTCTTTAATAAAGCATTTAATGTACTGCCTGGAACTTACTCATTTCCTTATCTATTATCCTATGTCTTATTTTCCCCTTAAATGCTCAGTTAGAAAGTAAGTTTCAAAATTATTACCTATGATAGATTACTAATACGTGGGCGGGGGGGGGGGGAGTCAAGCTAAATTTCAAATGAATTATGAAAGGGATGAAAAATAAAGTAAGGAGTAGGATCACCACAATTGCCACCACTATATACTTTAATGCATATAAGTCTTTTGAGGGAATTTAAGGGAAATAGCTGACTTTGACCTTCACAGAACATCTAACATTTTCCTTAACAATTCTAAACTGTATTCTTTAAGCTCTTACTTCGTGCATATTTCTAATGTTAATATTTGATGTCAAATCTCTCAAAACTAACTAAATGATAAATTTTCCATTGAGCACACCATATATCTTACAAGGTTACACGAAAGTAAACCGCTTTTCCTGGATTTTCCATCCATTGATTGGAGAGAGGGGGATGATTTTTTAAAATTTTTTTTTTAAATTTTTTTTTCAACGTTTATTTATTTTTGGGACAGAGAGAGACAGAGCATGAACGGGGGAGGGGCAGAGAGAGAGGGAGACACAGAATCAGAAACAGGCTCCAGGCTCTGAGCCATCAGCCCTGAGCCTGACGCGGGGCTCGAACTGCGGGACCGCGAGATCGTGACCTGGCTGAAGTCGGACGCTTAACCGACTGCGCCACCCAGGCGCCCCTAAAATTTTTTTGACATTTATTCATTATTGAGAGACAGAGAGAGAGAGAGCATGAGCATGAGCATGGGAGGGGCAGAAAGAGGAGGAGTCACAGAATCTGAAGCAAGCTCCAGGCTCCGAGCTGTCAGCACAGAGGCCAATGTAAGCCTCGAACTCACAAACTGCGAGATCGTGACCTGAGCCGAAGTCAGATGCTCAACCGACTGAGCCACCCAGGCGCCCCGAAAGGCAGACGATTTTTTAAAGTGATGCACCGTGGCAGGAAAAAAAATTGTCAGTTAAAACTGCTAAATACAGCCAGCCTTTTAAATGTTTTATAATCATTACAAAAAAATTAAAGTGAATGAATGATATTTTTGAAATTTCCTGGGTAAATAACTTCCTGCTCATTGAAATATCTTGGCACCATTCTCATCTTTTGAGCTCACTGGAGGGTGAAGAGAATAGCATCCTTGTCCTGATTTTGTGGAAAGCAAAGCATTCTGCTATGATTTTGAGGATGATATTACCATTTACCATTTTTTAAAAAGTGATTATTTAAAAGAGTCTGCTCCTTAGTACCAATTCAAATTATTCTGGTTTCATTGACACGATTATGTGCAGGAAGTTGAAAGGCTTATGGCTATTAAACAGAGTTGAATGTTACAGAAAAGGAATACATAATGACTGGGTTTCTGTTACTTTTTATTTTTACTACGAAGGGTTTTTTAGTAGAGTCAGCCAGCTTTAAAATTATGGACCATGAGTTATTTGGCAGGCAAATCTAGAAATGCTGGCAATGGCTTTTGTGGGAGTGGTCTCAGGAAATGATTTTGAGAGAGAATCTAAATGTTAACCCAGGTACTCCTCTCTTTACTCCTTTCTGATCTCCGCAGGCTGATTGGGACAAGTTTCTATGCTCCAGAGCACCCTGTGTACATGTACGTTTATCACTTAATTTACCAGGTTACATTGCCGTTAGATGTGTATATTTCTGCAGCCCCACTGGCCTGAGCTCATGAAAACGAAGTACCATGTATTAGTCACCATTGGAGCCCAGCACATTGCCTTAACCTAGGGATGCATTCAGTAAATGTGTCCAGGTGGGAGAAGAATAGGGAGAGGATTATTCTCTGGGCAAAATGAATGATGAGCATATTCATTCAATTTTAAGACACCTAAAAGCTCCCGATTTTAGGAGACCTAAAGGCTTTAAAGTAAGAGCCCCGATAAAAACTTAGGGCCAAACTTGTATCTTAAAATATCGATAACTCCTTCTATATTAAAGATATGAAAAATGGGAAGTCTACCCACTTCGGAAGTATTTCCTCATGACAAATTTGGGACCTTTGAAAATATTTAATGGACATTTCAAGAATGTATTTTCGTAACTTGGGAGTATTTTACGCCATATGCTTTTTTTTAGTTTATTTATTTATTTTGAGAAAGACAGAGACAAGGTGAGTGGGGGAAGGGCAGAGAGAGAGGGAGGGAGAGAATCCTAAGCAAGTTCAGCACTGCCACCTGTGGGGCTCCAACTCCTAGATCATGACCTGAGCCTAAACCAAGAGTCGGATGCTTAACCGACTGAGCCACCCAGATGCCCTTATGCTATATGCTTTAAAATAACACCCTTTTTAAGAGTTCAATATTTTAATAAAGTGATTTAAAGACCAGTTAAGAGAGTATCTGCCAATGGCCATTTGTGCCTCCTAGAATGTTACACAGTTTCCATTATTGTTTTCAAGTCCAATAATATTTGTTTAGCAGACACTGTTTATGTTGGAATAATAGTTGCCATGTGAATGAGGGAACAGGTGTGGTTCTTCCCTAAATTTGTCGCCATGTTCTTGCTACATTTTATTTATGTATGAATTCCGCATTCCAGGGTTTCCTGAACTAGAGGGTCGTAATGGAATTTAATTGTGTTCTCATCTGCATCACTAATCTACTCAGTGTGGCAGCCACGTCTACATCATCCTGATCCACCTCTGACTCTGCTGGTTCTATGTTTTAGAGAATTGTCTTCTGACTTGGTGAATTTGCAGTTGGGGGTTTGGAGTAGATACCCATGAAGTCACCATTCATTGTTTCATTACTAATTTCAGAGATTAAAAGACGATTTTTGAAAAGGCTTTGCCTCAACTTGCATCGTGGCAACCAAGATGTGGCCAACTCCCTGAAGAAAACTCACCTTCAAAGTGTCATGTGCAGCCCTTGATCATTCAGGGACCTTGGGTGCTGTTTCCTTGACCGGTAGCTACTCACACTCCACTGTGCTATGCTCTCTCCTTTACCTACTATCCCCGATAATTTTTTTGTTGTTGGGCATCTCAGAGCCTAATCATCCTAATATCTAACTTCATTTTATAAGTTCTATGCCGAAACCTCTTAGTCTGTATGGTTCACCAAGTGAAAGGATGGAATGAAACTTGCTGCTCAGAAATGGTAAAATGTTACCGTAAAACCATTGCCCTCTTTGTTCGACCGAACAGAAGCGGGTATCTAAAATGTCATGCATGATGCTATGTGATGTGAAAATGTTGGGGTTCGGAGCGAATGGTCAAGAAAGAGTTCTTGAAGCCTCTTCGGTGCAAAAAAAGAGTGGTTTTATTAAAGCACAGAGACGGGACCTGTGGGAAGAAAGAGCTGTGCTGGGGCTGTGAGGAGTGACTGATTATATGCTTTCAAGTTGGGAGGGGGTTCGGGATAGTGTAACTCTTTAAGGAATTTGGAAGCAAGGTTTACAGGACCATGAATGGCTAGCTATTGTTAGGAAAAGGTCTTTTACTACTATCTACTAAAACGTTAGTCATGAGTGCCTTCAGATATGTGTCAGTAGGCCATATGCTCCGAGGATGATTGCTAACGTATATCTGGGGGGTAGAGATAAAGGAAGCTTCCAAAAGATTTTTTTATGTCAAAGGAGACTCCTAGCATGCTGGAGATCAGGATAGTGTTAAGTTAAGGTTGCCCTCTGCCCTTAGCAAAGTATTAGCACCGAGGCAGTTGAGTTCCTCGAGGAAGGTCACTCTGCCCGTCTCAAGGACTTGTCAATGGGCTGTAAATTGTAAGGAAATTTAATTTTTTTTTCTAAATTTCTTTCGCCTTTGTTCTCCACATCATTAAGCATTGGTACAAGCATATAGATTGAAAAAATTATAAGAATGAATGAATATTTACCACCATTAATGTGATGTTGCATTTTCCACTTTCATTAATATCAAGTACAAAATTTGTTCTTGATTTTTTAATCTTCTAGAAGTGTTTTGTAAATTTGTTTCCTGGCTTGCCATAATGTGTTGTTCTGATTTATCAGTGTTGGTTTTAACTGGATTGTATTTTTCTATTGGATATGCTCTTTCTAATCAAATTTTACTCAAAGTTTAATAGAATTGAGCAGAGCAGATTCTCATTACAAAGTCATGATGGTAACGGGGCACACTGGTGGCACAGTCAGTTGAGCATCCGACTTCGGCTCAGGTCATGATCTCACAGCTTGTGGGTTCGAGCCCTGCGTCGGGCTCTGTGCTGACAGCTTGGAGCATGGAGCCTGCTTTGGATCCTGTGTCTCCCTCTCTCTCTGCCCCTAACCCACTCTCATTCTGTCTCTGTCTCTCCCCAAAATAAATAAACATTAAAAAAAATAAAAAAACAAAAACAAAGTCATGATGGTAATAATGAAGTGACCTGATTTCCTTGGACCTTCATGTTTCCTGCTTTTCTTACCTACCTAGCATTCCAAAGTAAATCCTTTATGTTGGAGAAATGGAAGTGTAGCTAATAAAATGGAAACACCATTGTGGGAAGTGTGACCAATCACTTGCCTTACACGTGGAAATGAAGGCAAGAATTGCCCTTAGTCCAATATACAGCTTCCTCCAATCCGAAAGTAGAGTGTTCCTCTGTAAGCTTTCTTAAGCCAACACTTTATAAAGCAAAGAAACAGTTGCCATTAATTTATGTGAAATCATTTCTAAGAATTCCCACACCCAAAAAGTAAACTCATTTGGGCTTCTCTGATACCTTCGGGCACATCTTGCTAACAGAGGCACAAAATAAATCAAAGGAAAGCACAAATGATCACAGATACAGTTCAAAGTTGCAGTGGCTTGGTGAGGAGATGCTGAGAGTAGTTTCCAGGCTGGGAGCTTGGCGGGACCACCCTTGCTGTCTGAGGACATGCTACCTCCATACAGCTCGCTGCAAGACAAACACCGATCACTGTTATCACTTTTCATCTATTTTTGTCAGAGCAAAAATCGTCCTCAGATTTCTTTCAGTTGGCAAAAATAGGTAATCATGTAGGTCTTTCATAAAAGCGAAGTGGCCTAATGCAAACTCTCAAAAAGTAGGAGATAGCCTGTATACTAAAGCCAGTCAATTATAATTTACCTGTGATCTACTGGAGGCATTTGTCTCAAATAGAATAATGGTGTTCAGTATCACCGTAATTAGCTAAAATTGTTTTCAAATTTCTGGCCAATGCAATGCAAAAGTTCTACAAATATTAGAAACAGTGAAATAGTGATTCTTACCCTTTATAAGTCATGTTCTTAAATATATTTTAGAACAAAAGGAATCAAGTGAAAAAAAATCATTTAATACGATGTTGGTAACTTGGCAAGATATAAGATAAAGACATTCAGTGATCAAATTTTGTGAACATTTCTTTTAGAAAATAAAGTGGTAATATCTCATTCATCACAGCAAGATAATATAAAATAACTAGTAATCACCTAAGAATTACATACAGTCCACATAAATTGAAAAAATCATAAAAGAGGGGCGCCTGGGTGGCTCAGTCAGTTAAGCGTCTGACTTCGGCTCAGGTCATGATCTCACGGTCCGTGAGTTCAGGCCCCGCGTCGGGCTCCGTGCTGACTGCTCAGAGCCTGGAGCCTGTTTCAGATTCTGTGTCTCCCTCTCTCTCTGCCCCTCCCCTGTTCATGCTCTGTCTCTCTCTGTCTCAAAAATAAATAAACATTAAAAAAAATTAAAAAAATCATAAAAGAACTATTTCTGAAAGAGAATAATACATATTGTAGACATTTTAATTCTCTACAGTTTGACAGATTTATTGCAATCCTAACAAAACCTTCAAAAACATCTTTTAAAAAAAACTTTAAATATTTTGGGGCATGTAAGTGGCTCAGTCAGTTAAGCATCGGGCACTTGATTTTGACTCAGGTCATGATCTCTTGGTCGTGAGATCCAGCCCTGCATCAGGCTCCATGCTGAGCATGGGGCCTGCTTGGGATTCTCTCTCCGGCTCTCTCTCTCTGCCCCTCCTGGACTTGTGTGCATGCTCCGTGTCTCTGTCTCTCTCTCTCTCAAAATAAACATTTTTTAAAAATTTAAATATTTTTTAAGCTCGCTAGAAATACTGAGGAGGAAATAAAACATAAAAATGAGTAAGGAGGTCACAAGTCAGCCCTGCGTGACGTTTGTTCCACAGTAATGGACATCATGTGTTGTTACCTTGAGAATGGACAGATGAATTAGCCCAGAAATAGATGCTGACATATATAGAAATTCACTATGTTATTAGAATGATCATAAGTCTATGAAGAAGAAAACAATTGTTTAATACATACTGTTAGAATACTTGGCTAACAAAAAAGAATGAAATCAGTGCACACCCTCATATAATGCAGTAAAATAAATCCTTAAGAATTAAAAAGATATTTTTTAATGTGAATTTATTCTGTGAGAGAGAAAGAGTGCGAGCACTAACAGTGGAAGGGCAGAGAGAGAAAGAGAGAGAGAGAGAGAGGGAGAGAGAGAATCCCAAGCAAGCTCCAGCCTCAGCACAGAGGCTGACACGGGGCCCAATGTTACAACCTTGAGATCCTGACCTGAGCTGAAATTGAGTTGGACACTTAACCACCTGAGCCACCCAGGTGCCCCAGAAGGTTATTTTTTAAAAGAGCATTTGAAGAAAGCTTGATTTAGTATTAATCAAATGTGTGAATGGTAAGGAAAAAAACTTCATGTGTTTCAAAAAATATAAAAAATAATAGAAAAACACAATATAAAAGTTCTTCAGCTCCTGGGTATCAAAAATCTCCATATAAAAAGGGCATAACAGAATGTGGCATATTTATTATGCAAAATTATTATAAAAATTAAGTGGAAAAAAGCTAAAGTAACTCAATATATAAACAGGCATAGGCATGGACAGTTTACAAAACAGGAACCATGATGATCAAACATGTAGGAAGTTATTCAGCCTCATAATTAATAAAATAAATGCAATTAGGTTTGATTTCTCATCTATTAAAAAAAAGCCCACAATAAAAGTAAAGCTACTCATCATCACTACCTAGCATACTGTGCAAATAGAATCTATACTATTATATACAATAAACAAATAACTAATATACTTGTTCTACAAAAGCCATAATGAACTGTATACCCACTGATATCCTCAATCTTATTTCTTACACTCTGTCTAAAGAAATCTTTCAAATACATTAATCTTAAAGCTTTATATTTCCAAGTTTTGGAAACCATAGGGAAAAACACATGTAAACTACAGTACATCCATTTAAGAAAGTATTATGCAGCCATTAAAGATGACAGTTAATGGGGGCGCCTGGGTGGTTCAGTCAGTTAAGCATCCGACTTCAGCTCAGGTCATGATCTCCCAGTTTGTGGGTTCGAGCCCTGCGTCAGACTCTGTGCTGACAGCTCGGAGCCTGGAGCCTGCTTCGGATTCTGCGTCTCCCTCTCTCTCTGCCCCTCCAACACTGACACACACTCTCTGACTCTGTCTCTGTTTCTCTCTCTCTCTAAAATATAAACAAACATTAAGAAGTTCAAAAAAAAAAAAGATGACAGTTAACAAAGGCTGCATAGCCCTCAGAAAATATTTGTAATCCAGTTGTAAACAAATGGACACAAGATACAAAATTGCATCTGCTTATAATAACAGTGTAGAATATGGTTATTTAAAAAGCCTAGAAGGAAATACATCCATAATATTAACAGCTGTGTTTGGGTAATGAGACTCTGAATTTATAACTTGGACAATTAAAAATATATTGATATTCAGGGCCTTTTGAAGAATGAAATGATTTATCTAGGTAGTCGAACTATCACTATGTTGCTGAATTCCCTATAAAGCTCTTAGGCAAATGTTTTTCAACCACAGTGAGCCCCTCAGATCTTCTTTATAATATCACGGATGCCAACACTCCCAGGAGGAAGAACTACCAATGGAAAAACAAACAAACCTTGCCTTCCTGTCTTTCCACAGTCCTAAAGCTAATTTATTAAAATAATTTCTTGTAAAGTAGATTTCCAAAAGTGACTTAATACCTAGAGGCACATACAGAAATCAGATTCTCCATGTACATGTGCTGATTATTCTAAGTCAATGGTTAAGTGAGAGAATATTTCCTCCCAGTTCGAGTCTTGGCAGATGATATTAACATAATTATCTAATTCACCACATTTGACACCCAGTTGTAAAATACGCTGTATATACCATGAAGTCAGAAAAAAAAAATGTTCATAGTTACAGCCAATGGCATATCATAGTTTAAGAAACATCCTTGTTCTGGGGTGCCTGGGCAGCTCAGTTGGGTAAGTACCCAACTCTTGATTTCAGCTGAGGTCATAATCTCACGGTTCGTGGGATCGAGCCCCACGTTGGGCTCCATGCTGACAGTGCAGAGCCTGCTTGGGATTCTGTTTCCTCTCTTTCTCCTGCTCCCCCTGCCCACACATCAAAAAAAGAAACCTCCTTGTTCCATAGATGTTAATCTTTTTAAATGCATATTAAAATTGATAAAATCAGGGGGTGGGGGAGCTAAAGTTACTTACAATCATTCCTCCTTTATCCTGCTCAGGAAAAGATGTCTGAAAGCAAGCGAGAAGAGAGCAGGATGTGTACCTCCAGGGTGGGCAGGAGGTCCGAGCGGATGATCGTTGCTTCTGTGCTGCTTCCTTGAGCAGCTTGCCCACAGGCTCAGTCTGCGTTTCTCTCTTCCACTTGACTGCTCATAAATGCCCCGTTATCATTCATTGCCAATAAAAAGGAAAGTAGGTATATAGTAGGACTCTCGTCTAGAGCATCACCATAGGCGTGTGCGTGGCTGCACCTCTGCTCCGGATGACGAGCGCTTGAGGCAGAACATGCCTCTTGCAGACCCTCTACCACCTGGTTTCCTGTCCCGCCTCCCAATGCGTGCTTTCTGCTTGAGCTAAATATGCCGTGGTGTTAGCGCAGCTCTCTGATGCAAGTGAGAATGGCGTTGGTATAAGGATGACATTGAACGTTTCTTAATTTTTCAGTATGTCGTTGAAAAACAAACTATTTGATACACACCTATAAGGAGTTTGGAGAGAACAGTGGTTTGTAGCTTGAGGCCAAGTACCATAAACGTCTTGTCCTTATTCATGTTAAAGTTCCGGCAAAATAGAGCATGTTAAAGATGTAACAACAAAAAATAAAAACCAAAAAACACAGGGGTCTAAGTAACTCAGTCGGTTAAGCGTCCGGCTCTTGATTTCAGGTCAGGTCATGATCTCATGGTTTGTGGGATCAAGCCCTGTGTCGGGCTCCAGGCTGACAGTGTGGAGCCTGCTTGGGATTCTCTCTCCTTTTCTCTCTGCCTCTCCCCTGCTCACTCACATGCTCTCTCTCTCTCTCTCTCTCTCTCTCTGTCTCTCAAGATAAATATTTTTTTTTAAAAAAACTGCACAGTAGGAATCCACTACAATATGGTAACTTGAGTCTGCTGATATTTCTGGCAACTCTTTTATTGTATTAAATTTGACGGACTTCACTTTTGAGGTTACGGAATTGTTGCAATAATCTCAGTGATGATCCTAATATATTTTTAAAGTATTGGAATAGGCATGTGTGAGGCATTATTTAAATATGGATTATTCAAATACATTCTGTAATGATATCTGCTCATGGTTTAGCGGGCACATTACGGTGCTTAAAAGGAGAAAAATACACATTGTCATGTGATTCTTGGGGCTAGACGCTCCTTGCTTTCATCGGTCAAACCCTGATTCGAGATCCTCTTGGAGCCTGGTTTCTTTGGCAGGTAACGAGGTATGTCTAAGAATTGGTTTCAGCTTCTTTCTCCCCTAAGCTGCCCACATCTTACAGCACCTCTGCGAAATAAGTGGTGGCTTCCTACTGTTCTCAGGCACTGTTGTCTGCCTGCTCCATCTCTAATGTTCTAGGGGTTTCTGCTGACACCTGAGTGTCAATGATTTCCAAATCTTTGCATCCTCTTTTCTCTTAGAAACTCCAGTCCTAGATAACCTGCTGGCAGCTTGAATTCTGCATGTCTAAAGTAGAACCCAGGGATGCCCGGGGGGCTCAGTCGGGTGAGCAACTCTTAATTTCAGCTCAGGTCATGATCACATGATTTGTGAGATCGAGCCCTGCCTCAGGCTCTGTGCTGACAGCACGGAGCCTGCTTGGGATTCTCTCTGTCTGTCTGTCTGTCTGTCTCTCTCTCTCCCTCTCCCTCTCTCCTCTTCCTCTGCCCTTTCTTTCTCTCTCTGTCTCTGTCTTGCTCGTTCTCTCTCTCTCATAAAAAACCAAACTAAAGTAGAAGCTCTCATTCCCCTCCACACCTGTTCCTGTTGTCCTTTGGATCTCATTTAACACATTGCTCTCTTCTCTGAAGTCCAGGCTGGAAACATTGGGAACGTCTTTCACTTTGTCCCCCTTTCTCCCTCATGTTCAATTCATTGCAAATCTCATCAATCTCCTCTTGCTCTGCCAGTTCACGCTGCTGCCAGAATTCTCTTCCTCAAATACAGAGTTCATCGTCACCGCCCTGACACGATCAGACACTCATATCCAAACTCTGAGAATTCTCCCATTCCAGATCCTCCGCGTTTTGAGATCAACCTATTTCTGCAAAACTTCTCCCCTGTACCCTCCCAAGAAGCTTATAATCCAGTTTGCCAGCAAGGCTTCCTTCGCCAACACATCCTTTTAGTCCCTGTCTCTGTGCCTCCTTCCATATTTGAGGCATTCTCTCCCAGTCTGGAAAGCCTCACCCTGGACGGGTTGCTACTCTTGGTGTTTTAGTTTTTGTTTCTCCCTCATTTCCCCTTAATATCAATTTATGTGTACCCTTCTTTGAGAAAAGCTTTAAGGTGGCTCACAAAAATGCATAGATTTGCAATACTGTGAAATCACATAAAATAGAACTGAGGAGAAAAATTGCCTAAGTGTCAGCACCTAGCACAAAACCAGAAACTGATTTTTTGAGTGATAGATTCCACGCGCTTGCCAAAGGCACCTTCATCACTTGGAGAGCCTTCACCTGCCCCCCGTGCTCTGTCTGCTTCTTGTGGGTTCCTCTCTCACATTCAACACATTCTACCTGGTACCTAGGAATATGCCCTTCCGTCCAAGTCTGTAAACACATTGGAAGTCGTCCTGTCACATGCATGTTTGTATTGTCGACAGGGCTACATAGGCCCTGCCCATGTAGAAAATGTTGGGTTTTTATAAATGAATAATGAATAGCTCTCGAGTAAGATGTGCACGGCAAGCAGGATTGTCGTTTCTCTTTTTCTTAGGTGGGGAGCAAAGAACTTTCATCTGATCCCTTAAACATAGCCTCTGTAGGTAGCTTTTTTTTTTTAATCAGGCTTTGCCTGTAATCAAGTAAGGTCAACTTTCTCGCCTCTTTCTCTCTTTTTTATTCCCTATTTCTTGCCTTTATCTCACAAACTATTTCTACATAGCCCTTTTCCAGCTTGTAATAATTGACACGTTAGCATAACCCTGATAGCCGTCTCCTTTACCGTAATGTTCAGAAGCATGGACAGCCGACTGCTGATTTTCACGGGGCCTGGCTGGACACTTGGTAGGCGGTGGTTTTCAGTACTGGCTGGGTAGATAGTGAATGAAACACTGAATGAAGGCACTGGCTGCACATCCCCATCACTGCCCTCTTTTTTGTTGTTTTTTTCTTTTTCTTTCTTTCTTTCTTTCTTTCTTTCTTTTTCTTTCTTTCTTTTCTAAGTACGGTTGATACACAATGTTATGTCACAGTTTCAGGTGACCAGCTTAGTGATGTGACAACTCTTTGCATTATGCTACGCTCACGTCAAGTATAGCTACCATCTGTCACCATGCAATGCTATCAAAATACTATTGAATATTTTGCCTATGCTGTACCTTTTATCCCCCGACTTATTTACTCCATAACTAGAAGTCTGTATTTCCTGCTCCTCTTCACCCGTTTTGCTCATCCCCTACCCCATTCTGCTCTGGCCACTATCCGTTGGCTCTCTGTACTTAGGGCTCTGTGTCTGCTATTATTTATATTGACTTTTAGATTACACATGTAAGTGAGATCTTATGGTATTTCTCTTTCTCTGCCTGACTTACCTCACTCAGCATAATGCCCTCCGGATCCATGCATGTCATCGCAAATGGCAAAATCTCATTCTTTTCGTGGCTGAGTAATATTCCACTGTACATTTATATACCGTATCTTCTTTATCAGCTCAGCTGTCCATTGATATGGGTTGCTTCCATGTCTTGGCTATTGGCAATAACAATAATGCTACGATAAACATAGGGGTGCATGTGTTCTTTTGAATTAGTGTTTTCATTTTCTTTGGGTAAATACTCAGTAGTGGAATTATTGGGTCATACGGTATTTCTGTTCTTAATTTCTTGATCATCACTCCTTTTGCTGCGTTAACACTAGAACAAGTACCTGCCAAGCCTGCTCTGCCTCGCCTGTGTCACAGGGTATGAAAGACAACCCGCCAATGGATAATAGCAGTTAATAAATATGCAAGCAGAGTGTGGGTTTTCTATATTCTGATTTTCTTATTCCTGTTTTATCTTCTGTCTGCTAACTCCCTCATCTTTGAATGTGACATCTGTAGAGAATAGGGTTGTCCTTATAAAACCAGTCTTCTATGAAAAAACAATACCATCTGATATTCTGATGATGACTGAAAAAAGAAAATCTTCATAGGTGGCACAGAAATTTCCTCTCCTTCATCATTTTTAGAATAATGCAAACAGAATGGGGCCAACAGGCATAACTTTGAAGTCGGTTTAAGTTGGTAAAGATGCATATTGGTTCTCAAATGCCTTATTTTTTCATGGGGTTGTTTTTCATGAGGGAAAAGGGACTTTTATATTGTCTTGTATTCTGTGTTTCATGAACCTTGGATGGAAATGGCTTAAGAATTTTCAAATGCACATTAGACCATCTGTGACAAAACTTTGCTACATTTCTATACTATTTCATTGTTTATCTAAAAAAGTAATCATTAGTGATGGCAACTTCTTTTTTTAGGGGGAGTATTTTTGTTCAAGTGATCTTTGTGAGTTAAAGTAAAATAACCCTATAGACTCTATTACATAATAGAAGACATCCTAAAATCTCAAAAGTGGCATGTAACTTAAGTTTGCTAAATATAAAGGCAGAATTAGAATTTGAAATTACTATAGGTAGAGTTTATTTCATTGCTAAATTTTGGTTCAAAAATAATTGATCCAGAAAATATTAAGTAAAATGTTAGGACATGTTTTAAATACATATCTATAAATATGTAGATATTTTTTGGAATTATATAAATGTTTATATGAAGTCTTTATTAGTGTTAATTCTAAACAGTTTTAAGATTGTTTTGGCTTTGGGGTGCCTGAGCGGTTCAGTTGGTTGAGCATCTGACTCTTGATTTCAGCTCAGGTCAGGACCTCATGGTTTGTGAGATCAAGCCCTGTGTTGGGCTACATGCTGACAGCATGGAGTCCCCTTGGGATTCTGTCTCCCTCTCTTTCTCTCCCTTCCACCCCTGCATGCACTTTATCTCTCTATCTCTCTCTCTCTCTCAACATCAATCAATCAATAAATTGTTTTGGCCTTGCATTTACTATTCCATTTTAATAAGATTTTTTATATGCAGCAAAAATTAATGATTCAGTGATTGAAGATATATACACATCGTAATCCCTTTATTTCTCTAGTTTTCACCAATATTAAGAAGTAACTCCAATATTTCAACTTCATTTTCCATCTTTGAAAAGCAGAGACCAAGAAAAATCTTTAAAACAGTAGCTGCTGAATGGAGTATTACTCGGCAATCAAAAAGAAGGAAATCTTGCCATTTGCAACTAGGTGGATGGAACTAGAGGGTATAAAGCTAAGCAAAATTAGTCAGAGAAAGACAAATATCCTATGACTTCACTCATATGAACTCATATGAGGACTTTAAGACAGAGAACAGATGAACACAAGGGAAGGGAAGCAAAAATAATATAAAAACAGGGAGGGGGACAAAACATAAGAGACTCTTAAATATGGGGAACAGAGGGTTGCTGGAGGGGTTGGGGGAGGGGAGGTTAAATGGGTAAGGGGCATTACAGAATCTACCCCTGAAATCATTGTTGCACTATAAGCTAACTTGGATGTCAATTAAATAAAAAATAAAATAAATTAAAAAACAAAACAAAACAGTAGCTGCTGAAAATTAACCTCTTCTACATCTGTGTTACTCAGTTAAGTTTCCAGACTTTCACCATAGCTTTTCAATACAAGTCACTGAAAATTCTTTTGATTGATGGATATGTTACTGAGTTTACCCCATACTCCAAACTATACTGGAAGCAGGAATGTCCAGGAACCAGTGTAGAAGAGAATATACAAAACTGGCTTTCGGCTTCATTTCAAACAAATTTTCCTCCTCATATTCGTTCATTATTTATTTGACCAGTATTTATAAAATGTTGACAAAGGACGCCTTCAAATATCATCAAAACATCCATCTATAAAATCCTACAAGGTAATGTATGCACAATTGGGAAAGCATAAAGACAACATATAAAAAAAAAAAAAATGAATCTAGCCAGAGCTGGCAGCGTGCCAGGACCGAAATCCGGGCCGGGCCTGCATCCAGCTCGGGCTGTTCCCAGCAGCGAGCCCCAGAGAAGCCATATTGTCATAGCAGAGAGCATGGAGACCATCGAGTCCTCGGTGCGTCTCGCTGGAGTATAACAACATCCTCGAAAGCACCGACTTCTACTTCGGTTCAGTGTCTGGATCCTCAGCGTAGGCAGTAGCCTGCACAAATGCCACACAGAAACTTAAAATGAACCACCCACAAGGGGAGATAGGAAAATCTACTGGGCTATGTGGTTGTACACTACCCTTCAAGGGTGAGCTTATTAAGATGTCTTTTCCAGTGATTTGGTTCATTAGGGCCTTTCTTCAGTGACAAGCTGTTTCCTGTCTCTTGCCTCTCTTCTCACATGCAGTTAGTTTCATCAACAACTTGTACCGACTCTTTATATCCAAAACATAGCCTGAATTCCTCCCAAGACTATAGAGGCCACGATCTGGCACCTGCCACAGCTTGAACCTCATGTCAATTTTCAGCAGCCACATTGGCCTCATTTGGTTCTATTTTCCCACATGCGGGAAGACTGGCTCTTCTCTTTGCCTGCAGTTTGCTTCCTCCAGATTTTCACTTGGCTGCCTCCTCTTGGCTTCAGTGTTACTTCCTCCCAGGGGCGTGTAAAGTGTTACACAACCCGAGAAATAGGGAAGACCAACATCTTCTACCTTTACAAAGTCGTTTCTGGTTTTGTTCTTGTAATGGGATGCCTTAAGGAGCAGTGTCAGAGAACAAAGTCCACATTAGCTGGGGGTACAGGGTAAATGTGTTCCCATGATAGCTTCTGCTTATAAGGATTAAATTACTTAATGTTACTTCATTACCACTTTAAAGAACTGACTATTTCGGGGGGGGGGTGGTAGAACAAGTTGGAGTGGTGATCATTTAAATGATAGGCTTCTAAAATCTCCATTTCTTCTCTGCATGGCACACTTGTGCAATCCATGATTGTTAGGGCTGAGGACCACTCTCCTTTCTTTCACTCAGTCCATTGACTCATCAGGCACTTTAGAACAGAATAGAAATTCAAACCAAAGCTTTTAGGTATCTTTCAATGTTTTTTTTTCCCCTCAGGATAATAGGAGATCGATGATGACATAGAATCCCGGTCCTTCACATGTAGGAAATTTTATACATAAGAGCTTTTCAGTGGTCAGAAGGAGAAGCAATGTCCCAAACCAAATACATTGTTGAAGTTAATTGTTAATTATGTTACCTACATTTTATTATTCCTCCCCTTCTGTCATCTCTTTGCAATGAATCCCTGTGTTACTTTTGGTTTCCCCTGTGATGATTTAGAACTACCATCAATGAATACATTTTTAAAATATTTATTGAGCATCTAGGTGTTGGACCCTGTGCTAAGTCTGAGGATAGATACATGCTTTGTGTATCCATGGAGATTACTCTCAACTGGGAGAAATGAAAAGCAGATGTGTCATTCCATAGATCACTGTGTCATCGGCCAAGTGCTGTAGAGGAAACCATCTTCTCATACTCTAAGAGGCATCCTAACCTACTCTGAGGAGCTCACAACGTGCTTCCCTAAAGAAGTAGCATGCAAGATGAGTCCTGAGGAATGGCAGCACAGAAGAGGGGAGAAAAGAGTAAACTTTGTGCTTGGAGCCTTTGAAAGATTTTAAGCACACATGTGATATGATCAGATTGTACTTTCAGGAGACCGCTATGGGTACTCTGTGGAGAATGGATTAGAAAGGAGGAAAATGATACCAGAGAGAACAGTCGGGAGGCTGTTAAAGTTTCCCTGGAAGGAGATAATGGTGGCTTAGATAAGGTGAGGGAATTGGAGATCAAGAGAATAGATATATTTTTTAGTTATAATTAAATCTTATGTAAGTATTCCATGGGGACTTGCAGAATTCTGATTAATAGTGTATCTGTGGTTTTCATCATTTACATTCAGGCTTTATTGAAAGTAAAATTTATATAAAAATTTCCTTGATATGAATTGTTAGGTTGGTTGAACATTTAGAAATACACTTTGTTTATCAGATCTCATAGAGTAATCAGAGGATTTGTGATGCAATCATGAAAGGTGTAGAAATAAATGTAAAACTGTAGGGAGAATGTCATTTTCCATCTGTCCTGGCACATGAATTTGACGTGCTGAATTAAAAAAAATTACTGCTGTTTAAAAGAAAAACACTAATTTCAAATACCATGAAGGAAAAACAGGAGAATTTGTAACTATTGGTAAGCAGGTATTTGTTAAATAGATTCTTTCTAGATACTTCCTCTTTCTAAATCAAGAAAATCCATAACAAGATTTTTTATACTATCAGTTTCTTATTTAATTTTTTTCACGTATGATTAACATACTTCAACGTGCTTCAAATGAAAACAATAATTCTGAAATAATTTTTTCTAAGGATAATTTAGTATTATTTCGTGACATTTAAAATAGAGTTGTATTTTAATTTATTTTTAAAAATTATTTATTGATTTATTTTGGGAGAGAGAAAGAGAAAAGCATGAGGAGGGAGGGGTGGCAAGACAGGGAGAGAGAATCCCAAGCAGACTTCACGCTGTCGGCACAGAGCCCGACACTTGGCTCCATTTCAGGAACTGTGGGATCATGACCTGACCCCAAATCCAGAGTCAGACGCTTAACCAACTGAGCCACCCAGGCTCCCGTCTCTACTTGTCTTTTAAAGAGAAGAAAACAGTGGTCCTTAGAACTTTTGTGATGGCAGATTGACAGCTGCTTCTTCGTAGCTCCACATCTGGAGACAAAGTGTCACTGGAAATCCATAGTATATGAAGTAAGCAAAAATATTTACTTTTGTCTTAGTTTTACTTAATTTTTTAAGTTTTTATTTAAATTCCAGTTAACATACAGGGTAATATTTACTTTTTAAGTAGACTTTGCTTTTTTCGAACAGTTTTACATTTGCAGAAAGTTGAGAACGTATCCAAATATCCAGACACAGTTTATCGTCTTGCTAAAATCTTGCACTGATGGGGTGCATTTTTTCACCATTGGTGAGCCATTATTGATAGATGAATATTAACAAAAGTCCATAGTTTACATTAGAGTTGACTCTTTGTGTTGTACATTCTATGAGTTTTTTTATTTATTTTTTCAATGTATGAAATTTGTTGTCAAATTAGTTTCCATACAACACCCAGTGCTCATCCCAAAAGGTGCCCTCCTCAATACCCAACACCCACCCTCTCCTCCCTCCCACCCCCCCATCAACCCTCACTTTGTTCTCAGTTTTTAAGAGTCTCTTATGCTTTGGCTCTCTCCCACTCTAAACTCTTTTTTTTTCCCTTCTCCTCCCCCATGGGTTTCTGTTAAGTTTCTCAGGATCCACATAAGAGTGAAAACATATGGTATCTGTCTTTCTCTGTATGGCTTATTTCACTTAGCATCACACTCTCCAGTTCCATCCACGTTGCTACAAAGGACCATATTTCGTTCTTTCTCATTGCCACGTAGTATTCCATTGTGTATATAAACCACAATTTCTTTATCCATTCATCAGTTGATGGACATTTAGGCTCTTTCCATAATTTGGCTATTGTTGAGAGTGCTGCTATGAACATTGGGGTACAAGTGCCCCTATGCATCAGTACTCCTGTATCCCTTGGGTAAATTCCTAGCAGTGCTATTGCTGGGTCATAGGGTAGGTCTATTTTTAATTTTCTGAGGAACCTCCACACTGTTTTCCAGAGTGGCTGCACCAATTTGCATTCCCACCAACAGTGCAAGAGGGTTCCCGTTTCTCCACATCCTCTCCAGCATCTATAGTCTCCTGATTTGTTCATTTTGGCCACTCTGACTGGCGTGAGGTGATATCTGAGTGTGGTTTTGATTTGTATTTCCCTGATGAGGAGCGACGTTGAGCATCTTTTCATGTGCCTGTTGGCCATCCGGATGTCTTCTTTAGAGAAGTGTCTATTCATGTTTTCTGCCCATTTCTTCACTGGGCTTAAACAAATGTTTAATGTCACCTATCCACTGTTAAAATATCCTACAGAAGAGTTCCTTTGCCCTGAACAGCTCCTGCTTTCCACATACTCCTCTCTCGCTTTTTCCCCTTGAGCTCTTGGCAATCACTATCCTGATAGTTTTGCCTCTTCCAGGATATCATATGATTGAAATCATAGTGGCTTAAAGACCGGCTTCTTTCACTTAGCAATACGTAGTTAAAGGTCATCCATGTCTTTTTTTGTAGCTTCACAGCTCATTTCTTCACATTGCAGAGCACTACTCCGTTGTATGGATGTATCACCATTTGTTTATGCATCCAACCCATTGAAGGACATCTCGGCTGCTTCCAGTTTTACCGCTTATGCACCCGTGTGCAGGTGTTTTCAACTAATTTGGGTAGATAGCTAGGCGTGCAAACTCGGGATTGTATTGTGAGACTCTGTATAGTTTTGTAAGGAATCGCTAGACTTTGTTCCAAAGCAGCTGGGCCATTCTGCATTTCACTCCGTAATGAATGAGAAGTCTTGTTACCTCATCAGGCCTGTGTCGAGATGCATTTGTTTGCATGGGGATTATCAATGGACTTGGTACCATTTGTTGAAAAATCTATCCTTATTCCATTGAGTTGTTGACTACTTTGTGCAGGTCTGTTTCTGGGCTCTCTGTTCTGTTAGGTCCATCCATTTGTCTCCTCTTTTATGAGTTCAGTGTTGTTTTGATCACTGTAGTCTCATAGTGAGTCTTCAAGCCAGGTCGTGTCATTCCTTCAGTTATGTTTTTCTCTATCAAAATTGCGCCGGCTGTCTGGGTCTTTGGCTTTTCTGTATAAACTTGAGAATCAGTTTGACACCATCCACTAAATAATTTGCTAGGATTTTGATTGGGATCCTGTTGAATCAATAGATGAAGTTGGGAAAACTTAACACCTTAATAACATTAAGTCTCTCATCATTTATTTAGCTCTTCTCTGATGTCTTGCATCAGAGTTTTGTAGTTTCGATGCTTACTTTTTAGATGACCTCTTAGGCAAGCTAACATTTCTCAACCAAAATGTGATACAACTTTATTAAGACTCAGACTCTCAAACTGCTGCTGTTTTTAAGTAATGTATTCCACTAATCAAAACAAAAACAAAAGGTTTCGTTGCAGCATCTGGGAAGGTCTTAATGAAATAAAAATCATATCAATAACAATTAAGAATTGACAAAAACAGTTTCTTCAAAAACTTTTATGCATAAAATACTACATAGTCATTGATGACCACAAGGCTAGTTGCACAGCATTCATTATATGAGGATGTCTTTAAAAAATAGTGCAATCTTTTATTTCTGGGGGTATGATTCCTGGATGTTTATAATATTTGATCCCTTAAAAATTGGAAAGGAACCCAGAAAAGAAAGAAAATGGAATAGTTCATAATTTGTCAGAGTCTTTATAATCAAATAAATTTTAATATGACTAAATGTAAAATATTAAACCATTGGCAGCAATGTCATTTAAAAATATCTGCAAAGATTTTTTTCCGCCAAAGATATTCAGTGACTAAAAGGTCTACCAAGTTAACTTATTTGACTTAACCTGTCAGTGACTAAAATGACGTTTTGTGAGGCACCTGGGTAGCTCAGTCAGTTAAGCGTCCAACCTCAGCTCAGGTCGTAATCTCACGGTTCGTGAATTTGAGCCCCACGTCGGGCTCTGTGCTGACAGCTCAGAGCCTGGAGCCTGCTTCAGATTTTATGTCTCCCTCTCTCTCAGCACCTCCCCCACTCACCCTCTGTCTCTCAAAAATGAATAAATGTTAAAAAAATTTTTTTAAATGATGTTTTGCATTGTTGCAAAGAGAATATGAAATAACCTATGTGAAAGAGTCCAACTGTAAAACATTGCCTAACATAAGTTGGTTTTTAATGAATCTTCAGAATTCAATGAATGACTGTATGTTATTATTTTTTTATTTAAAAAATTTTTTAATGATTTTATTTATTTATTTATTTATTTTTTGATGAGAGAGAGACAGAGCGCGCACAAGCAGGAGAGGGGCAGAGAGAAAGGGAGACACAAAATCCGAAGCAGGCTCCAGGCCCGGAGCTGTCAGCACAGAGCCTAATGTGGGGCTTGAACCCATGAGCCTTGAGATCATGACCTGAGCTGAGGTTGGACGCTTAACCGACTGAACCACCCAGGCGCCACTGAATGACTGCTTTAAAATAAATAAGTTAGGGGCGCCTGGGTGGCGCAGTCGGTTAAGCGTCCGACTTCAGCCAGGTCATGATCTCGCGGTCCGTGAGTTCGAGCCCCGCGTCGGGCTCTGGGCTGATGGCTCAGAGCCTGGAGCCTGTTTCCGATTCTGTGTCTCCTTCTCTCTCTGCCCCTCCCCCGTTCATGCTCTGTCTCTCTCTGTCCCAAAAATAAATAAACGTTGAAAAAAAAAAAAATTAAAAAAAAAAAAAAATAAATAAATAAGTTAATGAGTAAATAGAGACAAAGGAAATGATTGACAGTTTTAAGATGAAACCAGTTAGCATGCAGAAACAAGAACACAAAAATCCATACCACAATTTTTTGAAAATTTACCAGAATTAGCTTTTTATCAATCAAATTAAGGAGGAAAGATAATCAGATACCAGTGTCCTTTAGGTATAAATTCTAGTTGTACAATTGATTCTAGAACACCCCTAAATTGTTGATTTCATTTAAAAATAACTTCAGGGGCGCCTGGGTGGCGCAGTCGGTTAAGCGTCCGACTTCAGCCAGGTCACGATCTCACGGTCCGTGAGTTCGAGCCCTGCGTCAGGCC
Organism: Prionailurus viverrinus; assembly: GCF_022837055.1. Lineage (NCBI taxonomy): Eukaryota > Metazoa > Chordata > Mammalia > Carnivora > Felidae > Prionailurus > Prionailurus viverrinus. The sequence goes on from NC_062572.1 coordinate 41,110,035, forward strand.
CTGGGCTGATGGCTCGGAGCCTGGAGCCTGTTTCCGATTCTGTGTCTCCCTCTCTCTCTGCCCCTCCCCCGTTCATGCTCTGTCTCTCTCTGTCCCAAAAATAAATAAATAAATAAAAAACATTGAAAAACAAATAAAATAAAAATAACTTCAGTTATTTCATAAGAAGGATTAGTCTCTTTACTCAAATTTCCAGTAAAATAATTATGTTAGCCCAAATCTCATAGCAACAATACAGAAAACGAATGATAATAATTATACTTTTCTTCTCATCCAACTGAATTCATGTATATATTCATATGAATATATATGTATATAATGTCTGTATATTTAAACACAATTTTCTATACATCATAGATTGTAAATTATATATATATAGTCTGTGTGTTTTATATACACACAATATAGTAAGAATTGAAATGGGGAGTTTCTCAAAAAATAGTTCTAGTTCTTAATATTTCACCAAAAATCTCCACATAAAATGCGGAATAAGACTTGTTTAAAGACAGATTAAAACTTTAAATACATATACTTGTTTGGCGCCTATATTGGAGCATTTACAAGAGCATTCACTTGCACCTTACATACATATGCCCTAAATATTGCACTAAGTATTGAAATCAGGGTACCCAACAGTCACTGTTCAGGGCCCTGGGAATAAAAGGATAAACAAGGAAAGGGTGACTGGGAGAATAGACAGTCTAACGGGATGACAGGAATATACACAGGTTATCGAAGTAAACTGTATTGAGTGATCTGATACACATGTTCACAGAACATCAAAGCAACCAGGGAATTAGTTGTCTGGGAGAAGGGGAGACTCTCTGAGTGACAGTAGTGGAGTGGACTCTGAGCACATCTGTTCAGGCCTCAAAATATCATGACTTATGCAGAGTACTTAGAATTTCTCCATTAGAGCTGTGCACACCTGCCAGTGTGCCTAAAAGCGTGATGGGACCCCAGGATTATAGTTCTGTGTGGGAAAATAGGTAGATTCCACTCCTAGCAAAAAAAGAAGCACATGCGATTTCCCTTTTATATTAAAAAAGAAAAGCTGGGGCACCTGGGTGGCTCAGTCACTTAAGCATCCTACTTCGGCTCAGGTCATGATCTTGCAGTCTGTGAGTTCGAGCCCCGCCTTGGGCTCTTTGCTGACAGCTCAGAGCCTGCAGCCTGCTCCAGATTTTCTCTCTCTCTCTTTCTCTCTCTCGCCACTCCTTCTCCACTCACACTGTTTCTGTCTCTCAAAATTGAATAGATGTTAAAAAAAAATTAAAGAAAAAAGAAAACACGGAAGACTATTGATACTGAAAACACCACCATTGAACAAAGCCAGCATGCCTGTTGCTGAGGGTTATGTATAATCCCAATGTATTGAACAAATTTAGAATAACGATCTTATGTTGCGAGGTTTGCCGTCTCTGGGTAAAGTGAAAGTATGATCTGCCAAAGTCCAATGGTAGAATTCTAGACTTTGGAAAAAGTCTATTTTAATGCACCGTTAACCAGTAAAGACCTAGCTGTCTGGTCTCCCAACAAAAATGATCCTGTCTCCACATGAACAATATAAATACTTACTCTGCCATTAGGTTATATTAGGATGCCTGTGAATTTTCTTCCCCCAGGGTTTTGGTTCTGGTGCTTAATGCAGCACTACGAACTGTGCAGAAGCAAAGTTATGTCTCGATCAGTATGAGCAGTTAAAAATGTCTTTGTAAAGGGGCTAAGCCTTTGAATTCATTTAATTATTTTAGAGCCATTGGGAGAAAAGAAAGGTTACTTTTTCTCAAATTTTATCCGCAATTAAACACTTCAAGAAATTTGCTCTTCTTGCAGTATGGATCTGCTTTGCGTAAACCAGTTCTATTAGCCTAAAAATAGACTCCTCGTGGAATATTATTAACTATTCTGTGTGGGTACTTATGCACATTCTGTACTGTCACTGTCTGTAACAAGATGAGAAAATACCTCCGGGTCTCTTTTTTATTGTGAAAGCTCTCTGGAAAAATAAGATTACGACTACTCAGACCATGCTGGATGTGACAAAAAGTAAAGCGTTTCCAGATGTTAGTAGTAGACGAAGAGGCAGAATTAATTTCCAGGTGTGATTCACACTTAGCATTGATAAGGAAATGATCCCACATAAAACCCATGTAAAGATTATTTGATTGTCTTCCGAGGAAAGCTGTATGGAACTTAGTTCTTTTTGGCTTCTAGGAGAAAGGATGAAATCTATCCATCTTCTCTTTCTGAAGGAAAGACGATCTACAGCAGCCAGCAAGTTTTCAAAGTTTTCAGCATAATCAGCATGCTGAAAATGTGATGCAATGTATCTTTTTCTCTACAGAGGTTTTTGTTCATGTTTTCTTTTAGTCTATTCAGGTTTCTCTATCTGTCAGCCATTAGTCTGTGAAGTCCTCGAGAGCCCTCTTTATTTGAAGATCCCTTTCTTCCTTGTCTACAACCTTCTCCGTGGTTGTCTTCCTCCTGTTCTTCATGAGGGGAATTCAGTGCCACCAACTATCGACAGATGGTAGCCCAACACACTTTGGTGTCCTCAGTTCTCTACTTGCCCATGATCCAGTCTTCATAAAGCCAGAATCATAACCCGAAGATCTTGTATAGGCGGTGGTTTGCCGGTACCATTTCATAATCAGCTTTCAGAACAAGACGGCCGTGTTTCCCAGCTTCTCTGGTGTATGTATCCTTTTGCCCGCGGTCAACTCCAAGCTCCCCGTAAGTCTTTGCAGATCCCTGCCCTGGGAAGAGATGAGTACCACCCCTCCGGCCAATACCAGCAGGCCCCAGACCAGCCCTGTCAAATAATCGCGAGCATGAGGTTCTGCAAATCGCTACACCGTCTTCTCTTTAATTGGCTGCACTTGGCACCACGGATTGGGATTGCACGTGTCTCCATTGACCTTGCTTCTGATGGAGGGAAAGACCCATTGTGTTAGTACCCTGACTGCTACCATCTCATGGATGGTACATGAGGAACTCCCCTAATCTCTTTCCTTGAAGCAAACAGAACACTTTGCTACCCAAAGTGGCAGCTGTAGATGTGTTCGTTTATTAGAAGAACACATAGCCAGGGCCCACATGAGAAGCAAGAATGCCAAAATACCAGACACTTTAAAAGGAGAAAAAAACCCACGGAGATTTCTGAGCAAGAGAGCGATTAATTAAATGGAAGGTTGATTTTCTCCCCCCCCCCCCCCCCAGATACAGTGGTAAAGAAAATGCAAAGTGGGCCCTTGAAGTTGTATGAGAAGATCAGATAGACAGGCTTTGGATGTTGTGAGGGATAAAAGGGTCTTGGACCAAATGATAATGCTGTTCCTCATGATAGATATTCTTACGTCCCAGAGAGCTGTTGCTGAATTTTCTCCTTTATACTGCAGTAGTATATTTTTCACCCAACTGTGAAATTAAAAAATTCTCCCTGTAGCAGTTGGATACAGTTTGTTAGTTTGTATCTTATCAAAAACTGTTTAAATGTATCTCTGGTGACATTTCAGTGATAATTAAAAGCAGAAGGCCAATGTTTCAGGACTGAAGAATATATTCAGTTACTCCTTAGCTACCCTGGTATAACTCTCGACAAGAAACCAGTCCATCAGATGAAGTAACTGGCGTCTAGCTCTTTCTGTGGTCTTTAATTTTGTCCCGCCATTTGTAAATAACCAAGGCGAGAGGATAGATTGGATAAATCGGTTTCTATCTTTTAGAAGAGAAGCAAAGACTATGATGAGACCTAAATCATCTTATTAAGTCAGGTCTAATAGTCAAGAAAATGCGAGGCACTTGGGCAGCAAGAGAATATTATTTCATTTTTACTCAAACCCATCAGTAGCTAATGTCCGTCAGCGGAAGTTCTTGGTGCAGGAACTGCTCAGCACCCTGCAGACTATTCTCCAGACCTTTTTTTCTGTTACACCTTATCGGGCACCCTTGCAATTGTTACCTTCCTAAAGCGGAGGTCAGAGCATTTAACTTCCCAGTAACTATTTGCCCAAGACCATTACTTCTTTGCGGTTAGAAGTGACCTCTCCTGCTTCTGAACATACCTGGATTATGTTAATTGATACATATGTGTACACATAATACAATACAATATTATATATTTTATACAATATATATATGTTATATATATATGTGTGAGAGGAAGGGGGGGAACAAAAATAAAGCCGAGGGATACAATGAATTAATGTTTATACAGGAGAATCTGGGTAAAAGGTATGAGTATTCTCTGTACTATTTGTATTCTTGCAACTTGTTTGTATTTAAATTTTATCTCCAAGTAAATAGTTCAACAACAACAACAACGAAACCCTCCAGTATCTCATCTCAATCTAATGAACTCAGTTATTATTCCCCCTTAGGTGCCATCTTCTCCCTGCACACCAGGTGATCCAAATGATTGTGGTATTTTATTTGAATTAATCCTTGCAAGGTGTATACCTCCGATAGAGCAACACAGGGGAAGAAGTCAAATATGTGGGGATTTGGGAAAATGTAAGTCCTGTGAGGTAGGGTGACCAACTCTGTCAGTTTCCTTGGGACAGAGGGGTTTCTCAGACGCAAAACTTTGAGTACTAAAAGCAAGTAATCCCAGGCAAATTGGGATGAGTGGGCCATCCACCCTACTTTGGGGGAGACGCCGAAGGGATGTGTTTAGCTGATGCCAAAAGCTGGTTTCAGGAATGCCAGGAGATGACGCTTGATCAGAACCCTACATTCCAAATGAAGGCATTTCAGAGGACCTGCGCAATGGAAACCAAACAAGCGCATTGAACTGCAATGGAGCGGAGTTGTATTACCAGAAATATAAGCTGCGTTCAAAGAAAATTAATCTTTGATACACACATGAGTTGTTCAGATAGGAAAACTATGTCAAAGATCTGTGTCGCTTCATTGTTCCAAGATTCCTGTTGTCTATTAAGTGAAGTCCGAATTCCTTAGCGCAAAATGACTTCCTGAATGAGAACTATTGTGTATCCAGGGTTGTATCATTGAGTCTCCCCACAACGTGTAAAGTTGGTGTTATCATGTCCAGCTTGCAGACCTGGGAACTGCAGATCAGAGAGGTGAAGTGCTTTCCCGAGGGCATGCGGCAGCATGTGGCACAATTAGAAATCACAGCAGTATCTACCTCCAGATTCTTGCTGTTCTTTCCTCGTTGATCTGCCCCAGCCTCCCCAGAGGCACTGTCCTCCAGCCCTACAGCTCTCCCTGCTTCCTGGAGGGGCAGCAGGCGTGCCTTTGGTGGGTGTGTCATCCTCAGGCTCCACCCACCTGACCTACCCATTCTTCCATGATCCTACCTACATGCAAATTCCCTGATACTAATCCAGGTGGAAAACTTTTCTCTCCCCTCTAAACACCTGGCATGTTTTGTTTGTATCATTCACGTAGTCCTTACCTTTTGGACACTTAGGTGGAAGACAGTATAACGGGCGACAGAGTGTAGGACGTGTTTTCAGATGAGATCTAGGTTACGTTCTGGATCTACCCCTACGGTAGGTAGTATATAATCTTGGTCTGTAGCCCTGTGCAATTTGAGCTGCAGCTTTCTCATATTTAAATCACTATAATATTACATTATTTATAGGATTACCATAGCAATTAACAATGTGTCTACAAGATGACTTAATGTCGTGTCTGACCATTGTCACCGGTTAAATTTTCAAGCTACTCAAGGCAAAACTTCATCTTGCATTTTTTTCTTGATTCTAAGCCCTCTGTTTTGAACATACAAGGTACTCAATAAAGTGTTTGTTTAAAAATAAGGGTTTTATATAGAGTGGTAACATTGGAATGGAAATTATTTTTCAGGAAGAATATCAGAAATAAAATGTATATACAAAAGTGTTGCAAGAATACAAACAGTAGAAAGACCACTCACATACCTCTTGTCCATATTTACCTGGATAAATGTTAACACATTTTATCCCTTGGCTTTACCATTTGTGTTCCCTTCTTCTCTTTGTGTCACATATAGTATTAACATAACAAAAATTAACATAGTATAGATATATTCAGATCAAGAGAAATCACTTCTTTTAAAAATTTTTTTTAATTTTAATTTTTAAATTTTTTTTATTTTTTGAGAAAGAGACAGAGTGAGCAGGTTTGGGGGCGGAGAGAGAGAGAGGGATAGAGAAGCCCAAGCAGGCTCTGCACTGTCAGCCCAGAATCCAATTCGGGGCTCAATCTCACAAACCATGAGATCATGACCTGAGCCAGAATCAACAGTCAGACATTTAACCTGCTGAGCCACCCAGGGGCCCCTAGGAGAAATCACTTCTAACTGGAAAGAAATACTGGAGGAACTGGATTTAAGAGATTTAATAAGGATTTAATAAATGGTTAATGGGGCGCCTGGGGGAAGAATTCAAAATATCTGAAGTTTTGATTCTAGGATTCATGTACTAAAAGGAAGTATTAATTTTGATTTTATCAAAGATAAAATTATCAAGCTCTTGAAGCCAGATAGGATAGTGTGAGGCTTCTAAGAGTTGGAACTTGGCCTGCGTGTCAGTTATTCCAGCAGTGTGACTTTGAATAAATTACCCTGTGCCTCAGTTTCCTCATGGGGCGATTCTCTGATAGAATGATAATAATACACCCTATAATGAAGGCAACATTTTTGCCACAGCACCTACTATGCAGAAAACACTGAATCAGAGCAACAGCAAAAGTTAGAACTATTTTAATGTCAAAAGGAAATGACCCAGGAATTGGCAGAGAACAACCGAGGAAGTTTTAGCTTCAGAGCACTTGGCCTTGAGGGTTATAGTCGAAGCTGCTTTTATCCCACACCGAAGCATTTGCAGGTGCTAAGGAATCATATCACTTAACACGTGGACTCTCCTAGGCTTTTTGTTGAAGAAAAATGTCATAGCTGACTTTACCATGGGTTATGCTTTTTTGCAAGAATCTTTCTTCTAATTTTTCTGTGGTGAAGCAGCTGCCGTTGCTATGTTATCAGCTCTGTTGCTATGGGGGATGCCTTGGATGTTTGCCAGATGAGGATTGGTTATTTCAGCCCCCGTATGTTCACAGTTGACATTTTTCTATGTTACATCATGCTGTTTTATGTTAATTCGAGGGCTAGGCTCAATAATGTTGATCAGCTGTGGAAGAACTGATATTAGTTGTGAAGGAATCAGACTGTCCCTCCTTAGAAAACTTACATTAGCAATTCAAGCGATGTGTGCAGGAAACATGCACACACACACACACACACACACACACACACACACACGCAAGACTAGATGGTGATATATTTAGAAGCTTGCCTGTGTATAAGACATGTGACTCTTAAGTCATGAAATTCAGAGACAGAGGCTGAACAGTGGCATTTATGCAGTGATCATGAAACAAGAAATTACTTCAAATCAGAGGTGACCACATCCTATCAATTTCATTGACAGCCGTCAAAATTGACATAACCGCTCTTTGGGAGTCATTCTCCATGAATACAGTTCTCTGCTGACCCTTGCAGGAGTTGTGGCTTGGATAAAGCTTCTCTACTGTAAGATCAACTTTCTTTTTTTTTTTTTCAACATTTATTTATTTTTGGGACAGAGAGAGACAGAGCATGAACGGGGGAGGGGCAGAGAGAGAGGGAGACACAGAATCAGAAGCAGGCTCCAGGCTCTGAGCCATCAGCCCAGAGCCCGACGCGGGGCTCGAACTCACGGACCGCGAGATCGTGACCTGGCTGAAGTCGGACGCTTAACCGACTGCGCCACCCAGGCACCCCTGTAAGATCAACTTTCTAGTGAGCTGTCTTTGTCTCTGGAATATAGTGATGTTGATTGAATAGTTCAGACAATTGCCAGACTTCAAATTGCCAAGTTATGAAACCCTTTCGAGAAGAAAAAAGTCAGTATCATAATGACTGTCTCCCTTCTTGATCTCCTTTATCTCAAGTGCAAGGAGAAATACCTTTGGAAGATAAGATCTAGGAGCTTCTGTACCCTCGTTGCTTAGTCACTAGTCTATTTAAACAGGACAAGACCTGAATTTGCAATCTTTCCAAATACACATTCACAAGTGGGCTTATAAAAAGGAGATAAGTAAGGTGGCTTAACAATGGAAATCAAGATTTTGCTACTTAGAAGCATGTAATGAACATATTTTGTAATTTTTACGGCATTTTTACTCATCAACATGAGAGAACGCTGGAAGCCGGGTTTATGAGAAAATTTGACATTTCCACAATAAAATTTATTTTAGCAAATAACTTTGAATCATTTCCTGAAGGTATTTACTCTAAAGTGCTGAGTGGATTTTTTGTCTGAATAATTCCCCCCCACCCTGAAAAATACTGTCTTTGCTCTTAACTATAGACAACATACCGATGGTTGTTGAGGAGGAGGTGGGTGGGGGGATGGGTTCAACAGGTGGATGGGGATTAAGGAGGGCTCTTGTGATGAGCACCAGGTGTATGGAAGTGTTGAATCACTAAATTGTACACCTGAAACTAAAATTACACTGTATTTTAACTGGAATTTAAATAAAATCTTTAAAAAAACTGTAATTATTAAAGAGGCAGTACATATGTGGCTTGCACAATTTGGTGTTAATTTCAAGGAATTCTTTCTGTAGATCTTTTCAGATAAGTGAGACATGTGTACAAATAAATAGGGATATTAGATTCTGGAATAAAAGGTAAGATTTTTTTCATTCTCATTTGAAAATTATGACCCAAGAGGACTTCAAAGCGTGAATGATTCCCATGACCAACTGATGATGGTATAATATATATACTTTTAGGTAGGTTTAAGCCTTAGCATTGCGATCTATTTAGCAACACAGCTCAGCGAATTGCGGACAACAGAAGCAAACATGTGTTCTTGGGCCTTATCTTCATCTGCTGCTTCCGCCTCCCACCCCTCCCCCACCAGAAGGAAACAGGCAAAAGTGAAATCTGAATGAACACCGGTATTCCGTTTCCAGATTTGTAAAATAATTTGCATGATTCCCTTTGGGGGACATTTGGGAGGGTCGTAAGTAATGTCCTTACTTAAAACTTCAAAGGCTTTTAGATGGCCTGGAGTGTATGAGACATGTAATGGAGAGGCTGAGCCCTTGGAGATTAAAAGAAAGAAAGCAAAAGAAAAGGAACAGTTTGCTTCCCGTCACATTCCATAGACAAGAAGCTACCTGTCACATACTTAGGCGGCTTCCCATAGCTCTCCAGTGTACCTGTTTTTGTACATACAACATTCTATTCTTAGCGTCATCACGTCATTGCCTGGTCTCCCCAGTGACCTTCTCAATGGCTGGACCTTACTTTATGCTAAATGGCCTGGATGAGTGATTGCTGTATACTTTGACTTTCCCCTCTCAAATTTGGTCATTCCCTCACTGTGTTCAACTGCTATCTAACATCCCGTGCCACACATCCTGGGGCCATGTGTGAGCCCCCACCCCTTTTATTACATCTCCAATTGATCATTAAGTTCTCCTCACCTCTTTGGGATCCCTCGCCATTCCGTTCTCACCACCTCCACAATCGTCCATGCCTTACTCATTCTTGCGGACACCGTCCCGGTAGCTTCCCTCTGGCCCCTGTGTCCAGTTTGAGTCCCCTCCGAGAATTTGTCGAAAACATAAATCGGGCCTTGTTACCCACCATACATACCTATTAGTACATCTAGTAGACCCGTTATCACTTAACATGTCCAAATCTAACACCTGAGCCTCCCTGATACCCCAAGCCTTTTCAACCTCTTCATCAAAGTAAATGGTACTCTATTATTCCCATCTCTGAGGCCCCACACTTGGGAATCTTTCTCTTCTCTTTCATGCCCTGTATTCCATCAAACGGCAAATCCTATTGACTTTGCCTTGAAGATACGTGTAGTATGTTAACCATTTCCTCCCCACCTGCCCGGCCATCAACCCACCCTAAGCCATCATCCTCTATCGCCCAGACCTCTGTCATAGACCCTGACGGTCAGTCTGTACCTTTGCCTCCCGTGTCACCTAACTGGATTCAGACAGAGCTGAGTGTGAGGTACAGCGAACAGATTGTTTTCACATTTTATAGGTAAGAACTCTGAGACACTAAGAGTGTGACGAGGAGTGATGCGGTAAGGATCTGCTCCATTCCTCAATTCATATCCTGTTCACGTGTGACAACTGAGGCCTGTAAAAGCTTAAGTGACAGGTTTACAAGGACTGACTACGCAGGGAGAACAAGGACTGAGGGCACTACCCCTCCGAGTATTGCCTCATTCATGCAGGGAGACAAACACTAAGGAGGCAGTTATTTTGACTGCTAGCATTTTAAAATGAAAATAGGTCTGGGAGTTCAGCAAATTGAACTTGAGTTAATTCTGTAGGGAAACATAAACCCTTCTTTTGAGTGCCGAGATTAGGTCACTGAGGAAAGTGAAGTTTTTTAAATGTATTTCCACAGCAAACACTACGTGTTGATAACAAATGCAACAACAGTAGATACTTTGCATTTTCTGTTTCTTCCCCGAGTGTGACTCCTATATGGGCATATATTCCATAAGATTCAGTGGGTTCAACATACATGACTCCATTTGGTCATGTTGTTTATTTTTAACAAATTGTTAAAAAAAAAAAAACGTGTGTTGTTTATCCGTTCTTTATTTGATCACTCTTCAGAGTGTCTGTAAAGTGTCTAGTCGTTCAGGGCTATTTTAAAATACAGTGTATTAGGGGCACCTGGGTGGCTCAGTAGGTTGAGCGTCCGACTTCAGCTCAGGTCATGATCTCACAGCTCGTGAGTTTGAGCCCCACGTCAGGCTCTGTGGTGACAATGCGGAGCCCGCTTCTGATTCTGTGTCTCCGTCTCTCTGCCCCTCCCCTTCTCTCTCTCTTTCTCTCTCAAATATATAAACACTAAAAAAAATAAAATACAGTGTATTAATAAAAACTTGGGTTATATGAAGGCCAATAGACCAGGAGATGACTACCATTGAAAATGGCAGTACCCAAGAGGAGGGGGCATGCCAGAAGGAGGGGCACACAGGAAAGCACCAGGAGAGTTCAGGAGGCAGAGAGAGAGGGAAGAAGTATGGACAAGAGCCTTTATTGTGGTCTGTAAATGAAGTGTTGAAACAAGACAACAGGCCTAAAACGGAGTCACCAAATGGTGCCAGGCCCCATGTCACCACACCGAGGCTTCATTGCACTTTTGTCTCCACCAGAGATGGAGTCTTAAACCTTAATTAAGAATCACTGGGTCACGGGCGCCTGGGTGGCTCAGTCAGTTAAGCGTCCAACTTCGGCACACGTCACGATGTCACCATTTGTGAGTTCGAGCGTGACATCAGGCTTTCTTCTGTCACCGCAGAGCCTACTTCAGATCCTCTGTCTCCCTCTCTCTCTCTCTCTCTCTCCCCCTATCCCACTCTTGTGCTCTCTGTCTCCCTCTCAAAAATAAATGAACATTAAAAAAAAAAAAAAAAAAGAGAGAGAGAGAATCACTGGGTCAGCACTGATGAGATCATCTGCCTTACAGATCCCTGCCATCCCCTGGGGGAGAGTGACCTTGCCACAACCAAAACACTTGTGCTGGTATAACTTCCTTGTTCCCATTCCCTACTGCCTACAAATGCCTCCTTCATTTTGTGCAACCTCATTTGTACAATTCCTTGCAGCTCCTTTCTATTGTTAGATGGGATGCTAATTAGCTGCATGAATTGTTGAATAAAATCCATAAGATCTTCAAAAAAAAATAGATACAAAGTGATTTATTTTTCCAATCATAAAGCATAAAACAAGCTGTGCTCTTTTCACACTTAAATAAATGTGTCTTTTAAAAATTACTGTCCACAATAGGGAAATGCAAATCAAGACCATAGTGATGAACCACTTCATACCCACTAAGTTGGCTGTTACATTTCTTTAAAGAGAATATAACAAGTGTGGGCGAGGATGTGAGGAAATTGGAAATCTTGTGTATTGCTGGTGGGAATTTAATTGTTGCAACCGCTATGGAAAATCGTATGGAAGTTCCTTAAAAAGTTAAACACAGAATTACCATATGATACACCAATTTTACTGTAGGTATATGCCCACAAGAGTTGAAAGCAGGAACTCAGACAGTTACTTCTATGCCAACATTCATAGCAGCATTATACCCAAAGTGGAAACAACCCATGTGCCCATGAAAAGATGGATGTTGAAAAAAATGTGGTTTATGCATACATAGGAATACTATTCAGCCTTAAAAAGGACGGAAATTTTGATCCTTGCTATAACATGGCTGACCCTTAAAAAATACTATGCTAAGTGAAATAAGCCTGACACAAGAAGGCAAATACTGTATGTCTCCACTTATGTAGGGTATCCAAAGGTATCTAAAAAAGAGACCATAGTAGAAAAGTAGTTATTAGGGACTGAGGAGATACAGGAGTATGGAGTTACAGTTTATTAGGTACAGAATTTCCTTTGGAGATAATGAAAATGTTCTGGAAGTGGTTAGTGGTGATGTGTATACAACATTGCAACTGTGCTTAATTCCAATGAATTAGATACTTAAAAATCATTGAAATGATAATTTTATGTTGTGTATGTTTTACTACCCTAAAATTATTATTCAAGACAGAAATTAAAATGGAAATCACATAGTGACTTTATAATGAGCTTGTTACATACTGGTGTTAGAAATAGGAATTGACGGGGCGCCTGGGTGGCTCAGTCAGTTAAGCGTCCGACTTTGGCTCAGGTCACGATCTCGCGGTCCGTGAGTTCGAGCCCCACGTCGGGCTCTGTGCTGACCGCTCAGAGCCTGGAGCCTGTTTCGGATTCTGTGTCTCCCTCTCTCTCTGACCCTCCCCCATTCATGCTCTGTCTCTCTCTGTCTCAAAAATAAATAAACGTTAAAAAAAAAAAAGAAATAGGAATTGTTGTCTTGTTGTCTTTCGTGAATGTTACGATTTTCATTGAACCTTAAATTTCAAACCAAGCTTAATGTTTTTTTAATTGAGAATCTTATAATAATTGTAGATTCACATGCAGTTTTAAAAACTAAGACAGAGAAATAACCGTATGCATTTTACCCAGTGTCCTCCAATGGTAACATTTCAAGAAACCGTAGTATAGTATCACAGCTAGAATATTGACGTTGATAAAATCCACCAATCCTAAGATTTCCACAATTTTAGTTGTATTCATTTGGGATGTGTACATCTATGTACTGACTTCTATGTCATTTTGTCACATGCATTTAGGTTCATGTCTCTCCTTCACAGTCCAGATACAGAACGGTTCCATCGCCGTGGGGTCCCTGGTTTGGCTCTTCCATAGGCACACCCACTTCCTCCAGAACCTTCCCAAAAGGCCCATCCTGAAACTCTGGCCAAGCATTAATCTAGTCTCTGTCTCCGTAATTTTGACATGGAAAAATGTTACATAAATGGGATCGTTTATAAATGGCATGTCATTTTTTTAGGATTGGCCTTTATCACTCACATAAGTTCCTAGAGTTTCCTCCCAGTTGCTGTGTTCACTCCTTTTTATTGCAGAATAGTTTTCCGTTTATTCACCTGTTGAAAGACCTCTGGTCTTTTCCCAGGTTTGGGCTTTTTTGAAGGAAACTGCTGGACACATACTACGAATTTTTATGTGAACATGTTTTTATTTTACTTTTTGTGGAATAAATGTGTTGCTGCTGGGTCCTACTGCAATTGGACGGGAGTTTTATACGAAACCGTCAAGCAGTTTTCCAAAGTCCTGGTGCCATTTTCCATTCCCACCGGCGATCTGCGAGTGATTCAGTCAGTGTTTCTGCATTCTCATCAGCATGTCGTGTTGTCCCTATCACTTATTGTAGCCATTTTCATATCAACATTAATATTATTATTTTAACTTGCATTTCTCTGGCCAGAATGTTGACTATTTGTGTATGCACTTACTGCCTTCTGTATACACTCTTTGGTAAAATATCTATTCAGGACTTCACACGTTTTCTAATGGAGTTGTTTTATTACTGTTAAATTGGAATTATTATTCTAGATACGAGACCTTTGTTGGATATGTGATTTGCAAATATTTCCTCTTAGTAGCTTTCATCTTGTTGACAAGGATGCTCACAGAACAACAACTTTAAATGTAATTGCTATCAGTTTTTCAATTTTTTCCCTCTGTGGATCATGCTTTTAGTATCAAGTCTAAAAACTACTTAGCCCTAGGTGCCAAAGATTTTTTTTCTTTTTTTCCGAAAGTTTTAGGGTTTTTCACTTTCTATTTGAATTCATGATCCACTGTGAGTTACATTTTGTGTAAGGTGTGAAGTAAAGCTCAAGTTTTATTTTTTGCCCATGACATCCATTTCTTTCAACACTATTTGTTGAAAGGTTATCCCTTCCTCCATTGAATTGCTTTTGCACCTTTGTCGAAAAACAGTTCAGCATATTTGTATGGACATATTTGGGGATTCTTCTGTCCCACAGAATTGCCTGTATCTCCACCAATACTATACTGTCTTTACCGCAGCTATATATTAAGCCTTAATAGGAGTAGATTGATTTCTCATTTTTTTCTTTTTTATAATTATTTTAGCTGTTACGGGGTCTATTCCCTTCTATATAAATTATAGAAAAGGTTTCTTTATGTCTATAAAAAGGCCTTGCCGGGGCACCTGGGTGGCTCAGTCGGTTGAGCATCCGACTTCAGCTCAGGTCATGATCTCGCGGTGAGTTCGAGCCCCACATAGGGCTGTGCGCTGACACCTCGGAGACTGGAGCCTGCTTCGGATTCTGTGTCTCCCTCTCTCTCTGCCCCTCCCCTGCTCATGCTCTGTCTCTCTCTGTCTCAAAAATAAATAAAAACATTTAAAAAGAAAAAAAAAAAGGCCTTGCCAAGATTTTGATAGGAATTGCATTAGGCCTATAGACCCGTTTGGGAAGAATTGACATCTTTATTATGGTGAGTCTTGCAATACATGAATGCAGTGTCTTTCCATTTATTTGGATCTTTTTTGAAGTGTTGAAGTATTTTGTCATTTGGAGTATATAGATGATATACATGCTTTCTTAATTGTTTCATTTTCTTTGCTACAGTTTTACATGGTATTCTTTTTGTTTCCACCTGTTCATTGTTAGTGTCTAGAAATGTAATTGGTCTTTGTAAGTTGATCTTCTATCTTGCAGAAGTGCTGAAATTATTAGTTCTAGGGGTGTTTTTGTAAATTCCTTGGGATCTTCTCTCACTTATTTTAGTGATACCTAATTATGTCATCTCCAAGCAGAGATAATTTTATTTCACCATTTCCAGTTGGTATGCTGTTTATTTCTTTTTCCTCGCTTAATACAGTAGCTAAAACTTTCAATACTATGTTGAAAAGAGTGGTGATAACAGATATCCTTGCCTTGTACTGGTTTTAGGGGAAAGCAGTCAGTATTTAAGTATAATCCTGAAGTATGATTTTAGCTATCGATTTTTTTTCTGGATGATCAAGTTGAGGAGATTGCCCTCGACTCCTTTCTGAGGGTCGTTATGATAAATGTATGTCGGGTTTTGTCAATTTTTTTTCTATATCCATTGATAGGATCATGTGATATTTTCTTTAGCTTTTCATACACTGGATTGCCTTGACTGGTTTTAGAATGTTGAACCAACCTTGCACAATTGGTCATGGCATATAATTCTGTTTATGCATTGTTGGATTTAATTTGCCAGTATCTTTTTGAGCATTTTTTGCATTTAAATTGAGGAGGGCCAGGGGCGCCTGGGTGGCTCAGTCGGTTGCGCGTCCGACTTCGGCCCAGGTCGTGATCTCATGTCCGTGAGTTCAAGCCCCACGTCGGGCTCTGTGCTGACAGCTCGGAGCCTGGAGCCTGTTTCAGATTCTGTGTCTCCCTCTCTCTCTGACCCTCCCGCATTCATGCTCTGTCTCTCTCTGTCTCAAAAATAAATAAATGTTAAAAAAAATTTTTTTTAATTCAGGAGGGCTATTGGTCTGCAGCTTTGCTATTTTGTATTTTCTTTATCTGGTTTTGGTATCATAAAATGAGAATTGTTCCCTCCTCTTCTATTTTCTAGGACAGATTGTGGAAAATGGTGATAATGCTTCTTTAAATGTTGGATAGAATTCCCCAGTAAAACCCTCTGAATTTGAAGAGGTTTTTTTTTTCAGTAGTTTTAAACTGTCAGTTCAAGTTCTTTGATACTTACAGGGATATTCAAATTATAACATCTTTATTGAGTTTTGGTAATACGTAGTTTTTGAGGAACTGGTCCATTTTTTTTTTCTAAATTGTCAAATTTTTTAGCATGAAGGGGTTTTGTTTTGTTTTGTGATGTTCCCTTATGTTTTTAACAGGCATAAAATCTATAGTGATAACCCTTATTTGGTTTCCGCAGTTGTGACAATGCATCTTCTCTCTTCTTAGCGCTTTATCAATTTTGTTGATTATTTTCCCCCCAAACCACCAATTTGCTGTATCTGTGACTTTCTCTCTTGCTGCTCGTGGTTTATTTTGTTCATCCTTTCCTACTTTCTTTTGATTTGAGACATTTCCTCATTTACAGTGCTATAACTTTATTTCTCATCCTGGCATTAACTGCATTCCATGTATTTCCAGTTGCCATTTTCATTGCTCTTGGACCCATGGATTATTTAGAAGTCTGTATTTTAATATCCACATATTTGGAAATTTTCTTGTTAGCTTTCTGTTACTCACTTCCAGTTAGATTCCATATGGTCAGAGAACACATTATGTATGACTTCAATACTTTTATTTTTGTGACGGTTTGTTTTGTGGCCAAGGAACTGATCTATCTTGGTAAAGGTTCAGTGGGTGTTTGGGGAAAAAAAGTGTATACTCTGCTGTCGTTGGGTGTGTTGTTCTGTATATGTCACTTAGAGTCTGTTGATTGTGTTATTCAGATCTATGTCTTTGCTGGTTTTCTCTCTAGTTCTATTGGTTTTTTTTTTTTTTAATTTTTTTTAACGTTTATTTATTTTTGAGACAGAGAGAGACACAGCATGAATGGGGGAGGGGCAGAGAGAGAGGGAGACACAGAATCCGAAACAGGCTCCAGGCTCTGAGCAGTCAGCACAGAGCCCGACGCGGGGCTCGAACTCACGGACCGCGAGATCGTGACCTGAGCCGAAGTCGGACGCTTAACCGACCAAGCCACCCAGGCGCCCCTAGTTCTATTAGTTTTTAAGAGGAAGGTTGGAGTCTCTACTTGTGGATTTTCTACTTCTCCTTGAAACTCTATTAGTTTCTGTTTCACGTATTTTGAGACTCGGTATACAACTTTAGGATTAGGATTGTCTTCCCAGCATATTGATCCTTGGATCACGGTGTTACGTACCTCTTTGTTGTCTAGTTACGTTTCTTGTTTTGATGGCTACTTTATCTGTTATCAATACGGTCTCACCTGTTTTCTTAAAATTATTGTAGTCAGCATGGTATTGTTTTTCTGCTGAATTTGAAGCGGCGTTTTTTACAAACATATTTTGGAGTCATGTTCTATTTCATGCCACCGATCTCTGCCTTTGAATTCCTGTATTTAGGCCATCTATGCTTAAGGTAATTATTGAAATGTTAGTGTGTAAGAAGGCTACGTCCTTATTTTCTGTTTGTTTTCTCTGAATGTTGATTTTCTGTTTCTCTTTTCTTGCCTTTCTGTGGGTTACTTGAACAGTTTGGGGGAGGCTATATGGGTTGGTTTGTGACATTTTTTTATTGCGGTATAATACACATAACACAAAACATACCATTTTAACTATTTTTAAGTGCATACAGTTCAGTGGCATTGAGTACATTCACGTTGTTGTGTGGCTATCGTCACTGACATCTCCAGCACTTTTCCGTGATCCTGAACTGACACCGAGTACCCATTAAACACTAATCTTTCATTCCTCGCTTACATCCCTTACAAAATAGTAACCGCTTTTTTGCTTTCATTTTCTGTGAATACGCATATTCTAGGAACTTCGTTTCAGTGGATTCATGCAATATTTGTCATTTTGTGTCTGGCTTGTTTCACTTAGCATAATGTCTTCCACGTTGATCCGTGTCATAGCACGTATCAGGATTCAACAAAGCTGAATAATGTTCCATTTTATGTATACTGTGTTTTGTTTATTCATACACCTGCCAGGGGACATTTGAGTTGTCTCCCCCTTTTGGCCATTGAGAATAAAGCTACTGTGAACATGGGCGTACAGGTGTATGTGTGAGCCCCTGCTTTCAAATCTTTTGGTTGTATTCCAGAAGTGGACTTGATGGAACAGATGGTAATTTTATGCTTAGGTTTTGAGGAAGCACCATGTTGTTTTCTATAGCAGCTGTACCATTTTGTTGGATTTGATTTATTGCATGTTTTGTGTTTTATTTCTACTTTGATTGAGATAACATTGACATGTTGTAACCCTGTATAAATTTAAGATTTACAACATGTTGATTTGATGCTTCTGTATTGCCCAATGATAGCTCACACCGCCATCATCACACAATCGCCATTTCCTTTTTGTCGTGACGACATTTAAGATCTACTCTTGTAGCAGTCTTTCAAGGATACAATACAGTGTTGTTAACTATAATAATAATGCTGTACGTTGGATCTTCAGGATATATTCATCTTATAACTGGAAATATATGCTCTTGGACCAACCTCTCCCCACCCCTCTCACCTCCAGCACCTGGTAATCTATCTCTGTATGTTTTTATAAGTTTGGCTTTTTTGTTTATTTATTTTTTTTTAATTTTTTTTTCAGCGTTTTTTATTTTATTTTTGGGACAGAGAGAGACAGAGCATGAACGGGGGAGGGGCAGAGAGAGAGGGAGACACAGAATCGGAAACAGGCTCCAGGCTCTGAGCCATCAGCCCAGAGCCCGACGCGGGGCTCGAACCCACGGACCGTGAGATCGTGACCTGGCTGAAGTCGGACGCTTAACCGACTGCGCCACCCAGGCGCCCCTAAGTTTGGCTTTTTTAGATTCCGCATGTAAGTGATATCAAACAGTATTTGTCTTTTTCTTTGACTTATTTCATTTGGCATAATGCCCTCAAGTTCCATCTATGTTGTCACAAATAGCAGAGTTTTCTTACTTCTTGCAGCCAAATAATAATCTGGGGGTATCTCTAATAGTAACCTCTGTGTATTCGCTATTGTGAATAGTGCTGCAATAAACACAGGAGTGCAGATATCTCCTTGAGACCCTGTTTCATTTCCTTTGGATATATAGCCAGAGTAGGATTATTGGATCCTCTAGAAGTTCCATGATTAACCTTTTGAGGAACCTCTATACTGGTTTCCATAGTGGCTGTGCCAATGTACATTCCCGCCAATGATGCACGAGAATTTCCTTTTTTCCACATTCTCACCAACACTTGGTAGCCCGTGTGTTTTTGATGATTGCCATTCTAACAGTTGTGAGAAGATACCGCATCGTGGTTTTGATTTGCATTTCCCTAATGGTTAGCGATTTGAGCACCTTTTAACATACCTGTTGGCCATTTGTAAGTCTTCCTTGGAAAAATGTCTATTCAGTTCCTCTCCCATTTCTAATTGTATTGTTTGCTTGTTTGTTTGTTTCTGCTATTGAGCCCCACTGACAACGCACACTAGTTCAATTCCTCCACATCACCACCAACACATTTTCTATTTTGTTTGTTTTATGGTGGACGACCTAATGGACGTGAAATTGTATCTCGTTGTGGTCTGGCTTTGCATTGTCCTAATGATGAGTGATGCTGATCATCTTTTCATGTGCTTTGGGGCCATTTGTATATATTCTTTGGAGAAATGTGTATTCAAATCCTTTGCCTGTTTTTCGATCGGGTTTGATTTTGTCGTTGTTGGTGTGTAGGCATTCTTTTTGTTCTGGAATGAATCTGTTATCGTGCACATGATTGGAAAATCTTTTTGCCCTAGTGGTTTGGAGTATACCTGTTTGCAGAGTTTCTATAGTGGTTACACTAGGTATTACAACATACGTCTGTAACGTAACACAGTCTACTAATACCAACGTTTTACCACTTTGACTATGGAAATCTCACTTGTGTTTATGTCCTTTTACTCTCCACGCTTTTAGGTATCATTTTCTTAAGTATCAGATTACTATTGTATTTTTTCAACCATCAAATTAATTTCTCAAACTCATAAGTAGGATTGTATATATCTGGCTTTCTGCTCTTTTCCTTGTTTCTTCTTTCCTTATGTGCTAAGATTCTTTTTTTACAATTTCCTTTCTGTTTTTCAAGCTTCTTACTTTATTTTTTAATATTTATTTATTTTGAGAGGGAAAGCACGAGTTAGAGGGAGAAAGAGGGGGGAGACAGAGAATCTCAAGCAGGTTTCACACTGTCAGCACAGAGCCTGATTCAAGGCTTGAACTTAGGGAGATCGCAACCTGAGCCAAAACCCAGAGTTGGAAGCTCAACCCACTGAGCCACCCAGGTGCCCCTTTTTAATTTCCTTTCTATTTGGAGCCAGACTTTAAGGATAGATTTGTTAGTGACAAATTCTTTGAATTTTTCTTTATACAAGAAATGTCTTAATTTAAAAAAAAAGTTTATAGTGTGTCTGATACAACTTTATGTATGTGTCTATGTGTATAAAACAAAACAAAAATGGAATAAAAAATAAATGTCTCCATTTCCTCTGCATTCCTGAAGAATAGTTTTCCTGAATATAGAATTTGTAGCTGACATTTCTTTCCCTTCCTCATTTAAAAAAAAATGCTTTGCCACTTCTTTCTATACTCCATGGTTTCAAATGAGAAATGTGCTGTCTTTCAAATTGGTGTTTAAGTGATTAGAAATGCTTGTTTCTCTCTGGTTGCCTTTCAGGTATTTTCTTTGGCTTTCGTTTTCCGAAGTTTCATTATAATGTGGACTGGTGTACATTTCTATGGCTTTTTAAAATTTATTTTATTTATTTTCAAGAAGAGAGTATGCACACAAGCAGGGGTGGGGCAGAGAGAGAGGGAGAGAGAGAATCCCAAGCAGGTTCCATGCTGTCAGGACAGAGCCTGACTCAGGGCTCGATCCCACAAACCACGAGATCATGACCTGAGCCAAAATCAAGAGTCGGTTGCGTAACTGAGCCACCCAGGCATCCCTAATTCTGTGGCTTTTGCCTGTTGGGAGTTTTCTCAGCTCCATAAATCTGTGCATGTGTCTATTTTACCCAAATGTGTGAAGTATTCAGCCACTATTTTTCTTACCTCTTTCTGAGACCCCAGTGATATGAAGGTTGGACCTTTTGTTATTGTCCTACAGGCATCTGAAGTTTCTGTTCATTTTTAAAGTATCTGATTTTTTCCCTGTTGTTCAGATGGGGTGGATTCAAGGGATCTGTCCTGTGTACTCTTCACTCTTCTTTTGAGTTCATCCACCAAATTTATCATTAT
Organism: Prionailurus viverrinus; assembly: GCF_022837055.1. Lineage (NCBI taxonomy): Eukaryota > Metazoa > Chordata > Mammalia > Carnivora > Felidae > Prionailurus > Prionailurus viverrinus. The sequence goes on from NC_062572.1 coordinate 41,131,400, forward strand.
TACTATTATTATTATAATTATAATTATTATTATTATTATTATTATTATTATTTCTATTCACATATTTTTTCAGTTCTATACTTTCCATTTGGTTCTTTTTATAACTCCCGTATCTTTGCTGAAAGTTTCTATTTTTTATATGTTCCAAAAGATTTTGTAGCTGATTGATGGAACAGTTACACGATGGCTGTTAAAAATCCTTGTCTGATATTCCAACCATCTGACTCATCTCAATGTTAACATCAGTTGATTGTCTTTACCATTTAAGTTGAGACTTGTCTTAATTTTTGGTATGGCAAGGGATCTTTTTTTGTAGCCTGAACATTTTGTCTGTTTAAGTTAGGAGACCCAGGGTGCTTTTAATTTTATGTTTTTATTATTGTTGGAGGCAGTCACAGTTTTAGTTAAGAATGGCTACTTTTGTGGACCGTGATTCCAATGGCAATTTATTTTTCAGTGTCTTCGCATTGTTATTTTGGTCAGCTAGGTTTATCTAATGCTGCTGGACCTGTTCACTGGCTGCTGCTGGCACTGCCTGAGGGAGTTAAATGGGTTTTGATGGCCAGGTCTTTGGACCCCTCTCAGTAAGGAAGAGGTCTGAGGTCTGCAGGGACAAAGAGGCTTTCTGGGCTGGGCCACTTACTGCCAAGTGTGAGAGTTTTAATGAAGGAAACTCGAATAACAATATCTGAAAAAGAAGGTATAAAAATGGGAAAGAGACATAAAAAAAGATGAAAAAAAAAGACGAAGAAAAAAAAGATGAAAAAAAAGACACAAGGTGCTGAAGACAAAACGAGTCTCTTTCCTAGCATTTTCAAGGGATGGCGCTATCGAATTCCTATCCATGCTGGAGGTAAAGGAAAGAAAAAGAAGGTCCCTATCTTCCTGTTCATTGACTTGCCTGGAATAGACAGTCTCACCTAATTATCGTGAAAGCTAGCATCATTGCATTCTACTTTAGCAGACATATTATTGTGGTGGCATTACCTTTGGAGAGTATGTGCATAATTTATTTCTACTGAAGTAACCAAAGAAGAAACCAAAGAAATTAGGCCACCACAAATGGCACTGTCTGGGAACTGTAGAGTTGATGGCAGACTTTCATGTAGGTTAGCTAAGTTGGCCACACGAAACGTGTCTCCCTCACTGGGTCTTCGGGAGGCACCGTGAGGAGTATGTTCGAATAATGAAAGGCAGTTCACGTAATCGCTAACCCTTTAGATTTTTCTCCCAGCAGTCGCCACTCAGAATATTTTCTGAGTGTGAATTCTTGTGTGTTTACCTCTCCGAAGTTAAGAATGGTGGATATACGCATCCTTAGCAGTTCAGTACTTAGGCCAGTATATGAGCAAAGTTGGTTATAAATGTATAACGATAAGTTCTATTTTGGACTCTCATGTCTTCCTGTCGCTGGATTGTAGTCACCATGTTTTAGTTGAGTTATCCCTCAGTGGCAGAGCCTTCAGGACACATGGTCGCAGCCACATCTACTTGACATACTTATTAAGTGGGGGAGTCAGAATGAAGCATTTACTCTCTTGGAAGACACCAAAGCATAGTCTATCCGCTTCAAGCGGAACTGTATTTCTTAAAACCCTGGTTATATTAGATAATGCTGTATTTTGACATTGCAAAATACTGTAATTAAAGAATAGGCTTAGTTTGGTACTTGAAACTGCACTGCTCTCCGTTTTCCATTGTGAAATAGCTTTAGGGTGGCTGTTTCTATTCAGACTAATAGGAAATGCAGCCAGCCTTTGTGGACCAAGAGCTCAATTTTGTTACTTCATTATACTAATTATTGGCAAGAGGATGAGGTCGTATCTTGATTTAGAGGCATATTTACATTTTATTATTGTTATTTCTCTGCCGCTGAACAGGTTGACACAAAATATGGTGGACATCGTTTTAAAAAAGACGTGAAATGGATCGATTTCAGAAAATTTAACTGGGGTTTGGGGATTTCAGATTACTCACCTAATTATAGGGTTAATCCTCAGCAGCTATGGAGAATGATTTTTAACTGTCATAGAGTGAAAGATAATTTTTTTTTTTTAATTTATTTTTGGGACAGAGAGAGACAGAGCATGAACGGGGAGGGGCAGAGAGAGAGGGAGACACAGAATTGGAAACAGGCTCCAGGCTCTGAGCCATCAGCCCAGAGCCCGACGCGGGGCTCGAACTCACGGACCGCGAGATCGTGACCTGGTTGAAGTCGGACGCTTAACCGACTGCGCCACCCAGGCGCCCCGAAAGATAATTTTTTAAATGTTACAGAATTTACTTAAAGAAGTTTAAATTGAGGGGAAATGCTTTCCCCTCATCTACAATGACTACATCTCCAGCTTAAGCTGTTTGAGAGCAGGGACGTTACTTAGCTTCTCCACCTTTCCATTCGTACCACACAACCCACGCCACCCCTGTTTGTGTGTCATGACAGACTTTTGATTATTTGTACAAGTTATTATACAGAATAATAAGCTTTTCTGTCCCTGAGACATTATAGCTTTGGATCCTCCATGTTTCAAGCCAGTGCTGTTTAAACAATCACCTTTATCAGCGATTAAATTCAAAATAACTTCAATTCATGTAACATTTTATCACTTGAAGCTTCAGGACATTTCACCATCACAGTGCTGGGTTGTAAAGCTCCATGAGGGCAGGAATTTATATTTTTTGTTCTAAATTTTGTTTAATGTTTTATTTATTTTTGAGAAAGAGATTGCAAGTGGGGGAAGGGCAGAGAGACAGGGAGACACAGAATCCAAAGCAGGCTCCAGGCTCCGAGCTGACAGCGCAGAGCCTGACCCAGGGCTTGAACTCACAAACCGTGAGATCATGACCTGAGCCAAAGTCGATGCCTAGCCGACTGAGCTGCCCAGGCGCCACCCCCCTTTTTATTAATTAATTAATTTATTGATTGATTCATTCATTCATTCATCCATCCATTTATTTGGAATTTATATTTTTTGTTTGCTGTCCTGTCCCTAGCAACCTAGAATAGTGTATGGGACATAGGAGCCACTCAATATCTGTTGAAAGTATGAACACAGTTTTTTCAGACCCTGTGAAAAAATAGCTGCCTTTGTTGATGGGATGAAGACGTCAGATTTAGTGTCAGGAAATCTACGTTATTGTCCTAGCTCTGCTACTAATTTGCTGTGCGATCTCAGGTGTTCTCCTGCAACTGTGTGTGCTTTTCATACCTGTGAAAAGAAACAATTAGATTTGACGAATGATAAAGTTGAGTCCATGTCGGAAGGTGCACAATTCAGGGATTCGTGATTAGTAACATGCCTCTGGGAAGTGACTGGCTAGAAACAAAGTTGCGGCTGCAGTGGAAGCATTGTTGCCAACTGGCATATCTGGGCTTGGAACTAAGACTTTGGTCTCTGGCTACTAAATTTGGCTCTACCAGTCGAACTCATCACCAATTTGATGATGATGATGATGATGATAATAATAATAATAATAATAATAATGCTTTTCTATACTTTGGCTTAGAAAACTCACTTTTATGAATGAGCAAAATGAAATCTGACACGGAAGAGTGAAACGTAACTTAACGATAGAACTAGATTTAAATCCTGGCTGTAAAATTTTCTGAGATTTGGGCCAAGTAATTTAATCTCTTCGTGTCTCACTTTTGGCATCTGTAAAAGGGGATAATGATCATATCTAAATGAAGGAAGGTATTTCAAGTTCCCAGGACACGGTCAGCTTTGGAAGCCTTACATACTGGCTGATACAAAGGAATTAGACAGATGAGTGAGAATGAATTCATGAAAAATAAACACTGAGAGGTGAAATCCTGGGAGAGTGCAGGGCCCAGGCCGACTTGTGGGTCTGTGCCGTGGCACCCCCTACTGACCAGCCCTCATAATTTGGTCCATCTCTTCTCTCTGCCTCTCATTCTCTCCTGTAAAAGGGTGATGATACTATCACCTACCCCATAGGGCTATTGTGAATCGTAAGTGAGACAATCCACGTAATGAGCTTAGTTAGAGCGACGATGGCACATAGTAAGCCCTCAATAAATGTGGCCACTCTTACTGTGTTTCGTCAAGTCCATCAAGGGGACCTGGGGGTGGAATGAAAAAAGAAATGTGGAAGGCTCTCAGCCCAACGAGTGAAGAGAAAGCAATGTGAATTCACTAAAGCCAAATAGAGTAAGATCGTCTACTGTAATTTTTTAAAAGAAAACTGCTTAGAAACAAACATAGTAAAGCTTTGAGATTGGAGGGAAGAAATTCTATCCAGATGCAAGATGTTGAAAGCCCCCACTTAAGGCATTGACAATAAATATTGCAGTCTCCAATTTATTCTCAAGTGATGATCCTTTTAACCAAAAAAGATACGCTCAATGGAAAAGGTCTTTTAGTCTCCTTCCACACGGATTGGAAGGTAATTCTAAATATTGCTCCCAACGTTGTGAATAGACCATCAATCTTTTTGTACCAGGGCAACAGCCGTGATATCCCAATGAGTCACTACCTAACTTCTGTTCACCAGGGAGCCCTAACTCATCTTGTCTGTAGGGAAGTGAGTTGGGGTAGGGAGGCAATGCCTTAAAAATTCTGCAAAGAGAGTCCTTTAGCTAAGCTCCTGAAGCTGCAAAGCCACCGCAGACAGACTGATAGGGGATGGAATTGGAAGAACAGAGAGGTCAGATTCATAAAGAAAATTAAAGGAAGGCTGTCTCTTACTACTACACATTTTAAAGTACATTTCTTTTTGGTGAGGCTTAAAGTTTATTTATTTATTTATTTTGAGAGAGAGAGAGAGAGACAGACAGCGCAAGTGGGGAGGGGAAGAGAAAGGGAGAGAGAGAGAGAATCCCAAGCAGGTTCTGAGCTGCCAGTGCAGAGCCTGATATGGGGCTCGAACCCACAAACTGTGAGATCATGACTTTAGCGGAAACCAAGAGTCGACACTTCACCAGCTTAGCCACCCAGGCGCCCCTCTTTTCGGTGAGCTAAAAAGAGACATGAAATAAGCCTGTATATTTCATGATACCGAGGTCTTTTCCAATTGACTGGAAAAATCTTGGTACATATGAGCATAAGTTACCTCATTTAAAAAAATCGTGTGTGGTTGTTGAGAAATAGAACACAGCCCTTTCTTTTAAGAGCATTGAGTTGAAGGGCTCTCTTGGCAGAGAGTAATAGAAAGTTTTCTCCTTTAGAAGCATTGTTTCTTTCGCATTAAGGTCCTTTAGACTTAACTAAGTGCTCCTTTAAAATCTAAATATCCCTCAAACATGTCAGGTGGCTCTATTACTCACACTTTAAAGTAAATTACTTTTTTCACTGACTTTTCTCTCTTCACCAACTGAGGATTTGACCTTGAAGGCAGTGGAGTTTCAAATGGAAGATTAAAATTAAATTAAATTAGAAATTGAATTAAAGACCAAGGGACTTCTGAGGTGGATTGGCTCAAATTAGGAACTTTGGTCAGATGTCCAAGAAATCGTTTGGGAGGGAAGGGAAAGACATTAGGAGATTTGATGAGAACAGAGACGAGATTAATTTGGTTTATAATCATACTAGGGTTTTCAGAAGCAGATTTTCCATTGCCAAAAATCCTACATACGCTACTTAAACTGTAAATTGATCATGCTTGAAGCACTTGCTAAAGTCTGTGCTAGTTCATTACAATAGGGTGAATGTTGATGGCTATGGAATTAGCATGGCCCAGAGCAAAATGAAAATGCAGGGCCCTGTTCAGAAAGCAGGACAAGAGTTGGAAACAAACTCTTGTATAAACTCAAGTATAAAACTGGTCCCTTTTATCTGCCATCTCTCTCTCAACTGATCATAGTGTTTGTTTGTTAGTTTTAATTTATTTAACTTTGTTTTAATTTATTTAACGTAGCTCCGGATAAAGAAAAAAATCAAAGTTTAAATTACCAGGGTGCATTTTACCATCCATCTTTACAGTGCGTAATACAAACATGGGACTATTTAACTTACATGCGGTCACCAGAATTTGTACGTCACGGATCATGCATATGTATGTTGGTCTTACCAGAATGGTGGAAACACTATACAGATCTACTCTACCATTTTTATTCACTTCGTGATACATGTACCATTTACCAACACTCACTCCCTTTGGCTCACTGATGAGTAAGGAAGGACTGTAGCAAAAAGAGCTATGGCTTTCCCTTTCTTTCTCTTTTTATCTCTTTGTTTTCAACATAAGCAACCTACTAATTCAAGGGAGAAAACGCTAAAATAATAAAATAAAATAAAATAAAATAGAATAGAATAGAATAAAATAAAATAAAATAAAATAAAATAAAAAATAAAATATAAAATAAAATATAATATAATATAATATAAAATAAAATAAAATATAAAATAAAATGAAGGATACAACAGGATTTCTTGTTTGGGGGAGGAAAACTTTTCCCTCTGTCCGTTCTAGGTTCTTTGGCTGGTCTAATAATTAAATCAACAGAAGACAGATGAGCAGGAGAAAGACAAATTCAATTGCATGCATACAGGAGCCTGCAAAAATATGAGACTCAGAGAAGTGGCCAAACCAGCCAGCTTTTGTACCTTTTAGACAAAGAAACAATAAGTTCGTGAAGAATTGACAAAAAGAAGTTTAGGCTTCAGGTAGGAAATTAGTGAAGAAACAACAGGGTTTGTTGTTACAGCCTTCTCGTCCCTGGATTCCCTGTCTCTGCTGATAAGGATGTCTCTTTACCTCACGGTGTCATTCACATGGGACGTTTATTTCCTGCTTTCCGGGGACGGAGGAGGGTCAGAGTGTCCTTCTTGTACTGGCGTTATCCCAAGTAACTTTCATTCAAAATAATCAATATGCCAAAGTGGCATATTTGAGGGTGACCTGCCCTGAACCCCATCACTTGTTATCCATGTTTCTTGGAACATCATTGCCTTCATGTGAAGTTCAAAGCAAACTCTGCTTCCAGTGGAAAGCAAAACTTCTTGGGACTGTCACCTTCCCCACTTAGTCACAGACAGAGCACACTTAACCTCACTCATACAGAACCTTGCTGAATGTCCAGGAATTATGGGCCCAAGAGAATTCACCATCATGCACGTTATATGCAAATGAGGCAGCGAGGGATGGCTGGGGGCATGAATGTTGTGCACCCCACCTTAGCCACACGTTCCACTTGTACCTCGCCCGCAAAAACACTGGTTCACATTTTTAAAGAATTAAGTGTGGGGCTATTCTGAACATGGGCTCCTGGGCAGTTGCCCAAGTTGCACACGCATGCATCCAGCCCTGCCTTGAAGTTTTCTATACCCAAAGGATGAGTCAATTAGCAATGTGATCTGCAAAAGAAGGGGAAAGTAACTAGTCCTCTTACTTTTTACGTGATCGAACACTGTCTCAGACCTAGGGTGAGTCGGAATATGTGCAGACCTTGTTCCAAAATCAATTCTTACGTCATCTTCTGCAGGAGTGAGGGGCCCAGGAGGCAGATAGATAGTTTAACTTGGTCTTCAAACAAGCGCACTGTTTTATGGACTATAAGCTTTCAGTAAAATGTTTAAGATAAGATGCGAGACCTCACGGACACGGTGCTACTGATTAGCGGTAACTGAGTGAAGAAAAGAAGAAAAAAAAAACTGAAGAGAAGCTGCGTGGAAAGACAGCTATACTGAGAGTTAGGGGCCTAGGGTCTGGTCCTGGCCTTGCTGTACCGGCTAGCTGTGGCCTCAGGCATGCCACATCACCTCCCGAGTCCTCATTAGCCTCATCTATAAAAGAGGGTTCCAACTGGGAGGGTTTCTAAGTTAAAATTTGTTCAATGGAAGACGTGGAACATTTACAAATTAAGAAACCCATTTCAAAGATACACTTTTATACTTGAGAGAATTCATTCCAGAATTTCCAGTGGTCCCCAGATGTGCCTTCAGGCAAATGTGCTTCCTCAGACTAGGACCCACAGTTGGAATAATCACCTTTCCTACACTTCTGCATTTTCTTGATTCTGAAAGACTGTTAATCACTGCCAAAAATCCAGGGAGGTTTGAGAGATATTGAGGGACTTACAGATCCACGGATTATTTCAGTCCTGTTTTCATTTTTCCCTTAGATCTTCTCAGCTCATGCCCGAATCAAAATTTACCTCACCAGCTGAAAGTTCTACTGCATGACTTACTGAGTACTATTGTTAATATTTTATCAGAAGATTATTTTTTGCAGTATTTTTCAAAGGGCTGCCAAAGTATAAAATAGGATTTTTTTTATTATGTCTTGTGGAAAATGGATTTTTTTTTTCACAGAAAACAATAGACTCCCTCTTCTAGTCAATAGAGAATGAAATATTTGGAAGTAAAGGTGAGAGACAGAAGGGAATTACAATACATTGAGTTTGAATTCTCAGATACTGTGCTGTGCATATATGATGTTGTCTGACCCCCTTCATAATCACTATGGTAGGTAACAGTAAGAATATCAGCAGTCACATATGCTAGGCTAGAAAGTCTTCTGGAAGGTTTTAATGCAAGCTCCAGCCACACTTCTCTCCCGTATTCCAGTATTGCATATCCAACTACCTACATGGCAAGCCCACTGGGCACTGACCTCTCAAAATCAGTATGGCCGAAGGAAGCTCATCCTCTTTCCCCCCAATCTTCTGTAGCCACAGCCTTTTTTTTTTTAATTTTTTTTTCAACGTTTATTTATTTTTGGGACAGAGAGAGACAGAGCATGAACGGGGAGGGGCAGAGAGAGAGGGAGACATAGAATCGGAAACAGGCTCCAGGCTCTGAGCCATCAGCCCAGAGCCTGACGCGGGGCTCGAACTCATGGACCGCGAGATCGTGACCTGGCTGAAGTCGGACGCTTAACCGACTGCGCCACCGAGGCGCCCCGTACAGCCTTTTGCCTCTCAAGTAATGGTGAGTGCACTCTTCTAGTCACTTAGGTCAGAAACCTTGGGGCCATCCTTGTCTCCCTCTTGGTTTACCCCCTCCGTGTGATACATCAGGAGATCCTCTTGCTCACCCAGCATGACTGACCACTGACCACTCCCCACCAGCTCTACCTGAGTGTGAGCCAACATGGCATCTCTCTACAAGCTTTCCTTCTGCCTCTATCTTGACCCCCGCTGTGGTCTATTCCCAACCGGCAGCCAGGATGAGCCTGCTGAAACATAAGTGATGTCAATTCTAAGCACGAACTCCCACAGCAGCCCCCATGTCATGTACAGAGTGAGAGCCAAAAAGCCTTGAGCTGCCCTTGATCCATCCCTCCATCCACGTCTCCGCAGCACGTGCCACTTAACTCCACATTCTTCTACTACTCTCCACCTTGTCCTTTCACTCCATCCCCACTGACCTAACAATTTCAAGAACAACTGAGCATACCCCCACCTTCTGGCCTTAGCCTTGGTGGTTCCTTGCGCCTGGAAAACCTTTCTCTTGCACATGACTCACTCCCTCACGTCATTCAAGTGTTGGGTCACACCTCGCTTTCTTAGTGAGGTGCCCTCACCTCCCAATAGCCCCCAACCCTTGTGCTCCTGATCCTCCTTAATTTAGTCCATTTTTCTTACATCAGCAGCATGATTCACTTCTAAAATACTCTATTCCTTCACCATGGTGATTATTGGGGTTTTTTTTTTTCTATCTACTCACTTTCCCTAAAATGAAATGGTCATTATTCCAAGCACCTCCCATAGTGCCTGGCATATGGTAAATGCTCAATAAATCTTTGGGAAATGAATGAGTTATGAGTAAATGAGTGAATGCACAAATGCTCTCATTTATTCCTTGTACTAACCTGACTAAGGTAGGTTTCCTTGCCTCCGTTTTCAGTGAGGAAATGGAAACTCAAAAAGGCTAGGTATCTTTGACAACTCAGAAGTCTTCTACAAGGCAAAGCTGAGATTAAGAGAGAGCTGTCTCCTCTGGACCTTTCCCCTTTATCAGACTGTAAAACGTGTACTTTATGAAAATATCAGCATTCCATAAAATGCCATACATTTATAGCCTCCATCCCCCTTTCTCCACACTCCCAGCCAATATTTTTTTAAATGAACCTCTTAAAATGATGTAACGAAAGTAACTGGCTTATACAGCAACTTACATAACATGAATGATAAGAGGTGTGTTAGTCAGGACTCTAGCGGCAGAGTCAAGGAATGTAACCAACTTGACCTAGTAGAGGTCAAAAATATTAAAACTAAATAATTTTAACTATTTAAAATAGAATGGGTCATAAGGCTCTATGAGCTCATGGAAGCCACAGGAAAAAGCAAAGACCGGTGAGTAGGAAGCAGGTGCGTTGGGAGAGTTCTCACTCCCTCTTCCACGAGTGTCTTTTTCACTCTCCTTTTCCACCGATTACCAGTATTGGCTCCCTCTGCCCATAAGGGACGTGGTAACCACGCTGCAGCCATAACCCTTTCACCTAAATAAGACTGTAATCTCCTAGTCCCAGATGAGAAGCCCAGTCTGGGTGAGCAATGGCCATGGATCAGGACTCAGGGACAAACAGCTGACAGAGGACATCTTTCCAAGTTGGGGAATGCAGAGAAAGGGATTGAGTAGACAGTCTAAAGACAGATGACTATGGGACGCCTGGGTGGCTCAGTTGGTTAAGTGTCTGACTCTTGACTTTGGCTCAGGTCAATGAGGAAATTGACCTCATGGTCGATGAGGAACCATCTCATGGTTCATGAGGTCGAGCCCCACATCAGGTGGAGCCTGCTCTATCTCCCTCTCTCTCTCTGTCCCTCCCCCACAAGTTCTCTCTCTCTCTCAAGAAATAAATGTTTTTAGTTTATTTATTCTGAGAGAGAGAGAGAGAGAGAGACAGAGGGAGAGGTAGAGAGAGAACCCCAAGCAGGCTCCATGCTGTCAGCATGGGGCCCAAGGTAAGGCTCGATTCCACAAACCGTGAGATCATAACTTGTGCTGAAATGAAGAGATGCTCAAGTGACTGAGCCACCCAGTCATCCCAAATAAACGTCAAAAGTAGATGACTGTAGGAGTGCCTGGATGGCTCAGTCTACTGAGCGTCGATCTTGGACTCAGGTCATGATCTCAGGTTCGTGTGTTTGAGCCCCTCATCAGGCTTACTGCTGTCAGCACAGAGCCCACTTGGATTTTCTGTCTCCTTCTCTCTCTGCCCCTCCTGCTCACGGTCTCTCTCATAAATAGGCATTTAAAAAAGTAGATGACTGTAGAACTCAGTGGCACAGTGGAAAGCACACTACTGAATCAAACAGCTTAAGTTCAAATTCCCACTTTGGTTTTTTGTTGATTTGTTTCTTTGTTTGACTTTACTTTTGCTCATTCTTAGATGTAGGGACTCAATATTGGTTCCTTGGTGATAGGAAAGAACAAGAAGAAGAATAAACGAAGAACCCTTGGAGTAAAGGAAAACGAGAAATGAAAAAGAAAAACAAAAGTACCAGCAAATCCAGAATTCTGAATTCTAACTTCACCTCTGTTACCAAGGAGTAAATGCCTTGGGCAAGTCATTCCCTGGCCTCAGTTTTCTTGTCTGTTTAATAAGGAGATTAGGCAAGAAAGAGTCAGTAGGTTTCCAAAACGTGCATGATCACGAGAATGAACTGGGCTCCCAGCTCAAAATGCAAATGCCCTGAATCTACTCGTGAGTAGTCTGATTTAATAGATCTTGCATGACCTTCTGTAATTTGTATTTTTCTGCAGCTTTCCAGATGATTGTGATGTTCAACCATTCTTGGGAACCACTAGACTAGATGGCATTTGAGACACGTCCCAATGTTTGCAATATGTGTTGACATTAATATTATCTAGAAAAGATTCCAGTTGCGATAAAACTGATTTTTTATTGTATATCTGGGTATGTTTTTAAGAAATTGGATAATCTTTTCCTTTCGTTTCTGTAGAAAATTAAGAATACCTAGTACAAAACAGATGCGCAGTAAATAACACAAATGAATAAATGGTCAGTTCTTTGTTTTAATATTAACTTTTTTTTATCTCTGAGTAATCTACTTGTCATACAGGTAGGGAAAAATTTCAGAGTTCATTTGGTTTACTGGAATATTAAAAATACTTAGGATAATCCTATATAAACCACAAGTCATAATTATACCTGAAAGCTACTGATACTAGAATATCATTTTTGTCTCTTATAACATGGATAAATGAAATACATATATAAATATAATGTTCCCAACATGTATTATGTGCTATGAAAATACATGATACTGTTGTGCTATTGTAGTTCTCGCATTTTACCACCATAGCATCTTATTCTTAACCTCTCAACTTTGCCACTTTCAAAATAGTGCTCAGATAAGTTCTGCAGGGAATTGTGTTAGCCCTGATCTTTTTGAATGCCAAGTGTTCTTTTTGGAAACAAGTAGTGTTACGGGTTTCTAAAGGGGTTGAACTTCAAGGCAGGGATTCTGGAATGTCATTCTGCCTTTGTGCCTATTAGCTGAATGAAATTGGGCAAAATACGTCACCTTTTCTGGCCTCCAATTCCTCTTCTGTGAAATGAATTCCATATTCATTCAGGCACTGTAATTCCTATAAGTAATTAGAAAGTAAAAAAAAAAAAATACTCACACCAGTGTTCTTTAATTCTGAATGTCACTGTATCTCTGCTTCATACTTAGATTTGTTATTTTTCTTGTTCCCTACGGAGACTCTTTTAATATGCTACCTAGGGCCACGAACTATATTCCTTAAACAGAATTCTATTGATATCTACACTTCGCAACACCAGATCATTTTTGTGTGTGACACCAGTCCATTTCTATGTGGAAGAAAAATCACAGCTCGGGCTAAAGCATGTGATAGGATTGGACAAGTTACCTCTCCCATAACTGTGGGCCTAGTTACAATTCCGTTTTGTCACTTGCTTCAGAAAGCGTCAATAACGAGGGGTAACAGTTTGGTTTGAGCATCGGCGGCAAGCCTGTAGTCATGCGCCTGGGAAGATGATGCTGTGATTTGTGTCTTCCTGCGAGGTCAGAAGACCCACCCTGTGAAGACTGATACTTTTTAGCCCTTTATTTACAGCTGCTTAGTTGCAGTGATGATAAAACAAATAATGCACAGGAAACGCATAGCCTTGTATGTATCGCGTATCTTACAAAATCAAAAGATTAATGCATGCATTTTATTGCTTTTTACAGAAGATAAAAATGTTAATAGAAAAGTAGATTGCAGACTCTCAAACCTATTTATCGTGGCGATATTTACTTCTTTGTTTATTTTTGTGGTGGATGTTCTGGAAAGCACAAAAATACAAAGCATAACATCATGCAAAAACATGGTCATGTAAATTTTCTAGGGAACTCTCTTCTCACATGATGGAACTTAATGCTTGTCAGAGTACTTCTTAAGAGATCTTCGGTATCTTTGTTTCAGGCTAGCTATTGCATCTAATTGTTGTGTTTCGCTATGTTTCAGAACAGCTGAGCATTACCTACCACGAATAACATCAAGTTAAAAACTGCAAAGTTTGGATCTTTTCCTGCCTTAGAAGCAAGAAAAATGGAAAACTGATCGTCAAAGGTAAAAGCGTGTCCTTTCTCCTTATGTAACATGAGCCTACAGCTTCTTTTCCAGCTGTCTTACATAAACAATTCCCTTTATTTTGATAATATGGGATTTTTGAATTTAAATATTTCTGGCCTGTAACTCCAGACGTATTAAGAGGCTGCTGAGTTTGGTCTGTGATTTTTAAGTCCCTTGTTGATTGTACAGAATCTGGACAAGATGCGTTTCATATGTTTAATCTTCATTCCTGCTGTTAATCTAGAAAGGCAGATGAGGCAAGTGTCATTTTCCCGACCGTGGACCAATATACTGTACTTTAGGCCAAGCAGGGAATGGTGAAGGTAGATGGCATAGTATCAGCTTTTAATTTGTCTTAGGGTGTTGTACAGGTTGGGACTTATCAGTACAAGGTGTTCAACGTGATCTACGTGCTCTAAGAAACACACTGGAAGCATTTGAGGCAAGGTTATGATCTCCACTCTCTTTCTGTCATTACGGAGTCTTGAGAAGGGAAAAAAAGAAAGGTCTTAATGATTTACAAATCTGAAATACCACATACATGGCATCTGATCAGAAGGGGCTTAATATTGCTGAAAGTAAGCTGTCATCTCTTGGGGGTTGCCTGCTTGAGACAACGATTTGGGTGTGGTGATTAAATGGGGAGCTCATCCCAAGGATGGGAGTTAGAGATCAGGGATCGTCAATTGGGGAAGAAGCAAAGGCCAGAATAAGAGGGGAGCGGACAAGTCCTCCCTGTGGACTGCAGGAGCGTGCTTCCCTGGGACCTATGGGCGTGCGTGAGACCTCCCAGAATTTCTGCCTGGAGCAGGAGGTTTATTCACTGCCTTCCCCCATTGCTTGTGGATTGCTCCCAGAGGCATTGATTTTTTTTTTCCCTTCAATGTGGGGCTGTGCTGGCACTATGTGGGGCTCGAAGACACTCAGTGGCCACTTGAGGTAGGCATTATAAAGGTGAGGAGAACCCAGGTTGGAGTAAAACCATCTGTCTGTGCAGCCGGGGCTGAAATCAGAGATGGACCAAAGGCCATGACGTGGGGAACCAGAGGCATCTATTATGCTTCCTTTGACTTTATTTTAAATCATAAAGTAAATCAGTTTCCTTCTAAATGAACTACATCCCGGAAGAAAATATTTTGTGTTGTAAAGACATTGAAAAGTTATATCCAAGTGTCATGGAACCAGAGTGAACTCTGTTTTGGAACTAACTTCTTAATCAATAAATTGTCTGTGTTCAGAGGGAGAGGTATATCTTGGTCCACAGGTACATTGGAGACCTTACATAACAAGATTTGAAGTATGACCCAAATGTTGTAATAGTTCAAGATAATAGCATTTCATTATCTCTGCACTTAATATTCACTGTAGATAGTGTTATGTACAAGAAGGTGTCTGGATACACAAAAATACAATTAATGTCTTCCCTATTTGGAAACAACCTAGTTAGCAGTGTCATCATTTGTGCAGAAAGTGTGACTTAAATTATGGATGTCTGAGCATAATGTTACAAAGATAGTCAGCGGGTAGGGGCGCCTGGGTGCCTCAGTCGGTTGAGCGTCCGACTTCGGCTCAGGTCATGATCTCGCGGTCCGTGAGTTCGAGCCCCGCGTCGGGCTCTGTGCTGATGGCTCGGAGCCTGGAGCCTGCTTCGGATTCTGTGTCTCCCTCTCTCGGTGCCCCTCCCCCACTCATGTTGTGTCCCTCCCTCCCTCCCTCTCTCTCTCTGTCAAAAATAAACAAAAAACAATTTTACAAAGATAGCCAGCTGGTGATACAGATTTAACACATTAAAGTGAATCTGAATTCTCGGCAGATTTAAGTAAAGTCAGGTGAAGGCTCTGGTTGTGTTGTGACCTAGTAGATCCTATGTTCAGAGGAGGAGTGTAGTTGGTGAAATCTCTAAGGAGTTACACAAATAAACAGCAACAAACATGTAAATTGATGTGCATTAGCATGCAGATTCCTAATGAAGGAAATGAAATATGGGGAAAGAGGGGAAGGAACAGCAGAGAGACAGGGCAGGGGAACCAAGGAAGTAGTGGCAGATGGCAAGGCAGAAATACGAAAGGATAGACAGACTCAGTCTATGGGATGAAGAGAACCCTGTGGCATTGGAGAGAGATCTCTTAGAAAGACCCATATCCTGAGCCCAAGAAGGCAAGCTGAGTGAATGGGTACCAGGTAACTTTTGAGGCTGACAAATGCGTGAATCATCAAAGATTAAGTTGCTTGGTCTTCTCATCTGAACAATGCAGTCACCTCTCCATGGTCTCATTGGGCTCTAAATTCTTCCTAAATAAAAACTCCGATCATGTTTGTGCTTTTCTCAGAAAATACTACCTGGTTTACCAATCCATCATCGTCCAAACTTCTTACCAAACATGTAAAACCTGCCATTCTGAGTTTTCACACTGGCTTCTCATTCCTTGGCTTCCCTTACCAGTGGTCTAGACCATTGTCTAATATTGCAAATTCTGTAATTTATCAAGTCTTACGAGTGAGTGTAATGTATTTGGGCTCTCAAAGATAGATTGGTCTGGGATAAGGCCCAAGAGTTTGCATTTCTAACAGGTTCCCAGGTGATGCTGCTGGTCCAGAGGGCTCACTTTGTGCACCATTCTGTAAAACAAACAATCCGGGCTGGCACTGCAATTCAATTACCCTGCAATTCAACGCATTGCAATTCAATACATCGTAGTTTGAGTCAAAGACTGATTGCAGTAAAAGAGCTCACTTGCCAACATCGCCAGTGTGGGAAGGGGTACTAGTTTAAGAACAGACTGAGTCTTCTAGTCAAATATCATCTTAATGTCATAGAGTTCCCAAGAGTAAGCTTTGCGATACATTGTCAATTCCCCTTCTATGTTATAGACTTTGTAGACCTGTAAATATTTGATGGATGGGAGGATGGGTGGGTAGATGGATGGGTGAGTGGATGGGTCGGTGGGTGGATGGATGGATGGGTGGATGAGTAGGTAGATACATGAATGGATGGATGAAAAGGACAGATGGGTAGGCTTGACAGCCAAGAGTTAGTTTCAGCAAGAAACGTAATCCCTTGCAAAGAAATTGCTCTGGCATATGCCATTAGGGAAAGACTAATTTCCCTCACATGAAAACCTTCTTATTGTATAAGACCATACTCCGTATATAAGATATTTAAGTAGGTGGAATAACTCTATATATTCAGAACCCAAGTGTTTGGCATCAGTCGTATTGTGCCCTTAATAAGCAGAGTCTTCCACAAAAGACTTTTTTTGCTATTGGACTGAGTAAAACAGGGGGCAAATGTCATTTATATCAGGGAAGATTGTACATTTTACTTTGTAAAAGATCACTGGGTATGTGAAACCAGGAAATCACATCTTTTTAATACATTTCTTTGCAAATGTCTCTTCCTTGAGTTTAAATTTTGCAGCTGCAGCGTAATTTGAGTGTTGATTCACATGTAGGACAATTGTGCTTTCTGGGTTTTGCTTTCGTGCATTCAAATGTGTTCATGTATTCATGTTGCACATTTTCTCTCTGCATCTTTTATCTGCATACATCATCCCATGATTGGCTTGGTAAATTTATCCTACTTTTCTTGCTAAAATAACTGTTCCTGCTGTCTGTTTTCTGCCTACTCTTTAATTTATTCCAGAAATTGGGCTCGGTGCCTACTTTTAGAGCGCAGTGTGAACTGTATTCTGTATGTTTTTAAATCAAGTTCCCATATATTTCTTTTCTTCTTATGTGTCCTATACTGATGTCAGCTTTGAAATGCACCCTTGAAAAAGCCTACTAGGATTACGTCTTAGCATAAATAAGAACAATAGATGATGACGTGAATCTTGAAAATTTATTTTTGAAGGTTTATTTCGTAATTTAAGAGTAGAAAATTCAAAATTTAGGACATGGCATGCCTAATGTTAAGCTTAAAGGCAAAGTCATAGTTTCAACTTTGCTCTTACTTTGCTGTATGTCCTTGGCTGAGTCCTTGGACCTCAATTGTACTTCCATTATAAAAAGAAAGATTTAGGATCACCGTCCCTGGGATTCATTCCAGTGTTTGATCTTGCGATGTCAGGATGCAGATCGTATGAAACGCTGCTTAAAATCAGGCACGAAAGTACAAATGAGTCAGTCAGTCAACTAATGGCACATATTTGAGAGTGAAGTTGAAGGAGCAGGGTTTTGGATACAGAAAGACCTGACTTCAAAACCTAATAACCCTCGCCTTTGTTACCAAGAGGAGCTCTGCGTACCTTTGCATTTTCATCTGTGAAATGGAGGCCGTTAGTAGTACCTGCAAAGTTGCTTTCAAGATTAGACATAATCAGAAAAATATCTAGCACTTGTATGTGGAACACGCATCCATCTAAAGATCTGTGCAGGTCTCTAAGCTGGCCAGAGCCCAAACAACGGTTTCAGAGGTTAGTGAAAGATTACATTCTTCTTCTCCAATGTAACTCTGCCAGGCTAAGAAATTTTTATTTGTGGCTCTGAAGAATGAACACAGTTTAGAAAGTGTATCCATAGTTTAGTCAACTGAGACTGGCAATACTGATGGGAAAATTCAACGAATTTTTTGTGTGTGTCTAGACAGGGTACCTGGTACTATACATTGCCAATGATTATGCACAGTGAGCAAGCCCCTTTTTTTCAAGAGCAACCCCTTCAGGGTCAAAGCATGAACTTTGTACAAGCTGGATTCTGACTCTTGTCTTGTTATCTGGCCACACTTTGGGCAGAAATTAAAATAAAGATCCTTCAAGGATACAGGTGTGCTGTTTCAAAGAGGCACAGGCACCCCAATGTTTATAGCAGCACTATCAACAATAGCCAAAGTATGGAAAGAGCCCAAATGTCCCTCGATGGATGAATGGATAAAGAAGATATGGTATTTATGTACAATGGACTATTACTCGGCAATCAAAAAGAATGAAATCTTGCCATTTGCAACAACGTGGATGGAATAGACTGCTTTATGCTAAGTGAAATTAGTCAGAGAAAGAAAAATATCATATGACTTGACTCATGTGGAATTAAAGATACAAAACAGATGAATATAAGGGAAGGGAAACAAAACTAGTATAAAATTAGGGAGGGGGACAAAACATAACAGACTCTTAAATATAGAGAACAAACTGAGGGTTGCTGGAGGGGTTGTGGGTAGAGGAATGAGCTAAGTGGGCAAGGGTCATTAAGGGCGTCACTTGTTGGGATGAGCACTGGGTGTTATATGTAGGGAATGACTCACCAGATTCTACTCCTGAAATCAGTATTACACTATATGCTAACTAACTTGGATGCAAATTAAAAAAATTAATTAAGGGGCGCCTGGGTGGCGCAGTCGGTTAAGCGTCCGACTTCAGCCAGGTCACGATCTCGCGGTCCGTGAGTTCGAGCCCCGCGTCGGGCTCTGGGCTGATGGCTCGGAGCCTGGAGCCTGTTTCCGATTCTGTGTCTCCCTCTCTCTCTGCCCCTCCCCCGTTCATGCTCTGTCTCTCTCTGTCCCAAAAATAAATAAACGTTGAAAAAAAAATTTAAAAAATAAAAAAATTAATTAAAAAAAAAGGAGATTGGCTGCCAAATTGCCCAGCCACAATACTCGTATGTTGTTAATATCATGCAGAATTAAAATTCAAGAACTATGGAAAAACAATAAAGATCCTTCAAGACCTAGGTTTAGCCTGAATAAATGTTCGTCCACTCTTGATTTATATCTGACTCCAACAAATTAAAAGGTATTCCCTTTCTGTATTTTTCTTTCTTATCCTGTATAGAAGAATTTTGATAGCCTATTTGTCTGACGCAGCCTTTTACCCAGAGGCAAAAGAAATCAAATTTTGGTCAATAGATGATTAATTTACTATAGGATTCATGCAAATAATAAATATTTTTTGGTTCTTTTTAAAGTGTTTTTGAGGTTGAATTGTCATTTGGATATTGATGAACCTTAGTGCTTTCTCAGGAGCAATTCAGATCTGCCTACTTAATAGGAGTAGATCAATAAAGTTTTGGTAGAATATTTCATCAATCTTAGCAGAAGATCTCAACCTATTGTTTTTTTTCCCCTCTATTTCAATATTCTGTAATTTCCATGCAAGCTAATACATTTTGAGATAAATCTTACTTTTTACTTTTGTATTCTTTTCATGTCGGAAATGATTGAGGAGCTATGAACTCCTGGTGCTGTTTGAGTAGTTTTGATTATTTCAGACATCTGTAAGATAACGAAAATCGAATTGTGGACTGTTGTGTTTATTTGCCATGTCTTAGAGACATATCACAGTCAAGATGAAAGTCATCATACTGATGAGGCTGTTTCAAGCCCTGGGAGAGGGGGAGAGGGGGAGAGGGGGAGAGGGGGAGAGAGGGAGAGGAGGAGAGGAGGAGAGGGACAAAAGGAGGGAGGGAGGGAGGGGAAGAGGGGGAGAGAGAGAAAGACACACACAGTGGGTAGCAGTGGTTGTGATGGTGGTGATACTCTGCTCCTTACACAGTAGCATCATTATGTATGGCTATAGCTAGTTATTTAATATCTTTTATGTATTTAATATTAATATGCAAATGTATGGTATTGTTAATAATTACTATAATTTATTTCTGTATAGACCGATTATTACTGAAGGCACTTTTAATGAAAGGATCTATTAAGTACTCTATGAAAGAAACCTAAATACACTTTGCTGTATGATAGAATGACTTCTTTATAAGTAGAGTGGAACGGAGTTTACCACAATTCACGTGTTTTAGCATGTGTTGACACTGTAAGAAAACCCAAAGGCAATATTTACTATGCAGTACAATGATAGAGCTTGACAAGAATTACTTGAAAGGAAAAAGAAAGAAAGAGGGAAGGCATGTTGGCTGAGCTTACTTGATTCTTGTTCTGTTAACATCATACACTACAAATTTTCACCTTCAGTATCTGATTTATTTAATAGCTAAGTTTAGGGAAAAGATAATACCATTTGAAACAACACTGAGATACTTTTATCCTCCTATACAATCTGAGAATTGTAACTCAAATAAGGTACATTTGAGGGCACCCTTGGTATTTCTTTGTGATTAGAAACGTAATAGCGAACATATATTCAATACTTGGGTATGTGCCAGTGGAGGGGAGGCATAATTTTATCTCCTCCCTCTGAGGGTCTTCCACTGGGTCTGAGAATTAAATTGACACAAAATGGACTAACAAGAGAAAAGCACTCAAATTTACTTAATGTCAGTTTAATGTGACCTGGAGCCTTCATAAGGAAATGAAGAGCCAAAGAAGGGGCAGGACCTCGATGCCTTCACGGTAGGCTGAACAAAGAGAGGCAATTGTGGAAACACAACTAGACCACACAGGGAGGTAAGAGGAAGGGAAGAGGTACTTTAACAAGGTCTGTTGGTACAGAATTCTTTCTGCCCCGACTCCCTGCTTTGGTGATAAGAATGTTTCTGCTGGTACAGGAAGGACATCTTTCACTCGGGAGTTGGATCTTGTGCGTTTAGGAAGCAGAGAGGAGGCCAGAATGCAGAATGCTCTTCTTGTACCTGGTTTTCCAAGTGCCTTTGGCTCAAAGTGATCCTCATGCCGAGGTGGCATGTTTAAGAGCAGTATATCCTGGTCCCTTCCCCAGGCATTGTCTTAAGCACCTTACCTGAGTCACCTCACTTAATCCTTACTACAACCCTCTGAGAAAATTGCATACAACCATAGGAAGGAATCGACAAATCCAGCACCATAGTAACTGATTTCAGGCTGTTTTTCTCAATGATAGACAAAGCTCACGGAAGATTCACTGAAGAGGGTGTGGTGTTCCCACATCCTGTCTATCATGTAGAGGATAGGAACACCACACGAAGTCCCATTTCGTGGTCATAGACAGGCTTCTTCATTTAACAGTTGCAGAATACCAGGTCTTCTCATCTGAATGTATCACATTTTAAAATCATGTACTAGGCCATCAAGCAAGTCTAAAATGTACTCTCCATTTCACAGATGAAGAAACTGAGATCTAGAGAAACTAAACCACCCAGCAGAGAACACGGAGCCAGTTTGCAGCCGTGCAGGGCACAGACCCAGCCTGCCATCCGAGCCACTCAACGTGTAGCATTCTGTGTCCATGTTGGTTGTCATGTAGGTGGAAGGCAAGGAGCTGGTCTTTGTGTATCAGGAGAAGAGAGGTAGAGAGTAAACCCAATTCATTATGCAATGTTTTGAAGTAAGGATGTTGTCAATTTCAGATTAACCAATTAGAGCTTTATGCCACCCGTGAAGCTAGACTCACAAGAAAACAATCCAAACCGTACGTTAAAAGTGGACTCAAACAGTTGCATAATGTTCAAATAGCAAAAGCGAAGCACAAATGACACAATTTGAGCTACTATCTGAAATTAATTTTTTCGGCTCGGACCTGAGTTACTGATCAGGTTTAGGGCCCATGTGTTAAATGCGAGGACATGCACTGGTGTCCTCATGGTCCCATCAAACCTATTGCAAACTCAGTTCATTACCCCGCCCCCTTCTCTGCAGGGCACACATTTCAAAACCCTCGGTGGATGCACGAACCACAGATGGTACCGAATCCTGCATACACTGGTTTTTTTTCCTAAACATACACACCTATGATAGAGTTTCAGTTATAAATTAGGCACAGTAAGAGATGAACAACAATAGCTAATAATAAAATAGAGCAACCATAACATCGGTTATGTGAATGTGTCTCTCTCTGTCAAAATACCTTACTGTACTGTACTCACCCCTCTTCTCATGATGCTGGGAGATGATGCAATGCCTACGTGATGAGATGAAGTGAGGTGACTGACCGTAGGCGTTGGGGCATAGCATTAGGCTACTATTGACCTTCTGACAGGAGGGCGGAAGGAGGATCATCTGCTTCTAGACCACAGTTGACCATGGGTAACCGAAACCAGGGAAAGCGAAACTGTGGATAAAGGGGACTCCTATATTTCCCAAACTGAACTCATACGCCCCCTCCCAGCTGCTCCTCCCTCCCCTGCTGTTCTCCATCCCCATCTATGTCGCCACTACCCACACGCCCGCCCGACTGCTTAACTTAGAAACCCGGGAGTCATCTATGAAATCTCTTTGCCCCCCACCTTTGGTAAATTTCAATGAATCTGTTGAATGAAATTCATATTCCCCATCTAATATTTTAATGCCTAAGGAGTCCATAGGGTTGGGGTCAGAGAGAATGTGGAGATGAGACTTTATGCTGTTCTGATGGTTTCTAATGTGTTTTGGTTTCTGCCCATGCTATTCAGTTCTCCTGTTTGGTTTGGGTTTGGGGTTTGTTTTTTTTTTTTTTGGTTTTGGTTTTGGTTTTGTTGTTGTTGTTGTTGTTGTTGTTGTTGTTGTTTGGGGGTTTTGGTTTTTTGGGTTTTTTTGGGGTTTTTTTTTGGTTTTTTTTGCATTTTCTTGTTAGTGGTGGTATTGCTGTTGAGTATAAAATATGTTCATGGAAGATCTACAGAACAGCAGAGATCTTTTCTTCTTGCCATAAAGTATCGTATATGTTGACAAATACAGAGCATTGCCTTTGGTACACACACACTCTCAGCAATACTGCCCTCTTTAATTACACCCCCCTGGGGGAAAAATCAGTTTCCTGGCAAGGCAGCTTTCCTAATCAGAGACTTCCTGGGTCTTAAGTAATAAGAAACTCAAATGTTTCAAACTGACACTTAAACTGAGGCTTAATTGGGCATGTATTTTTATCTCCTTTGGGGATCAAGAAACTCTAAATGTTACATACTTAGATAATATTTCATGAGGGACACAAGGAAGGTTTCATGCATTTTGATCCTTTCTTTCTTTAAGAAAGTTACTGGTAAATAATGTATGCATTGGTAGTAAAAGCTTGAATAATTTATCTCTTTCTTGACTTTTAAATTACCACTTTCCAGATAATTGTATTATCATGGTTTTTCACTTGAATGTGTTTGTAGGTAGGGAAAATTTTACATTGTTAGAATACCAAGGAAGAAGCCCTGGGCAGGTAAACTGGAGGTGAGTTTCAATAGGATTTCAAGGGTAAAATGAAACCTGTCCCCTCAACCAACCTTGCACCTCAGGGAGAGAGTTAAGAAAAAAAGAGAAGAATTATGGACTAAACTTCAGGAAAGCCCTTCATAAATTTAGTAGGCAGGAGAACAAGGAGGAATTCGCCAGGAAGTTCAAAGAAAACCAGAGCTGAGCAATAGTTAAATGGTAAAAAACAGATTTGATTCAGGACTGTTGGAATAGGAACAAGAGACCCCATTAGAGAACGAGGTTTAATTCCAATGACACCACAGATAGGTAGGGATTTCTAGACCAAATGTGGAGCAGGAGTCAGAGGATGAAAATGACTAAGGGGAAATTTCAGGTATTAGAGAGGATTCTGGTTAGTTAGACCTGACACGACTCTTGCTAAAGGCCGGCCACGGTGATCAATATCAAGACGGGACAGTGAAAAATTTGATCAGATACTGAGGGGGTGACCAGTGACAGAGGGTGGAAGGTTCTCCCTAAGTTGATTTAAAGATTCTTGCTACAACTAGGCAATGCAAGCCTGACAAGGACAGACACTGAGCCTGAGGTGGAGACCCAGAGGAGCCTCAGAAGTGTTAGACCATCCTTGTCAGAAGGATGCATACACAGCCAGGACAGAGATGGCTTTTATCATGAAGGCTGAAAAGAAAGTTCCAGGATTCAGACTAGCACATTTAATTAACAAAGTCCCATCGTAACCTTAAATCCAGCAATTCCTTTCGCTTCTGGCATCTATCTGAAAAGTTTTTATGATTATAATTGGCGAAATGACAAATCGGGTCGCCCCATCGCACTTACCTGACTTCTCCATCTTTTACAAATAGAACCAACGTTATACCTCAGGGTCAAAATCTTGGTGTCACCTTTGTCATCTGCCCTCATCCCATTCCCCCGCTGCTGCAGCCCCTCCCCAGGTCTGGTGGTTTTTTTTTTTTCCCCCCCTGGTGCCTTCAGATCTTCCCCTTCCCGGCATCCTCTTCACCACCCTGGGTCAGGCCCTCACTGCCTCACACCCCAGTGGCTGCATTAGCGCCCCTACTAACCTGCCTGAAATACCATCTCTGGCATATTTTTAATAATTAGTGTTTGCCAAGTCCTTATGGACCAGACACGATGCTAAGTGTGCTATTTCATTTAATTCCTGTAATCAGTTTTAAGCAGTAGGTTTTATTATTCCTACTTAGCAAATGAGAAAATTAATCTCTAGAGAGTTTGCATAACTCACCTAAGGTCGCAGCAATTAAGCAGAAAATCTGACTCCAAAACCTGAGCCCTTAACCATTGTCGCGAGGTAGCTCGTGTGGCCATGTGTGAAAGGAAAGCGGGTGACTCCAGGAGATAGAGCAGATACAAACAAGTGAGCGGCAGACTGGGAAAGATCCCCCTGGTCTCACCCAATGGACAAAAGCTTAGTCAAGGTTTTTAAGCAGGGGATAGGGAGAAACACATTCAGATGGTGAAAGGATTAGAGTGATTCACATTTGGGGAGTGAATCTCTGGCTGTCATGAGCCCTGGCCACATAGCACGTGCTGTCTTCTCTGCATGGGATCTTCTTATTGACGTTCTCTGCTTCACAAATGTCCTTCTAGACATCCCTCCAAGGTCACCATCCTGGAGGCGGATTGTATCTCTCTTCCATACTCTTCTAGCCTCTACCCAAAGCACGTAGACTGTCCGGAGCCTGTCATGCTGCAGACTGTTGTGCACTGATTCACATTTGATCCTCACAATCTGCTTGAGATGTTTCCACCCCGATTTCAAAGGAAATAAGGCCAATGGATTTCATATGACTTCTCTTCCTAGGTTGTATCTGAATCATCTTTGTGTTACCAATGCTTAGGACCTAGTAGATGCTCAACAGATGGGTAAGGGGCACTTCAATTACCTTTATCTGGGTGTATATTTTATTAAAAATATTTAAAACTCCCAGATAACAGGAATTCGCTTTCCCATGTTTTCGCGTTGCTCATAATAACCTAGCAAAGTGTTTTGTGCAGAGCAAATAAACATACTTCATTTATTTATCTTAAAAGGTCTTGATTTTACATTTGATTTTGTATGCAACACACTTTGAAGCAGGGTTTTAAGTGCGTTCTCTTTCGCCAGAAATTAGTACAATGCCAGGTTCTCTTGGAAGGCTGTTTCTGCCTAGAATTAAATGATGTTTATATGTAGGTAACTATTGTGCCTGGTAGAATGAAAATAGAGATGGAAGCATTACCAACTCGTATCGAAACTTGGCTATATAACGGGCAGTATGCCGTCCACTTCACACATAAGATGTTGTTTTCTCCTCATAATAACCAATGGAGTAGGTATTAATTGTTTTTAATGTTTATTTATCTTTGAGAGAGAGAGTGTGTGAGCAGGGAAGGGGAAAAAAGAGAGGGAGGCACAGAATCCGAAGCAGGCTCCAGGCTCTGAGTTGTCAGCACAGAGCCCGATGTAGGGCTCAAGCTCACAGACCATGAGATCATGACCTGAGCTGAAGTCGGACGCTTAACCGACTGAGCCACCCAGGTGCCCCAAGTATTATTTTTATCCTCACTTTATCAATGAGAAGGAAGGCACAGAAAGTTAATTTCCCCACGGTCACACAGCTTGTAAGTGGCAGGCTGGAATTTGAACCCAGGAACCATGGCTCAGAGTCTATATTCATTCACTCACTTAATAAGTGTATTTATACCCTAGTATACAAGTCTTGATTTTAGGTTCTCCTAGATGGTCGGTGAATGTTTACTTGACTGTATGAGGTCTAGGCAAGGGTATTCACTGACTCATGTGTAAAAGAATTATTTTTTAGTGGTGGATGACTCACTTCAATGAAAAAATTATTTGCCTAAAGCATCCATTTTTAGTTTTCACATTTTACATGCTGTACCAATTCATCCTCAATTAAAATAAAGCAATTGCAAAGTGACTAGGAAATAGTCAATTATTGTTCAAGCTGCCAAGCTTCAGGAATTGGCATCCCAGAATTTGCAAAAATGTTAAGCCAGGAAAAAGAAGTCATAAAACACCATTTCAACTGCTTTTCAAACTCTGTCCGATATTAGTAATTGTATTATAATTTGAATTTTGGAATCGTAGAATTTTAGAGTTGGATGGGAACTTTGAGATCATCTCTGCCAAGTTGCTGCTTAATGCCAGAAGTGTTCACGCGCATTTGAGAAAAAAGGCATTTGATAAATGTTCCTCTAACATTTGTGTAGAGTCGATGGAAGCCGTGCATGGAATTTTTTACTCTATTATATAACTTTGTGCCTTTGGCTATTAAAACGTTACAATATTTAGCCAATCCAGTCCAGCAGGGGCTCTTAGGACTCTTTCCTGGGTCTTTCCCGTGCCTACATCTGGCCCTTTGAGAAAAAAAACTGGCCAACCTCTGCTCTAATGGTGCAGCTCTTTGTTTTGTTTTTAAGTCTTATTATTTCCCATTTCATCCATCATGTGGAATAAAATGATTGACAGAGTGAACAACATAAACACAAAGAGCCTGCGCATGGTTTGACTTTCTTTCCGTTATGTCTCATGAGTAATTGTTCTTTCTCTCTCCCTCTGCTCTTTCCACCCACTCCCCACCCCCTTCTCCCTCTCTCACACATGCACTTTATTCCTGAATCTTATACACCGGGCACAATGATGGTCTTTCTTTTTGGTGACATTCAGTCCGGACGTCATCCGTTGCCCTAGGATACAAATGACATCGTCACATGCCATATTTTGAAAAAGACATAGTAATGCTGTTTATGATCATTTAAAGATAGAACTTATTGGTATCACGTGCGTATATGACTATGCTGTTTTTAATATAATTGGGTGTGAGTGGTTGATTTTTCAGCAAATCCTTTCGCATGCTGCCCCTGCCCTCTTGCTGTCCTTTCTCATGATCCCTCCCCCTGGCTACCTCTTCATCAACCTCATCAACCAAGGCAGACAGTTTTCTTACAGGTTTTGCAAAAGGCCACCTTCTCACTACTCCTTCTGCCCACCCTCTGGTCTTTTTCCTGCTTCCAGCGTCCTCCCTGAGGTCTTTGTTAACATGTCATCTCAGAGCAGCCTTCTGACACCCTTTAATGACTACCTCAGCACCTTTTGTGTGACATTCATGACACTCATCCCAATATGCAGTTTTCTCATGGTCTACGTTTGGATTCTACGTGTCCACGTGTGTCTGCGTATGTGTGGGTGCCTGTGGGGCACTACCAGCCCTCTCTACTGGAATGTAAACTTCACAACGTCAAGGACTCAATGACACAACGTCATTGGGATTTTTACTCGATTTTGCTGATGCCGTTTTTTTGCATTTGTTACCAATAGATTACTTATCACTAAATAGTCATTATTCCAGGTACAGTGTACATATATCCCCTTTCTTCTTCGCTAACGGTCGTGTGGATGTATTTGTGTCAGTGATGCCTCTGGAATTTATGTATTCAGAAAATTTGGGAAATAGGAAATAGTCATCTGTCTATATAACTGAAAGCCTTTTTTACATTACATAGAACTTCAAGAACAGCCTGAAAAACCAACAGGAAGGGAAGGTATTTAATGTTTTTGTAATGAAATTGACTCAAATAATTTATGTCACAGTGTTCACAAGGTTTGCTTATGGTAGAAAGGCAGTCAAATGACTGTGTGATTAAACTTTTCTAGGAAAATAGGGTGAGGCATCAGTTTAGCATACTCTGGACAGTGCCTACAATGTCCTGTTCAGATATGTAATAAATAGTTGAGGATAGCACCGATTATGCAGTATCACTCATTGTTGGACATAATTGTTTACCTTGCAGTTAAAACTCTTAGGAATATTACTTTACAGATTCTTGCATCATTCCTTCCTATCACTATTTCAGAAAGAGGAGATTATTTGCCTTAAGAATCACACCTGTTGATGGAATTGCTCTGGACTGAGTCCCATAGTCCTAATGCTGCTAAGAAAGTCTTTGCCAAAGTTGGCATTGGGTGGAGTGGTCAAAGGCAATTTAAAAGAGTCTACAATTTCCCATCTATCCTTTCTTACCTTCCTGTAAGCCAGGTGTCTCAAGGAAGGCTGCAGTGTTGTTCATGGTCATGGAGAACTGCATCTTTGGGAGTACAGACTGGCCTCTGAGAATGATGGACCAGTCTACCTGAAAACTCTCACTCTAGGAAGCACCCCTATGTCCCACCCTCTTCTTCACGATTGGGGAAAAGTAGGAGAGTTGTACAGTGTTGCCTAACAGGATTTTTATAGATCATAGAAGGGACAAAATGCTAGATCTTATTTACCATAAATGGCCCTCCTCCTTATGGCCACATGCTTGCCCAACCCATAACATATGTCTGTAATATTCTAATCTAGATTGGAAATTACAAGGTCTCCATGGGTTCCTCTTAAACCTACAGGAACTTTAAAGGCTCTTTTTAAATTAAAGCATAATTGGCATACAGTGTTATATAAGTTTCATGTATGCATCATAATGATCCGATATCTTTATACGCTAAAAAATGGTCCCCACAGTAAGTCCAGTTACTACCATACAAAATTATTACAATATCATTGACTGTATTATTGATGCTTTACTTTCCATCACCATGACTTACTTATTTTTATGCCTGAAATTTTGTAGCTCTTATTTGCTTCACCTGAACTTAGATTTTTCTCACTCTCCCCAACTCCTCCTCCTTCTGGTAACCATTTATTTCCTGTGTCTATGAATATGTTTCTGTTTTGTTCTGTTTGTCCATTTGTTCTGTTCTATTCCATATACAAGTGAAATCGTGGTATTTGTCTTTCTCTATATATTTCATTTAGCTTAATACCCTGTAAATCTATCCATGTTGTTCTAAATGCACGATTTTATTCTTTTTTATGGCAGAGTGATATAACATTGTGCGTGTGTGCACACGTGTGTGTGTGTGTGTGTGTGTGTGTGTGTGTGCGGATACCACATCTTTTCTTACCCATTCATTTATCAGTAAACATTAAGGTTGTTTCTGTATTTTGGCTATTGTAAATGTTGCAATGAACATATGGGCACATGTATCTTTTCAAATTGGGGTTTTTATTTTCTTTAATTGAATACTCAAAAGTGGAATTGCTGGATTGTATGGTAATTAGTGGCTATGCCAGTTTACGTTCCCACCAATAGTGCATGAGGGCTCCATTTTTTCCACATCCCAGCCAAAATTTGTTTTTTGTTTTGTTTTGGTTTGTTTTGTTTTTTGTCTTTTTTATCATAGTCAATCTGACTGGTGTGAGGTGGTATCTCATTGTGGTTTTGATTTGTATTTCCCTGATGATGAGTGATGTTGAGCAGCTTTTCATGTGTCTGTTGGCCATCTGGATGTCCTTTCTGGAAAAATGTCTCTTCATATCCTCTACTTATTTTTTTAATCCGATTATTTTTAAATTGAATTATATGAGGGGATTTTATTAATATTAACTTCTTGTTGGATATATAATTTTCAGTTTTCTCCTTTTATTCATTAGGTTGCATTTTCATTTTGTTGGTTTTCTGTGCTATGCAAAAAACTTTTCAAAAAAAAAAAAAAGGGGGGCGCCTGGGTGGCACAGTCGGTTAAGCGTCCGACTTCAGCCAGGTCACGATCTCACGGTCCGTGAGTTCGAGCCCCGCGTCGGGCTCTGGGCTGATGGCTCGGAGCCTGGAGCCTGTTTCCGATTCTGTGTCTCCCTCTCTCTCTGCCCCTCCCCCGTTCATGCTCTGTCTCTCTCTGTCCCAAAAATAAATAAACGTTGAAAAAAAAAAAAAAAACCTTTTCAGCTTGACATAATCCCATTTGTTTATTTTAGCCATTGCTTTTTATTGCCGTTCCTTAGGAGACTGGTCCAAAAATACACTGCTAAGATCTGTTCCAAAAAATTTACAATTTATGTTCTCTTCCAGGAGTTTTATGGCTCCAGGTAGTTTCAAGTCTTTAGTACCTTTTGAATTAATTTTTATATATGACATAAGAATATAGTCCAGTTTCATTATTTTGCATGTAGCTGTTCAGTTTTCCCAGTACCATTTATGGAAGAGACTATAATTTCCTTACTGAATATTCTTGCCTCCTTTGTCATAGACTAACTGATCACATGTGTGTGGGTTTATTTCTACACTTGCTATTTTATTCCATTAATCTGCGTGTCCGTTTTTATCCCAATACCATACTGTTTTGATTACTATAGCTTTGTAATATAGTTTGAAACCAGAGCCCATGATACCTACAGCTTTGTTCTTCTTTTTTAAGATTGCTTTGGCCTTTGGGGATATTTTGTGGTTCCACACAAGTTTTAGGATCATTTATTCTAATTCTGCGAAAAATGTCATTGGTATTTTTTTTTAATGTATGTTTATTTTTGAGAGAGAGAGTACAAATGGGGGAAAGGCAGAGAGAGAGGGAGACAGAGGATCCAAAGCAGGCTCTGTGCCTACAGCAGACAGCCTGATGTGGGGCTCGAGTTCACAAACCCTGAGATCATGACCTGAGCCAAAGTCAGATGCTTAACTGACTAAACCACCCAGGTGCCCCAGTCGTTGGTATTTTTGATGGGTATTACACTGAATGTGTAGATTGCTTTGGGTAATATGGTCGTTTTAACAATATTGATTCTTCCAATCCATGAGCATGGAATATCTTTCCATTTATTTGTGTCATCTTTGATTTTTTCATCATTGTCATATAATTTTCTTTTATTTTTCTTGCCTACCCTCTCCGAGTAGGATTTGCATTACTATGTTGAATAAAAGAGAGGATATAGTGAGTATCCTTGTCCTGTTCCTGACCTTAGAGGAAAGCTTTTAGTTTTTTCCCGTTGAGTATGATGTTAGCTGTGTCTTCATCATATATGGTTGTTATTGTGTTGAGGTATGCTTCTTCTATACCCACTTTGTTGAAAGTTTTTATCATAAAATATGCTGAATTTTATCAAGGCTCTTCTTTCTTCGTGTCCAAATATCATTTAGTATTTCTTTCTTCGGAACTTATCAAAGAAGCATTTTTATTCTTGTGCTGCATGCAATGACTAGTAATATAGCCATTACATTTCTCTAGCCATTCTAATGTGATTTTATTAATTAGGTTTGTATAGCACAGTTGTGCTAACGGATGCTTTTTAGGCACAAACGGCTCTTCCCTATCCCTCTCCTACCATGCCAAATAAAAACTTCTCTTGACTCTATAGGTTCTTCAATTGTTATAAATGTATGCATAATTATTCTAGAATGCTGAACAGAAACTGTAGATGGAAAATTTGCAAGCATTTTGGAAAATTGTAAGTAAAATAAATTAATTTCCAGTTTTACCCACCACTTAGCAATCCACGTAGACCATTTGAGAACCATAATCTTTTGTAGCCCAAAATGTCATAATGAAAGTCAAGAGATCCTACATTCGTTTCTAGTTTAATCATTGATTTCGTTTGACCTTGGGCATCTATTTTACTCCCCGTCGTAGTAAATGTGTGGGACCTTGGAAACTTTGTGAATTAACTTGATTTTTTGCTAATATGTCATGTTCCATTGTCCTGCTTCATATGCCATTATTACCCTTTAAGGATCTGCTTATCTCTGTAAGAAGTCACCTGTTTCTGTTTCACACATCTCTCATGCCTCTCTGTTTACTCCCTCTCCACTCATTTGAATAATCCAAAGAGATTATAAAGCATTTAGAAATCAGAAAGTGACATGTACATGGTAAGTAGTATAATCATACTTTCACAGGTGAAATCAGCAGTGGCAGGAGGTACATAACTGCTTTTAGTGACATAGAATGTTGTTACAAAACATAATGGGGTTCTTGGAGAAAATATTATATAGCTAACAAAAGAGGGAAATATCCCATTAAAATTAAGTTCATCTCAAAGTCAAAATTCTTTTGAAAAAACTCAGTCCTGCTATGGACTATTTTAATCCGTGATTTATTGTGACACATGAACATCATTTATACAGTCTTGAGCCATGCCAGATGAGTTTTCTGGATGTGTTTCTTTTTACAGTAATTGGATGATTGAAGTTCATTGAATAAGCTAACAAATTACATATGAAACTTATCATTTGTGCCATACCTGCAATAGGTTATCTTTATTTGTTTTTTATTTATTGAGGGAATAATTGACATGCAGTATTATGTTAGTTTCAGATGTTCAAAATAATTATTTGACATTTGTGTACTTTGTGAAATAGTCACCACAATAAGTCTAGTTACAATCTGTCACCTTATAAAGGTATTACAGTATTATTGACTGTATTCCCCATGCTGCACATTACATCTCTATAGCTTATTTATTTCATAACTGGAAGTTTGTACTTTTAATTCCTTTTACCCTTTTCACCCCTCTGGCCCCCTCCCTCTGGCAAGCACTGGTCTGTCCTCTGTATTTATGAGTCTAGGTTTTATTTGTTTTGTTTTTTGGATCCCACATGTAAGTAAAATCACAGGGCACTTGTCTTTCTCTGACTGATTTCCCTGAGCATAATAGCCTCAGGGTCCATCCATGTTGTCCCAAATGGCAAGATTTCACTGAATTTTATGGCTAATAATAGTCCATTGTATCCATATGCTACATCTTCTTTATCTGTTCATCCACTCATAGACACTTGGGTCGTTTCCATTCTGGATATTGTAAATAATACCACAGTGAACATAGGAGTACATCTATCTTTTCAAATTAGTATTTTTATTTCTTAGGATAGATAACCAGTAGTAGAATTGCTGAATCATATGGTAGCTCTGTTTTTAATGCTTTGTGGACATTTCATACTGTATTCCATAGTGGCTGCACCAATTTATATTACCACCAACAGTGTGCAAGGGTACATTTTCTCCACATCCTTGCCAACACCTGTTATTTTTTTTTTTGATAGTCATTATGAAAGGTGTAAGGTGATGTATCATGATTTTGATATGCATTTTCCTGATTAGTAAATGTTTAACATCTTTTCATGTGCTTGTTGGCCATCTATATGTCTTCTTGGAAAAATGTCTATTCAGATCTTCTATCCATTTTTTAATTGGATTGTTAGTTTTTTGTTAGTGAGTTGTAGGAATTCTTGATATATTTTGGATATTAACCCCTTATTGGATATATGATTTGCAGATATTTTCTTCCATTCATTAGGTTGCCTTGTCGTTTTGTTAATGGTTTCCTTCAATACACAGAAAGTTTTTAGTTTTATGCAGTCCCATCTGTTATTTTATTTTATTTTTTTGGTCTCGTCTAAGGAGTCAGATCTAACAAAAGCACTGCTAAAACCAATGTCGAAGAGGTTACCATTTATATTTTCTTCTAGGAGTTTTACAGTTCCAGGTCTTATTTTCAAGTATTCAATCCCTTCTGAGTTAATTTTTCTATATGATATATGTTGATAGTCCAGTTTTATTCTTTTGCATGTAGCTGTCCAGTTTCCCCAGGATTATTTATTGAAGAGACTATCCTTTTATATATATTGTTGTATATTCTTGTATATTCTTACCTACTTTGTCATAAATTAATTTATATTCTTGTTGTATATTCTTACCTACTTTGTCATAAATTAATTGACTATGTACATGTGTGTGTTTTTCTGGGCTCTCTATTCTGTTCTCTTGATCTTGTGTCTGCTTTTATGCCAATACCATGCAGTTTCAATTATTTCAGGTTTGTAGTATAGTTTGAAGTCCGGGAACTTGATACCTCTGGCTTTGTTCCTCTTCCTCAAAATTGCTTTGGCTATTCAGGATCTCATACAAATTTTAGAATAATCTGTTGTAGTTATGTGGAAAATGTCATTAGAATTTTCACAGGCATTACATTAAATATGTAGACTGCTTTCAATAGTACAGACATTTAAACAATATTATTTTTTCCAATCCATGAGCATGGAATATCTTTCCATCTATTTATATCTTTAGTTCTTTCATCAGTGTCATAGTTTTCAGAATATGGGTCTTACACCTCTTTGGTTTAATTTAGTCCTAGATATTTTATTCTTTTTGATACAATTTTAAATTGTATGGTTTTCTCATTATCTTTCTGATAGTTTATTAGTATATATAAATGCTACAGATTTTTATATATCAATTTTGTATCCTGCAACTTTACTGATTGATTTATTCTAATGGTTTTTTATGGAGGAGTCTTCAGGGTTTTCTATATGTAATATGGTATTTTCAAATAATGATAGTTTTACTTTTTCCTTCTCAATCTGGATGCTTTTTCTTTTTCTTGCATGATTGCTGTGCTAGGATTTCCAACACTATGTTTAATAAATGTAGGGATCCTTGTCTTTTTTCCTTATCTTAGAGCTTTTAGCTTCTCCCCACTGCATATGATCCTAGCTGTGGGTTTGTCATAAAGCCTTTCTTAAGTTAGGTATGTTCCTTCTGTACTCATTTTGTTAAGAATCATTACCATAATTGGATGTTGAATTTTAAAAAAAAATTTACGTTTATTTATTTTTGAGAGAGACAGAGACAGAATGCAAGTGGGTTAGGGGCAGAGAGAGAGGGAGACACAGAATCAGAAGCAGGCTCCTGGCTCTGAGTTGTCAGCACAGAGCCCGACACGAGGCTCGAACTCATGAACTGTGAGATCATGACCTGAGCCGAAGTCGGACGCTCAACCAACTGAGCCACCCAGACACCCCTGGATGTTGAATTTTATCAAATGATTTTTCTGCATCTATTGAGATGATCATAGGATTTTCATCTTTTATTTTGTGAATATAGTGTGTCACATTAAGCCTTTTGCAAATGTTGAACCATCTTTGCAGCTCTGGAATAAATGCCACTTGATCATAATGTATAATCCTTTTAATGTAGTATTGAATTCAATTTGCTAATGTTTTTTTTTTGAGGTTTTTTGCAGCTGTATTTATCAGGACATTGACCTATAATGGTGTGTGTGTGTGTGTGTGTGTGATGCTTGTCTGGTTTTGGTATCAATATAATCTGGCCTCATAAAATAAGTTTGGAAGCTATTTCTGCTTTTCAGTTTTTTTTAAGAACTTGCAAAGTATAGGTATTAAATTCTCTTTGAATGTTTAGTAGAATTCACCAGTAAAGCATCTAGTCCTGGACTTTTGCTTGTTTGGAGATCTTGATTACTGATTCAGTCTCTTTACTGTCAACTATTCAGATTTTCTATTTCTTCATGATATGATATTAGAAGACAGTGAATTTCTAAGAATGTATCCATTTCGTCTAGGTTGTCTGATTTGTTGGTATATTCGTATTCATAGTAATCTCCTATGATCCTTTGTATTTCAGTGGTGTCATTTGTAACTTATGTTTTATTTCTGATTTTATTTGAACCCCCTGTCTTTTTTCTTGTGGAGTCTAGCCAAACTTTTGTCAACTTTGTTTATCTTTGCAAAGACCCAACTCCTTTTTTTTTAATTTTTAAAAATGTTTATTTATTTTTGAGAGAGAGAAAGAGAGCATGAACGAGGGAGGAGCAGAGAGAAAGGGAGACACAGAATCCAAGGCTCCAGGCTCTGAGCTGTCCACGCAGAGCCTGACACAGCGCTTGAACTCATGAGCCATGAGACAATGACCCGAGCCAAAGTCAGATGCTTAACCAACTGAGCCACCCAGGTGCCCCAAGAAAGAACCAAGTCTTAATGTCACTGATCTCTTGTATTGTCTCTTTAGTCTCTACTTCATTTATTGCCACTCTGATGTTTATTATTTCTGTCTACTAAATTTGGGATTTGTTATTGTTTTGGTTTTTTTTTTTTAGGTGTAAAGTTAAAGTTTTATTTGAGACTTGTCTTGTTTCTTGAGGTAGAACTGTGCTGCCATGAACTTCTCTCTTAAAATTGTTTTTGATGTATCCCATAGATTTTGGTACGTTGTTTTCATTTGCCTGTAACTATATATTTTTTCAATTTCTTCTTTGATACAACCCAGTAGTTTTTCAGTAACATGTTGTTTAATCTTCACCTATCTGTAGTTTTTCAGTTTTCTTCTTGTAACTGATTTCTACTTTCATACCATGATGATGAGAAAAGTTGCTTGAGGGGTGCCTGGAAGGCTCAGTAGGTTGAGCGTCCGACTTAGGGTCAGGTCATGATCTCACGGTTTTTGAGTTTGAGCCCCACATCGGGCTCTGTGCTGACACCTTAGAGCCTGGAGCCTGTTTCAAATTCTATGTCTCCCTCTCTTTCTGCTCCTAACCATTCATGCTCTGTCTCTCTCTCCTTCAAAAAATAAGTAAAAACATTAAAAAAAAAAGAAAAGAAAAGATGCTTGATATGATTTCCATCTCCCTGAATTTACTTACACTTGTTCTGTGACCTCACATTTGCTCTATCCTGGAAAATGTTCCATGTGTACCTGATACAGTGTGTATTCTGCTTTTGGATGCAATGTTTTATATATAAATATAGGTATATATCATGTCCATCTGGTCTAATGTGCTGTTAAAGCAAATAGTTTCCGTATTAATTTTCTTTCTGGATGATCTATCCGTTGATGTAAGAGGGTGTTAAAATTCCCTATTATTGTATTACTCTCAGTTTCTCCCTTTGGGTCTGTTAATATTTGCTTTGTATATTTTGGTGTTTCAGTGTCAGGAGCATATATATTTATAAATTATATCCTCTTGCTGGATTGACCCCTTTATCATTATGTAGTACCCCTTTTTGTCTTTTATTACACTCTTTGTTTTAAAGTCTTTTTTATCTGATATGAACATAGCTACCCCAGCTTCTTTTCATTTTTGTTTACATGGAATATACTTCTCTATTCCCTTTCCTTTCAGTCTGTGTCCTTCTTAAATGAGTCTCTTTTTTATTTAATGTAAATTTATTTATTTTGAGAAAGCAAGCAGGAGATAGAGAGGAAGAGAGAGAGAGTCCCAAGCAGACTCCGTGCCATCAGCACAGAGCTCGACACAGGACTTGATCCCATGAGCTGTGAGATCACAACCTGAGCCAAAACCAAGAGTCAGTCACTTAACTGACTGAACCACCCAGGCACCCCTCTACTTCTTATGTGAGTCTCTTATAAGCAGCATATTGATGGATCTTTTTTAAAATCCATTCAGCCATTCTGTGTCTTTTTGTTCAGGAAATTTAGTCCATTTATATTTAAAGTAATAATTGATAAGTCTGTACTTATTACCATTTTTTTCCATTATTTTCCGGCTAATTTTTTAGTTTCTCTGTGTTCCTTTCTCCTTTTCTTTATTTCTTCCCATGTGATTTGATAACTTTCTCTAGTGTTATATTTAGATTGCTTTCTCAATTTCTGTTTTTACTATGTTTTGTTGTTACCATGAGGTTCACATAAATCATCCTAAGTATATAACAGTCTATTTTAAATCAATAGCAGGTTAAATTTGAATAAATATGCTTACAGTCTCATGGGAGTTCCCTTGTGTGTAACAAATGATTTTTTTTCTTGCTGCTTTTAAGATTATCTCTTTATGCTTATGACATATTAATTTTAATGTTTCTTGATGTGGCTCTCTTTAGTTTTGTCTTGTCTGGAACTCTCTGGGCTTCCTGGACTTGGATATTTACTTTATTAGGTTAAGGAAGTATACACCCATTATTTCTCCCAATAAGTTTTTTGCTCCTTTCTCTCTATCTCCTACTTCTGGCACCCTTAGAATGCAAATATAATTTTATCTTATATTGTCGCAGTGATTTCTTAAGTTGTCTTCATTGTTTTAGATTCTTTTTTTTTTAATTTTTGCTGCTTTGGGTGAATTTCATTGCTTTATCTTCCAGCTCACTGATCTATTCTGTATCCTCTAATCTGCTGTTAAACTCCTCTGGTGTGTTTTCAATTTGGTTATTATATTCCCCAGCTCTGTAACTTCTGTTGGGCACTTTCATATGTTTCTGTCTCTTCGTTAAAGTTCATTGTTTTCATCCATTCTTCTCCCAAGTTCAGTGAGCATCTGTGTAACCATTACTTTGAATACTTCATTAGGCAGATTACCTATTTCCATATCATTAATGCATTTTTTTTCTGAAGTTTTGTTATATTCTTTTCTTTGGAACATATTTCTATATTTCCTCATTTTGTTTGACTCTTTGTGTTTGTTTGTATGTATTAGGCAAAAACAGCTACCTCTCTGTTTTGAAAGAGTGGCCTTGTGTAGGTGATGATCCTTCTCATTCAACCTTGTTCTACATCTTGATTGTCTCTTGAGACTTTGCTACTGTCTGAACTGCCTGATTAATTCTTGACAGGTACCCATTGTTGAGAGTGTACCAAGACCTGTCAGTGATCCAATGAGAGGAATCTCATTTAGCACCTAATTTCAGGCTGATGGGGAGCCAAAACCTAAGCTAGCAGCTTTTAAAGTGTACAAAAATATACAGTCCTATGGGGCTATACTCATAATCCCTGTTGACCTCTAAACCAGGAAATCTGGAGGTGTCCCCTGAGTGACAGTTGTAAAACTCAGGGCTCTAGATCAGTGTATAAACTCCTTTCTAGGAAATCTCACCAAGCTGTAACAAGGCCATGGGGATGGGCAAGGATGGTGTGTACCTACTGACATTTCCTGGGTGAGTCTCCTTAGCCTCTAGATGTGTGGGAAACCTGAAACATGTCCCTCAGCTTTAGGCTAATAGGCCTGTTTCACAAGAAGGCCAGGGTTATGTTTCAGCCTGCCACATAAGCAGTGACCTGGGTGTGGTGTCCTGCCAACCACTGTCTTCCTGATTGTTACAGACCCATGTATCTCTGGAACAGCAACCCTCTTGGCCACCAGGGTCCGGCAGTCGAGGGGTGACCCCTGTGTAGAATGTGCACACCCTGTTGCTTTACCTCGGCAGCTGGAGCATGTAGGGAGTAGGGCATTCTCACTGGCTTCAGTGAGACAGTGGAAAAATGTCTTGACTGCAGTGCGTCTGATCTCCAGCAATGTGGTAGAAGAGGGCCTTATCTGCGCATTCACACTGGCTTCAGGCTGGGAGTGAGACACTACCA
This sequence comes from Prionailurus viverrinus, assembly GCF_022837055.1. Taxonomy (NCBI): domain Eukaryota; kingdom Metazoa; phylum Chordata; class Mammalia; order Carnivora; family Felidae; genus Prionailurus; species Prionailurus viverrinus. Next base: position 41,170,863 of record NC_062572.1, read on the forward strand.
CAACCCCTCATGCTCACCAGCCCCAGCCAGCTTTAACATGGGAGTCCCAACCACCAGCCCCAGCAGACTTTAACATGGGAGAATGCTGCAACCTTTCTCGTTCACCTGCCCCAGACAGGGAACAGGGAAGCACAGCAAGCACCTGCATTCTCTGCCCTCACCAAATACCACGACTACTTACCTTCATCCATCCCAGCGAGCAAAGGGAGGATGCCCCATCTGAACTTGCCCACTTGTGCTAGCAGACTATGTGGAGAGTGCAGCAATGGTACCCGTCAGTTCCTCATTCTCTAGGGAGTATCCCAACTCTCGCCCACCCTCCAGCCAATGCCCCTAGATCAACAAATGAATCTCCCCACATATAATGAAGGTGCTTTTCAAAGCACTATGTTTTCACTACATCTTTAGTAAGCAAGGCCACATGTGAGCCCTCCAAGAGAGGAAACTCAGTTTTCTATAGCATTGTGGGACCTCTGAACATCAGCCCCATTGATTGTCCAAGTAGACATTCTGGGGACTTGTCTTTCCAGTGCATTTCCCAAGGGCCAGAGTGTCCAATGTGGAATGCCACCCCCTCACTCCTCCAGGAGAAGCACCTTTCTGGTGAACTCCCTCCCTATTGTGTGTACCATGCTGGGATTAGATTTTCCATGAGACCGTGTGTCTCCCTCTCCTACCCATTTCGCTATGGTCCTTTTATCCTTTGTTATGAAGAGGAGTTTATCTAGTTTTCAGAGCGTTTTCAGAGCTAAATGATATATCTGAAACTGTAGATTTGGTGTGTTTGTGGGAGGAGGTAAGTTTAGGATCTCCCAGTGCCCCATCTTGGACCACCTCCCCGGATAAATATCTTCAAATCTATCACATCTTTTTTTTTCTGGTTTGCCACTGTGTTAGAAGGTAAATTACCAATAAAAGAGTATTTTAGTATCTGTTCTCCTATTTTGTGGCAAATGTATGATTCTTACAATTGTGCTCAGCGCTCTTCAGACTGTATATTTTTTTCTGAGACACCATTGTCAAGTCCGTTGCTAGTGAGTACCCTCGTGTGGTAGTACTGATTTTGCTTCTTTTTTTTTTTTTAGAGTAATCTCATTTTTATTATTTTTTTAATCATCGAGTTATTTTAATCAAAAAATTAATTTAGATTCAAGTTAGTTACCATAGAGTATAGTATTGGTTTCCGGAGTAGAATTTAGTGATTCATCACTTACATAGAATGTCCAGGGCTCGTCACAAGTGCCCTCTTTAATGCCCGTCTCCTCACCCACCTTCCCTCTAGCAACCCTCAGATTGTTCTCTGTATTTAGAGGCTCTCATGATCTGCCTCTCTCTGTGTTTTTATCTTATTTTTGCATCCATGTTCATCAAGGATATTGGCCTGTAGTTCTTGTGTCTTGTGGACTCTTTATTTGGTGATGAATCAGTTATATAAATGTTTCCAAATGTTTTTTTCTACTGTCTTTCCTCTGAATCTAAGATCTTCCTTTTATTTACTTTTCTGTCTCCTCTTTTCCCTGTTGCATTTCTTTGCCCCTCCATTTTTGCAGTAAAATTTGACTAACGATTGTAAGTAGGGTGTCAATAGTCAACACACCAATATATCAGGAAGAAGAGATTACATAATGTTGTCTTCGCTTTTAGACAAATATTTTATTCTTCTGAAAATATATTTTGGGCTTTTTAAAAATTTTTCAAAGTTTATTTTGGGGGGGTGGGTAGGGAGGGGCAGAGAGAGAATCCCAAGCATGTTCCACACTGTCAGTACTGAGCCCAACACTGGACTCAAACTCAAGAACCATGATATCATGACCTGAGCCAAAGTCAAGAGTCAGAAGCTTAACCAACTGAGCCACCTAGGCTCCCCTGTTTTATTGACATCTCATCTATTTTCACAGCTATATACAATACCACATCCTACTTTGTGAAGAGTGAATATAGTGGGTAGGTGCATAGCTTTTGAATAATCTAGAGGATACATGGTAGCCTGTGTTGATGATCAAAAACTTCACCTTGTTTATATGTTTAACTATGTTAGTTCCCCTTCCAAAATGATTTTTCCTAGAAAGTTCAACTGATATTACAGTCAAATGACTAGAAATACAAAAGTATTGTGCAAATATTTGTCTTTAAAATGGAACCATAAGGCTACTGCTATAAATGCACAGAAAACTCAAGTGAAGGAAATTCATCTTCTGAACATACTGTTAGGCTACCCTTTGCTCTTGCCTGTAGGATGTTCCTATTTTCCCTTGAGGAGGAAAAAATGGTTCTATTAATCTGGGACAGATATCTGTGGAGATTTTATCCTTTTTAGAGGTTGCCTTTGAGAAGTTTCTCTGATATCTATATATTTGGGTTTCTGTGATTTAAAAATAATTCTTTCAACACCATAGGTAACCACTATTACAGCAATGGGGTTGCTGCTGTGAGATTGCCAAACAGACTTGTGGCGGGTCAGGGAAAAAAGCCATTTTATGGTTTTAAACACCTTGTATATCCTTAAAAGTATCTTCCAAGAAGAGAAGTGTCCATATTTTTTGAGAACTATCAATGCGTGGCTGAAATATATAGATATATTACATATTTGCACAATATGTAGATATGTATATACATAAACACACACACATACATATATTACATTCGAACAACTAGATAATTGAAGCAAATAGGTATGGAAATGTTTAAAAATATGCTATGCAAGTACTTCAAACTGTGTATCTGTGCATGGTATTTAACAGGTGAACCCTAGACTGGCTCTTTACAAGCTTCATGTTTTACAGCGAGAGGTGATCATAGAGGTTATCCCTTTGTAACTGTTGAGCAGAGGAGTTTGGGCACAGCTGATATTCCCACCGCCATCTCTGCACCTCAAGGGAGTACAAAATCAGCTCTCAGACCTAAGTGTTTAATAATGGTGGAGAGATCCACCATATCCATCTTTGCAATACATTTTATTTATTTTTTAATGTGATCCCCCCACCCCTACCCATGAGAGGACTCACTTACAAAAAGCGACAGCTGTGTCCCTGCTCTGTGTGCGCTATCTTGGCCAGGTGCTTCTAATTGCAAGCTTCCGTCTGGAAGCCTGAGCCCAGCTGTGCTGGGATTGATTCCTGCCACACAGGAAACTAAAGAGAAAGCCTGAACTAGGTCAGGACACTGCCTCACTCATCAAGTCTCCCAACTCTGGCTTGTGCCCTTATTTCCTTGTTTGCTGCCGCTTTGTACGTTGGTCTCTGTGCTTCCCTGATCTTACGGCTCCAGTTACGGTAGCCCTGAAAAGGTTATAGCATCCACCTGTGGACCCGGCTCTAGGCTTTGACCTTGAGACAGGTTCTTAGCCCCAGACCAAGACTTAAATAAAGGGCAATACATCTCTGGCCGAGAAATAAGTCACTCTGTATCTAGTTTTACTGTTTTGCCAACTTGAATCTGGTTTTTTCAGGGTTCCTCAGTTTTCTCTGTGATTAGACTTCATGCCCTGGTATTGTTGATTCCTTTTGGTTTTTGTTGTTTCAATCCACACTTTAGCATTCCTGGGGTGACCACACTGCCCTGGCCCTGTCCATGAGCCATGTAAGCCTGCCACTTGAACCTTCATTATTTCAACCCATTTCTGCACAGTTAGATACAGAGTCTGAGTCTTTTGCTATTATTGTTTGGGCCTCTGCAATCCACTAACAACAAAATTCGAGACCATTCTTTGTCCCTAATGACTGGAATGAATTCTCCTTTCTTTGCTCTGTCATTTGCTCTGTATCTATTATGACTCAGCTCAGGTATCAATTCATGAAGTCTCCTTTGGCTTCACCTACATCCCCAGGGTCCTACTGCTAGGCTGGGCTAAATGATCTTTCACTGTGATCTCCTGATGGCCTGGGGATATTTCAAATATATGCATTGATTTATATTTATAATCCATTTATGTATCCTTCACCTCTCCCCTCCCTGTGACACAGTGGTCTGTGTGTCTTCTGCTGCCTGGTAGAGTATGTGCCTTTGAAATGTTTCTTGGGTGAATGAATGACTCTTCAGACTTCCGTTCCTATTTGCTAAGTCTACACACAGTAGCCCCTCCTTATCTGCAGGGAATGTGTTCCAGGACCCCCAGTGGATGCCTGACACTTGAGACAGCACTAAACCCTATAGATGTTATGTTTTTTCATGTACGTACATACCTATGATGAAGTTTTAATACATAAATTGGGCACAGTAAGAGACTAACAATAACGAATAATAAAACAAGATAATTATAACAATGTACTATAATAAAAGTCATGTGACTATGGCCTTTCTGTGTCAAAATAATTTGTTGTACTGTACTCATCCTTCCTCTTGTGATGATGTGAGATGATAGAATGCCTACATGATGAGGTGTAGTGAGGTGAATGATGTAGGCATGTGACATAGGCTACTATGGACCTTCTGACGATATATGAGAAGTAGAATCATATGTTTCCGTACCACAGTTGACCAAGGGTAACTGAAACTACAGAAGGTAAAACTAAAGATGAGGAAGGATCACCATACAATAACCAACCCTTTGTCTTGCAACATTTAAAATAACTACAATAGTTACAATAACTAACTATATGTTGATAAAATAGCTAACTATATATTGATCTCCAAGCTTCCTCCAACTATCACTAGCCTTCAGCGGCCATTGTCCGTTCTTAAGCTGTGATGTTTGACCTCCATCCATGACCACATGCTTGCTTACCTGGTGTCCTAACACCTGATTCCCATGTACCTTGTCATACTCATTAAATGGACGATCTCCAGGAAAGCCCACTGAAGTTTCTACTGCTATCAACAATGGCTACAGCCTACGATAGATTCTTTCTCTGTCTCAGTCTGGGAAATAATCCATATCAGGATAATGTGATTCTTGTCAATTCTGAACCTTTGAAAAAAACATGCTAAGCACTAGAACTTTCTCGTTAATAAGAAAATAAGAAGTATTCAGGGCGCCTGGTGGCTCAGTTGGTTAAGAGTCTGACTTCAACTCAGGTCATGATCTTGCGGTTCGTGAGTTCGAGCCCCACGTTGGGCTCTGTGCTGACAGCTTAGAGCCTGGAGCCTGCTTCAGATTCTGTGTCTCCCTCTCACTCTGCCCCTCCCCTGCTGGTACTCTGTCTCTCTCTCAAAATAATCATCATCATCATCATTAAAAAAAATTTTAATAAGAAAATGAAAAGTATTGAATGAATCACCTTTAATACCTTTCATGGTGATTAATAAGATTGTGAAATGTTTTATGGTGAAGATTCAAGGCCATTATTTCAATGAGGGGATGGTGTCTGCTGGGACCCTAAACTCTAGCTGAGATCAAAAGTTGTTTTGGACCTCATGAGAAAGAGGCTCTGTTTTGTCATTGTCAATTTCTGGGAGATCTTGAAATGTTGGAGAGCTTGCTTTCCTCAACCTACCAAAATTCAATATTCTAAACTATTTATACATGGTGGAGATGAGATTACTTTTAGAGACAGTATTCAAAGATTTTTTCCCAATTATATTTTGATAGTATTCATTTTGGGGATGAAACCATCCCACACATCATCATCAGAAATCTGCCTTGTACACAGCATTCTGTTGGGATTTTGCTCAAAATCTCTGTGAGAAATGGTGCTTGGATTGAGACACTACGGAACAGAGACAGAGTGACCTTCCCTTTTCATAGTCATAGAGCAGTGGCTGATGGGAGTCTATGGTCATCTCAGAACTTTTAGGTCATATTCTGTTCAGTCAGTGACTACAGTCATTTCCTTCAAGATTGAACAGCAGAATTAGCATTTCTAATTGCCCCATCCCCTCCACCCCCCACCCCCTGCATTTAGGACCCTTTAATGATATTAGATAAGCATTAATTAAGATTATCATTTTTGATACATTCCTACCAAAATATTGTTTCTCTCCGACATTCTGAGTATAAATCTACCTATCTTTTCTTCAGCCATTTCAGGGATTCTGGCCTTACTGTTTCCTCAGCACACAATGTCCTCACAGGCAATTCCTTCTTACTCTCCAGTCTTAGATGTACATGTTCAAAAATACGTTCCCTCATGGCCCTATCTAAAGGGCCACAAGTCTCCAACCCATCTCCCCCCACCCCTGCTATACGCACATTCTGTCGCATCAACCACTCATCCTGTGTTTGTTGACTTGTTCTCTGTCTACTTGCACCTCTTCCAACCACCGCCTTTAGAATGTGAGTGTTGAGAACCGGCACTGTGTTTGTGCTGCTTGTTTTTTGCTCTATCCCCAGTTTCTTTGAAACTGCCCAGCCTATTGGAGGCATTCGGTACATATTTGATGAATGAATAAAAGAAAGGAAAATAAGAATGGGTAGGGTAAGAAGGAGGGAGAGGGGAAGAGAGAAGGGAGGGAGGGAGGGAGGAAGGAAGGAAGGAAGGAAGGAAGGAAGGAAGGAAGGAAGCCAGAGAGGATGATTTGTTTGTGTGACAAAGTACTTTAAATTTGAAAGAAAATGAACCTCTGGAAATGGTGGCCCATTACCTTGCCATCTTTTATCTCTCCTTTTATCAGGAGAAATCTTCAAACCTCCCTAGCTGCTTTGAGCACAGATTTCATCCTTACTTACCTGTCCATCATTGCTCAACTGACACTGCAGGTTTTATAATTACCCGTTATCTCGGCGATTCACTTCAAGATTAGACTGTGGACAGTGGTTATGAAAAGTCAGGAGTGGGGTGTGAAATTCATCTTTTCATATTGGCTTTCAGTTATGACATAGATTACATGTGGAACTCATATTGCCTGATTATTTCCTCTGCGATGAATGCTTTAACTTCAGCCTTTGTACCAGTCGGTAACGCCATCTGATGACCTGTAAAAATTTAATTGGGCACTCTGATATATTTAGTAGCAGCTCACTGCTCTTTTTAACAGTTGCTAACATTGTATGAACAACTGGGCGCTTAATTTTATGGGTGTTTTTGAAACAAATGATGGTTTCTAATGGTCTCTTAAAAATAGCATTATCATTAATCTTCATTAGTTTGCAGTCAAGATAAATATTCATGTTCAAAACAGTGATTGTGTTGCAGAGAATCTTTCTGTTAGATTGAACTGTAATCCAGGGCATCCTTTTTTAGTAGATCAACCAGCCCCCTCTACTGTTAAAAGGTGTTTTTTTTTTTCATTTTTAATAGCTTTTTTTTTTTTACCTCAAAGAGATACTTAAAATTCAGTCATTGTATCAAATAAAGAATACATGCATATGTCAAGTAATTTCAGTAGTAAGAATATTTAAATAGCCAAATGATACCTCATTTCGCGGGAAATCTTAGCAAAGGCACAAGTTTCATCACATTGTTACTGAATTAAAATATGGTAAGAGAAAATTTCCCGTTTAATAATGATCTAAATCTTTGTGGGTAGATTAGCTATTCATCCAACTGGAAAATAAACAGATTTTTTTTAAGTGTGCTTTTTTTAATGAAAAGAGTGAGAGTTGGAAGTCAGAAAAAAAAAACAACAACCAAAAACCGGATTCTAGTATAGCTCTGCCACCAATCACTTGTGTGGTCTTGGGGTGGTTATCCTACCAATATGCCCTTATTGGTAAGAACGTTCCAGCCACCTTCCAGTGAGTGCAAAGTGCTATTACAGTCTTAGTAGCAGTGTGAAACAATTAAATGCAATTTAAACGTAAAGCAATTTGAGAGGGTATGCACTTTTTTCTATCCTGTAGTGTACTCATTATGGTGGCTCTAGCATTTAAACTACTGAGATAAAGTTATTGGTATATAAGTAACGTATATAGAAGTAATTGAATAGAAGTAATTGAAGTTACCATCTTTGTCATAACCCAAAGAAGATGTCAATACTTGCATTTGCATCATTTATGATGCAATGGAAAAGATGACTTCCAGAATGGATCACTGCAGACTCTCTTTCCAAAAAGCACTTAACTCAATGCAATTATATTTTTTATCAGTTATTTTAAAGTTATTTATTTATTTAGTTTTGAGAGAGAGATAGAGACAGACAGAGGGAGAGAGAGACAGGGTACAAGTGGGGAAGGGACAGAGAGAGAGGGGGAAACACAGGATCAGAAGCAGGCTCCAGGCTCTGAGCTGTCAGCACAGAGCCCGACACAGGGCTCGATCTCACAAACCGAGAGATCATGACCTGAGCCGAAGTCAGATGCTCAACCAGCTGAGCCACCCAGGCGCTCCTATACAATTATATTTTTTAAATAATTATTTAAAGAGAATTGTCCTAAAGGCATAACGGCAAATAGATAAGCCCTCATTCAAGAAAGTGAGAAAATGTACTAAATCTCCTTCAAGGCAGGAGTCGGTAGCATTTGGACTATGACCCCACCTCCCATCCCAAATTACTGCTGCTGTAATCCAAGAAAGTACAACTAAGAAGGCTGGGCTCTTTCATCCCCCAACTCCCAGTCTGGGCCCACAGTTTGACCTTGGGAAGGACAGGCTGCCTACATTCTCATTTCTTCCACCCCATTTTACAAAAGTTCTATCGCAGACAGGTGTTCCTAAGAGGTCCAGGACTGCTTTCCTCCACGTAACCACTATTTGAAGACAGAAACTCTGCCCTACGCATAGCAAACCATGAATACTAGTGCCCTGGTCACCCCCACTCCAGCTCACTTAGAAGACCCAGGATCCACATGGGGAAAAGCAAGCCAAGAAAATGGGCACCATCTCTGCTACCATCTATTGGTGAAGCAGAGTATCATTCCGAGAAAAAGTGACGCACTATGTTCTGCCCCCAGCTCTCGGGTGGGGGTACGGAGGTTATGTCAGGAGAAGAGGGAGATCTCCCAGGATGATGAAGTCTACAGCTCTGCCTGAAGGAGCCGACTTTATTTGGAACAGAGCATGGAAAATTCTGTACCTCAAGGCATTGTCAAAAGCAATAAACATCTTGGCATAGGGCGATTAGGAAGTCACTCTTAGCGCCGTGATACAAGCAACAGCAATCAGACAATCAGAAATTTCACAGAAATAATAGAAGGAGACAGCCAAGAAGATCATGGTGGTCAGGATGGCTATGGCAAATTTTAGGCTCTACATACCCAGGAGTAATCAGAGCTGGACGTAGACAGACTTGTAAACATCTACCAAACCACATACACAGAGAGAGAGAGAGACAGAGAGAGATAAACAAAGGGCAGAACCTCACTGGCACTAGGGATTTCACCAAAAACTGGGTAAACAACAACCTACCTTGATCCAGAGGCAACTCCTAGGAAAGCAGGCTTAAAAACAAAATCTCTCCTCTCCTTAGCAGTCTGAAAGACTCTGTGCGTGCCTATGACTGTACCTCCTTAGTAGTGCTGACAGAGAAATCCAAGTCCCTGTCAAAATGTGAAGACAACCACATAGAAACTATTTAAACCATTGATAGCAACTTTTAAGCCATATGCACATCAAAAGTAAAATTATAACCGGCCAACAGAGCTTCAGCACAACCTTGGACCAGTAAGTGGCTTATGCTGTCCCCGAGAGAAATCCCTAGGTAGCCAGGCTAAAACATAAAACAAAAGGCTGCATGCTGTGGGAGAAATAGATTGCAAGTCACTGAACACATGAACAAATGGCCAAGAAGACAACAACAAAAACTATCAGCCTATGTGGGTAGGAGGTGGGGCAGTCGGTATGCAGACTTGCTACAATATATTATTCAAGATACCGAGTTTTCACTAAAAAAAAATCATGAAACAGGAGAGTGTGACCTTGTATTAGTTTTCTAGGGCTGCCGTAACAAAGGATCAAAGACTGTGTGGCTTAAAACAACCGCCATTTATTTTCTCCAAATTCTGAATGTTAGAAGTCCAAGATCAAGGTGTCAGCAAGGTTAGTTTCTTCCAAAATCTCCCTCCTAACTTGTAGATTATCATCTCCCTCCATCGTCTCTGCACGGTCCTTCTGTGTATCTGCCCTAATCTCTTTTTAGAAGGACATCAGTCACAGTGGATTAGGGCCCATTCATATGACCTTGTTTTACTTTATTTACCTTTTTAATGACCCTATCTCCAAATATAGTCATATTCTGAGGTACTGGGGGTTAGGACTTCAATAGGAATTTGTTTGGAAATCTATTTATTTTGTCTTTTTTTTTAATAGAGCTACGCCAGGTCTCTTAGGAATTTTAAGGGGTTACGAATTTTAAGGGGGAACTGCTTTCACCCGTGATGAACAGTGCCCCGGAGAAATGTGAGACACAATTTGGCCTAGCAATTTAGGTATAATGGGAATGCCAGAAGAAGAGGTGACAGAAAAAAAGGGCAGAAAAGCATATATATAAGGAAACAATGTCTGAAAACTTTATAAATTTTACAAAAAGCATTAATTTATACATCTAAAAAGCTTAGCAAACTGCAAATAGGAGAAACATAGTAGATCCACACGTAGACGCATCATAGCCCGGTGTTAAAAAAAAAAAAAAATGAGACGGGGCGCCTGGGTGGCGCAGTCGGTTAAGCGTCCGACTTCAGCCAGGTCACGATCTCACGGTCCGTGAGTTCGAGCCCCGCGTCGGGCTCTGGGCTGATGGCTCGGAGCCTGGAGCCTGTTTCCGATTCTGTGTCTCCCTCTCTCTCTGCCCCTCGCCCGTTCATGCTCTGTCTCTCTCTGTCCCAAAAATAAATAAACGTTGAAAAAAAAAAATTTAAAAAAAAAAAATGAGAAAATCTTGACAAAAAGAGAAAAATGATTTGCCACACTCAAGGGAACTTCAATAAGATTAGTAGTTGAGCTCTTATCAGACCAGCGGAGGCCATCAGGCAGTGAGGTGACCTATTCAAAGTGCTAAAATTAAAAAAAAAAAAACCTGTCAAATAAGAAACTTCAGCAAAATTATCTTTGAAAAATGAAGTCAAAACGAACGTCTTCCCTGATAAACAAAAGCTGTTTGTTGACCCGACTTAAATACTAAGAGGAGTGTTTCAGGCTGAAAACAAAGCACACCAGAGATTAATTTGAATTTACATGAAAAAATAAAGTACTAATAAAGGTGATTATGTAGGTAAATATGAAAGGCAGTATAACTGAATATTCCTTTTTCTTCTCTAAACTGATTTCGAACACTTGAATAAAACAATATGCATATCATGCTATTGTTAGATTTAGAACATAAAGAAATTTAATACATTTGACGGGAACAGCACAGAAGGTGAATAGGAGCAAAGCTGCAGTGGAGTAAGGAAGTAGCCCCAGGTGGTAGTTCAAATCCGCAGAAAGAAATGAAGAGAATTAAAAATGATGTAAAAGAAGTTTAATATGACAAACCACATAAAGATACACTTGCTCTCCTTTTCTGAATCAGTTTCTTTAAAAGGCTTAACATATAAAGTAATAATTATAAAAATAGGTTTGGCTTATTCCATGTATAGAGCCCAACATATATGAATAAAATAATAGCATCGAAAAGGGAGGGAGGGAACAGAGCTATATGTAGTAAAATTTCTTTATGTCATGGAATTAATTTTGTATAAGTCTAAAGTAGATTTTCATAAGTTACGATGTGCTTTGTAAAGCACTACATCAATCACTAAGAAAATAAAACAAATAGAGAAATAAGAATTATTAAAATCAATAAAATGTGACACTGAAAATATCTATCTGATACAAAAGAAAGCTAAAGGAAAACGGAGGAACAAAACAGATATGAGATTTATAAAAAAACAAAAATGAAATGGCAGGTAAAAATCCAAACATTACAATATAAATATTAAGCACAAACTGTACAAAGAAAAGGCAGAAATTATTAGATTGAATAGAAGAATAGATCCAACGATACACTGTCGTTGAGAGACAAATTTTACATTCCAAGTTTCAAATAGGTTGAAGATGAATGATGGAAAAGGAAGGTACCATACAAACAGCAACTTTAAGAGACCTGGCATAGCTCTATTTAAAAAAAGACAAAATAAATAGATTTCCAAACAAAAAATGTTGCTAGAGATAGGGACATTTCATAACGATAAAAAGATCAGTCCATAAGGAAGATATAACAATTATAAACATATATACAACGGACCACAGTGTCTCAAAATACAAACCAAACTGACAACACAAAAGTGGCAGAATTGAAGGGAAAAATGGAAAACTCAGTTAACAGTAGTTGAAGACTTCAGCATTCTACTTTCAACAATGAATAGAACAACTAAACAAAAAGTAGATGAGAAAAGCAAAGACTTCAACAACAATGTACACCAACCAAACCTAACTGCTATCTGTCAAACACTCCACCCAACAGCAGCAGAGTCGATTCTCTGAAGTGTGCATAAAACATTTTCAAAGGTGGACAGTGTGGTAATTCATAAAGCATGTTTCAGTAAATTTAGAGGATTAATATTATACAAACTATTTTCTCTGACCACAATGGAGTTAAATTAGAAATTAACAACAGGGGCGCCTGGGTGGCGCAGTCGGTTAAGCGTCCGACTTCAGCCAGGTCACGATCTCGCGGTCCGGGAGTTCGAGCCCCGCATCAGGCTCTGGGCTGATGGCTCAGAGCCTGGAGCCTGCTTCCGATTCTGTGTCTCCCTCTCTCTCTCTGCCCCTCCCCTGTTCATGCTCTGTCTCTCTCTGTCCCAAAAATAAATAAACGTTGAAAAAAAAATTTAAAAAAAAAAAAAAAAAAAAAAAAGAAATTAACAACAAAAGCAAATATGGGGATTTCACAAATATGCAGCATTAAACAACATATCCTAAATAATTAATGGGTTGAAGAGAAAAGATCACAAATTTAAAAAGACTGACAATTACAATAGACCAGAACTTACAGGAGGCAGTTAAAGTAGTGCTCAGAGGGAAATTTATAGCTGTGAATGCCTATATTTGAAAAGAAGAAAAGAACTCAAATCAATAACCTGACCTCCCACCTTAAGACACTGAAAAAGGAAAAGCAAATTAAATCCAAAACAAGTAGAAGGAAATAATAAAAACTCCAGCAGAAATAAGTTAAATAGAAAATAGAAAACAAATAAAAAAGAAAAATCAATGGAATCAAAGTTGATTCGTTGCAAAGACCAATAAAATTGGTATCTATTAACTAGACTGACCAAAGAGAGAAAAAAACTGAAATTGAAAAAATCAACAACAAAAAACTGAAGATGACTACTGATTTTACATAAATAAAAAAGGAGTGTAAGGGAATAATGTAAGTAAAGTATGCCAAGAAATTAGATAAATGAAATGGACAAATTTCTAGAAAAACACAAACTACTGAACCTGACTTTAAAAGAAATAGAAATTCCAAATAGATGTACAGCAGATTAAATTAATAATTTTAAAGCTTCCCATAAAGAAAACCCCTGGTCCAGATGCCTTCACTGGTGATTTCTACCAAATGTTTTATGAAGAACTAATACCAATCACTTATAAACTCCTCCAAGTGATAGAAGGAAAAAGAACACTTTTGACTCATCCTATGAGACCAGCATTACGCTGATACCAAATCTGGCAAAGACATCACAAAGAAAGTCAACTGTGGACCAGTATCCCTTATGAATATAGATGCAGAAATTTCCAGCAAAACACTCACAAACCATATCCCAGCATCATATAACGAGGCTGCTACACTGTGACCTGTTGGGATTTCATCCAGGAATGTGAGGTTGGTTTATTATCTGAATAGTACATTGTATAATAGGCTAGAAAACAAAAATCACAAAATCATCTCAACAGACATGGAAAAATATTTTAAAAAATCCAACAGCCTTTCCTGATTAAAAAAAAAAAAAACCAGCATCCAGCCAAGTGGAAATAGAAAGACGCTTCCTCAAGGTGATAAAGGGCACCTGTCGAAAACCCACAGCTAACCTTTGGATGAAATCAGCTTCATGAAGCAAACACAGCTTTATCTGCATTTTGAAAGAAAACTGATTTGATTTGTAGGCAGAGATTGTTGGAGAAGGAGCCAGCCTGGGAAGGGAAGCATGGCAGGGTTGACTGGTTGGTATGACAAGGCAGGCAGCAGAAGGATCCTCGGACTCTGGGGGCAGAATGACTCTCTGAGAAATAGTAAAGGGATAAAAGTAAATTAAATAAATGTGCGAAGAAGCTTTGTTATCAAAAACAAACTATTTCAAAATATTCCCTCAAAAGGGTCAACTAAAAGGAGAAGAGACCATTTTATTTTCCTTCTCTCTTTCCTCACATTCTCAAGGTCCTGATTTCTAATACTATTACTACCATAATTTAGTTTCACCAAGGACAAAATAAACCTGTGGGGAACCTGGACATCTAAACAGCATGATATATTATATTATATTCCCCCAAAATGTAGTATCTCTGGGACTAGGCTCTGAACAACCTACTAAAATGAACTTTGGGGACCTGACATAATTTTAATTTGGAGACTGCCTGTGCGTAATATTTTTTTACAGATGATTTGTTTTCCTAATTATGGTTTATTAAACTTACTTCTACAGTCAGTTTCCATTCCCTGAATAGATACTGGGGGAATTAAATGGCTTGAAAGAACTCACCATAGCCAAATACATTCACACACACATACCGGATTTGCTTTTTTTTTTTTTTTTTTTTTTTACTCTGGACACAACAGAAATCTTCTAAATATGTGAAATATGCAGTTGACTCTCAAACAACATGGGTTTGAACTGCATGGGTCCACTTATATGCAGTTTTTAAAAAAAATAATATAGTACTTTAAAGGTATTTTCTCTTCCTTATGATTTTCTTAATGTTTTCTTTTCTCTAGCTTACTTTATTGTAAAGACACAGTTTATAATACACATACAGAATATGTGTTAATTGACTGCTTATGTTATCAGTAAGGCTTCTGGTCAATGGAAGGTTGTTAGTAATTAAGTTTTGGGGAAGTCAAAAGTTGTACATGGTTGTGCACAGAGTCAACTTCCCTACCCCTGTGTTGGTCAAGGGTCAACTGCATGTATTTAACATTACAAGACTTGAATGATCCCCCCCCCCAAAAAAAACAACCTAGAAATGTAAAAAGAAATTAAGGGGTAAAGATTTAATAAGAAAAATAATTTTCAGAATGGTCTAAGTTAGGATTAATGGTAATTAGATTCATTTGAATTGGATTTAGATTTGTTTTAAACTTACTCTAGGCTGGGGTTTGAGAGCAAGATTCTAGGAGTGAATCTAGGGAGGTGAGAAATTATTTCAGGAGTAGTAGCTCAGGAGAGTCTCTGGTGATTGTGTCATTAAACTGGAAAGGGCTTTCTTCTGGGCTCAGGAGCTGAAAAAAACAGTGTAAGTAGCCAACTAGAGAAACAGGGGGTCTAAACTCAGTTGGCATGTTAGCCTCCTAACTGTACTGAACTCCTGTACTGAACAGTACAGTAACCATGCACTATTTTAACCCCAGGTATCCAGTGATAGGCAGATTCCTGAGAATGAGTCCTCGTGATCCTTGATCTCGTATAATCTCTTCCCCTTGGGGTGTGAATGGAACATGTAAAGATGAGGAATATCACCCCTTATCTAGCAACAGGGGTACGATTTCAGCTGACCCTGTCTAATCACACGAACCCTTCAAAAGCAATCTTCGGTGTGAGCTGGTAAGATGGTCTGAGCCCCGAGTAGTACAGCTCAGTCAGTCCACATTAACAGCCATATTTCTGAGAATACACCCCAGTGTCGTTGTGGATGGAGCAGGAAGGTTTCCAGCTAGCTGTTCATCACAAGCTGGGTCTGGAATTAGCCCATCCCTTTCCACAACATAATCAGTGATGCTGAGTCCAGGTCATGCAGCCAGACTCCTCCAATGAGAGCTCACTTATGACATAACTCATTCCCCTTTGGACAGCTCCAAATGTTGCAGAGTTCTTACCCAAGTCCCCTATAATTTATACCTGTGGTACTTTCTGTACAGTAGACACAATTTTGTACTGTAAGAGCTGTGTCACTCGACAGCCGCTCAGTTATGGAAGATAGCTATAGGTTTCTCCTTAGTTTTCCCTGGGCTTTTCCTCCTTCCCCTGGAAGTGCTCTAGGCTTCTGTGTTGTTTAAAGCTGAACACAAAGCCGCAGATATGCTGACCAGTATCAAATAGAGGACTGCTTCCTTCTCATCCTTAGCACTTGCCTTGAATAAATGCTGCCTGAAATGTCTTTAAACTATTTTGCTGTTGCATCACATGGGAAACTCATTCTTCCATTAATAGGAAGGTTTCTTCAGCTTTGTTTTGCACGGTGACACATAATAAATGACAAGAAAGTTCTAAAATAAGACAAATGCAGGCTATTGCGGGATTCTTTCTGGAATTGTGTAATATGGTTTCAATTCTTTGTAAGTAAAGAAAAAAGAAAGAAAAAAGCAAGCCTAATTTTTAAATCAGACCAGAAGCGCTGAAAGGAGAATCTTGATAGAAAGTCCCAACACACACACACACACACACACACACACACACACACACACCACATAGAGACATAACAACACAAGAAGGAAATGAAATTCAACAACCCAATTGTGTTCCTTTGACCCTCATTTTCTTTGAAAAGCAAGAGAAGTCAGACATGGCCATCCGTTTCTTACTATTTTAGTCAGAGAGGTAACAAGAGAAATACCTTTGTTAAGAAATGATGCACATACCATAGAACTCATCCACTGAAAATGTACATTTCAAAGTTTTTAGTACCTTCATGCACAGTGTTGGGCAACCATCACCTGTCTCTCCACCCCACCCACCCCCGCCCCCAAATGAAACCCTGAAATCTCTTCCTTTGTAAGTGAGGAAGAATGCACGGGCATCCATTCGGGGGCATGGGAACAAGTCAACTGAGAAAAGGTCAAGGTGAAGGGGAGCAAGAGATGGCTGAAGGAATGTCTGTCCTCTCCAGATCACACTGAACTCCCGTGCCTCTGCTACAAGTCAGGCATTTTCAAAACCATTTTCCCCGGTAAACACAGCTTGTGGGACGTTCACTATGTGATTCCAGTTAGAGCTAACGGGAGTGTCGGGGCTCATAAAAAGGCTGGATTGTGAGTTACATTCCTCACCACTGGGCTCTCCCTTTCCTTCCAACAGGGGTGCAGGCTGAAGTCGAATCTAAGTGCAGTGTGTGTTTTGCTTCAGCAAAGAGGCAATTATAATCAAGTGGTGCTGTGTCTTAACTAGGCGGTTTTGAAACAAATACTGGCATCGGGGTGCTTTTAATAAGGCCTGTGTGATTTTCTTTCATGTTCTCAGTTTCGGGGACCAGAGTGCTAAAGAAAAAGCCTATGAGCGTTTCATTTTTGAATGACCACAACGTGACTAGAATGTTCGTTAAAAGCACACAGCTCTCACACAAGGCGTGAATCTCTTCCTGCCTAAGATTTATAACTAAATGCATCGAAGAGTCGACTCAAATTTGAGCGATGGCCACACCGGCTGTTCATCCTGTTCTGTGGCGAGTCATCTGAGACCGAGTTTGGCTGTATCTGAAAGTCTTTACATCAGAAACATAAAGCACTAAATTAGACCTGTTGTTCGGATAGCATAAGCCCTGGTAAATGTCCTTCTACAAAAATGCTATTTTTCTATACACTATTGTTCTAAAGAAACAAGGGTGGGGGGGAACTGGCGTTTGGTTTTGGGTTCCGTCTGTGAGAATAAGCAGCGCATCACCAGATCTGTGAAATTCTGTTCCTCTCTTCCCTCTGCCAGCTGATGAGAAGGATCCCTGGTCCCTCATGTTTCCTTTGGGCAAGTGTGGGAACTCCTATCTGGCCAGCATGATTAAAAGAGCTCAAGGAAACGCAATGGTCACGATTAAAATTTCCAAAGGCAAATGGAATTTCTCCTACCTATTCCTTTTTCTGGTCTTTTCGTACAGCCTCAGAAGGTTGAAAAGGGACACATGTGGGACTTGGGGGCATGACAGCTGATAAGACAGTTTATGTCCACTGATGGGATATGCATGTAATGGTTGCAAAAAGAATGGTTGCATAGAGAAGAGGAAGTTGGGGGAGGGGAGGTGGTTCTCAGGAAGGTTCACAATTCTGTATGACCTACAGTTAACGTCAGTCATTTTATAATATTGTAGGCACCTTGGCACTGAATAGACTCGGAATCTCTTTCTACTCCCTGTTAAATGTTATCACTACTGCTGCTTTAAAAAAAAAAATTGTTTTACGTTGTTTTTTTAAGATAAGCAGTTTTTCATTTAATTACTGCTTTTAAATCTTCCTTTCCCTTGACATTTGGATATTGGGGTTAAAGAGGCATTGGATGTTGTTAAAAATAGATTGCACTTAAATTATTTTCAGTAGCAATGACTTTCTATCGTTTACATGTTTCTTTGGGTTAAACCAAAAGTTCAAAACTAAATCCAAATTGCCAAGTTGAATGAAACACATTCCCTTCACAAACTCGGTGATAAATGAATACAATATGACCTGAGGAAGCATGGCTAAAAGTATTGCAAGTAATTTGAAACTTGAGATTTAATTTACAGTTTAATTTAAATGGCCTCTCTACTTCTGAAATCGCAGACTTTTATTTGATATTGTATATTCTTAAGCATCATTGGTTCTCCGGTCCCCCAAGAAACGTCTGAAATGCAAAGCATGTGTGACACTGGGGACTTTGCCATTAACATTCCGCATGTACCCTTGTCTCCCTTACTGTGTCACGTCAAAACTGGAGGCAGGGTGCACTACGCAGGCTTACGAGCTAAGGTCACATGCCTGAGTGCCACTTCTATGCTTGTTCTTGGCTTCATCCACTTCCTTCACTTCCTTCCATCACTCGGTCACTCGGGACTCATGGTACTTCCTGGGCATCCGTCTTCCGACCACGCATCTTGGTTGCAGAACACTAAGTACACTCCTTGGCTTAACTCATAGTCTCAGAGCATTCCATCCCACATGTGTCCTTTGCCACCACGTTGTAGGCTTCTTTTATGGAGGGGCATTGGTTTAGTCTCTCGGGTGCCCCCAGCAGCCAGCCCACTGCTAGCCCTCAGGGTGTGTGTGTGCACGTGTGTGTGTTTCAACCATTGTTCATTGGACGAGTAAATGTCTAAGAGCTAGACAATTTGATAGTCTGTTTTATTATTTCTTTTGCTGGGACTTAATGCAAAGGAAGGGAAGAAGATTGGACAAACCTAATAGAATTAGAGTAGTCGTGGGAATAATTGTTAATAACCAGAAAGACTTGCACCTTAAGCCATTTTACTTGAACTGGAGAAGGGAAAAACATTGGTTGAATCACCAAGACAACCTCTTAAAATTATATTCTTATTTTCTACTCTAGATTCTGGAATGAGAACTAGACAGAGTAGATATGAATAATATACATAATCTGCAATCTAAAAACAGAATGTGTCAGGAAAAGAATGTTATAAAATCAGTATATCTGAAGAATTTTCAAAAAGAAAAAGCATAGGAGATAGCAAAGATCAGAACAGAAAAACAAATACTAGAGTTGGAACAATAAATCAAACCTGGTTCCTTAAGGTAACCAGTAAAAGTGACATATCCTTGGCAAGGCTGATCAAGGGGAAAGGGAAACTCTAAAAATAACTTATGTTAGATTAATAAATTTATTATAATAAATTATTTATATTAAAAATAAATTTTTAAAAATAAATTAGATAAAAAAATATATATTTATAATATATAAATATTATAGGGGGGCACCTGGGTAGCTCAGTTGATTAAGCGTCTGACCCTTGATTTCAGTTCAGGTCATGATCTCATAGTTGGTGAGATCGAGCCCCACATCGAACTCTGTGCTGTCAGTTCAGAGCCTGCTTAGAATTCTCTCTCTCCCTCTCTGAACCCTACCCCACTCTCTCTCTCTCTCTCTCTCTCTCCCCCTCTCTCTCTCTCTCAAATAATAAATAAATACTAAAAAACTTTTTAAAAATCAGGGATGTAACTATTTGGGGGGGTGGATTCAAGAAAACATAAGACATTACTTTGTACACCTTGGAAAATTCTGGGTGCAATTATTAATTTTCTAAAATGGATACATTTTCAAAGTTGACTAAAGGAATGGAAAATTTCAAGAGAACAATAATCACAGAGGAAATGAAGGTAGTCAAAAATCTATCTATAAAAGAGGCATGAATTTCAAAAAATGTTATAGTTTATTCCTACTATACTTTAAAAACTAGATAATTTTTATATTTAAAAATAAAACTATTATTTCATTGATAATATAAGATGTTTGTGTAATTATATTTATATAAAACAAAGGATAGATGTTTATATTATAAGTTATTTCTGTTATAAAACCATATCTAGAGATTAGAAAAAGATTGGAAATATCTTGGCTCACTAGGACAGGCTAGTAAAACTCTAATACTAACCTAGATGAGAGAAGACACATGCAAAAAGAACTGTAGTCCAATCTCACTCATAAATATAGATGCAAAACTCCTAAATACACTTGTTAGTAATTAAAATATAGCAATGCATCTAAAGAATTAAATGTGCTAAAAAAAATATGCTGACAAAGTGTCGTTTATATTAACTATGCCAAAGTAGAATATCCATTAATGTTATACCTCAAGTTAACAAAGAAAGGAAGAAAAAATGTATGGTTGAATGCAAAAAAAAAAAAAAAATTAACATAAAACCCACTGCTGGGGTGCCTGGGTGGCTCAGTTGGTTAAACATCCAACTTTGGCTCAGGTGATGATCTCGTGGTTTGTGAGTTCAAGCCCTACGTTGAGCTCTGTGCTGATGGCTCAGAGCCTGGAGCCTGCTTCAGATTCTACTTGTGCTCTGTCTCTCTAAAATGAATAAATGTTTTAAAAAAACCTGCTGATTTTGAAGAAAGTAGCAAACAAGGAATAGAGAAAACTTGATCTAAGCATCATAATCAACAGGAGGACATTAACGGCATATCAATGAAAATAATTAACACCAGAAGATATCATATATCAGCTGTTCAACACAATAGAATTTCTAGTCAATGCAATTAATCCAAGAAGTGTAGTGGGATGAGAAGAACAAACTTTTTTTTTTTTAATTTTTTTTTCAACATTTTTATTTATTTTTGGGACAGAGAGAGACAGAGCATGAACGGGGGAGGGGCAGAGAGAGAGGGAGACACAGAATCGGAAACAGGCTCCAGGCTCTGAGCCATCAGCCCAGAGCCTGACGCGGGGCTCGAACTCACGGACCGCGAGATCGTGACCTGGCTGAAGTCAGACGCTTAACTGACTGCGCCACCCAGGCGCCCCAAGAACAAACTTTTATATGTAATATAATATTATTGTCTATATGGAAATCAAGGGTAAACATCTAACTAATGATTAATAGTAATAAGGGATTTAATCAATTTGACCAGAATAGAAATCAATAAGCAAACAGTGGCTTTCCTATGCACCTTCACGAACCAATTAGAAACATATTTCTTAAATCCCCTTCACTATGATAATCAATATCCTAAAATACCTAAGAATAGATACACCAAGAAACACAAAATCCTTTGAAGAAAACTATGAAGCATTTGTGAAGTACATAGACACCCTGAGTCAACAGAAAAATAGGCCAAACTCCTGGACAGGAAAACTCTGGTTAGGATACCCGTTCTTCTAATGTTACTCTATAAATTTCACACAATACAATCCCCAATCAAAGGCCCAGAAGGAGTTTTTGTCAGTGCTGAAAAGTTGGCCTGAAAATTTCTCTAAAAGAGGAAATGGGCAAAAAGAGCCAAGAAAATTGGAGGAAGAAGTAGGAAAAAAAAGAAAAAGGAGGGACACTTTCTCCACGAGGTGCTAGAACATAACTGTTAGGGGTTTTTAACACCAACCCCCAGGTGTCTTTCCTAATTGTGACACAACTGTGAATAAATTCATGAGCTGGTTAAGAGTTAAAATACAAGCTCCTTCACTGGCTAGAGTGGAGAATGCAGCAGGGGCCTCCTGGTTCTTCCCGCAAATTTAACTGACCCACTGGGTGGCAGGCAGAACAACCGAGGACAGTGTGTATGGCTTCTGTGCAGCTAGAAAGCATTGCCAGGACTCTGGCCCCAGAAGGTGGCAGAGGGGGAAGTCACATGCTTGCAGGCTCTGCTCCCAGATTCAGAGGCGAGAGGTTTGTTTTCTCAAATAAATCACTTCTCCTCCCAAGGGAAGGAGTAAGTTCGAGTTAGGAGAGAGGAGTGGGAATTCCTGTTAAGAAACATAGGACTGATCCTAACACACAGGATAAAGCAAAGAAACCAAAACTGTTTAATATTGGTACCAGAATGGACACCATGCTTGCAGGAACAGAGATGAGTACCGAATACATCCAGGATACGAAAGCCACTGTTAGCTTACTGATTTCTACTCTGGTCAAATTGATTAAATCTCTTATTAGTATTAATAATTAGTTAGATGTTTACCTTTGATTTCCACATAGACAATAATGTTCCACATAGACAATATACGATGAAAATAGCTTTGTGAGTTGTGATCATGTCAGCTGCAAGTAACGGATAATCCAATTTATATTCGCTTAAAAGTTAAAGGAAATTTGTTGGCTCATGTAACTAAAAAATCCAGGGGTAAATGAAGGCTTCAGGTAGGATTGAAAACTCAAAAGTTAAAAATAGAATTACCATGGGATCCAGTCATTCCACTTCTAAGTATTTATCTGAAGGAAATGAAATTACTGTCCTTAGGGCTCTTGGGTGGTTCCGTCCGTTAAATGTCTACCTCTTGATTTTGGCTCAGATCATGACATCATGGTTTGTGAGACTGAGCTCCACATTGGCTCTGGGCTAACAGTGCGGAGACTACTTAGGATTTTCTCTCTCTGTCTCTGTCTGCCCCCTGACCCTCCCCGTGCTCATGCACTCTCTGTCAATATAAACAAATAAAAACTTTTTTAAAAAAGGAGAAGAAATTACTATCTCGAACCCCCAAGTTCATTGCAACATTATTTATAATAGCCAAGACATGGGAAAAACAACATCAACAACCCAAGTGTCCATTGACAGATGGATGGATAATGAAATGCTATATGTTATCCAATGAGATATTATTGTCATAAAAAATAAGACATCCTGTCATTTGTGACAATATGTCGTTGTTATCTTTAAAAAAAATTTTTTTTTCAACGTTTATTTATTTTTGGGACAGAGAGAGACAGAGCATGAACGGGGGAGGGACAGAGAGAGAGGGAGACACAGAATGAGAAACAGGCTCCAGGCTCTGAGCCATCAGCCCAGAGCCTGACGCGGGGCTCGAACTCCCGGACCGCGAGATCGTGACCTGGCTGAAGTCGGACGCTTAACCGACTGCGCCACCCAGGCGCCCCTATGTCGTTGTTATCTTGAGGGCATTATGCTAAGTAGAATATGTCAGACAGAAAATGACAAATACTGTATGACCTTGCTTACATGTAGAATCTCAAAAAAAAAAAAAAAGAAAAACTAATAGAAACAGAAAGTAGATTTGTGGTTACCAGGTGCAAAGAGAGGATAAGCAATAAATCAGTGTGGTCTAAGGGTACAGACTTCTAAGTCGAATGAGTTCTGGGGATGTATTACACAGCTTGGGGACTATATAATACTTTACTGTATATTTGAACATTACTAAAAGAGTACATCTAAAAAATTGTAACACACACACCCACAAAAATTGTAACTACGTGAGGAGATGGATGTGTTAACTAACTTTATTGTCCTTATCATGGCCATCATTTTGCAAGGTATACATACATACATGAAATTGTCACACAGTGCACCTTAAACTTATACGATGTTATATGTCAATTATAGCTCAGTAAACCTGGCATAGAAAAACCACACTCCTAAATAACTATATGTCAAAGAAAGTTGCACTATGGCAGTTTGAAAAGATGGTCAGTTTGATTTGAAATCTTCTGGGTGTAAGCCAGATGCTTTGTTTAAGCTTGAGTGGAATGCAGTTTGAGTGGAATGAAAATAAATGCCCAACACGTCAAAACTTGTGAGATGCAGTTAAAGCCGTATTTACAGGAATATTGATAGTACTTAAATGCTTATATTAATTGGTTGATTTATTGGTTAACTCAACTAAGATAACTAGTAACATTATTTTTACTTAGCATTTTAGAGTCTAGAGAACAGCTTTATTCATACTTTTGTTATTTGGGCTTTGCTCCGAGGGGACAAACTGGGAGAACAGTCAAATGAGTAAGTCCAAACAAGATTAAGTGGATGGCAGACAGTCCGTTCTTCAAAGGGCAGTGCTCCTTGGAATGTCTCTCCACCTTCTTTTCCTAAGCTAGATCCAGAAGCTTTCCCCAAGTCCTTCCCAACCCCTCCACATGGTGTCACATACTGTCCTTGAACTGTTTGTCATCCCTGAACTTCCTCAGAGCTCGGATGGCCCAGGGAGAAGCCAAGTGGAGCATTCTCTAATCTCCTCTACCTTGCAAAAATAAACAAAAGGTTATCAATTGGCACAAATTACCTCCTTTTCCTGTTTCTTCCCAGCTTAAGTTTCATTTAAGTTGCCAAATTATTCAATCAAGCCAAGCTGATGGCAAAGCCAATAATCCCTTTCCAAAGAAGTAAGCAAAATAGAGCTAGTTGAGAATTCAAAAGGGAATGGAAATAGAAAGATCTCTGAGGCATTGAGAGAAGAGCGAGTCAGGTCAGAAAAAGTTTTAGGACTTAAGTTCAGGTTGTTTGACTGGACCAGGTAATTATGTTCTGAGGTCATCTAAGAAAATCCCTCCTGTGTTTAAAGTGGAAATACACATTTTGTCTTCTTTCCGGACAGGGCCTGAGATGAGGCACAGTGAATTGCCAGTAGGAAGCCCTGGGATGTAAAAGCTACAGCAAAGAAACATAGCTTGTAAAGTTTGTAAAAAAAGAAATTGACTGAAGGTTTTGCTCTCAAACGAATTTCATTTGTTATCAAATTGATATTTATGTATGAAACTCTAGATCTAGACTAAGTACAAACTGATAGCCTTGTCCTACATATAAGGGAAGTTTCTCCTGTGATAAGGAGAGGATAAAGGTTTTCTAAGTAGCAGACTTTCTGATTTAAGCTGGTCTTGCTGAATTAAACAAAGGAAGCCAATTCTTCAATGAAGATAAAGCCTCTAATTAGCATGTAAGTGAACCGGATGCTGATGCATGTAATCACTGCCCCGGGAAAATAATCAAACCTCAAGAACACCCACATTTTTTTTCTGCCTTGGTAACTTGTCTGTGCAGTAAATAATTAGCTTCTTGATTTTTAAAGAGGTTGACACTTGGAAACATTCTGCAAATAGTATTTTTCCTCTCTTTTTCATGTACCCATTTAATTCTACCATTCAGTTGCACCAGGACTGCCTGGACTGCCACAGTAATCTTCTTCTGGTATATATAGAATGGTGTAGAATGACCTCTCCTATATTTACATCCTGTACGTACAGAAGACCCTCGTGGCTCATAGACGTGTCATCTGCAGTTTTGAGTATAGTACGTGTTCCCCATTAACCATCCTGATTCCTGCCCCTTCCCTTGATTATAAAAAACAAGTTTTAAAAAGAAGAGAACACACCTAATTTTGGCATTGGAAAGATACTTAAGCAGGTTCTTCTGAAGAATCATTTTTCCCATAAAGGAAATCCTTGGGATACATTAAATGAGAAGAGAAAACACAGGATTCGAATTCAAATCATGGATTCTGTGATTCCAGATAGATGATACATCAATCCATCATTCAATCAATAGACATCAATAAATGTATAAAAAAAATAGATACCTATACAGATATAAATGCATAAGAAAAAAATGAGACATACCAAAATATTTTTCCACTTGGCTACTTAAGGGTAATTTTTGTTTTCTTCATATTTTCCCCAATCAAAACACATTACTTTTATAATCCAGAAAAAGACACATTGTTTTCACAGAACGAGAAAGAGGAGCATCTAGTAGGGTCACCATTGTCCTCAAAAGAAATTAAAATTATTAAAAATACTATGAAACAATTCAAAACTAGAACAAAGTCCTTGGGTGAGAAAGCTAAACTGCATCACTTATAAGGAGACCAAATCCCTATCCGTGCATACATTCTTACAAACACTTAAATGGAATATGCCAAGGGCTCTCTCCCGACCAGCTTCATACCGTGGCGCCTCATTCATAACGAGGATTCTATGTACCTTTATCCCTTCTTGGTAGAACTTCATCAGAATCTTTAACTTTGAGTCAGAAATGTGTGGCGGAATCCTAACGGGAAGCGGGCCCCAGAAGTCAAGCGAGCTCTCTGATTTGCAGGGCTCAGTGCAAAATGAAAACGTGGGGACTCTTGCGCCAAAACTACTAAGGATTTCGAGGCACCTACAGCAGAGCGTGAGAGCAAACAGGGGGCGCTTCGAAGGGCGTGGCCCCGGGCGAGCATGCAAGTTGCACAGACGCGAAGCGGCCCCAAGGAGAGAGTCTGTGTTCTTGGAGCCCGGCAGGTCTGAGCTAGAATCTTGTTCTGCCACCGGCTGCCCGACTGTGACAACTCAATGAATCTGGCAGAGCCTCCTTTCCCCCTTCGGCAAAAAATGGAGGCAGTCTCCAGAGGTCCTCTAGGCGAAGTCAAGGGTAAACAGAGCTAGACGCTAGTTAACGTGGCAAGGGCACTCTTTATGCAGTAACACAGTATGCCAATCGGGAAGACAGTCCAGCGTGACTGAGCTCAGCTTCAATTCGTACCAAGGTGACTGCTCGGTTTGAAGAATGGAGGGGTGAGGGAGCGCCTGGTAGGACAAGGGGCAAGCAGGGGCTGGGAACTCAGGTAAGTGAGAACTTATAAAAAGTGGAAAGGGAAGGGTTGGTCTCCGTGACACCCATCTGGTTGGCCAGCTGGCACTTACCGATGGTAAGCTGCTGCCCTCCCCCAGAGGCTGGGACACAGGAGCCCCGTGTTCAGGTGTCACTGGAACCAACTGTCAGTTCTTCGGGCAGCCTTCAGTTTTCTCAGGCAGGCTCTTTAAGGGACATGGGTCACCTAAGGGTGCAGCCTTGAATGGTTGGAAAACCATCAGTGTTCGCTCAAGTTTCACAGGCCCAGGGGAGGAAGGGCTCAGGGGAGCCCGGCTGGAGTTTGGTCACAGAGACGGCCCTTGTCAGTGGCACACAGTGCCCTTTCTTCTTCTCCACACAGACGGTTCCCCCGTCACATCAAAAGACCGAAAACGAGCAAAATAGCCATCTGGAAAACTCCTGCTCGTTTCCTCAATTTCTATTCTACTTTAAATAATTCCAGTGATCATTTATAAGAGATTTCATAAAGAGCAACAGTGTGGCACAGTGAAATGGGATTTAAAATTAAATTCGGGTTCCTCAAAAGCATATTTTATAGAGGAAAGCATTATAACATGCCTATTTTTAAGCATAAAGAGGAACTTGCAGTCTATTGTTCCACGCTTCACATTCCTGATAAATAGGAATGCAGCTCTTTGACTAAACGTCATAAAGCAATTCTGATAGGATGAAATCGAACTTGAAATTTTTTTTTAATTAGACCTACCTAGAAAAGAGGAAACACATGACTCCTCATGCAGCTCAAGATGCCAACTTTATTTGTGTCTTGTTTCTGAATGTTTTCAACGAAGAAGAATTTGCTGAGCCTGTAATATCCTTAATTGAACTGTGACAGGCACTAATCAGGAGAGGCTCCTCTGCTGGTTAGTGGTGAGTTTGGGTCCCCGTTTCTTCAAAAGTGTACAAGGTGCACTTGAGGGAGATTGTTTAAATCACAGATTCCTGGCTCCACTCAGATTTACTGAATCGGAGACTCTGGCAATGAGATTCAGAAATCTCATGGCTAACAAGCTAGTGAATCTTATCCACATCCAAGCTGGAGAAACGTACTCAAATCACCTCTTATTCAGGTGGAAGTAGATGAAAGATGAAATTTAGGGACAACCTCAGTGTGTAAAGATCAGAAGGGCAGCTTTCTTTCTGGTTGTTTCCTTTCCCCCGGGTCAGGGCGGGTCAGCCTCTGCTCCTACCACTTCTCTACGTGTTCAAGATTTATTTTTTTCTAAGTACCAGATCCTAGATCTGGGGGGGAAAAAAATAAAGAGAAGAGAGGGGGAGGGGAGGGACCCGAAAGTGACCCCTCGGCTCATAGCTACCGGAAGAATTCCATCACAAACCCAAACCCCCCACGACCAATTCTCTCTCTCCTAGATCCCCTCTCTCCATGAGCCAGTGGAGGCTAGATGGTGAGCATATGCCTAATGGGGCAACGCTCAAACCTGCCCCTTCGGCCTTTGGTTTGCCTTGAATTTACACAGGTATTTGGTGCTTTCAGTTGGTCCCCACCATTAGGGGTTCTATTTTTGGTATCTTCCTGCAATGATGAAAGCCTTTTCACTCACCAAACCACACTGCATCACCTAAGCTTTATGAACAAGAGGACTTATTGGCAAAACCGCCAAAGTTTAGGAATATAACCTGTGGCCATAAAATAAAGGACGGCTAACGAGTCCACAGGGGATGCAATCAGGGGTCTCTGTCGCGTTGTCACAAGCCTGTAAGCCTCGGCTTGGCAAACTGTGTTCCCTAAGAGTCCTCAGGTTTTAAGGAAACACGAATCTGTACTTTCGTCCATATCGCCACCTTCCTCCCTTAAACCTCCATTCTTCCACTCAGCAAACATTATTTAATACTAGGTTTCCAGTTTATGCAAAAGTAGCTCAAAGTAAGTTAGGGCATCGTTGTTTTTTTTAACTTATGGCACAGGTACTGCCATATGCATTTAGATTTTGCATTTAGATTTGCATTTAGATTCAATGTGTACAACATCTCAGGCTTTAGTTCACGTTTACAATTTCAGCTGCTCTGGAGATTGTCAAACCGGGTTTCTCATGAGCCATCATGGGGAGGAATCGAAAATACCATACCATGCGTCCCTTCCCAAAGATTCTGAGTGTGCTTTATGGCCACCAGTCTTAAACGGGGCTGTGTATTCATTGATTTCTTTAAAATATAAATGGGTGTAACTCGGAAAGTATGTCGGGGGGAGCTTCATGAGTCAAAGCAATTGATCTAAAGCTCGTTCCATTGCCTCAGTTATTGATTGTAGGTGTTTTAATCTCTCAATACTTGAGTATTAATTGCACTACTTATACAGAATAGCCTTTCTAGAAGGATCTACGTGAGGATAGTAAAGATTAGAACTCACGGTAACTACTCCCAGTCCCTTAAGCTTTTGATAACTTATTTCTCTTAAAAAAAAAAAAAAGTATTCAACTTACCTTAAACTTAGAAACCCAACCTTGAAAGGCAGCTACGGAGTATCTGTTGTTTTCAATGAACAGGAAAGCTTTCAGCATTGAAAACCCCAAGACTGGGGCGCCTGGGTGGCGCAGTCAGTTAAACATCCGACTTCAGCCAGGTCACGATCTCGCGGTCCGTGGGTGCGAGCCCCGTGTCAGGCCCTGGGCTGATGGCTCGGAGCCTGGAGCCTGTTTCCGATTCTGTGTCTCCTTCTCTCTCTGCCCCTCCCCCGTTCATGCTCTGTCTCTCTCTGTCCCAAAAATAAATAAAAACGTTGAAAAAAAAATTAAAAAAAAAAAAAAAAAGAAAACCCCAAGATGTGTTTCACAGCCATCAGACCACTGCCCTCCGTGTCTAGGCCATAATGCACCATGGGCAGCTTCATATTCCGAGTGTTTGCATGACCTGTTTCAACTGCTCTTGGGTAAACTTGCCACTTCTTACCGTTCAGAGCTCTTGAGTACAGAATGCTTTCCTTCATGGAATGCCTAGAAGACTGGCAAAGATCATCTGATAGCCAGCTTCAATTTCCATATAGCTTTGGCACCCGTATACTCCTAAATAGTTTGCATTTCCTTATATCATCTATAAAACTTAGGAAGTTATAAACATCAGCGGGAATGTGGATTTCAACCATGGCTCTTCTCTACTTAGAGTTGAATACTATTTATTTATTTATTTATTTATTTATTTATTTATTTATTTATTTATTTATTTATATTTTAGAGAGAGAGAATCTCAAGCAGGCTCCACACCCAGCTCCACACCAGACTTGGGGCTCAATCCCAAGACTCTGGGATGATGACCTGAGCCAAAACCAAGAGTCAGCTGCTCAACCAACTGAGCCACCGAGGCGCCCCAAAGTTGAATACCTTTAAAAGGGCGCCTCGGTGGCTCAGTTGGTTGAGTGTCCAACTTCGGCTCAGGTCATGATCTTGCAGTCTGTGAGTTCTAGCCCTGTGTTGGGCTCTGTCCTGATAGCTCGGAGCTTGGAGCCCACTTCAGATTCTGTGTCTCCCTCTCTCTCTCTGCCCCTCGCCTGCTCGCACCCTATCTTTCCGTCTCTCTCTCTCTCTCTCAAAAATAAACATTAAAAAAAATATATAGATAAATAAATAAAATAAAGGTATTCAAAGAGGCTGAGAGGAGAGAAAAGCAAAACATCACAAAAATATCACTGGATACTTAACTGATTTATGTAATTCATTCCCTCGACATATTTGTATTAGGTGTGCATTTAGATGATAAAATACCAAAAGGACAAAATCTCGTTCTTTTTTTTTAAATATTTTTTTTATTTCCTTAAGTAATCTCTACACCAAATGTGGGGCTCAAACTCATTACCCTAAGATCAACACTCGTGTGCTCTACCGACTGAGCCAGCCAGGCCATCCCAGGATGAAATCTCATTCTTTAACTGTGGACCTTTGGGTAGCATAGCAGGAAGGTAATCCATTCACAAATTAATTCAACCAGTATCTGTTGGAGACCTGATGTGAGCAGAGCCATTTCCAGCTCTCCCAGCCTCCTGCAGTCTGTGAAGGAAAGGAGCATCAGCAAACAAGCGCTCGCTATATAATAACAGATAGTGATAATCACATGAAGAAATGAAGAAGACAGGGTGTGTGAAGGAGGAACTTGGGAGGATAGTATAACATAAATGCAGAAAGCAAAGTATTTACGTGAAGGCACACAGCTTTAAAAATGATGCCTCCAAACAGATTCTGCAAACCCTTCATTTTCCAAACCCCTAGCTCGTCCTCACATTAGGGTTTCCGTTTTTCGTTTGTTTTTCTCTACTTCATCATGTTAATTCCTCGTTTTGAGTCTATCCTACACATGGAAATATAGTTTCAATACCTGCAAGGTATATAAGTTTTGAATGCCTTGGTAGATGAGGCTTTTATTATACCTTTGGTAACTCTCAGTGCTGGAAAGTTTATGCCAGATCCAGTGAAATGTACCAACTACAGTGTGCTCTTTGCCTTACACATAACTTTTAAAGGTGACAAGAAAACCATCATATTTGGGGGAAACTGCACCGAGCTGAGAACCAAAAACACGAAAGTTCAGCTCTCTCTTCTGCACTTGCAACCGTGTGGCTTCAATGCAATGAGTCCTCTATTCATTTCTAAGGGAATGCAGGAAGGAGGGAGGGGGTGGGTGAGATGGAGAGGAGGAGGGGAGAGGAGAGAATCACTAAACACCAGTCTTAGAAAGGCAATAGCTTTAGCTGGGGGGGGGGGGGGGTGGGGAGAGGGAAGAGAGGAAGAAAGGAAGAAATGGGAGGAGGAGGGAGAGAAGAAGGGAACAGGTACTGGACCTAACTGTGGAAAGAACCTACAGCTATGGTGGGTTCAGATCTAACAGTAAGTTCCATTATTAGATTACAGACAGCAGGTTCTTTATCTAAAAAGGATCCAAAGATTTCTTTTTTTAATCAGCATGTCTCTTGTAAGGCATTAAAAACTCATGTTTGATTTAAATACAACCAAACAAAGAACAGCTCTATAATGAGAAACAGTGCTTGACTTGTTGCTGTTGGAAAGAAAGACACAAAGTTAAATGTGCTGTTGTCTCACTTAATGCTGTTATTAATACTTACGCTCTAAATAATTGAATAGCATCCTAAGCTTGCTGTTGCTTACCAGCCTAATGACACCGGACAAAACAAGCTGTCTCTGCTTTTGTGCAAGGAGATCCTTGTCACTCGTTATTGACTGTCCACATCTTAGAAATAGAGTACCTGTGAATGAAATAAACTAATTGGAGGCCCAATCACATTTTTCACATGTGACTGTAGCTTTAATAAGGAAGCACAAGTGCCTTCAGATGGCGTGCAGTTGCTCAAATTTTCTCTAGTTACTAGAGATTCAGGTCCTTACCTATTGCAGTTGGTTGACTGGTTTTTTTTATTTTGTTAAGACAAGTGGAGAAAGAAATTATTTTTTTGTTTCCTAGTTATTCCTTATATTCGACAGATGAAAGAAAGAGGAAGGAAGGAGGGAAAGAGGGAAAGAAAGAAGGAAAAGGTTTGACACAGTCACAGCTCAGAAGTCTTCAACTAGCAATCATATTAAAATGTTTGAAGATGTTTTGAAATTACCCACCAGCACCATATGGTTTTGAAACAAGAAAGCCTATCTGGAGAAACCGTTGGCACTGATCTTTTTTTAAGTTAGTGATGTTGCAAAAGCTGTTTAATGTCAAGTGGCTGCCTCCGTGAAATAAACAAGAGGAAAATTCCCGTTGGTAAATTTGGAGGTTTCGGAAGTAGAAAAAGGTTTAAAGGACTTTTACTGTCAAGAAAACTAGTGGAACTAAGATTTGATTTTCAAAAGGTTAGATTAATGGAAAAAGGAGAACAGTGTTCTGATCAAGAAACAGTTTCTTTAGCAAAATCTGGAAGTGGTAATACTCTTGATTTGTCCTATGTGTGTTAGGTGTGGTGATTCATCCACTTATTCAGGAGACAATTTCTGAATGCCACCAGTATGCCACAAAAAGATGTACCCAGTGAAAACTAATGTTGACACTGACAGGACGAGAAAGGATAAGTTGGATGACACAAATGTTTGTGTTTTTTTTTTCTGAGGCTTTCAGAAACCGCATGTTACGTTTGCTCAAGTAGGAGTTTATGGGGCTCCCGGGTGGCTCAGTGGGTTAGCATCCGATTCTTGACTTCAGCTCACGTCACAATTTCCCAGTTTGTGAGTTTGAGCCCCACATCAGGCTCCACGCTGAGAGCCTGCTTGGGATTTTTTTCTCTCTTCTCTCTGCCCCTCCCCTGCTTTTATTCTCTCAATCTCTCTCTCTCTCAGTAAATAAACTTTAAGAAAATAGTTTATGATATTGGTTGTGCTTGGTGAAATTAGCTGTGATTTGATACTTAAAATGCTAAAAACATGACTTGCCTATGGGGAGAAGACATTTGGTATGATAATGTAAGTGACCAAAATATTTTTAAAGAATAAGGTTTTTTTAGATGTTGGGCAGTTGATTTGCCTTCTGAAATAAAGACTGACATTAAAATGAGTTTCTGGGGGTCATGCTGAAATTATAGAAACTTGACAATGATGAGACTTGAGGTTCATTTCTGTGGTAACAGATTCTCCCTCCTTCCCTTCCTTCCAAATAGAGCAGACAGCCAAATTTTTTATGAAAATTTAGGTGACAGAAACTTGCTGAACCTCTTCAAACCCTAAGATAATCTAATTAAAGAGTATGTCTAGCTAGAGTATTAGAAGTAGAAAGAACATTAGACCATCATATATCCACCCAGTGATCTGACCCAGAAAATGTTACTGACACACCAAAAGGTGACTACTTATGTCAGTTGAGATAGTTAGGGATATTCTAGATCTATTTCTACTATCTATTGGCTCCCAGTTGAGGCATCATTATTTTATATGAACCATTGTCTTATCTTTTGCACACCCATCTCTTGACAAATATTTCAAGTGTTACGCATATTTGGTTGTAGAAAGGATGAATTTCATTTATTTTCTTCAAAATAAACTATCCCTATAAATAAAGTTACTGGCTTATAAATAAGTTCTAAAGAACGCTCTTCAGTGCCTTCACCGTGACCCTTTTGTTGAAAACCACTGACCTTGTTTCATGACTTTCCTCTCCAAAAAAATCGTATTGGGTTGTTTGTGGTGTATAAACTCTCAGAGTTTAAGCAGCGAACGAAGACATTCTTTGCTCTAAATAATCTGATTTTTGTGGACTCATTGGACGAGGGAAGTCCAAAATCAGGTGATAGCTAGTATCTAAATGCCGATGCCTGTTAGGGTCAACAGAGAATTTTTTTTTTGTCTGTTTCTATGAAGCAGCGGATGTGGAAAGAAAATCATTCACAGGAAATTACTAGAATTTCCGACCACTTAGTTTTCTGTGTGTAAAGAATCTCTTTGCTTATTTATTTTGTCTCTGGCGGACATTAAAATAAGGTCACTTTGATTTATGCATTAAAACACTTGTGTCAGAATTTTCAGATCTGCTTCTCTCTCTTTTTTTCCCCTTCATTATCCTCAGATAGCACTGCCTGAAGGTGACTTTCCTGATTTGAAAGTGTAAAGTTGGAGGATTAAAATGAATAAATCTTCTCCCTAGGAAAACAAGCTATCTTAGTGATGACAGGACATTTTAATATCTTCGTTCTCTCCCATCTGACGTGTGAACTCTTAATTCCATTTTCCTCTTAAATAACCAGCTGGGTCTTTTAGCGTCTGTGTGGATTGTTACCTTGAAGTCCACTTGGTGTCAGAAACCGGTATTCACCAAACCCCGCTCTTTATTTTTGTAATTTGGTTATGTGCTAAGAACTGGGTAACTTCGACATCTGTGGGTGACAGCATGAGTAGAAAAAGTGATGAATAGTAATGCGGGCTCCAGTTTGCACCATCTTGCCTCTTTCTACGATGGATACTCCCCCCTCTTCCCCTCCCATCGGGATCTTCGCGGTGCCTGTCTGTTATTATCGATCGCACTACTTTTATAGATGAGGAAACTAACATTCTGGGAGGTTAGGAAACCTGCCTCCAGTCCCGCTGTGTGTGGTGAGGGAGCCAGATTTCGAATACAAGCAGACTTCCTCCAGAGCCCAAGTTCTGACTCCAGCCTTACTAACTCTGGGAAGATGTTAAATACTCACTTAAATACCCATCCCTTAGTCTCCCCTGTCATTTCAAGGTGTAATAATAAGACCCACCTCATGGGGCTGAGAGAGTGAAATGAGTTAACACTTGTATGTAACTCATAACAATAGAAATAACCATATGGATAATAGGGATGAAAATGATGATTTTTGAGGATTATGATGCCACTGTAGGTGAAGAACAGCGATGTCTAATGTGATTCATACAGTGACTTTTGAGGATGGATCATGTCTTAGAGAAGCCAATCTCAATCTGGGGGGGGGGGGGGCAGAGTTTTTCACCTTCCAATGAAGTCAAACTTCAATTAAAAATATAGCAAAGGCCTCTTTCTTGCTTTGTGCCTCTAAACTATCCTGCCTTAAGAGAAGGACTCTTTAAAGAAAAAGTTGACAGAAGAACGTTGACTTCGAGTCTTTGCTCCTGGATGCTGAATGTCTACACAGAACCCATGTACCTCTTTAATACGCATTATCTGTTGTGCCGGGGCAAGTAACACAGACAGGCAGAGCCTATGCCCTCAGTCTTTACAAGGCAGCTGCAGGAACCGAGAGATCATTAAAATTTAGAGACAGTGTGTGAACACATTCTTATAAGCACATATGACCTTAAGTCAAACTGAAAGTCTTCTCTTGCATTGCATCTAGGGGCTGCAATATACTTAGGAACAATGGAAATTTGGAATTACAAAGCTGACATTCTTTCCGTAAGGTGAGTGGATATTTGAATGGAGAGAAATCATGACAAGTAGGAAGGCAGTCATGGCCTCTTGCTCTCCACCCTCAAGATAGCTCAGACAAGCAGGGCCCTCTTTGGAGACCTATTTCAATGTCAGAGAAAAAAAAAATGTTTTCTCTGGGGGATTTCAAAATAGTGTCATTGTTACACGTGATGAAATGGTAATCGCTAAAATAATGCGACTATTATTAGAGGTAATTCTACCTTGGAATGTGGTGGTAGCCATGTCATTTTCCTGAAATAATGCCGATGGACATTTCTTGGGGGTTCTGGGACTGAGTGCTGTGCTCGCCAGTCTGACGTTTGGTTAGCTGTAATTCATATCATTAAATTACAAAGCATTTTATTTTTTTTTTCAACGTTTATTTATTTTTGGGGCAGAGAGAGACAGAGCATGAACGGGGAAGGGGCAGAGAGAGAGGGAGACACAGAATCGGAAACAGGCTCCAGGCTCTGAGCCATCAGCCCAGAGCCGGACGCGGGGCTCGTACTCACGGACCGCGAGATCGTGACCTGGCTGAAGTCGGACGCTTAACCGACTGTGCCACCCAGGCGCCCCTACAAAGCATTTTAAATAGCAAATGGACAACTGACCAGGAGAAATATAAACAATCATAAGATTTGTCAATTTATCATTTTGATGTGCATCTTATTATATTCTATTTAAGTAATCTCCACACCCAACATGGGGCTCGAACTCATGACTCAGAGATCAAGCTTGTATGCTCTACCAACTGAGCCAGCCAGGAGTCTCTGTCTCTGTTATATTCTTAGGAGAAAATGATTTTATTAATATTTAATTGTCCCAAAGAAAGATTCAAATAGGGATGAAGGATTTTTCAATAATTTTACTTTTCTAAAAAATATTTTAATCAGGTATTTGGTATGTATATATGTGTGTGTGTGTGTATATGATATGTATGTAATATACACACTATGTATATAATACATTCAAACATACACATGTGCATATGTGTATGTTTATATTTAGCTTTTAGTTTTCAAAGTAGTATTTTCCATATCTAAAAATCAGTCCTAAGAAAATAAGTCAAATATTTATGTTCATGGTTATAGAATTAGGTATAACAGTAAATTTTAAAATATCTTAAATAGACAAAAATCATCAATCTTCCACATTAGCTTAGATTCTCTGATAAAATCACATTTCTCATAAATTATTAGGGGGCTCCTGAAGAAACATATCTTGGTTGAGTAGAGATAAGAATAAGGATTATGGCCTTAGAATGGCACTAGTTTGTTGTTGTTTTTAATCCACATTAGTTAGCATATAGTGTAATAATAGTTTCATGAGTAGAATTTAGTGCATAGTTGTTTGTTTGTTTGTTTGTTTTTAATGTAAGGCTGTTTCTGATGATGCTGATGGTCACTAATGTCTAAGAAACAATGCTTTTATTCTTTTAAAAAAAATTTGTTTTAAATCACTTGATAGGTAGATTTCTGAGAAGCCTGCATGAAAGTCACCCAACATGATTTTTGACTCATTATTCCTATTATTTTTGCTATATATTTGAAAAGCTCTGTTGTTCTATATGTCTATTATTATTACATCTTCTTTGTGCATTAACCCTTTTTATCTATAGAGACATAGTTCTTTTAGTCTTGTTCAAAGCTCTTTGTCATGCATTCTATTTTATCTCATACAGTTTCCTTTCTTGTGATTAGTCTGGTTTACTTTTTTAAATCCACTTATTATCAACATTTCTGCCGTTTTGTTTTAGATATGTCTGTTGTAAGCAGGCATTTTGTTGTTTCACATTATGCCAGAGTATCTTTTAAGCAAAGGATTTTATCCATTCAAATTTATTGTGATAACTCATATTATCACAATATTTGGAATAATGAATGATTTTGTTTATAATTTTTTTTCTTGTATGCGTTTTGCCAATTTACTTTTCATCTTTTTTCTTCCCAGTGCTCAATATCTTAGTTCTAGCCCTGTAAGAGTTCTGTTTAAATCTTTAGCATACTGATGGATGTATTGATTTGTTGGTATCTCTATCCTTCCACAGTTTAAGATAAGAACATTGACATGTTTCCACTTTCTTCCTACAGCCTTCCGCACTCCCCATTCCTGCTTGATCCCACATTTAAGTCATCTGAGATCTCACTTCAGTGTTACTTTTTTTCTATGTTGTACACCAGTTATTTATAATTATGTATAACTAGTTGTTTTAGTCACTATTTTCCAGGGTCAATTATATTTTTCTTAGGTACATGTCTTATTTCACAAGAATACAAACCCTTGCCTCTTTCAAGAAAAAGGCTACTTTAGCTAGGCGTAAAATTACAGTTTCAAAAACAGTTTCCATCTAAATTTTGAAGATACTACTCCATTATAGTTAGGACTCTCATGACGGAAATTCTGTAGAACTGATTCTCTTCCTTTGTAAGTTATTTGTTCTCCCTGGAAGCCCACAAGAATGCGTGTTATGCTTACTTTCTGAAACATCAACATAATGTGTATTTCAGTCTCTTCAGTCCCTCTTTTTGATGCTTTGAAGATCTTTCCACCTACACACTTGTGACTCCTAAGCTCTGGATATGCTCATTAAATTATTTACTCCTGTACTATCCTCTTGTATGATTCTATAAAACAGATGTTAGAACTTGTAGAATTATTTGCAAACCTCTTACCTTTTTTCTTACACCTTTTATCTCATTGTTTGTTAATGTTACATTTGGGGAGATTTCCTTCCCTTTTATCTCCTATCTCATTAATATTCTACTTCTCTTGCATCTCAGCTATAAGACATAAGATACAATAATTTTTAGTGAAACTATTAATTCTTCTTAATACTCATGATTTAAATGTCTAAGATGTCTATATTTATTGGTCTAATCAGAATATTCTTGCTTAGTGCATTTAATACTCAAATACGTATAAAGCTACTATTTACACTCATTTACTATAGCATTTTGTGTGCTCTTTTATACATGTCTCCTAGGGCATTCTCTGCATTGTTGAGTCTTGTCTTTCTCTTTTGATGACTTTGATTTTTAGCAATGGTTTGATCATCCTTTATTGTCTGCTCATGTTTGCATCTGCCAGTGTCTGTTTACGTCCCTAAGAAAACAAGGTCTGATTATGAGATCTGGATTAAGGGAAACACTCGGGCTTGCTACAGTCAGGTATGCGACTCTCCTCCCTTCTTGATAGCAGTCGCTACCCAGGGCCTTTCTATTCCCAGAGCCTATGTTCACTACTTTATCCTGGCGGCTAACGTGTTTATGTTGAGCCTCTCAGCCAACCTCGCCAGGAGATCCCCAATTGATCGGTCTGGGGATTTCCTTCACGATCACTTGTTGATCCTGCCTATCCTGCCTCTGTTGACGCAGCAAACCCCCGTTCTCATCTCTCCAGGAGTCAGCTGTGGGGATGAATGTATTCAGCCTGTTTCCCACCCTTTCTCATAACTTCTGCTTCATGCCTCTCAGAGATTTCTAAAATTCTTTGCTGCTGGTAGTGGTCTTTTCTTCCTTTTCGTTTCATTGTCTTTTTTCGGTGATTTTTGTGGAAGATTGAAAAAATTTGTTGTTTCCGCACTTTCCCAGGGTTTGAAGCAAAAGAGATAGTAGATACATGTGACAAGCTTACCATCGATACCAATTAGTTACCCACCGTTGACAAGTTGCCTTAAAGGGTATAAATTCTAAGTTTAAAACTCGAGTCATTTACGGGGCGCCTGGGTGGCGCAGTCGGTTAAGCGTCCGACTTCAGCCAGGTCACGATCTCGCAGGGTCCGTGAGTTCAAGCCCCGCATCGGGCTCTGGGCTGATGGCTCAGAGCCTGGAGCCTGTTTCCGATTCTGTGTCTCCCTCTCTCTCTCACCCTCCCCCGTTCATGCTCTGTCTCTCTCTGTCCCAAAAATAAATAAACGTTGAAAAAAAAAATTTTTTTTAAATCAAAAAAATAAAAATAAAAAAATAATAATAAAATTCTTTCCAACCATCCATTATCCATTTTATAAGCAGCCCTATGCTTATTCTGTTCTTAAATACGTCATCAAATTTAATTTTAGAATCCATAAGGAACCCACAGAATAGGTTACAAGATAAGATTATATTGTATCTAAAGAAATGGCATTAGAGAGGAACACATATTATATTTAAGATGCTTAGAGCTATTCTGTCATTGTTCATTCATTACCATCCTCACTGTCACCTTGCTGTGATGGACCGCCAGTGGTTTTTGTTTGTTTTTAATTTTTAACATTTATTTATTTTTGAGACAGAGACAGAGCATGAACGGGGGAGGGTCAGAGAGCGAGGGAGACACAGAATCCGAAGCAAGCTCCAGGCTCTGAGCCGTCAACACAGAGCCCGATGCGGGGCTCAAACTCATGGACCGCGATATCATGACCTGAGCCAAAGTCAGATGCTCAACCAACTGAGCCACCCAGGCACCCCTAGGACTGCCAGTGTTTTAACACCTAGATTGTTTCTCATTCATTGTTAGAGGTTAGTCATTTTTTCTAACTGGGGACTATCTCTTAGCTTAGCTTTTGGAAAATGAGGAATGGTTTCATATCCATCATATTCGGAAGAAATTGTTACTCAAAACTACTTCTCTTTATAAGTAATTTTCATATAACTTCTCTGTATCTGATTCATATAATTTTCCAAGGCTAATAGCCTTCCTTCAGAATTATGATTCATCATAAACATATGGTTGCTCTGGAGGTACTAAACAAGTCTGATATTTAGCTGTTGTGAAGGAAATCAGGGTAGAAAATGTGGAATTAAACGTTTGCCTATAAACTCTCTTTCAAGCAAAAAGTAGTCAATATGAATATTCTGAAACAGAGGAATTAGGAATTAGGAAACACACACATTCTTCACAGGTTAGGGCACTGCATGAAAAGCAAACGAAGAGATAAACGGATCAATGTTACAACCGGAACTTTACAACACAGATTCGTCATTCCCAGTATATGATTTCCAGTGTAATTTGTAACAAGATGTGAGCGTCCTCCCTCTTTAATTTATTTGAAAAATATTTATTAGGTACCTACTATGAACCTATTAGTGCTTTAGACACTATCTCCCTAGAAATTTAAAGACAAAATCCTTTTGCCATGAAGAGCTTACATACAAGCAAGAAAACAACAGTTACCATTTCTTGTTTTTGTTTTTGTTTTTTTAATTTAAAGTAGGCTCCATGCCCAACATGGGGCTTGAACTCACGACCTACCAACTGAGCCAGCTGGGTGCCCCAGTAGTTACTATTTCTTAAGCACAGTCATGTGTGTGGCAGGTGATGTATACATAGATATAGATATTATATAGATAGATGATAGATAGATAGATATCACATTTCATTCTCATGTAAGTCATATAATGTAAATATTAACCCCAAAAGGACATCGAAACTTACAAAGGCTAAGTAATTTGCCAAAGGCCAGGTAGCCAAAATGCTAAACTAAGTCTAACTCCAGAGCTAGTGTTTCACCTCTGAAGGGCATTTCCTCCACTTTCTGCTCTAATAAGACAGACAACACATTTGCAAGCCTCATGTCTCTTTTTCCTCAGCTGTACATAGGAAATTTGGCGTCAAGTAGTTTCTAAAGTCCTTCCCAGCTGTCAGGTTTTAGCCATTTGATCCGTTCGCTGTTGTTTTACCAACACAACAGCAGATGGCAGTACAGAGCAAAGAGCAGCTAAGCCAGTTTCCTCTTTTTCGGCCCCTCTGATTCTGCAAACAAGGATTCCTTTTCATTGCTGTTATTAGATATTACACAGTCACTAAAACTGTAAATGTACTCTTAGGCTATAGCGTATACTATAGGGGCTATTTTTTATATATGTGTGTTAAAAACACAGAGTTGCTCATCACAGTCATCAATATCTACAAATAACCCAAACATCTAAACCTATCCACATTATTGATATTTTAAATATCTGGAAATCGGAAGATTAAAGTCATGGTTTCAAAATGTAAACATATGTGAAAACACATAACTATATACACTATATTATATTACATAGATCTACATATAAACATAAACATACAACACATTAATATGTGAGATTTAAAATTAATACCAAACGCAAAGTGTATAGTTCACTAATTCACTCAATATTTATGAAGCACCTATTAAGTGAAACACTATTAGAAGCCTAGAGATCAATAGGCTGTCCTGGTCAAGCCTATGTTACACTGAGGAAGCAGCAGATAAGTAAATAAAAAGAGAATATGTTAATATATGTAGTATGTCAGATGGTAATAAATGCAAAGGAGAAAAAAATCAGGGAAGAAGAATATTTTTATTTGAGGAGGGAGGGTGTGTGTGTGTGTGTGTGTATATATATATATAAAATATATATAACATTATATATATGTATATATCCTGATTGAAAGGTATAAAATACATACAACATACCATCCTTTTGATATGAAAATGCTGATTTGAAGGGCACATATACCCGAATGTTTACAGCAGCACTATCCACAATAGCCAAATTATGGAAAGAACTGAAATACCCATCGACTGATGAATGGGTAAAGATGTGGTGTGTGTGTGTGTGTGTGTGTATACAAGTATATATATACAAGTGTATGTATGTATATATATATACATATATATACATATGTATATATGTATATATATACATATATATATGTATGTATGTATATATACATACATACATACATACATACATGAAATCTTCAATGGAATACTATTCGGTGATCAAAAAGAATGAAACCTTGCCATTTGCAACAATGTAGATGGAACTAGAGTATATTATACTAAGTGAAGTAGGTCAGAGAAAGACAAATATGACTTCACTCCTGTGTGGAATATAAGAAACAAAACTGATGAACATAGGGAAAGGAGGGAAGGAAAAATAAAAGCGAGGAAGGCAAATAATAAGAGACGTAAATACAGAGAACAAACTGAGGGTTGCTATAGGGGAAATGGGGAGGATGGGCTAAGTGGGCAATGGGCATTAGGAGGGTACTTGTTGGAATGAGCCCTGGGTGCTAACTAATTTGAATTTAAATAAATATTTTTTAAAAAGATACTATCCTTTTATTCCAAATGAGGATCAGGTAGCGAAAAAGCCAAGGCAGAGTACAGATACTAGGCTGTGTGGTATGGAAAATATCAGATCAAGGGCAACAGTGATGTGGAATATGCTGATGCTAACCTTTAAAACACAGGGTAAGTGTTAGATCCATAAAGGTGTTCCAGGTGGGTGCGATTACACAAGAAATGCTTGGATTTGACAAGGAATACAAAAATTGTCTCTCTACTCTTAAATGCTGAGAACTAGCTGAGGGTTGATGGGCGGAGAGGGGAAAGTGGGTGATGGGCATCGAGGAGGGCACCTGTTGGGATGAGCACTGGGTGTTGTATGGAAACCAATTCGACAATAAATTATATTAAAACACACACACACACACACACACACACACACACACAAATCGTCTCTCTTCTGCCTCTTACTTACTCGGATGAATAAGAGAGACTTCCCTCCTATGCAACACTGCCTTACCCAGGTTTATATACAGGTTTATAGACAGATAGTCTTCCAAATCTCTGGACTTGAGATACACAGTCATTCCTGCACAGCAAGTCAAAAACCATCCCATTGTATGTTGTAGCAAACTCCACTCCTGACCACAGGTAGGAGAGTAAATGGGATAGTGCTTCAATGACTTGACTCTGCTTTCTGTGCTAGCCACTGGTTTTTCCCCATCACAGAAACTCTACTGTCATTTCTATCACCTAGGGTCTTCTATGTGCGTATCACATGTGGGCCTAATGTACAGACTCTGAGTCCCTAATTTTCTATTTTTAGTTTCTAGTTGATTTCTTTTTTCTAAATTTAGAACAAAAAAAGCACTAAGTATACCTGGAGGAATGTTTCCAAACACATATATGTAGTGTGTCAGATGGTAATAAATGCAAAGGAAAAGAGAAGAACTCTCCGAGACAACCTCTCCAGTCTGCTACCAAATCTAGCCCACAAGTAGCCCAGTTCTCATCTAGATATGCCTGTGAATTAGGGAGACACAAAGGTATATTTGGCTTAGAATGGCCTGGAAAAAAAACATTGAAAATGAAAGGGTTTGGTAGACTCTTTGGAGGTCAACCTTGCCCCGGGTTGGTTTGGATATTGGAAACCACATCAAACTCCCAAGTATTTTTTTTTTCAGCGAATATTTCAGTTCCTAGGTGGCCTGGAACCTGGTGGCCTGGTGTCAGCCTGTCTGGAATTCTCCAGATTATATAAGGCCTCAGACTGAAGCCCCATTACTTTGGTCTCAATGATGATTTAATGTTCTTCAATCTCTAAAATTCGCTTGTTAGTATACCAGTTGTTAGTTTCCTGTGGAATAATATTAGCCAAGTAAGACCAGTGCTGATATTGAAATCAGCAGGTTCTGAACATCAAGTGCGGTGGCCATAAAAACACACCATTCACATTTCTTGTTGCAGGCGCATAACTTTCTGAGGGCTCAGCTGCCCATCTTGGATCTACCACCACATTTGTGCCAAACCTGTGTGTCCCACGTGCTGCTTCCAGCCAGTCAGTAAGCACATCAGGAGCCCAGAGACAGACCCATCTCAAGAACTGTCCGTGACTTTGGCTTGTACACCTGCCATCAGTCTTCCCAAACCTTTCTTAGAAATGCCTTGCAGTCTAAGACACTTCCTTCCCTTCTCTCCTTCCACAGGTAGCAAACTTGGAAGCCTGAATGCTCTCCTCACCTCTTCCTGCTTCTTCCTCCATAAATCTCTTGCATGTTCAATATTGTCTTTGGCTTCTGCTTCATAGCAGACCTGAACTAACACATCATGTGACTGTGTATCTATCTTTACCATGAAGACCGTCAGTCTTCTGTTTTTCCACCTTCCTGATACTCACACACCCGTTAGGAAAGTGTTGTTCTCTTCTGTGAAAGGCATCAATATGTTTGACGTTGAAAGGCTCAACCCTGGCAACAGTGGGGTGAAGGTGACGCATCCATCTGTACGTCTCACCTGTTTATTTGTGACAGTGTAATTGTAAGCCATCCAGGGCATTCTGACATTTCTCTTAAAATTGCATTGCCAGCCCACTTAACTGGCATCTCCGATGGCATTAGACACACTTGGTGGCACACGCATCTCCTCCCTCTTTGGGAGCATTTGTGCTGTTCATCAGATATTGCCAGTTCTCCCACCCGAGCACATGTCAGAATTACCTGTGCCCCTGTAAAGTTAGATGTGACCATACAACTTGCTTTGGCCATCGAATATGAACAGAAGTGCCATGTTGCTGCTGAGAAGAAACTTTAGGAGCCAATGTGT
Source organism: Prionailurus viverrinus (assembly GCF_022837055.1). Taxonomy (NCBI): domain Eukaryota; kingdom Metazoa; phylum Chordata; class Mammalia; order Carnivora; family Felidae; genus Prionailurus; species Prionailurus viverrinus. The sequence continues at coordinate 41,215,766 of NC_062572.1, forward strand.
GACCCCCAGTCTCTTCCCACTATGCTGTGGTGAACTTGGAAACATGTGTCCAGATGAAGCCCTTGTCAACCTGTCCTGCCCCGTGGCTGCCATAAACAGAGCCCCTCCTGCCAGCCTCATCGGTCATGTTGTGTGGGCAAGACAGAAACTTGTGTCGTGTTAAGTCACTGGGACTTTAAAAATTATTTTGGAATCATTTGCTTTCACAACGTACACTGACACAAAGCTCTTCCCACTAAAAACTCCTTGAGAATAGAAAACATTCTATCAACTTTCTGTTTCCAAAGCACATAAAATAATACTTCATGATAAATCATTATTGAAATAGTGTTTCAATCATAATCGTATCTCAACTTGATTCAAAGTTCTGGTGGCTATCTCTTAGATATAAGAGAGTTTTATTTTAGCCATTCAAGGAGTATGCATTTCCAAAGTCAGTGCTCAATATGAAACCAATGTTCATTTTCTTTGAGTAAAATGTTACTAAAAAGGGCTATTAGGGATTTGACGTTGTGTTACCAAATATGAACAATCCTGATTCAGATTATCATCATCTAGCATTAACATCTTGGGTGTATTTGGGTCTTCTTTTGCTTTTAGAGTGATTGTTGAGAAAACAATGAAAAGACATAAAGTTACAGGGAATTTTCTGTTCATTAAATTCATGCTGCTGCTGAAACCAGTGTTTGCTTCTCTTCCTCAAGGAACAATACCTCCCTTTGTCTATGTGCTGTTAGATAGTTACGATTTCTACATGGAACTGTTACGTACACTCATTGAATCCACACAGAATAAAGATTCTCCTCAACTTGGAAGAAATATGCACTTTCAATGATAGACTAACAGCTTACTTTGCCATCCTGTGAAGGCTTTTGATTAAATCCCTTGTGAAAAAAAAATTAATTTTAAAAGAGCCCATAGCAAGGGAGATGTCAGGGTCTTTTTCTCTCCCCATCGATACAGTACACCTCATGTGGCTTCTTCCATAATGACAATTTCATATACTACCACTCAGAAAATCTTTAGAGAATGGATATTTACATCTAAGGGATCAGAGAGTAAGTGAGAACCGTCAGGAACCATTCTACAAAACCAAGTGCCAGAATCACCTGGGGATAAGTGGCATAGAAGTAACAGGGATGCAGTCACAATTCCCTTTGACCTCATCCCAGGGGTTGTCACGTTGCCCTCCACTTAAGGGAATTAAGGAGTTATGAAGTGGCTTTTTAAATTTGTATAATACTCTTGCTTCAAAGTAATCCTGATGCCATAAAATTACTTTTAAGGTTTATCTGGGTGTGTAGAATTTTTCTTAAAAATGAAAAATTCCATCGTTGAAATATAGTTTTAATTGTGCATTGCTGACTACCAGACTTGTCTCATCATCCCAGAAAGAAGGCAAATAGAAAAATGGATCAGTCACGATGTGGTCGTACAGGACACCTTTGGATGTTTCCTGGTAGGTGGGTGTCGTAAAAGTCCCCTGACTCTGCTGGATTGAAGGAGGCTGACCCTTTTAGGAAAATCTTACCTACAGTTTCAAGGACACAGGCTGTTTGGAGAAATGAAAGTCATATTGGTGTATGAATTTTTAAAAGGAAACAAACCACATAGAACGACACATTCTGATGACTCTAATTAAATATAACAGATGAAAAAAGGATGAGTCTTCGCCACAAAGGGCACTGAGAGGAAAATGCCACGGTAGAGCTTAGGCCAGGAATCAGAGTTTCCAAGTGTTCTTCGGAAAATGTTTCAAGAGCTACATGCTGTTTTCGCCAGGCTTCAGTAATGGCCTCACATCTTTCAAAGATAAGAGACACATGATTTTGTCTTTCTACCTCCCCACCTAGGTTCACAGATTAAAGTAATAAACACTTAATGGAAGATAAGTCAACACTTTAGAGTTCTCTGTTATTTTTTTGTCAAATTTCCAGGACAGGTGACATCCTAAGCTAACCTCTGGGCGTTAACCTGTTTAAAATGTAGATAGTCAGACCTGGGCCTGGCATACCTGGGGCTGTGATGTTAGAAATTGTACAAGTTTCCATTGCATGATTAATAAAGTGGGTAGAATTTCATAGTAGGAATAAAAAGGCTTCTTTTTTGTGTCAGTTTTAAAGTTTGCTGAGGCTACGTTAACTTCTATCAACCTTAGTTTCTTTTCCATAAATGAGGATGAAACTATTACCTACCCTGCCTGTACCTCACCAGTACGTTCTGAAGATAGAGTAAGATCTATAAATGAAATAATTTGCATATAGTAAAACTCCATATAAATCTGAAGGCTATTATATAAATGTGAATATAATATGAGTGCTCGCTTTCCTGACTTGAAATGGTATTTTCTCTCTAAAGGTTTCAGTAAGAGAACGAAAAATACTGCCTTATTTGGCCTCAGCAGGGTTTAGCTGTATGTTCACAGAGACACAGGGCCACAAAGAATGTATGGGAACTTGGCATTTGACCCCCTTACTCAGGCAGATGTGTAGAGAGCCACTTGCCACACTTTAATTATTTAACTGTCTGTCTCCCCTGCTAGAGCAAGGATAACGTTTGTCTTAGGAACCACTGTATCTGTAGCACTAAGCATAGGGCCTACCATACAGTAAAGCCTTGATAAGTAAGAATGAATAGATGGGAGGGAGAAAGGAAGGAAGGAAGGAAGGAAGGAAGGAAGGAAGGAAGGAAGGAGGGAAGGACAGGAAAATCCCAGAGACAATGATGATTACAGTCAGGGGAAGAGCCAAAACCCATTCCAAATCCATGGTCACAATGGGATATCCTGGGGACACCTGGGAGGCTCAGTCGGTGGGGCAGTTGGCTCTTGATTTTTGCTCAGGTCATGATCCCGGGGTCATGGGATTGACTATTATGTTGGGATCCTTGCTAAATATGGAGTTGATTTGGGATTCTCTCTCTCCCTGTGCCCCTCTCCCTCACTCTTTCTCTAAAAAATATTAAAAAAAAAAAAACAATAGGGTATTCTAGAAGAGTACAAGGTTGGCGCTCACCAGGGTAGCCCACTGGGCAGTCCACATGTGGGGTTTCTTTCCCTTGGGTAATACACTAGAGATAGAGACTGACCAAGAACAAAGCAAGGCCTCTGAAAGATTGCAGGTTAGCAAAGTCAAACTCAGAAATAGGACTCAGGCAAATACCTCCAGCTCCCAGAAGGGAATTGGAATGCTTATCAGTTTACCAGAAAAGGAATTCCATAAGGGGACTGAGGCAAACTCCCGGACTAAGGAATTAAAGCCAGCAGGGAGGTCAGGTTTGGGCCAACCAAGAACATAATTTTGAGAACTGGGAAATGATGGAAGGCTGGACCAGGGGAATCATTTCAGCGGCATAGAGATGGGACAACCAGCCTGGGTCGCTTGGCCAAATGGGAGGAGGAAACCTGAAGCCAGCCAGCCAGCCAGGACTGACTCAGGGAATTGAGGTAGTAGGGGGTTGACATGAGAGTAGCATCAGTGACCCAATGACACAGAGCTAAATATAGCCCAGGCAGTGGCTGCCATCTGTGTCACACGATCATCCATCCCCATATGTGTCAAGTTTTTAATTTTGACAAGAGATCAAAGCTTTCACGTGGACTAATGGCTTGCAAAGGAGTTTTAAAAAACTATGTAGACAAGTAGTTCCTAGACTACAGAGTGTATCTTATGGTCAGAAAGGTGTCATTTTAGAGAGATAGTGACAAATGTCAGTTCTTCTTTTTCAATCCCAAGGCAGCCTTTTATGCCTGATTTTTGCCTTCATAACTAATATTCAGACTTTCCATCATTGTTGGCACTTACAGTCAGAACTGTCCCTAGGGCCTTCCCTCGTTTGGTGTAGGATTGGCCTAGCAGAGACCATACATTTATCAGGTCGCGTTCTCCAGTTCCTGTCAATTCACCTACATTCTAGAATTTGTTTGACTGTCACAGGAAGAAAAGAATAATGTGATCAACCCCCCCCCCCCTTAAATCTTAGATTATTAGACTAAATGGGTGAGTGGGCACTGCTTGACTGACAGGACTCTTTAAGATAAATGCTGCTTCTGACCAAAAAGAGATTTGCCAAACTGCATGCTTCGTGCTTTGTCATGCTGTGGAAAACTTCAAGTGATTTAGAATCAATATGGTACAAGATACGTATAAAAGGCAAAATTTGAATTTCATTACTTTAAAATGTCAGGAATGGGCTCTGTTGGCTTAGATTAATGTTGCAATTCTTTGTCCTAAATGTGAGTAATCACATCTCTTCAAAAATGAACATGTTTCTTGAAAATGGCTGAATAAGAGCTTATATATACTCTCTGGTATCATGTAATTCACCGTTTTTCCATTTTGTTTTTCTACTGGTCTGGGATAGTTGGGGTGAACAGTGTCCTTCTAATTCCAATAGAGGTTTTTGTTCCTCTTCAGACCTCAGCAATACTAACAGGATAAGCCATTTTATAGGTGATAAGCAGATGCATGTAACTGTCACAACTCGATTCTTGATTTGAATGAAGGTGATTGACCCCTGGACTTTTTCTCCAGGTAATATGTGTTTTGAGATATGTTGCAAATGGACTAAATGTAACAACATTGACATCCACCCCTAGCTACTGACACCTAAGTCACATTGGCCTTGGTTTCCAGTTTGTCGACTAATCTTATCATAGATTACCTTTGAAAATATGTTCGGTAGCTAATCTTCATCTCATAAATAGGATCTAGTCTGTTTCTTGTATCCATTTTGTTGCTGTTGGCTGCTCTTCATAAAGGTTGATTATGATGTAAGCAAACACAATTGTGGGTATAACTAAGTAGTCTCATTGTATTGACCTAGGCAACATTTATAAAATAGATTTCTAAACAAAAATGTTGGGATAATCTGCAATTCTACTATTATCCATATGGAGATGGCTATGCTAATTATGCATATGTTATGATAAAGTAAGCTATTTTACTTCTCCGCAGGATTGTGTGAGCCTTTCTTATAAAGACAGGGAGCTCTTCGAGGAGAATTTAGAAATGGTTACATTACCAATGAAAATATTCATTCTGCTTTGTTTCAGAGGAAGTTAAGGAAGATTTGACTTTAATTTTCTTCTGAAATCAAACATTGGAATAAGTTACTAGAGTAGGCTGGAAAAATGCTTTGCTATAATTCTTTAACAGAAATCCCTTGTTCCAGGATTAGGTGCCTGGAGCAAAGAATAAGTGTCCTTAGACTCTCAGTCTGGTCTTAACCAATCTTCCATTCAAGATTTATAACACTTGTTAATTCTGGCCTCCTGGACCTGTTCAGCTTAGAGACCAAAGGTAAAAGCACTGTTGTCCCCAAATTTGAACTCCAGACCCATACATCCATCTGTCTGTTGCACAGGTATTTCAAATTCAGTCTCTGCCAGAAAGAACTTTGTATCAGTCTCACAGCCTATAAGACTATATAGTCCCAATGCACTCTTTTGATTACTACTGATCGAAAATCATTTAATCAGGCTTTTTTTTTCCTTTCAAGAAACATTTATTGAGAACACTTCAGGCACTGTGCTAAGTGCTACCTAGAGGTACAAAGAGATAATGCCCTGATACACATAATTAAGCGTTTCCTTTGCTTCAATCCTAGCAGGGTATACAGCCCTATTTTTTAACCATTTATAATTATTCATTGATCTGCATGATTTCTCATGAGACTCTGAGCCCCCTGGCATATCTAAAAGTTTCATTTTTAAATGTTCCAAGAATTATTGAACCAACATTTAATGGATGCCAAGATGATATGGAAAGACACCCAGTTTTCTAGGCTAGAACAGTAGGTCTCATGAATCATTTATCAGCATACTCACCCCCATTGATCTTGTTCACTTCTGGTCTATAATTAGGTAAATATTAGTATTGAGATTTGGGCAATAGCTCATACGCAATCTTTAGATGCTGTACCAGTAAGTCAACAATTATACAACCAGCCATAAGGAATCAATTTTGCAAGCTTCTGTGTGTGATTTTGATTCATCAGAATTTGAAAATAATCAGTTTATAGGTCAAATCTGTTCCAGTTAGTGTCTTTGTACTGTCAGCAGGCAAATACCAGAAAGAGATGTAGAGATTGCAGGTAAATGGAAGTTTCATGTAGAATCTTACAGTGTTAGCACTGTAAGGGGACTGCGGTTCCTGTGAGGTCACCATCATTCTTAGTAACTGTTTAAAGTCGTGTCTGTTTACACATATATTTTTTGAAAGTTTAAAAGATTATGCAAGAATATTAAAGGATTAACCTTTTTATTTTATTTTTTTAACTTTATTATTTATAAAGAGAGAGAGAGAGACAGCACGTGCTTGAGCAGGGGAGGGGCAGAAAGACAGGGAGAGAGAATCCCAAGCAGGCTCCACCCTGTCAGCGCAGAGCCCAACACAGGGCTCGATCTCGCAGACTTTCAGATCATCGCCGGAGCCAAAATCGAGAGGCAGACACTTAACCAACTGAACCACTCAGGTGCCCCTAAAGGATTAACGTTTGTAAACAGAGAATGCTAAACTGGTAAAATGTTGCAGATGGCATGATCAACAACAAAACATTCCAGTTAGCATTATATTCATCAATTAAATGGTAGGAGAGAGACGTAGTTATAAGATTATGACACCAAAAATATTTTTTTTAATTATGTAGTACTGGGGCGGCTCGGTGGCTCAGTTGTTTGAGCGTCAGACTCTTGATTTGGGCTCAGGTCATGATCAGAGTTTGGGAAACCAAGCCTGGAGTCAGGATCCTGTCTGCCCCTCTCCTGCTCTCTCTCTCTCTCTCTCTCTCTCTCTCTCTCTCTCTCTCTCTCAAAATAAGTAGCCATTTTTAAAAATAAATGAATAAATAAATCATGTGGTATTTGCTACAATCCAGTTTCTTTTTCCTAGAAATTCAAAATATGGATAACTCTAGAAATTGGAAGCCGGTTATCAAGAATTATTGAAAGGTTGAAAGGAGTTTGCTTTTTTTTTTTTTTTCATTTTAGCCACATGTGAAACAAATTGCTTGTTTTTTTTTTTCAAATGGAGGAGTGAGGTGATTGTTAGGGAGTTCTATGGAGCATGACCAACTGGCTAAGTCCCTGCAGTAAAGGGGGACTAAGGTAGGTACCTGAGTGAGTAGGGATAAGTCAGTAAGAGATGAACAAGCTAGTCTTGGAGTATTGTTACCCACTAGAGCAAACCCCTCCCCTAGAAGGGATAAAAATACACTCTTGACTTGGGACATCAATTTGTGCTACTATTATAAACCTTCCTTCAGTTATTCATCTCTTATGAATATAGTTACTTCATTTATAATGGTGGTTATTGCTGTTTGTCTTCTTTGTGGAGGGGAGGCGGCCGCATGCAGTGTTTCTCCAGAACTCCAGAAACTCCAGTGTTTCTCTAAGAGGCAACAAGCCCCTTTCCTGGAGATTCCTACAATCACTACAGTTCTTTCCCAGAGATACTCCTCATCTCACATGAGGTCGAGACTTGGAATTTGCATTTTTGACAAGTGCACCTATAGACCGCCAACATCAGACAGTCTGGGGAAATGTCAGCTTGCTTAATTGTTTGCCCATTGATTGCAGTGTTCAAAGTGGGAGTGTGTAGAGATGTGTTCCATGGCTTTTTACTCCTGGAAGTTACATCCCCTTTATGTGAGGCCCTAAACAGCGTTTAGACAAGAGGCCATTCGCTCTGGGTGGCTCAACTGTGAATATCTCCCAAACCCGGCATTGGATGAAATGATTGACCTCTGTAGGAAAGAAGAGTGAGACTTGAGTAGACTCTGTATGAGAAATATCACTAGTCCTTTGTACTTTGCCCTCTTCTAAGAAATTTGTAGCCCTTTGGTTTTTAATGGTTTGAAAGAATTCTGGTTTGCCAGAGGTGAACTTTGCCTTTTTTTCTCATTTCTCATTCACTTGTCCACATTCACGGACAATGCCTGATAAATGTCTTGGTAATCGTCTTTGGAGTTTCTGCATTTAATATACAGTAAAAAAGAAATATTCTCTACTACTTTATGTTTAATACCAATTTGAAACGCTTTTTAAATATACAGACGTGACATTTTTGAGTCTTTGATCCTCACTGCTGAGACAATGTTTAAATGCCCTATCAATTAACCCCAGTTAGGATTTTTCATTCACTGACACTTAAGAAAATATAAATTAGAATGTCACCACCAAGTTTCTGACTCAGCTTTTTTTTTTTTTTCCCTCTCCGTAAGTTTCTCCTGAGATTAGCTAGCCATGTTGTTCCAATGTATGTATCCTTGAAAGATACCCACAAAGGGAAAAAAAGAAAATTGCTTCTTTGGATATTACAAATCAGAGTAGTGGTCCATAAAAGCTTAGTGTAGTTGGTGCTTTAACTTATTACATCAAGCTGGGGATGTTGAATCATAAAGTAGAAAATGTCTCTTTTTCCAAAATAATCCTCAGAACTGAAAGGCACAAAATAAGATGTAGGTTACACCTAAACTGATGAGTCTTTTGAAATCTTCCCCATAGTGTATATTCTCCACCTGGGGATTTTACATGGCTGAGCTAAATATAAGATACGGTCTGTTGGAGGATTTTAATATCAAAAAATGCCAGTTTCATCAGAACACAGAAGAGGATCTGCCCAAGAACCATGGAACTAGACACTGTTATGACTCATACATTTCTGCCTTGACAAATTTCTGTTTTAATGTCAGACATTTGGTGATTAATTTCAGGTTTGTCATTTTCCATATTTGCATAAGGTCCAGCCAGAGTGACTGTGCAAATGCTTTTCTTTAATTGAATTTGATTGTATTGCCTACACTGGTATAGAAATTATGTCTATAGTAAATATTTCCAATAGCAATTAAATATATGCACATATTACTAAAGCAATGAAAATCGCATGAGGAGATCTGTATCGTCCCTCTGCTCCAAAGACAAAACACCAGGAGAAAAGTTAAAGTCTAAATTTTGGATGGATACATCTATAGATATAGATATCCATGAGAATAGAATATAAAATATATTTTGTATGAAATGATTTCAAATGTTATAAATAAATCCTTTAGAAGAGAAAAATGATTCTGTGTTCTGCTATGAAGTGTTAATCATCTATAAACTTTGAATATTTTAGGATAAGTGTTTTCGTCAATAGGATGATCTTTTGGGGGAAAATTGAGATGGTTTAATCCCAAAGCTACTTAAAATTAAAACAACTGTTTTACATTGTTGCTTTGAACCATATTTTAAAAATAAATTAACGAATAATCATAGGGGTGTCAGAACCTGTATCAGTTTTTTTTTTTTTTATCACGGTATAACAAATTACCATAAACTTAGTGGCTTAAAATAACATCCAGTTATTCAAGTTTCATGGAAGTCCAGGCAGGCTTGGCTGGGTTCTCTGCCTTTGGTACCACAGAGTTAATATTAAGACGATATTAAGGTGTTATCTAGCCCAGGCTTATATCTCTGGATGCACTGGAACAAAATCTGATTCCAAGCTCCTTCAGATCGTTAGCATAATTTGGTTCCATATAGTTAATAGGACTGAAGTTTCCGCTTCCTTGCTAGCTGTTGGCTGGGGCTGTTGCTGGCTTCTAGAGGACATCCACGTTCCTTGGCTCATGGCCCCCTCCATCTCAAAGCTAAGGATAGCAGGCAGGATCTCGCTTGTGCATCCCATCCCTCCCCCCCCCCCCCCCCCCCGGCTTCCCCTTCTGCCTTTTAAAAGACCGAGTAGATCAGGCTTCGATGATAATGCCCATTAAGGTCACCCTAGTGGGGACTTCAATTACAACTGCCAAATTCCTTCATAGCAGCAGCTATGTTGGTGTTTGATTGAATAACCCTGGAACCTGGGAGCCATCTTTAGAATCGTGCCTACCACAGAACTCTTGTTAATACAGCTCTCTGAAGGCCGTCTTCATCTTGGTGACAAACTGCCTGCGAATTCTAGCCTTGCAGATACAAACTTTAAAAATGTTCAGCAAGTATCATGCAATACAACATTAACAGGGAATTTGGAAGAGTTTGAAGTGTCTTATTAAGCCACAGAAAGAAAATAAGTTTCATTTTATGGGGAATGAAAAAGAGAATGTTACTCACCTTAACTAGGACTTTTAAGGCATTTGATTTTTGTCAAACTTCCCAAGTGACCTGAATGATTACAATAGTACATTATGAAATTCACTAATCCAAAACTGTTCACTGTACTACCAGAGAAGAATGACAAATCTGGTTAAAAAAACAACTCACGGGGCGCCTGGGTGGCTTGGTCGGTTAGGCGTCCGACTTTGGCTCAGGTCATGATCTCACCGTCGGTGAGTTCGTGCCCCGCGTCGGGCTCTGTGCTGACCGCTCAGAGCCTGCAGCCTGTTTCCGATTCTGTGTCTCCCTCTCTCTCTGCCCCTCCCCTGTTCATGCTCTGTCTCTCTCTGTCTCAAAAATAAATAAACCTTAAAAAAAATTTTTTTAATAAAAAAATAAAAAAAAAACAACTCACATCATTATAGGAATAGTTATTTTCTCTATTCCTCTTCTTTATAGAGACATATGGTTGCTAGAAATAGAGGTCTTACCAAGATATTTATATAACACCATGGAATGAAATATACTATTTTCCATAAACATTAGCTCACCTCGTTGTTTATGCTATTTGACACCTTGACTCAAGGTCACAGAGCAAGCTGGTATTCCCAATATTTTTTGTTAAAAGGGATATACAAAATAAGATTTCATACCCTCTGTTGTCGACCTCTTTGTACTTAAGTACCCTTTAATACGTTGAGAGTTTATGTTTTAAATCCCTAATAGAGGTGAAGGGCAGCTGGTCACCATCCTTTGTAGGAGGCCCCTACAAAGGGGGGGGTGAGGGGTATCTATACAGACACAGAAGAAAGTTTCAAGTTAGAAATAAGATATTGCTCAAACTAAACACGGATCATTAGATAAAAAGACACCCTGGCACAGGATTCCATAGAGATGCCACATTTTGACGTCAAGAATTCTTGTCAATCTTTTAACAATTTGACCTCGATACCTGTGGTCTTAGAAAAGAGGTCTATTTCCCACCTGTGTTCTTCATCTATACAAAGCATTCTAAGGACTGATATGACAAACCGTATATAGAAGAATTATCTTTCATCCTTAAGATGAAAGTGGATTAGTAAATAGAGTGTCACGTTAGGATGATGCTGAATGTGGATAAATATCTTAAAGCCCATGGGATGACACCATGTACGTCCCTAAAATGAGTCCTTGAATCAACAAACTACAGGGAAGTCAAATATTTGACCCTGACGTCTTCTCCCTAATTTGATTATGAAGCCAGATTTCTTTAAAATTGGAGAAACCTTTTGGGTGCTGCATTTGCTCTATTCTAACTACTACTGTTGTTTCACCCTGCAGCTTGTCAATTATGCACCGAGAGCCGTGGAAACGCAGGCCCTGTGTCTTATTTGGGCATTCCTTTAAAAGTTCCTCCCTGGGCTTCTGTACCATACAGTTAGACATGTGGTTTGATCCAGTAAGTGAACGGGTCCCACTCTGAGGATTAAAACTATCACACTGTTGGGACGCCTGGGTAGCTCAGTCAGTTGAGCGTCCGACTTTGGCTCAGGTCTTGATCTTGCAGTTCATGGGTTCGAGCCCCACATCGGGCTCTGTGCTGACTGTTCAGAGCCTAGAGGCTGCTTTGGATTCTGTGTGTCTCTCTCTGCCTCTCCCCTGCTTGCTCTTGTGCTCTCTTGCCCTCTCTCTCTCTCTCAAAAATAAATAAACATTAAAAAGGAAAGGACTATCACACTTTTAACATCAGGTCTCATGGTAGCAGACCCATGGCAGGTCACTCGATGTCAAACATGTGTGGGTGCTTTGAGCCACAATAAGAAAGCTGCCCCTTGATTCAGGAAATGGAGTATCTCTTTATCATGTTAAATCTTGCCTAAAAGGAATATAAGTGTTGCGACCCGACGCCCATCCAAGTTTTCATTTCTGTGCTATGGCACACTGCCACATTCATGTGTGGGCTTCTCAGATAATAGGCATTTCTTCTTGAACTTCATCTCCCAAACAGGCTGCTGGTGAGCACAATTTACCCTGGAACATCTTGGCTGAAATCCGTCAAGTCACCGAAAGTTTTGATGACGTGTCAGGGTATGTGTGAGAGGGACAAACGAGAAAAGAAGCGGTACTTAGACCCTCACTTGGTACTTTTCACCCCATTGTGAAAATGGGGTATTTCCTTTTTTTTCTCTTTCTTCACTTTCGTGCAGATAGAAATCCCTCTGCTCTTGAATGGATTCCTAGATCTTATTATGGAGAAAACGTTTTGAGAATTGTATAGAAAAGAAAGCTATTCACTAAGCTGAGTAAAAATCCATTTATATTTGATACAGTATATACTTTCAACAATAAAATCCAACTTTATCGGCTTAAAATCTCATTGTGTTGGAACATGTAATGTGAAATCTATCCTCTTAACAAATTGTAAATGTACAGTATATTGTTTCCGATTCTTACAATGTTATACAGCAGATCTCTAGAACTTACTCATCTTAACTGAAACTGTGTGCCTCTTGATAAAGAATTCCTCATTTCTCCCTCCTCAGGCCCTGGGAACCACCATTCCAGTCCTTTGGCTTTATGCATTTGACTATTTAGGTACCTCATTTAAGCAGAATCATGCAGTCTGGTACTTTTCTTTCTGTGTCTGACTTATTTCACTTAGCATAGTAGCCTCAAGGTTCATCCGTGTTGTCGCCTATGACATTCCCTTCTCTTGTAAGGCTGACTAGTACTTCAGTGTGTATACCACATTTTCTTTATTCACTTATCTGTCAATGGGCATTTAGGTTGTTTTTACATACTGGCTATTATAAATAGCGCTGCAGTGAACATGGAGGGCTTGTATCTCTTTAAGATCCTGATGTCAATTCTTTGGGATATATATACCCAGAAGTGAGATGCCGGATCATATGGTAGTTCCATTTTTTTTTAATGTTTGTTTATTTTGAGAGAGAGAAAGCATTTGTGTGAGTTGGGGAAGAGGGGAGAGAGAATCCCAAGCAGGCTCAACACCGTCAGCACAGAGCCCCATGCAGGGCTCGATCTCACGAACTGTGAGATCATGACCTGAGCCAAAATCAAGAGTTGGATGCTTAACTGGCGGAGGTGCCATGGTAGTTCCATTTTTTAATTTTTGAGGAACTTCCATACTGTCTTGCATAGTGGCTGCACACATTTACGTTTCTACCAACAGTGCACAAGGGTTCCCTTTCTCCACATTCTCACCAGTACTTACTTCTCCTTTTTATGCTATCCATTTTGACAGGTGTGAGGTGTCATTTCATTGTGGTTTTGAATGACCATTAGTCATGGTGCCCATACACACACACACACACACACACACACACACACACACACACAGGTACGTAGACCTGTTGGCCATTTGTGTGTCGTCATTGGAGAAACGTCTATTCAATTCCTTATCCCATTTTTAACTGGGTTATTAGGGGGTTCTATTGTTATTACTGAGTCTTAGGAGTTTCTTACATATTTTGGAGATGAACACCTAATCAGGTCCATGGTTGCAAATATTTTCTTCCATTCTATAGGATGCCTTTTCACTCGGATGGTTATTTCTTTCCTGGGCAGAAGCTTTTTGTGTTTTTTTTTAATGTTTATTTACTTTTAAGAGACAGAGACAGAGTGTGAGCAGGAGAGGGGCAGAGAGAGAGGGAGATGCAGAATCTGAACCAGGCTCCTAGCTGTCAGCACAGAGCCCAACGTGGGGCTCAAACGCACTAACGAGATCATGATCTCAGCCGAAGCTGGCCACTGAACAGACTGAGCCACCCAGGCACCCATCCTGTGCAGAAGCTTTTTAGATTGATGCAGGACTACTTGATTTTGTCTTTGTTTTTTGTGCTTTGGATGTCATATCCATGAAGTCATTGCTAAAACATGAAGCGTCCAACCCTGTTTTCTTCTAAGAGTTTTACAGTTTTGGGTCTCACGTTTAAGTCTTGCATGCATTTTGAGTTGATTTGTGTATGAGAAAAGGGTCCGATGATATACTGTTATATATGGATATCCACTTTTCCCAGCACCATTTGTCGAAGAGGCTATCCTTTGCCCATTTCGTGTTCTTAGCACCTTTGTTGAAGATTAGTTGACCATATATAAAATCCAACTTCACATTATAATGACTACACTTATAATAGCCAATATTTGGGGCGCCTGGGTGGCTTGGTCGGTTGAGCGTCCAACTTCGGCTCAGGTCATGATCTCACGGTCCGTGAGTTCGAGCCCCGCGTCGGGCTCTGTGCTGACAGCTCAGGGCCTAGATCCTGTTTCGGATTCTGTGTCTCTGTCTCTCTCTGCCCCTCCCCTGTTCATGCTCTGTCTCTCTCTGTCTCAAAAATAAATAAACGTTAAAAAAAATTTTTTTTAAATAATAGCCAATATTTAATGAGGGTTCACTGGCACACCGATCTAGGCTCTTTATATATACTACCTTATTTAATGCTCACAGTAACAGTATATTACTACCAACGATTGATAGATGAGGAAACTGAGGCACACAGAGGCTAAGGAACTTGCTCAAGGTCGCACAGCTGGCTAATCGTAGCCTTGCAGTTTGAACCCAGAGCATCTGAACTATTACCACTATGCTGTAGTTGTTTTGAAAGGCATATTATTCAAAAATATCTTTAGAAAACAGTTATAGAGGCACCTGGGTTGCTCAGTCGGTTGAGCAACTGACTCTTGATTTTGGCTCAGGTTATGATCCCAGGGTCTCTGCACTGAGTGTGGAGCCTGCTTATGAGTCTCTCTCTCTCCCCCTCCTAGCCCTCTTCCCTGCTTGCATGCTCTCTCCTCTCTCTCTAACAGAAAAAAAGAAAACAGTTATAGGCACTCACTTGCCCCAACGGAGAGTCCTTAAACACAAAGCTCTTCTCTAAATCAGTGGAGAGGAGCTAAGACGAAAAGAGACATTTTTCCAAATTTTTATTATGTTCTCAACACCTGAACTTACAGCACTAACTCAAAAGTAGTCCCTCTTCAATAATAATTACAATTAATGTTTGCAACACCGTACAAAGAGCTTTCACTTACAATTCTCTTAATTCTAAAGACTGAAATGTCAAATGCATAAAAAAATGTCAATATATTGGTTAAAATATAAAATAGTTAAAATATCGGTTCCTCTTTTTTTGTCATTGCCTCTTTCGTATATTGTTTAACTCTCTCAACAAATAAGTAATTTGTGTTATTACTGTGACCACGTTCTACTTGAAAAGTTGTACTCTAAGTAGTTAAAAGACTCACCCTTGCTTGCAGTACCAAATAATGAGCTTCGATGGTGGGAAGGCAAAAGAGGACAGAAAAATGAATTATCAAGTGGAAAAATAAGCCATGAAACATTTTGGAAATATTTTCTATGTGTGTCTTGATTATTCAGTCAATATTAGTTACTGTTTGTGGACTAGGGAGACTCTTAACTATTCCTTTTCTCTCTTTTCATTCTCCCTTTTTGTCAGTTTTACAGCTTATTAAAGAGAATGAGAAGGTGAAAAGATTAAACAAAACTACTTAATAAGAGAGAAGATTTGAAATGAAGGGAGCTAAAAATTAAAACAAGACTATCTACAAGCTTTCTTTTCCTCTTCTGTTATCCTCTCTCATAAGTTTCTGCTATTGGCTGTGAAATATGAATTATTCATAAGCAATGTAGGCCAGAGGCCCATACATCTGCCTTAAAGTTTATGTGACTGCGTATTAAAGGCCTGATCTGCTTCTTTATAATTATGGTATCTAGAATTAAGGAATCATTCTTTAGAGCAATAGGGAATTATGCTTGTGTTGCTTGATTGTGCATCTAGACTTATCACAATGGCAAATTTCACATTCAAAGACTGTCAAAAGACACTTACGGATACCATAGCCATGCTTCTGCCTCTCCAGTTAAAGGGTAAATTCAGTCTATCTTCTCTGCATCTGAGAAGCTCTGTCCAAAGTTTCAGAGCTCTGGTCAACCTTATTTTTGCTAAATAGCCTTCCAAAAGAGAGAGGGAAGGCATGGCTCAACTCAGAATAAAAGGAAAAATTGGATAAGGGATGAGCTTCTATCTTTCCAAAAGTCATGTTCCGCTTTGGTATATCGATACAGTGTGTATCAACTCATGTGGCTTTAACCAAGTCTCAGAAGTTTTAAAGGGAAGTCTTCATGTACTACATACAAATGACAGTTGGACTCATTGGTTCTGTATATTAATTGAAACAATGCTGGCCGTTATTCTTAGCGTGGACGCTGTATCCGTATATCCATATTAAACATATATTTTAAAATGTCCGTAGCCACAAGTGGAGCGATATGCTTGCCAAATTGACCCTAAAACGTTTCCTATCCCTCTGACATGTTGGATACTGTATTTCACAACTGAGGTAACTTACTGCCTCTTTTCTCCACTCTTCCTTCTCTCTCCTGCAGGTACAATTTTGCCTTCTAGAATTTTAGTGCCAGCCAGTGATCAGTTCTCACAATTAAATAAACAAGGAGAGTGTGTGGGACTGTACTATATCGAATCTGTTACTAATGAACGGACAGAAATCACAATTACAGTGTATGGAATTCTCGAAGGAATTCACCACCCCAAAGCAATTTCATTCCCAATTGCCCCTATTAACAAAGAAAATGTTACTAGAGTTTGTAGGGTAGAATCTATTGAAGAGAAATAATGCCACTTTTGTTTCAATGACTACTTATATTGAGCTTTATATATTTTGGGACTGAGTTTCATTCTGATACTGTTTTTTTTCCTTTCTCATTCTTAAGCGTAAGAAATTTATAACTCCCTCTTTTCTTCCACTTCACTCCTGAATGGAATTTTAAATCATAATGGGATGAATGGTACCCAGCTGGGGTTTTAAATGTGTAATCTATATTGAGAGAGTAAACAAGATAAACACACTCTTTGTGGCAGTGTGGCAATCTGAAATTTCTCTTGAAAAAGTACTTGGAACGAAGATGCACCGCGATGCTAATAATCACATTTGGGGGGCAGCAGGGAGGGGGGGAGTAAAGGATCTATGAGGTGGCATCCCTGTAGTTTCCAAGGGTTCTTGAGGAAGAAATACCGATGTGGGAATGAGAAATATTCTACTCAAGTTAAATGAGCTATAAGATTCGAGGGAGAGGCCACTGTAGCAAATTTTGTTCTCTGTGTCTCATGTTAGGTCTCCTGGTAGTTTGTTCATTTGCAAAGGAGGAAGCTGAGTTAAATGCTCCTCAGGATCTGTCCCAGCTACTACAATTCCAAGTGCAGTGTTTTTGCACCAAGATCAATGTTCTTGTTTGCACACCTGCTTTGGGTTTTAACACATCTGCTCTTAAAAGATGCCTAAGTTGGTAACCAGTTGTGTTCCTTCTAGCATTGCCTCGTATCCAGGACTCGGTTTGTACAATGGGATCTAATTTACTTTCTAAAAAAACATTAAAGCTGTCAAAGAAAGTTACTAGCTTTAAGGTATGTGGCCTATTTTTCTATAACTAAAAAAATAAATAAATAAACCATAACCTTTCCCAAATGGCATATTTATAATACCTTTAGGTTTCCCAGGTAATATTTGTCAAAGAGGTGGACATGAGTTGTAAACCGATTGCAAATATTGGATCAGTTGTCACCGAAATCAAACTGGCCGTGTACTTAAGAATTTTCAAAACAGAACGGAACTGAGCGCTGCATTTTAGAATCAGATTAGCTAGCGGACTGTAATCGATTGGGAAAGAGGTGATCCCTTGGAGACAAAGACAAAGCAAATCAAAGCCTTAGGCAGAAACCATTAGCAACCGATCCAGTAGCAAGTAAGTGGCTCTGGGGCAGCATGAAAGCTTTTGAAGTGTCTAAGTGGCAATTTCCTGTTGTTCCCAGCTCTACAGATTTATTTCAGGAACATTCCTAAAGCCTACAACCTGGTGAGGTTGAATGGAGGTACATGATCTCCCCTCATCTAAGAAAAGACCAATTTTTGTGTCTTTCCATCCCTGAAGTTTTTTTGCAATCACCTTTTTTCATCAATGTCATATAAAATATGCCCAGAACACAGCCTCTGACTTATGTGCCTTCACTTAATGGCATTTCAGTAACTTTACCACTGACTCAGACGCTTAATAAACCTGTAATGTAATAGGTATTCTTTGCTTTGTAATTGCGAAGAAAGTACATTTTAATTCAGCCGAGTAAGACAGCTAAGTGGAAATTTGTGTAGATAACAGAAATAGTCTTATTCTAATTACATTTTGGGAATTATCAGTACATTTGTTGCCAGGTGGCCTGGGGAGACCTCTGGGCCGTGCCTGGGGTCTCCCCCCATTGGTCCTTGGGATATCACTGGAGGCTGTCCGTCTTGTTGCGGGACCGAATTCAAGGACAGAGGAGACACAAGAGCCCAGGGGTACAAGTAGGAAAGTTTATTAAAGTGAAAGTACTCTCTGGGGATGTGGGAGAAGGAGAGCTCAACTGACAGCTGCCTACCCCAGGGGGTGGGTCTCTGTCTGTTATTGATGGTTGTTAACTAGGTGGTGGAATAATTGTTAGCTGGGGAGGGGATTTCTTTGGGAGCAGAGTTTTGTGCCTTTTTTCCCTTACTGGGTCAAGGGTTTCCAGCCTCCTTTGTCTTGGTCTGGCCGGGTCCGGGCTTCTCATGGCTTTATTTTAAAAGTGTTGCCAGGACAGGTCTCTGGCTTTCCCAGAATAGCTGTGACTCCCCCTGGCCTCCAGGCACACTGTTAAAACCTAACTAACTGCCTACTCTAACATACCAAGAATAAGTATTTGTTTATATGGTGTATTTAAGAAAGAATACCCTAAGGAAGTGAGATAGGCACAATATGAAGATAAATGGAAAATAACGGTGGACTTATAAATACTATTAGGAGAGGGGCGCCTGGGTGGCTCAGTCGGTTGAGCGTCCAACTTCGGCTCAGGTCATGATCTCGCAGTCTGTGAGTTCGAGCCCCGCATCGGGCTCTGTGCTGATGGCTCAGAGCCTGGAGCCTGCTTCGGATTCTGTGTCTCCCTCTCTCTCTCTGACCCTCCCCCGCTCATGCTCTGTCTCTCTCTCTGTGTCAAAAATAAATAAAACATTAAAAACAATTTAATAAATAAATAAATAAATAAATAAATAAATACTGTTAGGAGACATGAGACTTAAAAGCTGGTTTCTAAGAGCCAGCATACTTCAAAATCGGACAATATAAAATATAGTCATGTAGCTAGGTAGGAACCAATAATAGTTGGATTTGTGTTATTCAAGTATATAACTCTGTGATCATGCTGAAAATTCCTTGAGTAGGGGCTGGAATTAATAGACTCCAAAGACATTTAGTATTTGTTCTCTCTGGTGGCTTTCATCTTAAATATGCTGAGGCTATTTCTGTCTGATAATTTATGCTTCTAAGCTTCTTCAAGTCACTTTATTTAAGTGCTAACAAAAACTGTTCAGAATTTTACAGGTTTAATACAAATTAAAAATTCTTCCGGTGGGTGCAAAGGCATGGTTATCAACTGGAGAAGACTTCTTTAGCCCCCAGCCTGGGTTTTTCCTCCTTCATTCTTAAATGTTTGTTTATTTTTGAGAGGGGGGGGGGAGCAAGGGAGGGACAGAGATAAAGAAGGGGACAGAGGATCCAAAGTGGGGCTCTATGCTGATAGTAGATATCCCAATATGGGCTGGAGCTCACAAACCTGTGCGCTCATGACCTGAGCTGAAGTCCATCGCTTAACAGAATGAGCCACTTAGGTGCCCCCTCCTTCATTCTTATCCACACTCTACGCGTCCTTTACTTATCTAATGACTCTTCACCTGCTTTGAAGCTATCAACCTGCTCTCAGTGCTCAAGTTTTCCTTTTGCCTCTTGTCGAGATTTGTTTTTAATCTATATTCAAAGTCAGTCTTTAAAACCAAGCAGGTTATTTAATTCTGTAGGTGTCTGTGTCTTTCATGTAAAATGGAGAGTTTCATAAAATAAATCCCATAAACAGGTCAAACTTTCCTTGCCCAATAGTAATTGTGTTACTCCCGCTCCACCCCCCTCTTCTGTGATTGCCCTTGGCAACAAGCTGGTGCGTTGTCACAGGCCGGGGTTTTTAGGAGCCATGGCTGAGTGGGGAATTGAAGAAAACTGGTCCCCAACTGCCTGTATGAAGCAATATGAGCCCAGACTCCCTACTCTTGGTAAAGCAGCCTAGTAGAGAAAGATTACTGAAATATCAAGTCTACCAGGATTGTAAAGAATAAAATCTAGAAATGAGAGGAGACTACGCAAAGATGGTAAGGTTAGAATATTGGAGTTGTTGCAGAGGAAGACCTTCCCTTTAAGGTCCTTCTAGGTGGATTTAGAATCAAATTGATGGGACAGATGAACAGGAGAAAATCAAATTTAATAGGTGTACATACAAGGAATCCATACAAACGTGAAATTGCAAAGACAACGAGGCAACATGAAACTTATTTGAGCTAAGGAGATGGGTAGGGTCTGAAGATACCAAAGGGAGAAAGCTATTAGCAGGAAGGTGAAAGGAGATGTTTTGAAAAACAAGGGTTGTTTATTATGCAGGTAAGTTTCTCCGGTAAAGGAGAGTCTGTTATTAGCTCTCTTCCTGGTACAGGTTCTCCTTTCCGATGTAAACTTAGGCAGTTGGGGTCCTGGAAGAGAGCCTTTTCTGCATCTGCTGGGTTTTGTACACTTTTAATTCAAAATCATGTTCACGCCAAAGTGGCCCATGTTGGAGCAGACTGCCCTAGGCCCCTACAAAACAGACACAAAACATAAAGCTTGGAGAGACCTGTGAGGCATTTGCAGAGGTAAAAGGTGGAAGGTTTCCAGAGAAACCTGTAACTGAGTGCCTGTGAGAGAGAATAAGGAGACCTGAAGATGGTGAGTCACACTGGACACAGTAAGCGTGAGTTTTTCCTGATGTCTCACCAGTAAATCCTTTGGAACCTCAACCTTCTGACTTTGAGAACATACAGTCTCCATAGATTTTTGTCCAGCCTTTAGTTGACACAGATTGCATGGAGGGTCTTCAGTACATAAATATAAATAAATGAAACAGGTCAGGGAAGGAGTCGGTGAACTGAGATATATGTGCCCCGTAAGTGGATAGTTGTGCTGGTGGTTAAAATGTAGCAGCCACGGACACATCTTGCCAAATAACTCAGGACTTCAAGAAACGCTTGAAATATTTACCTTCAGGTGAAATCTCTAAAATAATTGTTAATGTTGGGAGACAAGTCAAGGAAATTGAGTTTGTATCTCTCTCTCCCAGTGGAGTCAGTCATTGTTTTACTCAATAAGACACAGAAGTTCAGAAAAATAATCCTGTAAGTTATGCTGGTGGCACACAGATGTTTAGTGTCACAGCCCAGCTATGGATACAATCTCCTGATTCTCCTGAAGGATTTTTCTCACATGATTATGAAATTCAGGAAGATCGTTTGTGAGGGATGGACGCTGGAAGAATTTCAGGTTGTAATAGAAGTAAAATACCATTCTCTAAAAAATACCTTAAGCGAAACAAATTTTCTTCAATCTGAAATTATCCGATTTCTTTTCACCAAATCAATGAATAATGAATGATATACAGTAACTTTTCTTATGCTTACTAATTCAAAAGTCCCTTGGGTGAAAAAATAAAAAGGAAACCAAACTACCCTAGAGTCTAAGCATTAAGTTGCCCTACAATGGGAATTTGTATTCTCCTTGTTAAGGATCTTTTATTTAGAAGCAAACCCATTTCTTCAAAAATAATAGAATTGTTCAGGACAAATATGGTTTGAGAATAATAAAGAGGTATAAGTTTCTTTCTGCAATTGTTTTCTTACCTTAATAACCTATTTTCCAAAAAGATTAGTTCAAAAAATATCCAACACCACGTGATTACTGTTCAGGCTGTGTGTGTGTGTGTGTGTGTGTGTGTGTGTGTGTGTGTTTAAAGTATCTCAACTAATGCCTTTGTCTCCAGTAATTCCCCCCGAGTACTGTCTATACCATTCGGTTTTTCTTTTAAAGAGAGATTTTTATATACCATAATTATTAGATAACTCAACTGATAACTTTTTTACCATTTGATCACAATAGCCTTTTTCTGCTTGTAATCATGAGTATGCTACTTGACAGCGTAAGAAGATTCTGTCATTTCTTTTTTTCTTTTTCTTTGAACGATGGCAGAATTAATGTTTAGCGTGGGGGGAAATAAGACCAGGTTGTGAAACCCATTACAATTACATTTGTTGGCAATGTACCTAACACCGCACTAGCCACACAGGCTACAGAATTCATTATAAACATATCTGTCCACAATCAGGTGATATTAGTGAAGGAAGAGTCACTTAGAAAGCAGAAAAGAGGCACCTGGGTGGCTTAGTGGTTGAGCATCCAGCTTTGGCTCAGGTCAGGATCTCAAGGTTTACGAATTCAAGCCCTACATCGGTCTCTGTGCTGACAGCTGGGAGCCTGGAGCCTGCTTCAAACTCTGTGTCTCCCTCTCTGTCTGCCCCTCCCCTGCTCATGCTTTCTCTCTTTCTCTCTCTCTCTCTCTCTCTCTCTCTCTCTCTCTCTCTCTCAAAAATAAACGTTAAAAAAAAGGAAAGCAGGGGCGCCTGGGTGGCACAGTCGGTTAAGCCTCCGACTTCAGCCAGGTCACGATCTCGCGGTCTGGGAGTTCGAGCCCCGCATCAGGCTCTGGGCTGATGGCTCAGAGCCTGGAGCCTGTTTCGGATTCTGTGTCTCCCTCTCCCTTTGCCCCTCCCCCATTCATGCTCTGTCTCTCTCTGTCCCAAAAACAAATAAACGTTGAAAAAAAAATTAAAAAAAAAAAAAAAAAGGAAAGCAGAAGAAGTGATGTTTTCTTGAAATAAGGACTGTGTGTCCAGAAAAGTGACCAACTTGGCTATAAAGGCAAGCTGCAGCCTCCTACTGAACATGATAAAAACATGTAATACTACAGATCTTCTGAGGAGCCCCATGAATAGACATTGTCTGTGAATAATTCAAAGGTACAGTTTGGCTTACAATAATTTCTAACAGGACTAGACAATTCATAGCAATGACGTTTTGTTTTTAAGATTGGCTCAAATTAATACAGTGACAAATACTGCCTGCAAGTTGGCAAACTTCAGTACTAATCTGGGAAGTATAAAATAAGATATCATTCTTTCACCCAAATAATTAGAAACAAATTAAATTGGATAATATAAATATTTTGGCACAAATATTGAAAATGCATATGCTCTACATTGCTGGTAGGAAAGTAAATTTGGTGAGCCATTTCTTTGGGTTGACCATTTGCCAACCGAATTTTTGAATTTTCAGTTTTTAAATTGATGATTAAACCGTTTTCTTTCTGAATATCTAATCTAAGATACAAGGGTGTTCATTGCTGCATTTCTCATAATAGTAAATCTTGGTAACATCCTGAATGTCTATCAATAGCAATGCAGATTGCTTTTAGCATAATCATTTTATGGAATCCTCTATAGTTACTGAAAACAATTTTAAGTAATCCATACTTCCTAAAATAGACCTCAAAAACAGTGCTCTTATGTATGCAACCAACTATAAGGTTCCTAGCCCAGCTGTTGGTAATTAAGAGATGAGTTACCTTTTTCTGAAATGTGTGAATGTTTTACCATAGCCTATATTATCAAATTAAAAATAAATATGGATTTAATAAACAGAGCTTAAATTAGGGAAAGTTTGAAAACGATTATTCTAAAACACTCTAATCTAATGGAAATATAGAAAGTTGATTTTTTGACTATTTGAGAGCTACACTGGGAACCAGTTTTGAGTGCATTGGGTCCAACATTCTGTAGAGCACAAGAACATTCATTCATTCATTCATTCCCTCTTTCTGTTGTTAATTCAGTGGGTATTCATTCAACACCAACTCAGTTCCAGCCACTGTGGATACAAAGGTGAACGTAATGGTTGTTATCAAGAAGCTTACTAAGAGAGGTAGACGACGAGAGGGAGAGAGAGGCAAAAGGAGGGAGGGATGACGGGGTTCACAAGCTCCTGAGAACAATCCCTAAGAAAATTAATACCACGCTAATCATGGGCAGTACAAAGTATGATGGGGATACTCGGGTTCTGGAACTTTCCTACTTGCTCCTAACTCCATTCGATAATCCCTAAGACTATGGCTCCCCAATGGCTCATGTGCCTGTGGAATGGGCTCAGTCCTTCAAGGTCTTTAAGGACAGACTCTTGTAAGGCTGCTTCTATTTTTATTTTTTTTAAGATTTTATTGTTTTAAGTAACATACACACCCAATGTGGGGCTCAAACCTACAACCCTGAGATCAAGAGTTGCATGCTCTACTAACTCAGCCAGCCAGGCACCACATCGCTTCTATTTTTAGAGGAAAGTTGCCTTTTTGCCTCCTGATTCCAGCAATTAGACACAAGGTCAGTCTTCCTCCGACAACTTTCAGAAATAAAGCAACCTGGACCCAACAACTCAACCTCTTTTTTTTCTTGATTTCTTATACTTTTCCTTGTATTCAAACCTTCATTGGAGAAAAACCAAGGTAGCTGTTCCCTACTGGTGCTCTACAGAATGGTGGTCTTTCTCAGGTTATCCACAGGTTGACTAGGAAAAAATGGCACTCGGTCAGATAATTTGGGAAAAAATAAAGTATAATTGCACTGTTTATTTTACTACAGAAATTTTTGGATCCTTGAATTCTTAGCTGTATCATAAATCTCCAATAGGAGTAAAATCTTCTGTAACCAAACATTCCTTTGTGTGTGAGAGTGATACAGCTATTATTATCTGGAAAATCTTAAAGACATAGTTTGGGAAATCCCTTTCAAATGTTAGTCTGAGAATTTCAGTACTCGCCTTCCATATGAATTGACTTCCCCTTAGTTACCTTAGGTAAACTGCTAACACTTTTGCTCCATGATCAATACGTTTCTCTTTTTTATTGTTTTATTAGTTATATTTTCCAATCAGCAGTTTACTTACCTACTTCCTTACTGTTAAAGTGTTAACGTTCCTTCCAATTATCCCTTACAATAAAAGCTGCAAAGAACTTCTTAGCATTCATTATATTTTTCATTATTTTTAGACAGATTCGTCCAAGACTCATCCTCCTTTGAAACTCTGTTGTGAAGCTCTTTCATGTACCTTACGGAAGAGAACTCTTTAAACTATGCAGCTACCGCTAGGGTTTTTACAAATGGTTCTTAGACACTGTGGTTGACTTCCCATCAAGTAGCTTGAAAGCGGTCACGTGAGCTCTCTACTGAACGAGCAAGGCCACTTGGGGGGAGACAGACTGAAACACTGTGCACCTGCTGGGTAGACTTATAGAGGATTTGCACAAGTAGGTCATCATTTTAGTTCCAAATGTAGCTTCACTGATGCCACAGTCATCCATGCTTTCAATAGTTTAATGCAAATATATTTGTAAGCGCAACATATATTTTATTATAGCATCCAAAAGGAAATCAACTCTATGCTATACATTAACCAGATAAAACTCAGCTACTTTTTTTAAAACCAGAGTGCTTCCTTTAGCAAATAATTTCTTAACCTTCTCTACCAACATGGAAACAGTCCAGAAACCCCCATGTTATTAACATGATAACACCTGGCTTATTCAGAAATCAAACTTCTGTGAAGTTATAATCATTCAGACCAGTGATTTCTTTAATAAATACTCACTGAGCACCTAGTAGTTATCAGACGCTCTTCTCCCACCGGGAATGCAGTCATGAACAAAACAGACAGGAAAACTCTCTTCACAGAGTTTACATCTTAGTGTGAGGAGAAAGACGGTCAGCAAAATTAAGTAGAATCTACCTATGTGAGGTCAGCAGGTGATAGCCGCTGCAGAGGGGAAAAAAAATCAGAAAAAGTGAAAGCAATTTGGGGGCAGAGAGAGAGTTACAAATTTAGATGGGGCCCCGGGTGAGGACCTTACTGAAAAGGTGACAGGTAAGGAAAAACCCTGAAGTAGGTGAGAGAACGAGGCATGGGTGAATCTGCGGGAAGAGTGTGCACAGCAAAGGATGTGACAATTACCCAAAATACAATATAATTGGGAATTACCCTGTACGAGAAAGAGCAGTGAGAGTGGGCATTAGGAAGCCTAGATTTTAGGGTGAGCCCCTGTAGTGCGCACCTGGGTGACTGTTAGCAAGTCGCTCAGCACCTTGAAGTTCAAGTAGAAAATACGGCATGGGCCTGGGGAATGGAATCCTGTCTGAGTTTCTTACCTCCTGTATCCATTAATAACTGAGCCCTAGGAGGAGGTTAGATGGCATTTGGCTCCTTTAATCCATGAGGCACAAACA
The DNA here is from genome assembly GCF_022837055.1 of Prionailurus viverrinus. Taxonomy (NCBI): domain Eukaryota; kingdom Metazoa; phylum Chordata; class Mammalia; order Carnivora; family Felidae; genus Prionailurus; species Prionailurus viverrinus. The sequence continues at coordinate 41,242,119 of NC_062572.1, forward strand.
TACATGGTGCATTCAAGAAAACTCTCCATCAGGGACACTCACTTACAGTAAAAAGGCGCCGTACCTAAATGTGGAACTTCAATAACCTAGAACACAAAATGACACCCCGTACCTCATTCCCTGAAACTCCTACTACTAGGAGCGATAAGGGTAAAGGGGCGTTGCAGTAACAGATTTCACTTTTCGCGAGTGAGAGGCACTAACAGTTTGAGGTTTCTATTTCATTTGATATGGTGCATTATTTCAATACACGGTGTGGCGTGCTTTGTCCATGCATTTATTAAAAACTGTGCAAGGTCTGATAGTAGTTTATTTGCTGCCAATTGAAATAGGAAGTTGAATTCAACTTAGGACACTGAGATCCCATAGAACAGAGCAAGGTAATGTGTTCACGGTGTTAATTTTATGATCTGCCATGGGCGTTTATATTTCCTTAAAAAAATACTGCGTAGAAACACAAAAGGAATAGGTACGCATATCAACACAGAGAGATGGTTCCCTGTATATTTATTTGCTTTCAGTCGTGCGGGGGAGGAAGAGTTTCCTGTGCCCTTCAAGCTGGACTCCTAGCTGGACTTAGAACCAAATTGACATGAGACAGATTAACAGGAGAAAATCAGATTTAATAGTATAGGTGCAGGGAATCCACACAAACACGGAAATTCCAAAGACAGGCAGCATGATGCTATATGAGCTAAGAATAGGGGTAGGAGTCTGAGGATACACAAAGGGGAAAATGACCATTGCGAGGAAGTGTGTGGAAAACAAAAGCTGCCCTATTATATAGACCAGCTTCTTAGGTAAACAGGTATCTCTGTTGATAGCTCTCTTGCAGCCAGTTGGCGGGGAGGTCAAGAGCTTTTCCTGAATCTGCTGGGATTTGATTGCTTTTAAATCAAAATAATCTTCATGCCAAAGTGGCCCATCTTGAGATAGCCTGCCCTTGACCCCTACAGTGTAAAACTCCACTTGCATTGTTAGCACCTCATAAGGGAAAGGAGCTAAATTTTTAGCATCATCTCGGCTGCTTTGGGTTTTATTCTAAATTTTTCTATTTGGTTCCAGCTGTTCCATTTGGTTCTATTTTGTTCTATTTTGGTTCTATTTGGTTTTCAGCTGTTTCTAGGAAAGACACACTTTATTCTTCGCCAGACTGAAATGATATTTTTTTTCATTTGTATTGAAGTAGATGAGACTGAAACAGATTGGCTTATCAAAGGCCAATTAGGGAAGGCACGGCTATCTCGTGCTACTTAGGCAAAACCATCATGAAGGCACCACAAAGAATGGTTTTAAAGTTCAGCTTTAAGTAAAATCAATATTATTCAAGGTCATTTATTACTCAGGCTTTGCCCAGTGCTGCTGACCTGGAAAGTAAATCACTTTCGTCACCATAAACTGTGGTGTGTTTTTTCTTCTACTTTGCTATGTTTCTGTTTTCCTAACAATGATATTCTAAGTTGATCTCAAATAAATAAAAATTTTACTTAGCAAGTGAATCTGTATTAACAAGAACTGCAAAACTTTCCTCCCTCTACGGTAACCGAACTAATGTGAGTTCACTCCTTGGTGAGTCACAGATAGAAACTGCATCAGGTGAGTCGTCAAACAGAGGAAACTTTATTTGTAGCACATAAGGCGATCGTAGGGAATAACTTCCAAAACCATGACTCCTTGAGCAAGGGTGGATGGGTTCCTTTTATGTAGGGTTAGAAAGAATATTTTAAAAGGGCGTCCTTGTCATCATTTGTAGAGACAGGCATAAGGTCCTGCAGTGCCTTAAGAAAACATGCCTATTCATACATTCTATGTTATGTAAATGAGGCTTGTATTCCTCCTGGAAGTTCCAGGGAGGCTAGTTTTAGTATTAGAATGAGGACAAGGTAAATATGGGTCACTCCATGGGTCAGTCCATGGTCCATCTGCACAAACTGAGTCAGGAGTTAAGCACAATCTCATCTCATCACCCCAGTGGTCTGGGCTGCCCAACTCTTTGTCCAGACAGTCATTATTGCTTGAGACGTAGTTTTGCTTTCCATCACAGGATGCTATGCTGTGGGGTCTTTTGTCTGAATTAAGAGATAAACCGGAAGGAAAAGCTTAAGGAAAAATGTGAGACAAAGTTTGGTAAGTACAGGCAGTTAGGCAGCCAAAATCCGGTCTTGAAGTCCAGCTGGTGACACTAAGGAAAAGAGAGGGAGAGTGAGGGAACTAACATTTTTTGAATACTTAGCATGCTCCATATTCTGGGCTACAAAGTAAAATATGCCATTTCATTTAACCTTAATACAGTATATTATCATTCCTGTTTTTAAATGGGCAGTTGGGGGGCGCCTGGGTGGCTCAGTCGGTTAAGCGTCCGACTTCGGCTCAGGTCACGATCTCATGGTCTGTGAGTTCGAGCCCCGCGTTGGGCTCTGTGCTGACAGCTCAGAGCCTGGAGCCTGCTTCAGATTCTGTGTCTCCCTCTCTCTCTCTCTCTCTGCTCCTCCCCCGTTCATGCTCTGTCTCTCTCTGTCTCAAAAATAAATAAACATTTTTTAAAAAATGGGCAGTTGAGACTCAGAGAAGTCATATGGTAGGTGCATAGTAAAAACCTCGCAAGTCTCCATACTTTTCTCAAAGAGAGCATGCTGATTTCCATTATCTAGCCCCTGATTGCACTGACATAGTATACCCTTGGCATTGAACCTAAGAACAGCAGTGTAGTTGCAGTAGAATCTGGATGGATCCAGGAAGCAGGTGGCTATCTATCTGGCTCCCCCACCACCAACCCCCCGGACACACTCTGCTTCTGCACTGCTGGGACAGCTCCCCTATGCAGACTGAGTCTCCCTGGGGCTGAACCACCACCCCTACAATTCACGTCTTAATAACAATGACGCCTTGCGAAGTAACAAAACTCTCAGACTCCCAAGACCAAATGCCAACTGATAACATCCATTCTGTGAGATATTTCAGGACTAAGGCCAAGGAGAAGATGTTTGCATCCCTTTTCTGAGAGGTAGTTGCACTAAATGATCTAAAGATCACAGCCCAGAAAGTCACTGTGTGACCAAAGAATCAGAAGTAGGACAGGGGGCACTACTAAATGGATAGCGGTGTATGCTATGATCTCCTGGTGCTTTTTAAAATCTAAAGAAGCAGAAGTGACTGCTTATAATCAAAGCCCCTTCTTCTAATTGGTAATGCAGACTCAGAAACACTTATTTTCTAAACTATTCTATTTGGTATTTTTTAACTCCCTGATAATACTCAACCCCTAAGTATTTCTTACCCAATAGATGATGAGGGTTAAGTGTTCTACCCTGAAAAGCATAAAAACTATTCCAAACCAGGAAAAGCAGATTTGGCTTCATTATTTCCTTGATGCAGCATTTTTAAATCCTTTTTATTCCTTACGCGGAATGGCATGTGAGAATCTAGATACCTCAAACTGTGCGAACAAGGGACATTGTGTGACCCTTTTAGACAAAAAGCCACCAACTTACCCCAAGAATGGTTTGCAACAGTTTATAAGCCTTAGCCTAGCACTTCTTAGGCTGAATTCAGCTCACGCTAACTTGCGTGTGCGCATGGCGGAGGTCAAGAAGAATACGTTTGAGAACCATCCTTGCCTTTCATAAGCACAGTCGAAGCTGCACGGGCCGGAGAGCATGCTTCGACATAACCCTGTCAACGTGGAAAGTCTGGGAAGAGCAGGCACTGTTTTGACACTAAGACTCACTTCCCACAATAAGGAAGCAGATTCGGAGTTACTCGTCTTGTGGCTGGCTGTATTTGGCTATTTTAGAGATGGGAGTATTTGGCTATTTTAGAGATGGGACTGCTTGGATCCTAACAAGAGATTGTTTCAGATCAAAGTAACAATTTTCTAAAAATACTCCTGATTTCCTTGGCAACTGAAAATGTCAGTCTGAAGAGTTTCTTAGTGGTCATGTAAAGAATCCAGGAAGTATCCTATATACACACACACACACACACACACACACACACACACACATATGTATATGTATATATATATATACACACACGCATATATATATGATATACATGTGTGTATATATACATATTTATGTATGTGATATACATGTGTATATATATGATGTACATGTGTATATATATGATGTGAATGTATATATATGTTAATAAATATACAAATTATATATGAATAATATATACAATATCAATAATATAATAAATATATATGTTAATAAATGAACGAATGAATAAGGTTATGGTTAAATTAACATTCTCTCCATATATGGTTCTTTTCATTTGTAACTGCCAGCTATAAGTAAGACTTCGGTACAAAATGCCAACTGTAGAAGGTAAAGATCTAAATTCAGGAAACTTTTCGGGGCGCCTGGGTGGCGCAGTCGGTTAAGCGTCCGACTTCAGCCAAGTCACGATCTCGCGGTCCGGGAGTTCGAGCCCCGCGTCAGGCTCTGGGCTGATGGCTCGGAGCCTGGAGCCTGCTTCCGATTCTGTGTCTCCCTCTCTCTCTGCCCCTCCCCCGTTCATGCTCTGTCTCTCTCTGTCCCAAAAATAAATTAAAAAAAAAAAAAGTTGAAAAAAAATTAAAAAAAAAAAAAAAAAGAAACTTTTCATTTGATACTTGTGTTGTGTGGGGAACAGCAGTGTCATAGTAAAAGTAAAGTGAAAGGGCCTTTGGAGTCAGAGAACCAAGACTTGAATCAATTACGGGACCATGGGCCAGTCACTTTTACTACCCTGAGGTACCGTTACCGCATTGGGAAAATGGTTATAACAGCAATACTCACCTGTGCTTCTGCATATAGCAAACGAGAGGTAAAATACTCAGTGATGTGTAGGGTGTGCACACCCTGACTTTGGACATGGTCAGAGCTCTTTCCCTGTACACGCTCCAGGCCTCAGATGTCCCTTCTGTCATTTATCCTCCGGTTGTCTTATTCACTGCTAAATCTCTAAAACCTGGAATTGTACATGCTCCTTAGTGCTCAAGAAGTATCTGTGGAAAAGGGAGAGCAGGTAGGTTAGGTGATGATCTTATCCAATTTGCCCAGTGTTTGTGTCTTGCTCTCTCCTTCTGGTCCTTTGACATTGACTCAGTAGCAAGGCCTACCCAACTCATGGTTTCTGTTTTACTCCTGGATTATAGTCTTATGGGTCAGCCTTCTAGGTCTCAGACACTACACACCACAATCAAATCCAGTGCCCTTTCCCATCTCCAGGCATGCCCTGGGTGCTCCTTGGTTAGACACAGCAATACGCTATAAGGACAAAGTGGTGTTTCCATCATCACCATCCCACCAAAAGTGAGGCTTTCCAAGTGTGACAGCCAATGGTATGCTCTTCACCAAACACTTCTGGTCTCCCCTTTCCAGTACATAAAGGACCATACTCCTCTAGCTGTCCAGAGTTAGCTGTGGCCACATGAGTTGCTTTGGCCAAGAACATATGAACATGATGGCCACATTGCTGCTTCCTATCCAAGCTTTCAGAGCCAGAGGAGAATTTGTCTTTTTCTTGTCTTGATGAACACAGAAGAAAATACTTAGTGAAAAACCTTAGTATTGATAATTCCGGCAGTAATATTCACTTGGCCCAAGTCAGAAAGTGGAAGCCTGCCAGCTGTGTTGTTTCCTGTCTGCTCTGGCCCTATCAGGGAGGCTGAGTTTCCACAGGACGTGAGGTCAGGCCTCCATCATTGGAAGCTCCACACTCAACCACAACTTTCCCTTCCAATCCTAAAACTGAGCGAGAATATTTCTGATGCTGCTAAGTAATCTAAAAAGGGAGTAATTCATGGATGACTTAAGAACAGAGCCAACACCCAAATAATTAGTAAGTTGGATGATATTTTTATATACTGACTATCTCAGAGATTACCAAAGAGAGGAGTTTAAATTTGACTTCCAAAGCATGGCTTGTAATTTTGCACTTCTCGATTAGACTCAAAATTTATAAAAAGCTTTTGGAAAGATGGGAGAGGTACAAGATCAGAAGGCTCATAACAGTCACAAAGAGATAAATGCCAAAGGGGAAAAACAGAAATTCATGAGTTTACAAAATACAAACACACTTTCACATAGATGCACATACATATGAACACATGTCCCCATGTATGTACCTTTTTGATTAAGTATAAAATGCAAAATCGTTTTCAAATATAATTTGGTAAAATAGAAAGAAATGAAACACCAGATTCAGTGCTAGGCCATTCTATTTTTGTCTCTGCCTGTACTGCCTGAACAATTTCAGATGACCTCAGCCATCTTCTATCTCCTACCTAAAATGTGTGTTTGAACCAGATGATCTCCAGAGTCTTCTAATTCTGATAACCTATTGTCATTCCAAGTGAGTGGGAGCGCCTTCTGTCATAATAAGGAGAAGCATTAAACCAGTACGTTTTGAAAAAATAAATGTATTGATTCAATTATGCCTGACTCCTTCAAAACATCTTTTTGAGTTAGGTTATGACAAGAAACATAAAAAAGGTGATAACACTGAAGTAAATTGGGTTCAGAGAAAATACAAGAATGCAAGTACACTCACTAAAAGGGTAAATATAGCTGTGATTACATGTGAAATGGCTGAAAGCCATAGCAAAAAAAAAGTTGACTGTGAGAATTGAATAGCTTTCCTAGTGTTAAAGGCTTAAAGAAAAAATATTCTATGTAACACATTTTTAAAAGGATAAACTGGATAATATTCTTGGTAGGATTAGTTAAGTCAGCCCTCCTCCTACAGAGTGAGAAAAAACAATAAAAAATAGGTAACATCTTGGAATAGGCAATTCACAGTAAGAAAACCCTAAGTGAGTAATAATTATTAAGAGATGCTCAAACAGCATAAAAATCCAGAAAATACTAATGAAGGGGCACCTGGGTGGCTCAGTCGGTTAAACATCCAACTTTGGCTCAGGTCATGATCTTGCAGTTCATGAGTTCAAGCCACAAGTCAGGCTCTGTGCTGAGCACTCAGAGCCTGGAGCCTGGAGTCTCCCTCTCTCTCTCAAAAAATAAAATTTTAAAAATTATTTTTTAAAAAAGAAAATACTAATTAAGGCATCAATAAGATGCCAATCTATAATCATAAGACAAAAACTAAAAAGTCATGCAATATCAAATGCTGGTGAAGATGCAGAAAAATGGAGACCTTCAGGCAGCTATTTGGGAAAATAATTTCACTGAATTTATTGAAATTAACTATGTACATATCTAACAATTATACACACGCTAGCAATTGTACTATTGGATATTTCTTCAGAAAGTCACTCAAGCGCTCAAGGAAAAAGTGTATTGATGCTCATGACAGCCATTGCCATTGGTAAACTTACCAATGCACGCATAGGATGGTATGTTATGGAGTATAAAAAACAGTAACTTAGATGTATATTCAGTAACATGGATAGATCTTTTAAAAAAATGTTGAATAGAAAAAGTTAGAAAGATATTTATACCACAGTATCATTTATGTAAATTAAACATGCTCCATGCGCAAATTGTTCAAAGCTTCTGTGTGTGTGTGTGTGTGTGTGTGTGTGTATAAAAGTAGAATAAAAGAACACACTTTAAATATATTCTAGAAGCTGTCTCAGGGGGAGGGAGGTGTGGAATTAGTGACCAAAGATCATAGAGGAAAAAAGTTAAACTGCAGGGCATTCTATAAGAGAGTGTTCTGTGGATTGATGATAATAAAATATCATAAACTCAAGTCTACAGTCATCTTAAACTTGGTTATCTGAGGTCCATATTTTTAAAAAAGTTAAAACTTGAAAAGTTGAGAAAAACAAAATTAAGAATGTATGAAAAACCACCATAAAAACACCAGCTGAATTTGAGAGGCTTTGTGAAAGCTGGGCTTGAATCTCACACACGGTGAATTTACAGTAGTTTCGAGGGTTGGCCATTCTCACTTGGGGAGAGCAAAGGCGATAAAAACTTGCTATGGTCACGGCAGTTGAGGGTGGAAACTGTACCTAATTCATTCGAGGGTCCCCTGCCCCAGCACAGGACCTGGCGCTTTACAGATACTCAATGTCTGTAGAATGAATGAACTCACATTTTAAAAAGAAATCTTACTCTTGTGGCTAAGCCTTGGGACAAATCTGAAAGCAGGAGAGAGGTTTTTCCATTAAGTAAACAGTAATAGCTAGATCAATTGCACTCAGTGCTGAAGGTCAGGGGCTCATCATGATAGTCATTGCAACTGGACAGTGCTGTTGTTTGGGCCCTGATTTATATTACGGGTCAAGTCTTTCAGAATAGGAGTCCAGGTTATTTTCTTCCTTGAGATTGAAGCTGTCTTCAGAACAAGGTTTAGCCACGCAATGACTTCATTAATGCTGCAAAAGAAGGAATGGACCTGTATTAAGACTTTGTCATTCTCACACTTGAAAATAGCCAGGTTACTAACAATATTAGAAAAGGAAAACAAATCTACAAAATCATTAAATGAAGTCGCATTGCCATATCAACCATTATCTTTTATCCCTAGCTTTAAGAACATAGTATTGTGTGCCTTGTTAGTGCCTGTCAGTAAATAATAATGTCGGGGCACCTGGGTGGCTCAGATGGTTGGGCGTCTGACTCTTAATTTCAGCTCAGGTCACGATCTCAAGGTTGTGAGATTGAGTCCTGCACTGGGCTCAGCGTTGAGTGTGGGGCCTGCTTGGGTTTCTCCCTCTTCCTCTTTCTGTCCCTCTCCTGCTTGCTCACTCTCTTAAGAGAAGTAAATAAACTTTAAAAATGTAAATAATGGTAAATAGTCCATTATTATTTTTGCATTATTTTGGATTATTCTCAATTTCTTTCAGTGCTGATTCATGCATCAGACCTCTATCTTGGCAACATTTTGCACCTCTTCCCTTTCACGCAGAAAACACACAAATTACTGTGCCTCTGCCAACCCCGTCACTTTAATGATACCCTGTTGAGGAATATTTTAACAGAAGACCACGAGAAGTGCGAATCTTAGGACAAAGGGTATATGATTTATTGTTGGTCGAATTTCAGGCTTCAGGGGAGATGCATGTGTATGTGGTGGGTGTATAGGTGTGTGCCCGTATGTCTCCTGTCCTAGATGTCCTGCACAGGCAAAGCCAGTGATCCAGGCTAATGGGTCAGCCCTGCAAGATAGAAGCATCTTGTTTAATTACACTTATATAGATTAAGATGCCAGGAAGAGATCTGACTGTCCTTTAAACTAGAAATAAACCAATTTCTGAGGTGACCAAAAAGTTACATTTGTGGTCGCAGACAGAAAAGAATATTCTTCCCCAAATACTTTGAATGAAAGAGTTAAACAGGCATGTCTAGAAAATATACATTTTGCATAATAAGATTGACATTATTTTTTATTTGAAGAAAAGACTTCCTCTTTTACATTAAAAAATGAATTCTAAACCCACTTTATATTTTTAAGTTTTTAAAAAATAGTTTATTTGAAATATGGGGATTCTTTTTAAAATACATGAAAATGACAGGAGCTTTTGGGATCCACATAAAAATGATTTAATCTTTATAGGAACAGATTGGTGAGTCACAGTAAAAATTTATAGTTAGCACATCGAATTTATGCATTTTTGTTCGTGTCATGATAGCTTAAAGATACTTAATAGATTATTTTTTAGTCTTTAACTGGATAAATCTTGAGCAACAGACAGACTTGTGGATTGTTAGAATCTCCATTCGTTTGAAGACCACTGAGAAAAGAAGGTGAAGCATCTTTGAAATTACCGTGTAAGTCATGGGTAAAACTCATTCAGTGCAAGCATCTAATTATATGCCTTTTTTTTTTTTTAAATGTGGATGTTGAGGAAAGTAAGGGGCATCATCTAATGCAGGAATGCGTAATGTTGGGGAAATGTCTTTGTGATTAAATTGCTAGCGGCAAGGTGAGCGGGTCCTGACGCTCAGAATGTGCTCAGAAATGACCTTGAGAAAGAACCTTAGATCATGATTATGTTAGTTGAAAGGGCTCCAAGTGGAAAGAGTCATTAATTTTGGAAAGATTCAATCAATGATGCTTTCCACTTCACTCTCCTGCTTCACAAAAGACTCTTAAAGATGTGAAATTTCCTCTCAAACTCATGTAGTGCAATAGTGGCTATTTTACAGAGGGGGTAGGGGGGCTCACTTGAACCTCGATTCCCCAAATCAGAGCCCCTTTTGGAACTTTACCTTCTACTTTTCCCCCAAGGCTGAATAATTCAGATCTGAGTCATTGTAACGATTTAATCCAATGACCAAGTCACAATACAGATAGGAGAGCTGAAGTTTTCTGCTTTCTCCATGGTCTGTTATAATTCTGTATTTTCCTACAGCCTCATTTAAATCCCTTCTGATGAAGTTTAAGTCCTTCGCTTATCATTCTTCCTTCATAATAGCCACTCTTCATTCAACAAATATTTATTGGATGTCCTTTATGTACAGATTATATGCCAGTTACTCTCCCTTAAATATATTGTTATTTAAACTTGCCAGTTTTAATGGATGCTGTGATGGGCCGTCCAGATACCCCTTTAGGTATTTATTCCACCCCCTGCTGGGAGTGTTGGCACCGATGCCTCTCAGACACGTCCCTTCTGGGGAACTGCCTTCAGTTGAAAGGAGCTGTCACACACAGGGCTATGCTTCCTCTCCAGGGCAGTCCACGTGCAATGACTAGTCAGTGAGGGGGACACAAAGGCCCAGCCCCCTTTCCTTAATTTGGGATAATTCTGAAGGGCCATCCCAGTTCTCAAGTTCAGCACTTTCCCTCACCCAGTCCTTCTTCCCTCGCTACTTTAGTGGTAGTTTTCCCCAGTACCACCCCCAGCCCCACGGACCTTCCTGCTCTCAAATCCCCATCTCAGAGTCTGTCTCCAGGGAACCCAACTTAAGATAAAAAAAAAACACCGTAAAGTATCACCTGTCAACCATCCTTCACAGTTCATCCTGTTGTTTCCCTCATCTCTGTTAGTATCCAGAGCATCACTGTTTCTGGCTACCAAATTTCTACCGCTTATCAGATGCTAGCCATCAAAAAACAGCAACAACAAAATGACTATGATTTTATTGCCAAAACTGAGCAGTCTAACTGCTGCCATGCGAGTCTATCCACCAGTGTCCAGATTATACTTGAAGAGGGTGATAACGCTGATCTTCAGTGCTATCTTGTGACTGTGTGTGTGTGTGTGTGTGTGTGTAAAGCAATCATTAACTGGTCCAGCAGAATATTTTCAGTGGACTCTTCTATTGACCCCACTTTCTGGTATAGCACATTGTGTTGTGAGTAGATTTAGTTGTACAGTTGAGCCTTGAACAGTGTGGGGGTTAAGAGCACCAAACCCCTGCACCGTGGAAAATGTGCATATAACTGTTGACTCCCAAAAAACTTAGCAGCCCCCTGCTTACTACAAGACTTACCAATAACCGAAAGTCTATTAACACATATTGTTATATATGTATTATATATTCTATTTATAATAAACTAGAGAAAAGAAAATCATAAGGAGATATATATATAATATATATTATATATATTATATATAGTATATATATATAATATATATATATCCTGTGTGTGTGTGTGTGTATATATATATATATATCTGTCCTGTATTTACTGATACCGTAAGTTTGCATCCTCTGTTTAGAAGACAAATATCTGTCAGTACCTAATCAATATTGCCTTATATTATACAAGTCTATTTATAATAATTGCTTTATATTATACAGTCTATTTACAATAAACTAGAGAAAAGAAAATCATAAGGAGATATATATATATTATATATATTTATATATATATAATAATATATATATATATATAATATATAATATATATATATTATATATATTTATATATATATAAATCATAAGGAGATATATATATATATATATCTGTCCTGTGTGTGTGTGTGTGTGTGTGTGTGTGTATATATATATCCTGTATTTACTGATGCCATAAGTTTGCATCCTCTGTTTAGAAGACAAATATCTGTCAGTTCCTAATCAATATTGCCTTATATTATACAAGTCTATTTATAATAATTGCCTTATATTATACAGTCTATTTATAATAAACTAGAGAAAAGAAAATCATAAGGAGATATATATATTATATATATATTATATATATATATTATATATAATATATATATCTGTCCTGTGTGTGTGTGTGTGTGTGTATATATATATATATATATATATATATATATATATCCTGTATTTACTGATACCATAAGTTTGCTTCCTCTGTTTAGAAGACAAATATCTGTCAGTACCTAATCAATATTGCCTTATATCATACAACACACTGTAGCTCTGTATTACTAACACTAGACATCGAAAGTGAAAGGTAAGGTGAATAAGAAATTCATTTTTATTTATAGGTATAATGATGCATTCATTGATAATGAAGAAGCAGCAAGATGAGTGCTTAATGTAGCCTATTGTAATGGATACAGTTGCTTCATGGTAGCCCAGTCTATACCCTAGTGAACGAACTCTTATAAAATCTTATGGTATACAGGATTACAGTCATATTCATAGTACGGTATTGAAAATATTGTTACATTAAAAAAAAACACTTACCTGTGATGACAGGCTGATACATAGTTTCTCCAGTTATAGGTGGGGGGCGGGGGGAGAAGGCAGGGTATGGAGAGAGCGAGAGAAAGATGGCAGTCAGAGATATTGTGTGGTAATTCTTTGAAAGCAAAGTTATAAAACAGTAAGAAAACTAACACATTATTAATTTTATGTTAAATATCACTGACCCCATGCCTGTGAAAGGATAGGCTATCCACTTCCATACAAATCTGGTTTGTGATATTCTACGTGATGAATACTTAAGCAGTGATGATGAGGAGGACAGAAAATGTTTCGCATAGTTCTTGCCATACAGTTACTATATTTTCACATGAAGACACAACGGATGTTTATTAACGGTGCAGCATAATGATTCCTTACTCTTCACTAAATGGAAGCGGATCATCCTAAAGGTCTTTATTGTCATCATCTTCCTGTTGAGTAGACTGAGGAGGACGAGGGGTGATGGGGGGGAAGAGGTGCAGAAGGTAGAAAGGAAGGCAGAAGAGGCGGGTGCAACTTTACAGAAATACATATTTCATAATTTGACCTTTTTTGCTTTTTCATTTCTCTAAAAAGCTTTCTGTACAATACCAATCTTTCTTCCTCTACGTACTTTAGTTTCAGCACCCATGTCCTAGAAGAGTCCATGTTGTAAAGGAAGTCAAAAGCAGTCTTGAATAATCAGGATTCTTCTGCCAGATTATCTAACGTCAATTTGTTCATGAAGACAACTCATGTCCGTCAAGACAACTCTTAATTCATCTGGTGTGGTGCCTGTTAATTCTGGAATTTCTCCAAGAAGCCCTTTACCTCCTGGCCTTTTTGCCATGTCCACAATCCACTTTATGATTTCTTCGATTTCTATGTCATAATCTCTATCATAAATCCTGTGAAGTCATGTGCAACCTCTAGACACAGTTTTCCCCAGCAGGAATTCACTGCTTCAGGCTAGATGGTTTCCATGGCTTCTTCTGAAACAACGGTGGCATCTTCAATGGTGTAATCCTTCCAGACTTTTATGATGTCTGGTTTGGATTCTCTTCTAGAACACGGACAATCCTTTCCATGTAGTACTGTGTGTAATGAGCCTTAAAGGTCCTTAAGACTGATCAAGAGGCCAAATTGGAGACATTGTGTTTGTGGGCAGGTAGATCACTTTGACATCTTCAGTGTTGAATTCATGGGGCTCAGTGGAGGGGCGGGGGGGCGGGGGTGGGGCGCAAGTGCATTGTCCAAGATCACAAGACCTTTAAAAGGTGGTTTCTTACTGGCAAGTTACTTCCTGGCCTCAGAAAGAAACATTGGTGGAACCAATTCAGAAAACGGGTCTCATCGTCCAGGCCTCCTTGCCATAAAATCACAACTCTGGCAGCTGGCATTTATCTTTTCCCTTCAAGGCTGGAAAGTTAGCAGCTTTATAGATAAAGGCAGTACTGATCATAAACCCACTGCATTTGCACAAAACAGTGCAGCTTGCCTATCCCTTGTTGCCCTAAAACTGGTGCTTACGTCCCTTCTTTACTAATAAATGGTTTTTGTGGCAATTTTCTTTTAGAATAGAGTACTTTTGTCTGCCTCGAAGACCTGTTTAAACAGATATCCTTTCTTAATGATTTTCTTCATGGCACCTGGGAATTCATCTGCTGCCTCTTGGTTGGCAGAATCTGCTTTTCCTGTTGTCTTGACATTTTTTTAAGCCAAATCCCTTTCTAAAATTATCAAACCATGCATTGCTGGCATTAAATTCTCCAGCCTTAGGGGCACCTGGGTGGCGCAGTCAGTTAAGCGTCCGACTTCAGCCAGGTCATGATCTCGCGGTCCGTGAGTTCGAGCCCCGCGTCAGGCTCTGGGCTGATGGCTCAGAGCCTGGAGCCTGTTTCCGATTCGGTGTCTCCCTCTCTCTCTGCCCCTCCCCCATTCATGCTCTGTCTCTCTCTGTCCCAAAAATAAAAATAAAACGTTGAAAAAAAAAATTCTCCAGCCTTAGATCCTTTGCTTTCCTTTTGCTTTACGTTGTCATGTAATAACTTCCCTTTTTCTCAGATCATGCTGGAATCTATAGGTATGCCTTTCCTATAGCAATCCTGCATCCCCATAAAAGCTGCATTTTCAAATCAAAAAAGGTATTTCACAAAAAGTGCAAGGTTTTCACTCTGCTGCTGTAACTACAAAAGCTTCGTGAATTTCCTTTTTTTTTTTTTTAAGGTTACTTTATTTTGAGAGAAAAAGAGAGAGCTAGCAGGGGAGGGGCAGAGAGAGAGGAAGAAGAGAGAATCCCAAGCAGGCTCCCTGCTGTCAGCACAGAACCAGACGCAGGGTTCAGTCTCACGGACCATGAGATCACAACCGGAGCCGAAATCGAGAGTCGGCCTCCCAACCAACTGAGCCACCCGGGTGCCCCATGAATTTCCTTTTCTTAAAACGGTCCTCACCCTGGACTCGTTTATCTTGAACTGGTTGGCAACCACACAGCTGCAGTCCTCAATGTTCGGTACTTACCAAGCCCCTCGAGTTTTTCTTGTAAGGTCAGGGCGTTTCTGGGCTCCTCGGGAGCACTTCTAGCATCATTATTGGCACATCATATGGGTCCTGCGGTGTTATTCAAGGTTTTTGAAAAATAGGTGAGAACCAGGAGAGATGACTTTTTACTGTGCTACTTAATTGACTGGCCAGACCAGCTGCTCATGTGGACATGATTAGCATCGTGGGGAGTTTTAAGCAGACACTCCCAACACTGAGCTCACAAAAGCAACTGGGAGTGGCTGGAAAATCCCTGCGGTGGTGTAGTTTGGACCATGGTTAATTTTAGCAGTTATTTACTACTGTACTTATCCATTCGTTTATTTCTCTTGACTGCAAATGGTACCATGTACAGCGTGTGTTTGTGTGCACAAGTGTTGATAAATTCTAACATCTTACAATAGGTTTGTATTTCATGATAGCGACTAAATAAGCTGGACGAATGTCTATGTATATTTTATGCATTCGTGAATACCTTTTCCCGGTCTTTTTCGGTATTTCTAAGCCATGCCGTTCATCGGCAAAAGTTTCAATTTGTCACAGATCTCACCCAAAAATTCCAACGTATTTATTCAAAACCAGCCACGTACAGACGGACCCATGTATGAGTGGACCCACGCGGTTCAAATTCATGTCGTTCAAGGGAAAACTGAAGATCGTTTCACCAATCGGCAGAACAAACATTGAGCACCAACAAACCATTTCACCTGAGCACCTAGGTTTAGCGTGCAGATGAACTACTTTGTCTTCGGCGTCAAACATTACACCTTATATTTAAGTCCAGGCTGGGTCGGGAGAGCAAGAGAGTCCTCCTACCTGAAGAGAGAATGGTTTCAGCAAGGCCACTTGTGGCTTGATCTGTCACCTCTGGTTACACCGGGGGTGCAGAAACCGTTTACAGATGTCTTTTGTATGTATTTGAAGAAAGTGACTTAAGACCAACCACCGTTTTTCTAGTAGAAAATTTAAGACTTTTTCTGTGGCTTGTTAGAAATCATTATTTTTGTCCCTGAACTCTGGGGAAAACAGAGTATTCAGTCCTAGAATGTTCCTGTTTTCTTTCCCACTGTATTTTACTTTATTCTCGCTTTCTTTCTCCCTTCCATTTATCAAATATTTATGAAGCATCATTAATCCATATGAGGGTCCTGGCTTACCTGCTTGGGATATATCAGGGAACAGAAGGCCCAACTCCTGCCCTAAGTTGCTACCTTTGTTCACTCTCTTGATCCTACTACCGAGGGGGGCCGGTGGTGGGGAGGAGGGGGCAGCACGAGAGAAACTAGGAAAGGATGTTGTTGATTATATGTTACATATTTTCAGATCACATTTTCTGCACACGCAGTCATTATTTTAATTGTGTTCAGAGCACATGGCTCATTCATTTGCTTATAGTCTGGGCTCACTTTTATTTTGACTACCACAATGTGATCTGGCGTGTGCCTGACACTGAAAATTCTGCCCCCTTCTTCATCATCTGTAAATATTGCTGGAGGGCTGAGGGGCTGGGAAGGTGAAAGGAGGAAATCCTTATTGGGCATTTAGTACACGCCATGTGCATGTTACATAAGATAGGGCCTTTGATCTGCACAATGATACTGGGAGTTGGATACTATTTTCATCTCTATTGTACATATGAGAAAATGGAGACAGAATTTGCAAAACTTCCTGAGGCTCACACGCAGAATAAGTGACTGGCCAGGACTGAACCCAGATTCATCTGCCTTGTCCCTACCATGCTGATTGTGTAGATAGAAACATCACACTCAGGCCTCCCTAACCTGTCGTTATACCCAGAGCTGGAGAAGCAGTTTCGCCGATTCAGTAAACGTTTTTAATGTGTTGATGAATTTGAGCAATAGGACTGTACTGTACGGGCATAAGAAATTCAGAAGTATTGCAAAGCTTGGTGCAGGGGCACCTTGCTGACTCAGTCAGTGGAGCATGTGACTGACTCTTGATCTCCAGGTCAGGAGTTCAAGCACCGGTCTGGGTATCGAGTCTACTTTATTTTTTTTTTCAACGTTTATTTATTTTTCTGGGGACAGAGAGAGACAGAGCATGAACGGGGGAGGGGCAGAGAGAGAGGGAGACCCAGAATCGGAAACAGGCTCCAGGTTCTGAGCCATCAGCCCAGAGCCCGACGCGGGGCTCGAACTCACGGACCGCGAGATCGCGACCTGGCTGAAGTCGGATGCTTAACCGACTGCGCCACCCAGGCGCCCCTCGAGTTTACTTTTAAAAAAAAAGACTGGTGTAACACTTGAGGCTTCCTTCATGGTGACTGCCACCCATCTCTTCACGGGTCATCTTCAAGGGTGACCTCCAGCTGTATGTACACACACATGAACTCAGATTCTTCCACAGAACCTTCTCCAAGAGAACCTATGGAAGAGTTTCTGTGTATCCTGCTTCCCCCCCTCCAACTCTGTCTCCTATATCTTTGAAATGGGAGTCCTTGAAATAGCAGTCTTGGGGGCAAAGATTGAAGACCACAAGAAAGCCAGATTGTTGTGGAGAAATTTTTGGAACTAAAGGTTTGTTTCTATCAAAAGCAAACACACTCTGAAATCCACTGCAAATTGACATTGGTATTATATTTGTAAAAAAAATTTATGTTCTTTGTATATTTAGGCATCTGTAAAATTAAAGGCTAAATATCCATGTTTTGTGCTGGTCTCAGCCTACCCTGTAATGCTTGGGAAGTTGATAAGCTTAAAGTCAGGGGTAGGGCATATGGTAACTCAGAAAGTACATATCTAAGTAGGACCATAGTAGCAAATCCTAATGACACAATAGTCTGAAATCCCCTCGGTAGCTACTGTCCCAAACTTGAAGGGTCCCACAATGAAGTAAAGTCAGTGACCTTGGGGGCCCTAGGAGTCTGGTCAAAGGTTTGGGGAGTACTGTGAAATATTTTAACATCATGGACCATCTAGTATAGGTGGGTATGAATCTGTCCTGAGTTGGTAGACTGTTCCATATCTCATCTCAACTAGTCTCTTAGTCCTCAGAATAGGTCAGTTCGGTGAAAGGTTGTGTTTTGTTTTGTTTCAGGAGGCTCCCCCAAATAGGCCTAAATGATACAAGTACTTGCATCAGGCTTTTAATAAGAGGCAGTGCTATGGAACAAAAAGCAAAAGTTAATGATTGGGAGGTTGTAATCCCAATTTCTGAGTTCTGAAAGCAGCCAGACAGGATTTCCAGATATCAGGCTTAAAGCGTCTTCAGATGGAGTGAGGACAGACGGTAACATTCTGATAGAATATCTTGGGTTGCAGTTTGAATATCTCTGGCGATCTCTCTGAGTGGCCCACACAGCACTAGGCATGAGGACCTTCCGAACAAGAGTTGGTGTGGTGATTTCTCTGAAGTTGATATCAAGTTCTCCCACTTCAGTCTGCATGGCTTTAGCAAGAGGGCAGTTTTCGTTCTTAATGATCCCAAGTCAGAAGTAGGGGAAAATTGGAAATGTTGGTTTAGAAAGTTGTAGCCAAATATTAGAGGAAACTAGAAGAATTCAATATCCAGTCCAATTTATAGGTAGAAAACGAAACCTCAGGTGTGCCTGGGTGGCTCAGTCGGTTGAGCGTCCGACTTCGGCTCAGGTCATGATCTCGTGGTTTGGGAGTTCGAGCCCTGCATTGGGCTCTGTGCTGACAGCTTGGAGCCTGGAGCCTGCTTTGGATTCTGTGTCTGCCTCTCTCTCTGCCCCTCCCTGGCCCGTGCTCTATCTCTGTCTCTTAATAATAAATGTTTAAAAAAAAATAAGAAAACGAAACCTCAGACAGTTAAGAGCACTGGAATCTAATATCCACAAGTGTGCATTAGTTTCTCCTGAAAGGCAATTTTTTTCTCTTTAATTACCCCCACTTCTGTCAAAGATACCCACAGTAAAACTAACTTGTTTGCAAATTTAGTCTAGTTTCAATAAACTTGACCTATTTACATAAATGCAGCAAAAATGACCATATAGGATTTATAATCTGCTTTGCCAGAACTTTTCATAAGAAATCCCAGATTGAACTTGTACCAGACTTGCCTGCAATACCTATAGGTTTGGGTTCATTCCTCTCTTCTTGAGGTCCTAAAAATATCCTGAGGTTCCTACACCTGCCAGGAAGTAAACTCCTTCTTTTTAAAAAAAATTTAATGCTTATTTTTGAGAGAGACAGAGAGTGAGCAGGGGAGGCAGAGAGAGAGGGAGACACAGAATCCAAAGCAGGCTCCGAGCCCCACGCGGGGCTCGAACCCACCAACAGTGAGATCATGACCTGAGTCGAAGTCAGAGCTTAACTGATTGAGCCATCCAGGCATCCCAGGAAGTAACTTTCTTAATGGGCAAGGCTGCTGGAAACCCTGTAAGCAAGGTGTCAGGCTAGTATTTCAAAGGAGCTATACTAGCTCCATAAATTCAACCTTAGTGTCCTAAAGTTGTATGGTTGTATGTGAGTTTATGAATGTCTCTATCAAATACGACATTCCAGTCAAAGAATAATACAATCAGTCTTTCCAATTCTGTCCTGTTTAAGGGAGAACAGAGTCTTATTGGACTTATGTAAATAAATATATTGCCATAAATTGCCAGAATGCTAAGTTTCTGAATTTTGGAGGGATCAGAGAGGAGAAAAAGATAAATGTTTCCATTATGCCTGCAAAGGTATAATATACCAAATTGCTGTGAGAGTTTGCTTATTTTTCTCATATCTGGAAAATAAAAGATTAAAGGACCAGCAAGATTTCAAACAAAAAGGCATGAAAGTTATAGTCTTCCTCCTCCATTTATTCAGTACCACGTGATTGATTCTTGTTCTGCTCGAATTCAGTTTTTCCATTCGTTTTGGAAATTTTTTCCCAGGTCAGTTTTATGATACTGAAGTTATCAGAAAGCTGTATTTTTTTTCTCATGAATCTCCTTAAAGATGAAACATTTTGGGGGCACCTGGGTGGCTCAGTCGGTTAAGCATCCAGCTTCAGCTCAGGTCATGATATCGCAGTTCGTGAGTTCAAGCCCCACATCAGACTCTGTGCTGATAGCTCAGAACCTGGAGCCTGCTTCAGATTCTGTGTCTCCCTCTCTCTATTCTTCCCCCTGTTGCACTTTGTCTCTCTCTCTCTCTCTCTCAAAAATAAACATTTAAAAAACTTACAAAAAAAAATATGAAACACTTTTGCAGGAATACTTCTATAAAAGCATCTCAGTAAAAGAATAACTGTCTGTAAATGATACAAGACTTAAAAAATGGCATGGTGAAAGGTCAGAGTCCATTACAGTGCAATTGATAAGGAGATTTGGTTATTTCTGTGACATCCAACATGGTTAATGTTTCTTTTTAAATTCCACTTAGTTAACAGCAATGTTACATGTTTCAGGTGTACAACAGAGTGATTCAATTCTTCCATACATCGCTCAGCGCTTATCATTCATGTACTCCTTAATCCCACTCTCCTATTTTACCCATCTCCCCAACCACCTCCCCTCTGGTAACCATCAATTTGTGCTCTATGATTAAGAGTCTGTTTCTTGGTTTGGCTTTTTTTTTTTTTGGTCCCTCTGCTTATTTGTTTCTTAAATTCCACATGAGTGAAATCATAGGGTATTTGTCTTTCTCTGACTTATTTTGCTTAGCATTATACTCTCTAGCTCCATCCATATCATTGCAAATGGCAAGATTTTATTCTTTTTTTGTGGCTGAATAGCATTCCATTGTACGTGTATACACCACCTCCAGCCACTCATCAGTCAGTGGACACTTGGGTTCTTTCCACAGTTTGGCTATTATAGATAATGCTGCTATAAACTTTGGGGTGCATGTATACCTCTGAATTAGTGTGTTTGTATTCTTGGGGTAAACACCTAGTAGTGTGATTGCTAGGTCATAGGGCAATTCTATTTTTGACTTTTTGAGGAACCTCCATAATGTTCTCCAGAGTGGCTGCACCAGTTTGCATTCCCACCAACAGAGCAACAGAGATCCTTTTTCTCCGCATCCTCGCCAACAACTGTTGTTTCTTGTGTTGTTGACTTTAGCCACTCTGGCGGGTGTGAGGTGATATCTCATTGTAGTTTTGATTTGCTTTTGCCTGATACTGCGTGATGTTGAGCATCTTTTCATGTGTCTGTTGGCCATCTGGATGTCTTCTTTGGAGAAATGTCTATTCCTGTCTTCTGCCCATTTTTTAATTGGAGTTTTCATTTGTGGTACACAACATTTTAAGATAACTAATTACAAGCGGTAACATCCAAGGACATATTAAGTTGCTAGGAGTTTCATACAATCCCTGTAACATTTTAATAACATATATCTACATGAATGAAATCTAACCTGGTTGGCATCATCTGTTTGATGATGCTTCACACATAATTTATCATACCAAATGAGCTTAATTACTTTAACAAATCTTTTGAGATCTTCCAGGAACGTTCTCGACTGTTCCAAAGTCCCCTAAATGCAAAGACTGAATTTAGAATTTGGGAAAGTTTGTCAAAATGTCAAAAAGATTTTAAAACAAGAATCATAGGTCACCATGAAACAATACTTAGTTATCTGTTTAACCAAAGTGACAAAGACTTCACAGGCAAATAAGGTTACATAATTCTAAGCAAAACTTAGGTTTTTTACTATGAAGAAGGTTGGGATTAATCAAAGACCTGATTAAACACAGGAAATTATTTTGATAAAACACAGAATCCTTGTTTTCTAGGCAGGTAAGTTTAAAAGATAAAAAAAAACTTTTACAGTCTTTTATCAAGAACAGACCAATAATAGTTCAAGAATACTTTGTCCTTTTAACAGAGAGAAAAATCTATTTTTAAATTTGTACCAAATTCTAATTTTGCACAAATATACTTTTTTTTTTAATTTACATCCAAATTATTTAGCATATAGTGCAACAATGATTTCAGGAGTAGATTCTTTAATGCCCCTTACCCATTTAGCCCATCCCCCCCTCCCACAACCCTTCCAGTAACCCGCAGTTTGTTCTCCATATTTATGAATCTCTTCGGTTTTGTCCCCCTTCCTGTTTTTATATTATTTTTATTTCCCTTCCCTTATGTTCATCTGTTTTGTCTCTTAAAGTCCTCATATGAGTGAAGTCATATGATATTTGTCTTTCTCTAATTTCACTTAGCAAAATACCCTCCAGTTCTATCCACATAGTTGCAAATGGCAAGATTTCATTCTTTTTGATTGCCGAGTAATACTCCATTGTGTGTGTGTGTGTGTGTGTGTGTGTGTGTGTGTATACATACATACATACATACCACATCTTCTTTATCCACTCATCCCTAGATGGACATTTGGGCTCTTTCCATACTTTGGCTATTGTTGATAGTGCTGCTATAAACATGGGGGTGCATGTGTCCCTTCGAAACAGCAAATCTGTATCCCTTGAAATACCTCGTAGTGCAACTGCTGGGTTGTAGAGTAGTTCTATTTTTAGTTTTTTGAGGAAACTCCACACTGTTTTCCAGAGTGGCTGCGCCAGCTTGCATTCCCATGAAAGAATTTTTTTAATGTTTATCTTATTTATTTTGAGAGTGAGAGATAAAGCATGAGCTGGGGAGGGGCAGAGAGAGAGAGGGGGAGATAAAGAAACCCAAGCAGGTTCTGTGCTGCCAGCACAGAGCCTGACACTGGACCTGAACTCAAAAACCATGAGATCATGACCTGAGCCCAAAACAAGAGTCAGATGCTCAACTGACTGAGCTACCCAGGCATCCCCACTATTTTTTTTTATTTATTTTTAATTTATTTTTTTTTTCTTTTTTTTTTTTTTTAATTTTTTTTTTCAACATTTATTTATTTTTGGGACAGAGAGAGACAGAGCATGAACCGGGGAGGGGCAGAGAGGGAGGGAGACACAGAATCGGAAACAGGCTCCAGGCTCCGAGCCATCAGCCCAGAGCCTGACGCGGGGCTCGAACTCACGG
Organism: Prionailurus viverrinus; assembly: GCF_022837055.1. Taxonomy (NCBI): domain Eukaryota; kingdom Metazoa; phylum Chordata; class Mammalia; order Carnivora; family Felidae; genus Prionailurus; species Prionailurus viverrinus. The sequence goes on from NC_062572.1 coordinate 41,265,141, forward strand.
ACCGCGAGATCGTGACCTGGCTGAAGTCGGACGCTCAACCGACTGCGCCACCCAGGCGCCCCTATTTTTTTTCTTTTTTTAAATTTACATCCAAATTAGTTAGCATATAGTGCAACAATGATTTCAGGAGTAGATTCCTTAGTGCCCCTTACCCATTTAGCCCATCCCCCCTCCCACAACCCCTCCAGTAACCCTCAATTTGTTCTCCATATATATGAGTCTCTTCTGTTTTGTCCCACACAAATATACTTTTTTTTAAGGTTTATTCATTTTTCAGAGACAGAGCGTGAGCAGGGGAGGAGCACAGAGAGAGGGAGACACAGAATCTGAAACGGGCTGCAGGTTCTGAGCTGTCAGCACAGAGCCCGAGGCGGGGCCCGAACTCACGGACAGCGAGATTGAGAGCTGAAGTCGGACACTTAACCGACTGAGCCACCCAGGCACCCCACAAATATACTTTCAATGTTAAAACTCATTTACTTAAATTTCCTGACCACACATAAAATTCCTTCCCAAAGATTCCTTTTTCATAAGCCAACAACTTTCTTGCTTACATTGAAATTTTACCCTGTTTTACCTCTTTCCCAGACTCACTTTAGAACACTGTTACTTTTCCCTCAACAAAAATGCATTTCCATTCCTCATACCTTCTTTTACCAAAAGCACACACCTTACTTTTCTTGTATACAGAGTAGTTTCCCTTATTATTTTTAGTAGTGTTAGCCACACATATTAATTAGAATTCTGAAGTCTTAGGAAGCTTAACTAAGAAAATCAGAATTGTGAACTTTTACATTAGTGGTCTGTGAATTGGCAAACTAAAAAATACTTTGTACTATAAAAAAAAGCACAGGGGCATCTGGGTGGCTCAGTCGGTTAAGCATCTGACTTTGGCTCAGGTCATGATCTCACAGTTTGTGAGTTCGGGCTCTGTGCTGACAACTCAGAGCCTGGAGCCTGCTTCGGATTCTGTGTCTCCCTCTCTCTCTGCCCCTCCCCCTCTTGTACCCTGTCTCTCTCAAAAATAAATGTAAAAAAAAAATTTTTTTTAAAGCGTATATTTCTAGAAATCATCATCTTTCAATAAAGCACAAAATATGTTTACTAACAGACCCAAATTTTATCTTTAGTTACTCGGTAATAGGTTTATCTACTCTTGGCTTCCCTATGTGCAGGAATTAATGTTTCACTATTCTGTCTTATTTAGAAATGATCTAGATATTCTGTGAATTTAATTTACTTAGCAAAACAGTAAGGTTTCAGATTGCCAAAAAGATTTGGAAAAACTAAAAGTTTGGGGGTCAACTTTTATTTACATCTATTCAATTTACTTCTTCTTAACAATTATGTGTAAATTACCCACAAAAACTGAGACGTTACAGTCAACCATTGTTCACAATTTTTGCTGACACATTTTGCAACAGAGAGTACATGTAGTCAACTAGTTAACCCAGGTAATTATTTATCCGCATTATATTTAATGCTGATAATTTTGAAGATATGTCTGTTTTAATCAAACCAGCCAACATAAATTAGCTTTACTACTGAATGTATTCCCAGATCACATGAATCTGAAATTCATTGGCTTGTTTTTATTTGAGAATTTTTGTGAATATTCAATTTATATAAGCCCGTAATTTTCTTTATGACAATTAAGTAGAGCTCTTTTACAAGTTTGGCAGTATCATTCAGAGGTAGAAAAATATCACGTATCTACAACACACGAACCTACAGGAAGACACATACGGAGAGCGTACAGTTAAGGTTTTTGAATTTTTCGCCATGAGGTGGGTACGAATGTGCAAAACTCAGTAGTCTATAAAAAGAACGGTTGGAATCAAACTGCTTTTCTGGCAGATGGAATCAGTTAAGCTTACCTGCTCAGGTGGCTAACATCTTTTATACTATTTGTAGAGAAGACTTTTACAATTTGTATTTGTTCCTGGAAGTAATCTGAAGGAGGCTGTGATCAAGAGTCTGGGCTAGAGAGTCTTTATCTGCAGCTTGTGTTTTAAAAAGGCCTCTCTTTCTTTCCTACCCTTTCTTCCTCCCTCCCTCTCAGACCAGTGTGGACATTGTTTCAGAGACCTTCTGGTGTATTTCCATTTCAAAGGCGTCATAAGATTTATATCCTCAAGGGGCAGAAAAAGAGTGCAGGTTTTCTCTTAGGCCTTGTGGATAGTTTGGACGACCCCAATTAAAACGCAGTAATGCGGCCTGGAACTAGTCTAGGGAGTGCCCTGTAAAGAATACTTCTCTGGACTCGGGGTCAGAGGGGGCTTCTTCTGGCTTGGAAATGAAGATGTGGTCGTTGGGGTCACTAGGTTCATTGAAATGACAAACCCATTGGATTATGCCAGTTTGGCCCATCTTAATGAGCTGGGCCTCATCTTAATGTTTTCCATTCACTGTGAGCCTTAGCCATGGTCACTGTGATGGAAGGAAATGAGCATACATACAGCCTGGATGAATCTTTAATAAAGTTATAGATTTCAGAGTCTTTGGAGGTAGCTATCCGCTGACCCGTTTTTGCGGCTGTGAATAAGAATCCAGAGCCCTATCATAGGAAGAAGAAAACTTACCAGAGTCAATTAGTTCCCCTCTCTCCTTCCCGTGGTATAAAGTCTTTAAGAAAGGGTTGAATTTCAGGGCCTAGTTTAATTTCAGTCTATTTCTTGATTTTTTGTTGTTGTTGCTCCTTTAATCTTGGACGTCGTTACTGGAAAAATGTGGATGACATCAGTGAGGCCTCTTCACAGGCAGCTGCTTTTCATCCCAGGATCACATGAGACAACCCCCCCCACCCGCCTGGGATTGGGCTCTGCTTCTGCCTCTGCTAGTGTGAGAAAGCCCCTAGGCCTCCAGAGCTCAACCCCCAGAGTCTTAGCATGTCCATGGGCCCGGCCTGGAATGACACCCGGAAACATCCCTGGGCCTTTTGCATGTCCTGAAGGGCTGCTCTACGTCCTCAGGGTTCTTAGCAGGTGCTGGCACCAGATGTCCAGGACATTTATGTTTTTCCATTATTGTGTATATATTGATATTTTCCCATTAATTTTTTTAAACTCATAATGCCAGTAATTGAACTCATAACTGGATCAAGGGATGAAGCTTGACAGAAGTGAGTGAAGTGGTGACACAAAAACCAAGGCCTCTGTTGTGTTTTCCCTCTGGTTTCCCTCACTGGTTTTTTATTGCAGTAATACCCTTGCAATCTAATCTACCCTCCTTAGCCTTAAGGTGTGGGAGACCTTTTCCTATGTTAGGGACTTAAAAGAATTTTTTTTTTTTTTGGAGAGTGAGGGAGAAGGGCAGAAGGAGAGAGAGAAGTTCAAGCAAGCTTCAGGCTCAGTGCAGAACATAACGAGGGGCTCCTTCCCAGGACCCTGGGATCATGACCTGAGCCAAAACCAAGAGTCAGACGCTCAACCCACTGAGCCACCAGGCACTTCAAGGACTTTGTAATTAATGTCTCATTAGGCCTATGACCTTGATCACATCACTCTGCAGAGACTGTCTGTAACTGTATCATGACTCTTTGGGTTGGATACCGCAGGGAGCATATCGCAAGGGCAATACGTAAGAGCACATAGCAGTGCCACAGACCCCAGATGGTTTCCCAGCTGGTTAATTCCCTGAGTTGGGTGGCTAGTGAGCAAACAACAGGTAAAGGGCATTCCCCTCAGTTAACTGCAAGAGCAACCGTGCAATCCTGCTGACATAAGTTGTTTTAGCGCATTCACAGCCTATCAATGACCAGTGTTGTCGGTGGATCGGCCCTTGTGGTTCTTTCTATGATTGCAAGATGCTCTGTAGCAACCACCATCAGGAAACTTTGACAAGATAGAGATTTCTGACTTGCAAGACTTGGGGATTACCCCGTGCACCAGGGGCCCCACAATGAGGTCACAGATAGAGGGAGAGCATGCAGGCCAGAGGTTCTGCTTTTACTGGGGTGGAGGGTAGGGGCCTAGGGTTCAGGGGCTCACTCACTATTGGTGAATTTCAAAAAAGGTGAGAAAAGAAAAGGCACGTGGCCCAAATGGTCAGTTATTGAAATCGAGTTCTCTGAAACCAAGGAGGCTCAATGTGGTGAGGTAGCCTGGCTCTGTCTTGTCCTGGGGCTGACCATGTATTTCTTGGAGGTAGCCATCTTTGAAGGAGAGCCTTCTTTGAGATGTGAGATGGATGTCTTGGCAATTAAAGCTGAAGTCGAGCACTTGCACTTCAAAGAAAGAAAAAAAAAACCTGTCAGGGTTTCACACTAGACTCTGTCTATAGGAAGAAGTCCGTTTAGTCCTACTGGAAGGAGGGACTAGGAGACAAAAAGAAGACCCCAACTGTATACCAGTGACTTAGATGGATATACTAATCTGTTAATGGCTTGTGTTCGTTAGTCTTTGGTCTTAAAGCAGTGAACTTAATGGTCTGAAGCCAAAAGAGGAGCGCTATTTTTCTTATTAGTTTTAAAGATCCTGCCTTGTGCCACCAATGATTTGAAGTGGCCTGTAAGGACGGATCGGTGGAGAGAGACTGATAGATCTATCAATAAATCTATCAACAAAAATTAGTACTATTGGAGGCTGAATTTGGGCCCTGGATGATTACTGACATCAACTTGATATTCCTCAAAGCTGAAGTGGAAAGCACCCGTATATTATATCATTCGTATATAGTCATTGTCGTGAAAGCATAGCATTCTCCAGTGAAGCAAAGCTTTTCCTGACACCTCAGTTTGACAGGGACTTAACTGACCTGTGGTGGCCAGTATTCCTTATGAAATTCTGACAACAAAAATTGACAGGTAAGCAGGTCGCACAGGAACCTTTTTTTTTTTTTTTGCCTTCATACGACATGAGGGCATAATGCCTAAATCCAACTCAAAGGAAGCAGTTTGCTGGAGAAATGGGAAAGCGTGTGGAAAACATACACAGCTTGTTGATAGTGTACCTTAACTGCCAGAAAAAGGCTGCCACAAATATAGCCCATTAGCAGGCCCGGCACTTTCCTCCCGTGTACATAGTGTGTACAACCAGGTCATCGCACTCTTTTCTGCAAGGGCCAAAATGGGCTGATTTTCCAAACAAGTGCCCTTGGCCATCACTACCAATTTATTAGAATTGGCAAAATTGAAGCCTGAAGCCTGTTTGTTATCATAGGCTGGATTCTCTAGGGTCAATATGTGCTTCAGAGAGGATGCAGGTCTCTGAAATTGTAGACACCATTTTCTGTGTGTGGGCTCTAAGTATATTTATCTGGGGAAGGACTTCAGAGCTTTCAATCCACGGAAAGGTCACAGTAAGGAATGCATTGACTCACAGATCCTTTAAACACTTGTCCTTCAACATTTCTGTCAAGAGCCTTCAATAAGAGGTGAGAAGGAGACCGTTAAAAGGCCTGCTCTCTGGCAAGGACCTGGGGCCGGTGTTCAGTGCTGCTGATTAAAAGCAGAGCCAGAAGCACTAATGATCAAAACCACAGTCGGCCAGAGCCATCTTGTGAGAACTTAACGACTCGCCCCGCTGACATTGCCACCGACCTGTGAACGGAAAAGGTGAGGCAGAACCTATCAACAATGGTTCTTGAATGTCAGCTTTGTGCCACAAAATGAGGACACAGTGTTGAACAGATTCCTGTCCAGATTGTGCTTATTCTAATGATTGTACAATAATTCCTATTTTTATCCTTTGCTGTAAAGGACTGGAAGGCTGAAATCGTCCTTAAAAAACGAGCGGAGTGTTTTCTAGAACGCAAAAAAGAAAACAGGTCTCAAAGTCTCACCAAGTGGAGACAAGGACGCAGGAGTTATTTTCAGAGTCTTTTACGGATCTAAAATCATCACATTAGTTTAGGGATATGGAAATGTTTATAATTGGATCTAAGTTCATTTTGCTAGCTTAGGACTATAGAAATATACTGTCTACAATTTGGGCCATAAAATAGATTACTCAGACCATAACTACAAGTAGATTCATTGAATTTATTTAAATATTTAGTGTCCACCATAAAATGAGCCACATATTGACAACTTCTAAGGATTTTCTTCTTTCTTAATTGTGTGATTGGTTACAAGTATTCTATAGAATTGTGCAATGGCTCCCATATGGGGGCTTCTGTTTCCCCTTGAAATATTAGAAAGTTGCACAGAGAATGGAAAGGAAAAATGTCAGAGTGGAGCACATTAAAAATGATCGTTGTGGTTTGACCTCCCCTTACACAAAAGTGGAAGAAACCTCCATGGACCACCTAAATTAATCAATTCAATTCAATGCTTATTTTTAACCTTTAACATATATCCAAAACGCACTGCACATTTGAAAAGTAGTATACCATACAATCCGGGGAAGGCGGGGGTGGGGGCGGTCAGACTGCCTGGATTTGGATCCAGTTATCAAGCTGTATGATCTTGGACCAGTAACCTAACACTCTGTGCCTCAGTTTCCTCATCTGTACACTGGGGCAAATAATAGAACCTATCTTAGAAAAGCGTTTTAAATAAAAGCTTACAGTACCTGATACACAGTAAGGAAGTGTTAGCAATAATTATTTAAGGAAAATCAATAGCACCAGACACTGAAGCCTCAAGTGAACAAGAAGAACAAATGACCCCCCTCCCCACCGAGTACCTGGGTGGCTCAGTCAGTGAAGTATCTGACTCTTGATCTTGGCTCATGATCTTGCAGATTGTGGTATCCGTCTGGCCCGGGTCAGGCTCTGTGCTGACAGTATGGAGCCTGCTTGAGATTCTCTCCCCACCACCCCCCTCTCTCAAAATAAATAACTAAACTTAAAACAAACAAACAACTGCTAAGCCTCCAAACTCTTGATCTCAACTCAGGTCTTGATATCAGGGTCATGAGTTCCAGCCCTATGTTCACTTCCACACTGGGCATGAAGCCCTCTTAAAAAAAAAAAGGCAGTATTACTAACTTAGTAGTTTCATAAAACAAATTTGTGAAATAGGAAAAATCTGTTACCAAGGTAGTCAAGGAAAATTTATAGTATGGAAGGTAAAAGGACAAAGCTGAAAAGGGGGCTCTAGGGCAGACTGCTTGCAGCAACATCTTATGCCCCCACCCACCCCTCCTTGCAGTTTGGTGTGGCCAAAGGGTTGAGTTCCAGCCAGTGGGAGTTGAAAAATGGTGTGGGTCCCTCCAAGCCCAGCCTGTGGCCACCGCCCTGGAACAGGCTCTGCACTGTGAGCCCATGGCCAGTGTTTCACAGTGTTTGCCTGTGTCCCTGTGTCTCAGCATCAAGGCTGAGAAGGTAGCCAGAGGTATGAAGAACCACCTGTACTGTGCTAAGGAATTTGAACTTGCCTTGGGACCATGGGAGCTACCGACGTGTTTGTTTTATAGAATCAGATAAGTCGCTCCTTTGGCTGGGTGGAGGGTAGGTGTAAGCCAGCAGGAGAGGTGGCGAAGGCTGGAAACAGTGAGGAGACTTGCATCACCACCAAGGTGAAAAGGGACAGAGGGACAAATGTGGGGATGGAAGCAGGAGACTGACTCCGAAGGAAATTGGGAGTCAACAATTCTGTTGGGCATGGGAAGTTGAGAAGCCGCGGTAAGAAATAAAGGTGGATAGAGATGGGGGTTGGGAGTGTTGTACCTCACAGCCTCCGTGTTCTCTGAGAAAGGAGACAATCATCATGAGCCCCTTCTCCTCCTGTCACATCTTACAGTCTGTCCATCTCAAACAGTGTGCTGTCCTTGCCGGTGCTGTGTTCTGTCTGGAAGACTAGAAAGTCTCTAAACTGTTTGCCCCTACACCAAGCAATGCCTCTTCTCTGAAGGCTGCTCCCCCTCCTCCAGACATGCCTGGGCACTCCTCCTTTGCACCCTGTCTCCCCCAATCCCTCTAATCTCTTGAGCACTTAGGAAAACGAGCTCAACGTGCTCCCTTGACATCTCCACAACTAGATGGGAAGGACATGGATGGTAAAGAAACACAAAGATGAAAAATAAATCTTATTACCAGCTGAAGGCCAGATATAATGGGCTCTCAGTAGATGTTTGAGAAATAAGGGGACAGGAACAAAAAAAAAGGAGAGCTCTGGAAAGAGCACAATCCTTACCTGCATTCTCCTAAGAAGATTCTAGCAGGTTGAAGAACAACACCTGGACAGACAGACAGCATGGGAAAACATTATAATTAAGGTTGAAGCAAAACAATACGTACAATCCATACAGCTGTAGGATTCTTGTCCCTTTAGGACAAAATTATCAATTGATAAGAAAACTCTGCTGAAGAGAAGGAGCACATAACGGCATCTGGGGCAGTGAGAAGGAAAAAAAATACCCCCACTTTTCAAACACCCAGGAGTTCCCAATATTGTATATAGATAGTATACTCAAGTGAATATAACCCCCCCATTCACACAGTGAAATGAATATTTTTTACTCTGAATACATTGGCAGTTTTCCACAGGTGTTGGAGTCTAGACTTCTAGTTGTTTACCTAAGGCATTCTCCCCGTTCTTATCAGAATTCCAGTTTTATTGCAAGTAGCCGCTGAAAGCCTACATTTACCAGCCTGCAAGGCAGCATGAGATGTGACCATTTAAGTAAGTTCTGGTTAATATTAGTGAGAAAGTTGACTCAGTTGGAGATTTGCCCCTTTAACTTCCTACTTACCTTCGTCTGGCCTTGTGTCTAAGGGCTGGCACTCCAGCAGCTGTCTTGGAAACATGAGGTGGCTGGCCTTAAACTTGGAGGTAACTCTGGAAAGAACATGAAGATAGCAAGCACTGGTGTCCCTGACTACCAAAGAGCCAAAATGCCATCACTGAAATACTTCTCTTGAGAAAAGTTCCATGTTTCTGTTCACAGTAGAAAAGCCAAATGACGATGGCCAAACAACCAAGCCTCATACTGTCTACTAGCACTTAACTTCTGGTAGTGAACACAAGTGCCCTAATGATTCTTAATCACATTTTACTGTGATTGGCACATCATTTATTGCAGCGTAGGCTCAGGCGGTTACAAACTTTTACCTCGGTGGAAAAACTGGAGAAATGGTATAACCCTGCCTTATGTTCCGCAATGTCTAGAAGGTAAACACCATCGTACTCCTTGAATATCACAGACAAGCACAAATTCTGGGATGTGGTGCAAACTATTTACCTTTTGTACATCTTTAATCTTTAGAGAGTCAGTCAGATAAGGCAGTCCAAAAATTCTTTTCTCTCTTGTGGTCTCCCGAGGGGACCCATGTGCCCCATGGTTCCTGTTCTTAGGAGGGTGATGAGGGTGAACATTGGCATATCGTTCCCCCAGCTGTGTTGCTATATAATTAACATATAACATTGTGTAAGCCTTAGGTATATAGCATGATGATTTGATACATGTATGTTCTGCAAAATGGTATCCCAAGAAAATGAGCACATCTGCAACTCACATAATTAACTCGTGTGTATGTGTATAGGGAGAATATTTAAGATATAATGTTTTGATAACTTCCAAGCATACAGTACAGTATTGTTGACTTGTCACCATGCTGTACATAGCAGGCATACCTTAGAGATGGTGCAGGTTCAGTTCCAGACTACTACGATGAAGTAAGTATCTCAACAAGGCGAGCACTAGACTGTAATCGAGGTACGATAGCATCGTGTCTGAGAACCACAAAGTACATACTTGCTAAAGAAAGAAGGAAGGAAAGGAAGGAAAAAAGAAAAAAGAAAAGAAAAGAAAAAAGAAAAGCTAACCATCAGGGAACCTGGCTGACTCAGAAAAGTGTGCAACTCGATCCCTGAGTCATGAGTGTGAGCCCCATAATGTAGAGATGATGAAAATAAATACTTAAAAAAACAAACAAACTTAAAAAGGATGCTAACCATCACCTGAGCTTTCAGCAGATCATAATCTTCTTGCTGATGGAGGTTCTTGCCTCCATGTTTTGGCTGCTGACTGGTCAGGGTGGTGGTTGCTGAAGGGAGGAGTCGCTGTGGCGATTCCTAAAATAGGACAAAGATCGACTCTGATAGCATTTTAGCCGCAGAACTTTTTTAAAAATTGGAGTTAATCCTCTCTAACCCTGTCACTGCCTTCTCAATTAACTTAAAGGAATATTCTAAATCCTTTGTTGTCATCCAGGAGTAGAGGCCAGCTCACGTAACCACTTTTGTTGCTCATTCATCGGAAGCAACTCCTCACGAGATGGCAGAAATTCAATCCCATCTTCAGGCTCTACTCCTAATTCTAGTTCTCTTGCTATTTCCACCACATCTGCAGTGACTTCCTCCACTGAAGTCTTGAACCTCTCATCCATGAGGGTTGGAATCACCTTCTTCCAAACTCCTGGTAATGTTGAATCCTTTCCAGGAGGTTTTCAATCATCAGTGCCCAGATCTATGAGATCTGCCACTATCTATGGCAGCTATAACCTTATTAAATGTACTTCTCTAATATTAGGCTTGAGCGTCAAAATTGCTCCTTGATCCATGGGCTGCAGAATGGGTATTGTGTTAGCAGGAATGCAAACATTGTACATCTCCATCAGAGCTCTTGGGTGACTACATGTGTGGTCAGTGAGCAGTACTATTTTGAAAAAGAATCTTTTTTTCTGAGTAGTAGCTCTCAACAGTGGGCTTACATTTTTTGGTAAGCCATGTTGTAAACAGATATGGTAAATCTACTCTGCCTGTGCTCTGAACGACAGCACAATTCTTAAGCACCCTACCTTGGGTCTTGACTTAAAATCACCAGCTGCATTAGCTTCTAACAGGAGAGTCGCCCTGGCCTTTGAAACCAGGCATTGATTTCTCCTCTCTAGCTGTGAAAGCTCTAGATAGCAACTTCCCCTTTAGAAGGTTGTTTAGTGTAACCACCTCCATAAATTATCTCAGCTAGATCTCCTGGATAACTTCCTGCAGCTTCTACATCAGCACCTGCTGCTTCACCTTGAGCTTTGATGTTACAGAGATGGCTTCTTCCCTTAAACTTCATGAACCACCCTCTGTTAGGGCCTAACTCTCCAATTCCAGGAATGCTGAGAGAGGTTGAACCTAACTCTGGATTAGGCTTTGGCTTCAAGGACTGTTGTGGCTCGTTTCATCTTCTACCCAGACCACTCAAACTTTCTCCTCGTCAGCAATAAGGCTGTTTCACTTTCTTATTATTCATGTGTTCACTGGAGTAGCACTTTAATTTCCTTCAAGAACTTTGCCTTTGCCTTCACATCTCAGCTGTTGGGCACTCAACCTGTCTTCCTAAGTTTAATCGTTTCTAGCTTTTGACTGAAAGTGAAAGACACGCAACTCTTCCTTTCACTTGAACACTTACGCCAACTAATTACCCTACAATGGCCTCCAGCTTCGATAGTGTTGTGTCTCAGGGAATAGGAGAAGGGGAAGAGATGGGGAACAGTCAGTTTGGTAGAGCAGCCATACAGCATTTAAGTTCACTGTCTCATATGGGCAGTTTCTGGTTTCCGAAAACAATTACAATAGGGACGTCAAAGATCACCATAGCAAATATAATAACAGTGAGAAGGTTTGGAATATTACAAGAATTACCAAGATGTGGCACAGATGCACGAAGTGAGCAAATGCTGCTGGGAGAATGGAACCACTAGACTTGCTGAACAGAAGACTGCCACAAACCTTGTTTGTAAAAGACACAGTATGGGTGAAGTGCGGTAAAGTGAAGCACGGTGAAACAAGCTACCCCTGTACACCCTGGAACTTATTCACCTTATAACCAGAAGTTTTCACCCTTTGCCCAACATCTCCCCGCTTCTCTCACCCTCTGGGACACCCATTGTACTGTGTTGCTATGAGTTCATCTTTTCTAAATTCCACCTGTAGGTAAAATCCTACGGTATTTGTCTTTCTCTTATTGCACTGACCATGACACTCTCAAGGTCCATCAATGTTGTTGCAAATGATAGGACTTTGTGTTTTAAGGACTGAAAATATGCCATTTTGTGTAGGTACTTATGACACATCCTCTATCCATTCAGTTGTTGATGGACTCTTAGGTTGTTTCTGTCTTGGCTGTTGCACATGGGGGTGCAGGTATCTTTTCAAGATCATAATTTCGTTTCCTTCAAATATATACCTAGAATTGCTGGATCATATGGCAGTTCTTTTGAGTAACAGTCATTCTTTCTTAAGTGGAAATAACTGTCTCTATCATGAGAACGTTAATCACGCAGCCAAACTTGCGTGTGGTATTCTAAAATTCTCCGTTTCTGAGAATGAAGAGAAGCAGGAAAGAGCGGAACCAAGAACGAATCCTTTTCAGCCACAGCATGTTATTATCTGTGTCCTTCACTAGATCTTAAATTCCTCGAGGGAAGGTCCTCTTCATTCCTCCTCCTTACAGGCACATTTCAACGGTTTTGTCATTTATTTGTTCCATGAGTGAATATGTAACAACCGGGCTGTTTCCTGGTGGCCTGGTGGTTGTCCGAGCATCAGGTGTAACACAGAAGAAATCATGGATGTCACTAAATGCTGGCTCTGCTCAGTGCAGTTCACAACAGATTACCGATGCCAGACAGTAAAGTAGTGACCTGGCCATCCGTACCCACTCATTCGTGGAATGAGCGGCTCCAGTAGGGTTTGGAGGAGAAGCGCAGTTACAAGAGAATCGGTGGCCGTCACTCCCTTCCCATTTCCTGTAGCAGGCCTCATCAGCGTTTGTTCTTGTACTTTGAATAACCCAGTTTCCCACTTTATGCATTGGCCCAAGAGTCAGAAAAGTTGCGTAGAACCCCTGAAAAGCAGAAGAATGAGCACTTGTGCTACCGGAATGAAAAGCATATGGCAGTTATAGAGGAACGGTGATCATTGTTTTTCCCCATCACTCGTCTTGGTTTGTCTGCCTTGCACAGCATAAGAATAATAACGCTTTTACGGAACAACTCAGAAAGTTAGAAAATGCTAGACATGAAAAATGACTTTTTGGCCAGATGTGCTATATCTTCAAGAAGCTATTTATATCCGACAGCTGTACCTGACTTTGAGAAACTTCATTTTTTAAAGAAAACTGTAGCATAATGAAGGACTCTACAGGTTTCTCCCCACAGAGTCTTTGGCAAGACTTTTGCTGCTCAGTTTTAAAGATAGTAACCTAAGAGAAGACGCAAACACTTTGTAAAGTTAGCTATTTTTGTTAATTTAACTATACGTGAAAAAATATAACTAGATGTGGGATTTTGTAAAGAGATGACAAGTTGATATATTCATTTTACATCATGCCTGGACATTTGTAGTTGTTATTTCATCAAGTTCTACTGAAAAATCCTAACGAGTGGCCCAGATAGAGGAAACCCTGCAGGATTTATTAGTAACTCCACTTTTAAATGTGGGTTCTGTGACAGTTAAGCAAGTGAATAGTCAAAAATTCCGAATTTGAATTCTTAGCTTACCATCATCAGAAGGATCGGCAGTGAAAAAGAGAACCATAATAGAAGCAATAATAAAAAGCAAACTTAAGACAACCTAAGATTAAAATTAGGAAATAACTTCAAGGAATTCAACCTAAGAGAGTATTGACTCAAATTGATATAGTTTATGCAATAAGCACGTATAAATCTGTGAGATAAGTCTATAATGACAGAATAGCAAACCAACACATCATCGCAAATTATCTTACTATGATGAAAATAATGTGTTATTGTGATTGTTATATTGAGTGCATGCATGAGCTAGGTGCTATGCTAAAGGTTTTAATGCATCATTCCATTTATTCTTCAACAAAGCCCTATTTCTATAAAATTACTACTTTTTTTATTGAATTAAACATTGCCACTACCAGTATTTCATACAAGAGGAAACAGAGGGGTGGTTTTAGTTCAAGATGAGTGTCTAGGAGGGTCCCGTACCTCCAGCTACATATGGAGCGGTTTCTTAAGGGGGAAAACACTAGCTGAGCAGCGCCTACACATTGGACGTATGAGAAAAGAACATCAAAGCAGGTAGGAAAGGCTCTACAACATCTTACTATAAATTCAACCCTGGCTCAATGACCTACAGGCTTCTCCCTGAGGAGCAAAGGGTTTGAACAGCACATCTGGCACCCTAACTTTTAAGACATGCACCTGAGAGACCAAACATCCAGCACTGAAAGCCACAGGGACATGCATCCACAAGACCCACAAGGCAATCACAAACTGAGAAGTAATCCCGAAGGGGATTTTGCAGACTCAACACTCCAAAACCCAGTGCCGAGATAGCCCACTGAGAAGTGCCCAGTCTTCCTGTGAAAGACACTTATTTACTTATCTTAGGAGCAGGCATCTAATTTAACAGACATCTTGAAGCCTGCTGGAAGAGGGCGGAGTCCCCACTACCTCATTCCAGCTACCTGATAGCTCTTGGGAAGGAGCTGTATACTCGTCCAGCACCCCCATTTTTGCCACTGTCACCCAGGAGCCACCTCTAGATCGCCTAGTTTTGATGAACAGTGGGGCTTACACCTGAAGGTCCTACGGTGCGGTTACGAATGCAGAAACACTTCTTAACTGGCTATCCCACCCAAGGCACAGCCCAGAGATAGCAAACTGAAACATATCTAGGGGCTGACTACAATTCTCTCCAGAGACCTCAGAAGATGGGCACTAACCTCATGGTTTGCACTGCCCTGCCAGACATGGTTGTTGTCTCCATGAAAGGAGCCTGTCTGGTGGCCAGCCAGGCTTGTGTTCCAAGATTCAAGATGGGATTGTAGCAGGGTGCCTGGGTGGCTCAGTTGGTTAAGCATCTGATTTCAGCTCAGGTCATGATCTCACAGTTCATGAGTTCCAGTCCCGCATTGGGCTCTCTGTGCTGACAGCTCAGAGCCTGGAGCCTGCTTCAGATTCTCTGTCTCCCTCTCTCTCTGCCCCTCCCCCCATTTGCACTCTGTCTCTCAAAAATAAATAAACATTAAAAGAAAAAAAAATAAATTTGTCATCAATGGGATTATAGCAAAGAAAGAGAGTTCCTAATTGGATATCACCCAGGGTTCAGTGCAGAGGGAGCAGACAAATGCCTATCTACCAGTTTTTCCCTGAAACAAGTATATTTGCCTACATTAAAAGATGCTAGGGGCGTCCAGGTGGCTCAGCCAGTTAAGTGTCTGACTCTTGATTGTGGCTCAGGTCATTATCTCACCGTTCTTGAGATGGAGCCCCATGTTGGACTCTGTGCTGACAGCAGGAAGCCTGCTTGGGATTCCCTCTGTCCCTCCCCTGCTTGTCCATATTCTCTCTCAAAATAAATAAATAATATATTTTTTTAAATAAAAGATGCGGACTGAGCTCCTCTTCTTTGGAACTCTGACTGACAGGTCTTCACACAATCTCGACTACTGGAAACCACTAAAAACATAATAGGCTGCTTAAACAATCAAAAAGGTTTGAGAGATAATGGAAAGCTAGCAGCTGAGTAAGGTTCAACTCCTACACAAAGCCAATACTTCAGAACTTGAAGGGGGGTGGCTGTTGTATCTAATGCACAGAAACCAAGATAAGAAATCAAGGTAAATGAAGAAACAGAGGAATATGCTCCAAAGAATAGAAAAAGATGACGCACCAAAAAAAGTCCTTAATGAAATGGAGATGTGATGTACCTGATAAAGAGTTCAAAATAGTGATTATAAAGATGCTCACTAAACTCAGAAGACAAAATGGAGGACTACAGGGAGAACTTCAACCAAGACATAGGAAATATTTAAAAGTACCAAGTAGAAGTAACAGAGTAACTTAACTAAAGAATACAATAGAGGAAATATATTACCTTAAAGAGGGGTCATTGAGGGCAGGAAAAAAAAAAAGGATGACAAAGAGTGAAGACAACTTAAGGGATATATGGGAAAATATCAAGTAAACCAGCATTTATTTTATAGTGGTCCCAGAAGGAGAAGGGAGAGAAAAGGGGACATAAAACTTAATTGAAATAATGGCTGAAAACTTCCCTAACCTGGGGAAGGAAAGAGACATCCAGGTCCAGGAAGCCCAAAGACTTACAAATAAGATGACTCAGAGACCCACAAGACAAAGTATAATTAAAATGGCAGAACTTAGAGGCAAGAGAAAAACTTGTCATATAAAAGGGACACACACACACACCCCGCCCCACTGCCCCTTTAGATATAAACTTTGCAGGCCAGAGGGGAGTGGAATAATACATTCAACAGGCTGAAAGAAAAAAATGGCCAAATAAGAGTACCTAGCCAATTTATCCTGGAGAAAGAGTTTTCCAGACAAGCAAAAGCTAAAGTAGTTGATCACCACTAGACTGGCTTTATAAGAAATGTTAAAGCACTTTTTTAAACTGAGAGAATGCTAATTAATAACGTGAAAACATAAAAGTATAAATTTCATGGATAAATAGGAAATTTCAAAAAAAATAATGATGTAAAGTTGGTGGATTAATCACTTATAAAGCTATTACAAAGGTTTAAAGTAGTAAAAGTAACTAATGAAAATAATTTGTTAAGGGATATACAAGATAGAAAGATGTAAATTGTGATGTCAAAAACAAAATGCTGGAGTAAAAATGTTGAGCTTTAAATGCATTTAGACTTAAGTTGTTATCAATTTAAAATAGAATGTTATCAATATATGTTTATGTAAGCCTCCTGGGAACCACGAACAAAAACCTTATAGTAAATATGCAAAAAGAGAAAGAAATGTAAGCATACCACTACAGAAACCATCAAATCACAAAGGAAGAGAGCAAGAGAAGGAGCAAAGGAATTTTTAAGACAGCCAGAAAACAATTTACAAAACAACAATGAGTGCATATTTGTCAATTATTCTAAATGTAAATGGACTAAATTCTTTAATCAAAAAGTCACAGAGTTGGGGCACCTGGGTGGCGCAGTCGGTTAGGCGTCCGACTTCAGCCAGGTCACGATCTCGCGGTCCGTGAGTTCGAGCCCCGCGTCGGGCGTCGGGCTCTGGGCTGATGGCTCAGAGCCTGGAACCTGTTTTCCGATTCTGTGTCTCCCTCTCTCTCTGCCCCTCCCCCATTCATGCTCTGTCTCTCTCTGTCCCAAAAAATAAACATTGAAAAAAAAAAAAAAAGTCACAGAGTGACCAAATAAAGACAAGACCCATCTATATGCTGTCTAGAAGAGACTCACTTCAGATATAAGGATACACACACACTGAAAGCAAATGGAGGGAAAAAGACAGTCCATGCAAATTGAAACCAAAAGAACAGGCAGCTCCACTTCTATCAGGTAAAATAGGCATTCAGATAAAGAAGATCATTACATAATTATAACAGGGCCAATCCAGCAAGAGGATATACCATTGGTAAATATGCATCCAATACAGGAGCAGCTATACATAAAAAGTAAATACTAACAGACATAAAGGGAGAAATAAAAAGCAATGCAATAATAGGAGGGGACTTTAATCCCTCTCTTTCATCAATGACTAGATCATTCAGACAGAAAAACAATAAGAAAACATTGATCTTAAGTGATATGTTAGACCAGATGGGCTTATGAAACATACAGAACATCTCATCTAAAAACGACAGGGCACACATACTACTAAAGCACACATGGCACATTCTCCAGACTTGATATTTTAGGGTAAAAAACAAGTCTTAATAAATGTAAAAAAAACTGAAATCATCTCAAGCATCTTTTCTGACCACAATGGCTAGCAATCGGTTTCAAGAAAACTAAAAAATTCACAAGTATGTGGAGATTAAACATGATACTCAACAACCAATGAGTCAAAAAAGAAAAGAAGGAAATACAACATACCAAAACTTATGGGATGCAGAAAACAGTTCTAAGAGGGAAGTTCATAGCAATAAACAAAAAAAGATCCTAACTTTTTGCCTCAAGGAACTAGAAAAGAACAAAATTCAAAGTTGGTAGATGGAGAGGATAAAAATCAGTGTAGAAATAAATGAAATAGAGACTAAACAGAAAATTGGAAACATCAATGAAGCTAATAGTTGATTTTTTTGAAAAGATATACAAAATAGACAAATCTTCAGCTAGACTCACCAATAAAAAAAAGAGGGGTCGGGGTGCCTGGGTGGCTCGGTCGGTTAAGCGTCCGAATTCGGCTCAGGTCATGATCTCATGGTCCATGAGTTTGAGCCCCGCGTCAGGCTCTGTGCTGACTGCTCAGAGCCTGGAGCCTGTTTCAGATTCTGTGTCTCCCTCTCTCTCTGCCCCTCCCCTGTTCACGCTCTGTCTCTGTCTCAAAAATAAACATTAAAAAAAATTTTTTAAAAAAGAGGGGTCAAGTAAATATATTCAGAAATGAAAAAGATGTTACAACTGATACCAAAGACATAACGGCTCATAATAGACTACTATGAAAAATTATAAATCAATGAAGTGGACAACCTCAAAGATACGTTTGAATTTTTAGAAACATACAATCTACCAAGACTGAATCATACAGAAGTAGAAATCTGAACAGACTGACTTTTATATGGATATTAAATCAGTAATTAAGAAACAAAATTCTAGGATCACATAACTTCAATAATGGATTCTACCAAACATTTAAAAAAAAAATGTCAAACTCTTGGAAAAACAGAAGAGGAAAGGAATCCAGCATTACTCTGATGTCAATGCCTGACAACAACACTAGTAAAGAAGAAAATTATAGGCCAGTATACCTGATGAACATAATTTATGACAAAGGAACTAAGAACATACAAATGAAGAAGGATGTTTTTTCAATAAATGGTGTCAAGAAAACCAGATAGATAGATAACAATAAAATAAAACTGGACCACTCTCTTACACTATACACAAAAATTAACTCAAAATGGATTAAAGAACATGGCTGGTAAGCAGGTTGCTAATGGTCTTGGTCACACTTTTTGGATCTGTCATGAAAACCAAAAAGAATGAAGTCGGATTACGTTAAATTGAAGGGCTTCTGCACAGCAAAGAAAACCATCAACAGATGGTAAAGGAACCTACAGAATAGAAGATATTTGTAAATCATATATCTGATAAAGGGCTAATATCCAAAATATATAAATAACTACTAACTCAACAGCAAATAACCCAAACAGTCCAATTAAAATATAGGCAGAGGATCTGAATAGACATTTTCCCAAAGAAGACCTACAGATGGTCAGCTGGTACACATTCATCAAAAATACAAAAATGTTGGTAAGGATATTGAGAACAGGGAATTCTTGTGTATTTTGGTAGGAATGCAAATTGATGCAGCCACTATTGGAAAATAGTGTGAAATTTCCTCAAAAAAAAAATTAAAAATAGAACTATCATCCAATCCAGCAACTCCACTTCTGGATAAATGAAAATGGAGGTAGGTTGAGATCACTAGGGTAGAGAATGAAAATCCTGAGCTCACCTCCTCCCACAGAAACATCAAAACTACAACAACATGTTTAACCCTTTGGAAATGACAGGTAAACGAGCAGAACAGCTCTTCCACAACTAAAGGTATAAAGATGAAGCCACATTGAGATGGGTGGGAGGAGCAGAGATGCAAGCTAGTCAGGACCCACTCCCCTGGCACAGAAAATCACAAGTGAGAGGGATATCTCCAGCTCCGCTGGGGAGAGAAGGATTTAAGGTTCACATCAGGCCTTCCTATCCTGGGAACCTGCATTAAGAATATGAGCCCCTATAATTTTTGAACATCAGTGGGGCTTACCTATGGGAGAGGGCTATAGAAAACTGAGACTCTGGTCTTAAAAAACCCATGCACAAACTCACTCTTAGACTCAGCACAGATGCCTCAGTTTATAAAGTTCCAGGACCTTGTGTGAAAGACATTTACTAATTTTAGGGTGTGTTCTGGAGGGGCAGATCCATAGTAACTTTTCCCAGGAACAGGCATCATTTTTCTTCATCTGCTTCTATCCGGCTGGCCTAGCCCTGGCAGGCACCATTTCTGACACTCTCCATTTACCTGAGTAGTACCACTCACTCTGCCCACCAGTGATCCTGCACCTGTTGCAGCAAAAGGCATCACAGCCAGCCAGACTGGAGCCAGCCCTACCCACCAACATGCCTTTAGCTGCCCAGCCACAATAGGAGGGTGCATGCAGCCCACAGAGGACACCACGGGAACTCCTGGGTCTGTTGACCAAGGGGAATTGCACTTCTGGGCCACACAGGATACCTTCTACATTAGGCCAGTCCTTTAACACCCGGAAATATAGCTGATTTGCCTAATACACAGAAGCAACCACATAATGTCAGGCTAAATGAGGAGACCAAAGAATATGTTCCAAATGAAAAAAATGAGACAAACTATTTTAAAAAGTAAATGAAATGGAGATAAGCAGTTTACCCAATACAGTTCAAAGTAGTGGTCATAAAGATACTCACCAAATTCAGAAGAATGAATGAACACAGTAAGAACTGCAAAAAAAAAAAAAAAAAAAAAATTTAAAAAAATCAGACCTAAAGAATACAATAACCAAAATGACAAATACACTAGAAGGAATCAACAGCAGATTTGGTGATGCAGAACACATCAGCAATCTGGAAGACCAGGTATTGGAAATCACCCAAGCTGAACAACAAAAAGAAAAAAAACACAAATTTTTAAAAATGAGTATAGTTAAGGGCCTTTGGAATAATATCAAACATATCAACGTTTGCATTATAGTGATACCCAAAGAAGACAAGAAAGGGGCAAGTCAAGTTATTTGAAGAAATAATAGCTGAAAACTTTTCTAACTTAGAAGCACAGAGACATATGGATCTGAGAAGCACAGAGATCCCCAAACAAGGTGAACCCAAAGAGATCCATACCAAAACATTTGACATTAAAATGTCAAAACTTAAACATGAATGGAGAATCATAAAACAGCAAAAGAAAAGCAACTATTCAATACACGAGAACCCCCATAAGGCTATCAGCTAGCTGCTTTTTCAATAGAAACTGAATATATAAGGTGACTTCCTACTGGACCACAAAGTGCTGAAAGGAAAAAACCTACAAGAATACTCTGCCAAGTAAGGTTATCATTCAAAATTGGAGGACAGAGCTTTCCAGACAAAAGTTAAGAGTTCATCACCACTAAACCAGCCTTACAAGAAATGTTAAAGAGAATTATTTAAGCAGAAAAGGAGAAAGTTATGAAAGAATAAATCTCACTGTTAAAAGCAAAATATGGTAAAGGTAGTAGATCAACCACTTATTAAGCTAGGATAAAAGTTAAAAGACAAAAGCATTAAAAATAAACTATATCTGTAATAACTAGAGTGCACAGAATTAAAACATGTGAAATATGATGTCAAATACATAAAATATAGGGGTGGGAAAATAAAAATGTGGTTATTTTTTAAGTTTATTTTGAGAGAGAGCTGTGCATGCACGCACATGGGGAAGGGGCAGAGAGAGAATCCCAAGCATGCTCTGCACTGTCAGCACAGAGCCCAGTGCAGGTTCAAACTCACAAACTGTGAGACCTGAGCCAAAGTCGGACACTTAACCGAGTCACCCAGGCATCACAAAAATGTAGTTATTTTTAATGTGTTCAAACTTGAGCAACCAATAACTTAAAATAGACTGCTATATCCTTAGCAGTTACATATGAACTTTGTAGTAACCACAAACCCAAAATAGTTACACAATAAATAGAAAGTTAATCCAAACATAATACTAAAGAAAATCATAAAATCACCAAAGAAGAGAGCAAGAGTAGAAAGGAACAGAGAAGAACAGAAGCAATTAACAAAATGACAATAAATACATACCTATCAATGATTACTACAAATATAAGTGGAATAAATTCTCTAATTAAAAGGTATAGGGTAGCTGAATGGATTAAAAAAATGTAAGACCCATATTATTCTGCCTGTAAAAGACTTGTATCAGACCTAAAAGCACCTACAGACTGAAAATAAAGGGGTGGAAAAAGATATTCCATGCAAATGGAAACAAACAAAAAAGCGATAGCATATCAGACAAAATAAACTTTAAAATAAAGACAAAGAAAAACAAATACCATATGATTTCACTCATATGTGAAATTTAAGAAACAAAACAAACAAGCAAAGAGAGAAAAAAGGAGAGAGAGAGGCAAACCAAGAAACAGATTCTTAACTATAGAGAACTGATGTTTGCCATGGGTTGAACAGGTGATGGGGATTAAGGAGTGTACTTGTGAACACCAGGTGATGTAAGGAAGTGTTGACTTGCTTTTGTGCGTCTGAAGCTAACATTACACTGTGTGTTAACTAACTGGAATTTAAATTAAAACTTTTTTAAAAAAGACAAATAAAGCAGGGCACCTGGGTGGCTCAATCAGTTAAGTGTCCGACTTTGGCTCAGGCCATGAATTCATGTTTTGTGAGTTTGAGCCCTGTGTTCGGCTCTGTGCTGACAGCTCAGAGCCTGGAGCCTGCTTCAGATTCTGTCTTCCTCTCTCTCTGTTCCTCCCCTGCTCATACTCTGTCTCTCTCTTTGTCAAAAATAAATAAAGATTGGGGCGCCTGGGTGGCGCAGTCGGTTAAGCGTCCGACTTCAGCCAGGTCACGATCTCAAGGTCCGTGAGTTCGAGCCCCGCGTCGGGCTCTGGGCTGATGGCTCAGAGCCTGGAGCCTGTTTCCGATTCTGTGTCTCCCTCTCTCTCTGCCCCTCCCCCGTTCATGCTCTGTCTCTCTCTGTTCCAAAAATAAATAAACGTTGAAAAAATAAATTTTTTTTAAAATAAAAATAAATAAATAAAAAAAGATTAAAACTGTTTTTAAAAGAAAGATAAATAAAACAAAGATTGTAAAAAGAAAAAAAAGTAGGGCATTACCTAATAAAGTGATCATTCCAACACAGTCTAAATAATTTACAAATATGTATGCATTCATCATAAGAGCACCTAATTTCTTTTTTTTTCTGTCTTATCTTTATTATTTTGTTTTTCAATATATGTTTATTGTCAAATTGGTTTCCATACAACACCCAGTGCTCATCCCAACAGGTGCCCTCCTCAATACCCATCACCCACCCTCCCCTCCCTCCCACCCCCCCATCAACCCTCAGTTTGTTCTCAGTTTTTAAGAGTCTGTTATGCTTTGGCTCTTTCCCACTCTAACCTCCTTTTTTTTTTTCCTTCCCCTCCCCCATGGGTTTCTGTTAAGTTTCTCAGGATCCACCTAAGAGTGAAACTATGTGGTATCTGTCATTCTCTGTATGGCTTATTTTACTTAGCATAACACTCTCCAGTTCCATCCATGTTGCTACAAAGGGCCATATTTCATTCTTTCTCATTGCCACGTAGTACTCCATTGTGTATATAAACCGGAATTTCTTTATCCATTCATCAGTTGATGGACATTTAGGCTCTTTCCATAATTTGGCTATTGTTGAGAGTGAAGAGCACCTAATTTCTGAAGAGTATCAATTTCTGTATGTCTGTTAGAATTTGCTACTAATACAATAATAGGAGGGAATTTTAACATCCCATTTACGTTAATGGAGAGATCACGTGGACAGAAAATCAGTAACAAACAGTGGCCTTGAATGACACATTAAGACCAGATAGGCTCAATATATAACTACAGAATATTCCATTTAAAACAACAGACAATACATCCTTTTTGAGTGTGTGTGGAACATTCTCTAGGATAGATAGCTTGTTAGGCCACAAAACATGTCTCAATAAATTTAAGATAGAAATAATATCAAGCATCTTTTATAACCACAACAATATGAAAGTAAATAAGTACAAGGAAAAAAACACAAACATGTGGAGGTCAAACAACATGCTACTAAACAACTAAGGGATCAATGAAGAAAGCAAAAAGGAAATCAAAATTACCTTAAAACAAATGGAAACACAATGCTTCAAAATCAACGGGACTCAGCAAAAGCATTTAAAAAAAATTTTTTTTAATATTTATTTATTTTTGAGACAGAGAGAGACAGAGCATGAACGGGGGAGGGTCAGAGAGAGGGAGACACAGAATCTGAAACAGGCTCCAGGCTCTGAGCGGTCAGCACAGAGCCTGACACGGGGCTCAAACTCACGGACCGTGAGATCATGACCTGAGCCAAAGTCAGCCGCCTAACTGACTGAGCCACCCAGGCGCCCCAGCAAAAGCATTTTTAAGAGGGAAGTTTATAGTGATACAGGCTTACCTAAAGAAACAAAAATCTCAAAAAATCTAATCTTAAACCTAAAGGAATAGAAAAAGAACAACAAAGTCCAAAGTTAGTAGAAGGAAGGAAATAATAAAGATCAAAGCAAAAATAAATGAGATAGACATTGATAAATAAATAGAAAAGATCGATGAAACAAGGAGCCAGATCTTTGGGGAAATAAACAAAAATGGTAATTTTAGCCAGACTCATCAAGATAAAAAGAGACAGGATCCAAATATATAAAATCAGAAAGAGAAGTTATAACCAACACCACAGAAATACAAAGGATTATAGGAGACTACTATGGACAATTATACACCAACAAATTGGACAGTCTAGAAGAAATGAATAAATATGTAGAAATATACAGTCATCCAAAACTGAATCAGGAAGAAATAGAAAATCTGAACAAATTGATTACTAGTAATGAAATTGAATTAGTAATCCAGAAATTCCCAACAAACAAAAGTCCAGGACCAGACCACTTCACAGGTGAATTCTACCAGCCATTTAAAGAATGAAATATCAATCTCCCTCAAATTATTCAAAAACTGAAAGATGAAGGCATGCTTCCAAATTCATTCTATGAGGTCAGCATTAACCTAGTTCAGACACTATATATATTTGTGTGTGTGTGTGTGTGTGTATGTATTGTCCAATATCCCTGATGAACAGAGATACAAAATTCTCAACAAAATATTAGGAAACCAAATTAAACAATACATTAAAACGATCATACACCATAATCAAGGAAGGTTGTTCCAGGGATGCAAGCATGGTTCAATATCCACAAATGCATTAACATGATATACCATGTTAATGGTATATTTAACAAGGCAAAAGATAAAACCAATATGATCATCTCAATAGATTCAGAAAAAACATTTGACAAAATTCCACATTCATTTTTTGAATATTTATTGATTTTTGAGAGAGGGAAAGGGAGAGAGCTTGTGAGCAGAGGAGGGGCAGAGAGAGAGGGAGACAGAGGGTATGAAGCAGGCTCTCCACTGACAGCACAGAGCCCAGTACGGAACTTGTATTCATGAACCATGAGATCATGAACTGAGCCAAAGTCAGACACTCAACCAACTGAGACACCCAGGCACACTCAATATCCATTTATGATAAAAACTCTCTAACAAAGTAGGTATAGCAGGACCATACTTCAACACAATAAATGCCATGTATGACAATTCCCTAGCTAATATCATCCTCAACAATAAAAAGCTCAAAGTTTTTTTCTAAAATGAGGAACAAGAAATGATGCCCACTCTCACCACTTTTATTTCACACAGTACAGGAAGTCCTACCCGTGGCAATCAGACAAGAAAAAGAAATAGAAGGCATCCCAATTGGTGAGGAAGAAGCAAAACTGTCACTATTTGCAGATAACCTGATACTATATATAGAAAACCCTGAAGACTTCACCCAAAAACTATGAAAATCAGTAGATTCAGTAAAGCTACAAGATACAAAATTAATATACATAAATCTATTGTTTATATTAGTATATAGCCACTAATAATCAGAAAAAGAAATTAAGGAAACAATGTCATTTACAATGGCATCAAAGAGAATAAAATACTAGGAACAAATTTAACCAAGAAAATGAAAAACCTATATTCTGAAAACTGTAAGACAATGATAAAAGAATATGAAGATGACACAAACAAATGGACAGATCTACTGTGCTCATAGACTAGAATAATGGATATTGTTAAAATGTCAGTTCTACCTAAATCAATCTACAGAGTCAGTGAAATCCCTATGTAAAATACCAATGGCATTTTTCAGAGAACTAGAACAAACAGTCCTAAACTTTGTAAGGAACTACAGAAGACCTCAAACAGTTAAAGCAATCTTGAGAAAGAACAAAGCTAGAGGTATCACAATCCTTGAATTCAAACTATACTATTAAGCTGTAGTAATCAAAACAGTGTGGTACTGGCACAGAAATAGACATATAGATGAATGCAACAGTATAGAGAGTTCAGAAATAAACCCACCCTTATACAATTCATTAATCTCTGACACAGGAGGCAAGAACATGCAATGGGGAACATATATTCTCCTGAATAAATAGTGTTAGGAAAACTGACAGCTACATACAAAACAACAAAATGGGACTACTCTCTTATACCACATACAAAAATAAACTCAAGATGGATTAAAGACCTGAAACCGTAAAACTCCTAAAAGAAAACATAGGCTGTGGTGCTTGGTGGCTCAGTTGGGAAATCATCAGACTCTTGATTTCAGGGCAGGTCTCTTGATCTCCTGGTCAGGACATTGCACCCTGTGTCGGGCTCCACACTGAGCATGGAGTCTGCTTGGGCTTCTTTATCTCCCTTTCTCTCTTTCCCTCTCAAAATAAATAAATAAACATTTTTTTAAAGAGAACAAGAAAAGATAGGCAGTAAACTCTTGGATATCAGCCTTAGCAATATTTTTTTTTGAATCTGTCTCCTCAGGCAAGGGCAACGAAAACAAAATAAACAATTGGGACTACATCATACTAAAAAGCTTTTGTACAGCAAAGGAAACTATCAAAAGAATGAAGAGAAAACCTACTGAATGGGGAAAGATATTTGCAATCAATATATCCAGCAGGGGGTTAATATCCAAAATATACCTATAAAGAACTCCTACAACTCAACATCAAAATAACAAGCAATCTAATTAAAAAATGGGCAGAGGGCCTGAATAGACATTTTTCCAAAGAAAACCTACAAATGCACAACAGACTCATGAAAATATGCTTGGCATCTCTCATCATCAGGGAAAGGGAAATCAAAATCATAATGAGACATCACCTCATATCAAGCCAAATGGTTAGTATCAAAAAGACGAAAATAATAATAAGTGTTGGCAATACGTGGAGAAAGGGGAACCCTTGTGTATTGTTGGTAGAGATGTAAATGGGTACAGCCGCTTTGGAAAACAGTTTGGAGGCTCCTCAAAAAATTAAACTACCTTATGATCCACAATTCTACTTCTGGGTATATATTGGGGGAAAATGAAAACACCAGTTCTAATAAATATATGCACTCCTGTGTTTATTGCCGCATTATTTATAATAGCCAAGGTATGGAAGCAACCTTAGTGTCCACTGTTAAGTGAATGGATAAAAAAGATGTCATGTGTATGTATACACATACACACACAAAATGGACTATTAGCCACAAAAAAAGAACAAAATCGTGCCACTTGGAACTACATGGATAGACCTGGAAAATATCATGCTAAGTGAGCTGAGTCAAAGACAAATCATAGGATTTCACTTATTTGTGGGATCCAAAATACAAAACTATAGTAGACTCATGAATACATAGTACAACCAGGTGCCTACCAGTCTGGATGTCGTAGGCAAATGGGTTAAATGGGTAAAGGGAAAGTACAAACTTCCAGTTATAACTTAAGTCACCATGAGGGTATAAAGTACAGCATAGAAAATGTAATCAATGTTCTCATTAAAAAGTTTTGGATGACAAATGGGAAGCATATTTGTAGTCATCACTTCGTAATGTATATAAACATTGAATCACTGTATTGTATGCCTGAATCAAATACAGCATTTGTATCAACTATAATTTTGTAAATGAAAAGTGAAATAAAAACACTAACTCAAGAAGATACATGCACCTTCATGTATATTATTGCAGCATTATTTACAATAGCCAAGATATGGCATATTGGATGAATAGATCAAGTGACATACATATAAAATATTCCATATGATTAATGGAATATTTTTCAGCCACAAGAATAGATGCAGTCTTGCCATTTGCCACAACAGGAATGAAACTTGAGGGTATTATGCTAAGTGAATTTAGTCAGAGAGAGGCAAATACCTTATGCCACTTATATGTGGAGTTAAAAAAAAAACCAAAACAAAAACAAACAACAATTCCTGGAACAGATTGTTGCTTGCCAAAGGCAGTGGGCTGGGGAGGTGAGTGAACTGTATAAGCGTCTAGTTATAAAATAAGTCCTAAAGACCATGTACGACACAGTGGCTATAGTTAATAACACTATATTGTATTTTGAAAGTTGCCAGAAGAGTAAATTTTAAAAATTCTCATCCCCTAAACGAGAAATGTGTAACTCTAAGTGGTAATGGATCTTAACTAGACTTACTGTGGTGATCATTTTGCAACATATGCAAATATCAAACCATTATGTTGTATGCCTGAAACTAATAAAACGTTATATTTCAATTATATCTCAATTTAAAAAAACAAAGAGGTAACAGAGTTACCACTTTTTCAGGGGCATATAATTCGAGGGGGTTGATAATAGTAATCATCAACATCTTAACCTATTACAACTACTTCTGCAGCTGTGACTGTAAAAATTTTTTAAAACTCCACAGCTGGAATAGCATTCTTATAGTATACCCCATTTTCATTAAGGAACTGAATTAACTCTATGCTAGTTGGTGGGACTAGAATAGTATTTTTCTGGGGGCTGGAGAAGAGCGTTAATGAAGAAATCACAACCGACAAGGGTCACTCCCATGGAGAGAAGGGAATGCTAGAATCCAGGTGCTTCTTGGACATTCTGTAATAGAATATTGGAAGAAATTCATTTTCTGCCTTTTCAAATACATGTTAGCCCTGCTCTTACCCTAGAAGAGAAAGAGGGTACAGGGGCTTTGTTGGTCCCCAAGAGTTGCTATTTTCCCTTTCTCCAAAATGGCAAGAGACAAATACACTTCTCGATAAAGTGAAAATATGTCAAGAATTCACTCTGTATGATTAGGCATTAAAGATGGGACAAAAGGAATTAGTAGTAACCACACACAGGTGAGTCAGGTAACATTTCTTGGCCTCAAGGCTCACACAGTCGAGCTGAAGGGACAGAGTTGCACAGGGCTGCTGGTGTAATCAGTGAGAACTAGGCATGTAGGACTACAGACACACAGCAAAGAAAACAATGGTCTCTTGTCTAGAAGCCCAGGGAAGGTATCATGCAGAGACTACATGGAAACCAATCCAAAAAGATGAGTGAGGCTCTTCTGGATGAAAAAAGTGGCAAGGTGTTCTAGAGGGAGGTACTTTGAGGGCATACTGATGTGAGAGAGGCAAGGCTTATTCTCAAAGTAATACCTAAATGGTGGGAACACCTGGGGGCATCTGGGTGGCTCAGTCTGTTGAGTGTCCTACTTCAGGTTAGGTCATGATCTCTGGGTTCAAGCCCTGCACGGGGCTTGCTTCAGATCCTGCCTCTCTCTCTCTCTCTCTCTCTCTCTCTCTCTCTCTCTCCCCTCCCCCACTCACTCTCTCTCTCAAAAATTAAATGAACACTTAAAAATTTTTAAAAATTGGTGGCAGCATCTGCTCTGGAAGAAATGACTGGAGAGGAATGCTAAAACAAAAGATGGGACCCAGACATTAAAGTGCTTTGTGCACCACATTAATTGTTGGTTACCTGTAGTCACTGGGTACCATTGCAAGCTTCTAAGTAAAGCTCTAATACAATTATTAAAAAAAAAAAAAAATTAACACTGCCATAGAAGGAAGACAGACTGAAAAGGGAAGAATGTGGTGATATGGGGGGGGGGGGGGGTTGCCATCCCCCACCGCAGGCCACCCTGCAATGCTGCCAGAATATTCTCTACAGCGGCAGTGGTGCTGGCTCTGTGTTCAATGCCCACCAAATCACAGGTCTGATACTCACACCCTGAAGGTAGGCCTGTTTCACCACATGCTAGCATCTTGAGCCACAGAGCCCATCTCTGAGATGTTGCCCTGCTCCCACTATACATACTTCATTAGCTGTGTTGTCTTGAGAAACCATTTAACTTGTACAAACAGTTAATTTTTAAAATCTATAAAATAGGAAAAGTCCAACCAACGGAATGGGAAAATATATTTGCAAATGACATATGGGACAAAGGGCTAGTATCCAAAATCTATAAAGAGCTCACCAAACCACACCCGAAAAACAAATAACCCAGTGAAGAAATGGGCAGAAAACATGAATAGACACTTCTCTAAAAAAGACATCCGGATGGCCAACAGGCACATGAGAAGATGCTCAACGTCACTCCCTATCAGGGAAATACAAATCAAAACCACACTCAGATATCACCTCACGCCAGTCAGAGTGGCCAAAATGAACAAATCAGGAGACTATAGATGCTGGAGAGGATGTGGAGAAACGGGAACCCTCTTGTACTGTTGGTGGGAATGCAAACTGGTGCAGCCACTCTGGAAAACAGTGTGGAGGTTCCTCAGAAAATTAAAAATAGATTTACCCTATGACCCAGCAGTAGCACTGCTAGGAATTTACCCAAGGGATACAGGAGTACTGATGCATAGGGGCACTTGTACCCCAATGTTTATAGCAGCACTCTCAACAATAGCCAAATTATGGAAAGAGCCTAAATGTCCATCAACTGATGAATGGATAAAGAAATTGTGGTTTATATACACAATGGAGTACTACATGGCAATGAGAAAGAACAAAATATGGCCCTTTGTAGCAACATGGATGGAACTGGAGAGTGTGATGCTAAGTGAAATAAGCCATACAGAGAAAGACAGATACCGTATGATTTCACTCTTATGTGGATCCTGAGAAACTTAACAGAAACCCATGGGGGGAGGGGAAGGAAAAAAAAAAAGAGGTTAGAGTGGGAGAGAGCCAAAGCATAAGAGACTCTTAAAAACTGAGAACAAACTGAGGGGTGGTGGGGGGTGGGAGCAAGGGGAGGGTGGGTGATGGGTATTGAGGAGGGCACCTTTTGGGATGAGCACTGGGTGTTGTATGGAAACCAATTTGACAGTAAATTTCATATATTGAAAAAAAAATTCAAATAAAATAAAATAATAGGAAAAGTCCTAACATATTCCTCAGTTATTTGGAGAATTAACATTTATGAATGTGTTTTACAAGTTGTAAAATGAATTACATTCACTAATATAGCATAGGCCTATTAAGTAGGGATTTCCAAAAGAACCATGACTTAAAAGGGTATCCTGGAGACGGACTCACAATCCCTGGATCCGAGGAGGAAGCTCACGACATGGGGGTTAAGGCACAAACTCTGGTACCAGCCCGGTGAGTTTAACCCTGGCTCTGACATTCACTTGCCCAGGATCCAAAACCAGTTCACTGAACTCTCTGTGCTTTTGTGTCATCTCTAAAATGGAATTTAAAATACCCACCCCTAGGGTTACATAAGGCTAATTGAGTTCACGTAGTAAAGAACTATCCCTGGCCAAGAGTGACTGCTTGATAAGGGGTAGCAATCTTTGTTTTGACGTTAAATTCAGGGTTTTGATCATTATCTTTACTATCATGGATGTCTGTCCACAGCCATCCAAGTCCTAATCCCTAGAACCAATGAATATGGGACATTACATGATTCAAAGGACTGTAAGGATTGCAGCTGGAATTAAGGTTCCTAGTCAGCTGACTTTAAAATAGGGAGATTATTCTGGATTTTCTAGGTTAGCCTAGTTTAATTACATGAGTCCTTTAAAACAGGATTTGATAGGTGAGAGGTGGAGAAAGATTTGGCCTGTCATAGCTGGCTTTTTAGGTGGAGGAAAGGGACCCAGAGCATAATAAGACTCTTATGCACAGGGGAGCAAGAAGCTATAAGGTACTCCCTATTTCCAATAAATGTGCAAAATAAAAATGTAAACAAAATAACAAGGGAACTTAAACTGAGTTCCTTGAGGGATTCAATTATGAACTCGCTCCCTAAAGACTTTAAATAAAACCTTAAGTATGAAGACTTTTTTTTTTAGTTTATTTATTTATTTTGATAGAAATCAAGTGTAAGAGGGAAAGGGACAGAGAGAGAGAGAGAGAGAGAGAGAGAGAATCAGAAGCAGGCTCCACACACTGTCAGCATGGAACCTGATGTGGGTTTCAATCCCATGAACCGTGAGATCATGAGCTGAGCCAAAACCAACAGTCCACCACTCAACCAACTGAGTCACTCACAGGCACCCTAAAGTATGAAGACTTTAAGCACTAAGGAGCAGGTGGCATTTAAGCAGGGCCATGCATTTGTAGGGGAGGAAAGACTCAGTCAATTCTCCTAGGTCCAGTAGCTGGGTCTATGAAATAAACGACTAGGCAATTTAATAGGACAAAAGGTGTACAAATGCATTAATGTTTAATGTTACATGTCTGGGGGCATTGCAGGAAAAAAAAAATGAATACCCTGAAAAGATGTGAGATTTGAGAACTGATGTATTGATAGGGAAGGCAGGGAGATGGAGGAGGTGTAGACCACTTAAGTGGGCATAAATGATGTTTAGGAAGAAGAACGGGCCCTCAGAAGGGTAGATGGGAGGTACGATAATGTGTGACCAAGTTTGTCTGGGTGGAGTGTCCACTTCTAGTCTTTTCTCCTGTGATAAGAATCGGTTTTTCCTGATGATGAAACTCGAGGGAAAGGATTGATGTCACTTGAGTTCCTTTTTTGGAAGATCTGCCTTAGGCAGGTAAGGCAGGTTCAGAGAGAGCCTCCGAGAAAGAGGCATAGTTTAGGATGGCATATTCCGCCACCCTTCGGGTTCAATAAACAATTCTCAATCCCTGAAAGAGTCAAAGAGGAATATGGCCTGGTGTTGGCCTTCAGTGCTTGAAGGAAGAATTTAGGGCTTTGAGAAGAGGAGAAGCACTAGCTGCTGAGTGGAGCACAGGCTCAGAGCAAGAGGTGTTGTGATATTTGTGAAGAAGGTTATTGTGGATCTGACCAGCCTGCACAAGGCGAAGGTTCACGAATGTGACCAGTAAGAGACTTAAGTCGGTCCTTTCAAATCTGGCTGTACCTCAGAAACCCCAAAGGGAACATTATTGAATCATCTGCTCTACAGGTGGTTCCTGGATATTTGTGTTAAGAACAAAGTGGCCAAATACAATGATCAGTGGATCTGGATGCACAACCGGGGTTGAGAACCGCTGAAACAGGTCAGACAATGGAAACTGAATTATAGAGGCTGTCAATTTCAGATTACATGAAGCCAGTGAGCAGACTGCTGTGGACCAGGTATGATGGAGTGGCTCCCTATCCAAGGAACTAAGTATGGATGGATAGGAAGAATTGAAAGACACAAGTGCCCTGGTGAGCATGGTGAATGGATACAAGGGAAGGAGTATGCAAATAGGGGTCAGCTCTATTGTAAACTCCTGAGGACACACCCACATTCACTGCCCAAGCCAGAGTGGCCAACACCTCAACTTACGCAACATGAGAACTGTACAGATATTTGTTGACTAAAGAACTGAACAAATATATGAAAACAATCTGGAAAGCCGGAAGCTGCGGAATATGGTATGCCCAAGATGCGATAGGGAAACTCAGGAGGATAAACATTTAAGAAAAGGTGTAAATTCAGTTTCAGACTTACTAAGTTCAACTAAACTGACAATGATAATAAGGGTTCAAACAGTTGACAAGCCTATCTGGTATATAAAGGAAAGTCCTAGGGATCCTGGGTTTCTGTAAGTTTCCATCACCCCCTCCTGTTCAATTTATGGGTGACCAGGAGACTAAAATAAGCATTACACTTCAAACAGGCTAAATCTACCATGAGATCCACTGAGTGCCACTAGAGGGTGTGATGTCTGCTACAGAGAACTCCCGATGGACAAAGACACTGAGAACACCAAGTCACAATGGAGAAGCAACGGGGAAAGAATAGAGCCTGTGAAGTGCAGCTGTCCTAAATTAAAACAGGAAAAAAATTAAGGCTGTGGGGAAGGTGTATCTACATTTCAGAGCAAGCTGCCAGCTTCCCGCTGAGCCTCTCCAACCCAGCACATCCCACCCAACAACACACATACCTTTAAAGGCAACTATGGGTCCCAAGAGCCTGCTGAGTAAATTCCTGACTTTTGTGGGAACCATAGTATCATATGTCAGAGGGAAAAGGTCGTTGCACAGTCAGAACTCAGTGCTATCTTTGACTTCTCCAAGCTCAACACTAACATTTTAACTTTAAATAATGATTTATAGCTTGATTTTTTTTTAGCGGTTTCATATAGGTTATTTTGATGAAAGTTGAAAATCTTGGTGATTATATACTTTGTAGCTGAAATTAAGACTAGAAAGAACCTCTCTTTAGTGACCATTTTTCCTGTTCTGACTCACATGATTTTCCTTTCCTCCTCCCCACCCAAAATGGATCAGTGAGTATTTTAGTAGTCTTATTCATGCATATGTCAGGGCTACAATACAACATTAACATTGACTAAGGGTAAGACTGGCCAATGTTAGCATCTAGGTGAAGAACAGGTTAATTAACAAATCAAGAAGGGCAACTGAGACTATGAAAGAGGTGGGAAGTCCTCTGCCTTTTCAGTACTTAACCCACCTGCCCCATCTGTCATATCAAGGAAACAAGCAAAAAATATTAATATTATAGAGAGAACTGACTTGCAATTACCTTCAGACCTGTGATCCTTCTTTAATTATGGAAGAGAAAGCATCTGAAACAGACAAAAGTGGCTCAGAAATGTAAAGCTACTTCTCCTTCTGAAGTCGAAATGCTGAATAGTCATGCTTACAAAAGAAAAGTCTACTTACTTACTTATGAGCCATCTTCATGATTTGTTTAAATGGGATAGGACCTTAAGTTACTAACACTCCCTGGAAACTGTAGCTTCTGTAAATTCCTCAAGATTCATCCTGAACATTCTGTGCTATTATGCTCTTAAGTCATGCACTAGGACTTATCAGACTATCAGTTCCTTGACACTTCTCTTCCTTCAAACTCTGTTACCAAATACTTGGTGATCTTCCTTCCTAGAAGTGGAGACCATACCAGCCCTGGTATCCATCCAAACCATTAATGCACCCACACAGCACCTCTGTTTGTGCACAATGAAGATAAACATTTTATGAAATTGTCAAAGCCTGTGGCCATTTCCAGTGTCTATTTGCTGATCCCTGTCCTCCTCTTGGGAATTTTTCTCTATAGTATCCTTCTCTCAACCCCTCTGCCTTTCCGTATTCTCTCCCTCTGTTAAAACAGGAAACAGATTTGCTATCATCAGTTTGTCTTCGATAGAAACACTTTTAGACAAAATTCCACCCTCTATCAAACTCTCCCATTCAGTGCCTTGTATGAACCAATCTCTATCTGTATAATGAAAGATTCTGTTTTCTGTTGAAAGAATTTCTAAGCTGAGCATTAAAGAGAGATGACTTTAAATGTCTTGAAGATAAAAATAATACTAATAAATACCTTGAAGATCAATCTGCTTCAGATGTTAAGCTGCCTGAAGAAGAGGAAAATGGCCCCCAAAAGCAATCAGATTCTTGGACCACAGCCTTCTCTTTCTTTCACCCCATCTCTTAATCCCAGTCATTCTCCTTCCACTCCTCTGCCCAAGGCTGCCCGTATGGTCCAGAACCAGGGCCCATTCTCATGGTGCCCTCTCCCTCTCTGTCTCTCACCCAGAGCAGAGAATCCAAATACAACCCAATTAGAGGCCCATTAGAATCCTTTGGGAGGCATGTTATCAAACTACTGCTTCCTTCTGGTGTATTCCCTCTCCATTTTCCCATGTTCCCACTGGGGCCACACTTCTCTAGGCCTTATCTTCTACCAACCCCAATTAAAAATCAGTGCTGATACCCTGTTGGTGGAAGAAGGGAAGAAGGAACGTCATGACCCTTCCAAAGCCTGGAGATCATGCAGGATCCCTTCAGAATTCAGAAGTGCAATTGTGTCTGCATCCAGAGCACTCAGGACAGTATCAAGAAAGAGATGTTCAGAGATTCTTCATAGACTGAGGACAGGGAGCTAGAGGTCTGGCAGTGTGAAAAGACATCACTAGATCTCTCACCATTGAGAACTCAGGTCTTAACACACATGGGCACCAATACAACCACTATGATTAGAGTATATCAGAGAAACTGTTCACATACACAGAGGCATACACATGCTTCCTAACAAAGCAAAACAGAAAAAGATGACAAGTTTGGCTGTCTAAAAGTAATCTGAAAATGGTGACAAGGTGACATCATTTTTTGACCTCCCCAAATAACTGCCTGAAACAGAGCAGCTAGGCTAGGAAAAGCAAACTCCCGCAGACATTTTCAATAAAGTGATGGCAAAGCATATCCCTGTGAACCCCACAGTATATGTGGGTTGGAATAGATTACTGATGACATTAAAATCTTCATGGTATCAGCACATGTGTTAAAGGAAACAGAAAGAGAACAAAAGCACTTCTGCTGGCCCTGAGAGGCAGTAGAAGCTTCCTGGCTCCAATCTGTGAGTAAACACAAGAGAACCAGTGAGATCAGATTGTGCTTGAACTGCCTGGGCCCTTGGGCCGTTACAAGAGACGCTTAAAGGACATAATTGAAGTTCCTCCCAAGACAAATAAACAGCTGCAGGGGAGCCTGGGTGGCTCAGTTGGTTAAGTGTCTGACTTGATTTCAGCTCAGGTCATGGTCTCCCAGTTCATGGTATCGAGCCCCACGTCGTCCCCTGCTTAGGATTCTGTCTCCCTCTCTTTGCCCCTTTCCTGACTATGCTCACTCTCTCTCTCTCTCTCTCTCTCAATAAATAAACAAGCATTAAAAAAAGAGGGAGGAGGAGGAGGAGGAGGAGGAGAAGAACAACAACAACAACAACAACAACAACAACAACAACAACAACAGCGGCAAATGGAACCCACACTGAACAGGAAAGAAAGACTGGCTGCAAGGGAAAAACAAGATGCAGGAAAAAGTGGGAAGGGGGAAGAGGCAGCAGATATCAGATTTTAAACACTTCTCAAAACGATAGATACAGTTGCTATGGAGCTGTGACGCTGAGGCTGTCCTGGCTCACCGTTCCCTTCGAAGGGTACTGGAAATTTCATGCCACTCAAACGTTAGTAAAGAAAAAACTGGCAAAGGTGTCCAAAGGAAAAAAGGCCTGAGAAACACAATAATGTCTCTGCAGTCACTAAAAGCATGCCAGAAAGACATGCGAACAAAATCACAGTCTAATATTTCAAATCAAAAAAAACTTGGAAAACAATGACGGGAGCTTTGAAAAACAACAGCATAAACCAGAATTGGAAAAACTCAATGAAAAGCTAATTGAAGAAGACAGAGACTTACAAAGGGAGTTTATAGAAGGTAAGAAAACATCTGAGAAGAGAAATTCATTTCAGAATTTCCAACTAAACAAGAAATAAAACTGTGAATGAAAACCACAGAAAATGCCTTCAGAAAAATGAAAGAATATTTTTAAATAAAGAGTATTTATATAAATATATGTAATAGATAAAAATATAAATATATATAAATATTACATATATATAATATATATGGCAAGGAGATCAAGGATACATATAACAGAAATCCCTTAACAGAAGAGAATGTTATGAATTATAATTCAAAACTACTTTTCTGAGATTAAAAAAAAGACTCGCACTACATATTAAAAAGACACACCTGGCAATATTGAGCCAGGATGGGCTACACCTAAACATAGTCTACTGAAACTGCCTATCTTTAAATAAAAATTCCTTTTGGCACCCCATTAAAAGGTCAGTATCCTTTACAAAAGAAAGAGAATGAGACTGTCATCAGACTTCTAGATAGAAGTGCTTTATGCCAAAAGACAGTGAGGTAGCACATTTAAGAAATACAAGGAAAATGAATGTGAGTTAAGGGCTTTATATCCAGCTACACTGATCTTTAAATATAATAGTCACAATTTTTATGCACGTGTAAGAACTCAGGACGTATTGTTCCTATGAGCTTTTCCTGAGGAAATTACCGGAGAACAAGTTCAAGCAACCAAAATGATTGAAAAGGCCTGAACCATACAACTTGAGTAAACATTAAATAGGTATTTATTCATATAACTCCAAGTAACTGTGAATTGTAAGGGAGAAGTTATAAAATGTCATGGTCGTTTGCTATATATACATTTAATTGAATTATCTAAAAATAAAGAAGGACAGATCAGAAAGAATATGCAAAGTAGAAAAAAATAAAAAATAAATAAAAAAAAAGAATATGCAAAGTAGAATAAGCTCACTGCCTCAAAGATATCAATGGGGAGTAAAACGTATTGGTTGAAAGTAGATTCTGGGCCGTCGGGAACAAGGTGAAGAATGGGTGAGTAGCTAATTTCAATTTTATTCAAAGTAGGATATTAAGAGACAGTAGTTAAAAGGAAATCAAAGTCGTCGCAGATATTAATAAAATCATCAATCATAAACTTATGTGAAGAAATTAGTAAAAAGGCATCAGCACAAAGAAACACCAACTTTTCTAAGTGCATAAAGGATATACAAAAGAGTGTAAGCAAATAATATAGACAGGTGCTTCTCAGACTCTGCCGTGAAGAACCAGCTATTGACTGTTCCAGTCCATTGCAGGTCAGCACTTTTGTAAAGTACAAAATCACATGCTTGGATTTGCCGTGCTTTGTAGTATGTTTGTAGCAAATCAACTAAATATTTCCAAATGTTTTCTTTCACTTCCTGTACACTTATCATGGCTTGGTAACCAACCGTTCATGGACCAGCACTGGTATAGACCACACAGTGAAACAATAGGAGTGTAAGAGCAGTATCAATATAGATAAATAGATAATGTGTGTATATACGTGTGCATATACATGCTGCTGTATATATGGAAATAGGCGTAACATAAATATGACAAAACTGATTTACATAAATTAAACCAGAAGGCGGTCGGCTGAGGTAACTAATTCCTTGGTGGCCTTATGTAAGCAACCCAAAATCTAAGCCTTGTAAATGCCTCAAGGTTACAAAATTGAAACCTAAGAAAAACCAATCACAAACGGCTAACTAGTCTTAAGCATTAGCCAATCAGCAATGTCCTTACTTTGCTTCCTTCTTTACTCTGTAAAAGTCTCTCTCCCAGCTCCTGATCCGGGCTGCAGGCCACTTCCATTTTTGTGCTGCCCAGTTAGAATTGATTTTTGCTCAAATAAACTCTTAAAAGTTTTAATATGCCTCAGTTTATCTTTTAACACATCAACCATTTAGATTCTAGCAGTAACTGTAAAAGAGCTTAATTCACCTATTTTTTAAAAAGGATTTTCAGGGGCGCCTGGGTGGCGCAGTCGGTTAAGCGTCCGACTTCAGCCAGGTCACGATCTCGCGGTCCGCGAGTTCGAGCCCCGCATCAGGCTCTGGGCTGATGGCTCAGAGCCTGGAGCCTGTTTCCGATTCTGTGTCTCCCTCTCTCTCTGCCCCTCCCCCGTTCATGCTCTGTCTCTCTCTGTCCCAAAAATAAATAAACGTTGAAAAAAAAAAATTTTTTTTAAAAAAGGATTTTCAGATTAGCTAACAAAGCAAAATCCAAAACTCCAGGTTATTATAAACTTATATATATTTATATATATTTATATTTTATGTTTATATGTTTCTATATTTTGTATAATTATATGTTCTGTATATTAGTTTACATTATTTTTTCTCCACTTGGAAATAAAATATATATTTATTTCAAGTGGAGAAAGGTCTGAAAAATAAGCCATCATTTACCTAATAAGGAGGAGGGCGAATAAAATATGTGATTTATAGGTATTAATTTTATATATTTATATATAAGCGTATATTAAAAATATGAGTCACAGCATTTAAAAATAAAAGAATTACCTAAAGGTAGAGAAAGGAAATAGGACAGAGGGGATCGGGAAAGAAACTAGACTTATTTTGCGAATTTGACTTGAGCGTCATACAAAACTTTACCTAATTATAAAACAAAATTAAATTGAAAATAAAGCAATCCCTAAATATCAAAAGCCAAAGAAGGCGAGTATGCCTGTGTATCCAGTAGGTGGCATAACAACACTAAGAGGAGAGTAATAGTGATTTGACTATTCATTCTAGGTGACATGTTATCATAAGGACAAAAACGACCACAAAGAAGCTTAATTTTTTTAAATCATTTTGTAGGTGGGAGACTTTTTTTTTTTAATTTTTTTTTCAACGTTTATTTATTTTTGGGACAGAGAGAGACAGAGCATGAAGGG
The DNA here is from genome assembly GCF_022837055.1 of Prionailurus viverrinus. NCBI lineage: Eukaryota > Metazoa > Chordata > Mammalia > Carnivora > Felidae > Prionailurus > Prionailurus viverrinus. The sequence continues at coordinate 41,305,175 of NC_062572.1, forward strand.
GGAGGGGCAGAGAGAGAGGGAGACACAAAATCGGAAACAGGCTCCAGGCTCTGAGCCATCAGCCCAGAGCCCGACGCGGGGCTCGAACTCCCGGACTGCGAGATCGTGACCTGGCTGAAGTCGGACGCTTAACCGACTGCGCCACCCAGGCGCCCCATGTAGGTGGGAGACTTAATACCTATTCTGAGACTGTTGTGTGTGTATTCTGGATCAAGCAAATGAGTAATCATACTGGTGTCATTAAAAACTTTAATATTTGACATGGAAAAAGGAAACCCAGGGGGAAAAAAATCCCCTACCACTAAAAGGAACGGGCTCCCCAAAGAAATAGCTGATTTCAGGTCTGTGGCAAGAAATGTACCATATAAGCCTAGAATATCAAGGCTGCGTCAGTGATAACAAGTTAAAGAGGCTCCCAGGGGCCAAAGATGGGAACATTTGAATAATAAATATAATAACTGCAGTAGATTGAAACACATCAGAGGGGTTAAAATTCATGAATGCCTAATGGTATTCTGAAAATAAAATACTAATGATTATCCTTGGGAAATGTGAGGAGACCACAATTGTTATTTTACCAGCTAGCAAATAAAAGGAAGAGATCATTTATTCTACCTTCTCTACACAGACTATTCGAAGCAACCAAGTAGTTGATGAGATATTTCCTTAAGGAAGTATTCCATCTGATAAATGAAGGAATTTTTAAATTTCAATATCACCATTTTACAACCTTTAATTAGTTATTAAATCTGGACAATGGGAATCAATGACAGTATCACAAAATATCACACACACACACACACACACACATGCACAAAATCACAAGAAAAGCCACCAGACAGGTGCTTCTGGATGGAGGTATATACAAAGGCTATGGCATATCTGTGCCAAAAATTGAACCTTAATCTGAGGACATCCCTAGAACTATCCAACACTAACCACATGTGGCTACTGAGCATATGAAATGTGACTAGTCCACACCAAGACATGCTATAAGTGTAAAATACATTTTTATACTAAGTTTTTGCATGCTGGTATGTAAACTACCTCAATAATTTTTAATATTGACTACGTACTAAAATAATACTTGGATATAGTAGGTTAAAAGTTGTATCATTAGAACTGATTTCAACTGTTTTTTAAAGATGTCTTATTTTAGGGGCGCCTGGGTGGCTCAATTGTTTGAGGGTCCAGTTCTTGTTACAGCTTAGGTCATGATCCCAAGGTTGTGGGATCGAACCCCGCATCTATGCTTAGCATAGAGCCTGCTTAAGATTCTCTCTCTCTCTCTCTCTCTCTCTCTGCCCTTCTCCCCAACTTGCACTCTCGCTCTCTAAAAATAATAAAAAAATCAAAATAACCTCTGTAAAAAAATAAAAGGTCTTATTTTAAAATACTTATGGTTCATATGGCATTTCTATTTGACAAATGAGTCCTGCTACAGTTCTAACTACAATTTATAGGAAATAAGGAAATACCTTAGACAGAAGAACATGTTGGATGACACCAGAAGAATGAAAACAGAAAAATGCAGGCTTTCAGAAACTCTGCAATGCATATTTTAAATTTGCTTTAATGAGAGACTTAAAGTAACTAAAAATGTATGCGCCTAAGCATTGTGGTTCATGTGTAAGGTAGCCCTAAATATTAATATCTGTGAAACCATGGGTTTGCTATCTGTTACATTGTCACTATTGCTTATAAAAATGAGTGTATGACAATTAAAAACATCTATGTTAGCATTGTATAAAGCAATTTATCCTCAGTGTGTGTGAGCTGCACTGTGGAAAAATAAATACGTAGTTATTTTTACCATTAAAAAACCTCTGTTTAAGAAAGGGAGGCAAACCATAAAAAACTCTTAAATACAGAGAATAAACTGAGGGTTGATGGGGAGGCGGGGGAGAGGGTAAAATGGGCGATGAGCATTGAGGAGGGCACTTGTTGGGATGAGTACTGGGTGTTGTATGTAAGCGATGAATCACAGGAACCTACCCCCAAAACCAAGAGCACACTGTATACACTATATGTTAGCTAACTTGACAATGAATTATATTTTAAAAATAATATAATTTGAATTTTTTTCTTAAAAAAGAAAGGAAACCTCTGTTTAATATCCACTGTGTTCTAAAACTTCAAATCTCATTTCTACCTTTCATGAAAGTGAACTTGCTTTAAAATAATTTTCTTAAGGGAACACTTTTGCATTGTTGGTGAGAATGCCAACTGGTGCAGCCACTCTGGAGAACAGTATGGGGGTTCCTCAAAAAATTAAAAATAGGGCTGCCCTACAACTGAGCAATTGCACTACCAGGAATTTATCCAAAGGATATAAAAATGCTGATTCGAAGGGGCACAGGCGCCCCAATGTTTATAGCAGCACTATCAACAATAGCCAAAGTATGGAAAGAGCCCAAATGTCTATTGACTGATGAATGGATAAAGAAGATGTGGTGTGTGTGGGTGGGTGGATGGGTGCACGCGCACACACACACACACACACACACACACACACACACAGTGGAATATTACTTGCTGATCAAAAAGAATGAAATTTTGCCATTTGCAACAACGTAGATGGAACTACATGTATTATGCTAAGCAAATAAGTCAGAGAAGGACAGATATCGTGATTTCACTCATGTATGGAATTTAAGAAACACAACAGATGAACATAGGAGAAGGGAAGGAAAAAGAAGACAAAAAAAAAAGGCAAACCATAAGAGTGTTAAGCTGAGGGTTGCTGGAAGGGTGTTGGGTGGGGGAATAGACTAAATAGGTAATGGGCATGAAGGAGGACATTTGTTGGGATGAACAGTGGATGTCATATGTAAGCAATGAGTCACTAAATTCTACTGCTAAAACCATTATTACACTATATGTTAACTAACTTGGATTTAAATAAAATTTTTTAAAAAATAGTAATTTTCCTGGTTAAAATCTACTACAAAAACAAGTTGGATATGTAAAATTGTTTAATCTTCCTTGTCATCTCTTCCATATTTAGTATTTCCCCCAAATTAGAGATCAAATTAATAAATATATATAAAATTTTGGAAACTGCAAAGTCACATGTTAAGTTTACTCAGACTTCAATTTTAATATATTTCTCATACACCTAACATAATAGGGACCCAAAATATTAGATAATTTGTCTCTCAGTTCATTAAATCAAAAATTATATTGGTATCTAAACTCTGTTTTTCCTCATTTGTAAAATTTATGTGACTTTAGCACGCTTTAACCTTTAATCAAGAAAAATATAATAAGACGTCTAACAAACCCACAGAAATATATATTATATACCCACATAGCAATACACTAATACAGTGTATATATTGAAAATAAATCTTAGAATTTTTCCACTTTACTCACACTGCATGAAAGCGAGAGAACACTAGGGGGCAGTGCTGGCAGCTCAATGATCTCTGCAGGAAGTGGAAAGAACAGTTCGCATCAAATTACCAACCACTAATGAGATAAATGGAGTCTAATGTGACGAAACAATTTGTTTAACCTACCTTTTCTAAAGTTATCAGAACTGTATATATATTATAATATATATACGTATATATATACTGTATATATATAATAATATATATACAGTATATATGTATACATATATATACTGTATATATATTATAATATATACAGTATATATATACGTATATATATTATAATATGTGTGTGTGTGTATTTATTTATTTATTTATTTATTTATTTATTTATTTATTAGTTTCAACCTCTTGGAAGAGACACTTTGCTCAAACCCTGAGCCCATTAGGTTGGTGACAATCTCAGTAATCTCCTCAATTCAACTCAGTTGAATTGCAAGTCAACCAAAGTATATTAAGTAATTAATCCATAATACCACCTCCTTACCTACAAAAAGAACACGGCCAAAACCAAAAGGTCAAAACTAAAGAGATGAAAAGCTAAGAAAGCCTTTTTACATCTTCTAAAATGTTTGTCTATTTTAAGGGCATAAAATTCTTGTGAGCAGTGACTTTATGGTACATTTTTCAGAGTATTGGGTACAATCTACAGATGCATAATATGTGGTAATAAGATAAACATTTACATGCCAGACTCAGAACAAGGAGACAGCTAAGTCTCAATGCCTTTTTAATATGCAGTGAATATTCTAATGAGCAACAAATCCATTTTTTTTTCTTTTGGAATATTAGAATCTGTAAGTATTATATGAGCTATACTCTCAATAGTGGGTTTGACCTACTTAAGTTTTTTGTAAATCCTTCCAGAGAGGCCACATTATTTACTTCTGAACAATTCTTGAAGTCTGTTTGGAATATGTAATTTAGCAGCAGGTGGTTCAGGTGATTATAAAAGTGCATGATTAATATAATTACTACTAGATGATTTTGATTCCTTTCTTCAAAGTTTTTTGACTTTGAAATTGTACCTGGAATTTCTATAGCCTATTTGTCTTGGGGTTTTATGAACAATAAATGGTTCACCCTCTTTTATACAGTGGCAATCATTAGCGTTTGGAACTAGAAATTGCAGCTCACCATGGTTTCTACCAGATTTGGGGTATTTTTAGTCTCTGTCAGAATCCCATGGGAAAGAGACTTCACTTCAAAGGGTTGAAATGAGAATTTAAAGGGGGGGGGGGCTATTTACAGACCAGTGGGCCAGGTTAAAAGCAAGGGGTCACAGAGGTTGCGTTACCCTGAAATAAGCACAGTGGGGAGTGGTCCCAACCCAAGGCCTGAAGGGAGAGAAGAGGGGAAGAAATCATGTGTCCTGAGCCTGTAGTAGCTGGAGCCGTAGAGGAGCTGTGGTCCTAGAGGGACCACTGCAGAAACACTGGCGCTGGAAGACATGGTCCAGATAGACCCAGACCTGTCCATCTCCCCCCTCTGCTCTTCAGGCAGTACCTCATTTGACCACCCAGAGCTGGGCAGGGAAGGGTGGACAACTCGGGGGTGGGAGTGGCCACAGCAAGTGGAGAAATACAGGACCACAACATATACTGACTTAATAAAGACAGTCTTCCCATTGGAGGTTGTCTACAACACTTCCCATGGGAGGTTTCTTCCTTAGCTTTGTGCTTCACTCATCATATCCTTACCAAACCAAAGAGAAAGCATTATTTTAAGGAAACTCTTTCTTACAAATGTCAAGCTTCTAGATAGAAGCTTTTTATTCCATCTTCTAGCTTGTCTTTTGTGTGATCCAAGAGGAAGCATTTTCCATGATACGAAATCTAAAACTTTCTTCTCATCACCGCGACATGACAAGCTTTTGAGTGGATTCCATGAAATCACTGCTGAGTTTGGAGAGCTCAATCAGTGATCTGGTGAGATGGGAGACGACTCATTTTCTCCTGTATCCCTAAGGAGTTCCCGTTCAAGCCCCGGCTACAATAATCACCACCAGCCTGGACCACTGGAATCTCACCTCCTCATTTGGCTATTTTATTGCTTTTCTTTTCCTACCCATAATTTATTTACACTCCAGCAGGAAAAAAAAATGCAAAACATGTTGTCGCTTTCATAAAATACTGCTCTTATTGTGACCCACCCTCCATGCCTCCTTACCTCCCCGCTTCCTGATTTTTACTGAAAGGATGAAGGGGAAGGAACTCTTGGTGGTTTTGTTCCAATTACACTAACAATTATTAAGTGACTGTGATTTTTGTCACAGATGTATGGACAAAGCTCTTGAAGAGACCAGTTGATTAAAGCCAACAGCTCTTGGGGCGCCTGGGTGGCGCAGTCGGTTAAGCGTCCGACTTCAGCCAGGTCACGATCTCGCGGTCCGGGAGTTCGAGCCCCGCGTCGGGCTCTGGGCTGATGGCTCAGAGCCTGGAGCCTGTTTCCGATTCTGTGTCTCCCTCTCTCTCTGCCCCTCCCCCATTCATGCTCTGTCTCTCTCTGTCCCAAAAATAAATAAACGTTGAAAAAAAAAAATTAAAAAAAAAAAAAGCCAACAGCTCTTTCAAAAAGCATATTCTGCCCTGAAATTAAACAGTGAATGAAAATTTATTCTGTTATTTTTCCCTTTCCTAAGAGTCCTCTGCATTATTCAAGGGAAGCCTTGTCTTATTTTGTTCCCAGGCTCTTTTCCTTTTTCTTTGCCCTGCACTGTTGGTTCCTGCCTGTGTCCCACTTGCAATACTGGCTCACTAAGTGGGTCCTGTGTGAGAGGGCTTCGCACATGTAAGCTTTGCTTCTCCATCTACTAGGTTTTGAAGATAAATCCTACAAGGAAATGCAAAACAAATGGTTTTGTACATTTCTGCCAGGGATGAGGCTATCTTATGATATTTTGCAGCCTTCGTATAATGCAACCCAACAGCAAAAATGACTTACCTTCTAACTATTCTGACCAAAATTAAAACCTGGGTTCTGTTACCTGCATTGACTCAGATTTTATATTGCTGGATGCTCTTGGGATTACCAAGGTGCACTTCCTCACATCATTTACAAATAGGTCTTAAAGGTCTTTCAGGGACTACTTGTTAGCCAAGGAATCTTGAGAGTTATTACAAAGACGTTTTTCATTTAAAAAAAAAAAAAACATGTGCAATTATTAATGCCAATATTTACAGTTCAGCTTCTTTGGACAGGTTGTAAAAGTTACTAACAAGACCTAATATAAAGAGGTGGTAGCTTTTATATGAATTTTTATTTTTGGAAAGAATGAAAAGAAAAGGTAACAGATTTGTGTCTTCAAACCAATACCTACAACCTCAGTTTTAAAGAGCAAGTAAGGCCACCTTTTCCCTATTTTGCAAAGGAGTTGCTTGACCACAGATGTTCCAAGCAAGTAATATTTTCAAAAGAGGCTTTAAATCACCAAAATAGTGGAAGCAAGTCTAGGGAGCTAAACCAAAAAAAAGATAAGCTTTTTTAATGAACATTTTTAAGGCATGCGGAAATTGCAAAAACTAAGTGGATTTTTAGGCATTTGGGGCATAAATGTCCTATTAAGCCAGATTTATACTATTTATTGGCCATCAGGGGAGAGAAGTTCTCTGTGATGTAGAAGCCCAGTCTCTAATTTTTCTTCAATGTATCATTTTTAGAAATATCACAAAGAAATGCATTTTTCCATAGTCGTCAATATAGAAAGTATGTCAGGCAGGGGAAAAAAGGGAAGTTAAAATGACTAGTTATAAGGAGATAACCAACACATGTACTCAAACAGTCTACATGTAATACAGTTTTCTTTCTGTGGAGAAAAGGGTAGAAGATCTTAGTGCCAAACCTGGAAGCTGGGTGCAATATTAACATATTAAAGCAAGAATGTGCTAAAACATGCGTTGTGTATTGCTAGCTGCCTAAGCCCAAATGGGGGCTGGAGAGAAGGGAGAAAGACAAAGCCAACCAGAAAGTACCTCCCAGATACTCTAGACAGCTCAGTCTGTAGCTTCCAGGATAGACCGCCCTGCACCCCCCCACCCCCCGGCCCGCACACACACACACACACAGGGGTCTGGCTCTTCCAGGCACTGACTGCAGGAGTAGGCAGGGTAGCTCACTGCCTCTGCTGTGTGGTTTCAAGGACCCTGACCCCCAGGTTCCCAGGGCTTCCACTGGCCAATGCTGGAAATTCCCCTGGCAAAGCTTCCCGCTAGCTTAAGGCTTTGACTCCTGCTGTAAAGAAACAATGTCTCTAACCTCTTCTGTTCAACTCTAACCCATCGCCAAAGATAGAGTGGGAGATGTACAAAAACAAATATCTAAGAGTCCAATTTAATTCTAGTTATTTGAGGGGTGTTTGGGTGGCTCAGTCAGCTAAGCATCCAAATCTTGGTTGAAGCTCAGGTCATGACCTCACAGTTCATGAGTTCGAGCTCCACGTTGGGGCTGCTTGGGATTCTGCCTCTCTCCCTCTCTCTCTGCCCCTCCCCTGCCTGTGCTCTCTCTCTAAAAAAAATTAATAATTCTAGTCACTTGAATATTTATTGAGAAAGCCTGAGCAAGATATCAGATAAAATTCATAAAGTCTCAGAATGGACTGATGCTTTAGAGATTCAGGAAATGAGCTTTTTAACCCAAAATCGGGACGATAATAAGTCAATGTATACTTTTGGGATTAGTAGGACAGAATAATTGGAATCAGGGATGGATAGTTAATGCTGTAGAAAGCTCATTTGGTCCATCCACATATCCTGTTTAAATTCATTTGTCATCCCAGGCGAGTTCTCAAACAGCCTCCACGTGGGTACCTCCAGTGGCTAGTATTCTCTTCCTCCAGTAACACCCCGCTCCTCATCAGCTTGATTCCTGCCCATAGCAGCTGCATGAATCGGTATAGTCTCTCTCCTGTGTGCTCCACCACTTTATTAAAATACAAGAGCCTCTGGAACCTTCTCCTCATCATCCTGTACAGCATTAGTTACCATTCCCCTCCACTGCTGGACTCAGAAAAGTCACTGCTGACTGCCAACATGAGCCTGCCCAGCACTGATGACGCAAACAACAGCCATATTCCATCCCTCTCAGACAGAAGCTTATTTAGATGGGGCTGTTGGAGAGAGAAGCACAAAAAGATACTCAGACCCAGGGGCCTAAGAATCTTAGCACTACAATGGAGAGTAGGTGAGGTGAGCAATGGGCGCAGGGTCTCTTCCATAAATTCATGGACAAAGGACAGCATTGAGGAACGTCATGCTAAGGTTTGCATCCAGCTATTTACCCCAGGTAAGTAGTGAGAGTCGAGAACTGGTGTTCAGAAAATCTCCAAGCACATCAAGAGCTACCCCAACCCGTGTCCATGGATTGTCATTAAAAAGTAAGGAAAAGCTGTACAATCCATAGGGAAAGTGCACACACAGTTGCTACTCTGTTAGTCTAATGATATCCATGAGCTAAAGACAGAATGCTCTTGGGGTGCCTGGGTGGCTCAGTCAGTTAAGCATCTGACTCTTGATTTTGGCTCAGGTTATATCGAGCACCAAGTTGGGCTCCATGCTGACAGCATGGGGCCTGCTGGGGATTCTCTCTCCCTCTCTCTCTGCCCCTCCCCAGCTCACACACTCTCTCTCTCTCAACATAAATAAATAAACTTTACAAAACACAGAATCCTTTTAAAAATCCAAAAGAAAATGTGTCTAGAAATCTGTATAGTATATAAGAAAGACAATGTCCAGTTTATATTTCGTTAGTCATTGCAGGATTATTGCCTTTGAGTCAATTGTGACTACAAATGTATCTAAGGAAATTATAAAAGTGAAAATAGATATATCTGAACATATACTTTTTAAACTTTAATAGTCATAATAATAATTACAACACTAGCAGGGCACCTGGGTGGCTCAGTTGGTTGACCATCCAACTCTTGATTTTGGCTCAGGTCATGATCTCATGGTTTGCAAGATCAAGCCCCACATCAGACTCTGGGCTGACAGTGCAGAGCCTGCTTGGGATTCTCTCCCTCCCACTCTTTCTGTCCCTTCCCCACTTGTACTCTCTCTCTCTCAAAATAAATTTTTAAAAACTTAAAAAAAATTAATTACAGTACTAGCTCATCTATGGACTGAGTTTATATATATAAAGTACTTGGAATAATGCCTGGCCCATAGTAGACCCAATATAAGAACTTGCTATTATTATACAGATATAATTTTTAATAGTTATGGTTATAATTGAATTTTAGAAATGTAAAATAGGATGAAAGATTAGCATTCACTTGAATCAGTGGCCTTCAACTTTTTTTTTTTAAGCAGCAAAAGCCATTTTTCAAAAATCCTTTTTGCCAACAAAGAAGGCAGAGTGGATCCCAGTGGGTAGGCCAAATAAACAGGACCCTCTCTGCTTGAAGTGGGGCCCAGATCTCCAGCATCAGGATTCTCCCCTTCAGGCAACTCTGGAACCCAGTCTGAAAACTAAGCCAGGGTACCCTTACCAGTTCAAAGATGAGGGAAATAAACCCTAGGGAAGTAAATGCCCTCATTCTTAAAGCTAGCACATTTAGATTGCTTTCCAGAAAATAACTAATACCAAATCTACCTGGAAACAAATGTTCTCTGCAGGACAATCCTCAAAATATTTAACCAGGTAACCAGCAAAACTATCTCTGCCTGGCACCGGTCTGCTGCTACTGATCACTCTGGTGTCAGGCATTAACTCGTTTGTTGCTAACTTGGAAAGGATTTTTTTTTTTGAGAGGCACCGTGTTACAGTGGAAAGGCTGAGGAGCTAGAGGGCTCAGGACAATAACATAAAATCGGCACCAGTTTTAACAACTGGTGATTTCAACCATGTGTAGTCATACTGAATACCAGTTCTGGGTGTTTGAGATGTCTTCTGCAGGCTGGAAAAAATCCACATCAGATTGGAACCCTGTTGAGTAAAGCTATACTATAAATGGAATCTCTGGAGAACAGTATCTATTTCCCTCATTTGCTCTCTCTAGAAATTAAAGTTCTGTTCTCCCCTTCCAAAGCATGTAGGCATTTATTGTCTTCCAAAAGAAGGAACTACTAATGACGTTCACCATGTTTAAAGAAGGTAATCATACAAATCACTTCTCTTAGAAGGGAGAGAATAAACCAAATACCCATGGTCATAAATGAATTTGTACTAAAGCAGCATTGTTAAGTTAAAATAAAATTCTTAAAACCAGGTTACTGCAGTCAGTTGAACAGTAGTTGTCTGGGGTAGAAATTGTAAATTATTGCTTTGTGTTTATCATCTAAAATAAGTTGAAGGGTCCAAAGTGACAGCTGAAAGCTACTTATTATAAGAGTTGATCTGTAGCTCCATCTTTTAAAAAAAAATTACATACTCTCTAAAAAATAACCAAATATTTAAAAAAAATTTTTTTTAATTTTTTAACAAGTCAGGGCAGGGGGGCACCTGGGTGGCTCAGTTGGTTAAGCGTCCGACTTTGGCTCAGGTCATGATCTTGCTGTTCATGAGTTTGAGCCCCGCATCGGGCTCTTTGCTGACAGCCTAGAGCCTTGAGCCCGCTTCAAGTTCTGTGTCTCCCACTCTCTCTGCCCCTCTCCCACTCACGCTCTGTCTCTTTCTCTCTCAAAAATAAATAAACATTAAAATTGCTTTTAATTGCAAAACAACTTGTCATTTTCGTGTACATACTGAAATAAGTGACTTCTGCTAGTGGTTTTTGACACAGACGGTCTACCTACATAACAGGCAGATGATGGTGATGGGAGAAAAACAAGAACATAGATGTGCAGGTGGCCTGAATGAGAGAACCAGTAGGTTGGATCTGAACGAGGAGGAGGATGTTCCGGAGGTGTGTGGGGAGAGATGAGAAGTTAGTGGGACAATCAAAGCATACACAAAGAGCTTACTAATTGGAGCTAGGATAGCTTCCTGCCACTTCTTGAAGTTTAGACTACCCCATCTCAAAAGCAGATCTTTAGTATTCCAGAAAAATGTCTGTGCATCACTTTCTGGCTCCTGGGGGAAGGAGAGAGGCACGGGAGAAAATTCATTTAAGTGTGTGACTTAAAATGAAGAGCATTTGGCTAATGAGTAAGCAGCTGTTTGGTTAAGCAAATGACTCATCCTGGGATATTTTTGGAGCACAACTATTTTTCAAGCCTGTAAAAATGTGAAGTAAAAAAAATCTCCCTAAGATCCAAAAGCAGATGTTTATGCATTTATGAGAAAAAGTACTGGTGAACAGTAAGGTCTTCCATCAGGGCTGCCAACTTATCTATGAAAACATGGGAGTCTTCTTAAGAAGTCTTACATTTATTTTCACTGAATAGGGAACGTTTACAGATTAGTTATTTTATGCCAAGCATTGTTCTATGCAAAAAAAAAAAAAAAAAAAAAAGACAATAAGACAAAAGCCCCATCAATGAGTAAAGTCTGATAAAGTTACATTGTTTACCCCAAAAATACAATAATGAACATGATATTTAAAAAACAACATAAAAAATATAATAAAAAGGGCCACATGTATGGCCATAGGCTATAATTGACATAACCTTTTATTTGCTTATAATTATAAACATATATTATTTAATTATATATTCTATACAATTGTTAAGTATATTATATTTCTCTAAATCTACACTACTATGTTCTGTGTATTAATATAACTGATAGGCAATTGATAATAGCTCATAATTAACAGTGGGTATTTACTGAGAGCTTACTGTGAGCCAAGCCTTGTGCATCGGAGGCCTCCTGTTGGAAAAGCACGTGTTCCACGGCACCGAACTGGCTAAGTTGGAAGAGCGTGAAACTCTTCATGTAGGGGTCATGAGTTCGAGCCCCACACTGGGTATAGAGATTACTTAAATAAATAAAGCTCAAACGTAAAAGAAAAGCATGTGTTAAATGGAACTCTTAAAAGAAATAAAATCACATTGAGAAGAGAAGTGTGACTGTAGCCTGAGAGATGGCTCTTGGGGTGGAGCATTGTATTTGGCTCAGAGGTACTTGCTAGTCAAGATAGAAAAGGAAACAGGATATGTTATGGAAGCTTAAGGAGGCAGATCATCGAGCTGGGGTCTTTGAATAAGCGTCCACACAGGAATTAGATCTGAAATTGCCTTTGAAGCATGGGTGATATGTGAAAAGTACAAGGGGGTTTTTGAGAAGAGAAAATGGCTTGGGCAAAAACAGCGAGACAGAAATAGGAGAGATTCATTGCTCAGTGACTGAGCAAGGGGATGCTCAGATCAGAACATAGACCCTTTTTATCAGGATGGTGGACATATGTGGGGAATGAAGGGCAGCAAGAGTGGTCAGGAATCGGAGGCTTCAGAGTGGAAAAAAGCATCAAAGACAAACAAAGGGAGCAGGAAGATTATTCTGGTTGAGCGCAACGCGCATAGCTAAATGGTAAGTCTGAAAGCCGGATCCTGGTTAGAAGCTTACTGTAGACTGCTGGGGAAAAGACGCCACAGGGCTTACCAAAGTTGAGGCAGATAGAATGAGGATAACTGCTATGCCGTGACACGCACTGAGAGAAAACAACTAAAGATGCTTTAGCGTCTGAAGCCTGGGTGAGCAGGTGGAAGTGAGAGGAGTAAATCTGTCTCACTGGGCAAACCATTATTTCAGACATGGCGCTTAGAGAACCAACCAGTGACGGACTGCCAGGGACAGACACGTCAAACAGTCTCGCCAGCATCTAGAATATGTGGAAAGGCACCTCCATAGCTACATGGAGACTTGGGATACTTGACATGATGAGATCTCTGAGACAATGAGAAAAAAGAACCCTGACTTGAGGGGGACTGTTAAAGATTGCATGCACTGGAGAAACACATCAGTTTTCTAGGACTGCTGTAACCATGTACCACAAAACGAATGGCCTAAACAACAGACACAGATTTGCTCACAGCTCTGGAGGCTAGAAGTCCAAGATCAAGATGTTGGCTTCTCCTGAGCCCTCTTTTCCTTGGCTTATAGTTGGAAGTCTTCACGTGGCCATCCCTCTACGCATGTCTGGTCCCAATCTCCTCTTCTTGTAAGAACACCAGTCCTTTGGGATTAAAGCCCACTCGTAGGACTTCCTTTTAAATGCAATAACCTATGTAAAAGCCCCATCTCCAAATACAGTCATATTCTGAGGTACTAGGGGGTGAAGGACTTCAATATATGAATTTTAAAGGGACGCAATTCAACTCAGAAGGTAAGAGAACTCCTCTTTTTGTTTGTATGTTTCGTGGTACCAGAACTGGCGTTCTCTCAGATGTTGCCCAATTAAACCTCTCCCATTACATAATAACATCCCAAAGTTAATTTTTAACATCACGTGTTTGTTCCTCAATTCTGCATGCCATGGAACAGAGTGCTTGTATTGAGCCAAAAAATGACCTAAGTAGACTTCCTTGAGAAGACGGCAGAGTAGGAGGATCCTGCGCTCACCTCCTCTCACAGACACGTCTCGGCTGCAACCACGTGTAGTGCAACTCAGTCTGAAAATGACATCGAGACCAGCAGAACAGCTCTGCCACACCTAAAGATCTAAAGAAAATGCCACATTGAAAAAAGTAAGAAGGGCAGGGATGCAATAGAGAACTAAGCCCCCCGTGCAGCACATAACCAGAAGGCTTATCACAGGTATAGACATCCTACCTGAGGGAGCAAGGGTACCACCGTGCTCTGGGGATCTACACCAGGAACGTATGCCTCCAGAATGTGGAGGGCCTGAACTCCAGAAGAACTTCAAGACTGTGACAGTGAGAAACTGCTCTTAAAGAGCCAGTGTACAATTTCACTCACTCCGAGATCCAGCACGGAGGCAGCAGTTTATAAAGTATCTGTATTATTTGAGAAGGAGATTTGTTGATTTTAGGACATGTGCCAGAGGGGCAAGGAACCATGGGAATGTTGTGTAGGAATGTAAGTGTTGATAGGGGCCATTTTTCTCGCCCTCTTTTAGCCCCTCTGGCCCAGTGCTGGTGGAAGCCAGTTCCGACACTCCATCTACCTTGCTAGCGCCATTTGCCCCATGTTGGACATCCCCCTATGGACTCACCCCACCCACTTGCCAGGTGTCTCTCCAAAGTAACTCCCACCTGCCATACATGGCAGGCAGACTTGGTAGAGACCAGCTATCCCCCACAGCAACGACCACTCCATTACGTGTGGCGGGCAGCCCTGGCCAAGACCAGTGTCCCCGACCCCCCCCCAGCCCCCCAAAGCACTTCCTACCCTAGGGAGGGCGGGAACTGGCCCTGCACATCAGCAGACCCTCAACAGTTGTGGCCGGGCCTCTCAGCCAGCTGTACTTGGAGGTTCACCCCATCTGCCAGCGTGCCAGCAACAGCTGCGGCCGGACCACCCAGCCAGCACTGCTCAGCAGTGTGCCTGTAGTCGTTGCAGCTGGTCATTGCTGAGAGCTGGGCCGGGGGCCATCTTTGTCCACAAATATGCTTGTAGCAGTCAAGGTCCGGTCACAGCAGGAAGGTGCATGGAGCCCACACAGAGGACACCCCTGGAGCACCTGGTTCTGACAATTGGAAGGACTGGCCAACAGGAAGACTTCCATATTAAGGCTACGACTTTCAAGACCAGGAGACCTAACTGACCTACCTAACACACAAAGAGGGAGACAAAGTGAGGAGACAGAGGAATATGTTCTGAATGAAAGAACGTGACAGAACAGCGGAAAAAGAACCACATGAAACGGAGGTAAGCCATCTACCTGATAAAGAATTCAAATTAATGGCCACAAAGATGCTGACCTGACTTGAGGAAAAAAAAAAAAAAAGAGTGGAAGACCTAAGACTTCGATAAACTGAAAATATTTTTATTAAAATTAAATAAATAATTAAATGGAAATAATTAAATGGAATAATTAATAAGTTATTTATTTATTTAATAATTAAATGGAAATAGTCAAATAATTAAATGGACACATAATTAAATAATTAAATGGACAAAATAATTAAATAATTAAAATGGAAAAAATCAAAGATAAAAAGACACCCTTAAAGTCACAAAAGAAAAGCAACTAATTACAAGAGAATGCCCAGAAGATTTCAGCTGATTTTTTCAGCAGACATTCTGAATTCAGAATTAAAGGATAGCTTCCCACACAAAGAAAACTTTTTCTTAAACAAACCTTAAAGGAATTCATCACCACTAACCTGGCCTTACAAGAAATGTTAAAAAGACCTTTTAAAGCAGAAAACACTGTAATTAGAAGAAAATTATGAAAGGACCAATTTCACTAGTAAAAGCAAGTAGTAAGTAAAGGTAAACAGTAGGTCAATCACTTATAAAGCTAGTAGGAAGGTTAAAAGACAAAAGTAGTAAAATCAAATATATCTACAGTTTCTAATTAAGGGATCCACAGAATAAAAAGATATAAAATATGATGTCATATACCAAAAAGGCAGAGAGAGTGTAAAAATGTAATGCTTTCTTAATGTGTTCAAACAGAAGCAACTATCAATTTAAAATAGACTACTATATATAGGATGTTCTATGTGAACTCCATGGTAACCACAAACCAAAAAACCTGTAATAGTTACACAAAAAGTAAAGAGGGGCACCTGAGTGGCTCGGTTAAACATCCAACTCTTGATTTCTGCTCAGGTCATGATCTCACAGTGGTGAGATAGAGCCCCATGTCAGGCTTCATGCTAGGCATAGAGCCTGCTTGAGATTCTCTCTTCTCCTCTGCCCCCACTCACTCTCATGTTCATTCTGTCTCTCTCTACCTCTCAAATAAATAGATAAATAAATAAATGTATCCAACCATAACACTAAGGACAGTAATCAGATCACAAGGGAAGAGAGCAAGAGAAGAAAACAGGAACAGAAAAGTAGGAAAAACAGCCAGAAAACAATTGACAAAATACCAGTAAGTAAATACCTATCAATAATTACTTTAAAATTAAATGGACTGGGGTGCCTGGGTGGCTCAGTCAGTTAAGCTTCCGACTTCTGCTCAGGTCATGATCTCATGGTTCATGAGTCCAAGCCCTGCATCGGGCTGTGCACTGAGAGTGTGGAGCCTGCCTGGTATTCTCTTGGTTTCTCCCTCTTGCCCTGCCCTCCCCAATTCATGTGCACATGTGCGCTCTCTCTCTAATTAACTTTAAAAAAAATTAAATGGAATAAATGCTCCAATCAAAAGATACAGGGTTATTGGATTAAAAAAAAAAAAAAAAAAAACAAGACCCATATATAGACTGCCTACAAGATACTCACTTCAGACCTAAAGATACAGACTGAAAGTAAAGGGCTGGGATAAGATATTGCATGCAAATGAAAGTGAAAATAAAAATAAGGGGTAGCAATACTTATAGCACTCAGAATAGTCTTTAAAACAATGACTGAGGGGCGCCTGGGTGGCGCAGTCGGTTAAGCGTCCGACTTCAGCCAGGTCACGATCTCGCGGTCCGTGAGTTCGAGCCCCGCATCGGGCTCTGGGCTGTTGGCTCAGAGCCTGGAGCCTGTTTCCGATTCTGTGACTCCCTCTCTCTCTTCCCCTCCCCCGTTCATGCTCTGTCTCTCTCTGTCCCAAAAATAAAATAAACGTTGAAAAAAAAAATTTAAAACAATGACTGAAATAAGAAGGATATTACACAATGATAAAGAGATCATTCCAACAAAAGGATACAACAATCATAAATATGTATGCACCCAACATAAAACACCTAAATATATAAAGCAAATATTAAGACATAAAGGGACAAATTGACAATAACCCAAAACTACTATGGAGCTTTAACATCACATTTGCCTCAATAGATAGATCATCCTTGGGGCACCTGGGTGGCGCATTCAGTTGGGCATCCAACTTCAGCTCAGGTCATGATCTCATGGTTTGTGAGTTCGAGCCCCGCATCGGTCTCTGTGCTGACAGCTCAGAGCCTGGAGTCTGCTTCGGATTCTGTGTCTCCCTCTCTCTGTGCCCCTCCCCCACTCACACTCTGTCTCTCTCTCTCTCTCAAAAATAAAGATTAAAAATTTAAAAAAAAATAGATCATCCTGACAATCATTGAGGAGACCATGGCTTTGAATAACATATTAGACCAGATGGACATAACAGATATATACAGAACATTCCATCCAAAAATAACAGAACACACAATGTTTTCAAGTACACATGGAACATTCTCCAAGACAGAATACATTCTCCAAGATAGAATACATGTTAGGCCACAAAGCAAGTCTTAACAAATTTAAGTAAAGTCATATCAAGCATCATTTCCAAACACAACTGTGTGAAACTAGAAATTATAAGAAAAAAAATGGGATAAAATCCATAAGCACTTAGAGGCTAAACAACATGGCACTAAACAACCAATGTGTCAACAAAGATATCAAAGAAGAATTCAAAAAATAACTTTGAGACAAAGCAAAAGTCATTCTAAGAGTGACAGTCATAGGATTGCAGGTCTACCACAGACCCACACACACACACACACACAAAAGAAAAAAATAAAAATACCAAATAGTGAATCCTTAGACCTTAAGAAACTAGAAAAAGAACAAAAAAATAAAACATGCGTCTAGTAGAAAGAGTGAAAAAACAAAAACCAGAATGAAAATAAGTGAAATAGGGACAAAAACAGAAAAGGTCAATGAAACTAAGAGCTGGTTCTTTGAAAAGGTAAACACTCATGAGGGTTTAGTTAGCCAGGCTTATCAAGAGAAAAAAAAAAGAGAGAAAATGACTCAAATTCAGAAATGAAAGAAAACTAGTTACAACCAATACCACAGAAATATGAAAGATTGTGAGATACTACTAAAATAAATTATATGCCAACAAATTGGACAATCTAGAAGAAACAGATAAATTTCTAGAAACATGCAATCTTTCTAGACTGAATTAGGAAGAAATAGAAAATCTGAACAGAACAATTCCTAGAAATAAAATTGAACTAGTTATTTAAAAAACAAAACAAAACAGAGGCTCCTGGGTGGCTCAGTCGGTTAAGCGTCCGACTTCAGCTCAGGTCATGATCTCGTGGTCTGTGAGTTCGAGCCCCGCATCGGGCTCTGTGCTGACCACTCAGAGCCTGGAGCCTGTTTCCGATTCTGTGTCTCCCTCTCTCTCTGACCCTCCCCCGTTCATGCTCTGTCTCTCTCTGTCTCAAAAATAAATAAACGTTAAAAAAATTTTTTAATAAAAAAATATAAAAAACAAAACAAAACAAAACCTCCCAACAAACAAAATTCCAAGACCAGGTGGCTTCGCATGTGCATTCTATCAAATATTCAAAGAATGCCTAATACCTATTTTTTCCAAGTTATTTCGAAGACATGGAATAACTGGGATATCAAAAACAGACAAGGACACTACAAAAAAGAAAATTATAGGCCAATATACCTATGAACAGAAATGCAAAAATCTTGAACAAAATATTAGCAAACCACGTTCAACAATACATTAAAAGCGTTATTCAACACTCTCAAGTAGGATTTATCCCAGAGATGAAAGGATTGTTCCACAACCACAAACCAATCAATGTGACACACCACATTAACAAAACGAGAGCTAGAAATCATGATTGTCTCATCTCAATGGTTGCAGGAAAAGTATTGGACGAAATTCAGCATCCATTCATGATAAAAACGCTCAACAAAGTCGGTTTAGAGGAAGCATACTTCAACGTAATAAAGGCCATATATGGAAAACCCAGAGCTAACATCATACTCCATGATAAAAGCCGAAAGCTTTTCCTTTAATAACAGGAACAAGACAAGAAGGCCCACCCTCACCAGTTTTACTCAAAATACTACTAGAAGTTTCCAGCCACAGCGATTAGAAAAAAAATGTATATAGGAAGGAAAGAAGGAAGGAAGAAAGGAAGGAAGGAAGGAAGGAAGGAAGAAAGGAAGGAAGGAAGGAAAGAAGGAAGGAAGGAAGGGCATCCAGGTTGGTAAGCAAGAAGTAAAACTACATCTGTTTACAGATCACATGATACTATCCATCGAAAATCCTAGAGTCCAACAAAAAACTATTAAAAGCAATAAATGAATTCAGTAGAGTTGCAGGAAACAAAATTAACATACAGAAATCCCTTGCATTTCTATACACTAATAACAGATTCGTGGAAAGAGAAATTAAGAATTCCATTTAGAATTGTACCAAAAAGAATAAAACACCTAGGAATAAACTTAACCAAGGAGGTGAAAGACCTGCACTCTGAATCAAAACTGAAGATTAAAACAAACAAATGGAAAGATGCTCCGTGCTCATGGACCAGAAGAATTAACATTGTTAAAAACATCCATACTACCCAGAACAGTCTACAGATTCAGTGCAATTCCTATCCAAATACCAACAGCCGTTGTCACAGAACTAAAACAAGTAACACTAAAATTTGTACGCAAGCATGGAAGACTCCAAACAGCCAATGCAACCTTGTTCTTCAAGAAGAACAAAGCTGAAGCTATCATAATTCCAGCTTTCAAGATATACTTCAAAACTTCAGTAATCAAAACCGTATGTTACCGGCACAAAGACAGACATGCTGACCAATGGAGCAGAACAGAGAGCCCAGAAAAAGGCTCGCATGTAGATGGTGAATCAATCTCTGACAGAGAAACGAAATGACCACTTTCATTGACCATCCACAAAAATAAACTCAGAATGGATTAAAGACCTAAATGTGAGACCTGAAACTGTAACTCTCCTAGAAAAGAGCATAGTAATTTCCTTGACATCAGCCATAGCAACACTTTCCTACATGTAACTCCTAAGGCCAGGGGGGAAAAAGCAGAACTTAAACTATTGGGACTACACCAAAACAGAAAGCTTCTGCATAGAGACGAAAATCATCAACAAAATGAAAAGGCAACCTGCTGACTGGGAGAAGATGTTTGCAAATGATATATCCAATAAGGGGTTAATATCCAAAACATATGAATAACTGCTACGACACCAATAAAATTAGCTGATTAAAAAAAAAAAAAAGGAGGGCAGGGCACAGAAACCTGAATGACATTTTTCCAAAGAAGACATACAGATGGCCAACAGGTACATGGAAAGATGCTCAACATCACTAATCGTCAGGGAAATGCAAATCGAAACCACAATGAGGTATCACCTTATAGGTGTCAGAATGGCTAGTATCAAAAAGACAAGAAACAGCAAGTATTGGCAAAGATGTGGGAAAAAAAGGAATTCTCATGCACTATTGGTGGGAATGTAATTTAGGGTAGTCGCTGTGGAAAACAGTAGGGAGGTTCCTCAGAAAGTTAAAAATAAACTAGCATATGATTCCGTAATTTCACTATGGGTACTTACCCAAATAATATTAAAACACTAACTGGAAAGGATATATGCACTCCTAGGTTTATTACAGCATTATTTACAATAGCCAAGATTTGGAAGCAACCCCGGTATCCATACATAGATGAGTAGATAAAGAAGTCGTGTATGTACATATAATGAAATACTACTCAGCCATCAGAAAGATGAGATCTTGCCATTTGCAACAACATGATGGACCTAGAGGGTATTATGCTGAGTGAAATAAGACAGAAAGATAAATACTATATGATTTCAGTTCTACGTGGAATATAAAATATTATGAAAATACAAGAAACAAACTTACTAGAGAGGGGACGGGATGGGGGGAAGAAAATAGGTGAAGGAGGTTAAGAGGTACAAACCTGTTATAAGTCAGTCATGGGATATAATGTGCTACATAGGGAATATAGTCAATAATACTATAATAGCTTTGTATGGTGACAAATGGTAACTAGACTTGTGGGGATCATTTTGTAATGTACAAGAATATGTAATCACTATGATGTACACCTAAAGCTAATAGGAATGTTATGTCAATTATTACTTCATTAAAAAGAAGAACAAAAAGTATGTGTCTTAAGAAATCAGAGGAAGGAAGCATCATTGGATTAGGATGAATAAGGAAACTCTTATGAAATAGAATCCATCACTATATCATACCTACATGTGGCACAGATCACAAATCGTCTATTCATCCAGGGAAAACCAGACAATACTCAATCAGTTCTTTATTTCAACTTCAAGCTTTTCATTCCAGCCCATATAAAACCCAAAGGGCACCAACGACTTGGAACAAGCTTTTCTTACCTAGTCAACTCATTCTCTGAGCTCTTCCCAGGCTCCTGCTCTTAGCTATAGGACCTTCTAGAGCATGATGGGCTACCCCGTAGCAGTGGTCAGAGAACATTCCTAGGGAACTCGTCCTTCCTTCCCTTCCCCTGTGGTTCCTAAGTTCTTTTGTAGCCTTTTCATTCCCTCATGCCAAAGCGCTGCCTCCTCTTGTACAGCATCTCAGTGTGGGTTATCGTCTCAGCCTTGTCTGAGTTATGCTAGCGTGTGTGGTTTTTTTTGATAGCTTTGAGTCATATCACAAAAGGTGACAGAGGAGGAAGAGGGGAGGAAAATCAAACCTCTAAACACAACTATGATCCCAATCTTTTAAAAGGCATTGCATTTGGGGCGCCTGAGGGGCTCAGTCGTTTGAGCATCCAACTTCAGGTCAGGTCATGATCTCACCATTCCTGAGTTTGAGCCCCGCGCCGTGCTCTGTGCTGACAGCTCAGAGCCTGGAGCCTGCTTCAGATTCTGTGTCTCTGTCTCTCCTTGCCCCTCCCCTGCCCATGCTGTGTCTCTCTCTCAAAAATAAATAAACATTAAAAAAACTTTTTTAAAGGTATTCCAGTTTATTAAAGTATATTTTGCTTACAGGGGCAAATACCCTATACTCTGCCTATCCAGAAATACGGAGCTTTTGTAGGCAGGCATTTCTAATTTTTAATTTTCTCGTATTTAGAAATTTCACTGTTTCCAATGTGTTATTTAAGCATCCTTTAAAAATAGGAATGTATGTTAAAATGAACTAAAGTCTTCCTTTTAAAAATAATCTCAGAAAATGGGCAGTAGTGAACATATGGATATGTTATCTGGACTCTAGAGAAAGAACAATGCAATGAAAATTGTGGAGTTTTTTTGTTTTTTCTGAGAGGAATAAGAAAGACAGTGGCAGTAACACCTGCACGTCTAATGCAAAGCTCAATTATTCTGCTAGAAATCAGTAAAACATCTTTCGTTTTGCAAACCAATTTAAATCACATTTAACAAAATCATCATGGGCACAGATGAAAGTCCTACCGCATTTTAGGCAGAAATTATTAAGCCATACGTGCTTTCTGCTCCTAACTCATCAGGCACTGCTCCAAAACCTGGTACCTCTCATCTGGCAAAGTCTTTCTTACCTAACTGATGTTCCTGTTAAAGCTGGGCCGCTGCTCTCAGGTCCTGCTACCTCCAATTAGCCGAGACCCACTTGAGGCAATGGGTCCCATGTTTAGTAGGCTGCGATGCATCAGATCAGATCCTTATGGCCATTCCTCTTCTCCCTTCTCACCATTTCTGCCTCTCATTATATTTTCAGTACTCAGGGCAGCCACCCGACCCAGACAAGTGGATTGACTTTCCACATATTGTTCATTCAAATCTGCTTCTAAAATTTTGCTGTGCTGTTCCCCCAGTCCTGCCCTCCCCTGCCTCCTGGCCCATTAAAATCTGTCCTATATACATCACAGTGAATTCACATATGGAAGAGGAACGGAGTATGCAAAATCAAACCATAAGAAAAGTCGCAAGGGCAGGGGGGATGAAACGCTCTTCAAAAGTTCTAGAGTGGGAAGAACTTTTCATTTTTGGAACAGTAGAAGAAACCATGAAAGAATCAACATGATTACAGGACATTTTAGTATTTCAATACAACTTTAAAATAAAATGAAAAATGTTAATAAAAAGCTATATAAAAATATCAACATACATGTCAAGACTATTTTGAAGACAGAAGATATAGCCGCTACAGAGTAATATACAAACGTGTTCATGATTCAGGGTCACTATAATTTAAAGAAATACAAGTTTAGATCATGAGATGCAATATTTTATTATATTAGCTTATTTTAATATGTCATCAGTAATTAGGTCTGATGATAACAGTACCTTTATATCTTGCTGATAGCATTATGATTTAATACAGATCTCTTGAAAAGCTATTTGGCTTCTACATTAAATGCTGAGAATGGATTCGTGCCTTTGACTCAATGATTCCATTGTAAGAAATTATCCTAAGGAAACAAATATAGTCTCTTCAATAAATGGTGTTGGGGAGAAATGGACAGCAATATACCAAAGAATGAAACTCGGCCACTATATACACCACATGCAAAAATTAACTCAAGATGGATTAAGGACTTGACCTTGATACCTGAAACCATAAAAACTCCTAAAAGAAAATAATAAGGAGTAAGCTCTTTAGCATTAATTTTGGCAATGATTTTAGGGGGATTTCATAGAAAAAAAGACAACAAAAGCAAAAATAAGCAATTGGAACTACATCAAACTAAATAGCTTCTGTACAGCAAAGGACATCATCAACAAAATGAAAAGACAGCCTATGGAATGGGAGGAAATATTTGCAAATCATATATCTGATAAGGAATTGATATCCAAAAATACAGAGAAACCTCATACAACAGAAAAATCCAATTAAAAATGGGCAGAAGGTCTGCAGCAACATTTTTTCAAAGAAGAAATACAGAGGGCCAACAGGTACATGAAAAGATGCTCAACATCACTCAATTGGGGAAATGCAAAACCACATGAGATATCACTTCACACCTTTCGGAAGGCTAGTTTCAAAAAGACAAGAAATCACAACTGTTGGGAAGGATGTGAACAAAAAGGAACCCTTGGACGCTGTTGGTGGGAATGTAAATGGCGCGGCCACTATGGAAGACAGAACGGAGGTTCCTCAAAAAAATAAAAATACAACTACCATATACTCGAGCAATCCCACTTCGGAGTATATAGCCAAAGGAAATGAAATCACTATTTTGAAAAGATCTGCATCCCACAGTTCACTGCAGCATTATTTACAATAGCCAAGACAAACAGCCTAAATGTCCATGGATGAATGAATGGATAAGGAAAATGTGGCATATATACACACATACAACGGAATATTATTTAAACATATAAAAGAAAACCCTGCCATGTGCAGCAACACGAGTGGACTTTGAGAGCATTATGCTGAATGAAATAGGTCAGACAGGGAAAGACAAATATTGTATGATCTCGATTACATGTGGAATCTTAAAAAAACAAAAAAAATAACAAGCCCACGTGGATAGATCTTGAAAACGTTATTTTAAGTGAGAGGAGTCAAAGACCAATACTGTGTGGTAATATTCATATGTGGAATCTTACAAAGCCAAACTCATAACAACAGCAAAATAGTGGTTACCGGGAAGAGGGGTGGGGAAAAGCATAAGGCAGATGTTGTTTAAGGGTACAAACCTGGAATGAATACCAACTAAGTCCTAGAGATCAAATGCACAGTCAATATAAACCGTATTGTAGGGCGGCTGGGTGGCTCAGTCAGTTAAGCCTCCCACTTGAGTTCAGGTCATGATCTTGCAGTTCGGGAGTTCAAGCCCCACATCAGTCTCCACACTGTCAGCCTGCTTGGGATTCTCTCTCTCCGTCTCTCTCTGCCCCTCCCTCACTTGTGTGTTTTCTCTCTCTCTCTCTCCCTCTCTCTCTCTCTCAAAAATAAATAAACTTAAAAAAAATTTTTTAAGCAGTAGACTTTGAGTAAAATAGAGTACCCATAATGTGGGGGGGGGGGGGGGGCCTTATCTAATCAGTTGAAGTCTTTAATAGAAGAAAGATGTAGATCTCCAAAAAGGAGGGAATTCTGACTCCAGACTGCTTTCATACTTCAGCAGCATTCCTTGGACCTCCTGCTGGCCTATCCTACAGATTTGGGACTTGTCACAGTCTCCACAGACACGAGGCATTTAAGATAAATCTCTATGCATATATGTGTATACACATGTACACACACACACACACACACACTCATTGGTTCTATTTCTGTGGAGAACTCCAATACAGACAAGAAAAACCTGGTCATTCTTTTGGCTGTGCCTATTCTCTTTTACTGAAAATTGCTTTTTCCAAATTGGATATAAACAGCTTAAGGGCAGGAACCAATATTATGGTTCTCCGTGTTCTTTATACAATCAAAGTGCTTTGAATGTAGCAGGCATTCAATACATGTTTGATGACTCAATTTGAATAAAGAGAACCAGATGATAACTTAATACTGCCAAAATGAAGTCTTCCTGGGCCGTGATTTTTTGAGGTGTTTTTTTTTTTTTTTAATTAACTGTTGGGTGTGACAAGACTGCTTACTTCAGTCCACGCTTCATCGTTATCCTTTTAGAGCACCAAACCTAACTAACATAAAGGCCCAGAGTCTGGTTCATATTCTGGGTCATGGCTACAAGACTGAAATCTGGGTGGCGAAAAGCAACTCAGTTATCCCCTAGCTACTGAAAGAAGGTGAGTGAGGGTAGATCTTCTTTGGTCACAATAATCTAGAACAGAGATGGAGTAGCACAGGGGGCCAAATGTGGGGTCAAAGGCTAAGGCAGCCATCCCAGTGCTTGATTAGGCCTTAAGCCTGTATTCCAGCTTTCTCGGTTACAGGGAAACCTTGTGCAGCTAGACCAAAGTATAGAATGGAAGCAAACCTCCTAAGTCCAGGGTACAGGACTTCTGTGGGGTCCTCTGACCAAGAGAGTGGGCTTATATCTACTTCCTGAATCTCCATTTAAAGTGAATTTTAATTACATTGGAAAAAACTCTTTTGTGTATTTTCAATGTTTATATTAATACCAAGATACTCCTAATACAATTTTATAAGATATCCGTGGTTCTTTTTAACTTTTTTTTTACATTTATTTATTTTTGAGAGAGAGAGAGAGAGCGAGCGAGCGAGCACGAATGGGGGAAGGGAAGAGACAGAAGGAGACACAAAATCCGAAGCAGGCTCCAGGCTCTGAGCTGTCAGCACAGAGCCCGATGCGGGGCTCGAACCCACGAACCGTGAGATCACGACCAGAGCCAAAGTCCGACACTCAACCGACTGAGCCACACAGGTGCCCCAAAATATCCCTGGTTCTAAATCTTGTACCTTTGAAAGGTGAGATTAAAAAGAGACTAAAAGCCATACTACTATTTGCCAGACTAATAACAGGTCAAGATACTTATTTCCTTCTTGGCTTCCCTTAAGATTTTCTAAAATGTACGCCACTTGATTTGTTTCATTGATTAGTCTGGTATTTCTTCCTCATCTTCTATATGCCTGTGATACATATTTGCTGTATTTTGCAGCAATGACATTTGCTGTGAAACAAACAGCCTTTAACAGTTGTACCTAAATTAAAGTACGAAGTATGGTTATTACCAACGTACTTCTTTTTGGAGGACTTTTTATTATTGTTGCTACATAACTGAGTCTCCTGAGACCCCAATAAGAACACCAGGTTGAAGTCTTTCTGGAGTTAGCACATTTTTCTGGAGCCCCGGGACTTGAAAAATGCAAACAAATGATCTCATCTTTTCCCCAGGAGATTTGAAACTAAAGCGCTGATCACTTAGCCAAAGTAAAACTCATTGAAATCGTACTTTTTTTCTTTTTTTTGAAATCGTACTTTTATGTGAAAGAAGGAAAGGGTGAATTGCCTAAGTACAGTCGTATTCAACTCCTCTTAAATTCGGCGTTTTCATCTTTGCTTCATCCTGCTCTGAAAAATTGTGTCGTTTCTCTTCCCACAATGACAAACATTAATCAAACTTACCATTGTTATTAAGCACTGATGAAACGCCCACATCCCAACACAACAAATCCGCTTGCCTCTCTATACGTGCCTTCCATGTTAACACACACACACAAGACAGACGTCAGACACACCTTTTATCAGGGATAGTTACTCCTAGGGTCTACCTATACACATTCCACAGACAAGACGCCCTGTACAGGAAGCATGTGCAAAGTCAACAAGCACGGTCTGCAAGATAGAACTTCCTTAGCTGCAAGCTGACGCCGAATAATAGGCAGAAGGAAGCTGACACTCATGAAGGGCAGTAATTTTGTTCTCCCACAGATTTGTCCCTATTCACGTCTAAAATAAAAACGTGAAGAACTGCATCTGTGCTAATTTCTTTGGTAGAATTTTTGGCTGTGGTTACAGAAGTTAACGCATTCATTATAGGCTAGCAACGTTTCCAACGCTGAAGCTTCCAGTCTCCCTCTGCTCCTTCAGTCTTGTGACGCCAGGCGTTCCTGTGACAGAAGCAGTGGTGTCATGGGTCCAGGCACCCACAGGCACGCTTTTCATGCAGGAACCACAGGGTGAGAGCCTCACAGCTGGTCTTTTCGAGTATACTTGGCATGCTGGCTCATTTCAATCTTCTTCACCCTTTTCCTGAGGGAGGCACCGTAACATGCCCCATGATTCCAACCTCCCTGGTGCAGTTAGTCCTGTTGCCACAAACCGGGTCCCCGTCCAGAGTGCTCTGTGGTAGAAGGTCTTTTTAAGAACACACTGGAAGTTGTGAAACTCCTGTGGCTCGGGCCATGGTGCTTCTTTTCTGTGGGTATGGGTAACTTTATTCTTGATCCCTTTTATAAATTATGTTCTGGACCATTCTCTTCTATGTGTGTCTTCCTTTGTTTGGTTAAGTACCCTTCTCTTTTTGCTATTCTATTCCTAAGATGGGGGTCTGTCAGTGTATGAATAGAATAGAACATGCAGCAGGATTTTTTACAAAAACCAACGGTCACTATATAATAGGAGACCTTATTATGTTTCTCTGCCATTTGATCTTCACTAGGGAATGATTAAAGACTATATTTCTTTTAAGGTGAGAATTATTGGGTGTTTTGGTTGAGCAACTGATAATTAATGAGATTTCTAGCATAGCTCCATAATATTAGAATACTGTAAAATTTGGTGTGGGTAAATTAAATTACTTTGACCCGGAGAGTTAAACCACTTTAGCTTTCAATATGTTTCCTCTAAACCCTCTCATGGTAACAAAATAATCATTGTTTGAATATTGAAAATAGTATTTCTCTTTTGGAACATACTCCTTATCTTCTTGATGCTGTTCATTATTTCTTTCTCCTTCTTGTCTCCTAGGCAACCTAGATCTCTTAAAAGAAACTTGAACTTCAAAGTTCCTCTTCAAAAAAAAAAAAAATCAAAATCAGTTTTATTACTAGCTCCTATTCATTATTTGTCTTCTTGATGCAAAATGTCTGTTTTTCTGATTATTAGCTCAATAAAGTTGGGCAGGAAAAATAAGATATACAAAAAAAATTCTTTTACATGGTATTACTTACTTGTCAAGTAAAGGTTGGATTGGGTGTGATGATTTAAAGTTTTCAGGAGAAGTATTTTCTTTGAATTTCAATTATGTCTACTTTTCCCAGATGTTTGCCCAAATAATTGAATACCAGTTCTAAGTCATCTTCCAAACATGACTGTGCTCTTCCCAAAACTTTACAAAACTGTGATGTGTCTTTTGAAGACTAGGAATATATTAACTATGTAAAATTGTCATGATGGTTTTATTTAGATAAAGAGAGGATTAATATTTTGGGGGGGAGGGTAACGTTCTATATTTTCAAGTTTTCTTCAAGGTGTATATTCAGCCATTTTATTTCATTAACAAAAATTTTTTTAATGTTTATTTTTTTTATTTTTGAGAGACAGAGTGTGAGTGGAGGAGGGGCAGAGAGAGAGAGACAGAATCTGAAAGAGGCTCCAGGCTCTGAGCCGTCAGCACAGAGCCCGACGCAGGGCTTGAGCTCAGGAACGAGATCGTGACCTAGGCTGAAGTCGGACGCTTAACTGACTGAGCCACCCAGTGTATTCAGCCATTTTAGTTAGCAAATATTAGTTGACTGCTTGCCACGGGCCAAATGACATGTTCTTTGATGGGGTTTTAAAGAGAACAGGGATAGACAGGTACAAGAAATTTTGCTACACCAAATAAAAGATCGAGATCAACAGTTTGAAAATTATGTAAAACTGGGACAAGATTTGGCTTTTCCTTTTATAAGGAAAGAGCCCCTTCACATATTTAAATCCTTAACGAAAGCTACTGATGGGGCAGTCAAGGGTTTAGGATCTAGGAGAAAGAAAAAGCAGGGGTGGGGGCCTAGTGAACTTACGCTTATATCTGGAGCAGGTAAAGCTCCTCCATGGAAACCTCACTGAAGGACCAAAGATGTGAACGAGTTAGGTAAACTTCCAGGATTAGTGTCAGGAACTTTCTTCAGTAACTCATCTTACCTGTGAGGAGTAAAAGGCATGCTTACTTGCTGGGAATGATAAGCAAATAGGCCAATGTTCAAAACAGCTGCCGGAAGAAAATGAGGAAGGGTTGACAAGGAAAACGTGGGGCTCCTGCTTGGCATCAGGTTTCCAATGCAGTTGAAAGCCAAGCACTTAGGCACCCGGTGGCTCAGCTGGCTAAGCATCTGACTCTTGATTTTGACTTGGGTCGTGATCTCACAGTTTGTGAGATCCAGCCCCGTGTCAGGCTCTGTGCTGATGGTGCGGAGCCTGCTTAGGATTCTCTCTCTCCACCCACCCCCTCTCCCCCTCTCAAAATGAATAAACATGTCTTTAAAGCCGTGCACTTATCTTGGGGCCAATCTGCACAATTGGGTGATTTTCTCAGGAGCTCTCAGTTTTACTTACATAATGGAAATAAATAAGCCCCCCAATTTTTAAATAGATCCACATAGTCTGAAGCCAGAGGTAGACCCAAATATGCCTTAAGCCAAGATAACTAAGTAGGGGATTCGGAAACAGAACAGAGTGATAAATACCACCATCATGGTTGGTATACAACGCATATGTGTTAGATGCTCTTTAGATACTATAATTATTAAATGGAGCTTAAATAGGCAAACTCTGTCCTTAGCAGTGATTCTCAAATGGAGAGTGCACTGCAATCATCGAGGAGTGGGGAGGGTGCTTGCTGAAACAGACCGCTGATTTAGTTTGCGATCCAGTGGGTCTGGGGTGGGGCCCTGGAATTTGCATTTCTAATAAGTTCCCCGGTTCTGCTGAGACTGTTGGTCAGATGCCCCTGCTCTAAATCAAACTCTGCCACCACCAGGATGCACACGTGCAATAGCGAAAGTCACTGGAGCTCCTGTGTTCAGATCCGTTGCTCACTCATTGCTGCTTCTGCCCTGGCCTACCACAGTGCCCGGCATATGTAACTGGCACCGGGTCACGGTGTTGAGAAGGACGGTGTACTCGCCTTTCCTGAATGCCCTCTCCGAGTGGGGCGGGCACAGTTCTGTGAAGGCAGAGAGGCCCTTCCACATACAGGGAAAAATTAGCTGCTTGGTACTTCTCTGCCAAAGGTATGAAATGGTGACTCATCGAGATACCCCAGACTCCTCAGCTAATGGCATTTGCTCCAGAATGCAATCTTAGCGCTGTATGAAGATAATAAAAGGTCACACCTAAAAACGTAAATCTCTGAAAACCACAAAATGT
This sequence comes from Prionailurus viverrinus, assembly GCF_022837055.1. Classification (NCBI taxonomy): domain Eukaryota; kingdom Metazoa; phylum Chordata; class Mammalia; order Carnivora; family Felidae; genus Prionailurus; species Prionailurus viverrinus. The sequence continues at coordinate 41,335,996 of NC_062572.1, forward strand.
CAAAAAGTATACCGTGTGCTCCTCTAAGCAGGGCACTATCTTGGTATTATAATCCCCATTTTGGGGAAAACCTCAAGCCACTTATGCATAGCCACCAGCAGCGCTAAGACTAGGGCCACGGGGTTTCAGTCCTCATCATGTCACCACTGACCTATGTCTCGCCAGGTCCCTGTGGCAGTTTTCTGTTGCATACGCAGTCACTCAGCAGTTCTGAGCTAGCTGACTAGCCCTTCTTTTTTTAGACCACTTTCTTCTCTAGGCTCTGGGCCACCTTACCTCCTACATTCCCTTCTGCTCGTTTTAGAAAGCCTTGCTTTCTCCCTGTCACCTGGACCTTGAAATATTGGAATGCCCCAGGGAGCCCGTTTCCTGGCTGCCTCCTCCTCTGTCCCTTGATGACCTCATAGAGCCCGGCTGCAGCCATGCATACCGGCAGGCTGGTATCACCCAAATCTGCACCTCCAGCCTGGACCCGGCTCCACCCTCGTTTATCCAACTGCCAACGGGGCATCTCCCCTGGAATATCTAATAAGCATCTCCAAGGGAACCAGTCCAAAACAGAGTCCTTACTTGCCTCGAACCTACTTCTCATTTGGGTAGCTAGGACCCCCAGATAGCAGTTGCTCAGGACAAAACCTTAGGTGTCATTTTGGATTTCTTTTGTGTGCTAACTTCCCATAAACCCTATTTGCATCCAAATGGTTTCTGGACAGACTCCTTGGTACCATCTCCCCTGCTGCGGCCACAGGTCGAACTGCCTCCTCTCTTCCCCTAATCCGTGGCCGTAGCTTCATCTTGCACTTGTCGTCGTCGTCTCCATCGCTCCGTGCCCCAGAGAGCAGCTGGAGTGATTTGGTTTTAGGGAGAATCAGACCTGAGCGATTGTCTGATTATCTGATTATAACCTCCCAGAGGCTTCTCTCAAATAGGATAGAATCCAGTCTCTCACCATAGGGTGCCTGAAGGGGTCTAATTCTCCACCACTTGACCCTCTCCCACTCCCCGACACAGCCACTTAGGCCTGATTTCTGTCTCTCTTGGCCATAACAAGCTTCTTCTGCCTCTGAGCTTCCCTCCTTTATAGCTGCTGTTCCCTCTGCCTGCAGTGCCCCCTACCAACCTAGGCCTTTCTTGACCAAAGTGGTTGCGGTTCCCGACTACCCCAGTCTCTAACCTGCATTTATTTCCTTCACACCACTTATTTGAAATTGTTTATATAGCTATTTGTTTAAATAGTTATCTGGCAACTAGAACGTAAACTCCAAGCAGGCAGGGATTTTGTATTCTTCGTGGCAGGATCGTTTAGAATAGTATTTAGAACCTCGTACGTCACACAAGCTCATAACGGTGCCTCTTCAGGCGTCATTTCATAATCTGATCAGAATCGACTCTAATACCTGGATAACAGATTGTCCTAATCAGTGATAAATTCATAACTCAAATTTGTTTTTCTTTTTTTTTTTTTAATTTTTTTTTTCAACGTTTATTTATTTTGGGGACAGAGAGAGACAGAGCGTGAACGGGGGAGGGGCAGAGAGAGAGGGAGACACAGAATCGGAAACAGGCTCCAGGCTCTGAGCCATCAGCCCAGAGCCCGAGGCGGGGCTCGAACTCACGGGCCGCGAGATCGTGACCTGGCTGAAGTCGGACGCTTAACCGACTGCGCCACCCAGGCGCCCCTCAAATTTGTTTTTCTTGAATCGTAATTCCAAGCCGTAATTCCAAGGACCGACCCTTGGGCTGCTTAACAGAAGTCTTGTGCCATTGTCTTTATGTTGTCCTGAGTATTTCATTCCAGATCATAGACCATGCTTTAAAAAATTTTTTTAACGTTTTTATTTTTGAGACAGAGAGAGACAGAGCATGAATGGGGGAGGGGCAGAGAGAAGGAGACACAGAATCGGAAGCAGGCTCCAGGCTCTGAGCCATCAGCCCAGAGCCCGACGCGGGGCTCGAACTCACGGACCGTGAGATCGTGACCTCAGCCGAAGTCAGATGCTTAACGACTGAACCACCCAGGCGCCCCATTATGCTTTTAACTCAAGATAAAGTCCTTATGGCTAGTATTTTTGAAAACGTTACAAACAAGATCAAGTTTCTTTCATTCAGGTCCTCTAGAATATTCTAGATAGATTTCAACTTAAGAATTAGTGGAAGTTTTGATATTGACCGAGAGCCTCAGCTCAACATATTTGACAGTGATTATACACTTTGTGGTGGTGTTCAGCATTTGGAGTTCCAAATTTAGGCCACAGAAAAGACATAAAGAGAATCCATGCCTCAAGCTGTTTGCAAAGTTGTTTTTCCCCCGTGTTTAAATTCTATTAGTATAAACTTAAAAACAACAGGAATCTCCCTTTGGCCAGGTGCTTAGGATGTGAAACATCACTGTACTCTGCTTTAGATTTGGAGTTAACATAATTTGGTCACATCTCCTACCATGGTCAGTTAATTCTCTAGTAGAATCTTCCATAAACATGCAGGAAAAAGGGCAAGATTCATTCATCCTAATCTCAACCAAGAAGAGACTCTGTCGTTTCCATGGCAAACTCCCTGTGTTCACAGGTTTGCACTTTCTCCTCATATTTATGTGCCACCTCTTAAAAACCCTTGACTGATAAAAGCTTCTACCGGTTAAAACATACCTCATGCTGTACTGACTCCTGAAACATCAAGTGTGTTAAAAGCTATGGTTTGCACTCTAGAAGTTAAATGACACAAGCACCCACCGGGGGCTCTGCTAGATTTTGGAGGATACAAATGTATCAAGGTTCTTTTTGCCAATACTCCCTCAAGGCTCTTCCTCATCAGCCCACTCTTAAATGGTGGGTTTCCCAAAGCGCCACCATCAATGTGCACACCCCCGGGGGTGATTTCATCCACTCCACCCATGACCTCCATCTATTTGTCCCTAGCCCCCTGCTCTTCTCCTAGCGTTGCTCATGCTCATCTATCGGACATGAAGATAGCCCAGGGATGCCTCAGATACTGCAAATCCAACACCAAACTCATTATCTTCATACCTCCCCTGACGTACTTGCTCTGACTTCTTCCTTCCTGTATGAAGATCCCAATTTACAGGTTTAACAGGACTATCACTAACCCATTTCCCCAAGCTGGAAACAATGAATTTTTCCTTGAGCTTTCTACCCAAAATAAACCGATCCCTAAATCACATAAGTTGTAGTCAAGGCTATCCCTCTAGTCTGACTTCTCCTTTCCACCCACACTGTCCCCTGAGGAGCATAATTTATCTCACTCTTTTGGTGTTTGTGAGGAGATCTAAGCATGGATGGGTAGCCTATATTCATATTCGGTTCATTATCTCGGCCCCCTCCTCCTGATTTTATGTTGGGAATGGCTCCTGTAGCCGTGAGCAGCACTGTTCAGGAGAAAGAGAATATGAGACACATAAGCAATGTGACATTTCCTAGTGACCGTGTTATGATGTGTGAAAAAAGAAACAAGTGAAATTAACTTTAAGACTATCTTATTTAAGGGGTTGCCTGGGTGGCTCAGTTATGCATCTGACTCTTGGTTTCAGCTCAGATCATGATCTCACAGTTTGAATTGCAGCTCCACAGTGGGCTCTATGCTGATGGTGCAGAGCCTGCTTGGGATTCAATCTCTCTCTCTCTCTCTTTCTCTCTCTGCCCTCCCCTGCTCTCTCTCACTTCCTGTCTCTCAAAATAAATACACTTTAAAAAACCTTTTTTAAAGACTATCTTATTTAAGCCAATATGTATAAAATGTTAAAATTTCAAACTATAATTAATATGAAGTGTTCAATAATAGGTATTTTACATTTCTTCTTCTTGGTACAAAGTCTTGAAAACCAAGTGCTAGTGACCACATGTGGCTCGTGGCTATCACATTAGACAACACAGATGCAGGGGTGAGCTGGCGTGGGGCTCACACTCATATAGAAGGATATACCTAAAGCTTCAGTAAGAGATGAGACCACATATTAAGGTACTGGCAGTGAGACTCAATCCGTAACCACACTGGAAAACAGGAAGGGGAGCTATTAGCAGGGAACTTGGAAAGCAGATGGAATCAAATTGAGGATAAAACCGTAGCCCAAACCGGGGAGATGTTGTTTTAGGGTACAGACTTGCAACAAGACAATGAATAAGTTTTGGAGATCTAATGCACAGCATCATGATTATAGTCAATACTGCATACTTCAAAATTGCTAACAGACTAGGGGCGCCTGGGTGGCGCAGTCGGTTAAGCGCCCAACTTCAGCCAGGTCACGATCTCGCAGTCCGTGAGTTCGAGCCCCGCATCAGGCTCTGGGCTGATGGCTCAGAGCCTGGAGCCTGTTTCCGATTCTGTGTCTCCCTCTCTCTCTCTGCCCCTCCCCCGTTCATGCTCTGTCTCTCTCTGTCCCAAAAATAAATAAAGGTTAAAAAAAAATTTTTTTAAATAGTAAAAATAATAACGCCCAAAAGACAAAGAGAAGGCAGTTTCACAAGTAAAGTGAAAATAAATAAATAAATCTCACTAGAGTAGCTCGGCAGACCAAACACAATCAAGGGCCCAGGGCCAAGTGCAGCAGTCATTCAGAAACGGCCTTAAGAAAAGGTAAGTAGGGGAACGTCATGCTCATGCGCCCGTGACCCTGCGCAGCCGTGATACTCTTCCTCCAGGCGAATGACCCCAGGACTGTTCTCTCAACAAAGGGAAAGCCCCTCTGCTGGTTGGTCTCAGAGAGAAGCAGATTGGAAACCGTGGCGGGTCCGGGGTGGGGGAAGTGGCGTGGTCCAAAACGGCATTGGTCCCCAAGGGAGGGCCCTGCGTATGTATTCAGAGGTGGGGACTCCCAACAAGAGAGGCTGTGAGGGCTATGCTGCGGGTAAGGAAACATTCCCTCTCGTCCGCCCCCAAAGGGAGGCAGCTTCACCCCTCCTATCATCCCCGCCACTCTAGACTGCAGACCGTGGAGATCAGAACCCTTATTAATAGCAAAATTAACAGGGTTTCTGACGTGAGCTGACAAGATTCAGTCTTGAATCTGCTCCTTCAACGTAAGTGTGAACAGACAACCAAGAATTGCCAGACTTTGAAAGAAAATCAACACCTTCAAAGAGAAACATTAAATTCAACCAACTGAAAAACTAACCCCAAGGAAACACGGTTAACGGCCAAGACTCAGACAACTCTAAATATATAAAAATATGTAATTGTACCTTCAAATACTCAATAAATCAGAAGACACTGGTTTGTTTTTTGTTTTTTTTTTTAATTCCTGGGATTTAACCATATGATCAAGAAATAAAAATACACTCTCAAAGCCCGGACAGCGGAGTGCAAACAGCTAAAAGAATGGATGTTCTGGAATTCTCTGAAATATCATGCAAGCAAACATAACAATGGAAAGAATGGGAAGAGTCACGATGTAGGAACAGCCAAATGACAAACATCCGTCTGATAGGAGCTTCAGTTAATTAGTTGGGGGGGGGGGGTGTATATGTGTGTACATGGGCATACAGATTTATTACCTAAATAGTCAAGAATTGAACAAATGGAACATCCGTGTAGTGGATCATCACGTATAACGATAGAGCTATGTATTTACCGGCATACTAACATGTTCATGAGAAATACATGTAAAACCAGTGTCCGTGCAACAGCCCCCTCTCACAACACATGCATCCTCATACGTACACGCACACGGAGAAGAAGTTCTAACTCAAAACTCTTAGCACAGGTTAATGATCGGAGTTTTAGAAGAGCAAAAACTGAAAGAGAGAAAACGCTGAGCACATTAAAAGAAAATTTCCCTGAAGGACACACCACGGTTCACTTCTAGAATATTCAGACATAAATAAATAGGTGAATAAATAAAAGGTTCCAGGCTGGGGGGGGGGGGGGGGGGAAGGGGTGAACACGGATTATATACAACAGTGTGTGGAACCCATCAGCCAGATACGTCAGCACTGATTCTGTGCTCAGCAGTCATAGGATCAATTTGCTAAAGTGCCGAGGGAAACGGAGTACTAGCTTGCATCTAATTTATACTCAAATGTAACATGGGGGTCGGAGTGGGGGGTAAGGGTGCTTCGAACAGAATTTACCAAATGAGGATCTTTCTGAAAAAATAACTGCGAAATTTTAGCAAATGAATCCAAGGAAGGAGAAAGAATAAGGGTACTAGAAATGATACTAAAAGAAAACATTACCACTGAGTTTCAGATGCCTAGTTGTAGGCATTTGAAACACAAATCTCAAAAAGTCTCAGAGATCTCTTCACAGAATTAATTCACTAAGGTATCACCTTGTTCCAAAGAAGCATCAAAGTCTCAGACGTGGTCTGTTACTCTTCAGCCACAGAAGCCTTCACTGTGTGACTCAGTCTGAGAATCCACTCAGTCGTGTGAGCATGCCTCATCCAGGCCCAAGACCTGAGCAACTGGGGTCCCGACCCTGGGGCCCTCCTCTGGCCATGAGCCTCCTAGTAGCATGAGGAGTCTGGGGGTCCTTCAAAGTCTATGCGTCTCCCGGCCCCACTTTAGGCCGTGCTCCAGGTACCTGGCACGCTGGAACCCCCTGCCAAGTGGCTCTGAGCCCCCTTCCAGTGCCTGCCTCGCTCTTTCCTGAGTCTGCCCTTCTGAGGCCGACCAGGCACCGATGCGTGTACTCCGCGAAAAGGCAGGCCAAGGGTCTTGGTTCACAGTGGGGAGTTACAGCAGAGCCTGGACCCTGTCCAGGTGTCCGTGTACATGGTGCTCGTGGCGTGGCATGGCGCGATCCAGGTGTGGAAAGAGAAATGGGCAAGGCCACAAGCTGGGACCCTTTAATTTGTCTTGACGTAAATGTCAAAAATATTAAAAACTGGCCTGCACTCATCTTTGACAGAAGACAGGCAGGAAGGGAAGAGGGAAATCCGTAAACAAAGAAGTGGGGTCAAAAGCGGACTTAGGAATAGCACCAACCAGACATAGCAACTGGAGAGAGAAGAAACGAAACCTCTCAGAGGGAATGTCAGGGGTTTCCTGCAGCCAGTGACAGAAAATTCAGTTAGTAGTGGCCTAAGTGACGTGTACTCGTATTGCTCATACCTCAGGAGGAAAGCCTCAGGACGGCTTCCGTGAAATCCTCAGTAACCTATCTCCTCTCTACTTCTCATCCCCGTGTCCGTGTTCCGTACCTGGCTTGGCCTCTTTGGCCACTCCCCTCAGGGGTCCAGGATGATGACCATAACTCTGAGAGGCACCTAGTCAACAGTGTCCAGAAGCAGGAAAACACCAAGGCTGTCAGGTGTCCTTTTTTTTTTTTCTTTAAGTTTATTTTGAGAAAGAGAGAGACAGAACCTACACAAGCAGGAGAGAGAGGCAGAGAGAGAGAATCCCAAGCGCTGACAGTGCAGAGTCCCACATGGGGCTGGATCCCATGAACCGTGAGATCATGACCTGAGCTGAAATCAAAGGTGGGACAGGGGCGCCTGGGTGGCGCAGTCGGTTAAGCGTCCGACTTCAGCCAGGTCACGATCTCGCGGTCCACGAGTTCGAGCCCCATGTCGGGCTCTGGGCTGATGGCTCGGAGCCTGGAGCCTGTTTCCGATTCTGTGTCTCCCTCTCTCTCTGCCCCTCCCCCGTTCATGCTCTGTCTCTCTCTATCCCAAAAATAAATAAACGTTGAAAAAAATTAAAAAAAAAAAAAAGGTGGGACATTTAACCGACTGAGCCACGTGGGCACCACTGCCCTGTATCTTTTTATAGAGTATGAAAAGCTCCTAAAAACTCCCATGCCGCCCACCTCTCCCAGGTCTTATCTTCCAGAACCCATCGCTGGTTAGAGAAAGTGCATTTACCAATAGTCAGGACAGACTCAGGCTGATACAAGGCAGCCCTGACACCTGCGAGGGCCAGCTGGCCCTGGACCAAATGTGGCTGTGTCAGCCAGAAGAGGGGGGCATGGCTGCTGAGCAGACACCTCAAGGGAGAAAGGCCGGAGTGCCAAGGACTGAACCTTAGAGCAGTGGTTCTCAAAGTGGGGCCCCAGACCAGCAGCAGTAGCAGCACCTAGAAATGCAAATTCTCTAGCTTCACCTCACATCTCTGGAATCAGACACTCTGGAAGTGAGGCCCAGGACTTAGTGTTTCATTAAGCCCTCCAGGGGGCTCCAAGGCACTCCAAAGTTTGAGAACTGCTGTCTGTCCCTAACCCCCCACCCCATTAAGGTCAATCCACAAGGGAGAAAGGGGGGTGGCGGAGCGGAACAAGGAGGCAGCGGCAAGAGCAACCATGGGCAGGAAGGAGAGAGTTGTCAAGCTCTGTCTAATGCAATAAAGAAGTCCCGGGTTTTATTTAAAGGGCTTCTCAGGGATAGGAAATTGGGAAATGGAAGTTAAAGCTGTTCCATTTCAAGTGAAGAGCTTTCAGGGGAAGCCCGTGCAGTTTAAAGGCAGAGGAAAAGAAACCAATGGGAAGCTAGAGATACTGGAAATAAAGTAATACCCAGGGGAGGAGTTTCCCCCGAGGACCGGCAGGAGAAATTAGACCACACTGGCCAGTACATTAACCACCTGCCGTGTGTGACTGTCAAACGCTTGCAGTGAGGCCTTTCTGAATTGAACCATGCACGCTGTGGATGGGAAAAACACCCTGGATTCCAAGCCTTACTATAAAAATAAAGGACAGACAATAACGCAGTAATTACTTTATATTCATTGCATGTCGAAGTACTTTTTGATATTTGGGGTTAAATATTAAAATTAATTTCAGGGTTTTTGCATGTGGCCATTAAAACCATTTTAATTACACTTGTGCCTCACACCGTGTGATGGAGAATTCCGGTCTAGAGCAAAAGAGAGTTGGATAGGTTTGAAAAAAACAAAAACCTAGGTGAAAGAGTTTAAAAGTTTCGGGTCAGTATAAGGGCCTAAGGAACATACCACGTGCAATTCTTTCAAGATTCTTCCCATGTGAAATTGTGTCTTAAAAGAGAAATGTTTCTGGCCCTTAGAAAGGAAAAAAAAAAGGGGGAAACTATAAAGATGCAAAAGTTAGCCTGTAAAAGACTGGCTAGAAATTTAAAACTGACCAGGAAGAGTTGAATTCATTGGGTAAGGGTATAATTTTGGTGCTGAAATTTCTGTGTTTGAAAGACATCTTCAGTAGGTTGTACTGAACTTTTGGTGGGTGAAGGAAGAAAAAGGATCAAACACCGTCCCTTGCTTTTTTGGTTCCATGCTTGGAAGGGAAAGGTCAAGATAGGAGAATAAGAGGTTGAGTCTCCCTTGTGATAGGATTTCAGAAACGCACCAAACCTCTCCACACAGGACTTGCTTAGGAAGAATCTGGTGCCAATGACTAAGGCAGACAGGAGGAGGGTGCTCAATGGGGACTTTTGAGAAAGGCCTTATGTTACCTCCTGAGAAGCTGTCACTCAAAACAATTCCTCTCAATGCTTAGAGCAACACAGGTGAGAGAAATAATGCTAAAAATCCTATTTATAACTCCATATTCCTCAATTCCACAAAACCTGCCACAAAGGCATCTTTCCTAAAGAAGATTAAACTGCCTCACACCTTCCGTTTCTAAAATTGAAAACTCTCTTTGCCTTTTTTTTCCAATCCTCATTTGGTTTTTTTGACCAATCCTAAGTACTTGACTTGGCCACGAGAGGACTTGTTTATTCTCGAACGCCTTCTTGCCTCCTCCAAATTGCATTCTCTTAATAATGGCATTTAGGTCCCAGCTACAAAACCAGACTGCCCCCTCCTCCTATTTGCTCTACCTACTCTTCCCATGTAACCACAGCTTCCTTATTATTTAAAAACGTGTGAAAGAGGCAAGAATATAACAATGACCTCACTGTAGAATGCACTCCCATCAAATACAGACCTGAATATTCTCATACTGGGCTCAACATGATTTAATATGGAGATGAACAACTAAGCCTGTAAGAAGGAAATGTCTTTCATTAGGACTATCAATTTACCTTCTTTGCTTACAATGGCAAAACTTCTAATAGATTTCAAATTTTCAAGTAACCAGTGTAAGAGAATTTTGAAGCAAACACATTGAATACATTTTCAAGGTTAACAAAATACAAGGGGATTATCAGTGTGGTTATAAACAGGTAAAGGTTTTGAAAATATCTGACACATGTAAAAATCTACCTGGTTGGTCAATTTCAACACAAATGTCATCCCCTGAACATAAGTGTATTAATTCCTTATTGCTGCTACAACAGATTACCACAAATGTAATGGCTTAAAACTGCACAAATCTGTTATCCTACACTTCTGAGGGTCCAAAGTCCAAAAGGAGTCTCACTGGGCTCAAGTCAAGGTTTAAGCTGGGCTGTGTTTCTACTGGAGGCTCTAGGGAAAAGTATTGCTTTTTCCAGCTTCTAGAGCTCACCTGCATTCCATGGCCCGTGGTCCCTTCCTCCAAAGCTCACAGCATCTGCAAATCAATCTCTGGCTGTGACTCAGCTTTCCTGTCTTACAAGGATACTTCTAATTACATTTGGCCCACCAGATTATCCAGGATATTCTCCTAATCTCAAGATTTTTTCTTAATCCCTCCTGCAAAGCTCCTTTCACCACGTAAGGTAACTGTTATGGACTGAATGTTCATGTCCTCCCAAAATCCATATGCTGAAATTCTAACCCCCAATGTGATATTAGGGAGTGGGACCTTTGGGAGAATGGCATTAGTGCCCTTAGAAAAGAGACCCAACACAGCTCTCCACACTCTCTCTAGGTCTCCTTCTGTGACATGAGAATACGACAATTAGTTGACAATCTACAACTTGAAAGAGGGCTCTCGCCAGAATTCAACCATCCTGATCTCAGACTTCCATTTTCCAGAGCTGTAGGAAATAAATGTTTGTTGTTTAAACCCCCAACTGTGGTTATTTTTGTTATAGCACTCAGAAGTGATAGTAACATACATAGTAACAGATAGTAACAGACTCTGAGGATTAAGACATGGACATTTGGCCTGGGTGGGGGGGGAGCATTATTTTGCCTGCACAGTAGGGTTCTAACAAGTTTACTTGCTGAAAAGGAAATGAGTAAATGATTCTAAGAGGAATTCCTTTAGAGTGAAACATCTTTATTTCACCTCCACTTTTGAAATGTTTTCTCTGCGTATAAAGTTCTAGGTTGATAGTTTTTTTCCCCCTTCCAGTAATTTCAAGATTGATCTGGGTTACGTTGTTTCTGTGAGAAATAGGTCATTTTAATCTTTATTCTTCTGTGTATAATGTTTCTTTCTTTGGCTGCTTTTAAGATTTCCTCTTTGGGGCGCCTGGGTGGCGCAGTCGGTTAAGCGACCGACTTCAGCCAGGTCACGATCTCGCGGTCCGTGAGTTCGAGCCCCACGTCGGGCTCTGGGCTGATGGCTCAGAGCCCGGAGCCTGTTTCCGATTCTGTGTCTCCCTCTCTCTCTGCCCCTCCCCCGTTCATGCTCTGTCTCTCTCTGTCCCAAAAATAAATAAACGTTGAAAAAAAAAATTAAAAAAAAAAAAAAAAGATTTCCTCTTTATTACTGGCTTTATACAATTTGATTATCATGTGCTTTGGTATAGTTTTCCTATTTCTCGTGTTCATTGAACTTCTTAGAGTTACAGTTTTCATTAAATTTCAGCCATAATTTCTTCAAAAACCCCTTCAAGGACTCCAATTACACAGATACTAATCCACTGATAGTCCCAGCTTGCCAGTGCTTGTTTTCGAGGAATTCCTTCCCCTCTGTACATTTCATTTTGCATAGTTTCTGTTTCTAGGTCTTCAATTCCACCAGTCTGGTCTCCTGCCACGGATAATCTGCCATTAATCCCATCAAGTGTATTTTCCATCTAACACAGTTTTGCCTCCAGAAATCCCATTTGGGTCTCTCTTGTATCTTCTGTGTCATTAACTTTTTGGTTGATTACCAAACAAACCTTGTGAATTTTACTTTGTTAGGTGATGGATTTTTTTTGTATTCCTATAAGCAAGCATTCCTGAGCTTTGTTCTCTGAAGCAGTTAAATCGCCGCGGAACAGTTTGATCTGTTGTGTAATTCTTATTAGACAAGTCCAGACCAGTGTTCAAGGTAAGGCTAATTCTTCCCGCTCCTGAAACAAGATCTTCCTGAGTACTACACCCTATGCCCCATGAATTCTGTATTCTTCCAATTTGTCTGGTATGAATAGGCACTGTTCCTGGTGCTGAAATGAGGATCATACGCTGTTTGCGAATCTCTTTTGATGTTCCCCCTCCCCCAGCCTTGAGTAGTGTCTTCATATGCATTTGCTGGTCAGACCCTATGCAGAAATCTGGGCTTCTCTGTGTAGCTGTCTCCTCTTTGATACTCTGTCCTGAGAACTCCATCTGTCGTGGTCTCCCTTGACACTCTCTCCTAAACTTGGAGTCAGCCAGGCTCTGGATTCCCCTCCCTGCACCAGAGCCTGGAAACCTCTTTGGAATAAATGGGGCAAGTTCACCTCATTGCTTTCCCATCTCTCAGGCATCATTATCCTTCCTTGCCTAATGGCCAGTGCTTTGAAATCTGTTGTTTCTTATATTTGGTCCAGTGTTTTTGGTTGTTGCAGGCAGGAAGGAAGTCTGGTAGCTTGTGACTCTACCTTGGGCAGAAGTACCTCATCCCTTCAGCCATTTGTGGACTCTTTGAGAAGTTATTATCTGGAAAAGTTCCTTCACATGTTTCTGAGAGACAATTGAGACTTTCCACTTACTTGAACACAATGCTGTGGCACTAGAGATAATGATTTTAAAGCAAAAAGTTATTTGACTTAAGTATGACTGGAACTGTCTAGTGTGAAATAGTTTATTTTACTTATTAGTAAAAATAATAACTTTTATTGAAGTACATTCACTGTTTGATCCTTCACTCATCCTATTACAATCTTCAAATGTGTCAACTAAAATAAAATCTGTTCACACAACTTAACATCAAAAGTTGTGTTTTGGCAGTTTGGAATCAGAGGCTTCTGAATGGAGACAGTGCCCTGCAGGGACTTTTATTTTCATCCCTTGAGCGGCATCATATAAACAGCATTCTAGTTTATAATAAAATGAGAAATGTTATTAAGATGACATCTTTTTAGGAAGATAGCTGTCGTTTTGTTCTTTTAATTCTCTAAGTCTATCTTTTCCACATTGGGCAATTTTAGTCCTTAAAATACCTATGCATTTGCAGATGATAAGCTGCCTATAGCCTTTATACACTAAAAAAAAAAAAAAAAGCAAATATCAACATTTAAGTAATATTAAGGACAAGAGATGAAATGTCTTAATAATGGTGTTAAAACTAGTTTTCTTTCTTCAGTACTATCTGACAATTGGTGGAGATAAAAAGTTCCAAGTAAAAAGGATGATGAAATCACTTCATCCAACCCATTGAGTCCCCTCAGCCATTTTCCTTACATTTAATTTGTGAGAATTCCCAAGAGACGACTATAGGGTTCTACACCCAATTTCAGCACAAGGGCTGGAGGTTTCCCAGCACCACCACACAATTCTGACACCATCTGGGTGTCCTACAGGTTTGCTCAGTTCTGACACTATTAACCTGGAGATAACCTCAGACCCCACAATCAAAAGACTCAGTTCTGCAAGACTGTGCTCTTCCCGCCCCTCCTTCAGATAGGATATCAATTCCCAGTTACCTGTACTTCTGACTGATTAGCTATAAATCAGAGGTTCCCACAACTCCCTTCTTGTGTTTGATTAATTTTACTAGAGTTCCCTAGATTACCAGTGTATGACAAAGGATATTAAAATATCCCAATCAAGGGGCAGATAAAGTGATACATGGGGCAAGGCATGGGGCAGGGATGCAGAGCTTCCATGACCTCTCCTAGCACTCCACTGTCCCCAAACACCTATGCGTTCACCAAAATGAAAGCTCCATCCTTTTGGGTTTTTGTGATGGCTTCGTTATATAGGTACGATTGATTAAATCATTGACTGCTGGTGATAGAACTCAACCGCCAACCCCTCTTCTTCCTTGGACTGTAAGTTGCAACCCTCCAACCACCTGGTTAGTCCTCCTCCCAACCAGCCCCCATCCTTAGGTGCTTTCCAAAAGTCGCCTCATTAACATAACAAAAGACACTTTTGTCAGTCACTTAGGAAATTCCAAGGGCTGTAAGAGCTCTGCCTGGAAGACCAAATAGATATTTCTTATTATAAATCACAATATTGCAGTGACATAAAAGCTTACTGTGTGTTTTATACTGAAAGCTTACACCTTACTATCATCATTAAAGCATCAATATTTCAATGGTTAAAATGTTTCCGTTTGGAAAATACAGAATAGAACAAAGGATTGTTTATTCACAAATCTCAGATAAAGCATTTTCTTAGGACAATTTATTTTGAAAGACTTAGCTTCTTTTCTATGTTGTATATTTGGTTTACAGCGAAGACTTGGAGGAGAGGGCCGTCCTTCTTCTAGGTGTGACCGTGGAGTCTAACCTGTAGGTAAATGAATTCTTTCATGGTTAAGTAGGCGAGTGCCCTGGACATCAAGAGAGCAGCGTGTAGTGATCCATCCTGAGTGGTTTAAAGAGATGCCAAGTGCTTATTTACTTATTGTAAACTCTCTCCTGCCCGTAATTTTATTCCATTGCTTATTATTCTGTGGCAATTAAAGACATTTGCTCAGTATCCTCCAAAATCTTTCATATACTTAAGGGTGCAATTATTCACCTGATAACCATCTTTCTTTATGTAAGATAATCTCACTGAAGTTTGACAAATGAGTCTTTGTTCACTTAAATGATCAATATTAATTTATTCTCTTCTCTGTGAACATTTGCTGTGGTTTTGTTTCTATGCTCGGCACTCTTTTGTGTACCTCTCAGCACAGTCAGTTGAAACACAAGGTTACTGTGGTCCAGGCTGCATGTTTATCGTCAAGGTCAGCCAGTTCACGGAGGTGAAAACTCAGGTCCTTGCAGTGGTCATAGGCCACCCAGTTATCTCCATTCAGGCACTTGGGCAGACTAGACACTTGTGTGTTAATTCCTTTGCCACCAATGGGAAAACCTGCTCCAAAGGTGTAGACTTGGTCACAATGCCAAAGCACCATTATTTCACACATAATGGTAAAAAAAAAAAAAACAAACAAAAAACACACACACCAAGGAATTTAAAGGAAACTTCTTTGATATTTTTCCATCTGACATTAAAAAATAAAAGCAGTAAGTCGGAATGCAAGCTGGTGCAGCCACTCTGGAAAACTGTATGGAGGTTCCTCAAAAAACTAAAAATAGAACTACCCTATGACCCAGAAGTTTCACTACTAGGCATTTATCCACGGGATACAGGTGTGCTGTCTCAAAGGGACATCAGCACCCCCATGTTTATAGCAGCACTATCAGCAATAGCCAAAGTATGGAAAGAGCTCAAATGTCCATCGATGGATGAATGGATAAAGAGAATGTAGTATATATATAATGGAGTATTACTCAGCAATCAAAAAATGAAATCTTTCCATTTGCAACTACATGGATAGAACGGGAGGGTATTATGCTAAGTGAAATTAGTTAGTCAGAGAAAGACAAAAATCATATAACTTCACTCATATGAGGACTTTAAGAGACAAAACAGATGAACATAAGGGAAGGGGAACAAAAATAATATAAAAACAGGCAGGGGGACAAAACAGAAGAGACTCTTAAACATGGAGAATAAACAGAGGGTTCCTGGAGGGGTCATGGGAGGGAGGGGATGGGCTAAATGGGTAAGGAATCTACTCCTGAAATCATTGTTGCGCTATATGCTAACTATTTTAGATGTAAATTTATTTTAAAAATAAAATAAATCAATAATAAATTTTAAAAAAAATCAGTAGGGATGCCTGGGTGGCTCAGTTAGTTAAGCATCTGATGCTTGATTTCAGCTCAGGTCATGATCACAGTTCATGGGATTGAGCCCTATTCTATCAGTGCAGATCCTGCTTGGGATTCTCTCTCCCCCCTCTCTGCCCTTCCCCTGCTTGCACACGTGTGCACGCATGCTCTCTCTCAAAAATAAACATAAAAATAATTTGAAAAGAACAACTCATCATTAATAAGAACGTGATATATCATTAGCAGCTGTCTCCCTCTAGTATAGCAATTTTCCTTTTTTTTTTTTTACTATCCTGCATTTCCTATAAAATATCTCAATAATTCTAATAACCTAAGTCTTCAAGAAAATTCACTCTCCATTAATAAGCTTCTTCTTTGTAAACCAAAGAGACTTTTGGAATTACAAAAGATTTACTTGGAGGCATCTGAAATTAAATTCAGTTAGGGAGTTGGACTAAACAATAAATCAATAAAAAGAGAAAAAAAAACTTAATGAAGAACCCATATACCAATTTCAAGAGATTTCGACAACCAGTCTCCAAAAATTGTTTAGTGTATTCATTGAGAGACACGTTTTACACTAACATTTAAAAATCCACACTTTAAAAATTATAAAATACCAACTTCAGCATATTAGATGTCCATTTCTACTGCATTCTAGTGACTTCCTCCTTTTAGAAATACTTTTGCGTGTATTTGTACGCATGTGTAATGTGATGCTTTTAACACCGAAAACACAGAACCACTATAAAACCACTGTCGATACATTTTAATTCATTCATTTTGTTCTGACTGGATCCTTAATGCTTAAGTAAGCTCTAGATATGTTGCATTTGTCTAAAAGCATGGGGCACACATGCAAGAATGACATGAGCTTTCTTCCATTGCTGTCTAGGGTCTGCTGACCTGAAAACACTTGATTTTTTTTAAAGGCCAGACAAGGCCACTTCTTACTTGAATAATTATTTGCCTTCATGGGCTGCTGTTAAGGAACACTTTTCTCACCTTCACTTCCAGGTTTGGAGTCCTTACCAATCTTTCCATTTCTCACACATGGATAACGGTCATCCCACGTAATTCATTCACATTGATACCTATGGGCTTTTTTTTTTTTTTTTTTTAATATTGGCCTAGCTATGTGCTACTGAAGGCAGGCACGGTCTGTGCGACTTGACTATAACAGAGGAGACTGGACTCCATGAAGGGGTACAACTGACACAGATTTGAAGGATGAGAGGAGTTAATGAGGCAGAAGGTAGAACATCATTCCAAGATAAAGTACGTGTGTGTGAATTTATCCCTTAATCTGGGACCAACAATGATGGTGACCTGGCGTTCCACAAATGATGCAACATTGGCTTCTGTCTCATTTTTGGATTATTTGTCCGGTAAGGTTTAGTAACGAGTCCTGTAAGGTTTTTAGGGATACTCAAGCAATTAAATCTAATAGGCAACGAGCACCAGTTTGTTCCTGAACTTGGAATTATTTAACTAATGGCATGAGAAATCTGAATTCACTTCTCACTCTGCCTTCCGCTCTCAGATATTGTTATAAAGCTGCATTTATTCTAATGTTTTCCCTAGCATACACCATCTGTTTGAAGATTTAAATAAATGAATTTGTTTTCCTTAAAAAAATAAAATATGTGGACTACAAAACATGCAGACAGGTGGTCTTCCATAAGATACATTTTTCCCTAATGTGATTTGTGCTACCATTTAGTCTAATTATTACTAACACCTCACCCATCTTATAAACGATCATCTTAGAAAGATAGAAAATAACAGATTTCTTTTTGGGAACAAAGAATAAACTTGTATTTATGCCACATGTTGTATCTATGTGATATCGAATACAAGCAATTAAATGTTTTATTGGGCCTACCACATGCACCCGATTCAATCCTACAGAACTCAAGAGGTGATGCTGTCCTAAGATAGAAAGATAGAAAGATAGAAAGATAGAAAGATAGAAAGATAGAAAGATAGAAAGATAGAAAGATAGAAAGATAGAAAGATAGAAAGATAGAAAGATAGAAAGATAGAAAGATAGAAAGATAGAAAGATAGAAAGATAGAAAGATAGAAAGATAGAAAGATAGAAAGATAGAAAGATAGAAAGATAGAAAGATAGAAAGATAGAAAGATAGAAAGATAGAAAGATGATAGAAAGATGATAGAAAGATAGAAAGATAGAAAGAAAGATAGAAAGATACATACAAAGATACAAAGAAAGAAAGAAAGAAAAGAAAAAAATGTTATTTGATAAAATACAAGAAAACATGTTCTGACCAGTGAAATCATCTCTAGTAAGACAATGGAGAGACAACAGCCACAGTCCTGTGAAAAAAGCCACCTGTGCCACATGATTCAATGGAGGTAAACTGATACAGGGGATGGGTTACAAGGATGGTGGCAAGAGCTTTAAAACAGTAGCGGCAGAGGGCGCCTGGGTGGCTCAGTCGGTTAAGCGTCCGACTTTGGCTCAGGTCATGATCTCGCGGTCCGTGAGTTCGAGCCCCGCGTCGGGCTCTGGGCTGACAGCTCAGAGCCTGGAGCCTGCTTCAGATTCTGTGTCTCCCTCAGTCTCTGGCCCTCCCCCATTTATGCTCTGCCTCTGTCTCAAAAATAAACATTAAAAATTTTTAAAAAAACAAAAATAAAAACACAGTAGCAGCAGGAAGCCTTTATTTACCACCCTAGAGCTGGGGGAAGGAGACACAAAGGAAAGATGTGTAACCAGAACCCAAAACCACATCTGGGTTCCTCAGCCACTGAAGTCACTTGAAGCAAGATGAGGGAGAAATACCCTGGCTTCTTTCTTGCTCCTGCCCTTCAATTTCCCACCAATTCGACCTAACTCTAGCCATTTGTAAGGAAGGCTGGGATATGGAATTTGCAACAGACCCATGATGCAAAGCAGGGGAAAGGCAAGAAATGAGCCTGAGGGCAGACAGATGACTGGCACAGAGCCAGAAGACAATGCTGATTGGTACCAGGCATAAAGATACAGGGCCCTAGGACTATAGGTGCTTCTTTTCTTAAGCTTTTCTTCAAAACAATCTTTCCTTAGAGCAATTTTTAGTGGTCCCTTATTGAATAGGTTATTTTTCCTTCTATGCCTTCACCAATGTTAGACATTCATATTTGACTATTCCCCTGTAAAAGACACCAGACTAACTGGCTCCACTCACCTGCAGTGCTTGAGAAGCCAGGCTATGGCAACATACACAGTCACGTGCATAGTGCAAAGAAAGAATTCTGTATAATTCTGACGACAGGGTGGTGAATGGGGAAGAGGAACTAGTCTATACATGACCCAAAACGTGTAGACGAGAATGCAGTGGTTGCCACCGCCCCCGCTCCGCCCCCCAGTGGGAGGAAAACTGTGGAATTGTGGGTTTAAGGATTGAGGGGAGCAGAGCACGGAGGCCCAACCTAGAGACATCTCTTCTCTCCTCCAGCCTGCCTTCTTTATTGTTGAAGATCCACCCAAAGAACAAAACAAGGAGCTATATCCATTCATGACGTAAGACTGCTTTCTAACACTATCAAGAGCTTAGTGCAAAATCTTATAAATCTATCTTCAAATTAAAGCAGCAGGTCCAAAAGCATGTCAGGGTTGAAACAAAATGAGAAAAATGTGATTAGGTTTTGTTTGGGTTCTTTTTTCAGTCAAAATTTGGTGTTAATTTTAGTGGTGACTCAACTCATCGCTGGCATCCTTTATTAGCAACAAACCAGACTCTTTCATTTTGAAGAACTTCAACCCATAAAGAAAATGATAGGACTTCTTCAAAAAGGTTTTCATCAGTTACAGACCAAATCATTCTAATGCTTGATAATTTTCTTCAACAGAGGAAATACTCATAAGATTTGTTGTTATCTGTTTGCTTGCTTTAGATCTGGTAAATTCCCAGAAGAAACTCTCTGCAACTATAGTAATGTAAGTAATTTGACCAGGCGATAAGGCACATATAAAATTGATCAAATATATTTTGGGCTTAGGAAAGGACTTATTTCTTCTTTCTTAATGTTTGGCTTTATATGTAAGATGTTGATTTCCTTTTCACTGATCCCCATTGCTTGTGGAAAGCAGACAGCTGACATATTAGTTAAGGCCCTGAACTAATCTGGTTTAATAACTATTATCATCCATTGGCCAGAGAAAATCCACAGTTGCCCAGCCATCTGAGACAGCAATAGAGAATGAAGAGGCTTTCATAGGAGAAGCTCATTATTTACCATTCTTTTAAAGTCATTTTTTTTTTAATTTTTTTTTCAACGTTTATTTATTTTTGGGACAGAGAGAGACAGAGCATGAACGGGGGAGGGGCAGAGAGAGAGGGAGACACAGGATCGGAAACAGGCTCCAGGCTCCGAGCCATCAGCCCAGAGCCCGACGCGGGGCTCGAACTCACGGACCGCGAGATCGTGACCTGGCTAAAGTCGGACGCTTAACCGACTGCGCCACCCAGGCGCCCCTTAAAGTCATTTTTGCAACCAAACGATTCAAGGAAAAACGAGAGAATAAAGTAACCTAAGGTATGAAATCCCTCATCAGACAAATGTTGATATTAAGTATATATGTTACAGCTTTCTACCAAAGCCAAGACCATTACCCAACATTAAGATCAAAGTTCTGGGGTTTTTTTTTTTTTAGACAGAGAGAGAGAGAGAGAGCATATGCGTATGAGTGAAGGAGAGGGGTAGAGGGGGAGAAAGAGAATCTTAAGCAGCCTCCATGTTCAGCATGGAGCCAGATCCCACAACCCTGGGATTGTGACCTGAGCTGAAATCAAAAGTGGGACGCTCAACTGACTGAGCCACCCAGGTGCTCTTAAGATTCCAGTTTTGAGAACCCATTTCCTAGAAGATAAAGTTGCTAATAGTATTGTCCTCAGTCTTGTCTAATAATCTCCCCTACAGAGATTCTAAATACATGGCCTAAAATTATCTTTGGCATCTATTCTTAGAACTGTATGTTAATATATTCATTATATTTGAAGGAAACCTCATGATTTGAAACCACTGCTTTAGAGAACATAGTTACTCTTGAAATTCCACAAGAAGATGCTATTGTCTTTCTTTTATATAAAAGATCCTGTGCAAGTATGTTCAAGAACTCTTGGAAGGTTTTTTTTTTTTTCCTTTGAAATTTTACCTTGAAATTCCCTTTAACCTTTTTTACTTCTACATAAACGTGAGAGTCAACCCTGGTGCTCATGATACTTTCAAGTCTTGTATCCTACTCCAAACAAACCAATTTTTAAAGTGTTATGTATTTCCAGTGAGATATGAAGAGATCAAAAGTGGTATATGTTTGTTGCTTCAAGTTTGCTTCTGTAAGATGGCTGATACTCTGGCTGGCGAGTCCTATTTTCTTCTTAAAGTACACTATGAGGTACCATTGGAGATATTCTATCAGAAGTAATGTTAATGAATTCAGATGCCAGGCACTGCTCTAAGGAGGTTATGTACATTAACTCATTTAACCTTCACTTCAATCTGATGAAGTAAATATTGCTATTCTTGGGGCGCCTGGGTGGCTCAGTCGGTTGAGCGTCCGACTTTGGCTCAGGTCATGATCCTACGGTTTGTGAGTTCAAGCCCCACGTCGGGCTCTGTGCTGACAGCTCGGAGCCTGGAGCCTGCTTTGGATTCTGTGTCTCCTTCTCTGTCTGTCCCTCCCCCACTTGTGCTCTATCAAAAATAAATAAATGTAAAAAATTTTTTTAATATTGTTATTCTCTTTTAGACACCAGCAAACTAAAAACATAGAGAGGTTAGTTAAAGCTTGTGGGATTCCGACCCATGCTCTCTCCCCGTACAGCCTCTGAGATTCTTACCCTAGATGTAAGGAATTCAAGGTGTTTTTGAAATGAAAACAAAGTTAATAGAAGTCCACCCAATTGCTTATTAAAAGCAACCAAACTTGATTATTAGAACATGAGCCACATTCACCCTTTTCTCCAGGGATACCATGGACAGGTTCCAATCCCACCTCATCTGGGCAAAAGGCTTAGTAGGTCCCTCAGTCATCAAGTTTGTCCCTCTGTCCATCCCAAAGGCCCAAGGTAGAAGCACAGCAAGAACCCTCTCGACGACAAGACGAGTCTTAACTTCTTGATGCTTTCACACCCTTCCTTTGAAGGAAATACACTTTCTTCAGTAGCTGTGCTTATTACAGGCAGTAATTCTTAAACCCAGAATGCCCTGGAAATGGGATCTGTCAGTCTTATGCGGCCTTGGCCCCAGCTCCTCTCATCAGCAGAAAGTTGGCTGGGTCAGCTTAGGGTCAACATTAGAAATGCTCTTAGGGAAGGGGGCCACTCTCACTGTTTTTTGGAGTAGCCAAAATCTTGTCCTTTTTTCATATTTTCAGTTTGGAGAGTACTGAGCAGGAAGAAAGGTAAAGGCATTTTTCTTCCATTTTCTCCAATCATAGTGTGTGTGTGTGTGTGTGTGTGTGTGTGTGTGTGTGTGAGAGAGAGAGAGAGAGAGAGAGAGAGACAGACAGAGACAGAGACAGAGAGACAGAGAGACATGTGATGAAATATGCATGAAAGACTTTAGTTGGCTACAGTTGCCATAACGAAGTACCATAGGCTGGGTAGTTAACACAAATTAATTCTCTCTCAATTCTGGAGGCTACAAATCCAAGATCAGGGTGCTAGCAGTCTTGGTTTCTTCCGAGACTCCTGTCCTTGGCTTGTAGATGGGCATCTTCTGTTTCCACATGGTCACCCCTGTTTTGGTCTGGGCCCTGGTGTCTTCTTCTTGTAAGGAACCTCAATCATATTGAATTGGGGTTCACCTTAATGACTTCAGTTGACTTTAATTACCCCATTTAAGGACTATTTCCAAATACAGTCACCTTTTGTGATACTGGAGGTTAGGACTTCCAACATATGAATCTGGGGGGAACACCATTTGGCCCACAACAGAGACTTAAATCCAAGCACTGTGACACTGAGGAGATATGAATCACACACATAAATTTGAAAAGATTATACAGTATCACTCTAATTGCTTTATTAGATTAAATAGAATCACTTAGAAGAAAATTGAGATATTGGTTGTTATTTGAATCTGGGTTTATTTTTAATGCCAGTTTTTCTTAGGTACAGTTTGCAGTCTGAGTTATCTCCCCTTTCCAATGGCTGAGCAGTTCTACTGATTTGCAAATTCACAAACTGATTCCTGGTTTGTGACCAATTCCTGGCAGCGATGTTCTTTTCTTCATGCCAGAAAAAAAAAAATCTTTTTCACAGTAGATAATCCTCCATTTTTGTTGTTGATCACCTTTAAAACCTTGACATGAATAAGTTCTTTGATGATGCCAAAAATCAAAATAACGTTTCATAATTAAACCAGCAAAGCCTGACCATCGGTGGAGCCAAACCTCCAAGTTTGTTTTTCCTTTTTTTTTTCCCTTCCTTCCTTCCTTCTAAAATATGCATTTGTCAGTTTAACCTCTTTGATCCTTGGAAAATGACAGAGGCAAGCAAATTCAGAAATGGCAGATGATAGGAGTCAGTGAAATAAAGACAAGGATGGACCCCAGAGAACTAAATAAAAAGAGACAGGAGATAGGAAACGGACTCAAGAGCATGAAAGAAAATGGTAACCAGTTTTCTTTGAAAATGAATGGTAAAGAAAGCTGAATATGAAACCATTTTTTTTTAATAACATCAAGAGAATTCTTAGGAAAAGCCAAGAAGGTAACCGGTCTCCAGTCATTCTCCTTAGGCTGAATTCCCCCCACTAAGTGCCCTGTCTTCCAAGTTTTACCCAAACTGCCCGCCACCTTGGCCAATCCCTAGAGGGTATTGTAGGTGTAGAAAAATTTTTTTCATCGTTTAGACAAAACAAAGAACTGTAGAATTTTGAGAATAATTTCAACTCAAGAAATGTTCATGAACTACTAGGTGTTAGAACCGTATAAATGAATTTCTGTCCTCAAAGGGGAAAAAAAAACCCAAACAGATAAAGGTTTCTGGTCCTAACTCTGGCTGCAGACTGTCCTGACTCTCCATGAAGGGGTACCTGCACCCCTTCCCTCCTGTCCAGGATGGTGGTGACACACAGATACGACAGTCCTTTCTTAAGGCAAATTTGGTGGTCACGGGTTCAGATCCAATCCGTTTGTTTATTCTTCCAACAGCTCAAATCTAAATATGAGAGTTCCCAGTCAGAGTAGGATTTTCCCAGATAATGTCTTCAGTCTTCAGGTCCCACAATGCTGACTATATTCTATAGCTTTCTTGTCGGTGGGAAGACATCTAACATAGAGTTGGAGAGTTCAGACTCTATAGTCAGATGCCTGCCCTGACACACCCACGCTTTTAGTTGGGAGTCCTTGGGCAAAAGTCCTTAGCTGCTCTTTTCCCTCAGTTTCCTCATTCATAAATTGGAAGAATAATACTCCGAGGGTTGCTGTTGGAATCCAGCAGGGACATGTGTGCAGGTCCCTGGGCACACTGCCTGGCTCTCAATAAATATTAACTTATGTTGCTGTTAATTGAATGGGTGACCCCTAATGATGCCTCTCTTGGATAAAGAAGGCATTTCTCCCTCTGAATCTCAGAAGTCTTCCAAGCTTCTGATCTTACAGCTTTCCCTTTCGCCTTTTCTACAACTGTCTTCAGATTCTGGGAATCAACCTTTCTCAATCTGTTTCCCTCCAGCCTGTTGTATTTATCTTCCAATTGTTAAGACTCCTCCCGCCTCTGCTCACTTTGGCTCCTGTCCCCAAGGCTCTCAGCCAGCATCTCACTTTAGACCAAGTGGCCCCCTGGGAGAAATAACACATCCCGAAGCCTGACCTTACTCCAGATGCCAGCGCACATCCCTCTCCTTGTCTCAGTAGGCTCCATTTCCATTTTGAGCCT
Source organism: Prionailurus viverrinus (assembly GCF_022837055.1). Classification (NCBI taxonomy): domain Eukaryota; kingdom Metazoa; phylum Chordata; class Mammalia; order Carnivora; family Felidae; genus Prionailurus; species Prionailurus viverrinus. The sequence goes on from NC_062572.1 coordinate 41,360,712, forward strand.
GGTGTTCTATACCTTGTTACGTATCTGACAAGTGCAAATCACTGGCCAAGTAAAAATCATTGGCAAATTGCAAATTCAAGTCAAGCTAAAGGTTTTTTGCCCCAGGTTACAAGTTCCATTTACATCCTTGTCTTCTGATTTACTAGAACTTAATCATCGTTTTGTCTTTACTGCACATTTATTTGAAGTATTAGGGCAACGAGTAGACATCATTTTCAACAAGGGAAGAAGATGCTATTCCCACTTCATAGCCTGTGGCTTTCTCCGCTGTGATGCACTAAGGTGTTCATTTGTTCCTGCCAAGTTCCTTAATTGACTAAAAGGATCTTTCATACACCATTCTCTCTCTCTCTCTCTCTCTCTCTCTCTCTCTCTCTCTCTCTCTCTCTCTCATCTCTGTGGGAAATTTTTACATCCCTGCTAAAAGTCACAAAATGCTAGATGTTTTCACTCATTTAAGCTCGTGTCTTTATTGTATTCTATACATCTGCCTTAAAAAGCTCTATAAAGAGAGCAAACAGAAGAGGTTTCAAAGTGAGGTGTTTTGTTTTGTTTTCTTTTTAGAAATCTGGTCGAAGAAAAGGAAGCTTTAATGAAAACAGCTGTGTAATTTTAGGATTAATTTGTCTCTTTAAAGATGCAAAAGTTGACTGCAGTGCCCAACACTTGATTTACAGAGACCAGTTTTACAGGACTTGATTTCACCTGAACCACACAGTTCTCCCTTTTTGACTTAAGCTACTGCTTTTAACACCTTTATCAATAGGCGGGAATGAGGAGATGACAAGAAGCCATCAATCAGTCCCAAGTCAAATGTGGTTTTGGTCCTTAACTCTTAGTAAGGCAGTACTGAGTCAAAGAGTTGAAGGTACTGACTAAAGTAGGGTCCATTTAATCTACTGTTATATAACAAATTACCCCAGAAGTCAGCAACTTTAAACAACAATAACCATTTAGTATCCATACAGTTTCTGTGGGCCAAGAATTCCAGGAGTCGTTTATTTGAGTGTTGTGGCTTGTTCTCTGATGAGGTTGTGTTCAAGGTATTGGTGCTTGTAAGTCATCCGTTAACGTCACAGGGACTGTGGGATTTGGTGCTGAGATGGTTTACTCACATGACTGGCAAGGTCATTCTGGCTGTTGGTGGAAAGCCTCAGTTACTGGCCACATGGACCTCTCCATGGAGCTGCTTGAGTGCCCTTACAACATGGCAACCAGCTTCCCCTAAATTCAGTGATCCAAGACAGCAAGGCACCAGCCCACATGTTGTTGATCATGCCATTCACTTGCTCCTCCCTAGCAGCCTCCCATTGTTCGTAGACCAATGCCGAAGCTCCCACCATGGCCCACAGGGGCCTTCCATCATCTGAACCCTATCTTGCTGACCTTCTCTTCTCCTACACTTCTTGCTTCTGATGCTCCACCTACACTGAATTCCTTGAATTATTCTTTAGAAAACATTAATTCATCAAGTATTATGTGTCCAACATTCTCCTAGGTACCTGGGATACAGCGGTAAACAACAACAACAACAAAAAAAACAAATCTGCCTCATGGAACTTTTGTTCCAATGTCTGAATGCCCACCAGGCATCCCAAGGCTCCTTGCCTAGAATGTTCTTCGTACTTTCATAGCCACATCTTCACATCCTTTAGGTCTCAGCCCAGCCTTCTCCTCAGAGAGGCTTTCTCTGACCCCCTCCCCACTTTCTCCATGCTCTGCTTCATTTTCCCTCAAACCACCCATTATAGCTGACATTCTATGTTCATTCTATGTTCACGTGTTCATATGTCCAGCTTCCTGGTCAGACTGGAAGATCCAGGAAGACAGGGCACTTTTTCATCTTTTCCATTTTGAGGGCCCCAAAGTATTGACCTTTTTAGGTCTGTTTTGTTTCATGCCCACATTGCTGCCAAGACCCCAGCTGACTCTGCCGTCAGCACATCTTCCTTAGCAGTGCCATTTTATTCCCTGCTTCTGCTCCACTCTGAGCTTAGAAGCTAGATGACCACACTTTATAATAGCCAGTGTCTGTCCCATGCCTTCATTCTCACAACAGCCCTGTTATAATCTATTCTTCTTTCCACCGTACAGTCCAGGAAACTGAGGCACAGAATATAAAAAGCTGGCACATGGTGACTCAGCTAATAAATGTCAGAGCCAGATTAGAATGAATGCAGTCTGGCTCGAATGCACTCGCCCTTCAGCACTGTAACACGTACCTATCCCTTTCTAGAAGTGCATGGAAAATGCAGATAAACTGACTCTAAGTGTCTCAGGGGACCTCCTAGGAGTGAAAGGCATGCTAATGCAAGAATTTGGGGATATACCTGTTTTGGTTACTTCTGACCTAGCACTGCGTCTCAGAGAAGTGAAAGGATTAGATGGCTCAATTCTAGATATGCAAATCGTCATCTGCTATAGGCAGGGATTGCAACAAAATGCACAATACTGACCTGAAAGCATATGGACAGTAACGCAGTCTAGAGCACCCACTTCCCTTCCTCCACACATTATTTAAGAAGCTGGCTCCTCCAAGGTATACCCATGTTTCAGCCTCCGTTCAGAGCTCATTCCCTCCATTCAGATCTCATAAGCCCTCCATGTGCTCCCTCCATGATTTCCCTGCAAACTCATTTTTAGTAAGTGCTGAGGCATGTAGCTCATGTGTCAGAGATGACGGACTTCAAATACCCATGCAGATTGAGTCTTTCTCCCTCCATCCACCTTCTTCAGGTTTTTTTCTTTTTGTTTATATTGAAGTTAGTTAGCATACAGTGTAATCTTGGCTTCAGTAGAACCCAGTGATTCATCTCTTACCTAGGACACCCAGTGCTCATCTTAACAAGTGCCCTCCTTAATGCCTGTCACCCATTTAATTCATCCCCCCCCCCCCCAGCCCTCACCCCCATCAACCCTCAGCTTGTTCTCTGTGTTTAAAGAGTCTCTCATGGTTTGCCTCCTTTTCAGTTTTTATCTTATTTTTCCTTCCCTTCCCCCTATGTTCACTGAGTTTCTCAAATTCCACGAGTGAAATCATATAATATCTCTTTCTGTGACTCATTTCACTTAATATAATACCCTCCAGTTCTATCCATATTGTTGCAAATGGCAAAATTTCATTCTTTTTCATTACTGAGTAGTATTCCATTATAAATATGTACCAAATCCATCCATCAGTCAAAGGACATTTGGGCTCTTTCCAGGTTAGAACTTCTCAGTTGGGGTCCTCTTTCCTAGTTCTCGGTTCTTGGATAATCTAACAATTGCCACATACCCCATACATCTCTCCAAATTATGAATAGTTTTATATGTATTAAACAGCATTTCACAAAATTTCAGCATTCCAAGATCATCTTATTCGTTCATTCCCTCACTCATTCATTCATTCAAACATCGTATGTAAACCCTTACTGTTGACTAGAAATTTTGCAAGGGTGGTCAGACAGATGAGAGGACCCTTTCTCAAGGCAGTCACAATCTAATAGACAGGAGTATACCCCGATTTCAACACAGCATTAGTGAAATAATGACAAAATGCGCATGGAATAATGGAGGCACTCGGGGGAGTTAGCACCCATCGTGGAACAAGGGGTAATTAGGCAAGTGAAAAGCAATGGGATAGAAAAGGAAAGGCTCAGCACCAGCCAGAAATGACATGATCAGTGGGGGCAAACCACAACTCACATGTCTCTGAGGTGAAAACTTTAGAACAACAACACGGAGTGAAACAGAGAGGCACAGGTTGGATCACAAAGGCTTTGGTACAGGGAAGGCATACAGAACTGAAGGTTTTCAGCACATTCATGCCACGATGAGAACAAGTGTTGAACATGTCTAAAGTCGGTGTAGAGATTAGACTTGCAAAGGGAAAGTGGTAGGAGGCCCCTCAGGAGTCTGAGTGGTCCAGGCTCTAACCCCATCTGTAAGATGGCGGTTTGACCTCTAGCGGATGAGCCCAGAATAACTCCAAAGGGAGAACTATGTATTAGAGGCTGGTTAAGTCTCTTTTTGGAAGTAGTTACTAAAGCCATCAAAAAGGTTTGACCCTTGTACAGGGTTTGTATGAATAAAATACTTTCTTTGGCAAAAGACAACCTCCCAAACCCTAAAGGGAAAAATGGCAGAATGGAAAAGGATTGAACTTTGGAATGAGAGCTGGGTTCAAATCTTTGTTCTAGCACTAGCTGTGTGACCCTAGATAAGTTATCAAAGCTCTCTGATCATGACTATCCTCATCTATAATGGTTTACCATATATACACAGTTGTAATATACCATTGGTACTCGGACCTGGTAGCTATTATGTCATTTGCATTACTGTTATTAACACCATTTTTGCTTTGCAACGAAGTAGGCAGGAGCAGCAGATAGACCACTGCACCTGTCTTGTTGATGTGAGGAAACGTCAAACTGCGTCATCCGCCCACCCTTGGGTGTGGTAACCTGTTATTCCTACAAACAACAAATACCAAGACGCTTGTTTGAGTCACCCTTGAATAAGTGCTTCTCAATTCATTTTGCCCACCGTTGCCAGATTTACCTCTCCCAACTACTGCTATTCCATTTCTGTTTTAGCATGTTCAGTGATATCCCATCACCTATTGAATTAAAACCCCAACAACTTAACTAATTCTCAAGTCTACGTTTGACCTAACCATAGCGTATTGTTTCATTTCTATTTCCCTAAGGAGGGGTGGCATAGTAGAAATCTCATAAGGACCTATAAAATGAGGGTATTTATACCTGCTTTATCCACTTCACACGCTTGTGGTGAGGATCGCAGGAGATAGTATCTATAAAGTGTTTTATAAACTATTAAAGAAAAAAAAGGAAACAGCACTCACTGAGGGCCTACTGTACGCCAGGCAAGTATGTATTCTTTCTTACAGTCATTATAGTAACAGGTTTTTTTTGGTCCCATTTTCAAAGATTAAAAATAGTCTGAGGCTCAACAAGATTACATCCCTTGGGGAAAGATGCATGGCTCTCAGGAACGAAATAGAGGTTTGAGTTCAGAATAGCTTTTTCTTTTTTTTTGATTCCTCATTGTGTTTCATGCTTCTTAAAAAAAAAAAAAAAAAAAGAGTACCCTCCCCTTCCCTCTATCCAGACTTACCGAGTTCCTGCTCCGTGAACACATTTTCTCTTTGCTGTCTACCCAAACTGTATCCCCTCCTCATGGCTCTGCTTTGTATCCAACTACATCCCAAACAACCAGTCGTGTCCCCTCCCCCTGACCTCTTTAGTTGACACTAACTCATAATACAAACAGCACGAGGAATCTTTTGTACTACTGTCTGGTATTACCCTTAACTCTAAAAATCTTACTTTATATATACTCTTATGTCTTCGGTAAGTTTCTACGTTTTTTGAAGACAGAGACTACCCCTTTTCTGTAATGCCTAGCATCCTAACTATTGATCTATCCATCTATCTTCACCAACATATGGTAGATGCCTCTAGATATTTACACATGAATGGAATGAATGGAGGAGTGAAGGAGTCAACGACCCGGGAGTTTAAATCATCTTATCTTTGTGAGTCTCCTCTGGAGGGCCTCCTCTTTCCAGGGAGCCTACTAGCTTGCCTCCTGTATGTAGACCTTGAAAGCATTCTGTTCAGGTCCAGAACCTTGAGGGAAATTCACACAGCTGCAATCTGCTTTTACAGCATCACAGGCATGATCACTAATTCAAATGAATGAACTACAACAGAAATGCCTGTGCTTTGTCACTACCTCTTTTTTAGTAAATGCAGTTCCATTTTTAAGTGACTAGGCAAAGTCACTACATAAAAATAACACTTAGCTAGCATATCTAATCCAGGGAGATGGTTCTTCCGGCATGGCTGCTCCCTGCCGGGGATAATGCATAGATCACATCCATAACTTCAGGAGCTCACTCAACTGCTTGTGGTGACTTCATGTGACCAAGACTCGGCAACCTAGGGTCTAGAGACCAGTGGGTCTACGGGAGACAGTTTGAGTACTGTGCCAAATATACCATCTCTTTTTAAAAGACTTTCCATGTGAGGAGTCTACCGGCTTTTCTGTTGTAATTGTGGCTCCTGGAAAACATTGTACCAGCTCCCCTCCTTTAGCCTACCCCTTCAATGTGTCCCTCATGTCTGAACAAGAGATCAGGTTCCAGACCAACTGAGTGAGTTATGAGAAAGGGAGCTTGCACCCAAGGTCTTCAGTTCCTCTCTCAGCGGGGACTAGACACAAGGTAAGCAGGCTGTGATTAAGGCCAGTAGCCAATGACCAGGAGGGCCAGGCTTTCAGAAAGAGAACAATAATCAGGCAGAAGGAGAAAGCCCCTGGCCAGGGCTATACTGTTCTGTCGTTTTCTCTGCTCCCAGAAGCAAATGTAGAAAGAGATTTGTGATTTTGAATTAAACTTGATTTCTAGATTGACCTCTTTATTTGAAATTACCAAAAAGGTTATGAAAAAGACTCCAACTCCTTAGCAGAAATGGGGTCTTGAGAACAAATGGAGTTCAGATATGGACAAATAGAACATTGCATTCGGTCACCTAAATTGTGATTCTCAATTGTGACTCTGCTGCGTGTGTTTGGCCATTTTATTCGTGTCCATTTCCCTCACCAGACTATAAGCTACAAAGACGACAGAGGCCATTGTACTTTCCTCTTATTTTATCCTCAGCTCTGAGCTCAATGAGTGCTCTCCAGAGCAACAAGAGGCAGACTGATCAAGGATACAGCTCTGAAGATAGAGGGCCAGAGTCTTAGAATATTAGTTGCATAAATGGATGAATTCCCAAGTGCAGTACATCACCCACTGATCTACTATCTTAAATCCACCCCAACTCCCAGCGTCCAATTTTCCCATTCACCATCCGTAAATTGTAGAGCCCACCTACACAGCAAACTGAATCCCTAACCTCTGTCCTATACTCCTTACCCCTATCACCAGCCTCCCTTTTCAATATTCAAGTAGAAATCCAGCTTGCCTTACCTGACTTCCCACACTACACCCCAGGTACATGCTCTTGAAACTGAATCTTTTTTCCCCCCCTAGTGACATGTACCACTGATTTAAATGTTTTCTATTTCTGGCCAGGGAGTGCCTAGCATCGAGTGGTCAAATGGATATGGAATCAGAATTTAGGGATAGGGAAAGCCAATGCTAAAGTCATTTTGTTCCTTGGTCCTGTTCATGTTCCAGTCGTGCCCCTTGATTCCATTTTTCTCCATGACATATTCTGAACAGAGAGGATATGTCCTCTCCAAATGTGGCTCCATCCCTGCTGCCCTTGTCACATCCCATACGTTGACTTCCTTGCCAGCCACACTTCTTGAGCCCTTTAGGGATCCCAGGAGGTGGGGATTTGCCATCTGCTGGAGAGCAGGGCCTGAGCTCTTCCCAAGGCTTTTTCTGCATCTTTCCATTTTAGGGACCAATACCACAGCTTCAGTCTAGCACAAACCTTTAGGAGAGGAAGGGTTGTTCCCACCTGCCACTGAGCATTTGGTTGTTGTTGTTGTTGACTAGACCTGCAGAGGCGGCAAAAATGCAGGAGGACTTTTTGACCCCACCATCTATGGGAGGTGGAATGTCATGACTTCTTTGGTTTAGGATGTATCCCCTCACTCACCTATCCACCTCAAGCTGCTAGGACAATCTCCATCTGCCCAATGGCTTTCAAATGGCCCTTCCCAAAAGGGCAGGGACATCCCTGATCTCCTTAGATATAACCCTCTGGGAGTTGGGAAGGAGCCTTAGTAGACTGTTTAAGTGCATTCCGGTCACCCTGATACCATCTTTCTACTTCTGTGACCAGGCCTGTGGGTGTTTGGGGTCTGCCGCAGCCGGTCTCCTTAAGAGAGACATGCACATAAGGAAGCAATCGGTGCAGCAAGATGGGAGGGAATGCTCAGAGACCCAGGGTGCACTCCCAAGGGCATGCAAGCCAGAGGGGGGCAGATGAATCCATCCTGCCATTGCTGGAAGAGGGAAATGAGTCACAATGAAGGCCAAGATGATGTAGGAAGCAAAATGTGAACTCCTAAATGCCTTTCGCGTGTTGTATTTATAGTCTATACTTGCAAAATAATAATAATAATAATAATAATAATAATAATATCTTCTTTAAGTGCAGTTAATTATTGCCATAATTACTTCCATTTGGACAGATAATCCTCTGTTTAGATTGTTCCCACTGGGACAAGTGCTTGTCCCAATTCTGACCCCATCCTTGTTTCCCAAATTCCAGATGTGCTATGTTAGAGTTACCTGTGAGTCATCTGGGAGTAATTATGAACACAGACTCCCAGGCCCTACCTACCCTGTTCCACTGAGTCAAAGGGGAACAGGACTCACGAACCTAGATTTCAATGGGAACCAAACTCAGCCCACATCACATCCAGACTTGACAACTACTGCGTGGCCATTGTGCAGCTCTGCCCTTAACCTCCAATGCCAGAGAAAGGCATGTGCCCAGAGAGGAAGCAAACGGATTCTCCTTTCCAGGCTTAGAACCGAGTGAACAGGGCAAGACTGCATGTGGGTCCCCTCCACCTATGGTGCCAGAACCAAAGTAGATGGAAGAACTGTCGTTGCCTATTTCAACCCCAACACCCAAACCCAAAGCTTGCATCTTGCCTCTCTGCACAAGGAAAGGCAGGAACTACCAGGAGAATGCCAGCATGAATCTGAAGGGGGCACAGGTAGCAGGAATTATGCCACCAAGACAGGCCTCCATGAGTGAGCTGATAGAGGCAGGAAGCAGTTCATGGGGCTAGCCCAACATTTAGCTTGGCACAGTGTCTGTACCCAGAAGCCATACTATGCCCTTAGGGCCTTTTTCAGGGAGAAAATGGGCCCGACAGCAGAGAAAATGGCGAACATAGTTGGTAGGCCCCTGCCAAGAAGCTAACGTAGGGGCCATTTTACACTGGCTTTCACGTAACCATGACAACAGGGTGGACAGTTTCCAAAACCACAAAAAGGAAGCATCCGTCTCATGACATTTCAAGGGCCAATGGGTCATTGCTGTTCTTCCTTGATCTTGAGATCGTTTCCTACAGGTGCTGGGATGAAAAACCAAGAGCTGCCTAAACTATTCTTGACCCGCATTTTAATGTCACCGAAAAGTGGCATCATCATCACCCCATCGTGTCTACTCTCGTGACTCTGTCCCTTTGGGATCCACGCAAAGAGCAGACACAGAGGGATGCACACCACGGAGCCAGGGACCGGATTCTGAGGTCACCACCAAGAGGCACAGGCCAGAGCATCCAGGGCAGTGACCACATGGACGCCTTGTCAGGCTGGGGCCTTTCTAACGAAGGACATGTTTGGAGCCGCAAAAAAACTCAGGGGCAGCCTACACAAGCTCTGCGCCTCAGTCCCCCACTCAAGATGTTAAAAGCTAAAAATGAACTAATGCAGACGTCTAAAACAGGCTGCTCCAAAAACTGCCTCGAGAAATAGGAGTGATGATTTCATTAGGAGAGTATTTTAAAAGCTGAGCCTCCTGGGAAAATGCTGCTGTGTGTGTGTGACAGCACAGTGCCAGGCACCAAGTAACTACTCAACAACTTCTGCGGTTCTTGTCATTAAAATAAAGCTTTCTACAGAAAAGCAGCGCTCATAGCAGATCATTCACAAAAGAGGAAGCTCATGTGGCCCACAAAGCATACCAATTAGCCTCATTAAAAATCAGACATACATTGAAATAATAAAAACACACTTCCCCACGCATCGAGTTGGCAAAGTTGGCTTTCTCTTCCTTCTAAACAGTACCCAGTGTTGGCCAGGGGATCAGCCCCACACTCGATCCTTCTGTAGGATGATATGCCAATTCATCTTCCGAGATTACCAACTTCAGAAATGTTCATGTCGGGGCACCTGGGTGGCTCAGTCAGTTTAGGGTCTGACTCCGGCTCAGGACGTGATCTCACGGTTTGTGAGTTCGAGCCCCATGTGGGGCTCTGTGCTGACAGCTCGGAGCCTGGAGCCTGCTTTGGATTCTGTGTCTCCCTCTCTCTCTGCTTCTTCCCTGCTCATGCTGTCTGTCTCCCTCTCTCCTGCTCTCAAAAGTAGATTAAAATGTTTAAAAAAAAATTTTAAATACAAAGAAATGTTCATGTATACTCTGGTGCAGTAATTCTACCAGTAGGGAATTCATTCTAAGAAAATATAGAACACGCACAAATACTTATCTATAGAACATTTCTCACACTGTTGTTTATCAAAGCAAAAAAAAAATAATTATCTAAATATTCAATAGAGATTTGACTACAAATATTATCGTACAAGATATTCAGACCTACCTATGATGTTGCAGACCGCCTTTCTGTTGTCATGCAAAGACCGTCAGGAGAGCCGTTCTTGGGAAAAGGAGCTTACAAAAACTTGAATTAAAGTGTAGGGAAACATAACGCAATAACCGATGTCTACGCATGGTAAAACTACAAATTTCTTGTTTTGTTCTGCTTAACTGTTTTTTTCTAATTTTTCTGTAGTACATACCCATTGCTTTAGCACTAAGAAAAGCAATAAACAAGTGTGCCTGTTAATACTTTAGTATATAGTCCCAGACTTCGATGCTTGTCTGTTTTACTATTAGTGATATTATTTCTATTTGTGTTAGCATCAAGACGAGTATTATTATTAAGATAGTGAATATAGATACATAAACAGGGCACTGCGACATAGTAGTTCAAGCACAGGGATATATGGGAGGAGTCACTAACCAGACTTCAGGGGCCAGCAGAGGAAAGGCTTCCTGGAGGAAGGGGATGATTCTAAGTTTAAGTCAGGGAGTGACTGCTGAAGAAAGGAAAAGGGAAGGAGCAAGATTTCTGGAAGAAGGAACAGCACATGCGGAGAATTTAGTAAGTGAGCCAGGGTACAGCAAAGAACCAAAGCTTTCAGTTCAGCTTGGATGCTTAGGAGGCGAAGGAATCGGAGATGGGGCAGGAGGTCAACTAGAGTCAGAAGCACGAGGCATGGTCAGCTGGGCCGGGGACTCTGACCTTGACTCAGAGTTTCTGGGGATTTATTCTATGGAAATTATCTTTACCATGAGAGGGAGCTGGAGGCCAGCAGGACTGGAGTCATGAAGCCTGATCTCTCGTCTTCTCCCTTTTACTCTGTCACGTGCTATATATTCCTCATCTGCACATATGTCGTCCATGTTAGTCTTTGTCAGTTAAAGATACCTCTGTTGTTCTTCCATCATGCTTCTAACTTTCGGGAGAACCGAGTGTTGCAGTTGAATTCAGGTAACAGGGCCCCTGCCCTGATTCAGTATTATTGCCCTTAAAACTCCTTACCACTTTTCTGGGGAGAGATCTTATTAAGCCTCGGAAAGTATTCCAATTCACTAAGAGGTACATGATTTGGGTCTCCCCTGCACTTTTCTGTACCCTGTTACCTTTGGCTCTCCCAGTTCATTTTCTTTTGTTGTTTTCAACCACTGTCACACCCCAGGCTCTCACTGAGCCTTCCTTACCAACAGCTAAATGCTTCCTGTTTACAAAAGAAACTTTGATGAGCACAGTAAGGCAGTTTTGCCACGGGTACCCAACAAGAATCTACAGCATAGAATTTAAAGTTCAGCAGAGAAAAATAGTTAGCCCATATAACTGTTGCTTCTGCTAAAATACATCATAGGGATAGAAAATGTTTATGCGGATTCATCTGTCCCAGGGAGGAATCTAGGCAACCTTTTCTCAGCACACACTTGAGACTTGTGAAGTTCTCGGTGGTGGCCTCCAAGTGACACCCAGCAGGGCCCCTCACTGCCTCTAAACATGTAACGAGACAAGAGGCGATTATAAGAACACTTCCCAATTTTGTCATCAGTGTTTGCACTTAGCTCCTTTTGTGGTTTTCTGCTTTGATTTAGGTGATCACACACCTTAGCCACATAGGTGGGGGGGGGGCCTCCTCTCTTCTGACACAGATGCAGTAACCCTAAGCCATTGCTGGGATGGTCAGGACTGTGAGATCTGCTTTGTCAAACTTATTTCAAATTCATTTATAAATCCACGGGGATAAAATGCTATCTATGCCTTGATAATCTCAGACTGCTATGTCTGACTTCAAGTAGTTAAAGTTAGCAACATTACTTTACTCCTAAGTCCCTTCTATCTAAAAATGAAAACATATACAAAAACAATCTCAAAACAATTAACAAAATGGCAAGAAGTACATACCTATTAATAATTACTTCAAATGTAAATGGTCTAAATGCACCCATCAAAAGACAGAGGGTGACAAAATGGATTAAAAACAAATAAACAAAAAAGACCCATCTATGTGCCTGCAAGAGATTCACTTCAGACCTGAACACACACAGAGACTAAAAGCGAAGAATGGAAAAAGACATCCCATGCAAAGGAAGCTCTGGGGCGTGGGGGAGGCCAGGATAATAATTCTTCTACCGGACAAATAGGCTTTAAAACAGGACTGTAACGAAAGACAAAGAAGGGCGTTACATAATAATGAAGGGATCAATCCAAAATCAGGATACAACAATTATAGGTACATATGCACCTAATATTGGAACACTTAAACCAAATATTAAACATAAAGGGAGAAATTCAGAGTAACATAATAATGGTGGACTTCAACATTCCACTTACATCAATAGATAGATCACCCAGGTAGACAATCTAGAAGGAAACAGTGTCTTTGAACACCACATTAGGCCGGATGGACTTAATAGACATATACAGAACATTTCATCCTAAAGCAACAGAATACATATCCTTTTCTAAAGTTTATTTTATTTATCTTGAGAGAGAGAGAGAATGTGAGCCTAGATAGAGAATCCCAAGCAGTCTCAGCGCTGTCAGCCCAGAGCCCAACCTGGGGCTCAAACCCACGAACCGTGAGATCATGGCCTGAGCCAAAATCAAGAATCCGACACTTAACTGACTGAGCCACTGAGGCTCCCTAGAATACACATTCTTTTCAAGTGCACATGGAACATTCGCCAGAGTAGACTACATGCTAGGCCACAAAGTCAGTCTCAAGAAGTTTAAGAATGAAATCTTATCAAGCATCTTTCCCAATCATAGTGGTATGAAACTAGAAATCAATTACATGAAAAAAAACTGGAAAACACACACAACCGATGGCGACGAAGAAAACATGCACTAAACAACCAGTGGATCCACAAAGAAATCAAAGAATTTTTTTTTTTTTAACATGGAGCACATGAACATGAAAACCCAACAGTCCAAAATCTTTGGGATGCAGTAAAAAGGAAATTTATAGCGATACAGGACTCAAAAAAACAACACGCACACGCACACAGAATCTCAAACAATCTAACCTTATACCTAAAGGATTAAGAAAAAGAACCACCAAGACACAAATAGAAGGAAATCAAGAGTAGAGCAGAAATAAAGAGACGACATAGAAAAGATCAAGGAAATCAAGAGCTAGTTCTTTGAAAAGGTAAATAAAGTTGATAAAAGTGCAGCCATACTCATTAAGAAAAAAAGGACCCAAATAAGTAAGATCAGAAGTTAAAGAAAAGGGATAATCCTTCGTATTTCTGTGGTGTCAGCACGTAATACTTCATGGTCTCTTACAACCAAGAAATTGGACAACCTTGAAAAGAAATGGATAAATTCCTTGAAATGTGCAATCTTCAAAAAGTGAATAAAGAAACAGAACGTTTGAACTGATTACTAGTAACAAAAATAAGTTGATAATCAAAAAACTCCCAACAAACAGAAGTCCAGGACCAGATGGCTTCACAGATGAATTCTACCAAACATTTAAAGAATGAGTACCCATTCTCCTCAAGCACTTTCAAAAATTAGAAGAGGAAAGAAAGCTTTCAAGTAAATTCTGTGAGGCCAGCATTACCCTCGTACTAAAACCAGACAAAAATAGTACAGAAAAAAGAGAGACAGAGAGACAGACACAGACAGACACAGACACAGAGAGAGACAGACACAGACAGATAGAGACAGAGACAGACAGGGAGACAGACAGGGAGACAGACAGGGAGACAGACAGGGAGACAGAGAGAGACAGAGAGAGACAGAGAGAGACAGAGAGAGACAGAGAGAGACAGAGAGAGACAGAGAGAGACAGAGAGAGACAGAGAGAGGCAGAGAGAGACAGAGAGAGGCAGAGAGAGGCAGAGAGAGGCAGAGAGAGGCAGAGAGAGGCAGAGAGAGACAGAGAGAGACAGAGAGAGACAGAGAGAGACAGAGAGAGACAGAGAGAGACAGAGAGAGACAGAGAGAGACAGAGAGAGACACAACAACAAAAAAAAAAACCAACCAACCATGGGTCAATATCCCTGGGTCAATATCCATGATGAACATAGATTCAAAAACCTCAACAAAATACTAGCAAACTGCATTCAACAATAAAAGAGTCATTCACCATGATGAAGTGGGGTTTATTCTGGAGATGCAATAATGGTTCATTATCATTAACAAAACGAAGGATAAAAATCCTACGTTTATCTCAATAGATACAGAAAAAGCATTCAACAAGATTCAACATCCATTCATGATAAACACTTCCAAAGTGGGTTGAGAGAGAACATAATAAAGGCCATATATGAAAAACTGACAGCTAACATCATACTCAATGGTAGAAAAACAAACAAGCAAACTTTCTCTAAGATCAGAAATAAGACAAGGATGTCTACTCTCACCACTTTTATTCAACCTAGTACTAGAAGTCCTAGCTATAGCTATCAAACAAGGAAGACATCCCAAATCATTAAGAAGTAAAAACATCAGTATTTGCAGATGACATGATACTATATACAGAAACCTCTACTAAAGACTCCACCCCAAAACTATTAGAATTCAAGAAAGTTGCAGAATACAAAATTAATATCCAGAAATCAGTTGTGTTTCTGTACACTGAAAACAAAGTAGCAGAAAGAGAAATTAAGACAACAATCCCATTTGTGATTGCACTGAGATAAAAATACTTAGGAATAATTTTAACCAATGAGGTCAAAGACCTCTACTCTAGAAACTATAAAACACTGATGAAAGAAATTGAAGGTAACACCAACAAATGGCAAGATATGTCTTGCTCATGGATTGGAAGAATTAATATCATTAAAATGTCCGTACCACCCAAAGAAATCTATAGATTCATCCCTATCAAACACCAATAGTATTTTTTTTACAGAAAATACTAATTCTAAAATTTGTATGGAACTACAAAAGACCCGAGTAGCCAAAGAAATCTTGAGAAGGAAGAACAAAGCTCTTAGTGTATCTTAAAATCTGGATTGTGATACTAATGAGACCATAATAATAAGAACAGTACAACACTGAGACAAAAATACACATAATGGATCAATGGAACAGAATAGAGAACCCAGAAATAAGCCCACACTTATATGGTCAGCTCATCTGCAATGATCTACAGTGGAGAAAAAGAATGTCCTCTTCAATAAATGGTGCTGGGAAAATTGGACAGCTACATGCAAAAGAATAAAACTGGACCACTTTCTTACACCATACACAAAAATAATCCCCAAATAGATTCAATAACTAAATGTGAAACCTAAAACTACCAAACTCCTAGAAGAAAACATAGGCAGTAATCTCTCTGACATTAGCCATAGAAACATTTTTCTAGATGGGTCTCCTAAGGAAAGGACAACAGAAGCAAAAAACAAACTACTGGGATTACACCAAAACAGAAAGCTTTTACATAGCAAAGGAAACCAACAAAATGAAATGGCAACCTATTGAACGGGAGAAGATATTTGCACAGAATGTATCTGATAAGAGGCTAATATCTAAAACATAGAGAAAGAACTGATACATCTCAACACCAAAAAAATGATCTGATTAAAAAATGGGCCACAGACCTAAAAAGACATTTTTCCAAATAAGATACACAAGTGGTCATCAGATACATGAAAAGAAGTTGAACAACACTAATCATCAGGGATAGGCTAGTCAAAACCACAATGAGATATCCATCACCTAATATTAGAATGGTTAGCATCAGAGACAAAAAATAAAAAGGGTTGGTAAGGATGTGAAGAAAAAGGAACCCTCATGCACTGCTGGTGGGAATGTAAATTGTTGCAGCCACTGAGGAAAACAGTATGGAGGTTCCTCCAAAAGTTACAAATAGAAGTACTATACAATCCAGTAATTTCACGGCTGGGTATTTACCCAGTGACAACAAAAATACTGATTTGAAAAGATACGTGCACTCCTATATTTATTGCGGCATTATTTACAACGGCCAAGATATGGAAGCGAAGTATCCATCAATAGACGAATGGATAAAGAAGTGGTATCAAGATATATACAAGGGAGTATTACACAGCCATAAAAAAATTGAGATCTTGCCATTGGCAGCAACCCGAATTGAATTACATGTGGAATCTTTTAAAACCAAAATAAATGAATTAAACAGAAACAGACCCATCAAAACAGGGAACAAACTGGTGGTTGTCAGGGGAGAGGTGGGGGGAATGGGCAAAATGGGTGGGAAGTACTGGCTTCCAATTATGGAGTGAATAAGTCACAGGGATGAAAGGTATAGCATAGGGAATATTGTCAATAGTATTGTAATAGCAATATATGGTGACAGGCAGCTACACTTGTGGTGAACATGGCATAACACTGGGTAAAGTCACTACGTTGTACTCCTAAAATTAATAGAGTATTATGTGTCAACTATTCTTCATTTAAAAAAAAAAAACGGGGGGGGGGGGGGGAATAAAAATGGAAGTATCCAAAAGGACGAGAAAAGAAAATTGTGTGTGAAAATCATAATATAATTTGAGTAAAGCCAGTGAGGGTCTGCACTCTGGAGCAAGATGCCTGTATTTAGCCAAGTTTCATGACTTACTAGCTTTTCTTACTTGCAAAATGTTACTTTGGGGTGCCTGGGTGGCTCAGTTGGTTGAGCGTCTGACCCTTGATTTTGGCTCAGGTCACGATCCCAGGGGTGGTGGGATCGAGCCCTGCACCAGACACCCCACTGAGAGTGGAGCCTGCTTAAGATTCTCTCTCTCTCTCTCTCTCTCTCTCTCTCTCTCTCTCTCTCCATCTGCCCCTCTCCCCCACTCATGCTCTTTCTTAAAAAAAAAAAGTTCTCTGTAGCTCAATGTCTGCATCTGAATTTGGGGGGGGGGGGGTGGGGGGAAGGGAGGGGGGATAATTGTACTTGCTCCATGGCATTGCTGAAGTTAAATGAGCTAATGAACCTGAAGTACGTGGGAACATGTCTAGCATATAGTAAGATCTCTATACAAAGCAATTGTCCTTCTCCTCAAGTTATTAGTAATAGTAGATGTCTTTATTTCTCTCATCTTTTGATCATTAATAAATGAGAACGCTTAATTCCAACCTTTAGGCATATTTTTATGGCACGTCATGAACTTTCAGCCTAATGACTAATGTGAGAAACACATCTCTACATTCAAATGCTCCTCCGCGGAGAAATGCTTATGTGTATGAACGTGGCAACAACTTAACTGCCAGCAGGGTTGTCCAAAGGTCTCATTCCAAAAACTGGACACCTAGCTCCTTAACAACGAAGAATTGCAAGTGCGTCCTTATAGTCAGATTTGTCCAACGAACCTCCTGAGCGTCAGATGCCATGCTAGATACAAACACAGATAGAAGATGGTGCAGACCGGCACCTGGAAGAAAAGGAAATGTGATGCGGGGGAGGGTGGAAGGAAAGGGAGATCCAAAGAGTTCGCACAGAGGAACCTAAGCTGGTAACCTAGAAGGTCGAGAAACGGTCAGTGGTGGGGCAAGCCACGTAAGGTAATTCTGCAAGGTCTGCTGCTTTACGTGACTGGTTTGCAAGTCCGATCATCCCAGCTTTTTGAAAACTTCATACTAGGGAGGAATGTTCTTATTGGTGTAGAAGTCAGCAAAGATCTAATTATTCTAACATTACATTTTTAAAAGTATATTCATACTGCTTAATGACTTAATGTACAACGTACACTTACAATTTGTATTATTTAATTTCAGATGCTGGTATCCCTCTCAATTATTCCAGACTTATTAAAAGACCAAATATAAAATAATTCAAATTCGCCTCCTTTATCCCATTACCAGAACTATATTTCAGTATCAAAACTAAGTCCTACACCTAAGCTAGAAGCTTCACATGTAGATTTCTATGCTAACGTGATGAAAATTTATTTAGGCTAAGAAAATCACAACCGGCTGCTTCTGTCATGTACCACAATGGCACATTTATGATTCTTTTATTGCTGCAACAACTGTATGTCATACTTAGTGGATATATCATTCATTCAACAAGTGTTTATTTTGCCAGACATTGATGCTAAATGTAATTATATATGCTCATTTGAATCTGGAATATGCCATAATTTAGATTTTTTTTCAACCTTTCCATAAAAATATACAAGAATTCAGGCATATGCTCTTCAATCAAGCCACTGGTTTTCCAAAAATATTTCACAGCCATGAATATACTGTTACTCATCTACTTTTGTCCACTGGTGTTGGCACCCATTAATTATTCTTGCCTGAATCATTATCAGCCTATGTGATCTTCTAATAATGGAATCATCACTTCTAGATTCATTCCTTGATATTCTACTGTAAAAAAATAAAATACAAAAGAGCTTCCTCTCTTATTTGCTATAAACTGTGTATTCTTATTTTACTCTATTTTGTCACTCAAATTTTCGGAATCTGTTGCCCCAGATTTGGTCAGAGGGAACACCTTCAAGCAAGCTATGCTTTGATAGGTCTCCAACATTTTGGGGGCTCTCCCTTGCTTCTTGATATAACAAGATATTCCAGGATCATCTTGTATTTTTCCAGCCCCAGTCCTGGACAGGAAAGAGAAGCCATTTCTCCAAGGAGCCCAGGTTCCTTTTAGTCAAAAATGGTACTCAGAACCCAAGATCAGGTGTTAGATGTCCTCACTGCTACTACACGGTCATTGTCTCCAAGTCCTCTCACTAGAACTAGGAAATGCATGTACGTACGCACAACTGGATCTTAACCATGATCTTAGACAAACCACTCTGCACCAGGGAGATTTTACCCCCTAGGGACATTTAGCAATGTCTAAAAACACTTTTGGTGGTCAGAGCTGCAGAGGGTACGTACTCACATCTGGTAAATAGAAGCCAGAGATCCTACTAAACATCCCACAACACACAGGAAAGCCCTCTACAACAGAGGGCTATCTGACCCAAAATGTCAGTAGTGAAGTTGAGAGATCCTGGTTTCTAGGGTCACCTCCAATTTCAATCCAGCACCACAGTGTTGACTCTTGCATTGTGACAGTGTGACCTGTGACACTGACAGTAACAACCATGGCCTCCTGTGTGCTTATGTGATCAATCCCCCAACACACAGAGCTCTCTGCATTCCTGTCCCATGCCTCTGCAGAAAAACAAACCTACTTCCCGACCCTCTGTTCAGATGGATTTTTTGGTAGTGGTTGTACACGTATTTGTCTTTCTTTTTGGTCTTTAGCCTAAAACATCGTATTCAAAAGTTACTTGGGTTGCCTCTTTTCCCCCAAATCTAATTAATGCAGAAGATCAACTTGACATTAATTGGTTCCCTCTTCTCTGTACCTATAGCTTTAAAGACAAATTAGGTTTTACTCAGGTATATATGTCCTGGAGTATGGAGGGCTTTAAACATATCAGCCCTGTTGGCCTATGTGATTCTCTGGCTTAATTCTTAGGCAAGGGACGTTATTTTCCTAATATTGTTCTTTCGTTGTACATTTGCCTTAAAAGAGCAGGTTAAAATTTTGATTTATGACTAGCTGCAGGAATGCTGTGGCTCTCACAGGTCGAGTGAGGGCATCCTGAGGCTGAGCCTAAAAGGGACTGCTCAAGGTTAAAAACCAGTGGTCGGCCTTCATGTGTAAGCTAGAGACAGATGGGCGCTCCTTAGCATAGACACACTATTCTTAGGGTTATTGTAGAGGCAGTACAAAAGAATGTTTCCACATTTACAAATGACCTGCTTTTGAGGATCTTGAAACGAAACAAAACAAAACAAAAACAAAAAACAAAAAAAAGAAAAACGAAAACCACCATAAATCGTATTAAATGCAACAAAAAAATGGGTTTCTGTGAAGTAATGCCACTGGGCCGCTTTCTTCAGGAATGATGGATTTTAAACTCCCATTTACAACTCAAGATTTTAGAGATCATCTCAGCTTGTGGACAGAAGTAGGCAAAACAGGCAAGCAAAATATAAAAAGTAAATAAAAGAAAGAAAGCTTTATTTCCAAACCTAGATCTCTCAATAGACCGTTCTTCTGAACTCTAAAACGCCAGTCTTCCCTCCAAGGACCCCAAGTCACCTACCCTCATCAAAGTAAATTGTGGTTCAGTTAACTGTAATTCAGTGGTCAAGATGAACTGTTTCAATGCTGAGCAGAAGCCTGGAACATGCTCATCTCCATGGCAGGACTCAGAAACTAAATAAGGACGTATTGACTCTATGACCTATTTAATGCACTAACAACAGGTGCTTATGTGCTTATGGCCCTCAAGAAAAGCCTACGTGGGGTCTTCTATTTATTCTGACAGTTATATAGTCACAGTTTACAGTGTGGTTTGACAAACATTTTTACTCGATTGTCTTTGCAATCCTGTCCCTTGCCTTTTTTTAAACAAAAAATTCATCGAGTTTAATAACATTCGCAGATTCATACACATGGAAATCTGAGAGAGCCTGACTTCAAACCTCTATGTCCTGACTCAGAAGCCCATGTTCTTTGCCCCCTCAACATACTTTCTTCAGTAATGCCTTCATTGCTCACACAGTGAGGTTTCCCCGGTGGTCATTTTACCAGGCTGCACAGAGAAACAGTGTTTGTACGCACACACATATTCGTAGTTTTTCCTCAAATTCTTACTTCCCATTTTATAATTGGGGAGCCTGATTCAGCGTACGGAGTTATCTTTTCTGTATAACACGGGTAGGAAATGACAAAGCCAGAATAAACCAGGTGTTAGAGTTCCTAGTTTAATTTTCTTTCTTTACAGTTGTGGCTTACGAAAGAATGCTTCCTGGTACATGCTTTCTACTTCTCTTGGGCTCTACAACCATCCCAGATTGCATCAGTATACCGGGAAATTAAATAATCCCTTTTGCCAGATAGGAATTATAAATGTAGCACAACTAGGGTTTTAGAAACATACAGGTTACATTTTTGATGGTTGGAAGAGTTGTTGAGGAAGCAAAAAAAGTACCTACTGCTCCTCTCTGGTAGTTACCGACACTGAAAGTTTCACTTTTGCCAGAGACACGTGGACAACTGACCTAACATTACTTCTGTGAATCGGAAGGTAGCACTCAATGTTTTGCCTTGGAAAGGGAAAGCCATGGACAAGAAGTGATTTCTTCCTTAACCCAAGATGCGACTATTGAGTCCTACCTAGTCAACAAGACCTTTTACGTAAATAGACACCGGTCCACGTGTACCTGGACACGGATTCTTGGATGGAGTGGGATAGAAAGGGAAAGTGCTCTGCTCTAACTGAAAGCCCAATACAGTACAAACATCTACCTCACGGCTAACAGGGAGGAATTCAAGGATGAGCTACGTGGCAACGGGCAGCACTAAATATACTCTGGGGGCGGGGGGGAAATGAGGCATTAACCGGACATGCCACATGCTATCAGTGGAAAGACAAGACTTGAAAGAGATCCACGATCATTTTTCCAAGCTTTAGTGGTAGCCTGGCTTTTAATGCAGCAGAGAAATAGCGAGAGCTACTATCGTGGCAGATCTACCCCACCAGTTCTGCCTCAAAGCATTTTTAAATTCTGTCTCACATTCAAGGTGATTGAGGTAAAAAGAAAGATTTCTTTTCTCAGGCCAATAGTTTCTGCAGAAAAGCCATCTGGGCAGTGACTCACCTCCCAGGCAGCTTGATTTCTGTGCCCTCTACTTCACAGTGCTTCTTGCACTCTTCTTTATTATTGTCATCTTGTTTACTGGTCAAGAGCACAGGTTTGAAGTCAGACAGGTCTTTGTTCAAAGCTGGCTTTGTCCCTTACTAGCTGCGTGGCCTTAGGCAAGTACCCTAAGATTTCTGAGCCTCTGTTTGCTCTTGCACAAAATGTGAGTGATGAACTCATAGCGTTGCTATAAGGATGAAGTGAGAGAATGGAGATTAACCACTATTAGTGCCGTGCCTGGGTAGGTCAGAACATTCAATCACTTATCGCTATGACAATCAATAAAGATCACCTTTTATCTAACACATTTCAGCAGGTTCCTATTTGAGAGCAGGACTCAAGAAACCTATTATTTTTCCACCGCTGCCATATTAGCTCACCTAAACGAATACCATAACTATGGTGTCCCCTTGTGCCAAACCCAGCAGTAGCTTCCCCCTTATCGATCCAGCGCATCCAATATTTAAAGTCATTCACACTCTAGCCTCAACCCAACTTCCCAGGCTTACCCGCCAATTAAACTCACCAGGAATCTCAGTGGCCTGCACCCGATGGATTATGCTTTTACAGTGATACACTCTGACATGCAAAAACTTGTTAACCTCTGCATGGTACCAAGTTCCCTTCGCTGCCCCAAGAAAGGAGTACAGATTCACCAACAGCAACCTTCAAACAAAGCTAAAGATGGGAGATGCATGAACTACAGGTCTTTTCAAGTGCCTCCCAAGGAGACTAGAATGCTTCAAGATGCCTATAAAACTGGAGAAAGGTCAAGGCTTTCATCAGTCTTTCTTGCTGAGCAACTTTATGTCCAGGGATCTTCAATATGGCATCGAGGTTATATTGGCAAAATGCCCATTGAGCTGTGCACGTCACAAATCACCCAATTTTTTTTTTGTTCTTCCCTTTGTAGATCTCAACTGTGCATAACTCCTAAGAGTCCCGTTCAGTGCTTACACCGGCTGCACTGAGTACAGGTTCCTGAGATATCCATTGATGGTGTTTGCAATTCCTTCCTGAGCCTCACCTTTCTCCTAATTCAGCTTCTCAGTCTTCTTCCATCTGCCCCTTCCTTTCCGGTCCTCCACCCTCGACCAGCCTAGTTCGAGGCCTCATCACTAAGAACTCTAGTCTAGTGCGATAGACAACCACAGGGCCCCCTCCTTTCACTCCCTTATACTGCCCCTGTCCCCCAGGAAGGGTAGTCTCTCCGCAGAATATCAGTCCCTGGAGTGAACTGCCACGTAGGTAGAAAGCACCCTTTCAGAGAAAACTTGTGGGGAAAGGCTCCAGAGACACCTATTCAATGGCCTTACCAGGGTGCACCTCTAGCTCCTGAGACCAGAGTTCTGTGATCCAGTCCCCTGAATGGCATTGTATCACTTAACCCCCTTTAATGCCTATGTTTCATTAGTTAGTACGTGGCTGGTCCTCTCTTCCCACCTATCTGTTAGAGATAAAGGAGAACCTGGAACACATGGGAAGAAACAGGCTCAGAGAGGTGAAATGACTTATTTACATTCATTCAAAACTAGAATTGTGCTGTGGGTTGCTTTCTGCTGCATGCAGCTTGTGTATTTCAAACGAAGCCTGGACGTGCTTCATTTTCATGGCAACAGACACAATATTAGAACAGCAACAAAGCGCACAGCTAAGTCCATGAGCCTGATAACAACAGGTACGGCATGTCTCACAAGCTCAGCTTGAATAGAGATGATTGGGTAGAGCCAAAGGAATGCAAATGTGTAAGCAGCATCTTCGTGTTCCAGAATGTTAATATCCTAGCACTTCCGTCTCTGTCCCATCCTTTAGCTTGTTGTCAGAGAAGAGGAAACTGGTGCAATTGTTTTCTTTGGATACTGGCTTTCCCATATATACGATTTTCACAAAATTAGTAGGATTATTACTACTCTAGCAGATTATTTACTACATATTCTTACACACATAACACCACATTAAGAACAACCCAGAGTATGTTCAATTGTCAAGCCAAAGTCTCATCTTACTTATGTAGCAGTTTAGTGGCAAATGGCAGTTGGATGGGGCAGACCCTTGATATTGGCCAAGTGCATCTAAAGACTTAAACTCTCACATTTATAAATGCTAGTGTAACTCACTACTCCATAACATGATGTGAAACAACATAGATCATGCTTTAGAAACGGGGGTACATCTTCCAGAAACGGGGGTACACAATAAAACAATAAAGCTGACAAAAATAGATATTTGGCTCCTTGGACTGTAGCCATCACTCTTAGACTTGCCTCCAGGGCCCCCCGATCTTGCTCATTGGTACAAGGGCAGGATGTTGCTGGTCCGTGTCCATGGGTCCTCAGCCTCTAGGCAAACTTCACATTCTTTGAGAGACAGAGAGAGAATCCCAAGCAGGCTCCACTCTCAGTGCAGAGCTAGACACAGGCTCAATCTCACCACCCTGGGACCATGGCCTGAGCCAAAATCAAGAATCAGACACTCAACTGACTAAGCCACCCAGGTGCCCTGCAAACTCCTCATTTTTTTAAGAGAGACCACAATCATCCTGAGGCAAATTTACTATAGTGTATGTGAAATAAGGAACATCCCAGCATATCCTGTGCTCTTTCTTCCTACCCTTCCCACCCTCTCCTCCATCCACACTCCCTACTACAGGGCCCAGCTAGTTCCCCACACCCTTCCACACGCATAGTGCCTCCATTAGGGGGGCAGGGAGTGAAGAGTAATGGTTACAAGTGACAGACTCCAGAGCCAGCTTTTTTTTCAGGGGCGTCCTGGACCCACCACTTACTGTATTTCTTGGAGTAAGTTTCTTTCTTTTCACGACACCTTCCTCATTTGTAAAAAGGGAAAATAGCACCTACGCTGTAGAATTACTATCAGGATTTGAGGAGTTAGAATACGCAAAGAACTTAAACAGGTCATCTGAAACAGAAATGTAGTCTTTCAGGGTGTCCTGCTTAATAAGTAACTGAAGTGTTTGCAGACACTTGGAAATAAATAGCTCAGGAGTTTCAAAGTACATAGTGATTAATTTGGACAAGCTTTTAATAGAAACCATCACTGTAACCTCACAGGGCCATCCATGACTATTTCCTTACAGGCAGTGGTTATAAAAACTGTATGTTCTTATAAGGTTTCATTTGGTCATTTACAGATGCAAGTCAAAGGCAGAAGAAGGGGTCAGATTTTCAGGGTGATAAAGGAATGCTGGAAAGCTGGGATTCTTTTTTTTCCTAATAAAAAAATCCCACTGCCATTTTCACACTTTACTGGTTAGCAGCACAAGCGGAAATGGAAGAGAGTGATACCCTGGGTCTCAATCTCACCGAGGAGGAAATCACACTGCAAGTTTTTAGAAGTTAAATGGGAGTTACTGGGCAGCATTTCCATAAACGTGACTGTTGTTTCAAAGGATTATGTAGCAAGTGAATGAATGTCCAAGCTCTGTAAAAAACTGAGCAGTGGCTGTGGATGTTCTCCCTTCGAAGTCCTATAGTTTGACCCATGAGAGCTTTGGGTAGATCAGAGAAGGGAACAGGGTGATTTCTGTTGTGTGGTTTCTCCCCCATTTGAAAACTGTTCTTATCGGGGACCAGCAGACCCTTCACTGTGAAAATTGTTATCTCCCCAGCCTCGGTGCCAACTGGGATTGCGTGTGCAGCCCTGCCCACTCTTGACAGATGGCAAGGAGCCCAACCCTTCCATATGCTCCTCTGTTCTCTGGGAAGGCACGGGCGCACGAACAGATTTGGCTGGTGTGACTGTGACCGTGGGTGTCTCTCAAGCAGCATCCCCGTCCTTGGGCTATTTAGCACCAGACAAGGCTCCAGCCATTTGAACATATTGTATGGTGGACAGCACAGAGAGCAAGTCAAGTTCTCACATGTCTGGCTAGAACTCTACAGATTTCTCCAGGGGTTTTAATTAGCTCCCCTGAGCCAGGGGCGATACAGTTTAGTGTAGCATCCCTTTCCACGGGCTTTTGGGCATCTTGCTGTAGTAGAGAGTAGGGAATTTTGTTTTCCTTGACGTATTCTCATTTAGGGTCAAAGACTTGTCAGAATGCATTATTCTTTCACAAGGGTAGTAAAAGGTCTTCAGAAACGACATTCTCACGACAGAGAACTTGCACATTTTGCATCCAAATGTAACTGATATTTCAGAAATAGCCTGTTCTGGGCTGGTATGCTGTTTCCCTCGTTTTATCTTTTCATCCCCCTTGTGATCATTCTTTTCAAAAATCAAAAGCTCAATTCAGTTTGAAACTCTCCAAGTTTACAAAAGAATTCCCAGGAACAGATCAATCACGTCTCATGTTTGCGATTTGGTTCTATAATGCCTTTTTCAGTTGCAGTGAGCAGTTTCAATTCTTTGTTCTTTTTTTCTTTCCAGCTTTGTTCCTTTTTAATCTTCTTGATTACCTCCTTAGGTCATAACTGGCCTACTCATTCCTTGAGCTGTGGTGCAGTGAATTGCTATTTCATTCACCAGGTCACCCACTACTTTAAATCTTAGGAGGTTCACTTCAAAGGGACCCTGACTGGGGCTCAGTTAGCATGCTTTAAGTGTTCTCAGTTATCCTTGTGCATAATTGCCATAGATGAGCTTATTACACTCTGCTTATAAAACTATTAAAATTCCTTTAAAAGCAGCCATAGTGACCATTGGAAGGGCTCTTAAGTTGTTAAGTTGCTATCAAAGTAAAGCATGAGAGTTTCAGTCCCAACTAGTTATAGAATTCCTATTTGTCATTTGAGCACTATTCTCTTGGTTTCTGTTGCAGGGGGGAGAAAAACCTCCTCCTTATTGTAATGTTTTTAAGCTAGCAAGACATATGGTAAATTAGGGAAAGAACAGAATTTCAGTTATTGTATATTCATAAATAGACTCCAGAGTAGAACCTCGTTTAACAATAAGACCTTGAACCCTAAGAGATTGTTCTTCTTTTCACCGGAATTTGGATCTAGTTTGAAATTTTTGTCCAAGTCCAAAACGGTCTATACTTCAAACTATATGCCTCTTAAAAATGAAGGAATCTTCCCTTTTCCATCCCACTGGGTGATAAATATTTGTTTAACACAGCTTCCATTTATCATTTCACCTTGTTATTCCATTAACAATTTCCTGCAAAGAATTCAAGGTATCCCTTCCTACCAGTCAATCTTCCCAGGATTTTAAGATGTAGAGACCATAGAAGGCAGAAATAAACCTGAGATCATCTAGTTCAGAAGTTGTTGTTTTTTTTTTCCCCTTCCGCTATGGAAACCCTTTTTCAAACAGAAACGTACATGTGGGGCTGATATATAAACAGAAATATAGAACTTTCTGGTTGAAGCAGAAGGCACAGAGTTTCCCCATTTTGGCTTCCTCCAACCCCCAACCCCTCAAAATCATCAAGGGGCCTTTTCAAATCACAGTTCTGGCCCTGCCTCAGACTATTTTAGAAGCGGAGAAACAAAAGCACGGAAAGGGAACTCTCTTTTACTTCGGCAAACTCACCTGCCCACCGTGGTGTGGAGGCTTTGATTTGGTCAGGCCTTTGTAGACACAAGAGTCTCCCAGAGCACAGGTGTTTCTATTTAAGGCTCGCCCCCCCCCCCAAGCTTTGCCTTTCTCCACCTATTTTATGCATTTACAAATTTAAATACCCTCCCGCTAAATTCTAAGACCCTGGAAGGAAAGAACTAGTATTACTCATGTGTGCTTTATCGAGAGCAGGGACTCAGGCAAGTTATTGATGTGAACTGAAGTTGCCTCACTGAAACAACTGACGGGTCCTACTGGGTTATAACACTGGAGTTGCTAATACAAGAAACCTGAGTTTAGGTTGTTAAAGTTTAGATATCCACACACAACAGATTCATCTACATAACAATCTTTTATTTTCAGAGTAAGAGTGGACCTAAAAAAGAACCACCCTCGGGTGTTACTTGCAGTGTTGAATATTCTAGATGGTTTCAAAATGTTAGCAGGTATCAGAATCACCTGGAGCACTTGTTAAAACACTTTGATTCCAGAGGCCTGAGGGGTGAGGATTTTTCACTGTAACAAGTTCCCGGGTGATGCTAATGGCTTTTGAGACCCAACCACCATTGACCTTCCATTGTCATACTCCCGTTTGACGTTGAGGAAATTTTCAACCTCTACAACACGCTGAGTCTGTAGCAGCTAAGTAGATGTTGTTATCAGTTAACCTCTTTGGCAGCCCAGTGGCAAAAGGAGAAAAGGAAAGGGCTGGGATTCAGTACAAGGAATCAGGTATTCTTTCAATTCCTGCTACAAATCTCACAGAGGAGCCATCCATCACGTCCTTAGGAAATGGCCTTGAGTTGCCATTCTGTGGGGTTGAAAGTGCATGTAATTTCCATGCGAGGTGATTCAGTAACCTATAACACACCACGGCACTAAATACTCCACTGTATACGCCAGTCATTGAACAACTTGAAAGTGAGACACCTTCCTAGTGATCTAAATGTTCCAATCCATGTACTGAGAGAGCCTGTAGAACACACTTCTCCTGTTAGCCGAGAAATGAGGGGGAAAAAACGTGCCTTCAGTAAGGATCCAATCATGACCTTCTCTGCACGATTACTCCATGTCATTCCCTTCAACCCGCCATCAGGAAAAGAAAAAAAAAAGAATGTCCTTCCTACGTATGAGACAGTTTATGCAAACAGCAATTCAGTTCCACAAATATTTGTGTACTGATAAGTCAACCACTGTGCCAAGAATAATCAAATAGGTATGAAAGCCAGCCTTCCTCCTGAAGGCCTGCACAGTACGTGTAAAGCTATGAACGTATCCCCAGTGTGATTCAAATTAGGTACCTAGTAAACTTTGTCTTCAGAGAGAGAAGATTTACCTGATGGACATTTACCATCCAAAACTTTCTAATAGGAGTTACGTATTTGCTCTATTAGTGCTCATCTAATTAAGTTAGGGCTTGCTCAACTCCCAGCTGGAGAAATTGAACTCTGGAGGGTTTAAATGTCTATCCTCCAGCAATTTGTGGGCCAAAACCAGGATTAGAACTATGACTCCTAATTCCCAGCAAGCAATCATCCTGGCAGGCTTTATAGAAATTCTCCCACTTTCACCTAGCCTTTTCTGTTAGCACTGATTTTTCTTTTTTTAGACACTATTGATGACATCAGAAAGATTCCTATTCTAATTTTCTTCAATATTTTCATATATTTAGAAAATGAGGTATCCCTTCTCAATCCTTTGTTTCTATCCAGGAGAGGAGGTGAGTCACCCCACTGAAACTTGCTACAAATCCAGCTCCATAATCACCATCCCCCGGTTGCTGCAAAGGAGGCGCTGGCAGATGGCAATGATTCCTAATCACCAGTCGTGCCCTTGTTGCAAGCAGCCATTTCTAGAGTTTTAATTGCTCCCCAGTCCACCAAAAAGATGGTAAAACTTTACTCCACCTGAGGTCACTTACCCAAATACTGGGTTTTTCGTTCTACCTAAGTGGCTATCCAATTTGAATTTGGCCTGTAGAAAGCAGCAGGTTTTTCATGGATGAGATTTTGGTCTAAAATTGCTTGATTACAAAAAAAAAAAAAAAAAAGAAAGAAAGAAAATCCAACCCCATTCTGCACCCTCGCCTTCAATCACTAAATTTCTCTCAGCTTAGGCTCATTCATCAGTGGGTAACACAGAAATTGACAGGAAATGTACAACATTTTCACTTCTTTGAAAATGGGGGATATGGAAGAGAGCTGTCCTGTGGGTAGAAGATATGCTCCCGAAGTTACTGCTTTTGTGACTCTAGCATTTGCATAAGGGTGGAGCGCACATGCTCATTGGAAAGATGTTTCATTTCTTATTAGCTAGGATACTACATAGCTGATAGTAGGCACTCATGTTTGTAGTCCAACTGTAGAAGTTTTTTTTTTTAACTATGAGAAAAAAAGATAGCAGTGATTACTCCCTGTTCCTATGCCACTGAAAGGGAGTTTCCAGAACCTCTAATTGAACCCATCAGAAATAATGCTAGATCAAGAAAGCTGGGGGGGAGGGGGGAGAAAGTCTTAGACTTGAACTGAAGTTGGCCTAAAAATAGGAAAAAGTGTATTTCTTCTAGGAAACTCAAAACCAGTTGAGTATACCACAATTAGCTATCTAGGCAAGAGAAAATCCTGCATAGAATATCTAATATGGAGTTTTTAGCATTCTGGTAAATTGAAAGGCAAAATTACACAGAAGGTGTCTTTTAAGGCAGGCAGTCAACAATAACTGAACACCTTCTGTGTGCAGTATACCAGAGAGGCGCCAAAAATGGAGCATATGTATGGTCCCTGCTGTTCAAGGAATTCACTAACACTGTTCACCAGAAGAACCGAGGGAAGGAGTAGTCTATAAGTTTTGACAATTCCCAGTGTTTTCTTTTTTATGCAAACACTGTCAGAGAAATAGAATTATCACCAATAAAAAAATCAAAAGCAAAGAGATCCATAGTCAGTAATAACAGACTAGGATCCAGGGTTCCTGGGTGTCCCTACTAGAGAGTTGGTCCCTTTAAAACTCAGTCTGAGACTATGACACGTTGCAGTTAATGATTCATCAAGGTGGTATGGCCAGGGACAATGATACGACACTGCAGGGTGGATTAACTTTATTAGACGTCAAGGACTGAAACTCTAATTTCCATCCAGTCCTTTTAGGTCTTGAGTAAGAGAATGTTAAGGGCTATAAACCTGTGAGCCACGATTCCCAAGTCATTCTTGCCTATGGCCAAAAATCTCACTTGCTAAAGGTCTTCAGCAATTGGCTGCAGCCCGTTTAGGACAGGGGTTACTTTACTGCCTTTTGCCTTCTACAGCAAAAGGCTACCAAGCAATAAACACCCACGTGGCTTTAAGTATAGACTTATCACCGGGCCTTAGATTTTCCGATGGAGAGAAAAGTTCATTTGTAACTTGTGTTCCCAAATAACCACCACCGTATTTTCAGAGAGAATGCTTTGTACCCACTGATTTCAACAACTCACACTAGGATTGCCTAAGCAAACTAGACCTTGCCACCAGAACTATGAGGAACAGGATGAATGAGGCTTCCCATTACTATGGGTTAAGCATCTTTAAAACTGAAATATGCAAATCTTGGCCTCCTAACACTTTTTCAAGATTTAGGAGTAGGCTCCCCCTAAGCATAATGCCTCAAACGTATTTTTATGTTTATTACTTTTCACCTAGTTTATTAACTTCTGTTCTAATTAATGCAGAGGTCACATGAGATTTAAGGATGTTTTCTCAAGGAGAAATTTCTGTGAGCTAGCCTAAATGGCTTCTTTACTCTTAACAATACCACAGAAGATAATCAAACTCAAATAGACCGTCTATAAGAAACACATATAGCTTTCTATGGCAATGGCCACTACCAGTTGGAGTTTCACAGAACAATCACCAAGGGAACATTCTGAAAATACAGATGGTCAAGCCAAACCCCAGGTTTTCAGGAGTGGGGGCCAAAAATCTTTTTCCAGAGTGTGGCTGCTGATCCTGCATCACTGCCAGCCAGAGTTGATATCAAAATTCTATAGTTATACACACACTTTGAGATGTTTAATAAATGACTTATGAGGGCACGATTTTCGTCCCCTATAGTAATTGCCTCTAAATAATATGTCATGGGATTATTTGTACTTCCTCAACACGCACACTCATAATCATGCAGATGTCCCTTCCCCCATCACTGTCTCTTTGTATATTGTGTTCCTACCATTTTGCCTGGGAGCCAAGTGAACAGAGAATTATGTCTGATTCAGTGTTCAGTACAGTGTCTAGAACATTGGCACTCAATATGTGTTAAAAAAAAAACAGTAAGAACCGCATGTTGCTTTCATACACCCTTCTTTCAATACAGGTTTTTTCAGGTTTAAAATACACCATTAACAAATCATAGGTGCAGAAACATAGCTTATTATCTTCTACAAATAAGTTAAGCTTACCTCTTGAGACCCCAATTCCAGTCAAGACTGACAACTTGAAATCCCGGTGCCATGAAGTAATACTCAGTGTGAGGTTCTCTCTCTCAGACAGGTATTTGGTCAAAGGAAATAGTCTCTCAGCTAGCGGAGAGAGATGCCCTGGCATCTGGATCAGGGCTGTCTCCTCACAGCCTAGCCTCGCTGGCTTTTAGCTACAACCTATCCGTCCTCATCATTGGTGTTCTGCTGAGAGTAGCAACACCTGCCTGGCCCCCGGGGTCCCCTGTGCTGCAATTGTTGCTGACACCTGTGGTCTCTCCCCTAGCCTTTGGTCACGAAGCAGGTGCACCTGTGTCCTCCATGCCCGAACTTCCCTCTCTGGTTCCTTTTGCACCTCCGCAAGTGCTCAGCACTGTCACCTGTGTCTCCCTCTCCCAGTCAAGGAGTTGAGGGGCCCTCTGAGGTCACTTGTCCACCAGGTCAGTCCTGGGCCTGAATTTCCAGCATGAATCAAGCCTAAATATGAGGCTTCAGTGGTAGGCTTGCCATCTTTCCAAGCTGGGAATTCAGGCAAGACAACCGGGATACACCACCCCCCCAGACCCATTGTGGCTGGCTGTTTCTATTGGCACACCAGGTTTTGACCCCAGGAGTTG
The DNA here is from genome assembly GCF_022837055.1 of Prionailurus viverrinus. Classification (NCBI taxonomy): domain Eukaryota; kingdom Metazoa; phylum Chordata; class Mammalia; order Carnivora; family Felidae; genus Prionailurus; species Prionailurus viverrinus. The sequence continues at coordinate 41,393,223 of NC_062572.1, forward strand.
ATAGTGTGAAAAATGAGCCTTCTGGTGGTACCATCATTATTTATTTTCTTTCTTTTTTTTGGCACCAATAATTATTTATATACTGTTTTCTAAACTGTGGTCTTAGTATTGATGGCCAGCATTTTTAAGTTGAATAGAATAGGATGGGATAGGACAGGACAGGACAGGATAGGATCAACCAGAAAAGAACATATGCTGTACTCCTTTTTTAAAAATCCTGGCTCAAGGGGTGCCTGGGTGGCTCAGTCAGTTAAGCATCCAACTTAAGCTCAGGTCATGATTTCATGGTCCTTGAGTTTGAGCCCCACTTTGGATCTCCTGTCTCCCTCTCTCTCTGCCCCTCCCCCACTGGTTCATTCTCTCTCTCTCTCTCTCTCTCTCTTTCTCTCTCTCTCTCTCTCTCAACAAATAAACTTACAAAAAATCCTGGATCAAGAAACAAACCCTATATTTCTTCCTATACATTTAGTCGAAAAGGTTTATAAATGCTGGTCTCTCTTTTCGTCCCCCTTAAACCCTTCTGGTTTCCTAATAAGAGTTTTCATCTTTGAGATCTCTAACTTTTCCAGTAAGAAAGCATTCCTGTAGAATCATCCTCCAAGTTCTCTCTTGTCTGGTTAATTTTGTAAACTATCCTCTGAGCCTCGCAGATTCTCCCATATCTGCCTTCTCTCTCTCCTATGTCTCAGCCTCCCAATTTAAAGTCAAGATGTTCATCATAACTGTATCTATACTGAGAATGTTTTTGTCCTTGCTCTGGCTGGGTCCCTCTGTGGCCTCCCTTCGCTGGGGCAATTAGCTTCACCCTCTGGTCTAGTTCTAACGGTCGAAGGACCCAGGGAATCAAGAGAAATAAAATACAAGAGATAGCAATTCAAAATTTTAAGCTGCCACTCAGGTACGTGGCCCTTTTCCAACACTTTAAATAAGTATTTTTAACTGCCGAGACACTAGTAACAATGCCCCTAAACTATTTGATTTATGTGAACTGGTAGTCAGCTATGTATAAAGGCTAGATAAAGCAAAGATTCATTTAAAAATACTTCTCAATCTTTTAGTTTTAACTTAAAACATGTATATGTATATTCATTCGCTAACCTTTTCATGAAGGACTAGGGCCTTTTGGGTTTTTGTTGTTGTTGTTTTGGGTTTTTGAAAGTGAATCTACTGACTGGAGTTCCAAGTTGTCCTTCTTGCGTGAGCCACATTCATACCGTATTATCTATAAATTCTAGTTTCAGTTTTCCTTAGATTTAGACCTGCAAGACAATTTGAATACAGAATCCTTCTAAATTGTCATGACTTTTCTCCATGACTTACCCTTGCCTCCCCCACAACTACTTTGGCAGCGATTTTTAACAACTCCTATCTATTCAATCTTTACAAAACCTTTTCAATTCAAAGAGAAACAACTCCTTTTAAAAGAGCTCTTAGAGGGACAACTGGGTGGTTTAGTTGGGTAAAGTTAAGCACCCAGTCCTTGATTTTGGCTCAGGTCATGATCCCAGGGTCATGGGATCAAGCCCCGCATTGGGCTGCACAAGCCAAGCATGGAGCCTGCTTAAGATTCTCCCCTCCCTTCCTTTCTCACGCACTCTCTCTCTCTATGCGTGTCCCCCCACTCTCACATACACTCTCTTTCAAAAATAAAAAACAGTTCTTGGAGAAATAACTCTTCTGCCCTCATACCACAATACTCTGTAATATTTCATTAATTTACATGATTGTAGTTCCAAATTAGACTGACATAACTAGATTGAAGGCAAAGTCTAGGAGAGCTCTAGAGTAGCTTCAGAGTTGAGCATTCCCTGTGCCATGGGCAGCCTGGCTGTGTTTGCCGAGAGAACCGCAGGTGTCCATTAAGCTGGGGAGTGTGGTTAGGTAGAGTTTTGTTAAAAAGAGTTTCATTGAAGAAAAAAGGTCTGACATCAGAGAAAGCAAAGTGCAAGCTATAATAATTTCAGAAAAAAATACACTCAGGCAGTGGAAAGAGCACTTTTTTGATGGGAGTAGGAAAAGGCAGAAGCGAGGAAATTCTAGATGCTAGACAAGGACACTGTTAATGGTGACTTTGAATAAATCAGTTAACCTTTCTGCAGTTCGCTTTTTTCTTTTTTTTTTTTAATTTTTTTTTAACGTTTATTTATTTTTGAGACAGAGAGAGACACAGCATGAACGGGGGAGGGGCAGAGAGAGGGAGACACAGAATCTGAAACAGGTTCCAGGCTCTGGGCTGTCAGCACAGAGCCCGACGCGGGGCTCGAACTCACGGACCATGAGATCATGACCTGAGCCGAAGTCGGACGCTTAACCGACCAAGCCACCCAGGCGCCCCAGTTCGCTTTTTTCTTTTATGAAGGTAGGGTAAGTTCTCTTCAGCTTTAAAGCCTATTATCCATACTTACCACAGTCCCTGCGAGTAAATGAGGTTTAGGTGAATGGAGAGTGAATCAGGCTTAATTTCCTCATCTGTCAAATGGGAGGGGACTTGGCATCAGCAATTCCTCAGGCATGTTCTGCAGAATGAGCCTCCTCAGAAATGGCAAGATATAGTCTTCAGAAATTTCAGTAACAGACAGTTTTACAAAGTGCCGGGGTGAAAATGTAAAACAGGGTTTCTTTACTGTAAAACGTCTCAGTCTTTAATAGGTTAAAGGGTGTTATGAATTTCTAAAGACAGGGTATAATAGCCAGCTTCCTATAAATACATTGCACCAAGTCTCTCTTTCTCTCTTTTCCTCCCATAAAATCTTTCCCAGGACTAGAGAGCTACCGAACGCACTTTGGGGAAATTCTGGCCCGGCTATTTCTACGGTCCTTTCTAACTCCAAATTCACGTTTAGCTGGGGCCTGCATCATTGACTCACTGAGACTTAATAAACAATGTACTGGAAATGGCCAGAGAGACAACGGAGATCATTTTTAAAAGACGAAACTTGAACAAGGTCAGGAAGGGGAAAGTCACCAGAAACTGCTTCCGAGGTTCTCCTCGGCACCAAGCAACGACAACCACTAAACTTGGTCATTATGAGGAAATTTGGGCACAGCATTGGTACACGAGGGAGGTGACTTCCACATTATCTTTATTCGTTCTTTGGTCCCTCCTTATATGTACATACATTTCAACTCAACTGATGTATTTTTCTAATATCAGTGAAGGGACTGATATATATAGAAAATAGAACAGAAATTAAAGATAATAGCAATGAATAATAATAATGAATAAGAGTTGGGGCTTTCTATCAAGAAACCGAGCAAATTTGTGCACCTTCAACAGTCCAGAAAATGTATTTGTCTGAACCAAATGCTGTATTTATATATTTTATGTACAAGGCATAAGTGAGCAAGAACTTTAAAGTACATCTTGACAGACTGAACGATCTCAAGACTTCGTAGGGAGTGAATAACATCTAAGTGCATGGTCAGCTAAGAATTGCACAAATTATATTTGTAAAAGTAACTACTTCCCTGGGAGATCATGCAGATAAAGGCCCATCAAGGCCAACTGTCCGCCACGGGTTTGTCTCTTTTGGTGTGTGTGTGTGTGTGTGTGTGTGTGTGTGTGTGTGTTTAGCTGAATAATTCTAGACTTGTTTATGTTACTAGTGTTACTGTAAAACTAACATTACTACATTTCGATATTGCCATTTTTCTAATGAGGCATCTGGTATGGAACAAAACAAATTCAAGGTTAGAGGCAGCTATTATATAAGGATCTTCTCTGAAATGTGTTCCATGATGATATCACTCCACCCCGGAAGGAACGGTCAGCCTAAACAGCCCACAGACAGCTTTCTCCATTGTTTCTATAAACGGCCAACATATATTAGACCCAGTGGAGTAGACTATGTACTACAAAAATATGGCTCTTATTGTTTATGGTTGTATCTAAAATTTAGAGAATTTTAAAGGGTGTAGCTCCTCTGAGGTTTGAGCCATATGTTGCAAAGAAGCAAAGGACTGTTTTTACCCATGCATATTTGCAGTGTGAACATTGTGCTAGTCACATATAAATTTATGTATGTCCATGCATTATCTTTGTAGTGTTATCTCAATTTCCTTGCCTCTCCAGTGGAAGGCGTTGGACTAGAATATAAATAATATTGATCTGAGAAATCATTTTCCAAATTACTACATATCATTTTTTTTTAATTTTTTTTTTCAACGTTTATTTATTTTTGGGGGGACAGAGAGAGACAGAGCATGAACGGGGGAGGGGCAGAGAGAGAGGGAGACACAGAATCAGAAACAGGCTCCAGGCTCTGAGCCATCAGCCCAGAGCCCGACTCGGGGCTCGAACTCACGGACCGCGAGATCGTGACCTGGCTGAAGTCGGACGCTTAACCGACTGCGCCACCCAGGCGCCCCACTACATATCATTTTTAAAGGACGTCGCTTTTCACAAATCGGGTGAATTACCAAATTCAGATTCCCAAAGAGCTTTCCCTTCTGTGAGCTTGCTGTCCGTTTCTTCGGCTGAAGTAGCATCTGTAGGCAGTGCACGGATTTTCTACATGTCCTTCCCTCAGAACATCCCCCAATATTTCCATTTATTAATTCAGTCAGTAGAAATGTAGCCAATAAAAATAGGATGGCGGTAGAAAGATGTATAAGAATTAGTTCTCGCCTTCCCAGGGCCTGCGATCTAACAGGGAAAACGGGGCACTTAGGAAAATACTGAAGGATGCTGTATTCCCAAATACCCACTGTTTCCCAAATACCCACTATTTACATACAATCATCATGACTTTTGCCACATCCAGTTCTACTGGTATTATTTTCTATTTGATAATTTTCTACAAATGGACTCGTTGCTTCTTTGAATAGATTTTTTTTTTAAAAAAAGAAACTTGATGTCACTTCCATTTGCCTTGTCTCCAGTAGAAGTTAATCACAAAAACAAGAACAAGGAAACAAGTGACTCAGGTAGGTGCCACACCTGTTGAATCCTGCTTAAAAGGGAGGAAGAGCGAAAAGAGGTTTTCAGATCATGTCCTCGAGAAACAAGGATCTTTCCACTTTGACGAAACAAAATAGATGGAAAGAGAATTGAAATGGAAATAACCTTCTGGCCTTGCCATTCAGTACTGCGGGAGCTAGGGGACTTCGCTCCGGGCCAGCTGCTGTGCTGGGCACTGGGAATGCAGTAGTGAACTCCCCCCTCTGCTCTTGGAGAGCCCCGGGAAGGTAGGAATCACACAGATGAATATGACATAGTGCGAGAGGAAAAATCTAGCGTGCTATAGACACCTTAGGATACCGCTGGCCACTTGAGAGCTTTCCTTAGACTTCTCTCAGCTCATTATGACTTGGAAATTAAATTCTAGTTCTAGGATTTAATTTCATTGCAACTCCATATGTGTGGGCTGCTTCCCCCTAGTTGCTGAGGACAAGCATAATAACCTACCTTTATTTTCTGAAAAAACAAAAGGGGGAGGTTTCTTAGGCTAAGCAGCAGTGGTAAAGTACGTGGGAAACACCTCCGTGTAGGCAGGAAGATATTGCCACCTGCGAGCATCTAGGAGGCTGAGGGGCAGGTGTCAGAGACTTCTCCTGGGTCAGAGCCCCACCCTGAGATGAATCCACCTTCTAGAACAGCCCAGGATCACGTGTCTCATAGCTGGGAACGTGGTGGCCGTTGTCCCTAGGCAACCAGCTCCTAAGTTCCTTCACATGGTTGGGAGATTGTAAAGCTTCTTCTTTTTTTTTTTTCTTTTTAATTTTATTTTAATGTTTATTTATTTTTGAGAGAGAGAGAGAGAACACAGAGGGGCAGAGAGAGAGACACACACACAGAATCTGAAGGAGGCTCCAGGCTCTGAGCGGTCAGCACAGAGCCCGACAGGGGTCTGGAACCCACAAACCACGAGATCATGACCAAAGTCAATTGCCCAACCGAATGAGCCACCCAGGTGCCCCCTAAAGCTTATTCTTGATGAAGAGTGGACTGGACAGAAAGGAGAAAGTGTGTTAGGCTTAAGCGTAACCATGACCACCTGGCAGCAGGAGAAGGGATAGCCCGAGAGAGGGAAGTGGGGAACAGCGGCAGAGCTTTGTGGGATGTGACATATGTCAGGTGAAGGGGAGAGAGTGGGGTGGGGGAGCACTGCATTGTGAAGGTGAAGAACAGTCACGTGGCAGTGAAGAGCATTCCCCCAGTGTAGGAAGGCAGCTGACACAAGTCCTAAGGAACGAGAAGCAGATGGCCAGGGAAAACCACAAGTGGCTCCGTGGCCGTAGCCTGGGGTTTGAAGGCAGAAGGAGGTAGAGGTGAGGCTGGAGGGTAGTCTCAGTGAGGCCGTGACGGACCACACAGGTGGAGAGTTTTGGGCAGGGAAGGGGTATAATCAGATTAGGAAGCTGGAAAGATCATTCCAGAGGAATGTGGGAGATGAGGTGGGTGGAGTGACTGTCATCCCTAAGTATCTTTCCCCTTTGCCCATTTTGCTGACCTCGGTACCTGCAACCCGAATAAGGGATATCCAAGGCAGGGTTCTGTTACATCAGACTCATTGGAGAGTGTACTCATCCCTCATTGGAGAGAACGGCTTCCGGAAGTCAGATTCCTTTCTTCTCAAGTCAGATTCCTTTCTTCTCGTAACCAGCCTGGTCTGATCGAACACAATCATGTGTGGCTCTTTCCGCGTCCCAAAGGCACAATGTTCTGCTGCCAGTCTTGGAGTAACCATTCAAAGTGCGTTTATGGGACCTGTAGGAGAGCCAGCAAGCGAATGGGGCTTTTATACCTCCTTTTGTTTTATTCATTTAACGTTTATTGAGCACTTACTCCGTGCCCGGCATTGAGCTAGTTGCTGAGCAATCAAGTCCCTTAAGGGGTTCACATTTGGAAGGTAGACAGAATAATGGGCAAATTAACTACTCTTCTAGGAGGCAAATGCGTGAAAAGTGCTACAATGCTGTCCCCGCCCCCCTCCATGGGCTCTGAATGCCCAGATATTAGGATCTGTGTTTGGTGGGGAGGGGAGGAGCAACAGAGAGGGATCCTGAGCAGGGGATCCGCGCCCTTGGTTGAAGAATAACAACTTCCGGGCGCCTGGGTGGCTCAGTTGGTTAAGCGTCTGACTTCTGCTCAGGTCATGATCTTGTGCAGCTTGTGAATTTGAGACCCACATCAGGCTCTCTGCTGTCAGCACAGAGCCCGCTTTGGATCCTCTCTCTCCTTCTCTCTGCCCCTCCCCCCTTCATGCTCTGTCTGTGTCTCTCAATAAATAAATAAACGAACACTAAAAAAAAAAGGTATAACAATGCCATGTATTGGCACATGTATTGTAAGTTACCTCCAATTTCCAAAGACCCACAGGCAAGACAAACCGTGGAGCCCATAACAGATCGCCTTTGTCTCCCGTGGCAGTTCTCTTCCCCGGTGGGAGTACAGAAGTAGATTCCCCAGTGCAGCCCTCCACGGCCCATTGGCTTCAGGCATAGTTTTACACTGTGATCGGTTGCCACTGGGTTCCAACGCTTTTTGCGGAGGTCACATTTGTGCTTCTAAACGTTTTTCTCCCCAATTTATTTTTTCAAGATTTTTGGCATACATTCAGTGACCCAGAATAATTCTCAGGGTCTGAAAATAAAAACAAATCTTGATAGAAAGCTGAAGTTAAACGACTCTAAAGGGACTTCCTCCCCCAAAGGACACCAGCTGCTGACCATGTTTAAAACTGGTGATGCGGGGGCGCCTGGGTGGCGCAGTCGGTTAAGCGTCCGACTTCAGCCAGGTCACGATCTCGAGGTCTGTGAGTTCGAGCCCCGCGTCGGGCTCTGGGCTGATGGCTCAGAGCCTGGAGCCTGTTTCCGATTCTGTGTCTCCCTCTCTCTCTGCCCCTCCCCCGTTCATGCTCTGTCTCTCTCTGTCCCAAAAATAAATAAACGTTGAAAAAAAAAATTTAAAACTGGTGATGCGGCTGTCAGTCTCATGCCGAGGACCTTTGCACAACTCTTGCGATTTGTAGAGTCGGTTTTTCCTTAAAGAGCATCTCCAAAGGAGAGGGGGAGAAAAGGAAAGAGAAAGAATAACATATTTCTAAGTAAGAAATGGGATGGTAAGAGAAGACACGGATTTCTAGTCAAAGATGCTAAGTGGTAGACTGAATCTCAAGGCAACAAGAAGGACGTTTTCTGAAATCTGACCAAGCCTGGCCATCTTGTGTACAGAGAATAAGAAATAGGGCAAAAGCATCCCAGTTTTGACTCTCATCTCCTAAGTAAGCATCCAACAGCTTTCTTCAAATCTAAAGCGAACCGTTTCCCTACAGACAACGTTCCTTGAACGTTCTCGTGCCCATTTGGAGTTACTTGTCATCGGACTTACACCCTGAAATCACTCACACTCACCACTGGTTGCTTCTGCTTGGATCTGCTCCGCCGGGAGTTTAGGTTGCGCGTGGATTTGGCTGGGAAATGAAACGTATAATCCTACTTACATGGAATTTTGTCTTGACACAGATTTGGGAACAGGAAACAATACCCCTCGGTGGTCAGAAGAAAATCTGCCGTGGGATGCCACACCGATGAAGTCTTTATTGTGGCTTCTCTCCCCACACTTATTTCTTTCATTGGCTTCAGCTCTTTACTTATCACTGGAGCATAGGACGGCTCCCCGAACGGTGTGAATTACCCCACACCCAATGCCAGCATTAGCAGATGGTGAGGAGAAGGGGCCGTGCGGAAATTGAAAATTTCCAGGTTAAGCCCAGAGATGTGCAGAGGGGGGAAAAGGGCATTTTGTATGGAGGAGTTCATAAATCCTTGTAGGTTTCTAGCATTTTCCCCCTTAAAAATTTTTTTTTTCTTCAACGTTTTTATTTATTTTTGGGAGAGAGAGAGACAGAGCATGAACGGGGGAGGGGCAGAGAGAGAGGGAGACACAGAATCGGAAACAGGCTCCAGGCTCCGAGCCATCAGCCCAGAGCCTGACGCGGGGCTCGAACTCACGGACCGCGAGATCGTGACCTGGCTGAAGTCGGACGCTTAACCGACTGCGCCACCCAGGCACCCGCATTTTCCCCCTTAAATAGCCTATCCGCAACTGTAGATAAGGTAGGTATTAAGTACATGTCCCTGTCCCTGAAATATGTAATTTCCATGGTTTCAATTATCGTTTTATTAAATAATAGAATAATAGATGAAGAATCCTATTTTAAGCTGATGTTGGAATGCATGGTTTTTCTCCAGTGTCTTCTTTGTAACTATGCTGTTATTAAAGGTTTAAAATAAAAGTGCATTCCTTCACAGCACATCAGTGAAGCAGAGCGATCGAGCCGCTGTCCCACACGTCAGCTCGCCCCCTGCCATTATGCTGCACACAATTTTTGCAGCCATATGCCGCAGGCTTGGTGGCATCTCATCAACATGTTGCGTGACAAACTTTGTCATTGAGAGCGTAGTGGTGCCTAGTTTGATTCAAGCTCTAGGGTCCAACTTCCTGGTTTAACTCTGAGCAAATTATTTAACCTACCTGTGCCTTGTTTTCCTCCTCTGGGAAAGGCAGATGAGTGTACTTATGTCATGGGCTGCTATGATAATGGGGTAGGATAATACATATAAAGTCCCGAGGATAGGGTCTGTCACACAGACATATCACTTTGCCTAAGGTTTGCTGGAATATACTAACAGGTATAAACTTTAATAAACTACTTCTTTAATAAATAAGCCAGTATTTTTTAATGTTTATATCTTTAATGAGAGAGAGAGAGAGAGAGAGAGAGAGAGAGAGAGAGCAGGAGCAGGGTAGGGACAGAGAGAGAGGAAATCCCAAGCAGGCTCCACGCTGTAAGCACAGAGCCTGACACAGGGCTCGATCCCATGAACCGCAAGATCATGACCTAAGCCAAAATCAAGAGCCAGACACTTAACCGACTGAGCCACCCAAGTGCCCCACTAAGCCAGTATTTTTGTATAATTTTCATTGTGGATTTATAGAAGGATTTATAGAAGACTTGTTATAAAAGATGTTCTATGTGTCATCACCTGGCAGGTTGCATGATACAATTACCACCATCTAATACATTATATATCGATTTGCTGCCTCCCCACACAAGAACTTTTGAGGTGTGTTCATTACTGGATCTCTGATCCCCAGAAGTGTACCTGTCATGTGGTAAATACTCAATACATATTTGTTGGGGAAAATAAAGGAATATACAAATGTTAGCTCCTTGGTAGGTAACTGAAAGGTGATTGTCTACATTGGCTCACTTCTATATTGAGGCTAAAAACATTACCCCATTTTATATAAAGGTCTAGGTGGTAGGGAGAAAAGCATATGAGTATCTGGGGCCTTAGGTTTACCAAGAGTAAAGGTCAACATCTTTAACTTGTACAAAGTTAGTTATAAACAAGATCTCAGGGTCACCTATCCATACCTGAGAATGTGCGTTCCCAGGGAGCACTCTGCCAGGTTGCTTATTAAATATTTAAGTTGGATAGATCTCCTTGTAGCAAAAAGAGGCGATGTGCTGAATTACGGGAGTATTATCTTTGGGGTTTTTTCCAGTTTTTTCTCTTAACGGCTAAACTTTTCTTCAAAGTAAAGTCCAAAAGCTGTGGTTTGCAGGGTGGTCCCTGCTGTGCTGCCTCCAGCCTCCTGAAGTTTCTTGGAGCTATTGGATAGGGCAGGAAGAACATGCGCTTTAAGTCTTACAGACCCAGGTTCAAGTCCTAGCTTAGCTGCTTACCCATTGTGCTCCTTAGGCAAGTTGTTTCATTCCTGTGGACCTCAGTTTCTTCACCTGTGGAAAGAGGAGAGATCATGCTATAGTTGCAAGGGTTCCAATGAGTGCATATTGAGTTCCTGACACATAAAAGGCCTGCGATAAAGCAAAACTTGAATTTCACTGGATTCGAAAATACCACTGAGAGAATTCTACAGCCTACTGAGAACCCGATAGCCCACTACAGAAAGAGAAGTCTTCCCTGGTGACATCAGTTTATCAGCAGCCACGTTCTAACCAAAAGGTCTCCCCATCAGGGCACCCGGGTGGCTCAGCTGGTTAAGTGTCCGACTCTTGGGGTCAGCTCGGGTCACGGTCTCAGGGTTTGTGAGTTTGAGCCCCGTGTTGGGCTCCGCACTGGGCGTGGAGGCTGCTTAGAATTCTCTCTCTCCTTTTCTTTCTGCACCCCTCTAAATAAGTAAATAAGTAAGTAAATAAATAAATAAATAAACTTTAAAAAAATAAAAGTCTCCCTGTCTTCAGAGTTGTGCAGAGAATTTGACCCAGTGTTTGCTTTGCTTCTGTAATCATTGCCATTGCTGCTCAAGAGCCTCTGATGGCTGAGAAGGCTGGAGAAGGATGAACGGGCCACAGGGCAGACAGCAAAACAGGCTTTCTTCAGCAGGCTTCATTAGGCACCACTCAAATACTTACCGATTAGCATGGTCCCTGCACTGAAGACACGCTATTCCTGATATAAAGACAGTCATTTTATTTCTAAATTACGTACATTTATTCCATGGAAATATCATGTTTCCCAAGCGGGAGACTTCCCATTCATGGATTTATTTGGCTACCATTCATGGAGTGCATACGGTGTGTCAGGGGCTTTTCCAGGAAATGGTGGGATGAAAATGAGCAAGGGCTTCTGTGCCCCCTAGAGTCTTGTAGTCGCTTGGGACAGATATGCATATAACACAATCAATTACAGCAAGCCTTCCCAGGGTCTGGTGGGGGTATGAATAGTGTGCTGTGTGAGAACACACGAGATGGTTGTTAACTCTGCCCTACTGGGTTCAACACAGGTGGCCCCCCCCAAAAGTGACAATGGAGCTGGGGAGTGAAGGAAAAGTATGAGTTTGACCCAACAGAGGAAAGGAAGATGTACATTCTAGGAAGAACCACAGATATAAGAAATACATAATCTAGTCCTCAAAATGTGGCTCTCAGGTCAGCATCAGTATTGCCAGGGAATGTGTTAGAAATACAGATTCTTGGGAACCACCCCAGAATCTCTGAGGATAAGTGCCCAGCGATCTGTGTCTTAGCGAGCCCTCCAGCTGACCCATACGCACACTCAGGTTTGAGAACCATTGTTATAGTCAACGGCTGGTATCACGTAAAAGAAAAAAGTGTATTAACAAAGTATTTGAGTTGACATAATACAGAGATACCTGGATAGATAAAGATTTTCCACCCCTACTCCAACTTTTCCACAAAGGGTCGGTTTACAATAGATCATCAAAGGCGACAAACGATGTAGCCAAAGAAACGTAATGAAAGTAGAATAAAATTAGAAAAAAAAGTAATGAACCCCTACCATTTTGTCACAAATTTCCCGATAAACTTCCCAGTATTCAAAGCATGCGTAGAAACACATTCATCTTACAAGGACCGCGTTACCTGCAAGATTACTTAGCATTTGTCAAGCACACAACTTTGCTAATGCCGACACCTAAGAGGGGTTTCCTCCACGGCACCTGATTCGGAAGACACTCTGCTGAGTTCAGTGACCTCCAGGCAGTAAAAGCCATTGAAGTATAAATACCTGTTTCTCAAAACCCTCTTCCATGGGCTTAATATCAAAGAGAAGTTCAATGGAAGAAACCCAGACAGAGACCTAAACATTGAGGCCACGTTTGCAGCTCTCAGACAATCTGACTCACATCTGGATAGCGTCATCAAAGACGAAAGAAAGCAGAGGTAGAAAGCATTAAAAAATCCAGAGGGGACATGGAATAGTCAGGTTTGAACAAAATACACAGTAAGCACTACACATCGTCCTAAGAACCTCATCTTTGAAGGATGTGCTTCTCTGGATTTCCTGAGCCTCCCAGGTCTCAACCTCAACTTTTGTAGCTGTTTTTTCCAAATTTTTTCCTCGGTGCATCACATATGCAACATGCACCACACAATCTAGGGTCTGATTAGATTCTGACTTAGAATACTCTCTGATCGTTTCACGTTTGTGCGGTTTATTTCCTCAACTAGATCACAAATTAGACAAGGCCTCTCACTTCCCCGCTTCCTTTAGCACAAGGACGATTTTCAGGGGAGGCTGTCTTTGTATCACCTCTTGAAGGAGGAATAAGAATCGGCTCGGTGAGCAGCGATGACTATTTGAGAGACCACAAAGCACAAGGACACTGAAAAGCGTGGCATATGGAGAAGCGTACGTGGGGTCCAGTGCGGCTGGCATAAGGGGTGGGGTGACAGGAGACAAGGGCGTCTACATCATGAAAATCTCCACTTTGGGTCCTATCCAAAGGTTGAGATTAATATTGTAAAAGTGTAGGAAGTCTGGAAAGAACTTAAAGCTAAAAATGGCATGATCAGATAAGAAAGATCACATTGCAAATCATACCGTTAGGATTATGGAAAGTGCTGTGGGGTGTGAGTGCTCTAGAGGTGGTAGGAGCAAGGTCGTTATGGTTCAGTGGCTAAGGACACGATGGGTTCAAAATTTACCAGCTGCATTAGCTCAGACAAGTTGTTTCATCTGCGATAGTCTGTATTCTTATCCAGAGAACAGTCCCTACCACGTACCCTTTGAGGATGAAATGAGATAATGCATTTAAAGTGGTCAGCATGTGGGGCACCTGGGTGGCTCAGTAGGTTGAGCTTCCGACTTCGGCTCAGGTCATGATCTCACGATCTGTGAGTTCGAGCCCCACGTCGGGCTCTGTGCTGACCGCTCAGAGCCTAGAACCTGTTTCAGATTCTGTGTCTCCCTCTCTCTCTGCCCCTCCCCCACTCATGCTCTGTCTCTATCTCTGTGTCAAAAATAAATAAACATTTAAAAACAAAACAAAAAAATAAATTAAAAAAATAAAGTGGTCAGCATGTGCCTGGCATACAGGTGCTCAAAACTGTTTATCATTATCGCTGCTAGAGGCACAGGAACCATTCCTTTTTTTATTCACTTAGTATTTGTTGGTCACTGTCTTTCTATTTCCAAACAAGTCCAGACGAGACATGGTAAGGGGAGTCAAGGGCTTGGAATAGCGCCACAGAAGCAAGAGACCCCCGACACCACTCCTGATCCACTTGGGGAATGGAGCAGAGATTGGACACTGGAAATTGGGCATGGCACCAGTCCCACCCTCAGTGACACACAGCCCCGTGTGGAAGAACACAGCATGGTGACACCACTCCTTGATTTTATATTGTCCAGAATAGACGAGGCAGAAGGATCACAGAGCAAGGGGCCGAGGGTGCTTGCAAAAGAATGTTTGAGGGGATGTGTCTCCTTAGGCCAGCAAAGGAAGAAAGTGAGACCCTGGGGGCTGACCGACCTAGAGAAAAGGGAGCTTCTGAGGAACCGGAGAACAGAAGAAACTACCCTGAGAGCTATCAGAGAGCAGAAGTGAGGAGAAGAGAATGTGGAAACTTGAGAGATAGAAGTCGTGGGTGGGAGGTGCCCCTGGGTGGTTCAGTCGGTTAAGCCTCCGACTCTTGATTTTTGGCTCAGGTCATGATCTCAAGGTTCGTGGGTTCAAGCCTGGTATGGGGCTCCACACTAACTGTGGAGGCTGCTTGAAATTCTCTCTCTCTCTCTCTCTCTCTCTCTCTCTCTCCCTCTCCCTCTCCCTCTCACTGCCTCTCCCCTGCTCAGGCTCTAAATAAATAAATAAATAAATAAATAAATATCTTTTTAAAATAAAAGTTTTGGGTGGGAAATAATAAGACTCCTTAATTCTTTTTAGAGTGCCCAGTGTACTGCATGTAAATAATCATTATTTGATAAGTAGATGTTGAATTAAATCCCCATGCACAGATTTGATTTGACTCCATGCCTAACACCTTGAAAGAATATATCATCTGCTGTCTGACAGGTTAACATCCTTATGCGTCAAAACTGATTTTTCTCCAAGGGACAGCAACTGTCATCATGGGTCCTTCTCTGTCACAGCAACCGTGCTTCCAGAAAGTTTAGTGGAGATGGATTTGTTTGTTTAAAATTTAAGATCGGGGCGCCTGGGTGGCTCAGTCGGTTGAGCGTCCGACTTCGGCTCAGGTCATGATCTCACTGTCCGTGGGTTCGAGCCCCGCGTCGGGCTCTGTGCTGACAGCTCAGAGCCTGGAGCTCGTTTCTGATTCTGTGTCTCCCTCTCTCTCTGACCCTCCCTGTTCATGCTCTGTCTCTCTCTGTCTCAAAAATAAATAAACATTAAAAAAAAAAATTTAAAATTTAAGATTGGGTGCAGAACTCTAGAGGGGACGGAGAGACTGGTTCCAAAACGAAAAACAAATTATGATAATGAATGAAAAGGAAATGATAATTTATGAACATACATAAATGAAAATGAAATAATAAATTATGATAATAAATGCTAATTACCGCTAGATAGACGAAGAGTAAGAATAAGGCACTTTAACCGCTACGTGAAAATGGAAGCCGAAGGAACAGTGTGTGAGCGGGTTTGAGTCTAATTCCCATCCACAGCCGGCGTTGCAGGGGTGGGGAAGACCAGACCACCGGCAGAAAAACACTGGGGACCGCGTTGAAAATGGTTAGCGGCAGAGAAAGGCCAGCTCACCCGCGGGGTGCTGACCACCTCTCTCTCGTGCGTGCAGGCACTGATAATGGTTCTGAAAGAATGAACGTGAACTCTGAATGGGCGTGCGTGGTTCATTGGAGCCAATACACCCGTAAAGTGGTAAAGGCCATTTCGGGATGCTTCAGCCGATCCCGATGGGGCCGCTTCTGAGACTCCCAGCGGGGCCCGCTGAGCACTTTGGTGGTGCTTCTCGTAAGCTTGCGGTTTCCCTGGCTGGGCCGGAGGGTCTCTGTACTTGGAGAGGTACGCGTTTCTGGGCCTGCCACGGTTCTGCCACAGACCACTGGGTCCTGGCCACTCCAGGCAGGGAGCCGGGCCGGACTAGGTTCAGAAGAATGCTGGGCCGCTTCTCTGTTTCTTTCCCTGGGGCTACATGGAGCCCAGATACGCTTCTCTCTGCCTGTTTCCTCCCCATCCCTCCTCCCCCCTCCCCTGCTACCTTTTCTCTGCTGCCCCACAGTTTCAAACAGTACTCGACTTTGGCTTCCCGTGGTGCCGATACTGGCCTTTCCTCTACTTGACTTTGCAGATAAGCTCACCAGGGTTCAGTGAGTCTAGGAACATTTCCATTTAAATTTCTGGGAGCCAGCATCTGATTAACTCAGCTAAGCCTCTGCATGGGTGCCCCGGAGTTGGGTCTTCAAACGCAGTTCAATCAGCTCAGAGGAGGTAGTAATTGCCTTCCCTGTTCCTGGCAAGGACGTCAGCAGCAGAGGCTGTGGGCAGGGGGAGAAAATGGTCCCCAAAGCAGGTGTCAGCTCAACAGCCACCCCAGAAGGGACCACTACAGGTACTTTCGGTGCCTCCGCACTTGGTAGATTTGTAGGGTGAACGTGGTAAGAAAAGCAGCAGCATTTAAAAGAAGGAGATTTATGAGAAAAAAAAAAACACTTTTGATTCAGGTAAAAGAATATATATAGTCTGGCTCTGAAGCAAGTTGTCTAGAATGTGCCAGTACATGTTCACAAGACTATTCAGCTAGTTATGAGAGATGTGGACAAAAATAACCCAGTTTTCATCAGAGGCTATTTCTACTGCTGCTTCTCAAGTTGCATTGTACTGTTTTGATTGTCATTGTTTTTGGATTTTTCCCTTTCTCCATCATGGCTGTCTTTTTTTTATTTTAATATTTATTTATTTTTGGGAGACAGAGTGCAAGCAGGGGAGGGGCAGAGAGAGAGGGAGACACAGAATCTGAAGCAGGCTCCAGGCTCCAAGCTGTCAGACACGTGGCTCAAACCTACGAAGTGTGGGATCATGACCTAGGCTGAAGTCAGATGCCTAACCAACTGAGCCACCCAGGCACCCCAATCATGGCTGTCTTTATATCCTATTAAACAGTTTTATTATGTCATCATTCCTGTTTCTCCTGCACTAATCAGTGGCTTGCATATTTGTCCCGGCATCTTTTTTTAAGAGACACTGATGGTCTTTGCTCTTCTCTGAAAATTCTATAGACGTGCGTTTTACTCCCATGAGATAGGGTGTC
Organism: Prionailurus viverrinus; assembly: GCF_022837055.1. Taxonomy (NCBI): domain Eukaryota; kingdom Metazoa; phylum Chordata; class Mammalia; order Carnivora; family Felidae; genus Prionailurus; species Prionailurus viverrinus. The sequence continues at coordinate 41,410,226 of NC_062572.1, forward strand.
CCCACTGTGCCTCCCCAAGAGCTACTGGCCATGGCGGGTGAAAGTAACCACATTCTCTCCCGGGGGACTCCATCTGTAAGTATAGCTGAAGTACCCTCCCCTAGAAACCCAAATGGGAACAATTTCATGGAGAGCACATCTCCAAGGTCACATAGAGTCAGAACAGGCACCTTCCTACCTGTGTCAATCCCAAACAATGCTGTGAGGTTGTTATCATGTACTACCTTGGGGCGTCTGTGTGGCCAAGTCAGTTAAGCGTCCGATTTCAGCTCAGGTCATGATCTCACGGTTTGTGAATTCGAGCCTTGCATCGGGCTCTGTGCTGACAGCTCAGAGCCTGGAGCCTGCTTCAGATTCTGTGTCACTGTCTCTCTCTGCCCCTCCCCCGCTCATTCTCTCTCTCCCTCTCTCTCTCTCTCTCTCTTTCAAAAATAAATAAAACATTAAATAACAATAATAATAATAATGCACTGCCTCAAAAACCCCCTCCTGTGTTCTATGAGATTTTACTCAACCAGCAATAAATAGATACCAATATTAATGATAACTAACCATTTTCTCAAGAAATATCACCCTCCACCGTTTCATGCTCAAAAGTCGAAGTGAAACTACTTTTTAAAAGCTTTGTATGAAGACAAAGGCCGTTGTAATTGCACTACCTACTGTGACCAAATGGGAGGAGGTTTGACATGTTGCTTTTTTTGTTCTGTATTGTTTTTTGTACAATATCATGTCTTTTGAAAGGGAAATGCTCAAAAGGCATTTATTTGTAGAAGCAGACTGGCTGAAGGAGGTATTCACAAACAAAATCCAATTGCAGATGATTGGGATAGCAATTAGCATTAATGGAAAAGCCAGAATACATTCTGCTTCTATGGCTTAGCACAAAATGCCGAAGCATTGTACTCTGAGTGATACAACTGGTGTATTTCCAACCATGCTTACTCAAAGGTGCTCTCACGGCATTCGTATGGTTTTAAGTATAGAATACATGCAAATCTCCAAGCAGGCAAGTCTGAAAAATTGAGAGAATGGCATTCAGCTGTTTTGTGCAGCTACAATTTCAGGTCAGAGAGTATCTGAAAAGTGGGCCTTGGGGCAATGTTCACTCACCCTCACACCTCTCTGTTCGGTTTTCTGTTTACTTTTACCCCAAAATGGCATGGCTTTGTTTCTCAGTAGTACATTAGTGAGAACCATTCCCTTATTTTTTTTTTAAACAACTGTTTATTTAAAATCATAAGCCCATTGAGCATTCATAACGTTCTTCCTTCTCAAACCCCACAGAATTGGGATTTATTATTAACAGAATACAAAAATTGCTGTTAAACAGCTGCATCCGTATCGCATAGGATTTTGCTCTGTGCGCAAAAGAGTGCCCTGCGTGTTTAGACTGTGGAGGACACGCAGGTGTGCAAGCGAGGAGGTCTGCGGTGGGTGGCACTGCCCCAGCGGGCCACCTTCTCACCCTCCTTGGAGGTGCCCTTTCCTCCTTCTCAGCCTCCTCCTGAACTGCCCCAGCAAGACCAAACTGCTTCTTTGGGGTTTTTCTTGCCTCTCTCCACCCTAAATAGCCTCGAGCCCCAGCCAGGGAAATCTTTAGCACGTGGCTGGCCATGTCACTGCTCGGTTTAAGACGCTCTCGTGGAATACCACCACCTGTAAAGTCAAGTCCTGGGTACGAGGATTGCTTACAAAAGCTCCTCGGGATTTGGCCTTGATGCCCATCCCAATTAGAGATAGGTTAGATGCCAGTGTCAGAAAATAAAATAACAGTGGCAGAGACAAAGATAGAGATACAGAGCAAGGCTGCAACGGCACTCCACTGTGGCCAGGCCCTTTATCTTGTGGTGCTCCCACAGCAACTTACGCCTCCCGGCCTGTCGGCAGGCCGGCCGAAGAAGGGGTAAAGAAGGGTATGCCTTTCGCTTTAGAGACATTTTCCAGAAACTGCACATTCCGCCGTTTCCAATTATACTCCAATAGCCAGAATTAGTCACCTCTGCACATTTAGGGAGACTGGGAGACATAGTCATTATTCTGCGACTACTTTATACTCTTCCATAAGGGAATCCTTTCTTTCTCTTCCGTTGAAGGTTACAGCCTGGCATGGGCAGGTCACATGGAGGAAAGCCAAAAAGGCCACTTGACCCTGAAAAGATTTGTGGAGATTTCTTCAGTCCTGATGTCTCCCCAGACAAGAACACAGTGTTCCCTATTCTCCTGGGCAGGGTCCCCAGCATTGCTCTTCCTAAAGTGAGTCATGATGGCCTGGCTATCAGTCTTCACCGAGTGAGAGAATAGAAGCCCTTAACTTGGTTCTTCTTTTTCCTTTTTTAGATTTTTTTTCATCTTATTTATTTGAGAGAGAGACAGAGCAAGTGGGAGAGAGGGACAGAGGGAGGGAGAGAGAGAGAATCTTAAGTAGTCTCTGACATGGGCCTCAATCCCATGACCCTGGGATCATGACCTGAGCTGAAATCAAGAGTCAGACGCTCCACCGAGTGAGCCACTCAGGTGCCCCGAGTTCTTCTATCTGCATGTAAAGAAAAATCAAGAACAGCAGCTCTAAATAAAGACACGCACAGAAATCAAAATGAAATAGGGACTTGCCAACTTTGCAAGACTGTTTTCCCCTTGTCAGCATCTTCTAATATGTGGTTTGTTTGTTTTTCCCTCGGGCCTAATAAATTACCTACCTTGAGAATTTCCTTTCCGGAGCCGGATCGTTCTTGCTTCAGTCATCGTGCAACAGTGCTTCTGTTCCAGGTGTGGGAACTCTGTGAAACTCTGTGAAAACCAGGCGCCTCTCACACTCAGAGCTCATCTCATGGTGGCCAGTATAGTCAAGAAATTCTCCAAGTCAAAAATCAGGACATCCGGTCTGACAGTAAAATCAAACCTAGGAGGACAACAAAACACAATTTTGAAGTCATACTGAGCAAAAATAATATATGAGAGATGATCACTGTAGTCATAGAAACCCTCACGGAGGCATATTGACCTACACTCCCCACTCTCGCTCCAAAAGAGAAGGCATGGAAGGCAATATGCCTTTCTATTTTGAGAAATCTTTTATGGCCACTTAAAATCTAATTCAGGGCCTAGCAGCTTCCTTTTCCAAGAATACAGAAGATAATAAGAACGGTTAGTCCTCTTTTTTCATGACTAGGTCATGTCTCTCTGAGCACATCATAAGCCTTTTGGCCATTAGGGATTTGCTGTGTGCATTTAGTTGCCTGCGCATGAGGGATGCTCAGTTAATTCTTCCCAGTTACACTGCAGGATGGAGCGAGCATTGTCCATGGATGCCACTTATAAACCTTAATAGGTGAGGGGAAGAAAGAAGTGGCAGAAGGAAGTGTGTGGAAAGGGAGTTTAAGAGCAAGGAAAAGGAAGAACGAGAGAAGGAAGAGCAGGTGCCCCCAGCAATTGCTGAACCATTGAGGGCTTTAGATCATCTGTCTCCACTCCCCCGCAAGTCACCAAATGTGTTGCTTTACTTTATTTTTTTTTAAGATGAAATTAATTGTCACATTGGTTTCCATACAACACCCAGTGCTCATCCCAGCAGGTGCCCTCCTCAATGCCCATCACCCACCCTCCCCTCCCTCCCACCCCCCCATCAACCCTCAGATTGTTCTCAGTTTTTAAGAGTCTCTTATGGTTTGGCTCCCTCCCTCCCTAACTTTTTTTTTCCTTCCCCTCCCCCATGGTCTTCTGTTAAGTTTCTCAGGATCCACATAGGAGTGAAAACATATGGTATCTGTCTTTCTGTGTATGACTTAGTTCACTTAGCCTAACACTCTCCAGTTCCATCCACGCTGCCACAAAGGGCCAGATTTCATTCTTTCTCAGTGCCACGTAGCATTCCATTGTGTATATAAACCACAATTTCTGTATCCATTCATCAGTTGATGGGCATTTAGGCTCTTTCCATAATTTGGCTATTGTTGAGAGTGTTGCTATAAACATTGGGGTACAAGTGCCCCTATGCATCAGTACTCCTGTATCCCTTGGGTAAATTCCTAGCCGTGGTTGCTTTACTTTATAATCACAAATTGATCAATCGTCCTTTTTAAATGACAGGAGAATAGAAGAGAATGTAAGATTCTCTATCAAAAAATAAAACAGATATTTTTTGCATATTTAATCTGTGCCAGGCTGTGAAGTTGTTTATTTGGCCTTGACCAGAAAGATAGACAGAGCACTTAGAAATGTTTATGATTGCTTATTGCCATTTTTTCATGACCTGATGTGCCCATATCACAGAGAAAGGGGATTAAGATCTCAGCATCCTTTTACAAATAGTAAGAAGGAGGAAAGCTAACTTACTTATCCTTGATGCAATTTATTACCCTCTGAGAAAATGTAAGTGTTTGACTCTATCCTGAAAATAACTCACTTCCATTTTAGTAAAAATCACGCTGTGTATGTTGAATTTACAAATATTATCATTGGTTACATCATTTAATTCTTCATTAATGGTTTTGCAAAATCTCTTCATTCCCTCTGCTTGTCCTCCGGTAACATCATCTTATGTAAAATGCTGCGGGCATATTAAAAATAACAAAATATTGACTAAGAATTCAAATAATTCTGTTCATTTTGGAGTAAATATATATAATTTATGTTTTCAGTTCTTGCCAGTTTCACATTTTACTTAGCAGAAAGTATCTACATAAGACCCGCCTGCTTCAGAAGGAAATTCTGAGGCATCATTTCATTACTATTTTATATATTGAGATTCTATTATGTGTAATCATAAGACTTTTTATGTGACTATAACCCTCCTGGGCTGTTATTTTTGTTTTTTAATCTTTAAGTTCATATTTAAAAGGCAAAAATGTCTTCAACAGGACCTGTTTTGTAGAGAGAGACTCCCTCATGCAATGGATTTTTCCATCTAAATTAGTCAGTACCGCTGTTTTGCCAAAAACGTGTATTTAACCCTCTTAAATCCCTCCTTGCCACAACCTGATCGTAGGATCATAACGTCATACAAAGCAGCCCAAAGTATCTTATGCAGCAATCTCCTTCACTAGTCTCTCTTCAGTGGACAAGTTTTGATTTCCAGGCTCTTCCTGACACACAAGTATCATGGGTCCTTCTTTCCTTTTTGCCTCTTCAGGTGTCAGTTTCTTTCTGCCCTTCAGACAGACTGTCTTCTGTCTAGGCATCCTGTAATCGGCAGGGCTGGGCAGGCCCCTCAGCTTTGCCTTCACAGCAGGTAGAATTTCCAGAGCTGGGGTGTTCTCTGCTGGGCCGTGGAGGGTCAGCAGTCAAAGGCTCACAGCAGCAGAAGGCATATTCACCTGCCTGCCTCCTCCCAAACTCTGAAACCACCGGTCCCCAGAATGCCCATGAGATGGGCCCTTCCCTGAGCGTGACCCTTCCCTTGCCGCAAGTCATATTTCCACTCAGTACACATGACTCGAATCACAGTCTGGACCACACCAAGAAATTTTGCACTGATGCATTGATGCAGTAATTCATCGAATAAATATTTTGCTGAGTTCCCACGATCAGCCAGGTATTTGCTGGATACTGGATGGGTAAACCATAGTCCCTACCCTCAAGGAGCTTATAATTTAGTAGGCTAACCCATTTTAAAAGACTCTGGTGATTAAAACCCTCCATCAGTTTGGCTGAGCCATTTATGTAGGAAGTGAGAGATGAGGAGAAAAAAGGGGAGGCATAGACCCTGGATAGAGATTTTCAACATTGTCAGGAGCTCCCACATACCAAACAGCCCATGGGATAGACAAGACCTTACCTGTCAAAAGTGTGCATTTTTCTTCATTAGACCATGTGTGTGTGTTTTATTTTGTTGTGGATGTTTTTAACTTAAACCGTTTATCTCTCCCTGTCTGAATATCTGAAATGACATTAGTGCTATTTTGGATCGTCATGCTGGCTTCTCAGGACAAGTCTTATTATGACAAGTTTTGTACTATAAGAAGCTTAAAAACAAACAAACAAACAAAACAGGCTATTAATAGGAATTCAGTCAGCTACCAAAGAAGTTGGAGCCCAGAGAAAATACTCTGCCCTGTGGAACAGCAGGGCTGACCCTCGGGCCCAGGTCCTTCGTGTCCTTGGGAACATTTCTAGGGCCTTTCCCTTGGCCATCTCACTATCACTTGTGAACATTTAACCAGAAACCTTTAAACCAGGAAAAGGCAATGCCATGATATTCAAACTAGCCAATTCAAGCTTATCCTTCAGCTGCTCTCTGTTTGTTAATGGGAAGCTCTTGATCCCTCTAATGACAGAAATACAGGGGCACGGGCGCCCGGGGGGCTTAGTCAGTTAAGCGCCCGACTCTTGATTTCAGCTCAGGTCGTGATCTCACGGTTCGTGGGATCGAGCCCTACGTCGAGCTCTGTGCTAACAGTATGGAGCCTGCTTGGGATTCTCTCTCTCTCTTTCTCTCTCCGCCCCTCCCCTGCTCACTCTCTCTCTATCCCAAAATAAATAAATAAACACCAAAAAAAAAATTTTTTTTAAGACAAAGGCAGATTTTCCTCTACAGCTCTGATTTATTTGTCACCATTACTGTTTTCCATTCTAATTACTGTGGTGTTTGGGTTTCGGGGGGTGGGGCACAGGCGGTATTTGTGAGCTGTGATTGTTACTACAGAATTCTAACCAGAAAGCATGTGACAGAAGATAGAAAGGTATGCCCCCAAGTTATAAGGGACCAGTGGCTTCTCTTATTTTTTTTTTTTCCGCCCATATTTACTTTACTTACATTAACGGAGCGCTTACTGTGTGTTTACAGAGCTGGCTTGGGGCTAGGTAGGGGGCTAGAAAGGTGACTGAGAGGTAAACAGGCCTGCGAGGAAGGAACTAAAGTAGCAGGTGAATGCCTGAGACAAACGATTGCATAGGAGCTGAGAGAGTGGCCCTAGATGCCATGGAAACACAGAGGGGAACTAATTCTCTCTGCAAGGGGTATCAGCAAAGGCTTCCCAGAGAAACTGAGCCCTTTGGGGGTTTACGCTTCACAATTAACAGACAGTTAAGACGAAACCCAGAGAAGCCAAGGAAAGATATCTCCAGTTACCGGAATCCTGGAGGGAGGGGGGTTGCTTTCAAATAATTTTAAAACCATTTAGCATTTTCATAGGTTCCTTTTCCGGGTTTACTAGCTTTCACCCCCCCCCCCCCCCTGCCACCACCACCTCCGGGTCCCTGACTGCAGTTGGCTCTCCCTGCCCTACACCGATGCTCGAGCCTTTCCAACAAGGCATTAAAGCGGCTTTCAAGGACAGCGATGAGTTAGTTCTTCTGCCAGAAAACCAACCCAGTAGCCGGCGCTCAAAAGAGCCACATCTCCTCACCGACCCAAGCGTTAACCCTTTGCCCTCTCTTGTTCTTCCTTGCCCCCAGGTCTCTGCGCAAGACGGGGTGTGGAACCTAACCACGGGGTGTCCATGACCCCCGAGGCTGCAGCCCATCAGCAATGAAAGGGTTATCGGGCAGCCGCAGCCACCACCACGGGGTCACCTGCGACGCGGCCTGCGACTCGCTGTCGCACCACTCGGACCGCAAGCCCTACCTGCTGAGCCCGCTGGAGCACCACCCGGCCGACCACCCTTACTACACTCAGCGGAACTCCTTCCAGGCCGAGTGCGTGGGCCCGTTCAGCGACCCGCTGGCCAGCAGCACCTTCCCGCGCAGGCACTACACCTCGCAGCAGGAGCTGAAGGACGAGTGCGCCCTGGTGCCCCGCACGCTGGCCGCCAAGGCCAACCGCATCCCCGCCAACCTCCTGGACCAGTTTGAGAGGCAGCTGCCGCTCAGCCGGGATGGCTACCACACGCTGCAGTACAAGCGCACGGCCGTGGAGCACCGCAGCGACAGCCCCGGCCGCATCCGCCACCTGGTCCACTCGGTCCAGAAGCTCTTCACCAAGTCGCACTCCCTGGAGGGGCCGTCCAAGGGCAGCGTCAACGGGGGCAAAGCCAGCCCCGACGAGACGCAGACGGGGAGGTACGGCAAGCGCAGCAAGAGCAAGGAGCGGCGCGCCGACCCCAAGGCCCGCGCCAACGCCTCCCCGGGCTGGTGGAGCTCCGACGACAACCTGGACGGCGACGTGTGCATCTACCACGCGCCCTCGGGAGTGATGACCATGGGCAGGTGCCCCGACCGCTCGGCCTCGCAGTACTTCATGGAGGCCTACAACACCATCAGCGAGCAGGCGGTCAAGGCCTCCCGGAGTAACAACGACGTCAAGTGCTCCACCTGTGCCAACCTGCCCGTCAACCTGGACGCGCCGCTCCTGAAGAAGAGCGCCTGGTCCTCCACCCTGACCGTGAGCCGCGCCAGGGAGGTGTACCAGAAAGCGTCGGTTAACATGGACCAGGCCATGGTGAAGTCAGAGTCCTGTCAGCAAGAGCGCTCCTGCCAGTACCTTCAGGTACCATTTATGTCGAGTGATGGGTGCTTAGAAATTGTACCGGCTGATTGTGTGGTGTTTTCTCCTGGGTCCTAGTCTTGTCTGCATGAACCTGAGCAAATTGTGAGGCATTTCTCTGGCCAACTGCTCCTCTCAGGAAACAAAACTGCCACCGACTTCATCCACTTATCTTGAGGTAGAAAACCACTCTAGAAAAGCACGCCTGCAGAAAGGCGCGGAGTTATTAATGATTCGGGTTCCTCTTTTGTCTCAGAGAACATGGGATAGGGAGCAGAGAAAAGGGGAGTCTACCCAGAATTCTAAAATAAATCCACCTTTTTACAAAAGTGGACAATGATCTTTTAAGTTCTGGAAAGAGTTTAATAGGATCTATCGAGAGGTTTTGTGTTGGTTGTTTTTTGTTTTCTTTTGTTTTGTTTTGTTTTTTGATTATTATTGTTAAATTCTGCCTTGAGCTATTGGGGAATCTTGATCTGTATCTTCGCCATCACAATTGTTGGCACCACCGCCAACACTAACCACACTCCCACCCCCGGAGCCCAGGGAATCGGGATAATGCCCTGGGTGCTGAGGAGGTAGAGATAGAGCCAGTTTGGGGACCTGACAAGTGCACCTGCAGAGACCCGGGACAACCGAGAAGAAAAGGAAAAGCGGGGGAAAGCATCCACACAATAAAATGCAATTAGTGTCGGCGTGTAAATCCCACACACGTACAGAACCAAGGCAACCTGCTCCTTTTCTTCTTTCCCACTACCCTTCCATTCACGGAACCTACATGGAGTCTTTATCTCTCCCCCGCCCCCACCCCTCTATCTAGTATTGTCATTTTTCCCAAGATATAACCCTCCCTAAGAAGGACCCTCTGATTTTTCCTTTTCACGGTGTCTTTTTTTTTTTCCTCTCTCGTCTCCTGGGACGCCCATCTTTTTAAAAAACTTTTTACTGGGCTACAAAGGCAGGACATAATCAGTTCCCACTCTCATCTGAAGAAGAAATGCAAGACAAACAGTCTTCCACTGAGAAATTCAACTTTTTGCTCTCTGAATTCCTCCTTGCAAACCTGGCTGCCTTGAGAATGCCTCTACCAAGCCCTGTGAATATGCCAGGCTGGCAGTCACTGGGCAAGGACATCCCAGCGTTCAGAAGCCACCAACGTGTGGGTGTTTTCACAAAGAGCACACAATCACGTGGTCAGTTTCTCCCACTGAAAGTAAGTGAGGTATTGCCTCATTTACTATAATGTTGCTGGATGAGTTAAGTCATCAAGACCTATTCATGGAATTTCAGAGCTAAACAGTACATCTAATCCAACCTCCTCATTCAGCATATAAAAAACTAGATTCAGAGAGAGGTAAAGGCCTAGTGGGTTATACTGTTATACTGTTCGTTTAGAGGTAGGATCAAATCCAAGTCACTTAATTGATAGAAATGACCGTGACAATCTTACCCACCACCTAAAGTATTTTGACTAGAACATCTGTCCTGAAGAAAGGATAGGTAAAGGCTCCAGTAGTGGTGAAAAGTGGAAGGATAAGGAAAGAAAGAAGGAAACTGATTCTGATTGAAAATCTACTGTGTACCAGATACTGTAGCAAATGTTCCGCATTTGTTGTTCCACTGAATTTTCAAAATAATCCTGAGAGCTTGATATAATAATATTCTGTTTTTACAAGAGAGGAAACATTTAGAAATATCAAGTGATTTAAAGCCTCATGGCCAATATGTTGAAGACCCAAGAGTTAGGCTTATCTCTACCTCATGCAAAATAGCTCTTTCCCTGGAATCAAGGGCATGAAAATGGTGAACAGGAGACAGAAAGTCTGTAGGGTAAACATATTATGACTAAAAGCTTTTCCATAAAATGAGAACGAAAGCTTAAAGATTTAAGTATGAGATTTAGTATCATAGCATTATCACATCTCATATTAGAAAGATTTGGAAATTCTATTTTGAAGTTATTTACCTTATTCTAAGCCGGTTTTATAATGAAATGTTTGAGGCTTACAGAGAGGTATAAAGAAAAATAATAAGAAAACAAATGCTCAGTCATACATAACCCACCTAGAGAAATAAAACATTAATTACAATGGATCACATATATACCTTCCCCAATCCCATTTCCTTCCCTTCGTCCCCAGAGCAACAGCTAATCTGACTTTGTTACCCAGAGGACCTTTGTTTTTAATTCTGAAGTTATTGGAAGACTGAAAAATATTAAGATTTTCTATCCTACATTGGGCAATAATTAATGCTGAACCAAGCTAGGTAAACCCTTTAAATATAAACTGAGCTCGAAAGCACAACTTCTTTAATAAATATTGACATTTGTTGAGTTCTTATTCCGTGCGAAACTTTCAGACTGGAAAAAAAATTCAGTGTGAGCAGGTAGTGTGCCTGGCAGATAAACTAAATGTAGAACAGCATGTTCTTCCCAGCCAGTGTGCCAAAAATTAAAGGGTTCCTGTGAAGGAGAAGGAGAAGGAGCTGGACATTCACAGGGGGGGGAAGGAGAACAGGAAACTCCCCAAGCTGGACATTCTCTCCGTCTCTCTCCTTGCTTTAGAGGAAACAGAGACTCTGCAGTCCTGCTGGAGCTTTTCTCAGAAAAACAGGTGTAGCCAGACCCTGCCAGTTCCCCTGGAATAATTTCATTGACAAGCTCATTCTTAGAAACAAATTTGGGGAAATAAAGAAAAGTGTGTGTGTGTAGGGGGCGCGGGGGGTGTTCTTTCCAGTTGTATTGTCTTAATTACCAACTAATATTGAAACTGGATCTACAGATGTGTCTGAGTTCAGCCTCACAAAGTTTAGTGGACAAAGCATTGAACTTCAAAGGAGAGGGTCTATGTTCTAGTCCCTGTTTGCCACTAACTAGTTAGTGATCACTTACTACCTAGTGATATGGCTTGGAATGATCATCTCAGCTCTCTGGGTCTCCTTCTGCTGCCATAACATGAGGCATTTGGTCTAGAAGATCTGTGATCTGAGTTCACATTTTTAAACTCCTTAGTTACATATGAAGAGTACTCATGAGAGTGACTTTTAAGAGTTATGAGGCCTGGAAACTCTCATTTAATAAATACCTACCAAACGTACATGTTTTCCCAATATTATCTAATTTGCCCTGTAAAACTCTGTGTGGTATTTTACAGTTGAAGAGACTGAGATTTAGTAAATTAGGTTAAGTAATTTACCTACCGACACACAGTATGCGACAACATGGAGGGTCAGAACAGATTTATCTGACTTCATAGCCTGGATTTTTCTAGTTACCTTGTCGAACCCCAACCCCTTCCAGATATAAAACAGAGGGAGGAAGTGGCATATATCAAATACCTGTTGTGTGCCAGAAACGACACAGTATCTCATTTAGTACCTGAAATAACTTCGTAACGTATTACTATTTACTCCAGTTTTACAGATGACTAAACTAAGGCACAAAAGATTAAATCGCTTACCAAGCAATGCTTACATAGTGAGTAAAAGAGCTAAGACTTGATCCCAGATCTAAGTCTAAAATGTGCTCCAGAAACCGAAAGAAATGCGTTTTATTTTCATTTTATTACCTGTTTTCTTCTGTAGCAAATGTATGTGTTCCTTTGACTTCTTATTTGTGCCTACAGTTGAGGATACACGTACATGAAATGTGACCCATCTTAGACAAGCGACAGAATGATTGATATGTCCCTAATTGGATTCAAGACTGCACAAAAGTTAAATCAGTATTCACCAATAATAGCATCTAAATACTAGCAAAGTCCTGATTTTCTCCTTATGAAACTATCTCTTGAAATTAATTTAACTTCGGCCATGGCCACGGTTATACAGAGAGTGAGAAGTCTGTAGGTATTTAGCCTCTGTCTGACGTGGATTTAGAAATAAAGTCCTGTAGCTTGAAATTATTGCAAGACCCAGTTAATACAGTCGACGGTATGTGCTCACTCACAAGCTGTTTGTAGTTAATAAAAAAAAAAAAAAAGACTCCCTTTTCTTTCCCCCCAATATTGTTATTTTTAAATGTCAAGAATCAGATGTCTGCTGTTTAGAATCTTGTACCGCTGCCAGTGACTGTATCAGGGTTTGGAGCAGGGACATGGATTTGAAGACATTAAAACTGTTTAATTCTCAGTTGAGATGTGGTTGGCTTTTATACATTTGGAATAGAGCATTTATGGCACATCTCCGGGTAAGTGCTAATAGTTAAGTAAATAAAATAAGAATGGGCTCAAAGGAGTAAAAGGACTTTTTGTTGTTGTTTTGTTTTGCTTTAGAAAAGCAGGATTCTTGGTTCTGTATATGCTTCTTTATGTGAACGTTAAGTGTTGAGTGACTAGCATATAAAGCCATTCAGAAGAGCAAGATTTTAGATTTCCAACTGTTAACCTGAAAAAAAAAATCCCTTCAATCATGTATTTTGCATTCATCCAGCAGCAGAAACAGGAAAAGGGAAACAAAACGCTCTCCCCGGTAGAAGTAGAGACACACAGAGAGAGAGGGAGAGAGAGAGCAAGACAGAGACGGAGAAAGAAAGCCACTCTCAGAGATGAAATTTTAGGAGAGAGAAATGATCGACCTTTTTAAGGCTGAGTGGGTTTCTTCAGTTTGCGTGCAAGTTTCAAGGAATGGAAGGACTGACCAGGTTTGGGCACAACTCTTTTATTACTTTGTATTTGGTGAGAGTGTGTTTTTGGTTTGAGTGGGGGTTTTGCCGGGGGGGTGGGGGGGAGGATAGTTTTTGTTCATTTATTTCTTCTGTAAATAGTAGCTAGAAAGACTGAAAGAGCTAATAAATTAATGCATGTAGAGATGGTAAGAAACAGGTTGAGATATTGGATACCTAACAAATCTGTGTCACAGAGGCTTCGTAAAATCTTTCATTGACACAGTTGATCTAAGGTGCTAGGTTCTATTAGAGGACATTGCGTGGCTAGTGATTGAAATGTGATCGGTTGTTTTCCAGGCAAGGATCCTAAATGCTTACTGTTCCTTTGCAAAATTAAAATTTCTGGATGGTTGGAGTTTTTTGTTTTTGTTTTTGTTTTTTTTCCTTTTCTTTCTTTCTTTCTTTCTTTCTTTCTTTCTTTCTTTCTTTCTTTCCTTCTTCCTTTCCTTCCTTCCTTTCTTCCCTCCCTCCTTCCTTCCCTCCTTCCTTCTTTCTTTCCTTCTTTCCTTCTTTCTTTTTTATCTGTTGGTTAAATTAGACTCCACACACACACACACAAAAAAAAAAAAACACTGAAGAATCATTCATAACAAGCATGAACCCAGGATTTTTTTCAGTGCAAGTACAACTAATTTTCGAAATTTTGTTCAAGATTATGTCAGTCTTTGCCTAGTGGGAGTTTTCCTTCCCCGGCTGAGGTTTTCTTTCCTTTTGTTTTGGAACAATTTAAATTATATTAAATCAATTAAAACGACTTTATATTAAGTGTGTGACAGTGCTGAGCAATTCTGCTAGTGACTTTGGTTACTTGGTTACTGTAATATTTCCTTGCTGCCTTTTAAAAAAAAAAAAACAAAACCTGCCAACTACATGAACTGATAATTTTCTTTATTTTTAATTTAAATGGCCTTAATAATCCAGCAAGGAGTGTCAAGATTCTTGAATGTATTTCCTACTTGGCTTGCACAGTCTTCTCCCTATTTTTCACTGATCTTAGTAAAGGTGTCCTCTTTGTTAATAGAAAAATAAGGTTGCTCCTGTCTGATCCTAACTTTGACCGTAGAATAAAGTGTGCAGCTAGCAGAATCCTGGTAATTCTCTGAGTCTAATTCTCACTATTGCCCATATCCAAATAATAGTGAGATGTGGGGGAGACAATTGGCAAAGCACTGTGAGAGAAGAGTCAGTGGTAGTCGAAGGAAGCTCAAAAAAAGAAATAGGAAATCCTTCCTGAAAGCTGTTAAAGAAACTTCATGATTCTTGGATTGCAATTTCACTATTCTAAGGTGCTTGGTTAGCATAATCAAAGGTTTCACAAGACATGTTTTCCAATCAGAGTCCAATCTAATAAAGGAAGGCATACCCCTGGTTAGCACAAAATAAGAGAAAAACTAGCCCTGGATCTCTTAGTGGCCAGTGGACTTTTTTTCCTCATGCTCTATCCTCCTTAGAAAACAGGTTGCTTGGAAGCATATTGAAGGCAAAAACTCAAAGTAATCATTCATATTCTGTACAGAAAGATGCATCCATAATCTCTTGTCTACTTGAGATCATAGCTTTATACAACTTTACAGGAACGGTGATTTGTGAGTGGTAGAACACATTGATTGGTCTTTTGTTTGAGATTTTATAGGGACTACTAAAAAATACATGCAATATTACCAAGTTGGCTTTGATTTGGTGATTAGATTAGGTTTTAACCATTTTGCTTTAAATTCAAAGGCAACAACCTCTCTTAGTACGTTATTGTGCCCACTGAATCATGGAGAAATTCCATCTTTATAGGTCTAAACAATTGAAACCAGAAGCTTCACGTGGTTCAAACCATAATACCTCTTGGTCAGATTTGTTTCTGTCATTTGCCAGGGGGTAGCTTGGTAGAGAAAAATTAAAATTGGCCTTTTCAGGTAAAACCAGGTTACTATTAATGATAGCCATGAAGAGTTATGTGACCTCACTGATTTTTATTACTCATTTGAACCTTTGAATCCATAACTTTTCCCACTGGATAAAAATAACATGGCTGTATAACTTCCCATCCACAGCTCATTTATCCGCTTCTCAAGATCATCTTGACCATCCCCTATCATTAGGTTCTGCCCCTGGTAACTGCCACTTGGAACACACATTATGGAACAGGGAACATTTTTTTACTTTATTTTTGTAAATGCATATTTAAATGTTTTTTATAAATTCTTAGACTGAAACTGCAATGGGGGTGGGGGGGTTGTGCTCTGATTTTTCTCAATGAATGATTTAGTCTCCTTCAACCCAGTCCTCTCTCTAGCTAAAAGATAAACATATAAGAATGAATTCACTGCTGTTATACAATTAACAAAGGTAAAGGAGGGAATACAGTGTAAGGAGAAGCATATCGTCTCACTCCTTCTGTTGCTTCTGACCAATTATTTGTTTCTGGTATTTTTTTTTAACTCTTCCCCCACCCCCCTTGGAGAACACCGATGGCCAAAGAAATTCTGATTCTCCGGTCTTTTCAGTGTAAGAATATGTAAAACTATCTTTAAAAACTGACGTGTTTTTTTCTTCCCTAAAGTTAAGCAACATGCCCTACCTTGTTTCCATTTCCAAGATAAAGAGACTTCTAATTACATTTGCAAAATGAGTTTTCTAGACAGGTAGATCTTTTCTTTCGTGTACATTAAGTCACTATTCTCTCAGGCGAAGTTTCTACTCATTGTTCTCACGGAACTAGGAAATTTCCCACAGATTCAGTCTTTTGATATCACAGAACTGTCTATGAAGCAGAATTATGTGGAGTCCAGAGTTACTGTCTGTAGTATGCATGTGTACAGGTCCACACATAACACATTGCATCTGCATAAACATCCCTGGACTCATACTTCAGAATTTGCATTTGTATGTGTATGCTTTCTCTGATCTCTGATTCATGACATAAGATCCATTTTAGACACACAATTTCACGATATCCGTATAAGAATGACCACAGAGTGGGGGATCAGCTTTCCCAAAGCTCTCACTAGAAAACTCATTATTTTGCCTTTACAATGATGATATTGAACTTCACCTCGGACCATTAGTAGAAACCAGTTAGGGATGTCTTGCTTCACTGGTATGAGGGTAAAAACCTGTCCTACAAAGAGACATCCAACAACAATGAAAGGAAACGATTTCTCCACTTGTTTTTTCTTTTTCCTTCCACTGTTTAATATAGACCTTCAGAATTGTGTAACTCCTCCCGAATTTTACCCTACGGTCCCTAAAACCTTAAGGTAGGTAAAGAATCGAGCAGGTTTTCTTTTTTGTTTTTCAGAAAAATGATAGTTTTAGCATTTTAGAACCCCTTTTGGAAGGCCATCTGGTAGACCTTCTCCTATAAAACTTCTTCCTGAAAGGCGGACATAGCATCTTCCTATCGACGTATTTCTCATCTAACAATCACCATATGGAAGAATTCTTTGAGAGTATTTAGTCGAAGTCACTCTTTCTAAAAATGACAAAAATAAACCTTAGGGAGACACCTTGACTGATATAAGATCAGTCATCTTGTCGGTAGTGGACTGAGACCAGCAGGCTCGCTGCCCAGCGACAGCCCTGTTCTTTTCCCCACGATGTTTCACACATCTGTGAAAACCTTTAAGGCCCTTTTCAAGGAATAGCTTATCCAGCCTTACTACATCCTTTTAAGGCAGTGAGGTCAAGGCACAAGGAGGCAAAGGGAAAAAAGAACTGATCTCAAAGTGAGATCTGCATCATGTTTGTGGCCTAAAAGATTTACAAGTGATGAAAACTGTTGGTAACTAAATAATTACCTGCAATTTGTAATTCTGTGGTTACCAAGGGCAGAGTGGTATATTTTTAATTTCTAAAAAATAGAAATAGGTCTATTTCTCCTATTATCCCCATTGGTCCCTCCTGCGTCTCTGTGGTTTCATTATGAGTGACTCATGTACCAAAGGAGGGCAAATGGGGCAGACATGCCCCATGTTTGGATATGTAATCTTTAAGCACTACACTCAGAGCCCTGGGACTCAGAGCCCAACGTACTTCTCTCTGGTGTCTTACACTATCTTGGTAGCAAGCATCCACACTTCCCACCTTACCTTCCCTAGTATGAAAATTGTTACCATAGGGGCACCTGGGTGGCTCCGTCAGCGAAGTGTCCAACTTCGGCTCAGGTCATGATCTCACAGTTCACGAGTTCGAGCCCCACATCCGTCTCTGTGCTGACAGCCCAGAGCCTAGAGCCTCCTTCAGGTTCTGTGTCTCCCTCTCTCTCTGCCACCACCCCCCACTCGCACTCTGTATCCCTCTCTCAAAACTAAATAAACATTAAAAAAAATTGTTAACAAAGCTGTGGCCATATGTATAGAATCATATGTACATGTAGCCACTTGCCCCATCGTTGAATATTTAGGGCGATGTTTCCTTAACTTTGCGCAAGAATCACCTTTAAAGTGTCTATAAAATAAAGATTTCTGACGTCAACCCAAGAGAGTTTGATTCTATAGTGCTGGGTGATTCCCACACCGAGATCAACCTAAGAGCCACACTTTAACCCGACTCTAGGGAACTATCAGCCTACATTTATCATCTTATTTACTGAAGGGGGCAGTAGAGTCTAACAGATGAAAACACGGGCTTCGGGCATTCCATTAATTTTACTATTGCTGCTGACTTCCAACATGATTTTGGTCTCCCTTCATCTGTACTTCCATTTCTGTGTCTGTAAAATGGGCCTAATGATATGAGTCCTATGTTCGTTCAGGTCTTCGGGAAAAAATTAATTTCTAATGTGGGAAAAAATAGTGTGAAATGTTTTGAGTTTCCAGACTTTCCGATATCAAAATGCTTCACGGCTTCTTCATGTGTTCCCCGTACCTTACCACTGTCTTCTATTTTGCCTCACCCAACTTTTATTAAACCAGGGTTAGGACGAGCATATCTGATTTCCTGATAAAGGAAAGCCCTCTCTCTCCCAGTGTCCCAGTGGACGTTTAAAGCTTCTTCACCCGTGTTCCAACGAAACACATGAGGCTTTTGCCTGCAGATGAAAAGATCACCAAGGGTCGATCTTTTGATAGCCCAGCCTCAGCGGGTCAGGTTTTCCCATGGCTTATATTTGCCAACGGAACGCATTTCCTCTGGCTTCCCGAAGCTTTAGGTGCTTCAGAGAAGACCTGCTTTTGCTTTCGTGTCTTCAGTCTGTCAAGACCGCCTAATTCCGGGCAGCTTTGGCTAACTCAACAGGACGAGTTTCATTCACAGCAATGGCTGTGGAAGCTTGTCTACGAGGGGGCTCTAGCCACTTGCCTCCCGTAACGACTCATCCAGGTTTTCCGAGGAGTGTTCCCAGCGGAGCAACTTTGAGAAGTGGGAGTTCCTCTGCTAGCAGTAACAACAGGCCCTGGTCCGTCTGTCTTCCTTGCTCATGCCCAAAGTCCCAGATTAATCCTCCCCACCCTCTGAAGCCAGCTACACAAAGGCCACCTACCAGCCAAACTGTTATACATGCACACTGGTCTGACCTGTGGCCCCTCCGGCAGTCAATAGATACAGAGAGTGGCGCTCCTTTAAAGTTCCATTAAAAATCCCAGCTGTTTATAATCTCTGGGGAAGTCATGTCTTTTCTTCTTCTTCTTCTTCTTCTTCTTCTTCTTCTTCTTCTTCTTCTTTCCTCAACTAGTACAAGTTTAGCGGGCTCTTTGGTAACTCAGGGGGTGTCGGTGAAAGTAACTGTCATTTGTTTGCAAATGAAACCTAAGCTTTCTGAAAATGATTCCCCTGTAAGAATCTTTCCCCCGTAACACTCCTCCAGCCTTCTAGTTGATTTTAGATAGTTTCCTGTTCTCCCACCTCTTGGAAGTGTTCCATGGCACGCTGAGCAGACACTTTTCGTCAAAAAAAAAAAAAAGCCTATAAATAGCTGATTTTCCTGCTTGCTGCCTTCTCTTGAAGGCTTTCATAAAGGAGGTGAAACAAATCCACCAAAAACAAGAACCCTCTGTGAGGGGTGTGTGGTGAGGCTTGTAAAAAATCAGATCCATAGGCCGAAAATTATCGTGTAGGTCGCCCTGCCATATTTGGCTTATGCAATCACTGCACAGAAAAAGAAACACTTTATTTCACGCCAGATGATCTCATGAACTGAACAATCGATCAAAAATGTCTCCTATGAGCTTTCACGCTTCTTTAAAAATACATATTTTGACTTTTCATGCTGCTTTAAAAAAAAAAAAAATCCCAAAGCCAACTGTTATTTATTAGATTCCATTGGTAAATCGAGATAACCAATTCCTGCTCCATGGTAGGAAGTTGGAAACTACATCCTCATTTCTCCTCCAAACTGACCTTGCTTGTCCTCTGTGCCCTGTCCTCATAAATATCACCCCATCTCCCAGAGTGATATTATGGATCTCCCTAGAAGACCGTTCGCATGCTAGGCAAGACCTTAATAACGTCCTTCACCGATCTTACTGCAGTAACCCTCGGAAATCAGATATGTGAGGTTAATTGTACTGCTTCCTACTTTTCACACACACATCCCATCCCCTGCATCCTACTGAGCAGAGAGAATGGGGCTTAGCTGTGTTTTCTCCTGTTCCTTTCTTTTCCTTCTTCTCTTTCTTCCTTTCCTGTCTTTTCTTCCCCGATTTTTTTAGGTAGCTATTATGTAACTGGGAATGGGAGACGACCCCAAAATCACGCTTACAAGGAGGAAACTGAGGCCTCGAGAAACTAACTGGCACTCTCATGGCTCTTCAGTTGTAGAGAGCAGTCCAGAAGCAGGGCGGCAAAGCAAGTCTTCCTCAGTTCCTCTTACCCCGTGTGTTAGCGCTCCTCAACCACGTAGCACAGGGCATTCATTTGTCTTGGTATTCTGGACTCTGGAGAAACTCTGCTGCCTGCCCCGCCCCTCCTTTTCCCACTCCAGGCACTGGGTCTAATTTGGTTGTGGTTTAGTCTGCTGCTAGAGTTTCTGGAGAGTGCATCTCGTTGTGCCTTTCTTCCTTATCAACTCCCAGTGAGCACACACAGTCGATAGAAGCAGGTGTCAGAAAGAACTTGAACGACCAGTTAGCCCAGGGCTTTTTATGCTTTTGAACCATGGGCTCCCTTGTTCATAGACAGCAAACTTGATACACCCGTTTAAAACAGAAGCAAGAATAGGAAGATTCCAATCCAAATCCCTTCCCCCTCGATCCACTGTCCTGGTAAAAGTCAAAACAATGTCAGGTAGCTATCCCAACAGTGATAAGTTTAATTAGCAGCGACAGCTCTCCCAGGCTGCAGTCTGGTGCCCCGCGCATGAAAACAACAGCTGATCGCGGCGCACCCAGAGCTCCTGATTGAGCCACACTTTCAAATCACTTCTTGGCTTTGATGGACAAATGCATCTATCACCCTCATACCTTCTTCCTCATCTGTGACCCAGAGAGAGGAACTGACATTTTGAAGAACACACAGGGCCCTTGATTCCTTTCCACAGCACCAAACTGAGCATCTTCTCATGTTCAGTACCTGCCAGATGTGCTTCCGTGTGATAATGAATGATGGCAATGAGAAGGTGAAGGAGAAGGCGGAGGAGGAAAGGGACCATAATTTATTGAGAAAGTTCTATCGGCCTATGCTTAATATATGTTGCCCTTATTTCTCAAAGTTACTGGGGTAACTTCTCAGACCTGCATTACATACAAAATGGGGGTAATAGTCTCTCTGTCTCAAAAATAAATAAACATTAAAAAAATTTTTAAAAATATTAAAAAAAAAAAGGGGGGGGCGCCTGGGTGGCTCAGTCGGATAAGCGTCCGACTTCAGCTCAGGTCACGATCTCGCGGTCCGTGAGTTCGAGCCCCGCGTCAGGCTCTGGGCTGATGGCTCGGAGCCTGGAGCCTGCTTCCAATTCTGTGTCTCCCTCTCTCTCTGCCCCTCCCCTGTTCATGCTCTGTCTGTCTCAAAAATAAATAAACATTAAAAAAAATTTTAAAAAATATTCAAAATGGGAGTAATTAATTTGCTCAAGATTATCCCACTAGTAAGGGACATAACGGAGATTTAAGCCCTGCTCTGATTCCAAAATCTGTTCACTTTCCAGCATATCATCCTGCCTCTAAACTTTGTGACTATGCCCTTTGTTCTTTTCCTGGAGGGTTGTTTCTTCACGAGCGTCTCTTTTAATAACAATTTTAAAAATGATCAACTAATGATGAAAACACAGATTCTGTCTTTATGATTGGGTATAAATATAAGTCTAGTTTGGAAAGTGGCCATGTTAGAAAGCAAGGAACATGTGAGATTTGTTTACAAAATCAGATATATAAATTGCTAAATTGTAGTAGCACAGTATCATTTCATGTAACTGGAAAATCGTACCTCAATCCATGAAACAGCCATCTCTCAAGGCTGTTTTGATGAATCATTTGTTTCAGCAGGAAACAACACTACTGATCCCTTGAGACTGCCAACCTGATTGTAGTTAATGGTGTTGTTAGTAACACTGTAAAGCTATGTCCAAATAAATGTGGTATGAAATGCCCATTTAATATCGTCTGCTTGCTTTAATGTAGGGATGTTTGCTTCCATAAGAAGTAATTTCACTGAAATGATGAGGAAATGAACTAGGAATCCCCAAACCCAATTCCTCTATAAGTCACTGTGACTTTACATTTTGTCCTTTTGGGAGACCGGAGTGATATTTCTCAGGTGTATTGTGAGCCAGAATTCTGCTTGGTGCACGAGCTCCATATATCCCAGATCGTTAACTAAATCTTTAAGAAGTTCACTAGTTTTACTATTTGTCAAACTACTACTCTAGGTCTCAAGGAAAAGGTAAGTTTCTCTAAAGGTCTACCTTTAGAACGCTTCTTAATTACCTATGAGCATATCACTGAATTAAGGGAGTCATATAATATACAATGCAAAGCACTCATGTACCACCTTAGAGGTGGCTGCGTATATCCAAGAAACATATGCTGTTAGGGTATGTTAGTAGAGTTTAAACTAAATTCTTATAATAGGTAACAATACAGAGGGGTCAGATTTCAGAAATGCATCAGGATAAAAGGTGCCATCCTCAGTTATGAACTTGGAAGTCAATGTAGTCTGTATTCTCCCACTTCTCAGCTCATTTTGGATTTCTCCTCATGTACATGTATCTCACTGCAGGCAATTCAGTGTTCTAGCAAGCCCTTACTTCATGCACTTTGCTCTTTGTTTAAGCCCAGATGAAGTTCATTTAAAGTAATGGATACAGTCTTAATATATTCTGCAGCCTCCACTTTCTCTTGGTTCAGTATTTTCTAAAATACCCCCAGACATAAGAATGAAATGTTAATTATTCACTTAATGGGGACTTGTAAGAAATGAATTCACTAAAATTAAACCATGCCAATTTAATTTCATTTAATGAGATTAATGGATGAATAGAATGCAGTGTTGTATTTCTCAGCTCCAACCAAGAGCTCCACCCAACTATCAAAATATGTAGTCCTCTGTATTATCTAGATCACAGGTGTATAATAAAAATTTTTGTTAAGTGATTTAATAGAACTGCCATTTTCAACGAGCTTTTCCTTCAACCAAGACCCATTTGCCAACTGTGTGACCCAGAATGAAATCTGGGAGAAGGGCCTAGATAAACATGGGAAAGGAAAGACCGGTTTGGGGAAAGGAACAGTACAGATAAGATGGCAGTCCACCCAGCTGGTGAAAATAGGTAAATGGAGGACAGGATTTAGTCTCTAGTGGAGAAGATGATCTAGAATAATTTTTTTTTTTAATTTTTTTTTTCAACGTTTATTTATTTTTGGGACAGAGAGAGACAGAGCATGAGCGGGGGAGGGGCAGAGAGCGAGGGAGACACAGAATCGGAAACAGGCTCCAGGCTCTGAGCCATCAGCCCAGAGCCTGACGCGGGGCTCGAACTCACGGACCACGAGATCGTGACCTGGCTGAAGTCGGACGCTTAACCGACTGCGCCACCCAGGCGCCCCTAGAATAATTTTTTTTTTCCTAAAATACTCACATTTCCCAAAGATGAAGGAGACGGTTTACCCTGGAGGCCAAACCCCAAACAATTTAACTCTCTGGGCAGCAATTTTAAGGATGAGCAATGGCATGAGAATAAGAAAGAGCAGGGGAAGACACCCCAGAGGGGCGCAGGAGGCATGAGACACCAATCAGGCTGAGCCCAACAACCAGGCTGCTGGCCCCAGAGGCAGTGGGGCTGCCCAGGCCTTGGAGAAGAAATCTGGACAGAGAGCAGAGCACTGGTGGAGAGGGAGGGCATCCTCACAGCCATCCTGCCTCTTGTGCTCAGCTCAGCCACAGGCCAGCACAATGGGATCTCCAAGATTCTGTGGCTGGCAGTGCAACACTGTGCACCCAGAGAACTGAGATGCAGGCAGGGCTACCCTTGGAGACCTAAAAGTTCACAGGCACAAGAGGAGCCCCGAGAGAGCATATCAAGAGATGTCTCCAGGGAATAATGAACGGGTGTATTACACCAAAACCCATCTGTATCCCCAGGACGTACACCTGAAGATGCTACTGTTAAGAGTAGGGAGACTTTTTTCCCAACAAAGGCATCAGATCCCAAGTTAGGAGAAGAGCTTCTTAAACACGTGTGACGACGGGGCTCCTGGGTCTCGGGCTCAGGAGATTAAGCATCTGACTCTCGGTTTTGGCTCAGGTCACAGCCTTGTGGTTGGTGAGTTCAAGCCCCACATCAGGCTCTGTGCTGACAGTGTGGCCTGCTTGGGATTCTCTCTCCCTCTCTCTCTCTCTCTCTTTCTCAAAATAAGTAAATAAACTTTTTTTTTTTTTCTAATGTGTACTGAGAGTCTGGATCAACATGTCTGGAACAGGGGGAAGGAAATCCGAGTAGATGGCCCTTAGCATTCCTTTTAAATCAAATGGTCTAGGGGCGCCTGGGTGGCGCAGCCGGTTAAGCGTCCGACTTCAGCCAGGTCACGATCTCGCGGTCCGTGAGTTCGAGCCCCGAGTCGGGCTCTGGGCTGATGGCTCAGAGCCTGGAGCCTGTTT
This sequence comes from Prionailurus viverrinus, assembly GCF_022837055.1. Taxonomy (NCBI): domain Eukaryota; kingdom Metazoa; phylum Chordata; class Mammalia; order Carnivora; family Felidae; genus Prionailurus; species Prionailurus viverrinus. The sequence continues at coordinate 41,434,336 of NC_062572.1, forward strand.
CCGATTCTGTGTCTCCCTCTCTCTCTGCCCCTCCCCCGTTCATGCTCTGTCTCTCTGTCTCAAAAATAAATAAACATTAAAAAAAAATTTTTTTTAATAAATAAATAAATAAATAAATAAATAAATAAATAAAATGGTCTAGTTCTCTACTGTCCAACATGGTAGCCACAGGTGGCTATTTAAATTTACATTAATTAAAGTTAAATAACACAAAATTCAGTCCCTCAGTCACAATAGCCACATTGCTAGTGCTCAGCAGTCTGGTGTTCACCCTATGGGACAAACAAATATAAAACATTCCCATCATGGTGGAAAATGCTATTGGACAACATTGCTCTAGTTGGGTTTTTTTTTTGTCTGTTTTAATGTAATGACTTCTACTAGACTTGGGCTTTGCCAAGAGAAGGTAATGTCCTGTTGGGATACCTCCTTGCTTAGAGGTGCCAGAACCGGCCAATTCCGTCCCATTATGGCCAGATGGGCGCAGGGAGGCACAGGGAGTGAGGGCTGTCCTGCGTGAGCGCTGTCCTCCACTTACTATGTGGCATTAAGTAAGCCACTTCCACTCATCGTCTAGCTCCTCCTCCTTTGTAAAATACTTACCACGTGGAGTTATTTTGAGGAGTAAATTCTATAAAGGAGCTCGTTTCCAGTAAGGAAAACCAACTTTTTGCTAGAAACGACATCTAGACTGGGATTTCACCCAGAGTTCACCTACCGTTTATTAGTCACTCGTTATGGGTGGGGCATTGTGCTGGGCACGTCACACAGTTTCCCTTGACCTTCCCCAGGCCCCCGGCGCTATCCCATCCAGGACCTTACTCTGCTCCTACTCTCCATTTTGTACTGACTCACCATTAGCCCACCAGGCAGCACCTAGAATAATATTTCCACGCACACTCTTGGAGCTGTGGGCTGAAGCTCTCTCTCAGACAAAGCAAAACTTTTCTCCCACTCACATGTATTTGTAAACTATGACGTTTTGGCACCTCTAGGAGCTGCATCTGGGTGCAAATAGATCCAGAAGTTGACAATGCATAGTAATATGTGCTACAGCCAGTCACACAGCTGGTACCAGTCAGGCTCCCCGGTTTGTATCCTGGCTGCACGTGGGGCACTCCTCACCTTCTTCCGCCTTTGATCAAAGGGCAAGAGCTTTCGGGAGAGTCCCTTGGAGTATTCGTATCACGGTGAGTTATCAGGACAGTGTTTACTTTAACCCCATTCATCAATGGGGCACCTGGGTGGCTCAGTCGGTTAAGCATCCGACTTCTGACTTCATGATCTCACGGCTTGTGAGTTCGAGCCCCGCGTCGGGCTCTGTGCTGACAGCTCAGAGCCTGGAGCCTCTTCAGATTCTGTGCCTTTCTCTCTCTCTCTCTCTCTCTCTCTCTCTCTCTCTCTGCCCCTTCCCCGCTCACACTCTGTCTCTGTCTCTCAAAAGTAAATAAACATTAAAAAAAAAATTTTAACCCCATTCATCGAGTCTGACTCTCACACCTTCCCACTGCATACTAAAAAAATAATGTACCAATTTATGGGTGTCGAGACTTGTGCACACCATTCTAAATTATAAATATAATTACCTATTTAGATAATAGGCAGGAGTCTCATGGAACAATAACCACAATGTACTTTTTAAAGTAGTTTTCTGTTTTGAGGGACCTGGCATTACCTGAAAAAATATGCTGTCTCGCCTCATTTGTTTCTTTGCCAAACATCAAGAGCCCTATTTTGCCATATTGCTCTCTGAAAACAAGTGTTCTTTGGCCATCTTCGGGGCCAGGAAAGAAAGATTGCTTCAGCCCAGCAGGCCAGAAAAGTGCCATGGGTGGCAGGCCAGTTGGAATGCTTGCTTTCCAGAAAAGGCCTTTCTAGAAAAGCTTCCTAAGGCAGAACTCCTTGATGCAGACCCTGAGAGGAAGAGGGTTTCCAGGCCAGGAGCATCTGTGGGTCATGGGGCTGAGGCAGCCCGGCAGAACAGAGGAATAGTTTGGCTGATGGCTGAAGTAATCCTACCTTGAGAAGACCCCTTGGTGGGGTGGAGGGCTGGGTCGGGGGGTTAAGGAGAACTCAAATGAAGAAAGGCAGGACACGCCCATCCACATACTTTAAGTGTTCTTAGCCTGGGTCTGTGGACATTTAGACTATGCAAGAATGTACCCTAAGGGGTCAGTGAACTCCAGAACTTAAAAAACCAAAGAGGAGAGCTATTTGTGTTCATCCTGCCTGGGAGAAAAGTCCCAGGTTTTATCATGTCTCCAAAAGAGATAGTCACTAACAAGTATAAGTTACTATATCATAAAAATTGGGTAAAACTGAGTAAAAACTTAAAATGCATGACTTTTCCTTTTTCCTTATAACAGTTCATTAGAAAAACCTCTTGGGGGCACCTGGGTGCCTTAGTCGGTCGAGTTTCCGACTTCAGCTGGGGTCATGATCTCCCGGTTTGTGGGTTCGAGCCCCGCAACAGGTTCTCGGCTGTCAATGGAGCCTGCTACAGATCCTCTGTCCACCTCTCTTTCTGTCCCTCCCCCACTCAGGCTCTCTCACGCGCTCTCTCTCTCTCTCTCTCTCTCTCTCTCTCTCAAAAATAAATAAACATTTAGAAAAGGAGAAGAAGAGAGAAAAAACTTTTTGATTTGAGGAATGTGCAGTTTTTAAAAAGTTGTTATTGTGGATGCACATTACCTGAGATAAGTAAGTCTTGTGTTGGAACTTAGAGATCCTATTACAAAGTTTGTAATAGGATTTATTGTAAAGGAGATTTTCCTGAGTGATCAAGTAACAAAAAATAAAGATTTCCCATATATAAGTTTGAAGCTGAGAGGAGAGAATTCAAAATTTTGTAAAAACAGCACCTACTCTCACAGTCTAGTGGAACTGTAGACAGATAAATACAATTCAGAGCGAAGTTAGAGGCATAGATACTTGAACAAAGAATATGGGGGCTTAATAGGAAGAAGCATTTCAAGCTGGGGTTTAGAAAGAAAGGATAGAGAAGAAAGACTTCTCCATTTGAAATGCTTTCTCTCTGGAGCTTTGGAGCCAGAGAGCTGTGCTCCAACCCTGTGTTTACTGATCGTGCAATTTTGAGCGAGTATTTTAAACGCTCAGGTTCTCTGTAACATGGAGATAATAACAATACCTATCACATAGGGGGGTTGAGAGGATTAAGTGAGTTAATGTAATGTAAAAAGTGTAGAACAATGCTTGGAAAAGGGACATTATGTAATGCCCCAATCAGTGCTGTGATTTGCATTAAGCCTAAATACTTGGTGGGAGCAATGTGAACTGAAACCAGAGAACAGACTTAAAGGCACGGCAGAAATCTTGCTGTTACAGATCACAATGTCATTTAGCCAGGCTTTTGATGAAACCCTAAGTGTTTTAGTTTCCTGTCCCTGCTCTAACCAGTCACCACAAACTTCGTGGCTTAAAATAACACACCCTTATTATCCTATAGTACTGGAGATCACAAGTCGGAAATGGATCTCACCGAGCCAACGTCGGAATCTGGTCAGCAGGGCTGTATTCCTTCTGGAGGTTCTAGGGGGGAATCCATTGTCCTGCCTTTTCCAGCTTCTGGAGGCTTGCCGACATTCCTTCACTCCTGGCTACGTCTTCAGTCTTCAAAGCCTGCAATGGCATCACCGCTCTTGGCTTCTGTGGTCAGGTCTCCTCCTCCGACTCTCCTTGCCCCTCTCTTTCCCTTTCAAAGACCCTTGTAGTTATGTTGGGCCCACCCAGGCAACCGAGGATAATCTCCCCCTATCTCAGGATCGTGAACTTGATCACATCTGCGAAGTCCCTTTTGCCACGTAAGGTAACATCACAGATCCCGCGGAGTAAGACGTGACCATCTTCAGGGAGCCATGATCCTGCCTGCCGCACAGTCTGCCACCTAAGACACGATATATTTCTTAAACCTAACCGTTTTTTAAACTTTGTATGAAAAGTGCACGAAATCCTCCAGCCCGTGCGTTATCAGCTAAATGAGATCACGGTATACATGCAGTATTCCCCAGATAGTTCTTTTGTATGGAGCTAGAGCGCTCAATTTTTGTGTCTGTTACATTATTTTAAACTATTAGATCATTTAGACTATGAAGTCTATGTTAGTCTATTTTAAACTATTTAAACTATTTTTAACTGTTGGGGCTAGCTTCCTCTTTGCCTGTGAATTCCATGTTTGCTGCTTCTTTTTCATTTAAAATGCTTATTATTCCCTACAGTAAAACACCAATTCTTTATACACTTGAAATCTTCTTCCAATATCCATAAATGTAAACGCGTACATTTTATACATTTGCAATGAACGCGTTACACATATTTTTGCCTTTTGTGGCACATGGTACAATTTTTTTTAATCTTTATTTATTTTTGAGAGACAGAGTGTGAGCGCGAGGGGAAGCGGGGGGGAATCTATCAGCACAGAGCCCAACGCAGGGCTCCAACTCACAAACCACAAGTTCATGACCTGAGCCGAAGTCTGACACTCAATGACTGAGCCACCCAGGCGCCCCCATGATACAATTTTTTATTTCAAACACTGTGAGCACTAAGTATATGTTAGGCCCTCTGTTAAGGACTAGGAATACAAAGTTGAAAAGACATGACTCCTGGCCTCAAGGGGCTCTTACTATAGTGGAAGGGGGTGGGATACTGATGATAAGAATTTTAAAAAGGAGAAAACACTATTAAAATATATAGAATTGCCTAGATTTGGATATTGAATGACTGAAGTGTCAGGAAAGGAAGAGTAGAAATGATGACCAATCTATGGTTTGAAAAATTGGGTGCATGTCATTACCTCCAATTGAGACAGGATAATGGCGGCGGGGGGTGGGGGCAGCAATGGGAGGAGCGGCGGAATAAGTTTAGATGGAGAAGACGATTTTGTTCTAGACATTTTGAATAGATAATCTGTCTGCAGAATATCCAGTTTAAGATGTCCCATAGGCAAACATTCATTTATTCAAATATTACTTGGGAGGTTCTTACAATAATCCAGACGAGAGATGACTGGTTCAGACTAAGGTAGAAGCAATGAAGACAGAGGGACTTCAAGATAATCTTTCTACCTGGCCTTACAGGTGCCAGGTTGGTCAAAAATCCTCAGGTGAGGAAGATGGAGAAGTGGAGGCAGCTGAATGTATGATTCTGGAGTTCAGGAAGATGTCAAGATCAGGGAAAGTTTCGTCCAGGTTATCGCATAGAAGGTCGAGCCAAGTTTGAGAGTGAATGAGATCACATGGGAGCACGTGTAAGTTAGAAGATGAAGCAGTACAGGCCGGTTTCCTGGGCTACACAGACATTAAATCACAGACGTGAAGCCAAGGGAAGCAATAATAAAGAGCCAGAAAGATAGAAAAGATAAAAAGGAAATCAAAACAGCATGGAAGCAAAGGGAGAAGGGGATTTCAAGAAAGGGAAAGTTCAGCAAGGTCAGCTACCAAAGAGTGGTCAAGTCAGGCAAGGAATAAAAAGTCTACGGATGAAGCTGGCAATTAGGAACTAACTATTGGATGTGCCAGTAGTTTCCCCAAAGCGATAGAATCAATATAATTTTGTATACGTTTGTATGCATACGAATGCTTATCGTTTTAATAAATGCTTATTATTTTTTTAAATTTTTTTTTAACATTTATTTGTTTTTGAGACAGAGAGAGAGCATGAACAGGGGAGGGTCAGAGAAAGAGGGAGACACAGAATCCGAAACAGGCTCCAGGCTCTGAGCTGCCAGCACAGAGCCCGACGCGGGGCTAGAACCCACAGACCGGGAGATCATGACCTGAGCTGAGGTCGGACGCTTAACCGACTGAGCCACCCAGGCGCCCCAAATGCTTATTATTTTTAACGTCACTCATTTTAATGAAAAGATACATAGCTATTGACGTATGCTAATACACCATGGTCAGAATATCCATGTCTCTGTTATTTAGCGTTTGAATTTTTGTTCAGTTTTTCACCATTATGAATAATGCCATAAATATCTTTTTCAATAAGATGTGGGAGCTTTTTTTTCTGGTTAGCCTTTCCACATGTTATGCACTGTTCTTCGATTCAAAACCAGAAGCACAAGCAACTCTTAGTATCTTAAGATCATCTAAGTATTCTAATTTGGAATAATTATTCTGCGGAGACTTTCACTCCGTCATTTTCAGATGGAGATAATCACAAATGTCTGGACTACTGTCTAACCTCGAGTGCACACTTCTAAAATGAGCATCTCCTTAGCAACTACATGCTGAAACCCTCTTTATGCAGCAGTATAACATACAATAATCTGCACCCGAATCCCTTTTCTGTCTCTACAACTGCAACCAATTTAACACCCATTTGTAATAGGTTTCTTCACTTTCAAATGACTAAAGTAATTTCCCACCTATTAGCTATTTTTGTTGACCTCACTTCACTAGAGATCCTCAATCTGAGTTTTATTTTAGCAATCACAATTCTCTCATCTAATTAACAAAAAAATTGGGCCATTGCCTCAGTGGCCTGCATCCAACCTTATTTTGACTGGCAATTTTCTAATAATATCTCGCTGTCCTTTCCACCCCCACCCTTAGAATAGTAGTTTTTGTTTCATGGAGTTCATCCTCTCCCCAGTTCTCTTTGCCCCCATTCTCTTGTTTTTTCTCTCTGTATCTCTTTTGTTTTTTTCCTTTCCTCTTCTTTATTTAGTAACATATCCAAATCTTTTACTGTTCCAAATGCCTCGGGGAGTATCAAATTATTTATTCAGTAGAAATTCCTAGAATTAGACTAGCCCAGCCAATGGGCATGCAAAATGTTAAGGATTTTTATACATATTACCCATTGGCGAAAGATTATCTGAATTTTCACCCAGTACCTGTGTCCATTCCTGACACCTTTGTAGAAGATTCTTCCCTCTTGCAACACAGATCCACCTCCTTTAGCCTGGATGTTAAGTGCGAGGTGAAGTAAATCAAATGACTCGTTCACCTGGCAATTCTTCAAACACTTAAGGATTTATTATTTGTCCCTAAGTCTTCATGGCTCGCTCTTCAAAAGACCTAGTTCCTTCATCAGTTCTCTGAGAACAGGACTTTTCAGCATCCCAAGTGACAACTCCTATCTAGTTCCAAGAAAAGCAGCATCCCTCTTAACTTGTGGTATAGTTGTGTGAGCCACATTTCAGTTGAATTCGGACTTCAGAGCGTCCACTGAAGATATCTGGACACGAACACTCTATCAGTGTGCTAGCTTGCCTGGCAGCCGTGTCAACCTGTCTTGCACTCAGGTAAAATTTGTGAGCCAGTTTTTCATAGAAAATCATGTTGACGTGTTTCTCCCACCCTGAACTGTGCACTTAAATGACTTGACGTTATGCAAACTACCATATGTATCTTTATTAAATGTCACCTTATAGGGGTGCCTGGGTGGCTCAATCGGCCGAGCCGCCATTCTTGATTTCGGCTCAGGTCGTGATCTCATGGTTCGTGGGATGGAGCCCCACATCGGACTCTGTGCTGAGCGTGGAGCCTGCTGAAGAGACTCTCTCCCTCTCTTTCTGCCCTTCCCCGACTCTCTCTGTCTCTTTTTAAATAAATAAGCATTTAAAAAAAGGTCACCTCATAGATATGAATATATCTTTCCAAGTTAGAGGTACCCCTCCCTGTTGTGCAAGTTGTGCACTATTCCAGGAAACACCATTTATATTGATAGTTACTTTGGTGTTATTTATTTCTTACTATAATTTTCCAGCAAATGCAGTAGAATCTTGAGGAAGGCATAGCTTGCTTCCAATGTACCTGCCTGCAAGTGCCATTGGACTACCAAAACGAATGTTTTTTTTTTCTGTCAAAATGGAGAATACTAAATCTGAAATACAATATTTTAAATGTTTTCCCAAGATGTGTTATATTGTAAATCTCATAATAGTGTCTAATATATCATCATCGAAGTTGATAATTAAAAAATGTTCAGAATAGGGCCCCAAACAGAGGCTTATGCATTCAACTGCAGACCGTCCTACGGTTTTTCATGAAATGATTTCTATACCATATAGGGAAAATCATTCAACCAGTTATAAATCTCATATCCAGTCTATACTTCCTTATTATGTTTAAAAGTTTTTCATTTTGTTAAATGATACCAATCTGTTCTTTGTATCTGTGAGCTCATTTCTTTTTAAAAAATCAGGGGCAGCTGGGTGGCTCAGTCGGTTAAACATCCAACTTCCGTTCAGGTCATGATATCACCATTTGTGAGTTCAAGTCCCACATGGGGCTCTGTGCTGACAGCTCAGAGCCTGGAGCCTGCTTCCGATTCTGTGTCTCCCTCTGTCTCTGCCCCTCCCCCCTGCTCACACTCTGTCTCTCTCTCTCTCTCATTCTCTCTCTCTCTCAAAAATAAACATTAAAAAATTTTTTTTCATCAAGCATTACGGGGGAGGTTTATAAAGTTAATATATATTTATTGGGGAGATTTTTTTTTTAACTACGTAAGAAAATAAAGATCATAGAAATCACCCAGAGATAATCACTGTGAATCTTTTTGTGTTGTTGCTGTTCTTTAAAAAATACTGATAATATGGAGCAATCTCTGAATAAACTCACCGAAGAGAAAAAAAGAAAGCATCAAATAAACACCATTAGGGATGTAGAAAAGAACAAGGATACAGGAGATATTAAATCTATCCCATGAACAGAACAGAAACAGATTTCATACCAATATATTGAAAACAAGTGGATAATCTTAGAAAACTAAATTCGTCAAAATGTAATAAAAACAGAAACCATATCCATGGCAGTTTAAGAAGTTAACACATTAACTTAAAATTTACTCAGAAAAAAAAAGACCAGACCCAAAGGTTCTAGGAAACTTGCAAGGAAGGGGTAATCCCTGTTATATAAAAATTCTTCTGGAGATCTGAACAAAAAAAAGATGCCAAGTTCATCCAATTCATTTTAGGATTTAGTATAATCTTAGACAAAGGCAGTTTGAAAAAGGAAACTTTTAATGCAATTTGTTTATAATGAACTTGATGTAAAAATTCTTTAAGTTTATTTATTTATTTTGAGAGAGAGAGAGAGAGCGTGCGCACAAGCGGGGGAAAGGCAGAGAGAGAGAGAGGAAGAGAGAATCCCAAGCACGTTCCACCTAGGTCAGCACAGAGCCTGACACGGGGCTCAATCTCACAAACTGTGGGATCCTGACCTGAGCTGAAATCAAGAGTCAGACACTTACCCAGGCGCTTCTGATGCAAAAATTCTCAATAAATATTTCAACAAAATTAAATAATTATAAATAATGTAAAATAACATGACCAGATGGGATTTATTTGGTAATGAGAGGAAAGCTTAACATTAGAAAAGATACATACTTCACAGCATTAGGAAATTAAAGGAAAAAACTACATGATTATCTTAATGTATGCATAAATTATATTTTGTAATATTCAACAGCTACTAAGGATTTAATTAAAAATTATGACAAATTAGACATAGAAAAAAATGCTTAAAGTGTGTCTGACAGGAACTTTGTGTAATGTTGGATCATCCCTTTTAAATCCGTGAAGAAGGTGGATTTCTTCTAAAATGTACTGAACTAGGTTTTGGCCAGTTATTTCTATTTCTACTTTTATTTTTATTATGTGTAACTGAAATATAACATTACATTTGTCTCAGGTGTACCACATAATGATTTCAGGTTTATATCTATCGTGAAATGATCACCACACTAAGTCTGATTAACAGTCATCATCACACATGATTACAAAAAAAAAAAAAAACGTTTTTCTTGGGATGAAAACTTTCACGATCTAGTCTCTTAGCAACTTTCAAATATGCATTGCAGTATTATTAACTATAGTTACCCTGCTGTACATTACATTCCCAGGACTTAGGTATTTTACAACTGGAAGTGTGTACAATTGATCTTTAACAATTGCATCCACCCCCAACCCTCCGCCCCTGGCAACCACCGATCTGTTCTCTGTATCCAGGAGCTCGCTTTTGGGTTGTTTTTGTTTTGTTTTGTTTTTTTAGATTTCGAAATCCATCCATGCTGTTACAAATGGCAGGATTTCCTTCTTTCTATGGCCAAGTAATATTCCATTATATGTGTACCACATCTCCTTTATCCATTCATCCACCAGGGGACACGGATGTCGTTTCCATATCTTGGCAATTATAGATAATGCTGCACTGAACATGGGAATGTTAGCGATTGGTTCTTTGCTGACATTTTTCTGTTGACATCATGCCTGTCTATAGCTTGTTCCCTATTCTTTTCCCCCTAGAAAGGCTCATTTGAGCAATATAACCCAAATTCCTGCCTGTTCAAAGCCATGGTTTCACTTGAGTCTTTATACTTGAAGGAGAGCTTGACTGGATAGAAAATTCTTGGCTTCTGCTTTCTGGGCTTGATATCTTATAGATACTGCTCTCCTATGTTCTGAGGTTAAGTGTTTCTGTGGGTTATCTGGTCTCAACCTCCTTTTTTCTCCTTCAACCTGAATTTTATCTTTCTGCCCAACTGCCTAAAGGGTTGTTTCCAATAGTTTCTCTGAGATATGTCTTTATGTTGATCATTCTGAATGGCTTGTCACTGATAAAATGGGTACCTTTTCATTAAATCAAGTTGAGCCTTTTTTTTATTTCAGCAAAACTTTATTGAATTATATTTTAAGTTAATTATTTTATGCTATTACTTTGATTTTCTTCTTCAGAATTACAGCCATCCATATGTTGGATAGATTTCCTTGCTTCTCTAATCCTCTTTTTATCACCACTTCCCTGCTCTTTTCCTTTTTTATCTTTCCTGTCCCTTCATTTACCTTCCTTCCCTTCAGTTCTGCCTGTTCCTATGTCACATCCTCCAGCTGTCTACAAGCAACCTTTTCTGGTATCCTCATTTCTTCCCTGAGTGTTTATAATTCTTCTTTGTGATCTTCTTTTATAGCTGTAATTGCTTCATTAATTATGTTTTGAATTTGGGGTATGTTTCCAATCTTCTTTGTGGCAACATCTTTTCCCAGTGCATTTTTATTATTTACTCTTTTTTATATTCTTTTTTTTTTAATGTTTATTTTTGAGAGAGAGCACACGTGCACGCAAGCAGGGGAGAGGCAGAGAGAGAGAGGGAGACAGAGACTCTGAAGCAGGCTCCGCACTGTCAGCGCAAAGCCCGACGTGGGGCTCAAACCCACAAACTGTGAGATCATGACCTGAGCCTAACTCAAGAGTCGGATGCCCAACCAACTGAGCCACCCAGGCGCCCCTTTTTTATATTCTTTATAGTACCTGTATGTGTATTCCTTTTATGTGACTCCTATCTGAATGAGTTATATTTTCCTAGAGAATCAGAAGTTTCCTTCAGAGGGAATGGTGGGCAGTAGTTTCCCAAGCACCAAGGGCTGCCTTTGCTGTTGCTACAGTTTAAACTGTTTCTTTATAATATGATGCATCTATGGAGTCACACATCCTCCAACTCTCAGACCAAACCTAGTTCTTGTCTCCTTCAATTACTTCACACGGATGACCTCACAGGCTGCCTGTTGTATGGGGACACAAAGGATACAGTCATCTTTAGAAGGAATTGTTCTGGCCCTTAATGAAAGTTGCCCACTTATACTCCACCACCTACGTTAGTTCCAGACCTTTCCACGGCTTTCCTTTCACACTGAGGTCCTCACTTTGGACGACTGTGTATTTGACGGAGCTCCGCTGCATCCAGGTCCCCCTCACGCCTCTACTTTACCTGCCGCATTATTGTGACTTCCCTCCTTAGCTTTCCGCTGGACTCCGACTTTGGAGTTGGCGCATTTTCTGCCGGTTTTGCTGAAAATATGATTTGTGGGCTTCTCTTCGTTTTGTTGTGCTGCTGTTTTTGTTCTTTGGAATGGATTCCAGGAGGAGAAGGGAGAAAAAATTCAGTTTCTGTGAAAACCAGTCCTGTTAATATTTAGAAATATTTTCCTGCTCTTTTCTTTCTGCAAAAATGAGTTTGCATAAGAAAGCTCAGAGCATGTGTTTACCTATCGACCAAGTTGCTTTCCTAACATAAAAATAAAAGCAAAGCACGGTCAGCTTTTCTTACTAACTTCTTCATAAACCCGGGGCCGTTTCTCTTCGTGCTCAGAGACCTTCTATTTAACAGCCTATTCTAGGATGATGTTGCCTTGTAAGTTCAAGCCTATCAAGCTGTTATCTTTTGGATGATTTAAAAGCCTTCTCTATCTTTGTCTTTTGCTCCTGCACTTTCTTGAACAATCTTTAAGATTAGCTACCTGGATTCTGGGGTCCTACCAAAAGTTCTTTGAGTACATAAAGATATCATTTGCCTGGGCACAAAAAGTTAAGCTGAGTATTTTCAGGTGTGTCCTCTGTTTCTTTTTAAATTTTTTCTAATGTTCATCATTTATTTTTGAGAGAGAGAGAGAGAGACAGAGTGCAAGAGGGGGAGGGACAGAGAGAGAGAGAGAGAGAGAGAGAGAGACGGAGACACAGAACCCAAACCAGGCTCCAGGCTCCGGGCTGTCAGCACAGAGCCTGATGCGAGGCTCGAATACATGAACTGTGAGATCATGACCTGAGCCTAAGTCGGACACTCAACCGACTGAGCCACCCAGGCACCCCTAGGTGTGTCCTCTTTTTAAAAAGGAAAATATCCTTATTGAGAAAATCAACTTATTAATCTAGTAAATCTTATGACATTTTAAACCATCCTGCATGCTAATTTTCTAAGCAAAAGGCATGTGTTTGACTAATAGTGGATCTTCATGCAGTGGTGACATCAGAGCCATGTTGACCAGGGAAAAAGAGAATGGTCAGATTTTATAATTAAGAAGAATAGCCCTGACTCCCAACACAGAACACATGCTTTAAATTATTTTGCTAGTAGCAATTATACTGTCATCACCCTCTCACCACAGCCTGCCAACTTCAGAGCTCTTTCCTTTATTCATTCAAGAAATATTTATTAAATGCCTACTGTTGCCAGGCCCTGTGTAGTTGCAAAGGATACAGTGATGATCAGAAACAGACATGATCCCTACTCCCATGCTCCTTATTGTCAGTGGGGAAATAAATATTACTAAAATCGACTGCACAAATAAATTTAAATTTACTACTATGGCAAGGGCTCCTGATGAACTGTGGTGGGAGCTGTCCCTTGTCTGCAGTCAGGGCTGCCCTTTCCTTTAGTGGGAGGAATTGGCAGAATTAAGCTTCCCACAGGACTAGGGCCCCTATGGATTCTAAGGGATTGGGCAACTGGTATTTCTTAACACTACATAAACATCTTGCACCTAAGATAAGACTGCTGGGTCCCTAACGCCCAGAATGCTTATTCCCTGCCTTTCCTCCTTGCAATGCATTCCTCATACTTGTCTTCTTAGGAGAGTGACCAATGGGGAGGTAGATCTCTCCATAGTTCGTTTAACTAAGAGACTCAATGGAAGCCAAGTCTCTTCAAAGATGCCAAGAATGTAGTGGCCCATGCACCTTCTGAGCCCACCGCTCACAAGTACAAACCTATCCCAAGGGACCACTTTGCTCACTACCTGTGAAGGAGATTATGATACTCTAATAACTACGGACAGAACTTCAGAGAAGCATGCCCTAGGAAGTGATGACTGAGATTAGGTCTGAAGGAAGAACTAGTCAATTAGACTATGAATCAAGGGAATCATGCAAAGGCAGGAAGAAACAAAAGGGTCAGAGATAAATCTAGTGTGGCTGGGTCACCAAGATAGTGCAAGAGGAGGTCGGGAAGATATGCAGCACTATATCATTCAAGGCCCTGGGGTTGTGTTTAAATTTTGAATCTTTATATCCTCACTGTTGTGTGGAGGAGGGTAGAAGTAGGGAAAGCTGACATTCGCTTTGCCTTCTGAAAACATCCCTTTAGGTGGAGTGAAACGATAAGAAACGTGGAAGAAGCCACGAAAGGTAAAATATACATCCCAAGTGAAAGATCCTGGCGGCTGGGACTAGGGTGGAGATGGTGATATTGAGGCAAAAGTTGGATAATTTCCAGAGATTCCAAATCTATAGGACTTGGTGATGCAGAGGGAGAAGGAAGTGTCCAGAACGGGACCTATGTTTCTGACTTGCATGGAAGATGGTGTTTCCATTCCCTCAAGTGGGGATTCTGGTAGAGCTTCAGTCAGGAGTGGGCAGCGGAGCCGGGAGGAGAAAATGAGCTTGATTTGGATGCCCCTGTGGATGACGTGCTGTAAAGCATCTAAGTGAATGTGTCAAGGACCTGAAGCTCCTATGGGAAAGCGGGAATGAAAATGTAAATTTATGAGTCATCTGCATACAAGACGTTTTCCTGGAATCCAAACTTCTCTTCCCCATGCTTCTTCTTCTACATGTACCATCTTGTAGATCATTTTCTTTGATAGAGAAAATGGGAGAGCTTGAGAGCTCGATGTTTTGTCCTCTTCCTCCCTCCTCCCAACTGCTCCTCCCCCTCTTCCTCCTCCTTCATCATCATCTGTTATACCGTTATACCATCTGGACCAAGCCTTGGGATTATCTTTGTTCTTCTATTTGTTCCAGTTTATATCTTTTTAAAAGGCCTCTTCTTAAAATTGTTTTTGGATTTTTTTTCCTTTAATTTTTTTTTTTTTTTTGGTTTTTAGTTTTTGGTTTTGTTTGTTTTGTTTTTTTGTTTTGTTTCATTTTTTTAGTAGGCTCCATGTCCAATGTGGAGCCCAATGTGAGGCTTGAACTCACAACCCTGAGCTGAAATCAAGAGCCAGATTCTTAGCCAACTGAGCCACCCAGGCGCCCCCATCTTGGTGCAATTCTTATAGATGCTCATCACTTACCTGTATTCATCCTTGATGGAAAACTCATCTCTCGTGTATGAAACAAGTTCCTTTAATGGGAACACTTCAAAACCCTCCTTGTACAATCTTTCTTGCTTTTTATTCTCATCTAGGTCATTTGATATCATCTCAACAGAATTAAGAGTTGTGATCCTGTTTTCCCTCTTGAATCATCTGCCCTTATTCATCAAAAGCAAGTCTGTCCCTATTCTCCTTCTATTTTTTCCTTTTCCTCTTTCTTTTCTTTTTCCTCCTCTTCCTTTATTGTCATCCTCCCCCTCTCCTTCCTCTTCCCCTCACCCTCTCTAATTTGGGGACGTTTTTTCTTTGTTGAAAATGAGCCATGACTAAACATCAACACAAATGGTCCCTTTGGTCAGGTCTATAGCTCATGAATCCCCACGGGTTTCCTACATTTGGCATTATCCTCAGTCTCCCCCTGCCCCATTTCTCCCCATCTACTTTCTGCAGAATTTACTTTATATGACTAATTCTTATCATTACAAACACTATATGGCAGTGTTTCCATGGCAAATTAATAATTTTATTAATATGTTTATTGACATATAATTTACCAACCATAAGATTCCCTTATTAAAAATATAGAATTTAATGGTTTTAGTATATCCACAGCGTTGTGCAAACATCATCACAACCTAAGATGCGGACATTTTCACCACCTCAATAAGAAACTCTATTTATTAGCATTCTCTTCCCCGTACTGCTACCCTGTGCCCAGGGTGACCACGAATCCACTTTCTATCTCCATAGATTCTGCTTATTCTGAGCATTTTATATAAATGGTATCATACGAGATGTAATCTTTTGTGACTAGCTTTTTCAATCAGCCTACTATTTTCAAGATTCATCCATGTTATAGCATATATCAACACTTAATTTATTTTTAATGCCAAATAATATTCCATTGTGTAGATATACCACATATTTTTAACCATTCGCCAGCTGATGGAAATTAGGGTTGTTTCCATTTCTTGGCTCTTGTGCATAATGGTGCTATCAACATTTGTGTACAAACTTTTGTGTGGACACATGTTTTCGTTTCTCCTGGATATTGAAGTATGAGTCATATGGTAACTCTGCTTCACATTTTGAGGCAAATCAATCCCTTAATTGTTGCTTTTCCTTTATCATTGCTCCCTAGAGGCAGCTATGTTCTCATTAATTCAGGAGAGGAGAGTTTTAGGGTCTGGTTTTGCAAGGTGCCAAAGACAAGAAAGGTTTCAAAGTCTTCAAGCTAAAATTACTTTGCTCAGTCATGTTGCCCTTGTCTGTTGATAATCTTGGACTTGTCCGGCTGTTATGATGGCACATTTTACTTGTTAAAGCTGGATTTTAATAAATGCTCAAATTCTATGAAGTAAAACACCTGGGAGAGGACGCCGATTGCAGTGTCCTTCCTTTGCCCATCGGGGAAGGAGACGTACTCTTGTGTTTGCCCAAGGGTTTCTGAAACCGGTTTAATTGGTTTGAAGAAAATTAAGGAATTATTAAAGAATATGACTTATTTTAGGTGAATTTGATATTCAGAAGACAGGTATCTATTCTTACTTTACTGTTGGAACCCTAACGTCTCTGTCTGCATTAGCTATTAGAATGTTGTATCCAATTTATATGTGTCTGCATACTTACCGTCAAAACTGTAAAATGCATCTGTCTTTCCATCGCTAGTCAGACAAGCCGGTATTCCTTTTTTAGAAAATTGCGGAGATCACTCCCCCATGTGTATTTCTCCTTGACAGAATACACATTAGCCACTGTGTGTGCTGCAAAGTGAGCCAGTAGCCTAAGAATCTACCGAGACAATGAAAGATAGCAATGTAATTTTGCTGGGATGGTGAGTGTACAAGACTCTACAACTGCTATGCAAAACTGCATGGGCTTTAAAAATCTACACTGTGTACTTAAGTGTTATTCTGTAGTTATAAGATTTGATTTCATTAGTATCTTCATATGAATGAAAATGTAAAGTTGCAAGTCTAGAGTTGTGAGCCATGGCCAACCACTCCGCACCTCCCAAGTTCTGTGTTTACTGCCTTACTCACCCACTTTGCGTCGGCAAATCATAGAGAGGAGCTAACTGCTCTCAGCTGCACTATACCAAATCAAAGCTGAGATGAATAATGAACTTAATTTTCCATAAAGACATTCTGTTTGGCATTTCAGCTAATAAGGTAAGCTAATGGCAATTCTGGGCTCTGGAAAAGAAAATGAATAGTCTCTTTGTGTTTGATTTCTGTGCTAATCCATAATTTTTCTTTTAACATGCTGGAGTGAATTTCATGTTTCACGATGTGTGTGAATTTGGGATGAACAGTTTTATAAAGCGTACCCCCGATGCACCCTTTTTGGTTTATTAGGTTGCTTATGGTACCAGAGGGGCTAAGGGAGAAATCCAGCTTTTTTAGTAAGAATGACATCTCTATAATAATATTTTTATCATCTATAGTGCAAAATGAATTTACTAAAAAAGCAGAATACTTAGACGCAGCAAAGACAGACAAAATTATTTTAGCACTGCTTATTGAATATATTTGGCATGATATATTGTAAATTGATGTTGAATGTGCTCTAGAGAAAGCAGAATGCATACATCATGTTGGTTTCTGCGTCTTTTATTTCTAAGTACATGTTATTCTAGAGAAGGTAGTAATTTTCAATTGCTAAAATTATTCCACAGCTTCGGGGTAGGTGGGTTTTATTTTGTAAGGTTGTATTTTTAAAAGAGCAGCATAATGGTAATGTGGATTTTCGTCATGATTACTTTCTTGATTTACCATGGCTGCAATGACTTCGGTCCATGTGGGAAATGTGATTGTTTATCCACTAAAGTTCATGGGACTAAAAACCATCAGACCTCTCTGAGCCTTTCATTGCTACCTTGGCTACTGTGTATCAAAAATAAGAAGGATGAAACAATTACCTGGTTGGCTTAGCTTTTTGGGATACAGATTTTCGGTGCTTAACAGTGAGATTTTCATTTTAGTCAGTGCCTAGCACAAACTAACGAAAACTTAGCAAGATGGGGAAGAAATGATCACCTTTTCTTTTTTAGAAGACCAACAGAAATGAAGAATACAATTAAGATTTATGTTTTCTGGGCTCACTGCCATGTCACCTGAAAAATCAGAGACTCTATTCTCTCAAAGTAGGTGACCTCAAAAGAGGTTTCCGAAGTCCTATGCAAAACAGCCAAAGGAGGTGGGAAATTTTGGAGAAATGAAAAGGAAATGTTTCTCCCATTCCTACTGTTCCAATCTGCCCATTCTGTTTTTTGCGCGTGGGAAACGGGCTGTGGGCACCAGATATTTTTGTTTTGTGGAAATCTTTAAACATCACAATCAGACTTTTATAGAAAATGAAGAACTTTTCTCCTCCCTCCCTTTAAAATGTTCACGATACCCCTTTTCCCTTGAAGTTTAAGCAGGAGGCTAGGGGGGCGCCTGGGTGGCGCAGTCGGTTAAGCGTCCGACTTCAGCCAGGTCACGATCTTGCGGTCTGTGAGTTCGAGCCCCGCGTCAGGCTCTGGGCTGATGGCTCGGAGCCTGGAGCCTGTTTCCGATTCTGTGTCTCCCTCTCTCTCTGCCCCTCCCCTGTTCATGCTCTGTCTCTCTCTGTCCCAAAAATAAATAAACGTTGAAAAAAAAATTTTTTTTTAAATAAACAGGATGCTAGTTTGCGCACCACTGACTGCTACCAATGACTCGGTCCCCTGACAGATCACCCATGTTCCACCTACAAATTTAGGCATTTCTTTTGAAAAGCCTCTAATTTAGTAAACCTATGAGAAGTCAGAGTGTGGCATTTTAGTCTATCACGGTTCATTTTTCAGAACACCAAGACAGACATATGTTACTCTTCATACTTCAAAGTTTTAAAATATGTTCAATTTCACGGCTATTCTCTATTTGCAGAACTCTGTTGGAAGCCCCAATATGGTGGATTGTTTTGGATTTGTAAGGTGTTCGTTTTCTTTTCTTCTTTTTTCCCTTTCCCTCTCACGCCCCATCCCTCCAGACCATTCTTGGCTGCCCCACGCCCACGCACTGTTTTGCTTCCTTAATTCTGATTCCCCTTCTCCTCAGTTTCACTGGTCCAGAACATCTGCATTGCACTGTGTCTATTTTTTTTTTATTTTTGTTAATGTTTATTTATTTTTTTTTGAGAGAGAGAGCGTGAGCTGGGAGGGCAAAGAGAGAGGGAGACAGAATCCGAAGCAGGCTCCAGGCTCTGAGCTGTCTTCCTAGAGCCTGACGTGGGGCTCAAACTCATGACCTGAGCCAAAGTCGGACGCTTAACCGACTGAGCCACCCAGGCGCCCCACACTGTGTCTATTTTAAAGTTGGAAGAAACAAACCAGAAAGCAAACTTTTGTAACCACCAAGTTGTTGTTTTCTAGTCCCTGTCATTTGTAAACTAAGAAAACCTTCATACCAGCACACTTGTTTATCTCCTATTGCTGTCTAAAACCAACCTGATGGTGAAAATGTGCAAGGCTTTTCGACTAGCATCCTGTCCAGGATTCCTTTTTCCACAGTGGTCAGCCCACTCGTGCTTCAAGATGAGATGCAAAGTTGTTAGTCCTTTCAGACATTCTTAGCGATGCCAACTGCAAGGCATGTGTTATTTACAGGCTCACGTGTTAACTCTCTGTGCTTGTTAATTTATTAGGGAGAAAATCTAGCGCAAACAGCACTACCACCTTCCCTACACTCACGCACACACGCGCGTGCGCATACACTTAGCAAAGACGGCAGAGCAGCTATCTACCAGGGACGCTAGTAACTGAAGCAGTGGCATTGTCACAGATGGCCCCCATCATAAGAAGTTCTTGGCACTGTGGCAAGGAAGCCTGAGCAGGAGGCAGCAAACAGATTTGTTCCCAAATACACGTGAAACCCATTCTTGGGGACGATCAGGATTAAGTGGAGGAGGAGCAAAGACGAGAGAGGACTAAAATATCACCAGACTTGGTTATTAATTGTTAACCTTACCGCATTTATGCTCACAGGCTGGGGGACCCCAGGATATCTGTGTTATAAAAAATAAAGGCATTACTCCAGACCTATCATCTCTAAAACTGGGCTCAGTATCTTTCCTACAAGCCTCCTTATTCTGTGTTTCCTACCCCTGTAAATAGCACCACTATCTACCCATTATTTTCAACCCAGAAACACGGGGGGAAACTTTGATTTTTTTTTCCCTCTACCTCACCCCCACATCTCGGAGGCAGGCTCACAAAAGTCGGTTCAATGAATGAATGAATGGGTGGTTGGATTCATCCCCAAGTCCCGTGAATTTAATTTCTATTCACTTCTCTCCATTCTCTCTGCCACTATCCTAGTTAAATCATTATCGTTTCTCACCTAGATGATTACAAATACCTCCTAAGTGGTCTTCCCACCTCTGGTTTTCCATTAATCTAGTCATTTGTATACTATAGCTCACATAATCTTTCTAAAATGCAAAAAGAATCACTGAATCTTCTGCTTATCAATCTTCAGTGGGTCCTCCTTACCCTTGGGACAAAAAGTCCACCTCCTTACCATGACTTCCAGGGTGTGACGTAATCAGGGAACTTTTTCCTTCACAGCCTCTCTTCTTCATATTCCCTGTGTTTTTGCACTTCAGTCCCCCCTGAACTACTTTTAACTTTCTCATAGGTGCTGTGTTGTCCTGCTCAGGGCCTTTGCACGAGCTGCTTCCTCTTTGGTCTCTTCTATCCATCCAGCTCAAACTCCTTTCTTCTCTACTCAGCCCCTTTTCAACTTTCTCGTCTGGTCTGAGACAGCACTTCCTCCAGGAAGCCCTTTCTGACTGGCCAGATTTGAGCCCACCCCCCTCTCCCCATCATTCTCACAGCGTTATTTCCGTACCATGCTTCTGCTATTTTATGCCAGATTGCCTATTCCGCTAGCCTATCGGGTCCGTGAAGGTAGATAGCCAGTCTCTTAGTCACATCTGTGGCCACGAACAAGTGAAAGTAAATTCCATGTGAACACATGAATAAATACTTGGACTCCTCAACAAGTTTTATTACCCTTTGTTCTGATGAGGATGCAGAAACCGAATGCAGTGTTTCTTTGTTACCCATTCCTACCAAGTCCTGTGCTACAGCAGTTCACATAAATTCTTCCATCTTCTCGTTCTTATTCCCATTTTATAAATGAGGCCACTGAGGCTTAAGTTGCCATAAATAACCCTGATATTAAGGCATGGGCCGCTCATTGTGATGCTAGGGGTCAGCCCTTTCTATTCTCCACATGGCCCACTACATCCATAGGATGAGAAAACATCATAATCTTAAAAATAACTAATAGAATAGGGGTGCCTGGGTGGCGCAGTCGGTTAAGCGTCCGACTTCAGCCAGGTCACGATCTCGCGGTCCGTGAGTTCGAGCCCCGCGTCGGGCTCTGGGCTGATGGCTCAGAGCCTGGAGCCTGTTTCCGATTCTGTGTCTCCCTCTCTCTCTGCCCCTCCCTCATTCATGCTCTGTCTCTCTCTGTCCCAAAAATAAATAAAAAGTTGGAAAAAAAATTAAAAAAAAAAAAAACTAATAGAATAAAGGGCGCCTGGGTGGCTCAGTCGGTTAAGTGTCCAACTTTGACTCAGGTCATGATCTCACCGTTCGTGAGTTCGAGCCCCGCAGCGGGCTCTGTGCTGACAGCTCGGAGTCTGGAACCTGCTTCGGATTCTGTGACTCCCTCTCTGCCCCTCCCCCCCACCCCTGCCCATCTCTCTCAAAACTAAATAAAAACATTTTAAAATGTTTTTTAAATGAATAATAGATTGATCACTGGATTTTTGACCTCCAGTCGTCTGCTCTGAATGTAGATTTTCCTTATTGTTAATCTGAAAGTACCTTTCTTTGTGCCATATTCTTTATTCTCAAGGTTTTTTCTGCAGGCCCTCTGTCTACAGCATTTTCTGCCTTTCTTGCTCTCTCCATAGTGAGAGTCACTGGACCTCTCATTTCTGTTTCATTTCCATTTGTCCTTTTTTTTGGGGGGGGGCTACTTCAATACTTTTATTAAAGGTCATAAAAGTATCCAAGAAGATCAATAAATGTGATACAATGATATATATCCTAATATGAAGAACTTCCTTTCAGTACCTTGCTTTGCTTCACAATAGTCTATTGTCCTTTTCAGCACGGATTCCCCCCCCCCCCACCCCAGTCCTGCTCCCTGATTACTCTCTCCAGAGCACTTTTGCCTGAGCTCAGTTATTCCTTAATGTTTGTCAGCCGCAGCCTGATGTCAGACTACCTACGAGGCTTCCGCTGGCCTTTCATGGGAAAAGCAAATTACTGCTTGTTACCCACCCAGCTGCTTAATTAGCAGTATTCTCTGTGGAAGAAACATCTAGAAGTACAGCTAGAGAGGGAACATATACCGCGGCGTCTGGGAAATGATCCATGTTGTGCTGACCATGACAGCCTGTGGTCCCCGAGATCCAACACCCGGATGCCCAGTCACAGAATGGGAGAGACGATAAAGCAGTGTGTGCACAGCAAATGCTTTCACATTGGACAGACCTCGGTATGAATCCTCTTTCTACCGTGTTTCTATCCGGTAGCCGAACTTTCCTGTGCCTCAGTTCCTTCATCTGTAAGACAGAGGTCATAATGGTGTCCACTCAGCAGAGTAAAATCTCACCATGATGACAGTGTTGGTGGTTGACATAGATAGATGGAAAAATAGCCCAGATATGCCCATGTCTTAGTCCCAGGAAATTGTGGCTGTTACCTTATGTGGCAAATGTGACTTTACAGATGTGATTAGTCAAGGATGTTCAGAAGTGGAGATTATCCTGGGCTATCTGGGTGGGCCCTAAGTGGAGTCACGAGCGTCCTTGTAAGAGAGAGGCAGACAGAGATCTGAATGCAGAAGAAGGCCATGTGGCCGTGGAAGCAGAAGAGAGATTTAAAGATGCTCTGATGCTGGTTTTGAAGACAGAGGGCAGTGCCTTGAGCTGAGCAATACAAGGAACGCAGCCCTAGAAGATGGAAAGGCAAGGAAAGGGATTCTCCCCTAGAGCTGCCGGAGGGAGCTCAGCCCCGCCCAGAACCTGGTCTCCACTCAGCTCTGGCTCCAGAGCTGTTAGAGAATAAATGCGAGTGAGTCGTTTTAAGCCACTGAGCTTGGGATCATTTGAAACAGCAGCCTCAGGAAACTAACACAATGGTGATATTTTGGGAAATGCAAGATGACTCCGAGTGAGCTGATAACATAACAAAAGTGACATTATGAAGGCTGATGATGGGGTGGAGAGGCCCTCTAGTTTGAAAGGTATGGTGGGAGGTATCACGGCGCCTGCTGTGTGTTAGAGGGAGACCAGAAGTAAAAGGGCAAAGGGTGAAGCCATGTGCAGGGATTTTAGACGCAAACAGAAGCACGGAGAAGGGAGGGCTGGACGGTGACTGAGGGTGTGATGTGACAGGGAGGGTAGGGGAGCAGATGGGGTTCGGGAAAGAGTGATCAGTTACGAAGAAAGGCTGGCTTGGGGAATTTCCCTGGGCAGCGAGGATGCTGAGGAAGTGTGGATTTTAGAAGAGAGGACCTGTGTCCCCTAAACAAAAGGAGCCATTTTCTATTATTCTCAGTGCCATATTACTGATAGAAAAAGACACTCCCAGGAAAGGGATTCTGAAAAAAGATTTGTGGTGCTTTAAGCCAAGTCAAGACTATTAGCAGGAGACTGAGTGCCTTCGACTTCGTCTATTTCTAGCACTACCCAGAGAGGTGTAGGCTGAAGCGAAGTTAGTTTCATTTGAAATCTCCACGTGTTGTACATAATTTGGTATTTCCTACAGAACACATTGTGCCTTTTCACACAGCCATGCCTCCACGCATGCTAGCTCTCCTCTCCTGTCCTAGCCTCCGCTGCCTGGACCCAGCTGGCAAAGTCTTGCCCATCCTTCCAGCCTCGAGTCAAGTATGAACTCCTTGAACCAGCTTCCAGGCTAACTGCACTGGCTAGTTCCTATTCGCTAGCAGTTTCGGCACTTCATTGTCACCACACTTAAATGATTGCTGCTCCCTCCCCTCCACTAAGTTCACCTTTCCCTCCTCATTCGACAGAGAGGTCCCTGGGGGCAAATACCAGTCTGTGGTGAACACTTCTGCACCCCCAGGCTTGGCATGCAGGAAGCATTCAATAAATGCGAATGGTTGCTAAGAAAGTAGATCTTAAATGTTCTCAGCACAAAAAAGGTTGGGGGGGGTTGGTGGTATGTTTAATCAACAGAATGAGGTATTCGCTAAAACTATGCTGGTAATCATTTTGCAGCATATATCAAACCAATACGTTGTATACCTTAAACTTACACGATGTTATATATCAATTATATCTCAAGAAAGGTAGAAACAGGAAAAAAGAAGATTTGAGGGGGCTTCAAGAACAAAAAAATAAATATGAACAGATGGATGGATGAATTGATTCACTAATTGTACCTTATGCGCAGACTTATCATGGGGTAAAGAAAAAAAAAAAAGGTTATGCAGCCCAGAGCCAGTGTCTAAAGAAAATAAGGCCTTCCATCCAATTCTCTTCAAAGTAAGAAATCATAAAAGTAAATAGCACCAGAACTCCTTCGTGCATGATACACGTGTTAATTGCATTATCATCTGTTGTATAGTTCAAATGACAATTCAATATCTGGTCTAGAATTTAAGAACAGATTTTCTTCACCTTCCAGATCTGATCTGCCATCTCCTTTATGACATTTTTTTAAATCAAGGCAGACTATAAAAGGAAAATAAAGTACCATGTTAAATGCACACAAATTTAGGGGCGCCTACGTGGCTCAGTTGGTTAAGCGTCCGACTTCAGCTCAGGTCACGATCTCGCGGTCCATGAGTTCGAGCCCCGCGTCAGACTCTGGGCTGATGGCTCGGAGCCTGGAGCCTGCTTCCGATTCTCTGCCCCTCCCCCGTTCATGCTCTGTCTCTCTCTGACTCAAAAATAAATAAACGTTAAAAAAAAATTTTTTTTAAATGCACACTAATTTATTTTGAAGCAAGGTTTTTTATTAAACCACAGGTTGATTTTTACCTAGTGTCTTTCACATTTGAGAGCAAATTGTCTAAAATTCACAATTGTTTTCTTAAAAAAGATAAATTTGTCATGTGCCATGGATGCTATTACTTACAGATGCTACTATTATCTTTTTATTACAAAAATAAAGTGAGAGCAGTAGTGAAACGTGTCACAATCACATGTGGAATAAAATGATCTTATGAGAATTAAATACATCACTAATAAATTGTCAAGTGATTAAGTATGCACGGCATCTCCCTACAATAAGCATGCAACTCAGAAGGCCCAATTAGTATGCCCAAGTCTCAGGGACAAATCGTAAAC
Organism: Prionailurus viverrinus; assembly: GCF_022837055.1. Taxonomy (NCBI): domain Eukaryota; kingdom Metazoa; phylum Chordata; class Mammalia; order Carnivora; family Felidae; genus Prionailurus; species Prionailurus viverrinus. The sequence continues at coordinate 41,459,531 of NC_062572.1, forward strand.
TACTTTATCTTCGTCCTACATCCATCTGAATATTTAGTAAAGTTAGAATTGCGTAGTTAACCTGGCTCTGAGTTTACTCTTTACTCTGAACAACAAAGTTGCGGCTCGCTACCAAACAGGGTAACTCTGGGGGAAGGTGAAATCCTACACTTCCCGTACACATCCATGTGGACTTCCCGTGGGTGGAAGGCACAGTGTCAGACATCACAGGCAACACAAATGCGTGTCCCGACCATGCCCACTTTGCAACTGCTGGGCAGTTCTAGTCGTATTTGCTTACAAACCACACAATGGGCTATTTCGTAACAATCGAAAGACCCTGATCAGCGGGACCGAAACTGATGAATTGCTAAAAAAAAAAAAAAAAAAAAAAAAAAAAAAAAAAAAAGTTGCCTTGAGAAAAAGAACAACTAGCATTTTAGGATTTCCTTATGTAAAGTCGACTAGTTGTATTTTTGCTGGCTTTCGCTACACTAGAATCAAGCCCTCTGCTTCTGGAAGGAGAGTGATTTTGTTGTGCTAGGGCACCAGGAAAACTCAGTTGTTTTACCCATTCACTGAAGCTTTCTAGCTGCAGATGGGTGGCCATTATTTCTGCCTTTTGCCTCTTTACCTCCTCAGTTTTAATTCCATGGCTCTGTCCCAGGCTACATTGTTTTTCAATTGCTAAGAAATTAGATATCATCAGCTAGTAATGTGCCGGTTAAAAACTTTTTTTTTGTCTCTTTTCCAAACTGTCATGGAACGTAGAAAGAAGAAAAAGTTGTTAGTACTTGCTGCATTCCTCACTGCACATAACTTTGATAATCCAGGGTACTTTGCTCTCTTAAAATGAAATTATAAATGATATTTAATGGTTTTTAAAAGTTTGATATCTAATGCTTTTTAAAAGTTTAACAAAACTGTTAAAGTTTTATTAATAAAGAGGAAACATTTGGGGGCGCCTGGGTGGCTCAGTCAGTTAAGGGTCCAACTCTTGATTGCAACTGGGGTCATGATCTTTTCGTGAGTTTTAGCCCCACATCAGACTCTGTGCTGACGGCATGGAGCCTGCCTGGGATTCTCTCTCTCTCCCCTTCTCTGTGCCTCTCTTTCTCTCTCTCTCTCATTTTCTCTCTCTCTCTCTCTCAAAATAAATAAATAAACTTGAAAAGAAAAAAAAAAACAAAGAAACATTTCTATAAAGTATAAGATTAATAATGTCCATTGCAGGGGAGGGAAAAAAAAAATAATGCCCATTGCTTGCCAAAATTAATATATTCATGTCAGAGTCAAAAGTCACATACAAATAGAGTTGAGAAGAGTCATAAGAGGGAATATACTTAAATTTCACCATATGTCTAAGTGCTTCATTTTTATAGAAAAGAAATAAACACTCTAAGTTATTGAAGAGGGAGAGCTAATTCATTATACTGGAGGTTTAAACATAAAAGGGAAGGAAGAAAGAAAATAACATATGCTTGGATTCCAAAACCCTGTTACATCATAACACCCAAAATTGGAGAGAAGATGGAAAACATATCTTGCAAGCCTCGTCCACATGTTTGGCACCCCCTCACAAAACCCCTGTGCCATTTTATTAACACACTTTTTCACATGTAGCAGTTGGATCTAATGAGAGGCTGAACCTTGCCTTTGTGGTAGAAATTGATTTATTTTTCCCCTTCATTCTGAGTTCTCCGGGAGCCCGCCCCAGGCCTTCGAGAGCCTGCTTCATTGTTCGTCATTAGTATTTATCACTTTTACAGAATGCCACGGGGTGCTCAGAACTCTAGCGTGCTATTCAAAAGAAAACACAAAATCCCTGCTCTTGGGGGTGGGGGTGGGGTGGGGGGGAAACCATTCAAAGCATTCCCGGAATCTAAGAAAAGGAAAATACAATCGTGATGAAACAATGTGTCCAGTAGGAGAGCCATGCAGGCTACCTTTGAGAGGTACATTCCAAGGGGAGAGGGAAGAATGTGTGGTTGAGGACTCTCTCCTTCTTAATCTGACCGCCCTCTGCGATGACTTCTGGTCAGTGCGCCAGCTCAGAGCAGGAGCAGGTGGCAAGCCCGAAATGGAGCAAGCCAGGTATTCAAGTCACATAACAGGAGGGGCGAAAAAGTGCAATGCCTCCTCGGTGGGCCGGCACCACTCACCTGCCATCTGTGTGACAGCATTCAGAGTCGGGAGGGTGCTTGAGAAGGGAAGAAAGAGAATCTAATCCCACTACCTTTTACGAGTACTCAGAGAAAACATCTATAAAAACTGAGGATAAAAATGTTGCATAGTGATGTGCTCTCGCACAGACCTGATTTCCTCTTTCATATCACCCAATAAATGCAATTTCCTCCTAAAGTGTATTTTTTTTAATAAAGAAAATCAGTAGGATTCTACGATAGGTATATTTTTCTGGGAGGGAAAGTGATGCATTTGGTTTCATTTCCTCCTGGTGTCGTAATCCTTTGCCATCAGCAATGCTACCAAGATTGGAACACTGATTTTAATATTTCGTACTTTAATTGACTGTAGTTCTCCCGTATATCTACTCAGTTTGAAATTTTGGATGACAGTATGTTTTCAGCTCAACCTATTTTAATTCTTATTCTAGATTCTGTGGAATCATATGACAGCAGGGTTAAGGCTGATATTAACCACTTCTTATTTTTGGCAGGTTGGTATAAACATTATTAAATAGGTCTATAAAGTCAGGTAAAATATGCTCATGCCTGCCACGTAGCATACACCCAATAAATAGCTTATGAAGGAAAGGTGGGGGAAAGTACATAATTAGAAGGGTGAACGAAGAGAAAATTCTCCATATGCAATTACAAGAAACTCCTTCTGTCCAGGTTTAGGTTTCCATTAAATTCACTACAGTCACCAAAAAGTAAAACTCAAGTGAGATGCCCTTATACATCCGGCGATGGCGATTGGTTCCAAAAGTGCTAGAGTTTGTAGGTTAGAAAGAATAATTTATGTGAAGTCCTCCTGACATAAAACTTGCCTTTCTTATATAACATAAATGGTAAATGTGGCATTAGAGTTCTGCTTCTTTCTCCAAAGGGTATTTTTTAAAAAGCACCCACAAATGTCATCCCATCTATTTTTAAGCAGAGCGCTGCCGGGGAACCAGCTGAATCGTGTAAACCCAATGGGAAAATTCTACGTTTAAATAAGCTATTCTACCTCATTGAAAATAAGTGGTGCAGACTGACACAGAACATATGGGTTTTTGCATACAGTTACGTGTAAGTGTTCTTAACTTTGAATATAAAATCCCAGCCCAAGCTGGAAAACAGGAAAGCAAAATATATTCTTTAGTAATGGCTCTTTAACGATTCCAACTTCTGATTCTCCCACCCAACTTGTATCAATTTCCAGTGACAACCTATTCCTTGGGTTTTCTTTGCAAGTGTCAGAGCAATATTTGTAGATTGAGACAATGTAACTACAATAGAAATTCTACAAGAGAGACCTACACTAGCTGTAAATTTGGGGGGGGTTCATAGATTTCATTTTTTAATGGATTTGGGGTTTTTCCACAAATTTCTTAATAAACATTATATATGTTAATTCTGAAAAAAAAATACAAACAGTACAAAATGATATAGAGTTAGAAGGAAAAGCCCCGTTTCCCAATCTCCCCATGCCTACTTCCTAAAGACAACCATGACTATTATCATTTTAACATTTTCCTTCTGACATTTGATGCATGTATCCAAACACAAAAATATACGTGTATATGTATATATACACAACATATATGCGCATTTATTTTCTTTCTTTTTAACGAACTGTATGATACTGTAAGTTAATATTCAGCGTTTGACTGTTTTAACTTTATAATTGTGTTGGTCTTCTTTTCACGGCAGTATATAGAGATCAACTCGTTCTCTTTTTCTTTCTTTTCAGACTTTTATTTAAATTCCAGTTAGTTAACCTACGGTGCAATATTGGTTTCGGGAGTAGAACCCAGTGATCCATCACTTACATACAACACCCAGTGCTCATCCCAACAAGTGCCCTCCTAACGCCCATCACTTATTTAGCCCATCCCCCACCCACCTCCCTCCATTAACTGTCAGTTTATTCTTTTTCTTTATGTTTATTTATTTATTTTTGAGAGAGAGAGAGAACTAGAGCACATGCATGAGTGGGGGAGGGGCACAGAGAGAAGGAGACACAGAATCCCAAGCAGGGTTCGGGCTGTCAGCACAGAACCTGACCCGGGGCTCGAACTCTCAAAATGTGAGATCACGACCTGAGCTAAAATCGAGAGTCAAGCACTTAACCAACTGAGCCATCCAGGTACTCCATCCTTATCTTTAAGCATCTCTCATGATTTGTTTCCCCCTCTCTCTCTTTTTCCTCCACTGCCCATATATTCATCTATTTTGTTTCTTAAGTTCTACATACGAGTGAAATCATATGGTATTTGTCTTTCTCTGGCTGACTTATTTCACTTAGCATAATACACTCTAGCTCCAGCCATGTCGTTGCAAATGGCAAGATTTCATTCTTTTTGATTGCCAAGTAATACTCCATTGCATATACATACATATATATATGTATGTATAGATATAGATATAGATATCTATCTATATCTTTGTATATATCTATCTATATGTATATATATGTGTGTGTGTATACATACATATATATACATGTATACATATCTATCTATATGTATAGATAGATACATGTATATCTATCTATACATATAGATAGATATATCTATACACATAGATAGATATATCTATACATATAGATAGATATATCTATATATATCACATCTTCTTTATCCATTCATTAGTCAATGGACATTTGGGTTCTCTCCATAGTTTGGCTGTGGTTAATAATTCTGCTAGAAACATTGGAGTGCATGTACCCCTTCAAATATGTACTTTTATACCCTTTAGATACCTCATTCTTCTTAATAACTGTAAAATTCTTCATTATATGGGAGTATTCATTCCTTTAGCAAATGTTTAATGCTCATCTACCATGTGTCAGGCACACTTTCAGACACTAGGCATACAAAATTGAGTAAGACAAAATCCCTGCTTCATGAAAAAAACATTCTACTATATTTTAACATTTGAGGAACTAGAATGTTAACAATACATATTGAGCACCATTAGTCACTATCACGTTTGTGGCTTTTACAAACAGTGCTGTAATAAGTCACCCAGTAAATAAATCTTGATGCTAATTTATCAGTTGAGTAAATTGCAGATGTTATTTTTATTCATTCAGTCTCTCAGTCAATTCTTTCTTCATATTATCAACTTCTCCAGGAATGGGTTGTGACTTTTTCATTGTTAATTAAATTAATGCAGGAATAGAATTTTTATACTTAGGGACTCTACCTTTGTAAATCTACCTCCTCAAGTAACTTAATAAAGATGTTAAAATTTATCTGAAGTGAATCCTTCTGAACCAGCCTATGATAATGCTCTGAAGGGGAATTAGGTCAAATGAGCCAGTTTCTCTCCATTTTTATTGATCATATGTGCTAGAAACTTCTGATTTAAATATTTCACGATAACCAAATACCTTCCGGACACAATTTTTATGTCTCCTTTTGGTTTCTGTGTAGCATAAGAACAAAGGAAAGATGTCTTTGTAAATCAAACAAAACAAATAAATAGATTTCTCCATTCGTAGAAAAGTATGCTTTCTACAAAATTGGGCAAAAAAAATCAATTTCTATTTCTCTGATTCTCATTCAAAAACCTATCCCTGAGTTTCTATTGTCTTTATGCCCCATATATTTATTACAATTGAAATCAGGTCAAAATTTACATCTAGGAGTGCCTCAGACAAGAAGAGAAGGAACGCCAATTGCCAGATAGTGGGTGCACCAGGGAGAAAGTAGCCTCACCCCTTCTATCTCGGCGGTTGGAGGGGAGGGTTCCCCATTTCCTGCCTCCTACTCCACGATATCCTACCCACCCGCAGAAAGTATTCTCTATGTTTCAGACTTCCAGTGACATCAAAGACATTTGACCAGTTTGGGTAGACACTAGGAAGCCACTTAAATTTTTTTTTTTTCTAAGAACTATGTCCTCCTAGGAAAAAAAGTTCTCTGTGGACTTCTGACACAAAACGGTTGGTTTTGTTTTGTTTGGTTTCATTTTCTGGCTGTTATCCAAATCTGTCTCAGGGAAAACAAAAATAATTCCTTTTCGTCAAATGGGATATCATAAATGGAGCTTAATTTAATGCTCTTCTATTAATTCAAAATTTTTACTCTGCACAAACAATTGAAAACTTGAGTGGGAGGCTAAGCGCCCACTCATCCAGCTGTAGTGAGGAGTGTATGAATTGTGTATGAATTGAGCAATCCATATGCATTGTTACTAGGGGGAGCATGAATAGTTGAAGAAACTGAATCAGGTCAGTTTGACTTATAACCGGAAAGGTAGAGGAAGAAAAAAAAAAAAAAAGACCCCAAACAACCTTTCTCAAAGTAAATTTATCTGTGGTATTAACGTCTATAGGTAATTCACAACTCCCGTTACAGGCAAAACGGCATCCTTGAATCTGAAATATGCGTATGTGTTCATGTGCGCGTGAGAGAGGAAATACTGAAGACGGAGTTCCCGTCAATATTTGGCAGTAGAGGGAATAAGGGGGTGTGCGTGCCATTTCGCAAAGATTCTTTTACATCCAAAGATGATCATTTACTCTCTTGACTAAGACATTCTTACCTCATTACAGTTTTTTCTGAGAAAGGTTGGCATGATCTGGGTTTATGATATGAAATGCAAGCCGTGTGACACATACCTATCTTTAGAGATCGATGCCACCTTCGTTGCTCTATTACGGTCTTTCATTTGCACAGATTCCTGGGGTCAAACACGTAATGACATAGGCTTGACACAAAGAGGGAGCTCCCAGAGACTGTTCTGTTATGGTTCTTCCCTTCTACACATAAAGGCCACCCTCCATTTGTCCTCTGCATATCCAGATAGGGAGATCAAGATAGTGTTACCAATCGTGAAAAGCCCTCGTACAGATTAACCATCTTTCATTTTGTTGAGTCCAACGGATGGATAAATAGTTGCAATGTAATGGAGCTGAAACACAGGTCCGAGAGAGAAGAGAGCTGAATTCTAGCTCAATTCTGCCACTTAGTAGCCATATAAACTGTAGTTTACATTCTAGGTGTCAGTTTCTTTGTGTGTTAATGATGATATTTATCAAAACATGATTTGAATAGGTGCCCGTCTAAAGAAAAGGAATAGAATTGGAAAAACCGAGTGTTACGCTCAGGTTTCCTTATTGGCAGACATCCTGTCATCTTTACGATGCTGATATGGACAACAACTCTCTAAGAGAACGATACAGGATAGAGCATGTCCTGAAACCCTTCTATCTTGAAACCTTCTTCCATGAGGCACATCTGTGGATGAGTGATCCATGGAGTGTGTTTTCGAATATACTGGGTAAGATGGCAATTTTAGGATTCTGCTTCTCTGGTCCTGCCACGATCTGGTGATGGGGCTGTGTGGGCCTAGTGGCATTCCACTGACCCTGCTGTGGAATGTGGTTGTGGTTCCCTGGAGACCTTCACAGAAAAAAATCCAACTTCAGCTCCCTGGAGGCCACCAAGGCCTCCCCTCTGGAGGCTGGTCATATGTCCACCCCCTGCCAAATCTACTACAGATACTATGCCCACCCCCATCAGCTTCTTCATGGGCAGGACCCCTCCTGACATGTTACGTTGAGGTCCCTCTTACTTGCCCACGTTGGATGCCATGTTTCTTCCCCACCATTGGTGGAATAAAATCCAAGACTAAAGACCCCCACACTTACCTCTTAACCAATGAATAAATCAGGTGTAACTCAGTAATATAACAAAAGATTTCAGAGCACTTTTATTTTATCTTGTTTTCCTATATCTTATTTGGATTATTTCGTATATCTTATCTCCTATATCCGCTTGGAACTGGGTACGGAGACAGGAATAAGACATAGTTTCTGCTAGATGAATATCATCCCTCCTCTCAAGTTGCTTGCAGATTGGTGGGTGAGACAGCTTTGTCAATAAATGGTCCTAAAATATTGTGATAGTTCTACATTAGTAGTATGTGCAGGTTGTTACAGTAAATTTTTTTTTTTTTTTTTAGGTTAGCTATATAACTGTTTGACTAAGACAGGTCATGGAGGAATTCCTGGCCTTTTAGAATGTAGAGGGTTTAAATAAAAGATCTGAAGCTGTGATTTATTTCATGCGGAGTGACGTTTCAGGTGACTAGATTTTCCTGTTCGCTTGCCAGCAAGAATCAAACGTTTTGTAAACGGCTTCCCTGCTCTTAAAAGCCTGTCAATTAAATTCATGTGTCCAGTGCTCTGCTGGGCACTGGATGCGAAGCTGGCAGAGCGGAGTTTCACTCTCCTTGGATGGCCTTTGTGGACCTTCTGAACAGCTCATCAGGGAGCTGGTGTTTACACTTAGGTCTTTGACCCAAACTGACTCCTTAGAAGAATGCACGGAGCACACACGGCTCATAACCGAAGAGAATCTATATAACGATGAGCACTGCGGTGACCCTTTTTGCCTCTGGGGTCCTGCGCCCACCACCCCAGAGGCTGCCACTTGAGGCCCCAACGGTGACGGTTAGTTCTGTGTGGCCACCTGGCCAGGCCAGAGTGCTCAACTATTTCATCAAACACTAACCTAGATGTCACTATGAAGGAATTTTGTAGATACGGCTAACATGTACCATCAGTTGACTGTAAGGAAAGATTAACGCTGATGATGTGGGTGGGCTTCCTCCAATCAGTTAGTTCAAAGGCCTGAGAACAAAGCTGAGGCTTCCCTGAGCACAAGAAATTCTGCCTCAAGGCTCAGCTCCTGCCTGACTTTGCAGCCCCCCAGCCTGCCCTAAGGATTTCACACCTGTTGCCCCCCTACAACCACGTAAGCGAACTCCTCAAAACAAACCTCTGTTTTTTTCTGTTCTGCTCTGAGAACCTTGTGGTTGACCCACCGTCCCTTACATGCCAGCCTCTGGGCCGACCCCGGAGATTTTCCCAAGTGCACTCTCTTCCCCATCCGAAGCCCCTTCCCACCCCTAGGCTGAAAAGGCCTTGAAACTATTACATATTCTATTACAATTCATCTCTGTTATGAATTAAATAGGCTGTTAAAAGGTGTTACGTTCATTGGACTGAAATCACATGTCTGGGAAGTAGCAGTCAAATTAGAATCCAGGTTTGCCTGATCCCAAACTCTATACTATATTCATTGCACCATGCTCCTCCCCTATAAGAGAATAACTACCTGGGTAAGAATTACCTGGTAGGAAAATATTCCATTTTTTTCTGTGCCACTTTTGTATGTGGTAGGCTTTAAACATTACCTAAATGAGAGATGTGTCATACTGACATCAAATATCTTATAAATTAGATTAAAAAGACAGGATTGTTCTAAGGTGAATGGAAGCCTTTTTAAAATTTATTTATTTATTTATTTATTTATTTATTTATTTATTTATTTATTTTAGCTTTTAAAAATGTTTTGAACCCCACCGCTCCTGGCCCTCGGAGGCTGATACATCAACAACATGCAACGCATTTCAACCATCAGGCTGCCTTGATCTGGCTTTGCAGAGGTGGTCCTGACCTATCTGATGGACTCTTTCCATCTACTTAGGCACCCCTGACCCTAGCCAGTGCACTCTCTGACTCTCGGCTACACAGGGACCCAGTCAAAAAAAGGACGTTCCCATCATCCTCATTCTGAAGTTAGAGAGCTTTTAAGAAAGATTCTTGTACAAATTTTCAGTCAGTGAAAGTAAAGATAACTAAGAGTCAGAGAGCTCAACTCTAGACGTATTACTTTAGGGTCTCAAAGCTGTCCATTCAACAAACGCATATTAAACATTTACTTCATAGGAGGCACTTTGGGAGAAACAAAGATGAATCACATTGCCCTATGATTAATAATGAACGTGGCAGTTGTTCTGTGCCGGACGTTCTAAAAACAGTGCTTTTCACACCAATGAAAGCAACCAATTAGTGGCTAGTGAAATCAATTCAGTGGGTCACAAACAACATTAGTTTTAATTAAATAGAATACAATAGAAGAGAATAGGAAAGAAGATAGAGTACATGGCACACAGAGAGGTTAAGTCTTTCTTTCTTTTAGTTGTATATGTGCATATACTGGTTTCTAAAGGCAGATGTATTTCTTACCATGAAAGGTAGTCAAAAACCATTTAAAAGCTACAGAGAGAGAGAGAGAGAGAGAGAGAGAGAAGAAAACATAAGCTTTGCTCTCAAGAAGCTTGCATCTTGCGGGGAAGACAAAGGTAATTAATGAACAGCAGAACCCTTCGTCTAAAGCAGCCGATGACTAAGGGGTACAATGAATGTTGCTGATTTAGTGTTCCTATGAGATTTAGGCCAGGCAAAACTCACCGTGACAGCTCATTACTTCTTCCTCCTTGAAAAATTCCTCACTTGGCTTCCAGGACAACATACCTCGCTGATCTTTGTCATATTCCCTTGCCTATTCCTCCTTAGCTCCCCATCTCCTGTGGTTGGGTCCATGCCAGATGGGCACAGCTCTTGGACCACTTTTCTCTACTACCAACACTAACTTCTTAGGTCACTCAGTCATTATCTGAGCTTTAAATATCATGTGAGTGCCCACGTTTGTTTTTGTGGCCCAGATGGCCTGAACTCCCAGACTTGCATATCCAGGGCCCTATTCAACCTCTCTACTTGGAGGTCTCATGGGCATCTCACACAGAATATGTCCCACAGTAAGTTCCTAATCTTTGTCACCCAAGTCCGCACCTCCCTTGGGTTTTTCTCATCACAGCTAATGGGAATTCAATTTTTCCATCTGGTTAGGCCAAAAATCCTGGCATAGTTTTTGACTCTCCTGTTTCTCTCAATTTCCACGTCCAAATCATCATTGAGAAGCCTCTGGGCTCTATCTTCTCCTCACCTCCTCGGCTACCACTATTTCTCACCTTCAGCTCTCATCTGGTTTAGTGCATGAGCCTCCAGATTCTTCCCTGGAGTCTACCTTATCCCCTCTAGCAACCTCAACTCAGCAAGTCGAATGATCCCTTTATTTATTTTTTTTAAGTAGGTTCCACACCCAGTGTGGAGCTTGAACTCATGATCCAGAGATCAAGAGTCCCATGCTCTACCAACTGAGTCAGCCGGGTACCCCACCAAGTGATCCTTTTAAACCAGGACTTCTGGTATCTCTCATCAGAACCTCCAATCTCTTCCCATCTCAAGGAGTAAATGCCACAGTGCTTACAATGGCCTGTGAAGCCCAGTGATCTGGACCCCATGCCCACCCATCACCCCTCTTGTTCTCACTTGCTATCTCCTCTCGCTCTACTTCCCCACCAGCCTCCTCAAGGCAGCGTGGCAGGCAGACCTCCCCAGCGGGACCTTCTCACTCTTCTTTCTGCTCCAAGTACTCACCCTACAGATCTGCAAGCTGACTTCCTCCCCATTCAACCCTCACTCAAGGTCACCTTCTCAGGGAGGCCTCCAGGGGCCATGCTCTGCAGCATGGCAAATGGCACAACTATCCCTCCTCCACATGCACACTCTGCTCCCCTCTCCTGCTTTCCTTTCCTCTATGCCAAAGCTCACTATCTAACGTACATTTTATTCACTGTATTCATGCCTGTCTTCCTCCCTCCCCATTCTACATTGCTGTACACCCAGTACCTAAAGCAGTGCCTACGTTACAGTAATAGGCTCAATAAATGTGCACTGGATAAATGAACAATGGCTTTAAAGTATTTGAAAAAGTCACAAAAGAAATGACACCTTTAACTCCAGCTTAACCACCAAGTCGAAGAAAATAATACCATAATAAAGTTTGGTCTAAGAAACCTCACCTCAAACTCTACAATGAATACTCCCGTTGGGACATTTCCTTTCGATGGAGCCTGAGCTAGTTTAGAAGTACTGGTTCAGATAGCTACTGAATGTGTGATACTCATCTATGTGCATGCTCGTATGGCAAGTTCTGTTAGTTCTGTATCATGTTGCCTAGAGGAAGTGGGTTGAAGTATAGCCTTAAAAGTACAAATCTCCAAAAGGCAATTTCCCCATATGAGATTATTAAATGGAATGTTGTATTACACATGTGCCTAAAGACACCCCAAATATTATTCCAGTCTTTCTAGATGTCAACAACTATGTTCACATAATTTGAAAGAGGATATTTCATTGAATTAGAATGAATGGTGTTCATGAAGGAAAGATTGTATTTTGGTCCATTTGAATACAGTATACTTTTTTTTTAAGTTTATTTATTTATTTTGAGAGAGAGAGAGAGAGAGAGAGAGAGAGAGAGAGAGAGAGAGAATGAACAGGGGAAGGGCAGAGAGACAGGAAGAGGAGAATCCCAAGCAGGCTCCACGCTATCAGTGCAGAGCCAGAGGCAGGGCTTGCACCCATGAACAGTGAGATCATGACCTGAGCTGAGATCAAGAGTCAGACGCTTAACCCACTGAACCACCCAGGTGCCCCTGAATACAGTATACTTTTAGGTGTCATGAATGTAACTTGGAATACAAAGACCAAACAGCACCAAGGTGCACTAGTAATCAGATGATAGTGATTTTTTACAAGAAGGATATTTTGAACTTTTTCTCTTCTCAAATCTATTGTTTTTTTTCTACTATACGCCAAACAGCTAAGTTAATGGTTCACAAGGGTAATAATCTATGAGCTCATTTGAGAAAACTTAGTATCCCAGACTTAATGGTAAACTAAAGGAAAATATTTGCTGAAATCTACTGCAAAAATGTGTAATTTTGAATTAAGTATTAATACTGGAGATGATTGACTTGATATTTTGTGGACTGCAAACTAGCTGTTCCAAGATTATCAGACTTGAAGTTCTAAGGAAAAAAGATCCATAGTCATAAACATTGACAAGCAGTGGGGGCTCAGAACTGCTGAGACACATAGGAGATTTTACCCAACACTGAAGTTCAGTTTTGATGAACTACATTTGGGCTTCTATCTACCTCAAGAGGAAGATCACCAACCTTCTACCCACATCTCTGCTTTTGAGCACCAGGCACAGAATTCTAATTTGCCTCAGGGAATTCAAGTTTTGGAATTATAGCTACAACCATAGGGGATGTAGTGGACAGATGTAATTACGCATGACCACACCACTAACGGGAAAATATGATGGCTCATCTAGCCATTGCAAACCACCAGATATGCCTCCAATATGCCTGAAAGACATGTGAGAAATGAGAGTTGCATTAAAAAATAAGAAAGGGCTCCAGGGGCGCCTGGGTGGCTCAGTCGGTTAAGCGTCCGACTTCGGCTCAGGTCATGATCTCACGGTCCGTGAGTTCGAGCCCCGCGTCAGGCTCTGTGCTGACGGCTCAGAGCCTGAAGCCTATTTCTGATTCTGTGTCTCCCTCTCTCTTTGACCCTTCCCTGTTCATGCTCTGTCTCTCTCTGTCTCAAAAATAAATAAACGTTATAAATAAATAAATAAATAAATAAATAAATAAATAAATAAATAAATAAGAAAGGGCTCCAAACTAGCTCATCTCCTATAAGTCAACGGAAATAAATGTGAGATACTTACTAGAGATGTAAACCTCTGTTGTTTTTAATCTTGCTCTCTTTTAGGATGCTTGTTTTCTTGCTTTTATTTCATGAAAACTAGTAGCCAACTATAACTGCTGGATGACAGGTGTTCTGTGGACATGAGTTTTTCAAGTCTTTTGGTTCTTTCAAGCATCTACCCCTCTCTACTTGTTACGGTTTTCAAAATGTTACAGCGTTATAGCCCCCAGTAGCTTAATGCTTGAGTTTTATGTTTAACGGAAAATTGCTGTTTTGAAACCTACGGACAGCAAAATGATATGATGAAAAGAACATAGAAATTTGAAACAAACCTGCCCTCCAATTCTAGTGTGACTTACCAGCTGTAACATTTAGTGTAAGTTATTTAATAGCACCGAGTCTCAATTTTCTCATCTTTGCAATGGGATTAATAACAACAGAGGGTTTTGTATTGTATGAGGTAATATTTGCGTGTTGGGATTATACAATGGCCACTAGCAGGCCCCAAGGCTAGCTACTTCACTGTGGATGTGCTGAATGAGAGAGGAAATATCTTTGACCCAGCATTCCAAGCAATGGTCGAGACGCTTGCTCACCGAATAGGCTTAGATCACGCTCTCAGCCTCAAGCCAAGCAGGGAATGTGATATGCTAATTGGCTTAGCCAATCCTCAAGTGCAGTTCCTTCTGGGGTGGAAGGGTTCTCCAGAGCAGAATCATGGGGTTGTAACTACAAGAGCCAGAAGTAGAACCAGGGCAGCAAAACCCACAGATGTCCACCACCATCAAAATAAAGGGGGGGACGATGAAGAAAATTAATTTTCCTCCCCTGTCCTGAAATTACATCAGAATGTGGTATCTTAGCTACTACTTCTTGATGTGGAATCGTAGATAGCAGCCCCTCTGATGTCAGCTATCACCTCAGTAACATTTTCCACCGGTCGCCAGGATCCCTCCTCTCCTTTGAGGGGTCACGGACCTCGCCCCTCACATTTCTCCCACAATGCCTTTTCTCAATGGCATCCATGCACTTCACACACATGTACGTTCAACTCCTAAGGAACAGTTTTACCACCGGGGAAGAAGATTTTTAAGAGCAAAGCACAAACCCAGTAGGTCATTCAAACGTACTGAAATACTCTACTCAGCTTGACTTGCACTAAAGCTATTTTTCCCTTTCCTTCACTTATCCCCCAGATTTGCCCAATCCACTTAAAATTTGTAAATCCCGTTGGGACCAGAGACTGTGTTTTATAAAATGCTTTTGGTGTATTTACCCGGCACCTACTATTGTGCTAAGTACCCTGTAGATTCCTATAAACGTTGGTGGGTAAGGATAATTCCATAGGGGCACAGTGAGCAAATCACCATGGCCTAGTACTGTTTACAAAGTTCTATTTGAGGGTGTTTAATAATTTTTATTTGGAGGGTGATGTAGCAAAGGGTCTAATAAGCCTTATTTAAAAAGAGGTAGGTATTTACTCTTGTCCTTAAAAGGTAATTTTTAAGCAATCTGAAGCAAATGAAGGTTTACACCCGCTTTGGGTTTCATGGGGAGTTAGAAAGGGCGGTTGCCAGAGAAATCTGATTGGAAAACACCAGTCAGGCCTTGGGATCTGCACATCGCATAATTGTAATTTTCCTATTCTTGCTCTTTTTTTCTGCTTTTTGCTATGAGAAGAGCAAGCTTAAAAGGCTACAGGGACATTTATGCCAAGTCGCATTTGTCAAGTTGAAAGCTGTGTGGAGCAGAAAAGCAGTTCTCCCAGCTGTAAAGAAGATGCAAAGGACCCGAGTGAGTAGGGAATCTGAGAGCTCACTAAAAGTGCTTAGAAGGCCGATACATTCACGCCATTTCTGTAACAAGTTGTAGGCAGGCACTTGAAATCCAGGGTGAAGCCTCCTTCTCACTAGGGTGCATCCAGGCCCCCAAAGCCATCCTTGAAAGGTGTCATTGTCCTTCAAGTTTTCTACTCCCCGCAAAGCTGTCCATTTGTGTTTAAGCGCTGATAACAGCAGTTGGTCAGGGCACCATGAAACAGCCAGACAGCAAATGCTGTTTTACTTCCTACTTAGGTGTCTATTACTTTAAGCCCTCCTCATTGGTGCCAGCAAGTTAATGACAAGATAATATTTATGCTTATTTCAGTGGTTACATTTTATGTTTATTTTAAAAATACAGTTGAGTGGGAGCATAAGCTCCATTTTTTTTTTTTCGTTTATTTGTTCAGTGACTCAATCAGCATGCATTCATCAGAGGCAGGGTGATATTAAAGCTGTGATGTCAGACAAATCCAGACTCCTACTCATTATTATGACCTTGAGCGAGTCATTTCCGCTTTTGGAATCTAAGTTTTGTGGCAGTAAAATGGACATAGTAATGCCTGTTTCACAGGACTGCTGGAAGCATTTAAGTAAGGTATCTCTTCCAGCCCTCTGCGATTATTCCACAAATGTCAGATTACTCCATATATATCAAATCCCTAGCTCTCCTTTCATAAATCCAGTTTTTCCTCCCCATATTTATCCTTCTTCATGAGCTCAGGTAAGACCAAGTAGGTTGACCCCCTCAGCCATAGCCCAGCGCCCTCATTTACCTGGTTCCTCTAATAGAAATACTCAATTGCTGAAGGGATCGACAGATGCAAGGGTAGCCTTGCGAATACCAACCGATTATCGATGTCCACCATTTTAACCACTGCTCCAACTTGCCATATTGTCCTTATTTCTATCCTACCAATAAAATGCCTAACTTATTTCTCCTAGCTTCCTTGGTTCCTGATGAAATAGAACTTTGATTTCAGTCCCACCTCAGCCTTAGACTCTTGGGTTTTCCTCCCAAATGTCTGCCATCCCGACCTGCTCACAGAATTGCACTGGCCTACCCTGGTATATTTCAGGACATATGTTCCATTCCTGCTGTCCCAGCTTTCTAAGGGTCTGCATTCCTTTTGTGGCTCTCAGATTTCCCAAAATCTCACACATTTTCATTCCTCCAAACCTCACCATCCAACCTTCCATCTTGAGATAATCCGCTCTCCAGGAGTCACCCACACATGGCTTCATCTTCCAGCCACCATCTCTCAGACCATCACTGGCACAAAATGTCTGACTCTATCTACATGTAGTTACACTGTACGGACTGCAGCCCAGCAAAAGTGGGGGACTGAAACCACAGGTCCTTTGGAAGAGCCTTTTAAAAGTAAGCCTTCTCTTGTCTGAAATAGTATTTCTCATAAATTATACTTAAAGGCTTGTAGTCTTTCATTTGTTTTATTAACTTTTTTTCCTCTGGACAGAACTTAAAACTATATGGAGGGTTTTTTTTTTCTTATCTGAAATACGTATTCTTTAGATTACCATAAAATAACAATTGTTATTCAAAAGACAGCCAATATCTGAATATGGAGAGCAGCGGTGGGGGGGCGGGGGGGGGGGGTGCGGGGGGAGGGGAGGGTGGTAAATTCCTGGACTGTGACAGTAGACCCCATCTTGGGTATAGTATCAACCTATACTAACTACTAACCTCTCTGGACTTCAATTTCTTTTTTTGACAAGCTAAGATTATAATACTTCTTCTTCTTATCCTTCAAGGTAGTTGTAAGGATCTCGAGACATGTGAGCTTCTGTTTGTTTGCAAAAGCATGGCGCAGATGAATGCTAATTATTATTATCAATTTGACCACTATTAAATATGAACATTAAGTTCTATAGTTCTAGAACTATAACAATAGTTCTAATAATAGAACTATTATAAATTCTATAATCCCAGAATACAGCCATGTCTTGTTTTTATTTTTGCACATACTCTTTAAAAGGCATTTGATTCTAAGATAAATTTTTCATGCTTTGGCATCTTTGATACTGGAATGAATCATATCATCTAGGGAGACTCAGAGTTTAGTTGGTGGCATTTCTTTCTTTCTTAGTGGCACAAAAAAACACCGAGGGTTTTGCAATGATATCTTAGATTCAGGACAATGTGGCACTTGGATATGAGAGGAAAGCTGAAGGAAGTAAATGGAAACTTCATTAACCAAGTGGGGATACGAGCCCCCAAAATCAGCAAAATGTTTGAGACATTCAGAACGGAAGGTATTATCTTGGATCATATAACTTTTCAAGGTTCCTCATGGGAAAGACTTTTTAAGGACCCCCAGTTCATCACATCTTTTCCTCACAGATCTCCCGGAACAAGTGTGATTCTCTTTTAACTGAGTTTGGGGAAACCTAAAGGAGAGGGGAAATGGCAGCACCAGAAGACAGTCTACTTTTAAAGATCCTAAAAGAGAGATAAATACATTTTTGTGTATGAAATTTTTATATTTTTACATAGGATAATATGTATATTACATTATAAAGTATATAGTATATAGTATGTAGTATATATATATATATATAGTATATTCTTATACTAGAACATCTACATTTAAAAAAATTTTTTTTTAATGTTTACTTATTTTTGAGACAGAGAGAGACAGAGCATGAGCAGGGAAGGGGCAGAGAGAGAGGGAGACACAGACTCTGAAGTAAGCTCCAGGCTCTGAGCTATCAGCACAGAGCCTGACATGGGGCTCGAACCAATGGACAGTGAGGTCATGACCTAAGCCAAAGTTGGATGCCCAACTGACTGAGACACCCAGGCGCCCTGTAGAACATCTATCTACTTTAATGAGCCGAAGATCCTCAGCTAAAATACCGCTGCTTCTTAATCCCCAATATATTTATGGCTGGCCGTACTTTAAAAGTAGCCATAAAGAGACAGCTTTCTAACCTTTGTCTCAGATTTTTATGATGTTTTGAAGTCCACAAACTATATTCACACACATTATTTCTACTCATTACACCTCTATTATCACCCCCATTTTAGAGATGGAAAATCTGAATCAAAGAAGTGAAGTGACTTATCCAAAGTCACACACAGTGAGTGAAAACAAAGCTGTTGTTGGAATTCATTCATTCATTTAGTGTTACGTTTACCCAGAAACCTCTGGTCTTTCTGGCAATGTACTAAGCCCTAGAAATAGCGAGGTAAACAGTAATAAGTGCGCCCCCCCCTTTTCCCTTTCAACCCCACCACCACCACCTCTGTGACTCAGCACTGCACAGAGCAGAACCTTCATGCAGCCCAGAGGCTCCCTCACCCTCACCTCTTGGCCTTGACAGGCTTCATACATCTGGAAGGCACAGGTTTGGGGTCAAAGTTTTAAAACAAAACAAAACTTTGAATACAAAAATAGTTCCTCGGGAGGTGTTTCCTTTGTTTGTTTGGTTGGCCGTTTTTTTTTTTTTTTTTCCTCTCTAAAATTTCTGCTTTGTAAGCCAAAAAGAGGCATTTAGGATTCAATCACTGGGAAGCCAGGCAAACTTCCGGTGGCCTAAAGGCTGCAGGCTTCCCTCTCAATCCTGCAGAATAGAGGTGAGACCCCAGGACAGAGAGCTGGGAGTACTTCCTGATGGGAACTCTCACTTAAAATTGATGGGAGTAGACAGTATATTAGGACTTTATGTTTTCGCTTAATATATTTCAATTATTCCTGCCCCTCCCTTGAGAAAGAAAATTGGAAGCAGGCATCAGAGTCTTCTTGGAAAGCCAATGTCATCCCTTGGGGGGTGGGGAGGGAATGTGTGTGTGCTAACAATAGTCCAGAGCTCCCCAAAAATACCTTTGCTGAACACTCCCTATGCTCTTGGGCACATTACTTCATTTAATCCAGGCATAACTCTATGGGTAGGAAACAGACAAGAAAATTGAGGCCTGTACCTAGTTACTGACACAGCAGGAACTCAAACTTGGGTAGTCTACATGTAGAGCTCACACCTCTGACCCTCCAGCAGTACTGCTTACCTCATTTCAGTTGCCTTACCTAGTAGTTGGAGAGATGACACAAAAACACATAAAACAAATAGTGTATATAAGTGTCATTGTGTGATTATGCACATTAAGTGTGCAGAAGGAAGATGTGAATCAGGTTTGGGGCCATATAGCCTTCAACACAACCATACAACTCAGCCCTTGTAACTTGACATTAGCCACGGCCAATGTGTAATGAATGGGTATGGTTGTGTGCCAATAAAACTTTATTTGTAAATACACATGGCAAGCTGGATTTAGTCTGTGAGCTATAGTTTGCTGACTCCTTATGTATGCTATATATATGCTATATATATATATATATATATATATATATATATATATGCTATATACATGCTATATGCATAGATTTCATTAAATCTATGCTATATAGCATATGATATATGCTATAGATTTCATTAAAAAGATCAATTAAATCTGGAACAGTTGGAAGGAGCTTCAGAATTTCTGAGTTCAGCCTGGAAGGAAGTTTTGAGACAGTCTTACAAGACCCTACATGATCTGGCCCTAAACCCCTAGCCTTTCCTTGTATCACTTTCCTCTTGCTGGGTACTCTCCAGTCACACTGTCATTTTTGTTCCTAGGCTTTAATTACACACCAATCTTATTCTTACTCTAGGGACTCCATGCTGGCTGAACCTTTTGTCTGGAAGCTCTTCCCGGCTCTCCTCTAAGCTGGCTCCTTTGGTCAGCAGATCTCCTCTGGAATATTACTGCTTTCCCAGTGGCTTCTCCAAGGAACGAGTTAAAGTAGTCCCCCTCCAGCCACTTTGTTACATTACCCCATCTTATTTTCCTAATGGCATTTATGATTCCTGAGATTATCTTGTTCATTTATGTGTGTGCTTAACTATTATCTGTTTCTTCCTGCACTGCTTCTAGAATGTATGCTCCGTAGTGTGAGATCAATATTTATTTTGTTCACTGTTGCATATTCCAGGCACACCCAGACCATGGCTGGAAAAGAAACAGGCAAAACATACTTGCAGATATAAAGGAATAAGGGAGAGAGACAAACAGAGAGGCAGGGGATGAGATTGATAAAATGCAAGCATGCCCCATTAGAGCATGTTTAATTTTCTCCTGTTCCATAACTGAACAGCTACAATTAGAATGACCCATCATTCAGTGCCCATACACTATTTCATTTAAGAAAACCTCCTCATCCTGTAATTAGAAGATGATAGCACTTGGTTATGGTCATTCCTTGGTCAGAAGTAAGTCTTCTATACTTGTGAGCTATGACATGTGGTCTAAATTATAGACTGGCTATTCTTGAAATAGAAAAATACACACTAATCCTCATTCTGTTTTCTCAAAAATAAAGCTCTTTATTGGAGTTTAATGCTTAAGCATAAGCATTAAAAAGCAAATAATTTCTTTAACTCATAACAACTACAATATGGATTTTATTACTGTTTTCTTAACATCCGTTGGGTCCAACCACCCCAGGGTTGGTGCAAACAAGCGGGCCATCCGGCTGGCCTGTCGTCCTCAAGTGCCCAGGCTGCCTTTCTGTCTGTTCCAGCTTCCTCTTCTTACCAAGACTCCTATTCCTTTAAAGTGCCAAGACCATTAATACTGCAGGCTTTCTCAGACAGTTGTAAATTTGAATTTCCCTACATTTTTTCTTTCTGTGCAACTGAGGCAGAAAGACACATCAACCTTTGACTAGATCACAGCGGTGGCTGTGCCAATGACTCTCCTTCCTCTCTTTCCAATCAAAAGGGAGCAACATGGAGACAGACTTATCAGCCCAGACATGGCGCCAGCGAAATCCACAAACTTGTTAGGTTCACCCTTATCTCCTTAGTTACTTCTTCACCATTTACTGCCCCAGCCCAAATCCCTTTGTCTTGTCAATTCTTCACAGATTTATTATTTCTTTGTCTACAGGGTATAAAAGTTTCCTGCTCCAGTTGCTTCTTTGGATCTTCATTCTCTTGTGAAGGCTCCCAAGTACATGTAAAAAAATAATAAAATGAGTATGCTTTTCTCTTGTTAAAAAAAGGGGGAGGGAGTAACATTTCCCACTTGGGCCCCTTACAGAGGGTTATGCCATTGTCTCCTCTTCTGCTTTAGAGGTTGAAAGAGTCAGAATAAAAATTCTGGCTCAATCATAACAACTTCAGTGACATTATTTTCCTTCTCCAAGATCTTGATTTTCTGTTTCTTTACACTTTTCCTACAACTGATTTCTGCATTATTTTATAGGTAATCTTATTGTCGGCCACCTTTAGGTCTATGAATAATGTGTTAATTTTTAAATTGCATTCCATACAACTTCTTAGCTGCTATCATTTGCAAACTGTTTCATTGAGAGGTATTCAGATTAAATACTTTCCAGTTGGTTCCCTTGGCAACAGAAGCAACCTGTTTCTCGTATAAGTCCAAGTTTCTACCATAAACTAACTTTGGAGAAAACATCTAAACAGCAATTTGCCATGTTTTGTTTCGTAAGTCATATGACCGGATATAAGTTTGTCCTTGGTCTCTGACATATTCCAGAGACCAGTGCTTATTTAGGAGCTATGCATCAGTGCTGAGAAATGGCAAACGCTGTGTGCATCATCTGTGACCCTAAGCTGTACCAATTTAATTTATAAAATGTAATTGCTAAGCCAATAGTGAGGTTCTGAACATGATCATATCTTTACAATGAGTCACCTGCCAATTGAAGGAAAACAAGACTGTTCCAAACGTTTATAATTTCACTGAGAAATCTTCCTTGTTGCTATGGTGATTTTGATGCTATTCAGCTAAAGCAAAAACTCCACATTGTTACTACCATGATTAATAAATGGCAAATGGATCAGATGCAATGGATTACGAAGGTGTCATGGGACTACAGTTATTTGGTTCCGTAGATGCCACACATCATGGCCCAGAAAGAGAGACAGCATTAAATAGTGGTCAAGAGCAAGTCCTCACGAGCTGCCAGGTTGGAATTCTGCCCCTTTGTAGCTGAGACTTTGGTCCAGTTACATAACTTCAGTTTCCTCATTTGTAAACTGGGGATAATAATAATAATAGTACCCTTCAGCTGTGTGGATCAAATGAGAGAGCATTTACAAAGCACTTAGAACAGTGCCTGCACATAGGAAGTGCCACTTAAAAATCTGTTAAAATAAACAAACTGCATAATGAAGCTTAGCCTAACTTCACTGGTAGTTTTCAAATTAGAACTCACAAACCACTGTTTCAGGTCCATAAGAAGCAGCATCTCTTCAGTCTGATGTTTCTAGACATAAGCTTTCAAATTATGCAAATAAAGTCATAATTTAAGGAGTATAGTGCTCTTTTTAATGGAACATGTATTTTCACTTCCTAGAACTTAGACAACATTTAGAAACCTGTTTTTTAATGTGTGTATGTGTCATCGTGGACAATTGTACGAACCCTTCAGATGTAAAATTCATATATTACTAATCACAAAATTTAGGTTAAGAAAATTCTGATCTTGGGAGTCAAACCAAAATGCTTTAAATGCCAGTGCTGTGTGTTCTTTGGCAAATTCCTTAAGCTCTCTGACTTCCTGTTTCTCATCTGAGAAATACAGAAGAAAACTTGCACCGAGTTGTTATGCTGTTACAATAAGACCCTCTAAGCAAATTGCATAGCATAGTTAAATGTTAATAATGAAACACTGTATTATTGATGAATAATCCGTAAATAGCATCAAAATCTTAAATGCCTGTTTACCTTCTCATTGAGACTTGGCCAGTCCTTCCTGGCTACTCCTTCCCTGTCACCATTACTGATAACTCCTACTTGCAGTCTCTCTTTGGTGCATATTCCATTTATGGCACCATACCTTAAACTTGCTGGTGTGTTGATTTGGAACTATGCCCAAATGCGTTTATGCTCTGTCTTCTCATCGCTGTTATAAATACGTTAAGGGCAAAAACCAGCCTCCTTCTTCTTTGGTGTCTTTTCATTAAGCCCTGTGTACCGTTCCACACACTGAAGGCTGATTATTGCTTCTTAATGGATAAGAAGAGTGGTCATTGTGCATTTCTTTTACTAAGTGGAGGAGTAATGAGATCCTAGTTTGAGTCCGTGTGGAAATGGAAAATCTAAGTGGAACTGAAGACAAAGTCATAAAGAAGCCTTCTATAACATAGTGTAGTGCTCTGCTGAATTCAAAGGCAATGACTGTAGAAAGAAAAAGGAGCAGTGTGCTGAGAACATACTCTTGTGTGGTACCCCCAAACGGGGACTTAGAGTAGGATGCAGGGAAGCAAGAGGAAAAGAACAATTCAGATAAGTAGCTCTACCGGGTAAGTACAGAAACTCTTCAGGGTTGGGGGTGCTCGCGCGTGCGTGCATGTGTGTGTGTGTGTGTGTGTGTGTGTGTGTGTGTGTGTGTGTGTCAGAGGCCAAGGATAATTTAAATTAAGAAAATGTCACTGGCTTTCATGAGGAGATCATTGGAAACCTTTAAAGACTGCTTTCAGTAGATCTATGGAGGCTGAACCCAAATTAAGAGGCGTTCTGAAAGAATAGGTTTTTGGAAAGTTCAATGCAACTGGTTTAGGAAGCAGAGAGACTGGATACAAGACAGTGGAGATGGACAGTGTAAGGACGGTGGAGATAAAAGTGAAAGATTCTTAAATTTTAAGTGACAAATGAAAACAAATAATTGAAAATCTCAAATAAAACTATTTTCCTTTTCAACAGCATTCTTATTGGAAGTATTTCGTGGAACTCTTATTTTTATTAGCATGAGAAAAATGAGAAGTAAATCAGAGGCCATGGTTTTAGTTTTCCCTAATACACAGGATCTTTTAAAGATTGAGACATGGGGGCGCCTGGGTGGCGCAGTCGGTTAAGAGTCCGACTTCATCCAGGTCACGATCTCGCGGTCCGGGAGTTCGAGCCCCGCGTCAGGCTCTGGGCTGATAGCTCAGAGCCTGGAGCCTGTTTCCGATTCTGTGTCTCCCTCTCTCTCTGCCCCTCCCCCGTTCATGCTCTGTCTCTCTCTGTCCCGAAAATAAATAAACGTTGAAAAAAAAAAATTAAAAAAAAAAAAAAGATTGAGACATGGAATTGCATGTATTCAAATATTTGCAAACCAACTATAGTAAGACACCATTAGTGAAAAGTAATTGTCTGAAGTTTTAGATAATTTATCTCTATCACCCACATTCGGGGTCATACCAAAAAATCAATAAAGGAAAGAAAAGTGTAGGATTTTATTAAAAATGAATTCTCTGTTTTATATCTGAATAGGTTCCACAGGATGAATGGACAGGGTACACCCCTAGAGGTAAAGACGACGAAATTCCGTGCCGAAGAATGCGGAGCGGCAGCTACATCAAGGCCATGGGAGATGAAGACAGTGGTGACTCTGACACAAGTCCCAAGCCTTCTCCCAAAGTTGCTGCGCGAAGAGAAAGCTATCTCAAGGCTACTCAGCCATCCCTTACAGAACTCACCACACTCAAGTAAGTGTTTCCAACACTACACTTCTGGTAGTCCGGCTCCTTGTATTCTCACCTAGAATCAGATCGTGGGACCCCCAGAGTAACTGGGGCAAAAGACACCCTACAAATGGAGCAGTGTGATGCCCTGAATGGCCTAGTGATTTTGACATGGGTTCTGACTTGTGTATCCCAGTGCCTTCAAAGACATGGGCACCCATGTATATGCTGCATAGATCATAAACTGAACCACAAGCCCCAAGATGAAGAGTTTGAAACAATCCAGAATGGCTTCTGAAATGAATTAAGATTTCTGGTCAATGAAAAGATCTATGTATCTCAACTCTTGGGTGTTTTCTTAACCACTAAATCTGCAGGACAACTCTTTCTTATGAGACCTTTGAATTTTTCAGATAACTGAGTAATACAATAGAGCAGATGATCTTGGAGAAGCTTACAGAAAGTGGCTATGCTTAAAATTTGGATGATATGTGAAGGTTCTTGATATAGGTTTTTAAATTTGGATGCTAAATGCATATAACTTGTAAGACCTTAAAAATGGATTTGGGGGGACACCTGTCTGGCTCAGTCGGTGAAGCATGTGGCTCTTGATCTTGGGATTACAAGTTCAAGCTCACATTGGGTGTAGAGATTACTTAAAATCAAATGTTAAAAAATGGTTTTTGGTTTTGAAAAATATGATTATAAGTAGTCCTTACCTCTATTTGTGCTATTTGTAAATAGAGAATAGCACTGCAAAAGAAACTACTGAAATTATTTTAAGCAAAGCCTGATTTAATTTTTAGTATTATTTATGGAGAGTAAATCGGAGCCTTGGAATGTATCAATGCTTGGATCATCATTTGAAAAATATTTTGTGGATGATTTGTATTTTTAAGTGCCTTTTCCCCCATGTATTGAGGAAATACATACTACTATTCATGCATTTATATTATGCTACAAAATAAAATATTAAAACACAAAATAAATAAAATAGAAAAAGACCAAAGCCATCAGGCTAAGGAAAACAAACTAGACTATTAAGCTAAAACACTGAAAAACAGCTGACTATTCTATGATGGAAACTTACTTAAACAGCAAAGTAATGCTATAGCTTAAAATAGTGGACAGAGTCCCCTCACAAATTTTTTTCAAGGGGTCATGTGGAACCTCTCCAGATCACCTCAATAAAAAATTAATACCAGTGTGCCTGGGTGGCTCATTGGTTAAGTGGCCAACTCTTGATCTTGGCTCAGGTCATGATCTCACGATTCATGAGTTTGAGCCCCACATCGGGCTCTCTGCTGACAGCGCAGGGCCTGCTTGGGATTCCGTCTCTCCCTGTCTCCACCCCTGCCCCATTCATATTCTCTCTCTCTCTCTCTCTCTCTCTCTCTCTCTCCTTATCTCTCTCTCTCTCTCTCAAAATAAATAAACTGAAAAACACTTTTACTTAACACCAATGACATTAGTAAACCAACCCAAGAAAGAAAGCTCTTTTTTCTTTCCTTCAGCGTCCAGTTGCCCTTCCTCTTTGCCTTTATTATTGCAAGTATCAGTTTCCTCGGGCTGCCATAACGAAGTGGCTTGAAACAACAAAAACTTGTAATGTCACAGTTCTGGATGCCAGAAGTCGGAAATCCAGGTCTCGGTGAGACCTTGCGAGGCTCCTTGAGACCATGTTCCTTGAGAAACTTGTTGAGAACAATCCTTCCTTGCCTCCTCTCAGCTTCTGGTTGTGGGCCGCCAGTCCTTGGCATTCTTTGGCTTCCAGCTGGAGCACTTGAATCTCTGCCTATCTCATGTGCGTCTTCACACAGCCGTCTTCTCATCACACCACTCACATCGGATTAGAACCCTCCCTAATGACCTCATCTTCACTTGATTAAATCTGCAAGACCCCTATTTCCAAGTAAGGTCATGTTCGCAGGTACTGGGAGTTAGGACTTTGATATATATATATATATATATATATATAGAGAGAGAGAGAGAGAGAGAGAGAGAGAGAGAGAGAGAGAAAGTAATTCAACCCATAACACTGCCACACAAGGTAAAAGTTGCTCATGGAAATGAAAAACAGAAACAGGTTTTTGTTGTACTTTGGCACACCTCGTGGAGGCTCAGAAAATTAAATGTACCCAGTCAGAAAAAAAAAAAAAAAAAAAACACTGGATGTGTAATAAAGGCAGTCTGCCAAGGTGGTTTAAAATGAGGGTGGCCAAGGATAACTTCTGGCAAATATCTTCTATGGACTTTAAAATATCTCTCCACTAGAGCCAAGGTGCTAATTAACATCTTCCAGAAGAAGCAAAAGAGGGAATGTTTTGCGCAAGAAAGTCACTTAGACCTTCAAGAGCTCAGTTGCCTCAAATGTATACCAAGCAGTGGGACTCTGCAACCTACAGAGTCCCTTCCAGAACCTTAGTACCCCCTTAGTTTATCTATCGGGATGCACGTGTCACATTGGCTGAATGACACTTTAGGTCGCAGGTAATGAGATACAGCGATCGCCGCTGTAATAACCAGGTATGAGGAGAACTGAAAGGAACGGAGCGTAAGAAAGGCTAGGAGAGTGCTCTGAGGAGGCTGAGGACTGGGGGGTAGGTGCAGAAATCACCTCTCACACATGTGCCCTGGTCTGCTCTTCTCCCAGCTTCAAGGGCTGTGGGCGATCCACTCTGAAGTCATTGGAACTCTTCCTTGTTCATCTTGCTTCCTACATAATACCATCTTCCTCTCAAGCCCAGGGCCCTATTTTTACAACCCTCGTATACTTCCTTGACTTCTCGGAAGTTTTAAGAGCGGCAGTGTTGAAGAGTTTTAAGAACAAGACAAACACGGAGAGTGGCTAAGCTGTTGGTGGGGGTCAGCTACTTGGGACAGTGAAATCAGTCACCGAGCTGAGTTAGTTGGTGACTATTCTCTTCCTCCAAACCTATGGAAATGCAACATGGTAACCAATTTACTAGGGGACCCCTGAAGAATTGAGAAACTTGTTTCTACTCAAGATGAAAACTCAGAAACTCAAGATGGAATTTCACCAAACCATCTCTATGCTTTAGCAAGCAAGACAACATCTGACCATCATTCAAACGTGCCTTTCTTCCCTTTCCTACCATTCCATTGCCCAGGCTTACTTCTCGTGGTTCCGTTTGTCTCCATTCATTCCTCCCTCACCTGGTTTAGGGATTCTATTCCTCATTATAGTCTACGTATTAGGCTTCCGTCATACGTAACTCCAGATGATTCCTAGTGAGTGCTAGTTTAATGGTATCGGAGGTACACAAGAAGACAAAGGAAATGCACTATGGAGGCAGAAATTCCAACATGACATGACTTATAATCAATGCCGTCTTCCATTCCTTAATGATGTTTTGACTCAAGACCATTATTTCTCTAGAAGTTCGAAGCATTCGGTCCCTCATGAGAAAAAAAAAAGATCCCCATATCCTGGAATTCTAGTTCCCCAAAAAAGAAGACTATATTTTTGTTCTTACTTCTTTGACATTTAAGTCACTTTTTTTCCTCCTTCCTCCTCAGCAATTCACAGCTTTAGGGATGAATCATAGCCATGAACCAAGATAACTAAAATTAGCCAAGTGAGATTGGGGCAACATTTTGGTGGAGGTTTTCAACTCCTATCTTCTGTCAGAAATGTTGGAGAGAAAGCACTTCCCTACTTTCTTACATTGTTTCTCTCTTTTGTATTTTTTAAAGGCATCTTGAGGGTTTATTTACGAGGGTTGTTTTCATCACCCACTCAGTGTTATTGTGTCCTAAGGTCAGTGGAACACTCTAGAGTCATAAGCAGGCTTCAGACAGTGAACTCCGTCTCGGGGCTGCAAAATTCCTGTAGCTACTCACTGAGGATCATTATTTCTTTCACTCTCTTGTCTCCTTCCACAGCCAGTAATAAATCCCTTCACCCCACTGCTAGCTTTCCCTCCTTTTGTTATTACCCAACAATGAACTTGAAATGGATTATTATCCAAGAATATTACTGTTTTCAAATAATAATTTCTGGATGCTGAACAGTAAATTCTCAGGCAAGTCGAGGAGAGGTTTGGGGGCCAGAATTCCCTCAAAGCGTGTCACCACAGCTTGGCTCTAATGAATTTAACTCTTTTAGTTGGATTTGTTATAACTTGCTATTTATTTTAGCATTGAGACCACAGCCTTGGTTAAAAAATCATGGCCAAATCCCATCTTGGACTTTCCCCCCGGCCCTGATATTTTGTAGAAAGAACTTTCTTAAAAGCTGCTACTTAAAAGATTCTCTATTTAAATTCAACTGTCCATTAATCCTAGGCAAATAACACGTTAAAATGTCTTCATACTTCTTTATCTCTTCATCCAAGAACTGAGAAAACTTTGCTCCTGGAGGAAATAATCTCTAACATTACACACTTTCAAAGGCCTCTGAAATCGACATGGAGGGCCCCAGACTTCTGTGCACGTTTGACTTTGTGGGTAACCAGGTAGAGCTCCTAGCACTTTTGATAAAATGTCTAACAAAAGGCTTCAAGCAGGTTCATGTTCAGTCCTCAGTGTCTTGAAGGCAGAGTTTTACGTGTTCAGAATGGCTAATCCTCTTAATCTGCATTCTTTTCCTGATCCTGAACTTCTTTTTTATGTATATTGGTGAAATACTAAATAGCTGTGTGGCTTTGGCAACCGGTTTAATGTATCCGAGCCTGGCACACATACACCCAAATTAAATGAGAGGCTTGGGCTCTTAGCATGGATGGTACCGCTTAGATAACTCTCATCACCACTCCCCACCCTTCCTGAACACCCAGGCCCATGGCAGATAGCATTACCCGATCCCAGCATTAATGGATCCCAGTACCCTTCCTGCTGAACACAGATTGGGCTTCAGAACCCTTCTCAACACAGTTCTCTAGCACTCACTTCTCATTGACTACTGATGCCAAGAAGTGCTGTCTCTCACCCACAGTCTCTGAGAGATCTTTCCCCACTATTGTATATAAATGTAAGGATGAGGCAGGGAAGAACTGGGAGTTCACGGTTTAAAGACAAAAGGATCAGCATTGGTAAACAAAATAATTTGAGAAGAGTTAGATGAGGCGTTCTCCTACAACTGTAATTCTGGAAGTTTAAAATGTATCAGTGTTATATCAGGAACCCAAAACTAGGTTTTTGCTAGAGTCTCTGTTTTTGATTATCTTTGAGTAAACTTCTTGCTCCCTTTTTTCTCTCTGGACACAGTGTTCCTCGCATTCCACAAGCCCCTCCTGCCCACCTGCGGTTCCCCAGGTGCCTTCTCTCCCCAGAAAAGGGGGACCTGGGGCATATGAACATGAGAGCATTTTTTTCCTAAGGATGCGAGCCGTGTTTAAGAACCTAACCATATATATCATTCCATCTCTGTCCTAAGTGGTATGAAATGTCTCTGTTTTCCTTTGTTCTCTGTTTTTCCCACATGCTTTGATGTTTCTCTCCTGCCTGACCACCAGTATAACTCCACATACAACAACAGACAATCTTTCCGATAGAAGAGAGAACAGAACACAACTGACCCTACAATACTGTGAATATAATTCAGTGATATAAACTCAAGATAGTTTCCCAATCCTTTCCTGACCACGGTACTTTCCTCTATTACATTCCATCCTCCCAACTCCTTTACCCACCCACCTTCCACAATAATAAGACAAGGGAAAAGGTTAAAGCTAAAACTCATTCACCTGCCCCTAGAGAAATTATCTTAATACCCTTCAACCCCTTGCTAGAAATAAGGCTCATAGAAAAACAAAACAAACAGTAACTGCTACAAGAAATTGCCCATTATAGTCAGCCCAGATCACCAGGCCCAGGTTAAGAAAAATCAGTCCCTCTTTGAGGTATGAATGCTTTCCTCCAAATGAGATGGGCGTGTGTTGAGCCCTGTATCTGTACCACATTCTGGTCTCTTGGGATATAATTGCTCTTTAGAAAAGCCTGTTTTGGGGCGCCTGGGTGGCTCAGTCGGTTAAGCAACTGTCTTCAGCTCAGGTCATGATCTCACAGTTCGTGGGTTCGAGCCCCGCATCAGGCTCTGTGCTGACAGCTCGGAGTCCGGAGCCTGCTTCGGATTCTGTCTCCCTCTCTCTCTACCCCACTTGTGCCCTGTCTCTCTCTCTCTCTCTCTCTCTCTCTCTCTCTCTCTCTCTCTCTCAAAAATAAACAAAATGTAAAAATTAAAAATTAAAAAAAAAAGAAAAGCCTGTTTTGGAAGGACACTTGCATAGGTTAGACTGTCCCTACAATGACCATGACCCCAAAGAGGAAAGAACTGCTTGCATATCTTTGAGGGAGGTGAAGGAATGAAAGGAAATTCAGATACATTTTAGAGAGAGAACATGTTGACTCAGGCTTGCCTTGGGGTAAAGGAAAGAAGGGCCAAATGACCATTGGGTCAGAGATAAGGAGGCGTTGGCTCATGCCTGAGGTTCAAGGGAGAAGCGATAGGCTTTTAGGAGCCTGGGTCCACGTCCGTCAGGACTAGTGTAATAACAAACCCTGCACCTATATCTTTTCTGTGGCTATACAGTATGTCACCTGAGCTGTCTTCTCATGACCAGGCAAGGCACCAAAGACTGGAGAAACATGAGCAGGGGAAGACCCCAGAAGAAGGTTCTGGAAATGCAGATTCCCCAGTCCCCTCCTGCAGTTCCGATCAGCAGTGCTACCCAGTGGCATGCCAGGAAGACTTCTGTTTACCGAGATATTTAAAATCCTTTATCCTGCCTGTCTGCTGGCTACCGTGCCTTCAATTTAATAACTACATTCCCCGTTAAAGCGCAGACAACCAGGTAACAGAGAACACCCTAATTATAATCAGAAATGGTATTCATGTAATCACTCACTCATTTATTCAGGACCTTTAATATTGAAGTCCCTGTGGGAGACATTTATACCTTGGTTTCAACACATTTATTAAATTCTTTACTAATTTCTGGTTTTCCATAGTCAAGTGGAAAATATATATATATAGATATATAGATATATAGATATATAGATATACACACGCACACATATATGTTTATATATATAGACACACACACATGCATTTGTTTATAAATATATATTTATATATAGATGTTTTTATAAATATATTTATATAAATACAGATTTTTTAGAGACACAAATATACCCTAAAAGATACTCTAGAGTATATAGTTGTGCCCTAGAATCCAAGAATGGTGGAAGAAGGCACTACAGAGAAGAAATAAACTAAAAATTCAGAGGCCAAAGGTATTCAAGTTTATCATTTTGTCCAGAATTTTTTCTGGTCATAAAAATCTACTTGACATGGGGAGAGCGTTTTCTTTCTTTTTTTTTTCTTTTCATTGCAGATTACTATTGTGTCAGCATAGTCCGTGTTATTAGTTTGGCTTTTGTTTTATATCGTTAAAGAAATCCTCCTGGTTCGTCTCTGAGAGCAGCACACTTATGAAGGAATGAGAAAAGCTACTTTAAAGGAAGCCTAGGCAGACATATTAGGAGGCGCCTCTAATCCTTTTTGGAAGCAGGTTGGGTGTGAGTCCTAAATAAATCCGTCTTTACAGAGAATGCATATGGGACAGGAAAACCACTGACATTCCTGTATATAAATAAGAGGAAATGACATCAAAACGACAGCCCAAGGAACTTAGGTTAGCTGCAAGGGGAAACTTCTAATGGCAAAGTTATTAATCATGGAATAAACCAAGTGGGGAATTTGAAGACAAATTTTTCCAGGCACCTTTTAAAACAACCTGAACTGTCCTTCTCTGAGAGCTTTGGTAATTCTGCCGACTTGGGTGGAATGGACAGAATGTCTGTGTGAGATTTTCCCAGCCTGTGGAGTCTAAGTTAAGTCTAAGCCGAAGACCAGCACCACGTTCTTATCATGTATATTCATCTTGGATTTTTACATGAAGCATATGCAAGATGAGATTTCTAGGCACCCAAATAATTCACTTCTCCTTGAGTACGTCACTGCTCTTCCTGACTCTTCCATTTCTGTCACCCGAATTACCATTTTCCCAAATTCTGTCTTGAAACATTGCAGCTCAAACTCTCACCTCTTAGGCTTTAAGGCTTCCCTCCTCATTTGAATGACCACAATGACCCATCTCTCTTACAGGCACCAGCCTCTCCCGGCAATAACTCCTTCTATAGACTTTCTACCAGGTCACCGAAACATCATCTCTGAATTCCATTGTGTCCATGTACTTAGTCCTCAATAGCATTCAATGTCACACGACAAGACTCCATTCTCATTGGAGATCTTCTTTTCTGCTGTTCCCTTACACATATTCTATGCTTTGATCAAACTGAGCTACTAATTGATCTTAGGATCTAGTTGGCTGGTTTCAGACCCATGCTAGTCAGGATAGGTTAGATTATGCTGGGAGTAAAAAACAACTCGCAAATCACAGAGGCTTCCAACCTCAAAAATTTATTTCTTGCTCATGCTACGTGTCCATCTTGGGTCCATGGGGAGCTCTGGCCACCATGATCACTGAGGCACCAGGTTGTGGATACTCTATATCAACAAAGATCTCCAAAATCACCAAGACAGGACAAGAGCACACAATCTTAATGCTCCCCCCCCTCAAGTGACACTAATCACCTCCATTCCCATTTCATCCGCAAAAGCTAGTGGTATGGCAATGTCTATCTTCAAAGAGAGTGGAGAAGGCAATCTTAACATGTGCCCAGGATCTGAACACACAAAACAGTATGATAAGCAGCACTAATGATTACTGAAGTACTGAAGTCTATCCTTCTGAGACCAAATATTTGGCGCTCTCTCTCTCTCTCTCTCTCTCCTGGAGGCAAAATGTATTTGTGCCCCATTACCACCATCAAAGGCAGAAAACCCAAATTCTGGTCCTATATTAAACTTTAAAGTTTATGATCTGTGGATGATGAATGATTGTCTGTAGAACAGAGAACAATACACTGCAATGTCTACAACTCGTTCAGATATGGCTCCTCCACACTTGGAGACCTGCAGCCTCTAATTGAAAATGACCTGCCCCCTACATGCCACTTGTAATGCTGGAATAAGAACAAAACATCCCCAGTAAGACTCCCATTCAAAAAGAAGAGGACGGGAGACAACAGTAGTCACTGGTCCTTAGCGATTCTACAATCCCACTGGGGAGGATGTTCAGGCTCCTTACTCTGGGGAAGGCAAGGTTTCTTGATTAGGCTACAATTCTGCTTCCTGGAAGCAACTTCCTTGTACTTTGCTCTCCACGTTTCCCAGCTCCCTGCTCTGGGAGAGTCTTCCATTTCTATTATTCCCCCCGATCATATTCAAAGTACACGGCTGGGAACATGTGCTCCTTAGAGCCCAAGAGACATTTTAGGTTCCCCTTGTCACTACATCTTTTAAGTGCAGTACAGCTCTCTCAAGACTGTAATCAGCTTCTTATCTATGGATGTGGGTGAGTTCCGTGTAACAATCATCACACTCGCAGAACCCTTCTAGATACAACAATCATTTTTGCTCTCTTTGTTTGCCTTCCCACCCCCATGCCTCTAAGATACTCTCAGCCTAAAAATGTATTAGTGCTTTCCTCTGAATCATTTTGTCTAATCAAAGTATTTACCTAATTGCATATTTGTTCCCAACGCTCTGACTCCACTCAAAGATTTGAGCCATAAGGTGAGGTAGCCACAGCCTTGATTTGAACCTTGTCACAAGTGGTAGTTTTTATCACTCAAAGCCCTCCTCGGGTTTACCTTCTACAAATCGGGTTGAAATCAGTTGCTTCTTCCAATCCTTCAAGTCCTCGCATCTCTAGCCTCTCCTTATCCCCTTCCGTTGCTGCTTACAATCTAACCAATTCTTTTCTGAGCTTATTTCAAACTGCATCATGACTGCCGACAGCAAACAACACATGCTATTGACATTCTGTTTTGTACCTACCTCCCCTAGAGTTACGAGTTCATTTATTACATCATCTACCTTCCAGGTTGTTGCAGACAACAGTTTAGCAAATGATTCGCCACTGCATAACCTAGATCGGTATGTTTCCCAGCCTCCAATAAAAGTTTCTTTCTTCCTCCCAATATATGTCCATTGTAAATTGTCAGGAGGCTCTGCTCATTTCAGTCACTCAGATGTCCAGAAAGACAGAGAGTACATCTCAGTAGGTGCTTCGATGGTCACCAAATCAGAAAAAGAGAAAGTACGTAATGAAGCAGTCTTTCCTGGAATTGATACACATCATTCTTGCTCACGTTTCATTGCTAAAGCCAGCCAGATGACCACACCTGTTTCAGAGAGACAGAGAAGTGCAGTTCTACTGTGTGCCCCGAAAATGAAAAGTTGGGTGTATTTGATGGACAGCAGCAGTGGTACCTCAAGGTCTTTGTTTACACTGTTCCCCATCCTACCCCCCAAGAAAGC
Organism: Prionailurus viverrinus; assembly: GCF_022837055.1. Lineage (NCBI taxonomy): Eukaryota > Metazoa > Chordata > Mammalia > Carnivora > Felidae > Prionailurus > Prionailurus viverrinus. The sequence goes on from NC_062572.1 coordinate 41,494,811, forward strand.
CGTCTCGGCTTCATTTATTCATTCAGTTAATGCAGCATGTTGCTGAAGAGTGCAGGCTCTGAGGTGAGATTACCTGGCTTCAAAGTCATAGCTCTGTCACTTCTAGATGTGCTACTGTGGGAAAATCGCCTAAGCTTTCTGTGACTCAATTTCCTCATTAGTTATACAGGGATGATAATATTTCCTACCTCAAAAGTAGTTGTGAAGAATCAATAATGTAACATATGCAGAAGACTTCAAACAGTGCCCAGCACACGCTAAGCGCTCCATACGTGTTAGCTATTACCACCCTTATTACTGTTTGGGGCCACCTATTATGTGCTAAGCATTGGGATACATTAGGAGCCAGGATTCCTAGTATAATAGAACTTACAATCTAATGGGAGAGGAGAGTAGGAAAAAACTCTTCACTCTTTTTGATCTTACTCTCAAATTGAACCTCTCCTTGTTAACCATTAGTTCTTCCTCCTAAGAATTCCTGAAGCACTGTGTTCAAACATTTCTCAAGATAGTTGTAGCCTTCTTACATATACTTCTGTTTTCTCTGTCCTCGCATCAAATGCTATCTGAAGTAATGTTGGAAAAGCACTAGGCATAGGGTCAGCCCCGAGAGGTACTGAATGAATGCTAACTTACCGTTAAACAATCCCTCCGTGCCTCAGATGCCTTGATCGGTGGCTTCCCAGAGTGGCTTTGGCCCGTAGTTGTTGAGTTGAATTGTCATCTAATACCCACCTGTCGCCCTTTGGCTATGCCTGGGCTTGCTCAGACTCCACCTTTCCTGTGCGTCTGAATCTGTGGTTCTCTCCCTGTTCCTTCTCAACCCTCCTTGGCATCACCAGGCCACCTGGAGACTGGGAGCTCAGTCTGGCAGGTATACATTAGCATGTTAAAAATATCTATGCAGACATCCCTAGTATTGTCATCCACTCTGAACATTAGCATATTTCTGGCAGTGCGTCTGGGGAATCCCTGTTTGTTCTAGTTCAGTGAAGAGGAGGGGAGAGACTCTTAAGACCAACAGTAATGAGTCCTTTGAGAATTAGAGCAGGATTCTCTGCAATAATCACATTACCTGGTTAGCATTCTTTCAAATGGATCTGTTACCCAAATAAACCAAGGAAGAAGAAATATAATTTGATCATCTATCCTGATAACGAGTAACATTTTAATTTTCTTTCAAGCCTACTTTTCAGGTAAAAACCTTAAATAACACTTTATCAAGTGTTTTCAGTATATCTCATTTGATCCTCCCAATGGTCTCAGGAAAAATTTCGAATTGATTTTCACCAACATTTTACCAATAAATCAAGGGTTCCCCATGGTTGTGAGCCTCAGAATATAGAGCCCAGCTTGGTCTTGGGTCTTAGGCTCCAGCCATCTGCTTTCCACTCCGTCTTTCTTCCTCCCACTGTCTCGTGGAGCTCTGGGGACTTTTCCCCAAGTAAGACTGTCTTCACCATCTGGACATTGTTCCTGGCTTCCAGCTCCGAAACTTCTTTTAGTTCTTTGGACCCACTTCTCTTTCTGAGAAGAAGCAGAGCTGAGAGTTCTAGGCATAGATCCAGGTTACCACCTGCCTGTGAAATTGCCACCACCTTGGTAGCATCATCCCTGGGCCATATTTCAAGAGAGACGGACACTGTGCTGTGGGTTTGGGCACCTGAGGAGACTGGCCTAATCCTAGAGCTCATGTCTGGAGAGGCTGAAATTAAAAAGCCAAGAGAGAACCACTTTCTTGTGTTGTCTCCCTTGTTTCCTTCTACTCATTAAAGAAAGGTAATGTCAAGATGTTAGAGTAAGAGAAGCTGAGAATTAAAATAGCCACATTCTTCAAGCCAGAGACTGTGCCCCTCTTCACTGAGTGGAACCACTCGGCAATGTTGGCTGGTCCAGTTTGCCAGTGAGAGCCAATGATGTGCACCTCTCCTCAACTCCATCTCATTCGTGTCACTATGGTAACTTGACATTGGCCACAATGGGACTGTTTACACCACAGAAATTAAGAAATCCTACAAATCAGAGATTTTTTTCTTTCCAAGGAGCCCATTTTAAGCATTGACCCATACACTAGTGCACGTTATCTTCAAGTAGCCATCCTTCAGAGACAGGACAAAAGGAAACTCTTAGAAGCAAAACCAGAAGGAAACTCAGAGATTACTCCAACCCAGTTATCTTGCAAATGAGGATGTTGAGGCCCAGAGAAGAGCAGTGACTTGCTCAAACTATGGGGCAAATTTTAGGATCCGAGTCTGCTCACTCACTACTAAGAATCTTTCCAGATAAATGAAAGTTTTCAAGCTGCTGCATTCCCTGAGGAAGACAAGAGATATATAAGTGCTCTGTCTCCTGTGCAAATATATGATTAAGTGTCACCAAAACAAAGAAAACAATTTTGTGTAATTATTTATAAGTTTCAAAATAACATTATGTATGTTTACCTCAGACTACAAGTGCTGTAATTGCTCAGAAAATAGAAAGTTATTATGATAGAAATAGCAAGGGATGGCTTCATGAAAGAGAAAGGATTCAGCCTGGAATTTGAATAATTACTCAGAGGCAAGAGACTGGGGATCAGGAATGTGTCTGAACAGAAAGGAGCCAAGCTGACTGACATAGAGAAGGAGTATTTAAAAATGGGAAACTATCTTTGGAGAGAGAGGGAAGACTTTTACAAGCAATATCCGTGAATTAGAGAATTAGCTTTGCTTTAATCCAGTTAGTGATAGGGAATCGTTGATGACAGAGTAGGAAAATAATGTCAGTGTTGTTTTAGAATGATGGCCTGCCTGGTGTGGAATGAAAACGCGAATTACAGAAGAACTTTTCTCCCATTTAGATGAGAGAATGTTCTACGTTATTTACATGGGGATCTACATTGGAAGGATGTTTTCTAACACCTCAGTAGTCATTCTTTCTCTGAAGAGCCTTTAGGGGTGATTTTTTCCCCTTTCTTCTGCTTTTCTCTATTTTTTTTTCTTCGTTTACTTCCTTTGGGCTTTCCTCCCTCATTGCTGTGTAGCTAATTTTAACAACAACATCAAAAATCACCTCAAAGAATAACGACCAACGCCTAGAAGTGCTTCCTAAATGCCAGTATGTATAGTCATTCTAATGGTACCTCAGGACAGGAATTATGGTTACCCTGAATTATATGATGAGGAAACTGGGACACAGGAGGTTGATTGACTTGCCAAAGGTCACAGAGCCAGGAGAGCCCCAGCCAGGATTTGAATCCAGAGCCCGCCTCATTCACCACCATACTACACCGCCTCCGAATGTGAGAGCCGAGTTGGAGGCAGACAGTTTGAAATCAAGCGAACGAGCCCAAGAAAAGTCACACTGATCCAGCATGAAGCACTTGAAGTGTAGACGAGGACGATACCAGAAAAGAGCAGTACGCAGTTGTACAGATGAAGATCCCAAAAATCAAAAGTCAACCGAGAATGGGTCAGTCCCTTATTGTTGTGTTCTCTTGTGTGCTGTGGTGATACCCTACACCACAACGAATTTCACACCTACCCACATCTCTTTTCTGTTTGGGAATAATGGGAAGATGTCCATTTTGATTAATATAAAAGTAATACTCAAGAATTTCAGCAGCACCAATGAGTAGTTTAATAATATGTAAAAGTCTTCCTCCCTCTCCGTCCCTTGTTACCCCTTAGAGGTAAGAATTATAACCAATTTCTATGTACCCTTTCAAAATACTCTATGCAGACATTATATACACATATGTATACTGTATACATATTATATACACATATGTATACTGTATATGCACATATATGTACATATACTGTATATGCACAGTTCCTCAATTTGGCTCTTTTCACTTAAAATCCTTTTTTGTAAGTTTATTTATTGGGAGGGAGAAAGAGGGGGAGAGAGTGCATGCACGAGCATGGGAGGGGCAGAGAGAGAAGGAGAGAGAGAATCCCAAGCAGGCTCTGCTCTGTCAGTGCTGAGCCTGACGCGGGGCTGGATCCCATGAACCGTGAGATCATGACCGGAGCTGAAATCCAGAGTTGGACATTTAGCCAACCAGGCACCCCTTAAAATTATTTCTTAAACATTATTTTATATAAGTGCACATAGATTAACTTTTTTGAGAAATTCTTCTTAGCAACTGCAAAGTATTCCATCGTATGGGTATACAATAACTTAGGTAACCACTTCCCTCTTTGCATGGAGAATATCCATTATGCAAGGGCAAAGAAGGCAAAAAGGTTAGTGATGAGAAAAAGAGATATTTACAACCTATCAAAATGATCATTGGATTCTAACTCTTGGGCAAGAGGGCCTGGAGTAAGAATTTGGAAGTACTTTCCATAAACATGAAGGAAAGCAAAGCACTTGATCATTTGAAGAGAATGGAGATGAAACATAAGGCATGATATGAAGGGAAATGTTCCCGGCCTTCAAAATCAAATAGTATAATCACAAAGCCCGCCTTTTCAATTCCTTGCAGGCAGGACTGCGTTCGAATGCCAATCAGGAGGTGAATAGAAACAATCCACCATTGCGAAAACAATCCAGGGGGCCATTGTAGAAATAAGTGAATTTTTGTTTGTTTTTTGTTTTTGCGACTTACAGTCATGGTGATATTTGATCCATAGCTAGAAATTTCCAGCTTATTTTCCTTTTTGAATATTTTGAAATCCGCTGAGCTATTTAGAAAACAGACTAAAATCTTCCTATTCTTCTTTCCCTGGTTGTCTTGAAAACAAAAACAAGCAAAAAAGCAATCATCCTAGGGAAAGGAAGGTCCTAGTATTAACAGGAAGGAAAAGTGACCCTTCAGGGGGAAAAAAATCTTAGGTTTTCTCATTCTGTTTCGTTTTTGCAAAATAAGGTAAATGCATTAAATGCTTGTGCTGCTTGACCCCCCCTGGACCCTCCCTGAGTTTATTCAAGTAGTTACTATGGCAACCGCCCACGCTTTAAGCAGTTGAGCTAAGTATTGTGGAAAACAGCTTGCTGAGCCTCTGTCTGGCTCCCATGATCATTTCACGTACCCTGGTGGTCACTTCACTTCATTAAAGCTAAATGGCAATTTAAATATATTAATAATGCTTTCTTGTTCTCCTTTAAAGAAAAGCCAACACCACTTTTTAAAAGACATGATAAAACAATGAACATATAACCGTTGCCGTTTGAGTCGGCTGGCTGGCCGCGATAACCGTCAGAGATGGAATAATGTCAGGAACCAGAAAAATGCAGTGAAGAAACTCCAGCGGGGACAGCGCGCTTGGCCACCACTCCCCTCCCCACCAGCCCCCACTGCCACCTTCTTGCCTTTCCCAACATCCCAGTGCCTATGCCTCAAGGACCCACCGTGATATGATAGATCACAGAGCTGCTGATATAGGGGCAGCCCAAAATAATGAGAAAAGGTAGCTCTGAGGACAGATCTGGACTTCACCACTTTACAACCTTAGACCAATTACTTAACTTCTCTGAGCGTGGCTTTTGTTGTTCCTGCTTTGTGAGGTTTTTTGAGTGGTTTTTTTTTCTCATTTTTAAAATAGTTCTGATCATCGAGAATTAAATCAATGTTGTGAGAATTCAGTGAGCTAACAAATATTAATTAAGCACCTGATCTGAAATGCCTTATTCAGGAGGCATGTATTTAGTGTGTCCTATGCACAGGATACAAATTTGACATAAAAATAAATAAACAAACAGACCCAGAGAAAAAAGAGACAAATGGAAAACCATAAAGACAGCTGCATTTACAGAGAATAATTTACTCAACCCCCCACGATGTGCCAAGCCAATCAGGCAGACCCCAGCCAGGCTCTGTGAGATTCTTCCTCCTTCCCAAGTCAGTCCTGGGCTATGTTTTTCTTCTACTTTGTATCTGCCCCTGACCTTTGATCCCTGTAGGCTCTTCCCTGGTCCCAGGCTCCAAATAGACAAGACCCTAGCTGACCTGAAGGGCTCCTTGGCCGAAGGAGCAAGCAATCTGCTTCTACCAAACCTTCCCCATGTGAACCTCTGTGGCTGAGAATGTATACGTTTCCCTGGAAATCCCATCCCTGTCCTTTACCCGCTTCTCACCGTTTCATCTCCCCTGTTGGAAGATTTCACTGGCAGGCAGCTGAGACTGATCTGCAGTCTGGTGAAGTTAAGCGTTTTACTTACTATTCTAAATGACTAACTTTGCCCATGTTTCCAGGAAATCAACGATTGAGGGGCAGGGATTAGAGTGGATCAGATCCTTTGTCTTAGTACCTCATGGGACACGGATTCCTTGACTCACTTGACCAATCTGGGTGAAACCCACCCCTCTGATCGTGTACAGGGTGACCTACCTGATCCACCACTAAGAGTGTTAAGAATGTCCCGTTTCCGGGCACATTAGCCCTTAAGGGTAGAAAGCTGTCTTTATTCTCTTATTGTTCGTATTGTCATCCTTGATCTATACCACCAGGCAGATTCATTGTCTGCCTCTGAGTACACGAGTTCAAGAAGCCATGGGGACGTACCATAGGATGGAGAACTACCGGGAAATGCATTTTTTTAATTATTATAGTGAATTCTGGGGATTATTTTTACCAACAAAGCACCTCCGGCTAGAATTTGCTTGGACAGCATAAAGGAGAACCCACGAGCTCCCATCTCCAGAGGGATTGCAGCTCTTAGTGTAGTGGCCGAGAGCTTGTGACTGACAGGTCTATATCACTTTCACGGAACAAGCTCATTTGGCTTCCTCCCAGGATCTCCTGGATGGGCTGTCACTCAGTGCACATTTTCCCTCTTCCAGGCTCCTCCAGAGAACACACAAACCCTTCCAAAGGACTGTGGTAACTATTAAGAACATTTTTCTTGTGCAGTCGCTATGAGAGTATTTCATTTTTATGTCATTTTCACAGTTGTGAAAGTTTGTGACTTATCTCTCATGTGAACAGGGGACAGCCCCCGTTCTACGCAAGAGAATCTACTCCACCAATTACAGGTCATGAACGGAACTGGGGCTTAGCTCAGTCTTCCTACTCTTCAGCCAGAGTATTTTCTAAAATACTAAATGCCAATAAGAAACAAGCAAGGGACAGAATTTTTAAGAAGAGAAAAACACTGTTTGCTCCAAACCTTCATTATGGAAAAGTACCCAAGACGACCTTGCATAGTTCTAAGTGCTGTGCCTGTCTTAATCACAAATTAATTTACCTGTCTCTATCACTACACTAGAACCCAGGTTAGATGCAAAGGAATGACATCAGTAGTCAACCTCAGTGATGATATTTGCCCAAGGTTGCCCAGGAAACCTAGCTGCCAATTGGCAGGCCTAGTGGAGGTGTTCATTCTTACCTCCTTAATCGTGTTAGCCCTTTTATCATCAGATTATGTCTCTCTATCCTTGACCAAGTCCTGTAGCCCTGTATTCCACGTGTTCAGCCTCTTAGCTTTTCCAGATGCCTAAAGAAATCATATAATGGAAGACTAATAAATTTTATTGTGGGGTTTGGCTGGCGTGCACAAAGGGAACATTTGTGTTATATCTGGGTAGTTGGCATTCAACAGGCCATGCAACTATAAGAAAAGAGGTAAAAATAATAGAGAAAATATCTTTTAATGATATCTAACTTTGCCCTCAATAAGAAAATCCCCAACTGTTGAACTGTTCAACTGTTCCAAGGGATTTGGGGACGTCCTCCGAGCTTCCCACAACCTCCAGCTTCCCTATCACTTAAGAACAATCAGTAAATAGCTCCATGATCCTCCTGATCCAGACCGGTTGCATATGTTCACAAAGTGTTAAGGGGGACAATTCAGAAATAAGTGGGTAACTCACAGGGAAAGGAGTTGGCTGACTGGAACGTTCTACAGTCGCTAGGATATTCTGTCTTCTGCAAGATGCATTATCCCATCGCACAGGAATGAATGTACAGGCCTCACAGTGGGACACAAGGAGACAGCAACTTTACAGAAGTCAGCCGTGGTGGGAGAGAGAGGAAACTAGTGACGCACTTTCTCTCCACCATATGTTATCAAATTAGCCAGATCCTGTGTGCTCAGAATTGGCAGAGCTTCCTCTGCTGCTGGATACGTGGGACAGTAGCTCACAGCCATGCAGCTACCTTCATAATTAGGTGGAGCCCCTGCCAAGTTTTGCAATCTGCCCTCTAGGAGGCAGCTGGCCAAAGCATGCCTCGGTGGCCATGTGTGAGCTCACATGGATGATTCCACCCCATTGTTCTACGTCAGCCATTCCTGCCCCACACAAAATCCCCAGGTGTGAGAAGCTCTCTTCACACACGGTGGAACCTTCTACATTCAACATAATGTGAGTGCCAAATGGGGAACATTCTGGGTTGGTTATTCATGGGCTCCTCTTCAGGCATCACTTCCCATTGCCAGAGTCCTGTTCAGACAGGTATTAGGAGCGCAATTTTTAACATGGAGGGTTGTGAAGTCAGAAAAAAAAGTATCCGGTGCCTGGGTGGCTCAGTCGTTACGCATCTGACTTTGGCTCAGGTCATGATCTCATAGTTCATGAGTTCGAGTCCTACTTCGGGAAAGTTCGAGCCCCACTTGAGGTAAAAACAAAACAAAACAAAACAAAAAACATGAGCCCTGGGTGAGCCCTGCTTCTCTCTCTCTCTTTCTCTCTCTCTCTCTGCCCCTCACTCACTTGCACACTCTGTCTCTCAAAAATAAGAAAGAAAAAAAGAAAAAAATGTATCAGTGCCTATCATGCACGTTGTCAACCACACAGAGTCTCTTATTTGTATATTATGTCCTGTATTATTGCTGGCCCCTGACCTGCCTTTCATGGTTAGAGGAGGATTCAGGGAGGAGCCAGAGAGGGGGGTATGAGGGAGTAAGAGCTGGGAAGGAAAAAAAATAAGCATGGGGAGGTACCTTTCAGATAGAGTGACCCTGAAAGGCCACAGTGAGAAGGGATATTTGGGTAAAGACTTGAAGGAAGTGAGGGAGTAAGGTCTGCAGCTGACCAAGGGAGAAGGAGTCAGGCAGGGGGCAGCATGTGCAAAGTCCCTGGGGTGCCCCTGGTGTGTTTGAGACACAGCATGAAGGCCTGTGAGGCCAGATCAGAGCAGGTGACGGGGTCCCAGAGGGAATGGAGCCAGACTGACAACAGGCCTGGAGAACACTTTGGACTTTACCGAGGGAGATGGGGAGATATCAGGAAGCTTTAAGGAGAGGAGTACCTCTTCAGAGAATTTCTCTGGCTGCTTTCTTGAGAAGAAACTAATAAAGAGCAAGCATGGAAGCAGGAGAAAGCTATGGGAATGTTCTGGAAGAGCGGTGACAAGGGCTTGGATGGGGACCGCATGTGGAGGCAGTGGTCAGATGCTGAATCTCTTCTGAAAGCACAGCCGGTGGGAATCAGGTGGGGATCGGAAGAAAGAGCTGAGGCAAGACTTCTGGACTCGGGGTAGAGGTGGCGAAGGGGACTGTGAGAGGAGCAGATTTGGGAGGGAGGGATGGGAGGAAGCTTCTTTCTGCATATTTAAATGGATAAAACCAATCAGAAATCCAAAGAGACATTTACTGGCCGTCCTTGTGCAAAGGCCCTGTACCTTTGCCCTGACTCAAAGGGGAGATGGTGAGGATGATAAGTGACTGCCATCAGGAGAGACGAATGTTTAGATTAGTTTTTTTCTTATCGAGTAAATTTAAAAGATGTCTTTTATCAAGGCCAAGGATTGATCATTTAGGTCATAAGCCTAACGGCGCGCTATATGGAACCTGCTCGTGCTGGAAGAGTCCATCAGAGAGAGAAAGGCAAACAGTTCATCTGCTAGTTCCTTCCAGTTCTGGTCTCTCATTGGTCACAACTTGCTCCACGGGGTATTAACTGGACCACATTTCTGAGTTGCAATATTTGGCCCCTCCAGTCAGCTGGTAAGGAAGCCTGAGTGTCCAGAGGTCCAGTGGCTTACTGGGAGCTGGCACCAAGGAGGGGCGGGGGGGGGGGGGGGGGGTGGGGGGGAATAGTCAGGAAATGACACATTGCTTTGCCATTAAAAATGATCAATTGCCTATTTTCCATTTTAATTATGTTGAATTTTAATTGCTCACTCTGAGCAATAGGCTTGCAAATGCTGAGATTGTTATACTTTCTAGGAAAATATATTGTAATTTGTAGAAAACACATGGCCATTGATGTGGAATGTTTTATATTACCTGATGACTACCATTGACACGGTCACTATTCTATGGGTTTGTGTACGAATAAGGTTTCTGTCGATATCCACACCACCTCCCACTTCACGCACAAACGTGCACGTACGTGCGTGTATCACCTTGTTTCAGTAAATGGTATCACGCAACACAGACTAAATCTGACAGCTCTCAATTCAAGGCAGCTTTATGAATCCATAGCCTACTGTTCTTATGAGGCGCTTTGCGTTTTCTGACCCCACTGTAGTAGCAAATGTGTATGAAATTATGAGAAAAAAAAAGCCGTCTGTTTTTTCACGGCTTTCCCATCTATGCTGATTTCTAGCGAGTACCGCTCTGCTCTACTGAGCCAATTTTGATTAGTAATTATCATCACGCCTTGTAAAGTTGCTAGAAGATAAGGTGCTTGTCAAGTACATTATTACAATGTTCGTACCAACTTTTCCAAGGGATATCATTTTTCATATCCTGATGAGCTGCCGCCTATCCCCCACCTGTTCTCCAGAAACATCATCATAGTTGACAGGTCTTTATGGCCTCGGCCCAAAAGCCATGCCCATGGCATACCATTGAGGTGAACCTGCACTAATTGATTCTGTCATTCCTAAGAGGCAGAAAGCACAGCTGCAGAAGCCCGGTTGGTTCTCTTGTTTTAATGAGGCAAAATAGCCTCCATGTTTGTCTGTGCCTGTCTGCAAAGTGACAGTGATTTATCTCACGCTGAAAGCAAGTTCAGAGGCCTCCTTGAGAAGCACATAAATCTACCAACCCCCTGTGACAGATACTGAAGCCCTGCCAGGTACCCTCACAATGAGTCCTTCGGAGGGAAAACTCGCTCACCTCCCCAATGCCAACAACTTAGCGTCCGATTCGCAATGTCTCCTTTCTCCCCAGATCCCCTCTCCAAATGCTGTCAGGGACTCGTTGTCTTTAAAAGAAGTGCAAACGAGTACACTTCCTTCATTTAAATCTAGCGTCTGCTTCCTGCTTTCCCCGAATAAGCTACATAATAATCACAATCTAATCAACTTCCTCATTTTAGAGACTAGAGAAACAAAGACCCAGGGAGACTTTGAAACCGTCCAACGAAGCGGCCCCGTTCACCCAGGCACCTGCTTGCTTTACAACTAAACAAAGACAAGGAAGTTCATTCTAAAATCTCTTTGGAGGCTTAGAGTTTTAAATGGTTCTGCTGATTCTACCATATAATTTGGGGGCCAATAGGCATTTCCCCAGACTGTAAACCAGCCATATTTAGCTGACATTTGAAAGCCATGAGGAACTTATCAACATTTGCCCACATTAGGGCTAAAAGAATCGTCTTTGACTCTGAAATAACTTGGGTAATAGACTAATTGCTTACAATAGTTCCCAAGATTCATCTTCTGACCATTAAAAATATTATTGCGGGTTACCTTAGTACAGTACCTAAATTCTGATATTTCCTTCTTATTGTTTTTTGTTCATTCAAACATTTTCCCCCTCACTGTGACACTATGTCACCTCTTTTGTATTTGTCATCAACTCTTTGATCCTCATCGCTCTCGAGACCACTTGTGTCTTCCCAAATGCTATAGGCAAGGGACACTTTTGAGTTCTCCTTTTTGACCTATCTGTAATATTTTATACTGTTGACCATGATCTTGAAACTCTTCTGTTGGCCTAAGTGACATGCCTCTCTCTTTTCTCTCCTAGACATCACACCATCCCCTCTCAGCGTCTCCTAGAGGCTCCCTTCCTTCACTATCCCTTCAGTTACCGATATACCCTATGCTTCTCTGTTGATCATTGTCTCTTCTCATTCAGTGCCCTCTTTAGACCATCTTGGTTATATTTGCAGATTTGTCCATTGCCTTTGGTTTTAATTCTCAAGCCTACCTCTTGGTGCTACAACATTTGTAAGCTTCCAGCTGCCTCTGAATGGCTCACCGGCAATTCGGTATTGAAAGTTTTCACTCTCACAGACCCCTTCCTGTCTCCTCTCCTCTGCTTCCTACCTCAGTGCACGACGTGCCCATCCAAAGCCTGCCTGAGTTACACAGTCAGGCTCCTCTGTGCTACCTCCCTTTCTGCCAGTTTCTATTCCATTAGGTTATAAAACTCTGTTAATTATGTCTCCTAAATATTTCTCTGATAAATTCTCTTCATCAGATCCTGCTTAAAAGCTTTTGCTATAGGATTTATCTCACTGTGTTGTGACTCTTTGTCTACATGTCACCCTCCCCCGCTAGTGCGAGGACTCTCCTACCCATCTGTTTCTTCAGTGACTAGCACATAGGTGTTAGCCCACAGTAGGTACTAAATTAATGCTTGTGTGAATGGATGAAACAATAAATATATCCTGGATAATATTAAAAGATTTTTGAGGGGCGCCTAGGTGGCTCCGTCAGTTAAGTGACCAACTCCTGATTTTGGCTCAGGTCATGATCTCACGGTGCGTGGGATCGAGCCCTGCGGCAGGCTCAGAGCTGACAATGTGGGGCCTGCTTGGGATTCTCTCTCTCTCTCCCTGTCTCTCTCTCCCCATCCCCCTCCAAAATAAATAAACATTCATTAAAAATAATAAAAGCTTTTTGAAAATGGAAACAATTAGCTATACTATCACCACATCACAGGGGCGGTTTTGTTGTTCTTTGTTAACAGGTCTTTTTAATGTTTTGTCTGTAGGCACACATTTTTTCAGTAGTTATAATAATTACAGAAATAATGTAGTGTTCCGTTTTTCACTTAAGCATTGATTCAGAACCATGTCTCCAGGTGCTTAAGTGGGCTTTATAATTATCTTTTGAAATGGCTACATAATGTGGCAAAAGTAGTTCTAGAACGATAGTGGCAGGATTGCCAAACCAACCCATAGCATTATAGCTGATAAACAAAGCTGAGTGCCAGAGGGACCTGTCACAGTATGATGACATAGAAAAACTACCTCTCTCAAAGCCCAAATTTTTCCCGTTTGCCGAATAAACCTAATCATAGCTGTTTGCAATCCTCAATAGGTGTTGTACCAGTAGAAATCATTTTTAGTATCCTATAGGTTTGAAATATGTTTGCAGAAGAGAAATAAGTCACTTTTCCTTTGTCTCTGCCTCTGAAGGCAGAGCCGGGTAGCGATAACCTCCTTTCCCAAAGTAGCAAGGATTGAGAAGATTAAGTGGGGAAGGCCAGGCTGAAACATTCAACTTCCTTTTTTGCTTTGGAGTCATCTATTTTCATCTTGTAAAAGTTTTCTCCCTGCCCTTCCCTCCACAATATTATCATCTTTTCCTGGAAGGATCCAATTTTAGTGAGGAGTTATCCCTAGTCCAATTCTCACGCTTCAGATAAAGAGAGAGAGTTCTGGAAACTCTCCCCTCCCTGCCCCTTCCAGAGTGGCTTATTTCTGACGAAATTTTGGAGTCAAAAAAAGCACAAACTTTTGAGTGGTTTCTTTCCATGAATTCCTCAGGAAAAATGAAGACAGATAAGAATAGAAAAACCTCCCAGAAGATAGAGGAGTTCCCACTGTCCTCATAACAATACTATATTCTCATGACTCATCTGTTAATAATACTAAGCACAGTGAAATCACAAGGAAATCCGCCATGTTAATATAAGTTTATTTTTCTCTTGTATATTTAACGTGACAATATATCTCTGCCAAAAAAAGAAAAAAGACAAAGCCGTTCTGTGATGTTCCTATTTTGATTATCATTAACATTTTCCTAAACTTTGTTTCTGCAACATAAATCATCTCACAATTCTCATTACCTCTGCTTGTTGCATAAACAACCACGGCTAATTCTCTAATTTTTGTCTCAAAATCCGTGATATTATAATAGCCATTTTCATTTATGACGGTGTGAAAATGCAAATGATACACTCCATGAAATCTCTTTTAAGTTGCTTTCCCCTTTGAAGTACGTGTATTTGCCACTCTTTTTTTTTTAATGAAAATTGTATATGTTTAAGGCAAATAGCATGATGATTTTATATACAATGTGCAGAGGGAAATGACTTGTATAGTCAAGCTAATTAATATATCACCTCCTCGCCTAGTTATCATTATTTTGTGGTGAGAACACCTGAAATCTACTCTTAGTATATTTCCAGTATTCGAGACACCGTTATTAACCATACTCATCATGCTTTAGATTAGCTCTCTAGACTTATTCATCCTAAATAACTGCAAATTTGCACCCCTTGACCAACGTCTCTCCGTTTTCCTCACCCCCACCCTCGCTACTCTCTGCTTCTTCTATGAGTTGACTTTAGAGTTCACATGTAAGACAGATCACAGAGGATTTGTGTTTCTGTGCCTATTTTGCCACTATACATTACCCTTAACCTAGAAGCCAGAATTCATCATCAATATCAAGCTTTTGGTAAATCACCCAAAAACTTCTTGAGCTCAAATGCCTTGTTTTATGAACATTACGCAGTGCCTGAAAGTAATTTACAAATGAAAACTGTCTTAATGTACTCACATTGCCCATTAACTTAGCTTATTTTTGAGGGACACTTAAAAGGCTTGGTCTTTGTTCAACGAGGGCCTCAAGTTCTCACCTGTGACAGCAGATTCCTCAAATGCTGAGACTTTCTCCTTAGACTCAAGCACAGTTCGAGTCTGAGGATATCCTGTTGGTACGCAGCACAGTTAGTCCAAACCTTTCCTTAAAGTTCTCCAGTTTGGTGGCACACAAACCACTGGTAGCCTTCTCCGCTGAGGACACTCTTCACGAGAAAGAGATTTACTCATGGGCTCAGTTGGTTAAGCGTCTGACTCTTGGTTTCGGAACTCACGGTTTGTGAGTTCAAGCCCTGTGTCAGCACAGAGCCTGCTTGGGATTCTCTCTCTCCCTCTCTCTCTCTCTCTGCCCCTCCTCTGCTTGTTCTCTTTCTCTCTCAAAACAAATAAGTAAACTTAAAAAAAAATTTTTTTAAAAAGAAAGAGATTTACTCACTGAACACATCTACCTCCTTGTAACTTATACTGATGCATTCTCATTAGACATTTTAGCATATTTTAACACACACACACACACACACACACACACACACCATTCTAAAATCTTTTAGCAAATGAGTAACCTTTACGCTCTATTTTCCTATAAGGTCAAGTTTTGTGTAACATATCAAACTGCAGTAACACCGGGTCTCAGTCGTCCCCAAAAAAACCCTGTCAGACAGATATAAATAAATTTTCCTATATTTGGGAATCAGTACTAAGATACATTCTCACTATTTCTTATGGGTTTGTTTCTATTATCTGTAGCTATTTTTATTCTCTACTATTAAATATGTGACTACCCCAGTCACCATCATAAAAGTCAAATGGAAGCATTTAGCCCAAAATAATGCACTGGAACCACCTCAGCTATAATCTCTGTGGAAAGTGGTATAGTGACCCCAAAGATGTCTGTGTCCTAATCCCTAGATCCTATGATTGTGACCTTACATGGCAAAGGGGACTTTGCAAATGGGATTAAGTTACCGATCTTGAGACAGAAATGTAATCACAAGGGATCTTATAAAAAGGGAGCCAGGAGGATCAGAGTCAAAGAAGACGTTGGGGCACTTAGGTGGCTCAGTCAGATGAACGTCCGACTCTGGATTTAGGCTCAGGTCATGATCCCAGGATTGTGGGATGGAGTCCCATGTTGGGCTCCAGACTGAGCATGGAGCCTGCTTAAGATATTCTCTCTCTCTCTCTCTCTCTCTCTCTCTCTCTCTCTCTCTCCCCCCCTCCCTCACTCCCTCTCTCTTCCTGCCCCTCTCCCCTGCTCATGCTCTCTCACTCTCTAAAATTAAGAAACAATAATAAACACACAAACAAAAAAACAAAGATGTCCATAGAAGCAGAGGTCAGAGAGAGAAAGAGAGATTGTATGCTACTTTGCTGGCTTTGAAGATGAAGAAAGGGGCCACAGACCAAGGAATACAGACTTCCTCTAGGCGGCGAAAAGGCAAGAGACCAGAGTTGCCTCTAACGCACCCATAGGCAACAGACAACTCAGCCCTGCCGACACTTTGTGGCCCACAACACCCACCTTGGACTTCCCACCTCTAGAAGTGGAAGATAATAAACCTGTGGGATATTTTCCAGGTCATTTACATCTAATGCAACTATTGCTATAACTAGACGTAGGTATATAACGTTATTCAGATTTTCTGTTTTTCTCTGATTTTTAGTCTTCTGTGCCAATTTTCCTGTCTTCCTTTGAATTATTTGAATGCCGCTAGTATTTCAATTTGTCTGTTGGTTCTGTTAGTCCATTTGTGTGGACATTTTAATGGCTATTTTTAGGATTACAAAATACATACCTTTCTGTATGCTACTTAATTAATATTAATATTTCCCCCAACAACATGACACTTTACTCTCTCCCTTTTTGTTATAATCATCATGTATATTACATTTTCATACACTAAAAAATCCCAATTTCATACACTAAAAGCCATTAAATGAGTCTACATTTGCTTTCAACAACTTACATATTTTAAAGATCCTAAGAAGTAAAAAAAAAAAAAAAAAAGTCTCTTTAGCCAGATATTTACCATTTTAGTTGTTCTTCCTGAATTCTCCACATTCCGATTTCCCCTTATTATCCTTTCCTCTGAAAACCTCCCTTTAGCATTTTTTTTTTTCTTAAAGCCAGTCTACTGGCCATGAATTCTAAATGTGTGGGTCTTTTAAGCCAGTACGTTTGTGGTAATTTGTTAGAGCAGCCATAGGAAACTGACACAACCTCTCATTGAGTATGACTTACATCAGTGAGGAGGCATTTACAGACATCAATAAAACCAATATACAATTGCTGCCCAGCTCATTAAGAATATGAGAGGGGGAGCAGTCGTTATTTTCTCAGTCCGTGAAGTGAGGTAGATATTTTAAAAAGGGAGTGAGAGATTGGGATTCATTTTATAAATCTGGAGAAGGCCTTGAGACACAGTGTGGGCTTCCCATACACGGAGCTGCAAAAAGACAGGTGGGTGGCAGGAAGTCAGGAGAGCCCATGGTTGGCCATGAGTCCAGGAAGGCTGGCAGGGCCCTTGTCACGAGCAGTTTACAGGTTTGCCGAGAACCTGGAGTTGTAGAACACTCTGGAGTTCACCGTCTGAACTGAGTTTTGCACAAGATAAGATTTCCAGAGTGGCCCTTCCCCTCAGCTCTGGCACAGTGCTCTGGCACCGGGTCTGGCCCCAGCTCTGCACATTTTCCTTGTCAGCTGCAGCCCTGTGTGGGCGCCCTGAAGCACAACGTGGGGGCGCTCGAGCTGGGCAGGAGTGGGGCCTGTCATTAGAGTCCTAATCACAGAACACACTGACACTGTGGGTGGCTTGCCGTTGATCGGAAGAAAATATCTTCATCATTTGGACACCGGAACAGATGAGTAAAAATAGAATCCCCAGGATTTAAAAAAAAAAAAAGAAAATACACACACACACACACACACACACACCAGATCCAAATCTCTCCTGAGACTGTAGCAGCTTGAGAAAAAAAGAAGAAAATGGGAAACAAACACTGATAGAAAATTAGGGAAGAGAAGCAGTATTCTGCGGACTCCAGGTGGCTGCTGGGGGCTGGGGGTTGAGGGGGTGGGTAATGGAGGAGGAAGCGGCCCAGGTAGACATCTTGTTCTCTTGCCTTAAATGCTGAATGAGCCATTTCCAGGAATCACAGGGCGCGGTTGCCCAGAGATACACTGCAGTTCGGAGGACTGGTACTTCTCCCTTAATCTGCCTCCTTGCACACATGTGTGCAAACACACACACACACTTTGTTTCTTCCCGTTCTAGTCTTTGGAGAGGATTCCTATTGTGGATGAAAGACCACATACTCAAAATTTTGAGATGAGGTTTTTGTCGAACACTCAAGATCCACATGCAGAAAGAAAGCCCGCCAGGCAGGAGTCAAGGCGGGAACAACCTTACCTCGGTGCTTGAGTCATCCATTTTACATAAGAGAACACATAGTATTCCCACCTCCACCACCATCACCACTCCTTCCAGACATTGCGTTGGGGTCCACAGGAAGGGAAGAGCCTTATGTCAATACAAGCATGTATGTATGAATATAGGTAAGCAACTTCAAAAAGGTATTACCTTTCTTATAAAAGCTTTATTGAGATGAAACATACCTATACAATTCACCAGTTTTAAATATACAAGACAGTGGTTTTTAGTACATTCACAGTTGCATAACCGCCATGACCATCAATTTTAGAACATTTTTATTATCCTTAAAACCCTATGCCTATTAGCGGCCTCTTTTCCTAATTCCTTCTCCAGCCCTATACAACCCCCGATCTACCTTCTGTCTCTATGGATTTGCCTCTTCTGGACACTTTTGTATAGGTGGTCCTTTGTGACTGACTTCTTTCGCTTAGCATGTTTTCAAGGTTAATCCATGTTGGAGCATATTATTAGTATGCCATTTCTTTTTATGGCTCAATAATATCCCATTCTGTCAACATACCACATTTTATTTATGCATTCATCAGTTAATAGACATTTGAATTGTTTCCGTGTTTTGCTATTATGAATAATGCTATAATCAACATTTGTGTATAAGTTTTTATATGGGCATACATTTTCACTTCTCCTGGCTATCTACCTAGGAGGAGAGAATAGCTGGGTCATATGGTAACTTTATATTTAACCTTTTGAGAAACTGCCAAATTGGGCACCTGGGGCTCCTGGAGCACCTGTGGGTCCTGGGTGGCTCAGTCGGGAAGCATCAGACTCTTGATTTAAGCTCAGGTCATGATCTCATGGTGGTGACACTGAGCCCCACATTGGGCTCTGTGCTGGGCATAGAGCCTGTTTAAGATTCTCTCTCTTACTCTCCATCTGTCCCTCCCCTCTTGCTCTCTCTCTCTCTCTGTCTCTGTCTGTCTCTCTCTCTCTCTCTCTCTCTCTCTCAAATAAATAAATAAATAAATAAATAAATAAATTTTGAGAATGGTTGCACCATTTTACATTCCCACCAGGTGTGTATGAAGGTTCTAATTTCTACACATCCTTACCAACACTTGTTATTATCTATATTATTGATTATAGCCATCCTAGTGGGTGAAGTGATATTTTATCATGATTTTGATTTGCATTCCCCTGATTACAAATCATATTGAGCATCTTCTCATGTGCTTGTTGGTCACATGTATATCTTCTTTGGAGAAATGTCTATTCAGAACCTTTACCCATTTAAAAAAAAATTTTAATGTTTATTTATTTTTGAGAGAGAGAGAGAGAGAGAGAGAGAGAGCGAGCATGATCAGGGGAGGGTCAGAAAGAAAGGGAGGCACAGAATCCGAAGCAGGCTCCAGGCTCTGAGCTGTCAGCACAAAGCCTGAGGTGGGGCTCGAACCCATGAACTATAAGATCACGGCCTGAGCCCAAGTCAGATGCTTAACCGACTGAGCCACCGAGGTGCCCCTCTTTACCCATTTTTAATTCGGTTATTTGTCTTTTTATTATTGGGTTACACAAGTTCTTTATGTATTCTAGATACAAGTCTCTTAGCAGAGATGATATACAAAAGTTTTTATCCCATTCTATCGGTTGTCTTTTCATTTTCTTTTTTTTTTTAATGTTTATTTATTTATTTTGAGGGGAGAGGCAGAGAGAGAGGGAGAGAGAGGGAGAATCCCAAGCAGGTTCCACACTGTCAGTGCAGAGCCCAGTACAGGGCTCAATCCCACAAACCATGAGATCATGACTTGAGACAAAATCAAGAGTCAGTAGCTTAACTGACTGAGGCATCCACACACCCCATCTTTCTATTTTCTTGATGGCATCCTTGGAACTGCAAATGTTTTTAATTTTTATGAAGTGCAATTTGTCTATACTTTCTTTGATTGCTGTCTTCATTACTATAGCTTTGTAATAAGTTTTGAAACTGGGAAGTGTGAATTCTCCAACTCTGTTCTTTTTCAAGATTGTTTTGTCTGATCCCTTGAATTTCCATAGGAATTTTAAGATCTGCTTGTCAATTTTTGCAAAGAAGCCAGATTGGATTTTGAAAGAGATTTCACTGAATCTATAGATCAATTTGTGGAGTTTTGCCATCTTAACAATATTAAGTCTCCAATCCATAGACGTGGGGTGTCTTTCTATTTATTTAGGTCTTCTTTAGTTTCTCTTAATAATTTTGTAGTTTGTGATTTCAGAGTATAAGTTTCATACTTCTTTTGTTAAATATACTACTAAGTATCTTATTCTTCTTAATGCTATTATAAATATATTTTTCTTAACTTAGTTTTTGGTTTGTTGATTGCTGCTATATAGAAATCTAACTGATTTGTATATATGGATCTTGTATCCTATAATCTTCCTGAATAACAGGATACTACTTTTGAACTAGAATTAAAATATACAATTTTTAAAAAACAAGAAAAGTCACAGGAACTTCACTCAAATGCATTTAAAAATAAATTTAAATATAAGTTTGAAAAAGAGTGAAGTCATGTTCTTGTTCAGAAAAACAAAGGGGAATAGTACATTGAAGGTCTGTAAAGAGGTATACCAGTTTGTCAGTAGAATAAAAACATTGCCAATGATTTTGTTGAGATTTTCACTTTTATATTATTTAACATAAAGTTCTCTAGGTTCTGAAGGGATTCATTTCCTTGTCACCTCAACACTTGCACAACATAAGCAAAGTTTCCAGACGTGCTTAGCATCCTAGATTAGGGGCCGCCTTACAATGGCAAAGTTGCTACACAACCAGCTGAACAAAAACAAGAAAGGCAAGACTTGGTGGACCTTCATCAATCACTGACAATGCTTTCTTCTTTTGTGAAAACATGTTAGGCCATTCTAAAGGCATTCTGAGTCTTTGGCCACATTGCCCCAAGCTAACCTGATACATGCACCATAAACGCCAGCAAAGTCTCTCCTTGATGACTAGTCCAGGGCAACTGGATTGACCTAATGTTTCAAACTTAAAATCTTGGTGCAAAAGTGAATTTTAACAACCATTAAGGCATCCTTTGTACCTTCAGACCAAGATGGGTCTCAGGGACATCTTGGGATATATAGATTCTATCCAGAAATCTCTTACACAGTTCTTAAACAAATAAGCAAGCAATAGGAACAAGAATAACTGTGCTATAATTAATTCAAGGTACACGATGTGTATCTTGCACACAGATGAGTCATAGTTGAATCAATTAGTCCAAAAAAGAAAAGATGTGTATTTGTCAAATTTATAAAAATTTGAACACAGTATGCTTTAAAATTTTGACTTTATTTAATGATATGTAGTAGGCAAATATATTTTAAACTTTTTAAATGTCCTTTGAAAATACACATATACCCTTTGCTCCCAGCAGGTCCACTTATGGGCCTTATTTAAAAGCACAAATGCATACTTGGAAAGATAAAAAATTGAAAGCCACTTAAATGTCCTTTAATAGGATAATTTTCCAGTAAACTATGAAACATGTATTCCATGGGATATTATACAATATTAAAATAAATTAAAATATTTAAAAATAGTGAGTGGACATAAAAAGTGTATAATTTTAAAAAATAATTATATCATACATATATCAGATATGTATGGCATCTGACATTTTAAAATCACATATTAAAAAGTGAATATCTCTCCATAAAGATATTAATATATGGATAGAAAATAGAAAAAAATATATAGAGAAGGATCTTGTGGTAAACAGAGCAATGACCCGCAAAGATGTCCATATCTTAATCCCAGAATCTGTAAGTATGCCGCTATATGGCAAGGAAGAATTTAGGTTAGCAATCAGCTGACCTTAAAATAGGGATATTATCCTGGAGTATCTGGATAGGCTTAATGTATTCATAAGGGTCTTTAATAAGTGAGAGAGGCAGCAAAAGAGTTAGTATTAGAATCAGAGGGACAAAGCCTACAAAAGACTCAACTGGCCGTTGCTGGCTTTGAAGATGGTGGAAAGGGCCATGAGTGAAAACAACGCCACCCCGAGACACTAGGAAAGGAAACAGATTCTCCAGTAAAACTTTCAGAAAGAAGCCACCCTGCCGACACCTCGATCTCAGTCCAGTGAGTTCTGTTTCATACCTCTGACCTCCCCAACTGTAAGATGATAATAATCCACTGAACTTGTACTAATTTGTTACAGCAGCAATAGGAAATGGATATAGATGCGTAATAAATAATAAGTTATCCTTAAAAGAGTAGAATTAAAGTGTGGAAGAGAGGATACTTTTGTTTTTTACACTCTACAGTTATTTATTTTGTCTTTATATGAACGTATACACCCTTTGTAATTTAAAAGATTTGCTGAAGCCTTTGGTGTTGCCCATGAGAGAAGAGTAACATACAGCTTTAATAAAGAAAGTGTGCACTCACTCCTCTAAGTAATACCCTATTAAGGATGTTGAAGAGAGGAGATAACCTCATTCCATTTGCATCAGAGCAAGCTTTCTGGTACCCATGGGATTTAAACTGGGTCTTTAAGGATAGATCGAATATTGACAAGCAAAGATAGAAAAGAATATCAAAATGAAGGGACAGTGTGAACAAAGGATACACCAGGCCCAACGGAAGACCATCCGGTTGAATTCTCATGGTATATAGCAGAGCAGTAGGGCTTAACGCCTGCAAGAGGTTTTAGGCCTGATCCCAGAGGCTTGGATGAGCTCTAGTGGGTATGGGCTTGATTTGCTAGATGATATAAACCAGTGAAAGCTTTGGCATCATGGCAAAGGCTGATTGCATTACTTTTGAGATGAATCCTTCAGGGTCGAGAGATAAAGGGAGACTGAACAGAGAACCCCACCAGGGTCTAGATCTTGAGATAAGGACAAAATGAGAGGGCGTAATGCAGATAGATATTTGGGAAACACTGCGGAGGCCAGATCTGGAAGGCTTAGTCACTCACCAGCTGTGGGCTGGCAGGGGAGGGAAGCAAATACACAACGTGCACGTGAGAGCAGGTTGCAATGTACTGAGGTTCTGATGCCAGGGGAGCCTCCTGTGTAGCTGCCATGTGAGCGGTGGGAGAAGGGTGACTTAGAAAGCTCTGGAACTGGGCGGGCCACTGCCAGAAACCGGACAGCACTCATCTGCATCCCCATGGTGGGATTCACCTCTCGGCCACATCCACAACCCTTCTCTCGACCCCAGTGCTTCCCCTGTCTATCCAGTGAATTTTCATCCCTAATACAGTGGTCATTTGTCCTTTCCATACCTGGGCTTAGCCTTTCTATTTCATAGATGGTGTGGTTCCCGAAGTCTTGCACACTGGCATAGTCTGAAAGAGTGTGCATCCCTTTCCACATGCCAGCGCTGGGCACTGGTCTTTCCCTGCCTGAACATCCCCAGCAGCCGTGAGCAGCCTTCGCTCACAGCCCACACTCTGAGGAAACCTGTTTTTATTCCTAACCTAGATCCTTCCATTCGAAAGATCTTTCTTCCCTGCGTCTGCTAAAAACAGAGGCATGACCTGATTTTATGTGCATCATAAAAAGTAATTAGTTCAAGACTTCAATATGCACAATTAAATTTTTCTTTTATGGATACCAGGTCTTTAATAAGAAATCCTTCTCAAGTCCCATACAGTGTCAAGTGAGGGGCTATTAAAAAGGAGAAATGAAAAAATGGATGGGACAGACTGCTTACTTTGGGAGGATTCACCCCGTTTGGGTTCTGCAGACACATGCACACCCCTGATCTCAGAAGAGGACTCCCCCACCCCAGGACTCTTATGTTAGATCTGAAGAAACTGTTTCTCAGAAGTCTTTTCCTTTTAATACCCAGGGGAATAAGGGGCCAATTATTATTACCCTTAATTGTTTTCAAGCAGTACATGATATCAAAACGCAAGACATTTTTCTGACCACATCTTGCTGATCCATTCAAACTCATCACTGATTTGGAACACCTTGCAGAATCGAAACATGCTTAGTTTCTACCCCCAAACATCCTTGCAATGACATTTACATGTCTTTTACTTTTACAAAGGGAGATGACCATACCAATATTGCAATAAAAATTCCAGGTAAAAAGGCTGAGAATTGCCTTCTTTTCCTTACTTTCAGTATGAAACAATAACCAACAGGACTCTAGGAGATGTAAAGTTGTTTCACCCCGCTAGTCTCTCTACTCAGCCTTGAATGCATATTCCTCCATCATCTCCACTTCTATGAAATTACCCCCCCCCTTTTTTTTTTTTGGTCTTCAATATATTCCTTCCAGTTTATGCTCAGAATGATCACTTTGGATTTGTTTTGTTTTGTTTTCTTGATGTTTAAGCTTTTATTTCAGTTCCAGTTAGGTGACATACAGTGTTACATAAAATGCCCGGTGCTCATGACAAGTAAAGTCCTTAATCCCCATCACTTATTTCCCCCATGTCCCCATCCCAATCCCTTCTGGTAACCATGAGTTTGTTCTCTATAGTTAAGAGTCTGTTTCTTGTTTTGTCTCTCTTTTATCCCCCCGTTGTTCGTTTGTTTCTTAAATTCCACATATGAATGAAATCATATGATATTTGTCTCTTTCTCACTGACTTTGCTTAGTATTATACACTCTAGCCCCATCCGTGCCATTGCAAATGGCCAGATTTCATTCTTTTTTATGGTTGGGTAGTATTCCATTGTGTGTATATACCACATCTCCTTTTTTTTTTTTTAATTTATTGTCAAGTTAGCTAACATACAGTGTAGTCTTGGCTTCAAGAGTAGATTTACAATACCCAGTGCTCATCTCAACAAGTGCCTTCCTCAATGCCCATTACCCACCTCCCCCTCCCCCCACCAGCCCCTCCACCCCTCTGGATCCTCAGTTTGTTCTCTGTATTTAAGAGTCTCTTATGGTTTGCCTCTCTGTCTGTTTGTAACTTATTTCTCCTTCCCATCCCCTATCGTCTTCTGTTAAGTTTCTCAAATTCCACATGTGAGTGAAAACATATGATATCAGTCTTTCTCTAACTTATTTCATTTAGCATAATACCCTCCAGTTCCATCCACGTTGTTACAAATGGCAAGATTTCATCCTTTTTCATCACCAAGCAGTAGTCCATTGTGTGTGTGTGTATGTGTGTGTGTGTGTGTGTGTGTGTGTGTGTGTCTGTGTGTGTGTGTGTGTGTGTGTGTGTGTATACACACCACATCTTCTTTATCCATTCATCAGTTGATGGATATTTGGACTCTTTCCATAATTTGGCTATTGTTGGTAGTGCTACTATAAACATTGGGGTACATGTGCCCCTATAAATCAGCACTCCTGTATCCTTTGTGGGTTTTTTTAATGTGTATTCATTTTTGAGAGAGAGACAGAGACAGAGACAGAGAGACAGAGACAAAGCATAAGTGGGGGAGGAGCAGAGATAGAGGGAGACACAGAATCTGAAGCAGGCTCCAGGCTCTGAGCCGTCAGCACAGAGCCCAATGCAGGGTTCAAACTCACGAACCCTGAGATCATGACCTGAGCCGAAGGCGGACACTTAACTGACTGATCCACCCAGGCACCCCACTCCTATATCCTTTGGATAAATCCCCAGTAGCACTATTGCTGGGTCATAGGGTAATTCTATTTTTAATTTTTTGAGGAACCTCCACACTGTTTTCCAGAGTGGCTGCACTAGTTTGCATTCCCACCAGCAGTACAAGAGGGTTCCCCTTTCTTCACATCCTTGCCAACATCTGTTTTTTTCCTGAGGTGTTAATTTTAGCCACTCTTACCGGTGTGAGGTGGTATCTCAGTGTGGTTTTGATTTGTATCTCCCTGATGATGAATGATGTTGAGCATCTTTTCATGTGTCTGTTGGCCATCTGGATGTCTTCTTTGGAAAAGCGTCTATTCATGTCTTCTGCCCATTTCTTCACGGGATCATTTGTTTTTTGGTCGTTGAGTTTGGTAAGTTCTTTATAGATTTTGGATACTAACCCTTCATCCACTATGTCATTTGCAAATATCTTCTCCCATTCCATCGGTTGCCTTTCAGTTTTGTTGATTGTTCCCTTTGCAGTGCAGAAGCTTTTTATCTTGATGAGGTCCCAATACTCTGTTTTTGTTTTTGTTTCCCTTGCCTTCGGAGACATGTCAAGTAAGAAGTTGCTGCAGCCAAGGTCAAAGAGGTTGCTGCCTGTTTTCTCCTCTAGGATTTTGATGGTTTCTTGTCTCATATTTAGGTCTTTCATCCATTTTGAATTTATTTTTGTGTATAGTGTAAGAAAGTGGTCCAGGTTCACTCTTCTGCATGTCGCTGTCCAGTTCTCCCAGCACCATTTGCTAAAGAGACCGTCTTTTTTCCATTGGATACTCTTTCCCACTTTGTCAAAGATTAGATGGCCATATATTTGTGGGTCCATTTCTAGGTTCTATATTCTATTCCATTGATTTATGTGTCTGTTTTTGTGCCAATACCATACTGTCTTCATGAGTACAGCTTTGTAACACAGGCTAAAAGTTCAGGATTGTGATGCCTCCAGCTTTGGTTTTCTTTTTCAATATCACTTTAGCAATTCAGGGTCTTTTGTGTGTCTATACAAATTTTAGGATTGTTTGTTCTAGCTCTGTGAAGAATACTGGTGCTATTTTGATTGAGATTGCATTTAATGTTATATTGCTTTGGGTAGTATCGACATTTTAACAATGTTTTTTCTTCCAATCTATGAGCATGGAATGTTTTTTCATTTCTTTGTATCTTCTTCAATTTCTTTCGTGAGCTTTCTACAGTTTTTAGCATAGAGATCTTTTACCTCTTTGGTTAGCTTTATTTCTAGATATCCTATAGTTCTTGGTGCAATTGTAAATGGGATCAATTCAGAATGATCACCTTGGATCACATGGGTTGAAACTGAAATGGCTCCTCCTTGTTAAGGATACATTTCATCACAGAGTTCCTTGTCACTGGGGAATATTTATGAATTTCCTCTGAACATCCTTGTAAACCTCTTTCCCTACTCTCTGCCAAAATACCCCAGCTACATTTATTAGTGAGTATTCAAAGGGAAATTGAACTATCATTGAAATACTGGGGTTTTTTTTAATGTATAGGGCCTTGAAGATGATTTTATGAGCACACATATAAAAGAAATTTCCGAAGGATCTCTTTGAATCAGTTTCTTGACATGGCAACTGAGTGAATGCTACATAATTTCCCCCTTATCACTTTCAGGGTTAGAGAAATAGTGTGATGTCCCCAAAGAAACATGCTGACACAGGGGCAGAGGAGGGTGAGTGGGAAAAGCATTTTCACTTTTAGGTTATGATGGAGAGTCAGCAAAGCCCCAAGAGTGGCCAAGGTCCCTAAGCAAAGAAACCAAGAATTGGGTCAAGGTGAAAAAGGGAATCGTGTATTTATTCCTCCCAGATGTCAGTCTCTTGGATCTAGATTGAGGCCATGATAGTATGGTGAAATGACAAAGCATGACAGGCTGCTGAGTTCCTGAGGATTCAACGTATCTGAGTTCTACAAATACACACACATGCACCCTCCTGACCTTCTAGAGCTACTTTCCTTGGAGACAGAGAGCTCTACATGATCATGAGACTGGTACCTTTTAAAAACCAAAATTAATTTTTCCTTTAAAATCAGCCACATGTACTCTTCAGATTTCCAAGGATTTATATTCCTCTTCTGAATGCAATTTTATATTCAGTGCACAATCTGTGTTCTGGAGGCTGCTGATCCAGTATAAGAATTATATCAACCATCCGTTCTCCTCCCCCTCTCATTCTTTCTGCCTGACCACTAGTCATTTTACTGTTTGTTCAATCATGCACCCACAGGGGAACTCAGACAAGTTGACAGTTGTTGGTGAGGGTTGAGGGGTTTTGGCAAAACGTATGGTGAAGTGAGAACCAGTTCAGGATTCTGAATATGTAGTTTCAAGCTGTGTCTCTACCACTTACCAGTTTAGACAACAAATGCGGGTGACTGGCATTTGGGCTTGGAGGTCAACTCACTCTAGACTGAAACCTCAGCTCTACTACTTATAGTTGGTATAATTGTGGGCAGGTGAATTAACTTTAATGGCAGTCAATTTATTGATCTAGACATAGGGAATAATAATGATACCTATCTTGTAGCATTGAAATAAAACAATTCCCATATAAAGCACTAAATACAGGGGCTGATATGCAAGAGATAACTATCGTTATGTATAATGGTGACTCTTGTTATCACAGTTGTATAAAACCAAATATGTCCCTTAAGCCTCTGTCTTCAGTGCCCTAATCTGTGAAATAATGCCTACTCCACAGAATTGTAAAAATTATCCTATTTGATAATATAAATGTATCATGCACATAATAACCAATAAAATACTAGTTATAGCAACTTCTAAAAAATTGGAGTGAGAATAATAAGAAATCTCATATATTACTTTGGGAAACTATTTAGCATTATGTACTACAGTTGAACATACCCTGTCAGAACAGAATCCCAGTCTCATCAAGGAAAGCAAGGAGTAATAAGATCCTAAAGGAGACATCAAGATAGACAAACAGGATGGCTTTCCATGACTCCATGATTGCCATAAGTGGACCCTGAGATGTAATAATTCAAAACAAGATAACATATTAGTCACAGCACAGCAAACACTAGGAACATCAAATGGTCGTGCTGGCTCCCTTGCCCCCCAGACCCGCTGGCAATATGATGGGCCCACATGGAAACCACTCGCATAGTGGGTTGCACCACAGCTGAGGAACACAGGGCTCCAGGCTCCGCACCTTTTATAGCAAGCAAGAAACAAGCCAGTACCACCATTTCTGCTTCCCTTGATGTGTGAGCAGCAGTCACACTGTGGTTGCCATGACCGACATAGCTTCTATGTGACCAGCTACAGGAACTGCTCAATATCAGGCATGGATATGGCTTGAAGTTTGGTACACTGAGGAAGCACATACTTAGGACCTATGGTGGCCTGTCTCCCCAAAATACACAGCTTATGTACTAGTAATTCCATTCCTAGAAATATATATAGTAGAAATGCATACACATGTACACCAAAAGACCCACAAAATATTCATAGCAATATTACTTTTAATAGCCCCAAACTGAAAATTACTAAAATATCCACCAACGAAAGAATGGATAAATAAATAATAGTATATGGCATATACAATAGAATACTTATACCAGCAAATAAACTATAGCTACACCAAACAACCAGGATGAATCTCACAAACATTGAATGAAAAGGAGCCAGACACCAGAGAATACATACTTTGTAATTTCACTTATCTAAAGTTGAACACAAGCCAAACAAATCGATGGTGTCGGAAGCCAGGACAGCAGTTACCTCTAGAGAGGAGGAGGATGAGGAGCCAGTGACCGGCAGGGAGTCTTTGGAATACTATTAATATTCTCTTTCTTGATGGAGAGTTGGTTTCATGGGTACGTTCCCTTTGTGACAATGCATCGAGGTGTAAACCTATAACTTAATGTATTTTGCGTATACATTATAGTTCAATAATAACAACAAAACAATTTTTTAAAAGAAGTTGGGCCAAGGGGCGCCTGGGTGGCGCAGTCGGTTAAGCGTCCGACTTCAGCCAGGTCACGATCTCGTGGTCCGCGAGTTCGAGCCCCGCGTCAGGCTCTGGGCTGATGGCTCAGAGCCTGGAGCCTATTTCCGATTCTGTGTCTCCCTCTCTCTCTGCCCCTCCCCCGTTCATGCTCTGTCTCTCTCTGTCCCAAAAATAAATAAACGTTGAAAAAAAAAATTAAAAAAAAAAAAAAAAGAGAAGTTGGGCCAAGTAGAAAGAATGGAATGATCAGGCCCACCACCACCACTGCTTTAATGATGAACCTTTCCTGCCAGCAACAAGGCCTCCTTTCCACCACATGGCTTCAGCCACCAGAAATGGAACCTCTCAAACATCCCAGACAGGGACTCTCCTAAATGAACATTAAAAAGGACATCACCAACATTCTATAACATTTCAGATAACAATCATACCATACATGACTTCTCCGAACTCTTGCTTCTAGAATCCTCAATTACCACGAGGCTTTCTATCACTGACCATTACATGCTCTTCCTAATTACTTTGTCACTAGAAGAGAAAGGATAATGACAGACTTGAGCCATCGACCAGACCTTTATTAAGGCGTAAGCAGGAGATCTGAGCTTCTTGTGTCCTAACACTCACCAAGAGGAAGATTCTGGAAGTGAGTTATTTGAACAGCTTACAGATGCTACCAAAACTCAGAAGTTGGCAATTGCTGCAAGACTTTCTTCACACAGCTGCTGAAAATTATTTCTAATAAGTAGGAAGATGGAGGTGGGGCACCAGATGCTGGGAGACAGTGGGGGAGGTAAGCAACCTAATTTGGGGCAGGAGACTAGGCAAAGAAGTCTTATTCCCCAGCTTGGATTCCTAATAACAAAAATATATATATTTAGGTTCTTTCTCTTACTTTTTGGCAATCTATAACTTGGCAATTTATAACATCTAACATCTGACTGTTGGGCTCCACAGAAATATTAGCAGAGTCTGAATCTATTTCCCTCTCCAATCTGCTTTTAATGTCGCACCAGTCTTTGGGGCTCCCAGAACACAGTACAATATATTTCCTAATATGCAACATATAAAGTCCGCTTAAAATAAATAACATTTAGCAATCAGTCAAAATTAATTTGACTAGATTTTTATCGGTAGAGTAAAAAGTGATTCAAGAGACACGCGCAGTTAGTTACACCAGACTTTGGTCCACTCGTTCTAGCCTCCATCTCCAGAAGATCGACAGTCATCTTATCTGAAAGCAAACAGGATAGCTGGAATCATCGATCCAAACTGTCCTTATAGACTTAAGTCCTTATAGACTTATGCTAGAAACCCAGTTTCACAATTTCTCATAGAAATCTTTATCCAAGTATTTATCATCCAGTATTTTTATTGCCCATCTATTGTCTGTTCCCTTTGATGACTACAGGCTTCCATACGCCAAAGATTTCTTAATGTATCAGAAGCTCTAGCATAGTATCTGGCACACAGCTGGTAGTCAACACATTTTGTTGAATGAACAAATAAACTCACTCAGCCAGTACCATGGAGAGAGAGAACAGAAGTGCTTATTGAGTCAGCTCAGCCCACATGGCCAAGGTTTTCTCACCAGCTAGTTTTGACGGTCATTACTGTCCGCCATAGCCTGGAACACAATGACCCCAATTTCTCCCAGACTTTCTCATCCTTTCTATACTTTTAAGAGCAGTTTTGGATTCACAGCAAAATTGGGCAGAAAGTACACAGACTCCATAAACCCCTGGCCCCATCCATGCACAGCCTCACCCATTATTGACATTCTGTACCACAGTAGTACATTTGTTACAATCAATGAGCCTACATCAACACATCATTCTCACCCAAAGCCCATGGTTCACATCAGGGCTCGCTCTTTGTGTTGTACATTCTCTGGGTTTTGAAAAATGTATAATAATCCACCATTGTAGTAGCCCTACCCTAAACATTTTCTGTGCTCTGCCTACTCATCCCTCTCCCCAAATGATCCCCTGGAAACTGTTGATTTTTTTTGTTGTCTCCATAGTTTTGCCTTTTCCAAATGTCATATGGTTGGAATGAAATAGCAGGTAGCCTTTTCAGACTGGCTTCTTTCACTTTTCATAACCTGATAGGTACTTATTTCAACTAGTTCTAATGACTTCCGGGGAGGAAACTGCAAATTCATTGTCTCAGTCCTGACTGCAGTTAGAATCATCTGGGCAGGGGTGCCCGGGTAGCTCAGTTGGTTAAGTACCCAGCTTCGACTCAGGTCATGATCTCAGGGTTTGTGAGTTCGAGCCCTGCATCGGGCTCTGGGCTGACAGCTCAGAGCCTGGAGCCTGCTTTGCATCCTGTGTCTCCCTCTCTCTCCTGCTCCCGCTCCCTCTCTGTCTCTCTCTCAAAAATAAATAAACATTTAAAAAAAATTTTTTAAATCATCTGGGCAGATTTTATAGACACAGATGCCCTAGCACGTGCCAAAGACTTATTTAATCAGTCTGGGGTAGGGGTCTAGACATGAGTACCATGTAATATCTCCCCAAGCGGTGTTCCCCAAATGATATGACCAGAGCTGAGGACCATTGCTATAGTTGGTGCATTCATCTAAACACCTCAGAGTTTATGAATGTCTCTAATAGAGGAGGATGTGACTCCATCTACCACATGTCCCACATATAACAACTTATTTTAAAATAATCAGCAAAGTCATTGTCTCACATCATGTCTCACATCTCTAGCATTATTTTTTTTCATTTTCCACCTCCACCAGCTTGTTGCTTCATTAAGAGTGTAGATGACTTTAAGATGAACTTTTTTTTTCTTTTTTGCTAAGATTATCTCATAATCCAACTCCAGGTTCGGACAATTCTTGGCCTCTTCAGCCACCATTTTAAAATAGTCTAGGGGTGCCTGGGTGGCTCAGTCAGTTAAGCGACCAACTCTTGATTTCCGGTCAGGTCATGATCTCAGGGTTCGTGAGATCAAGTCCTGCATTGCGCTCTGTGCTGACAGCACGGAGCCTGCTTTGGATTGGGATGCTCTCTCTCTCTCTCTCTCTGCCCCTCACCCATGCACGCACGCGTGCACATGCTCTCTCTCTCAAAATAAACAAACTTTAAAAAAAAGTAAAATAGTCTAGAACTGGAAAGTCAGTTCCACTTTGGTTACATGCAAGATAAACAATCGCAGCCGTATGCAGCCAACTTCAGGAGATTTGAACGCAGAGAAGGCACATGAACATCACTTTTAACTGTGAGCGCCATAGATTAGGTTGCTCTCCTCATTAAGGAAAGTATGAAGTATATGCCAAACAAATGATAACTTAGAAATGGAATAAAAGTCCAGTTTCACTTAGCCAAGTTTGACAAATCACTTGCAATATTTTGGTAAGCCTTTATCTCTTTGCCAACTCTAACTCAAACCTCAAAGTTCCGTGAGGTTTCCTCTGCCCGTGCCCTGCGGTGATAACTGCAAATGGGCAAAAGAGATCAAATGTGGGCAAAGATTAATACCTGGCCCAAAGGTGAGATCACCTTTAGGTCACAAATAGGCAAGGTTTCTTTGTAATCGGCAGAAATATGAGAGGAAGTATCATTTAATAGGAAGAGTTCTGGGAAGTAGGAGATTTACCCTTGGGTAAAGGACTTAAACTCTTAGGCTTCTATTTGATCCTCCAGTAGAGCAGAGGAGGGTTCATTTTATTTTATTTTCCAAAGATTTTAAGTGATCTCCACACCCAACGGGGCTCAAACTCACAACCCCAAGATCAGGAGTCACACGCTCTACTGACGGAGCCAGCCAGGCGCCCCAGGAATGTTCATTTTAAATGCCGACGCTGTGTCCCGACGAGCTTTCTTTTGAGCTGCAGTACTCCATGCATACCTTCTGCCTTGACGGGTCCACTGGAAGGCTAAGAGGTGTCGCAACTGTAACATGTTCCAAACTGAACTCTCCCCCAGTCTCCACAAAAATTGTTTCCTCTGATGACTTCATATTTTACTCTTACTCTTGCCACCCTTCTTTGTCTCTTCTTAGCAAAAGTCAAAGTCCTCGAAAATGCTCACTGCCCCCAGGTTGTCTCTCTTGAGCCCACTCAAGCCTTTGCTCCCACCATGCCCTGGCGCTGCCCTGACTGTAGGCACCAGTGACCCCCTTTTGCGAAATCCTGTAGCCAACTCTCAGTGTCCATGCTTGCCAGGTGGAAAGTCCTGGAAACGCGTTCTTCACGCTCACAAGACATCTTCCTCTCCCGGCTTTCCTCCTGCCTCGCCAGAAGCTTCTTTCCCACCTCGCTTGCAGTTGCCTCATCTCTACGACCTCTTCCCATTTCGGTGAGGGTTCAGTGCTGTCAGTGGTCTCAGTGACCCGCATGGCTCTACATACCATCTCTGTCACGGATTCCCAAGTGGATATCTGTCCCCTTAACGTCACTCCTGAACTCTGGATTGAGACCACCAACGGCATCCTCAACATCTGGACTTGTGGCATCTCAAGCTTAACGAGTCCAAAACCAAGACTCCTGTCTTCCTCACACCTGCTCCACCCTTAGCCTTTCCACCTTATTTAATAATCTCTCCAACTTTCCAGTTGTTTAGACCCAAGGGCTTGAGGTCATCCTTGACTCACGTTCCACACCCAATTCATTTGCTTGACTTCTATTGTCATAACATGTCTAGAATCTGAGCCCTCTTGATACCCCTGCTGCCAACACCCTATCGCGGGTCACCATCGTTTCTCTCTGAGTCACTGCCGTCACTATCAGACCAGTCTCCCCACTTCCACCCGCAGCACCCTACAGTCTCTTCTCCACATAATCAATAGCGTAATGGGGTGAAAACCTAAGTCATATGGTGTTTCTCTCTCTTCAGAGCCCTCCAGTAGCTTCCACCACAAAGATAAAGCCAAACAAAGGCCAGTGCAGTCTACACACACACCCCATCTCCTCTCTGATTCTCCCTCCCATTATTCTCCTCTGTTCACGCTCCGTGCCAGCCACATTTTGCTCCCTGCTGTTCCTGGACTGTGCCAGGCACGTGCCCACGCAGGTCTGTGGCCACATGCACACAGTAGGGCATTCGCACTTGCTTTTTCCTCCAACTCAGTGCCCCTCCCACCAGCATCACAGCACCCGGTTGCTCAAGCCAGGAATCTGTAAACTCCTTTTCTATTTTCTATCTCAGTATCCTGCTCATTTCCTTTATAATGCCTACCATGATTAAGGTTTGTGTTTTTTTTTTAAGTTTTCTCCCTTTTCGTGTTTGCGCTTAGACTTTTGTTCCCCTTTACCCCCATGCCTGGAAGCTGCTCTTGGCTCTGCCACTAAATTATAAGCACCGTAAGGATAAGAACTAGATTTACCACCTCCCTATTATCCCCCGCACTTAGCACAGTACATGGTACATAGCAGTTACTCCATACACAATTGTTAAATATGTAAATGAGTGAATGGATTGGATAAGTGACTAGCTCGATCCACCCTACACTGATTTCAATTGGGACCGTACAATTTCTCCATCATCGGGTTATGAGCAAAGCAATAGAAACGACTGGCATGTTGTGCCTGCCACCAGGAAGCGAGGGAACAAAGCAAAGGGGGAGAAGTGTCATCTGGCATCTGAGGTGGGACCCTAGAAATCGATAGGAAGGCACCAAAGATTAGAGACTTGTTACAGCAGCTTTCTCCAGAAACTGGGCCCTGACCGGCAGGAAGTTGTCCTCTCTTGCGTTGTTCAAAAGCTAGAGTAGTTCAAGCCAGCCTGTGTAAAGTCATTCTCTACTTGGACTAGATTCTTTGCGTTTCAAGGTGACTTCAGGGACCTGATAAGGTTTTCTCATCGTCTGTATCATCTGACGGGAAAACACCCTTTCCTGATAGAAAGATTCGATAGAAATTGAATGCTTTGAGAATTTTAAGCCTGTTTTAAAAACAACAAATGTATTGTGCAATTCTAACCCAAAACTTTAGGACAAATGGACAAACTAAATGGACAGGAAATTTTTCTCCTAACAGATGAGTCATAAAATGCCTCCACAAGAGGTCTCGCGCTCTCTCTCTCTCTCTCTCTCTCTCTCTCTCTCTCTGTGTGTGTCTCTATGTCCCTCCCCTCTCCCTCCTTCCCCTTCTTTCCAGCATTTGTAACTACTATACATTTATGAAGTAACCTAGAGTTACATTAATCTTGACAAGTTCATAGAGCAAGGACAGCAGCTTCTTTTTATAAAACTCTTCAAGATAAATCTATTTTTATGGCTATGTTATATGCAATCCAAAAATGTTGCACTTTTGCTTGTTGAGATATTCTGTATTTTTTTCAGCTTTTTCATTTAGCAGTTTGAGATAGCAATCTTTTGTCCGCATTCATGACATACGGTATGTGCCCAGTCCTTCATATGGCCATGTTCATAACTTCATGGAGAAATTGTAGTCCTGATCCAAATCAGCTTAGGGTTGGGGCGCCTGGGTGGCTCAGTCAGTTAAGCGTCCGACTTCAGCTCAGGTCGTGATCTCACGGTTCGTGGGTTCGAGCCCCGCGTCGGGCTCTGTGCTGAACGCTCAGACCCTGGAGCCTGCTTCTAATTCTGCGTCTCCCTCTTTCTGCCCCTCTCCCACTCACACTTGTCTCTATCTCTCAGAAATAAATAAACCTTAAAAATTAAAAAAAAAAAAATCAGCTGAGGGTTGACCTGAGTGGACAGTCTCCCTATTTTATCACATGACTGGAGTCCAGATACCTAATCAGATGATGCCGTATGATATTAGGAGCTCTGTAAAGCCACTCATTGCAAGAGTTTACATAGAGAAATATCTGTGTATAAGCTGCTCTGCTAAAACTCACCTTTGGCTGAACCCCATTCTTCACACACACTTCAATTCACATTCATTTCTTCATTGATCGTCATCAGAAAAATACTCCTACCTCAACATTAAAATAGTCATCACAAAAGATCTTAAACTCAACACTAAAACAGTCACTACAGAAGATCTTAATTAATCGCTCAGTGCCGTCATCGTCGCAGGTATTTTTTCATGGTACCATATCATTCCCGTGTTTGATGTGAACATGAAAAATATTATTTATGCACAGCCGTATCACTATTTTCTCTAAACTTCAGGACAGGACCCAGGGGCTCTGCCTTTCACCATTACCTGCAAGAATGCCAAACGTGTGGGCACCAGCTCCACACCAGGAGATTGCTGAGGTGTCTGGGCTGGTAGCAAGTGCCTGTGGGGGCTCCCCTCCCACCAGAACCAGGCCCCGCGAATGAGGGGCCTGGCAGAGGCAGCCTGCCAGAAAAACTGGCAAGTGAAGATTTGAACAGTTCTGGAAGATCCCAATCTACCATGTGGAAACTTCTGGACACATAATTTCTCAAGTCTCCAGGGCTAACATGCTATAACTTGAATAAAGGATGTGTCAAAACACTGCTAAAATTTATTCTTTTTAAGCATGTCAACATTTACGTTATCAATTTTCTTAACATGGAATAAACAAACACGAGCTTAATTCCACAAATTCTGAAATCCTTAAGCCTAATAGCACTATAATTTAGCAAGTCATTTGTCCCCAGAATTGATAACTCCCTGGCACTATGTGAAGTAAAGGGATATACAATGTTATGTGTGGAATAGAGTCATCAAAACAGCTTAATCAAAGATGTTCTTGGGCGCCTGGGTGGTTCACTTGGCTAAACGTCCGACTCTAGGTTTCAGCTCGGGTCATGATCTCACGGTTCGTGAGTTCAAGTCCCACATAGGGTTCTGCACTGACAGCACAGAGCCTGCTTGGGATTTCTCTCCTCCTCTCTCTCTGCCCCTCCCTAACTTGTTCTCTCTCTCTCTCTCTCTCTCTCTGTCTCTTTCTCTCCAAAAATAAATAAACATTAAAGAAAATGTTCCTCTACTTACACCCTTGCATTGACAGCAATATCAATGACCTCTTTTAGCTAATTAGGAAAATATCTTGATCTAAGACAATACTTGGTATATAGTGGGTACTCAGTGAGTATTTAGGTACTATTATTGTTGTCAAGGATAGTTAGCCACCTGCTGAATACAAACACAGTTTTATACTTGATGAAGGAGTAAAACAATGAGAAGATAAGGTCTCTGAGAATACTAGTTTACTGCCAAGTGTTCTCATATTTGGGGAACTGACAGAGTTCACATGCCTATTTAGCGTGCCCTCTGGGGTTCCTGGACCCAATCCCAGTGTGTGAGGGGGAGGTTTCTCCACACCAACAAGCAATTCTCTGAACCCAGCAGGGTGTCCTATCATTCAACTCAACTCTGATGCTATCTACTCAGTCATAACAACAGACCCCATAGGTTAAGGGATCAGTCCTGGCAGACTCCTCCCACTCACCACTCGCCCCCACACACCCTCGCCACCCCCTCCAGATACAGGTCACAAGTCCAGGTTGTCATCTGTGCTTCTGATCAACCAGGTATAGATTAGAGGTTCCAATGACCCCTTCCTTCCCTGGGTTCAATTAATTTGCTAGAGAGGCTCACAGAACTCAAACATTTTACGGTATTTCCCAAATCACTGGTGTAGGTCCTTATAAAAGGACAGAACTCAGGAAGATCTAGATGGAAGGGAGCAAAGTAGGTGGAAAGGGGTGGAGCTCCCATTCCTTTTCCAGGCACACCACCCTCACAGCATCTCCCTGTGCTTACTGACTCAGAAGTTCTCCAAACCCAGTTCTCGGGGTTTTGAATGGAGGGTTCAGCACGTAGGCTCAAGTTTACTCTTTTAAGCATGCCAACATTTATGCTATTGTTGATTACATCATCAACTGCTCATCAACGGTGTGGTGATTGATCAAATCATTGACCATTAGTGATTGATTCAACCTCCAGCCCCTCCCTCCTCCCTGGAGATCAGGAAGTGAAAGTTCCAACCCACTCCCCACCCCCCATCACAAGGTTGGTTGTCCTGGCAACAAGCCCCCCTTCATAGGTAGGGTCCAAAAGTCACTCCATTAAAATGACAAATGACACTTTTGTTGCTCTCAGCACTAACGAAATTCCGAGGGTTTTAAAAGCTCTGCCAGAAATGGGGATGATGACCAAATATATAAATCTCCATTGTTATCAGCCACAGTTTCACAATCTCCTATCTCAATACCAGTAAGTCAAGCACTGGGAATGAAGCCCACTTAGAATTTTTTTTTTTTTTTGCCAGCTCCCATGAGTTTTATATTAGAACTTTCAAACCTTCCTTGTATAATATATATCATCTCTGTGCCCTTTCACATAAAAACGTCCCATCTAGGAATACACAGGGAATTCATTAAGAATTCCTTCACTCCAGGAATTATTCTTTCAGCCTTGTCTTTTTTTTTTTTTTTCAACGTTTTTTTTATTTATTTTTGGGACAGAGAGAGACAGAGCATGAACGGGGGAGGGGCAGAGAGAGGGGGAGACACAGAATCGGAAACAGGGTCCAGGCTCCGAGCCATCAGCCCAGAGCCCGACGCGGGGCTCGAACTCACGGACCGCGAGATCGAACTCACGGACCGCGAGATCGAACTCACGGATCGCGAGATCGTGACCTGGCTGAAGTCGGACGCTTAACCGACTGCGCCACCCAGGCGCCCCTCTTTCAGCCTTGTCTTAAAGCACAAGTAATAATGTTCCCTTTCTTTAAATGGGAGATGCTGAAGTTCATTTTTGGCCGGAACACCCAGGTAAGGACTGGGAGCCTAATTCAACGCAAAGAATGAAGAAGGGAAGTCCTCTGCCAGTTGATATAGGAGTTATAGAGGGCTCCCAGTGGTTCTTTTCAACCTGTAATGCACCTAAGAATCACCTGGAAATCCTGTTAAAATGCAGATGCTCGTCCATAGGCCCAAATGGGACCTGAGAGTCAGAATTTCTAACAAGCTCCCAGGTGATGCCCACACTGCTGGTCCTGGGACAAACTTTTGAGTAGCTTGCTTTTAAAAATACCCTGAGGGATGCCTGGGTGGCTCAGTCGGGTAAGCGTTGGACCCTTGATCTTGGCTCAGGCCATGATCTCAGGGTTCGTGGGATGGAACCCCTTGTGAGGCTCTGCCCTGGGTGTGGGACCTGCTTCCCTTCCTCTCTGCCCCTCCCCAGCACATTCTCTATCTCTCTCACCCTCCCTCTTTCCCTCCCTCTCTCTCTCTTTCAAAATAAATAAAAGTAAATTTTAAAACTTAAAAATGCCCTGAGAGCCTAATTTAATTGTTCTGGGGTGGGGCTCAGAAACAGAGGAGGGTGTGAAAATTATAATAAAATAAAATTCCCCAAATGATCACATGATTGTGTAATTCACCTGGGGGGGGGGGAGTCCTTGTTCCTAAATACACTTAAAGACAATAGGCAGATACAACTAAGACCAAAAAAAAAAAAAGTTTATTAACTGTTATTAACATGAGAGCCTATGGTTGTTATAAAATGGATCTTGCAATATATTCACAATTCTATCTTATTTCAAATTTGTGTTTGTTTTTCCCCAAGGAGCTTCTTCACCACTTTCAGCTTAAATCCTAAAAATGCTAACCAGAAGGGAAGAATGTTCTTTTAGCATTAGATATTTATCTTGTATATCAACACAGACAGAGGCCACCAGAATTTCACAAAGCGCCCCCTGGGAGACTGTTAATAGAGGTCAATAGTGGTTAGCTCTTCCGCTCACTAGCTAGACCTCAAAGCTCTTCTGAACCTCAATTCCTCCCCTGTAGTAAGAGAACCTTAGAAAAGATGGCCACATCAATCCAGACCTCTGACATCATTTGATTCAAGTCCCCAATGGCAAACATTTAACAGCTTGATCTGCGCTAATTATCTTGTCCTTAAAAGTAGCTAGCCTGAAGATTTGCATCATGCCTGTGCTACAGGAGGTGCGCAAAGTTCTGGAAAGCCAGAGCCTTCTGTTCATTCCTCAGTGTCGACCGCCCCCTGCAGGCGTTCTCCAGGACTGACCCGTCTCAGGGTCTGGGTTCGTCTCCGTGGAAACACCAGACTCGTTCTTCCCTTCATTTAGACCATCCGGTTCAGGAAAGAGTAGGGCAGAGCATGAGTGCCTTTTTCATTAGAGGAAAGACAAAGGCCAATTAATAAAGACCCAGAGAAGAGGAAGGGCCCCCAGGGGTTAGGAGAGGGAAGGAAATGAGGCCAGTCTGAGCTGTCTGGGCAGCAGCCTCTGAAAGGGTAGCTTTGTTTATTTTGTTTAATCCCTTAGCTCCATCCTTCCTGGTTTTTTGTTTGTTTGTTTGTTTTTTCTGTCATAGAAATGTCTTTTTTTTTTTCTTCCTTCCTGTTTCATGCACATTACTTATTGGAATCTTGGGATTTTTCACAGCAGAATATGTGTAATCTATTATATTGCTACCTCAATACATTTTGACTAGAAAGCTTTTATCCCTTTTTAGGTGTTAGTAAATGAATGTTCAGTGCTTCTCTATGGAAAAGTTAAACCATCCCCAATAGGGTAAATATTAGCTTTCCATTCCCTCTCACTCAAAGCATAAGAGATTACTATAATTCACCACAGTGCCTAGGTAATAAAAGTGGGTAGAAGTCATATTTTCAACATCCAAGCACATTTCTGGTAAAGCTTTTGACTGCCAACAGTCCTAATTACTTTGCACCTAATTGATTTAATCAGAGTACCTGTGGTCATTTGAATACTATTTGATTCTGGTGATAATGGACCTGTAGGCATGTTTCCATTTTGCTCACAAATGCTTTGAAATGTTTCTACCTTACATCATGGGCAATTATACTTTCCGTTCAGAATTCTGTTAAGGTAATGATTCTTCCC
This sequence comes from Prionailurus viverrinus, assembly GCF_022837055.1. Lineage (NCBI taxonomy): Eukaryota > Metazoa > Chordata > Mammalia > Carnivora > Felidae > Prionailurus > Prionailurus viverrinus. The sequence continues at coordinate 41,536,199 of NC_062572.1, forward strand.
ATTTCCTGGAAAACCTCCCCCCCCCTTTTTCGAATGAATAAGTAGTTATTTTCTCTAAATGTAAGTTTCAAAACTAGTGCATTTCTACAGCTAAAGCTGATGCAACACACAGCCAATGAATGTGCATTCATGTGTGCTTTGTGGCACATCAAAGTTGTATTTTAAATGCTTTCTCCTACCATCACCTCCAGTATTTTTATGCCTTAATTAAAGCATTGGAGTGGCTACGTGGAACTATAGTAGCCACTGATGTGTTGGAAAAGCAGGGGGCAATATTCAGGAGAGGAGTGTTGTTATTATAAACTACCTTTGCTTCCTAGAGAAACAGAGAAAAAGAATGCTGCAATCAGAGAACAGCATGAGCCCAACAGGAACCCCACCACCTTCCTTGGCTCCTGTCTGTCTTCCTTCCTCCCCAGTGACAATAGTGCTGACCCATAGGGCAGGGACATGGAATATACAGGGGGCTTCAAACACAGCGGTGCCTACACGGGTCCTTGAGCCCACACCCACGAGTACGTTCTTAAAGTGTGCATTTTTTGCTCAGTGCAAAAACTTCTGGTTCATCGCAGCAGAAGTTTTGAAACTTGGAGATTAAATTGGCTCTGCTTCCTCTTAGGTAGGCACTCAGTTCTAACATCCAGCTTTGGACTCGGTGAGGGACCACATTGTTTAGTTTCTCTCTACCCAGTTTCTTTCTAACCCATTCATTGTCTGAAGGTGGAATTATTATTTTTTTAATGTTTATTTATTTTTGACAGAGAGAGCGAGAGCAGGGGAGGTGCGGAGAGGGAGGCAGACAGAGGATCTGAAGTAGGCTCCTCCTTGTCAGCACAGGGCCCCATCGAACTCAAACCGTGAGATCAAGACCTGAGCAGAAGGCAGACACTGAACTGACCGAGCCACCCAGGCGTCCCAGGGTAGAATTCTTTTTTATCAGATTTTTATTTTGATATAATTGTAGGTTCACATGTGGTTGTGAAAAGAATACAGAGAGATCGCATATACCTTTTACCCAGTCTCCTCCCAATGGTAACTTCTTACAAAACTATAGTGTAACATCACAAGCAAGATACTGACATAGCCAAGATACAAAAGCTTTCCATAACCACAAATAGCCCTCATGTTGCCTTTTCATAGTCACCTCCACTTCCCTCCCACCCCTACTTCTTCCTTCACCCCCGGCACCCACTAATCTCTTCTCCGTCTCTATGAATTTGTCATTTCAGGAATGTTCTATAAGTAGAATCATTTAGTATGTAACCTTTTGGAAATCACTTTTTTCATTTAGCATAATTCTCTCGGAGATCCTTCTAGACTGTTGCCGAGTAGTGTTCCATGGTGTGGATGTACCACACTTCACTTAACCATTTACCCGCTGATAGACATCCAGATTGTTTCCAATTGGACACTATGATGAATAAAGCTGCTACAACATTCTTATAAAAGTTTTTGGGTGAACACAGCCTTCATTTCTCTAAAATAAATTCCCAGGAATACAACTGCTGGGTCACGTAAGAGTTGTGTGCTTCATGTTTAAAGAAATGGTCACATTTTTTAGAGTGGCCACACCATTTTACATTCTCACCAGCAGTGTATGAGTGTTTCTGTTTCTCTAAATCCTATCAACATTTATTGTCATTAGTTCTGTGGTTTAGCCATTCTGATAGGTATGTAGTGCTATCTCATTGTGGATTTTATTTGTGTTTCCCTAATGGTTAATGATGTTCAACATCTTTTCATGTGCTTATTTGTGAAATGTCTCTTCAGGTCTTTTGCCCATTTTCTAATTAGATTTTTCTTTCTGTTGGATTTTGAGAGTACTTTGTTTACAGCACCTAGAGGTCCTTCATAAGATATGTGCTTTTTTTTTTAATCTTCTTGTCTCTAGCTTGTCTTTTCATCTTCTTCATAGAGTCTTTCAAAGAGCCAAAGTTTTTAATTTTCATTACATCCAATTTATCAAAGTTTCCTTTGATGGATCATTCTTTTAGTGTCAAATCTAAGAACACTTTGCCCAGCTCAGAATCCTGAAGATTTTCCCTGTTTTTTCCATGTTTTGTATTTAAGACCATGATCCATTTTGGGTTAATTTTTTATAAAGTGTGAGACGTAAAGTTTGGTTTAGTTTGGTTTTTGCCTATAGATGTCCAATTACCCCAGTACCATTTGTTGAAAAGGATATCTTTCCTCCATTAAATTGCTATTACAAAAAATGCTATTCATCTGACTCTTGATTTCAGTCCAGGTCACAAGCTCACGAATAGTGGGATCAAGGTCTGCGAGGAACTCTGTGCTGGCTGCACTGAGTCTGCTTGGGATTCTCTCTCTCTCTCTCTCTCTCTCTCTCTCTCTCTCTCTCTCTGCTCCCCACCTGGTCACATGCACATGCACATAGACACTCTGTCTCTCTCAAAATAAATAAACATTCTTAAATATTTCCTTAAAAAATACTACTATAATTGCAATAATCAGCTGGACATGTCTGCATGGATTTATTTCTAGATTTTCCACTCTGTTCCATTGATCTGTGTGTTTATTCCTCCCACCAATGCCACACCATCTTGATTACTGAAGTTACATAGAAAATCTTTCAGTTGAGTAGAGTGAAAATAGATAGATACAAACTGAGTAGAGCGAATCCTGTTTTATTCCTCAAAATTAATTTGGTTATTCTAGTTCCTTTGACTTTCCATGTAGACTTTAGAATAATCTTGTCTATATCCACAAAAATATGGAAATTTTTTGCAGCTTTATCGCTTGGTGTATACATACATAAGATTCCTGTGCCTTCTTACTGGATTGGTTCTTTAATTATTTAATTATGTAATGGCCCTCTCTGTCTCTAGTCTTTTTCTTTACCAATAAACTTTACTAATAACATTTCTTCATCTGATATTAATAGAGCCACTCCTATTTTCCTTTGATTGATGTTTCCATGATACATTTTTTTCTATCCTTTTCTTTTCAACTTGTTTACATCATTATATTTGAAGTGAGTTTCTCAGAGACAGAGTATAGTTGGGTCATGTTTTTTAATACAGTCTGCAAATCTCTGTCTTTTAACTAATGCATTTAGACCATATATTTAATGTAATTATTATCTTAAGGTTTAAGTCTTCCATTGTATTTTTTGTTTTCTGTTTGTTCTGGGGTTTTTTGTTTGTTTCTCTGATTTTGTTTTCCTCTGTTTCCCATAAGAAATGGAAACTCGAATATTTTTTAGACTTCTGTAGTGTTTTTGAGTATGTCTTTTTGGTATAGTTTTTTAGTGGTAGCTTTAGGAATTATAACTTACACAACTTAATGATATCATTTTACCAGTTTGAGTAAACTATAGAAACCTACTTCCCTTTGTACCTGTTTACTACCTCCTATTTATAACATCACTACCTTAAATATTTTCTATACATTTTTTAATTAAAAAAATTTTTTAATGTTTATTCATTTATGAGAGACAGAGAGAGACAGAACACAAGCAGGGACTGAGCCACCCAGGCGCCCCATCTCTGTAAACATTTGGAACCCTACCAAACAATGTTATAATCTTGGCTTAAACCATCAAACATAATTTAGAAAACTCAAGGGAAGAGAGAATGCCTATTCTATTTACCAATGTTTGTGTTTACCATGTCCTTTCTTCCTTCCTGATGCTTCAAGTTTCCTTCACTGATTATTTCCTTTCTGTTTAAAGAACAGCCCTGGGGACCCTGGGTGGCTCAGTTGGTTAAGCCTCTGACTTTGGCTCAGATCATGATCTCATAGTTCGTGAGTTTGAGCCCCGCGTCAGGCTCTGTGCTGACAGCTCAGAGCCTGGAGCCTGCTTCAGATTCTGTGTCTCCCTCTCTCTCTGCCCTTCCCCCACTCCCTCTCTCTCTCTCTCTCTCTCTCTCTCTCTCTCCCTCAAAAGTAAGTAAACATTAGGAAAATTTTTTTAAATAAAGAAAGAATGGCCCTTAGGCATTCTTTCAGGTAGATATGCTGGCAACAAATTCTAGTTTTCCTTGGTCTAAAAATTTCTTTATCCCCCCCCCCCCTCCTTTATTCCTGAAGAATAATTTCACGGCACATAGAATTCTAGGCTGGCAGTTCTTTGCCTTCAGCCCTTAAAAAAAAATAACACCTCGGGGCGCCTGGGTGGCGCAGTTGGTTAAGCGTCCGACTTCAGCCAGGTCACGATCTCGCGGTCCGTGAGTTTGAGCCCCGCGTCGGGCTCTGGGCTGATGGCTCAGAGCCTGGAGCCTGTTTCCGATTCTGTGTCTCCCTCTCTCTCTGCCCCTCCCCCGTTCATGCTCTGTCTCTCTCTGTCCCAAAAATAAATAAAAACGTTGAAAAGAAAAAAAAAATAACACCTCTTTTTCACCTCCATGGTTTCTGAAGAGAAATTTGTGTCATTCAAGTTGGTTTTTCCCTATAGATAAATACCCTCTGGCTACTTTGCAGATTTTACTTTGTCTTAAGTATTTAGATGTTTAATTATAATGTCCCTTGCCATGGATTTCTCCAGATTTAGTCTGTTTAAGATTCATTCACCTTCTTGAATCCATAGGTTTATGTCTCTTGACAAACTGAGTACATTTTCAGCCGTGATTTCTTTGAATGCTTTTTTCAGTCCCACCCTTTCTCCTCTCCTTCCCAGACTCCAATTTTGAATGATTATCTTTGATTATAGTCCCACAAGTCCACGAAGCCCTACTTTTTTTCTTTCTTTCTCTATTTTTCATACTGGGTGATTTCTAATGTTCTGTCATCCAGTTGGCTGCTTCTTTCTCTTTCTCCTCAACTTGGCCATTGACCCCCTCTACTAAGCTTTATATTTTGGTTATTGTATTTTTCAGTTCTAAAATTTCTACTTGGCTCTTCTTTATATCTTCTCTTTGTTTGCTGAGGTTATTGGCTGAAGCTGGTGTGTGTTTTTTTTTTAATTCGTTTCAAGTGTGTTAATGAGTGCTCTTCAAAGCTTTGTTATCCTAACTGCTTTGAAGTTTTGGGGTTTTTTTTTCCCAGACAATTTAACAACTCTGCCATCTCAGTATTGGCATCTATTGATTGTCATTTTTCATTCAGTTTTAGATCTTCCTGGCTCTTAGTATGAGAGTTGAAACCTGGGCATTTTTGTATCGTTAGTAGACTATGGATGTTATTTAAACCTTCTGTTTTAGGTGGTTTTTAAAATACCGCTCCAGGGGCGCCTGGATGACTCAGTCGGTTAAGCGTCCAGCTTGGGCTCAGATCATGATCTCACAGTTCGTGGGTTCAAGCCCCACATCGGGCTCTGCACTGATGGTGCAGAGCCTGCTTGGGATTCTCTCTCACTCCCTCTCTTTCTGCCCCTCCTCAATTGATGCTTTCTCTTTCCAAATAAATAAACTTTAACTCTATGTACATCATTCCAGCAAGACAATTGGGAGCACCACCTCATCGCTGCCAGTTAGATATACAAGTCCAAGTTCCCCACTTAAATGCTATTGACACCTAAAATGGGTGGGTGCTCCTCATCACTGTTGGGTATGGGTGGGAGTTCTGGACTCCCCACATGATCTCCACTGATGCCACACTGGAGTCAGTTTTGTTACTGCTGGACAACGATGAAAGATCCGACTCCCCACTAGCCTCTTCGGAAACTACCTCTGCATGCGGGGACAGGGATGCCTCATTACTACTGTGTGGGAATAGAAGGCCAGTTTCCCCATGTGCTCCCCACTGGTACCACATGGGAAGGGATTGCTCATGGGGATAAAAGTCTCAGGTCCCTACTCGCCCTTTTCTGATACCACCTTGGTGAGAACGTTACAATACCTCCTTACCACCCCATGAGGGTAGAGGGTCTAAGATTCCACTCGGCCCTTGCTGGAATGGTAGACGTGGTACCACAGTTTTTTCTTTGGTGTTTGGCTGGAGTAAAGTCATCATTGTTTGACAGTGTTCTGTCTTAGACTCATAAATACAGAGAACAAACCACTGGTTGCCAAAGGGCCAGGGGCCAGGGGATGAGCAAAATAGAAGCGAAGCCACTTAAGAGGCACAAGCCCCCAGTTACAAAATAAATAAGTCATAGGGATGAGAAGTAAAGCATAGAAAAGATAGTAATCAATATTGTGATGACATCGTATGGTGGCAGATGGTAACCACACTTATTGTGGTGAGCATCGCATAATGTGTAGAATTGTTGAATCACTATTTTGAACACCATCGTACGTCACCTTTTTGGTTCTAGGTTGGGCTTATGTAGTTGGCCATATTTCTTATGTATACCACAACCAGGTAACTGCCACAAATAAGAAACCTTGGAAAACCATGAAGATTTTGTTTCCATCTGAAAAAAACTTGGATATAATTGTAGAACCTCTCCTGGTAATATTTTAGGAACATAGGAAAAGTACTAGCAAAAAAGTAAATGTTATCTCAGTTTTCGAAAGACAAGATTCCAAAAATTGCAAATAGTTAATCTAATGTGAATCCTTATGAAAATTCCAGGAGGAATTTTTACATAGACGGTTTGTGATGATTTAGAAAATGGGGAACTACCATAGATTTACTAACAAGGCACGAATAGAACTACCTGTATTTCCCTCTTTGAAATGGCTGAGCCAGGCACATGAGAGGAATGTAATTGCATTTAGCATAGTATTTAAAATAGTAGATCACTTGGGGCACCTGGGTGGCTCAGTCAGGTAAGCATCCAACTTCAGCTCAGATCGTGATCTCATGGTTCATGGGTTCAAGCCCTGTGTAGGGCTCTGTGCTAACAGCTCAGAGCCTGGAGCCTGCTTCAGATTCTGTCTCCCTCTCTCTCAGCCCTTCCACCCCTCAAAAATAAACGTTAAAAAATAATAATAATAATAATAAATAAAACAGTAGATCACAAAATGTTGCATGAAAAAGTTAAAATCAGAGAAACACGGGCTGGGTGATAGAGGCATATGTGAAACAGCTTTACAGCAAAAACTATATTATTGATGGACTGAGTCAACTCGGAAGATCACTGACTCACCAGACCCCAGTCAATAACTTTACAAGTAATTGGGTAAGGAAATAAATGGCATAATTATGGGAAAGGTACGAGATGGTTAAGACTATAGAAATCAGGCAGACTTAGCTTTAGATTCTGAGTTTACAAACTTATCAGCCTCAGTTTCCTCATTTGTAAGATAGAAAATAACAATGTTTCGTAATTGCTATAATAATCCATAATATTGGTGTGACAGATAAGACATTGTAGGTGAAGCTCTTAAATGCATGGGACCTTGTAAGACTCACTGATTTGGGGTATTGCTATGTTTGCTTCTGTTATCACATATACATAAGAGCCAAGAATAGTTGATCTATTTATTGCATATTGCATGGGGATGACAGGATTAGCCTTCGATTTCAATTTAATAGGAACTAAAGTGTCAAAAATTAGAACGATTTAACATCATTTGCTATAAAGATCTAAAAGGTGTCCAAAGAGAGCTTACCAGAAGCTAACAGCGTGATTATGGCCCAAACAATCTAGAGCTTCCTCAGCCATATCCCAGGAGGATCTTCTCTTGAAGAAAGGACAATAGCCATTCTGTATTCTGTACTTGTCAGCCCACATTTGGAAGTTTAAGTTTGGCTTTGGGTACTTTGTTGTCAAAGAGGAAATAACAAATTGGACTGACTTCAGAGACAGGTCATCAAGGTAATGGACAGCCTGGAAGCCTTGACATAAGAGAACGAGATAAAGGGGGGCACGTCACCCGGAGAAGAGAAGGCTTAGCAGGGATAGACAGCAGCTGTGTTCAAGACAACTGAAGACTGCACGGAAGGGATGTGTTTTTCGTGACCTTTTGGCATGCCAGTAGTGAGTAGAGACACGAAGCATTTGACAACGGAGGTTAGAAGAAAACCAACACTGTAAGAATTATTTAAGAGTCTGTCTTTAGTGGCTTTTTGTTCTTCCTAAAGTGAAATCAGAATATGAAACACTTTGAAAAAGCTATCAAAATACTTTCACATAAGTTTTAACTCCTCCAATTTGTCAATGTCAACTTGTATCTATGTAAGTACATCTGCTCTGCTCTGACACTTTTTAAATTGAAGGAAACACTCTGTATTTAGCTCCAAGCAGCATCTAGGTCACTATTTCCACCTCCTCCTAAGCATTATCATCATGGGCTTTTACTAACTAGTACATTTCAATTGTCATCACAGCTTTCCTAGTGATGACATTATTTCTTTTGTCACTGATTTGTAAACTGACATGATTGCCAACAGTCTTTCTGCAATCACTAACTACTTACAGAATTACTTTTTCGGATGCCTTAATTATTTCGATGCAATTTATTCTCCGTCATGCTATATCAAGTTTTAATTACATTACTGTTTTTGCAATTACTGGAGCAATAAAATGATACTCACATTTTTCCTATACTTTCCACCGAGTATCATTTGTCTCTTTTCAACCACAGGAATCATAGTCTCTGAAATACTACCATAAGCACTCAACATGCTTAAAACTTACCGTAAATGATCGATAAAATGTCTTTCAAGGAAGAAAAAAAAAAGTTCTATTATGTTGGTCCCCAAATTTGTTGGGAGTTTAATTGCCAAGTGATGAAATAGGAAAGATTAATTACTTCGTTAAAGAGAGATTTTTACTTCTGGGTATATCCTCAAAAAAACTGGAAGCAGGGGCTCAAACAGACATTTGTACACCCGTGTTCCCAGCAGCTTTATTCACAAAAGCAAAAGGCCGAAGCAACCCAAGTGTCTGTCAATAGATGAACGGATAAACAAAAATGTAGTATCAACACACAGTGGATTGTTCTTCGGCCTTAAAGGAAGTTCTGACACGTGCGGCAGCCTGGGATGAACCTTGAAGACATGATGCTAAGTGAAACAAGCCAGGCAAATACTATACAATTTCACTTGTATGAGATGCCCAGGGTGGCCAAACTCAGAGACGTAAAGTGGAATGGTAGTTGCCAGGAGCGGAAGGTGAGACCGCTTAAGATCTACTCTCCAATACCTTGTGATCTCACTTATGTGTAGACTAAACAAACAAACAAACAAATGAGCTTATAAATACCAAGAACAGATTAGTGGTTGCCAAAGGCGAGTGTTGGGGGTAGGAGAAATGGGTGAAGGGGGTCGAAAGGTACAAACTTCCAGTTGTGAAGCGAAGAAGTCCTGCGGATGTGATGTACAGCGTGGACACTTTTGTTAACAATCCTGTATTGTGTATTTGAAAGTGTTGAGAGTACATCTTAAAAGTGCTCATCACATGAAAAGAATTCTGTAACTGTGTGGTGATGAATGTTAACTAGACTTATTAGGGTGATATTTACAAATATTCATTAGGTTCTACATCTGAAACGAATATGTCACTTTTATATCTCAATTTAAATTTTTTTTTTTTTTAAATCTACTCGGGGCGCCTGGGTGGCTCAGTCGGTTAAGCGTCCGACTTCATCTCAGATCATGATCTCACGGCTCGTGGGTTCGAGCCCCACATCGGGCTCTGTGCTGACAGCTCAGAGCCTGGAGCCTGCTTCAGGTGCTGTGTCTCCCTCTCTCTCTGCCTGTCTCTCTCTCTCTGTCTCTCTCTCTCTCTCTCTCTCTCAAAAATAAATATTAAATGAAAAAAAGATCTACTCTCTTAGCCAATTTCAAGTACACGGCACACTATTTTTAACTATGGTCACTATGCTGCACGTCACATCCCCAGGGTTTATTCATCTGATGAAGTTATACTTTTAGTACTGTATTCCAAAGTTGATCATATTCACCTTGGGGACACTGTTTTAAAATCTTGCAGCCTGAGTATTATTTCATCTTTCTCTTCAGCCACCTTACTGACACACTGGGCCAACCTTGTTTATGTAGCTGCCCCACAGCCAGGAAAGGGTCTCCTATCTTTGAGTGCTCTTAAAGGACATGATAATGAATGGGACTCAGCCAGGCCCACATCTCAGTGCTGATAAGCCACAAAACGTTAACTTAGCACAAGCCATTTAGGGAGGAAAGTGGAAAAAGACAGACATCATTTGAATAGGCCAACATTGAAAAATAATCCATCTAACACGAGAACGAATATTTCTGAATACGCACATGCCCTTTCTTCTTAGCAAGCCACCTTTCTCTTGAGGTGAAATATAGGAATAAATGCACTATTTTCCAGTGTTTCTCCAGTGAGTGTTTCCGTACCAGCAGCACACGTACATACTTTTACCCTTTATATTGACAGCTGTGGGCTCCGCTCAGTGGACAAGAGGAAAGAGTTCATTTCCTTACAGTTAGCGTCTGATGAAAGTGCGTGCTGTTTTATCAGAAATGACTCACCAAAGTAGAACTCTTCAATCCTTTCTGAATGATTTTTCACTTTGAAATTTGGGAATTATGCCTTATTTCATGACAGGTGACCTGGGTGAATGATTGTTGCAATGATGCCTCATTTCCCCATCTCAGCCAGCAGACACTCATTTTTCAAAACACTGGACTTGCACTTCGTCTGGTGAATATACACCATTTATGAAAGTCACCCCCCCCCCGCCCCCCCGGAATTGCTGCCCTGATAACCATTTGGAACAGCACCGTCATTTATGTTGGCAATATCCATGCCCTGGGTCGGGTTGCAAAAGAGCCAAGGAAACACGTTTACCATCTAATTCTCAAGTTCTACGGGGAAGTGAACTTTTGGTTATAAATGCTTCTAGCTAAGTCTCTCTTTTCCTAGAAGAGACCTTAAGGGGAAAAGGAATTCTTCAGTTTGTATGTTGGTTGGTTGGGATTTGGGGCATGAGCATTTATAAAGTGGCCCATTGTGAATCACCATAATAGCACATAACACATGGCAAATATTTGCTTGAGCTGGCAGAGCAAATAGTTCATGTTTGACAGCTACTTGTAGGATCCATCGAGAACATCCATTTTTAGAACAGTTTCCCTTTTGTGGTAATAATGTAGGAGGTTTGCTTTTGATGTTAAATTCTGGATCTATTTTTTTAATGTTTATTTATTTTTTTTTTTTTTTAATTTTTTTTTTTCAACGTTTATTTATTTTTGGGACAGAGAGAGAGACAGAGCAGGAACGGGGGAGGGGCAGAGAGAGAGGGAGACACAGAATCGGCAACAGGCTCCAGGCTCTGAGGCATCAGCCCAGAGCCTGACGCGGGGCTCGAACTCACGGACCGCGAGATCGTGACCTGGGTGAAGTCGGACACTTAACCGACTGCGCCACCCAGGCGCCCCAATGTTTATTTATTTTTGAAAAAGAGAGAGAGAGAGCATGCACGAGCGGGGAAGGGGCAGAGAGAGAGGGAGACACAGAATCCGAAGCAGGCTCCAGGCTCAGAGCTGTCAACACACAACCCGATGCGGGGCCGAACTCAAGAACGGCGAGATCATGACCTGAGCCGAAGTCGGACGTTCAACTGACGGAGCCACCCAGGCACCCCTATTCTAGATCTATTTTAACTTGGTCCCCTTTCCAATACAATTACAAAAAGTAGCTGCTCCCAGGTTTTAGTATTACTGAGTCCATCTTTTTTGGCTATTATATTTAAGTAATTGCATTAAATTAATACAAAATTAATACAAACTTCAAGAATGAGTGCAATCTTAGACATTGCCAAGAGGACATTTGGAATGTGGAGAATATCTTTACCGTCTGTGGGCAGAATGCGTTCTAATAGTTTGCCAGTTGATTTTTTTTATCTTCCAGATAATTAATTATACAATCCATGAATCATCAAAGCTTATCTCTCAGTTCACCACATTTCTATTCCTTATATCTTTTTATCTTCTAATTTCATTGGTCATAATCTCCGGGATGATGATAAATAACAGCAATGACAGGGGTGGAGAGGAAGACCCACCTTCTGTTTTATATACTCCTATATAGCTTGGCAATGAGCATTTTCTACTTTTATAATTTTAAAATGCATCGTGAAAAAAATACAAAGAGTACAGTGTGTAAAGACTTTCTTTACATATCAAGATTTAAAGATGTGCACATTGTTAACGGCTAAAATTTAACTTTTGTTCACTGAGTTCAATCTCAACTAAATGAGACAAAGATTAGATAGACAAGCCGATGACAGAAAGATTGGTAGAGATACTGATATAGATGTATACCCACTTACTGTTACCAGAAAGTCCAAAAACAAAAATATGGGCACAGAAAGGAAATGGGTAAAAGAAAAAGCTTACAGAGGTGCCTGGGTGGCTCAATCAGCTAAGCGTCCTTCCTTCGATTTCAGTTCAGGTCATGATCTCACGGTCGCGACACTGAGCCCCGCATCAGTCTCTGTGCAGAACCTACTTGGGCTTCTCTCTCTCTGCCCCTTCCCTGCTCGCTCGCTCTCTCTCTCTCTCTCAAAGTAAATAAATAAACTTTAAAAAGAATTTTAAAAAGAAGAAAAGGCCTACAGACTACCAGGACAGGATTCTGGGGCAGGGAAGTCAGAACTATTATCTCCCCCCGTCCCCGCCCTGGGATGCAGATGGGGAAATTATTTCATAGGCTGAAGAGAATTTGAATTGCTCACATCATGAGATGTTACGAAACCTTAATGATTTCTGGTAAAAAGTTTTTCCTTCTGGGACACCATGGGAGAGTCTAGGAATCAGAGGAAGCCATCTGTATTGTTCATCCCAGTATTTAGGGTGATACTAAATGATATCCAATATCCAATATCCAATATTGGGTGATACCCAATGATAGAGCGACCATGTCTTATTACTACTTACATTTCTACTAAACGTGCCCTTTCCTTTTTTCTCTTTTAGGATTTCCAATGAACACTCCCCCAAACTCCAGATCCGGAGTCACAGTTACCTGAGGGCAGTAAGTGAAGTCTCCATCAATCGAAGCCTGGACAGCCTTGACCCTGCCGGCCTGCTCACATCACCAAAGTTCCGCTCTAGGAACGAGAGCTACATGCGAGCCATGAGCACCATCAGCCAGGTGAGCACTGTGGCCATGGGCCATGGGCCATGAACTACATAAGGATTAGTGGAAACAGAGGGCATGAAGCGAGGAGATGGCCACTCGCAGAGTAAACCACTGAGGGGTCAGGTGGGAGGCCTAATCTAAATGCTACACGTATTCACCTAAGGCAAGCACCTGGTATCAGCAGTCTGCCAGCAGAGAAGGGGTCCTCTGCAGAGGGATAAAGGACATTGGAGCGAGTCCTCGGAAATTCATCAGCAGTCAGTACCAGCAAATGTGCCCTTAAGAAGTTGATGGATAAGGTTGAAAAGACTCTTGAAGGACAGAAGGACAGCATAGACATCACTGGCAAAACCAAGGCAGCGTCTAATCACAAAAGTACAAGCGTTGAGCAAGTCTTGATAGACAGCAGTCTGAGGACAGGAAATGAGATACAGTCTACTTATCTCAACGGGGTCCCAGGTGAATACTGTATCTTGGTAATGAGACAAAAGCCACTTCTAAGAACTGGTATCAGGACTAGGGATGAAGGAAGACTCAGGCGTCTTAATGCTAGATCCAAAATATCCAGGCCCTCCCATCAAAGTTTCAGAGAGTGGGAGAGGACTGGGTTACCTAACATCGGGGGGCAGAGAGAACCTGGGGCTCTTTGAAGACTGGACCCTGCAGCTTTTGGAGCCACCAGGGGAGCAGAAGTTGCCGCTAGGGACGCCTTCCTGTGGGAGCACAAAAAGAAGGATGTTTTGTAAATGATGCCTAGGACCTCTGAAGTTAAATTTCTATCACAAAAATAACCAACTGCCATACTATCAATTCAGCTAATATTTATTGAGCAGAACACTGGACCAGATTATACAAGTTATTCAGCGATTAACAGTACAAAATCCATTCCCGCCAAGAGCTTGTAAGAGAACATACAAAGAAGATAAAAGTGCTATCACAGTTATTATTTACTTGAACACTACAAAATACTCTGAGGGAGGTAGGCCAAGTGTAAGAGGCTCCTTTACTGGGCCCCTCTGCTAACTGCTTTATATTTCCAGAATGTTATTTTATAAAACACTCTGTAAGAGATGGAAGAAACCAGATGTCAAATGAGACTTTGTGGTCACAAAATTGTCAACAAGATCCTGAAGCTAAGGAGAAAAAGGTGCTAAGAACAAAGATTCTAAAGAGAGAGCTTCCAGGCATGCAGTCTAGGAATACGCATTTTAACAAATATTCCAAGGGATTCTAATAAAGTAGTATTTGATCTGGACTTTGAAAAATGCTTCCCTAATTCAAGGAATAGTGAGTGTTCTAGTTTTGGTGGAGCTCAGAATACTTGTAGAGGCAGCAATGGGAAGTCTGTCCTGAATTTTGCCCTGGAGATATTTTTTTTAACGCATGGCCTTGCATGCCAGCTCCAGAGGACTGGACTTCATTTATTAGGAATGGAATTGATTAAAAATTAATTAAAACTTCAGCTTTTAAGCAGCAAGAGATATGATCAGAACTTTGATACAAGAAAATTCATATTCAACAAAGGCAGGGACCATAGCAAGGTTCTGAGAGCAGGGCAGAGTGGGAACAGGGAAAGCTAGCCTTGGGGACTCCAATATATGCCTACTGTACATTTGCTTACTTTAGAGAAGGCTCCAAGAGCATGCATGCCAATGTGTGTTAGTTAATGCTGTCCAATGACACTCATCCCAACACTCAGGGAAATTAGTTGGTGCCTCATTTGGTGAAATTTTGACTTGTCTGTCTTTACTTTTTTCACACTAAGCAATATAGTATTTTAAATTTCTTTAAGCTTATCTTTATTCCGGACAGCCTCATGGTCACATAGCCTTCCAGAAATATAAAATAGTCTATAAATCCAGCTGTCATACATGTAGAATACATCGATGGATTTTTAAAAAATTTTGGGGGTGCCTGGGTGGTTTAGTTGGTTGCGTGGCCGACTGCGGCTCAGGTCATGATCTTGCAGTTTGTGGGTTCAAGTCCCATGTCAGGCTCTCTGCTGTCAGCTCAGAGCCTGGAGCCTGCTTCAGATCTGTGTCTCCCTCTCTCTCTGCCCCTCCCACACCCGTGCTCTCTTTCTCTCAAAAATAAATAAATATTTTAAAAATTGTTGAAAACTGCTTATACCCATTCACTGCTTTCATAACTTTAAATGTTTAAATTCTCAATGTTCAAGACAGGAGAAACATGCTACGTTGCCCCATCAGGACACTGCATCTATGCAGCTGCCTGACTTGGGTCCCTGTGCCACAGATCGGACCTTCCTGAGACAATATCCCTTCCTAGTGACAACCTAGTAAAATACCAACAAATCACTGAAGAAACGCATGTGGGCCCCGATGCTATGGCTGGTCAAGCTCTGCAATTCGGTGGTATAATCATTCAGCCTTGAGTAAAATACAGAAAAAATAACCATCCTAAATGGATTCCTAATGCTACATCATTTTTCTAGTTCCGTATTCAATTTTCAAGTAACACAATATCTTTAAGGATAATTTCAAACTTTCCATTGCAGTCCCAACACTGTCATTATTCAAAGGAGAATGGTTTCTTCTTCCAAGCAATACTACCATATAGATTCTAGACTTTTCAAAAAGTGGTTAGCTTTTATGATGTTGGGATGTTCTCTCTTATAGATCTTTAGTAGCAGCTCTAATAGTACAGAATTTAAATGCATGCTATCCTATTCCCTTTTAAAACCTGCCATTTTAGTCATCAAAGGCTCCTGGAAAGATCAAACTAAAATGTTGTAACAGAAGATATTGGTCTAGAATAATTAAGCCGTTTGTTTCTGCCATTCATACCTGATAGAAGTAAAATATCCCTAGGGGCGCCTGGGTGGCGCAGTCGGTTAAGCGTCCAACTTCAGCCAGGTCACGATCTCGCGGTCCGTGAGTTCGAGCCCTGCGTCGGGCTCTGGGCTGATGGCTCAGAGCCTGGAGCCTGTTTCCGATTCTGTGTCTCCCTCTCTCTCTGCCCCTCCCCCATTCATGCTCTGTCTCTCTCTGTCCCAAAAATAAATAAACGTTGAAAAAAAAAATTTTTTTAAATATCCCTAAAAACAGATAGTGCTTGCATGATAGAGAAAAACTGACCTTTTTTAATATTTATTCCCTTTCTATGTTTTTTTAAATTATATATCCATCTAATAAGATGGGGCTTTCTAAAGTAAAGCTTGAGGGGCGCCTGGGTGGCGCAGTCGGTTATGCGTCCGACTTCAGCCAGGTCACGATCTCGCGGTCCGTGAGTTCGAGCCCCGCATCAGGCTCTGGGCTGATGGCTCAGAGCCTGGAGCCTGTTTCCGATTCTGTGTCTCCCTCTCTCTCTGCCCCTCCCCCCGTTCATGCTCTGTCTCTCTCTGTCCCAAAAATAAATAAACGTTGAAAAAAAAAATTTTTTTTTAAAAAATAAAGTAAAGCTTGAGAAGAAAGAATTTTTAAAAGTCACATGTGAAAAAAAAATATTTAGTATAATAACTAGGTCATTTCCAAATTGGCTCAATTTGTGTCCTCATTCACTTCAAGTCCAATTCTCAAATATCTTCATCTGGAATGGTAAACCAGAAGCCTGCAGACATCTTTTGTCTGGCAATATGTTGGATTTTTACATCATGTTTTAAAAGTGAGTAGACAGGGGCGCCTGGGTGGCTCAGTTGGTGGAGCGTCTGACTCTTGCTTTCACCTCAGGCCATGATCTCACCATTTCCTGGGTTTGAGCCCTACATCAGGCTCCACACTGACAGCACAGAGCCTGCTTGGGATTCTCTCTCACTCCCTCTCCCTCTGCCCCTCCCCTGCTCATGCTCTATCTCTCAAAATAAAATAAACTTTAAAAAAAGAAGTGAGTACACAGTTATTATGTTCAGCAGTAATCGTAGCAATTTAGCTGTGATTTGTGACCTAGGCCATCCCTTCGTTGTATATATACCAAGAAATAAAAACTCAGATGAAATAAGTATCTATAAATAAAGTCGGTAACAGAACCTAGAAACCCAAGTGTCCTGACTCCTAACTGATAAGTTTCTTCAAAGCCTGCTGGTACCGGGGTAGTGATGGCAACAATATTGCTAATAATAATAGTAATCATGGAAATGATAACAATGGAACGGTCATCATGTATTGCTTACCTGATATATACTAGAAGCTTTTCATATTCTCTCATTAATTTCATATCAACTATAAAAACGATCATTTTTTAATTTATGAAATTTAGTCCTAGAGAATTAGTATAATTTGTTTCATTCTTCCCACTACACTATCTCACAGAATAACATCCACTATTTATGTATAGTGTATGTATAGTGGATGTGCCTAGAAATATAATATGCATTTAAAATTTTTATTTTTATCCTTAAAGCATACACTAGAGATAGGTATCATTATACCCATTTTACAGATGAGGAAAGTGAGGTCTAGAGAATTCAAGCAAATTGCCCATGACATAGTAGAAAGAACATTAAACTACTCCTTCCCATATAATAAAACCAAACAGATCTCAAATGTATACAATAACACAAAATGACAAAAATTAAAATTTATAAAATATATGTCTGATATTGTGGTAAGACTGATGGAACTTCTAACAAAATAAGAATCCTAGAAAACATAGAGTAAACGATTGACATCTGTTCTAACTGAAAACTAAATTCTGTGACAAAAGAGATCATGAAGTTAAAATGCAACTGATCAGAGGATATTTACATGTATCAAGAAAACAGGTGAATGTTCCAGTTGCCTAGAGTATATTTACCAATAAGTAAGAAAAGAAAAACAGCCTACAAGAACGTAAGGCAAATCTTATGAAATAGCAAATTAGAGGGAAAAAATACAAAGACCGATAAATATAAGAAAAAAATGCTTAAATACACTAGCAGGCTGATAGAGACAAACTGAAAAAGCACAATATCATTTCTGACCTAGAAGAGTTGCAAAAAGTGCTAATACCCAGTTCCAGTGTCCATGCTGAGAAATGAGCTGTTTGGAGTGAACTGCCACCATTGCTATAGAAAGTAAGTCGATGAACATCTACAACAGTATAAAACATCCCTTTTGGCACAAGAATCCCACTTTTGGCACTCTATAATACAGAAAATAAAAGCACCAGTATATAAAGATAAACGCACAAGAGTGTTGGTCATAGCGGTCTCCAAGTACATATCTGAATCATCATCCACGATGGAGTGGTTGAATAAATTATGGTATAATCATCCTATACAACTTTACAGTGGTAGTGACTTAAGTGTCCAAATTTCCCTGAGTCTCCATATAAAAGCAGACAGAGCAACGAGGCAGAGAAAAACCCCAAAAGTCATGGAGAACATTTACAATAAAATTGGGTATAACAGGATATTCCATGAACCCCAAATATAAGTGGATGAGAACAAACCACAAGTAGCCATAGGACTACACTGTATCCACGTCTGTGTAAGAAGGCATAGAGGGAAACAATGACTTGTGTGACAGACTCGAGGATAGCAAAATAAAACAAGCCACAGGTATTCACCGGAAAGCTCAGGGCGCCTATTCGAGAACAGCAGCTGAAAGTGGAAGGGATTTGCCTCTTCTAACGGCAGATGAATTCAAGGAGCCTGCAGTTAGGTCAAAAAAGACTGGAGCAGTCTGAGCCTCTACGTGCACTGGAAAGCAACCAACCAGTGTTTCCTCCCAGCACAGGGCCCAGGGCTGAGAAGAAACACAGGGGAGTGGAATCAAATATGAACAAGGTAGAGACGGTAGCAAAGAAGAAAAGAAAATGCCAAGGTAAAAGTTGGGGACGGGAGGAAAAGAATCAGGAAGTATCGCAAAGCTAAAAACATAAAAGAGGAAGTCCTGGGAATTTGAGGGGGATATCTTGAATGTACCCACCCTCTCAAAGTCAGACTAATTTTCCAAAGACAACGAGGAACAATTACCCACTGTAAATCACATTCAAAATCACTGTAAGAAGAAAGAAAAATAAGGAAAAGAATAACATTCCTCCAGAAAATGAAAGCCTGCAGAAAGACATAACCACAAAATAGATCAAAACTGTAACACACTACACTTGATCTTGAACAACATGGGTTTGAATTCCATGGGCCATTTATACATGGATTTTTTTTTTCGATAAAGACAGTACAGTATTTTAACTGTCTTTTCTCTTTCTTATGAGATTTTCTTGATAACATTTTTTTCTCTAACTTACTTTATTGTGAAAATATAGCATATCATACATACACAAAATACGTGTTAATCAACTAAACTATGTTATCAATAAAAATTCTGGCAATTAATAGTTACATTTTTGTGGAGTCAAAAGTTATATGTGGAATTTCAACTGAGCAGAGGTGAGGAGTCAATACCCCCACCCCCCTGTTGTTTGTTCAAGGGTCAACTGTATTTTAAAATGCACTAAACAGCATTGGGGCGCCTGGGTGGTTCAGTCAGTTAAGCGTCTGACTTCAGCTCAGGTCACGATCTCACGGTCCGTGAGTTCGAGCCCCGCGTCGGGCTCTGGGCTGATGGCTCAGAGCCTGGAGCCTGCTTCCGATTCTGTGTCTCCCTCTCTCTCTGCCCCTCCCCTGTTCATGCTCTGTCTCTCTCTGTCTCAAAAATAAATAAACGTTAAAAAATAATAATAATAGTAATTAAAATGCACTAAACAGCATTAAGAACACAATATAAGACATGAGAGAAAACAACGTATCTGAATTTCAAAAACTTAAAAATAATGTCACAAAACTCAGGGAAGAATTAGAAGTAAAAGAAAAATCATTTCAGAAATGAAGATTAGACTAAAAGGAATATAGGCGCAAGTGAATGAGACATTTCATTCATTAAGAAAAATAGAAATCTAAAAATAGAAATCTTGGGGGTACCTGGTTGCCTCAGTCAGTTAAGCACCCCACTTCAGATCAGGTCATGATCTAATGATTTGTGAGTTCGAGCCCCACAAAGGGATCTCTGTTGTCAGCACAGAGCCCACTTCAGACCCTTTGTTCCCTTCTCTCTCTGCCCCTCCCCCACTCACATGCACCCTCTCTCTCGAAAATAAACATCTAAACAATCTTTTAAAAAATAAATGAAATCTTGAAAGGGAAAAAAAAAGTCACAGGCAAACTATTGCAAGTGTGAATGAATGCAGGGAATATCGTTTCCATGAGCCCATCCTGAGGAATCCAACTAGACAATGAGCTTTAGACAACCCAAATGACCAGACATAAGAACCGTGATGAATAGGTGCATGGACTTATTTCTGGACTCTCGATCCTGTTCCATTGGTCTATGTGTCGGGCCTTATGTCAGTGCCAAACTGGTTTGATTATTGTAGCTCTGTGATAAATTCTGAGATCAGGAAGCGTGAGTCCTCCAGCTTTGTTCTTTATCGGTATTGCTTTGGAAATGATGATGTATTGGTGTATTTTTCCTTGTGTTTTTGTTCCTGGAATTCTTGGAGCTTCTTGGATTCTAACATCTAACAAGTGGGAGTTCCAGAAAAAAATAAATAAAAGGAAGGAAATTACCAATGAAATCATTCAAGAAATGGTCCCAGCACTGAAAGACATGATTTTGCAGATTGAGAGGGCCCACCCAGTACCCACCCAGTCGATGGAGAAATATCCTCACAGGGAACATCATGGTGAAATGTTAGCTCTCTTGAAACAAGAATATCTTTAAAAGTTTTCAAAAGGGGATGGGAAAAACCAGTTCATACGGAAAGGCTCAGGAATGAGAAAGGCATCCACTTTCCCAAACTTTAACATACATGGAGGCTAAGAGACAAGGAGGAAAGCCTGAAAACATCTGAAAGAAGGGATGCAGGCTAGAATCCTGAATGCAAACACACCCTCCCTTAACAGGGGAGGTGGAATACAGACACTTCCATCCATGCAAGCTGGCCGCCTTGTCCGGGAAAGCACTGGAAGATTTGCTCCACAAAAAGGAAGGAATAAAACAAGGAAGATGAAACAGGGCCTCCATAATAGTCAAGACAATGAAGGGTACCCCCATAGTGGTAAAGAAGAGAAATCCCGGCACAGCAGCGGGCTGTCTGTGGCAGCCATAGATTGCAATAGGAGGTCAGAGGTTCCGAGGGTAACGCTTTAAGGGCAGGAAGGAAACCAATAGGTTATCAGAGGTCTCTGAACATAGCAACAGATCCACATAAGCAAGTTTTTGGAAATATGAATGCAAATACCATAAGATCCAGCTGGAAGAATTGAAAGTGATTGCCTCTGAGGAGGGAGAATCTGGCGAGGAGGGGGCAAGGTGGGTCAGGTGTTTGCTCTTTTCCTTTATAAGCCATCTAGAATTCTTTGACCTATATCTGTAGAATTTTGATAGAGAATAGTCTTTTTATATGAAAAAGTAGTAGCAAGCATTAAATGTATAGTTATTTATAAGAGACTAAATGAGGGCTGAAGCAATAGAGAACATGTAGGTTATGTGCTCTGACAATGTAAATATAGCACAACTATTTTAAATGAGGAAAGAATAGAGAGTGCATATGCAGAAAAAAAAGGAATCATTAACTGTTCTCAATAAAGATATGGGCACGGTATTATTAGTATGCTATTCTGAGATGGTTGTGCATATGAAAAAAACAAATGAATAATTGTAGAATATTCCAATTCTATTTCCTGTGCCCCTGAGAACCAGGATTTTTAGTATGGAATCAAGGTGTATATATATATATATATATATATATATATATATACATATACATATATATATATATACATATACATATATATATATATACATATATATATATGTGTATATATATATATAATATAGAAGAGGTTACATTAAAACTGTGCAGACTGGGAGTGCCTGGGTGACTCAGTTAAGCATCAAACTCTTGATTTCGGCTAAGGTCATAATCTCACAGTCGTGGGATCACACAGCTTTTGATTCTGTGTCTCCCTGTCTCTCTGCTCCTCCCCTGTTCGTTCTTTCTCTCTCTCTCTCTCTCCCTCTCTCTCTGCCCCTTCCCCTCTCACTCTCTTTCTAAATAAATAAACATTTTAAAAAAAACAACAACTCTGCAGTCTGAATTTTAATCAGACCTATTCACTAGGTCTGACCATCAAAAGGCCTAGTTTTGCCCACTGAACAATGACCAGCCCAGTAGCCATGACAATGAAGCTTCCTGGTGTCCAGATTGCATTCTTGTGATACTATTTTCCACTAAAAGAAGAAAAGGTTGTTTGAAAAAATACTGATTCCAGGACTGAGCAGGTCAACAGGATTCAGGAGCCAACCTAAGGGGCTCCCACTGGTTAAAGATAAGACAAATTTCCGTTCACTAAGAATAATCATAACAGTCAATTTAAAACCATCAAATGTTGGGGCTCCTGGATGGCTCAGTCAGTTAAGCTACAACTAGAAACTGTAAAAAATAATGATGGAACTAGAACACCATCATTGCATAACTCCCAGTGAATTAACAGATCTAGACATTGAGCACAAGTGACTTCTAACAACATACAGAGAGAGATAACCCAGACATAATGTGTCTCCTGATAAAAGAACACATGATCTCTCCTCTTGCCAAAGGGACTGAACCTGAGTCTTATGAAGCCCCTGGATCCAGCTTACAATTTTCAGGAACTACAAAAGATAGAAGACCATGCTAAATCCTACCACGAGTATGAAATCAGCAAATCCAGACCATGGGAACCTTTACAAGACAAACAACCCAGATGCTTCCATAAATAAATTGTCAATTAAAAACTTGGTGGGGGGGCACCTGTGTTGACAGCACAGAGACTGCTTGGGATTCTCTCTCTCCCTGGCTCCCTGCCCCTCCCCCACTCATGTGTGCTCTCTCTCTCTCAAAATAAAGAAATAAACTTTTTTTAAAAAATTCTTTACAAAAATAAAACTCAGATTGGCAGTTGATTTTGGAGGGAAGATGGGGATTATAGTCAGGATGGGGCACATAGAGTGGTTGCTAGGGTACCTGGAAAAGCCATCTTTCTTGATCTAGGTAATGGTTACAAGGGTGTTTGTCTTATTATAATTCACTCGGTTCTACATTTATTTTGCTTGGTTTTCTGTATCTGTGCATAATAGAAACAAAAGGTTAAAAAAGAATGAAGAAAGAGAATCCTATTAAGATGTGAGTTTAATACAGAAGGTTAAGTGGAAAGAAAACATATTGCCAAATTATATTTACTTTATGGTCCAATTTTTATGAAAACTAGGGGAGGGGGGCAATATGTACCCTCTGAACAGACAGTCACCCAAGTTTTAACAGTTGTTACCTTAACAGGGATAGATATTTTACCATTTCTTTGCGATGTTTGGCATATTGATTAATAGGGGAAAATCTATATGTGCGTGCACACACACACATTTCCAAATACAGTTTTACCTTTTACTTTGAAATCATTCCAAGTTTACAAAAAAGTTGCTTGTAAAATACAAGGGACTCCTATATATCCTTGACCCAGATTCATATTCATATTCCTTTTGACTCATTTGCTCACTTTCTATTTGATAATTAATTGCAAATATCATGTCCCCTTACCTGTGAATGCATCGCCAATATTTCCCCAAAATCAAAGATATATATATGTATTTAATTTCTTAACATGGATGTATATAATTATTAGCCTTGAAAACAAGCAGGGATTTTATATCAAATTAGATAAAGTAGGTGAAAATACTATTTTAAGCTGTAAAGATAAGCTGTAAAGAATCGTAAAGAAATGCATGTCTTTTTCCACTTGATATGCCTTAAGGTAGCTGGTCACTTCTACATGAAGTTTAAAGAAATTTGCCATTATCAGAGCATATCCTCAGATAACAGAAAATGAAGGAAGTCAGAAATTAAAATCATTTTCAGTATTTGTTCTAAGCTTACTTGTAGTTTAATTGCTTAATAAATTCCTAATTACTCATTAATTTAATATTAGGGAAATTATGAAGTTCTAGAGGGTGGCAGAAATTTGAAGAATGCTCCCATGTCCCTATCAAATCAGCTACAAAGTAAGAGAAATTAACTGGGGCACCTGGTCTGGTTGTTTTTTGTTTTTTTTTTTTCTTTTTTAGGTGGTGCTCAAACCCAGTGTAAGTTATGTGCAGAGGAATATAAGTAAATAAAAACTGACCTCTGCAAAAAAAGGAAGACTTCATTTGGAAGATTTTAAAACACATTTATAAACAATTTGTGGACCATATCAGCTTTTTATAAGGAAGAATGAGGCCTTCTTCCGATAGTGTGTAGATTGCAAATCTCCATAGTGCTTTTCAAGATTTTGACATATCTGGGTTTGGTCTATTTTTGTGCAGAATGAGAGTATCTTGCCAGAAAATATAGGGCCTGTTTTCATACTGTGCACTAAATTAAGCTGCATTTGACACTGAAATTATTTGACAAGCCAGTCACTTGCAAAAGCACAATAATAAAAATAGTAGTTTCTAAGATGTTTATACTAAAAACTATTCCCCCGAAATACCCAAACTCTCACCGTGGACTGACAAAAATTGTTCCCTAGGTTTGCATTTATAAATCAGGAGAATTAACACCTGGGCACGCACTGGAATAAGACCTCCTAGCCCCACACTTCTTCCATGCTGAAAAGAAAGCTCTTTTTCTTTAGAATTTAATGGACTGTTTGGGCTCATAAACAAGATGCAGTCCAGTTACGGAGTGTAACACAGAGGCGATAAAATGCATTGGCGTTGAATGCGGTCGGATGGGGCTTTCTCCGGAAGCGTGCGGGTCAAGTCCGGGGATGCTTGAGGGAGAGGGTGCTTCTCCGCCAGGCAGGAGGAGTTATGGTTCCCCGTCTCTGCCCGCAGGTGAGCGAGATGGAAGTGAACGGGCAGTTCGAGTCCGTGTGTGAATCCGTGTTCAGCGAGCTGGAGTCGCAGGCGGTGGAAGCCCTGGACCTGCCCATGCCCGGGTGCTTCCGCATGCGGAGCCACAGCTACGTGCGGGCCATTGAGAAGGGCTGCTCCCAGGACGACGAGTGCGTGTCCCTGCGGTCCTCCTCCCCACCGCGCACCACCACCACCGTGAGGACCATTCAGAGCAGCACCGGTGAGTGAGCAGAGCGCCTGCCCCCCCCCCCCCCGTGACACGCGCCAGCACAAGCCTGGTCTCCGGGTCCAGGGCTACAGAAACGACTGTCCCAAAAGACTGCACGTGGTGTCCTGCTGTTGTCACACAATCACCAGTAACAAAATACCACCCATGCCCTACAAAGAACGGTTGTGCCGCCCTGCGTGCCTCTGTCCCCAGGCTTTGGCCGCATCCACAGCCCTTCTCTCTGTCTCCATCACTGGCATCAACAGAGAAACTTCAACTACAGGTCCAGAAGGGACAGCGCCCAAGGGGGGAGGGGGTCTTTCTAAGATCCCCACACAGCATCCTAGCAACCAGCAAACTCATCCCACCACCTCCTACTGGCCCCAGTCAGGCTCTGACTTTTAGGGGGTGACCCTTAAGCAAATCAGATACCCTGACTGTTGAGCATCACAGTTAGAATGCCTTTTTTTTTTAATTCCAAGATCTCCACAAAATGACTATCCCAAAAGACCTGAAATATCACTGTAAGAAAAAAGGGAAGAAATGGATGATTCAGTCATACTAATTGAACATCTTATGAGTTTTCTTTCATTATAACAAAGGCAGATGTCATTATTTTAAAACCTACCAGCATATGTATACAGCATCTTCTTTTCCCTCTAAAGTGAAGTTAGGTTTATGCAGTTAAACTGTATTTTTATCAGATTTTAGGTAGAGAGGCAGAGACAAGCTTAACTGGTTTCCATGACACTAAAACCTGAATAGGAATATAGCCATGAGTTATATATGACAATGTGCATTGGGTTTATATATATGTATATGTGTTATATGTATATTTATATATATATATATATATATATATATATATTACATTTGGGTCCAAGAAGAAAATCCCCTCCATTTTAACTAGGCTCAACTGTATGATTGAATTCAGTGTAACTCCAATACAGAGTAGTTCTATAAGAAGACCATCAAACCTAGAGTCATGGTAGATAATAATGAATAAATTAGAAGGAAAAGCCTGTGCCAGAATATGTTAGTATTCAATTTTAGTTCTAAGTGCATCAAATGCCCGTAATTACCATTCAGCCTAGAACCTTTGCAGGCTTGAGAATTAACAGGTCCTCAAACCTGAGTTAAAAATCCTACTAACTAGAGATGTGGAGTCGAGGTAGCAATTTGTAAGAAACCGTCAGAGGTTAAACAATAGTTAGGATCAGATCAGAGAAAGAGATGCTTCTAGACAGTGCCCTGGCTTCACGGCTCTGCAGAGAGCCCAGCAACTCTGGCCTGGGCTGGCTGTCTCCAACCAGATAGTGGATGTGCATTCTTGTTCACCAGGAAATTCTACAAGAACAGCCACAGATAAGGTTAACAAATAAGGTTGACTCATAAAATGAAAAAAAAAAAAAAAGTGTCAATCATCCATGGGCATATTTCTGTGCGCGTTTATGTTCATGCAGTAAGTGTAATTTGAAGATCTGCCCTGTGCCTATAGCGTATTGCTGTGTCTTTTACTGTTTCCCCATCTTCATCACCCCCACCCAGCCCTTTCCCAGTGTCCGGTCCACTGCTTGCTATGACAGTCTCGCCGCCTGCCAGCTGTTCTGTGCTGAAATCACTCGTCAAATACACGATCTGCACATCCTTGCCCAGAAGTACTAGGGGAAGGAAAAGGGCCACTGGCTGGCCCCTTCCCCCTCAAGGAGCGGTGTTGTGGACAAAGTGGCGAGAGACTCCAGAATGGCTTTTTTTTTTTTCTGCTCGCCTCTCAGAGATTGTGTGCTTTTGTCATTTGAGGGACAACTTACTGCCACCTCACGTCAGTCGGTTCTTGTGCCGTGCTGTTGACTTTTCTGAGACCTTTCCCAGATACTCGGGAGGTTCCTGGAGTTCAAACAGTAGGGACGCCAGATGAAATCCAGGGTGCCAGTTAAATTTGAATTTCAGATAGTAAATAATTTTTGTAGTGTCTCTCTCAACTGTTGCACGGGGCATACTTATACTAGAAAACTATTTGTAGTGTTTGCAGTATTTGGTAAATGTGACAAGCCCACGTGAGGAGATGAGTAGAATCTGGGAAGATGTCCTGCAGGTGTTCCTTTTAAAATATAAATTGATCACAAGGTCTTTGGCTGGAGGCCTTATGGGGGAGAATGCTCAAAAACAGAGGGAAGTAAATAAAAATACAATAGAGGTGATTGCGCAGCTCCTTCTTCGGCCCCATGTGTCTCATCATAAGTACTGGGCTCCATCTATCGACCTGCAGCTCTCAGGGTGGGAAGGCTCCAGGGGTGGCTGCAGCTGGAGGGGTTAGGGGCAGGAAGATGTGGCCTGCCTCCGGGAGTGATAAAGTGGAAAGCACCAGATTTTTTGCACAGGGCAGCTGGTGACTTCATCAAACTAAATATTATGATAGATCATCTTCACAGTCATGGAAAAATTAACAAGGACTAAATCATGGTTATAGATTCTAAGTAAGCCCATCAGATATTTCAAGATGGCAACCCTAAGAATTCTAGTATCACTTTTCAGTTTCTCTGTGCCATAGATTTGTTCTTTTAAAGTTATTATTTTATGATATAATAAGGTTCTGTGTCATTCTACTCCTGCCATTACTCCTGTGCTCTTCTCTGTCTCTCTCTCTCTGTCTCTCTCACTCTCTCTCTCTCCCGATCCCTCCCTCCCCGCCACACACACACACTTTTCCTTTTCTCTCACATGATCTCTGTACTATCATATAGATTTTCTTCTACTGGTTTCCTTCTTACACTGAATCGAATATAATTTCCTCTAGAAAAGAAAATCTACTTTCTCCTGACTTTCAAAAGATGTGCTCATTCATAGAAATCAGGAAATTATTTGGCCCTAATTTTAACCATTTCCCTCATGTATACAGGTCAGATTTACATCGTGTTCAATGGGACATGACCTAGATTTCTCCCCTTGCTTCTCTTCCTTTGCTCATTATTCTTGGATACTCACAACAGATTCTGTTTTTCCTGAGAAAAGTTCTTCTGTTTTGTCAACTGCAGTTATTAGCTATAACTTTTCCCCCACAGCAAAGTACACGTAGAGTCTTTGATTTTTTATCAGCCCATTCTAATTGTTCAAATTTTCAATGAAATATACTAAGCTTTTCTCTTTAAGCCTTGTCCATTCTTCATATTAGCAAGATGCAATCATAAACAAAAATCCACAAAAGTGTCTGCTATGTGGGAGTGTCATGAACATGGGCTCAGCCTGAAGTGGCCCCAAGGATCCCCTAGTGATATGAGCAAGAATGGTCACTCATCCCAGCAAATCAGGGAAAATTAGGAACTGAGATAGAGAGTGACTTACAATTATGCTTCTCTTGGTTGATGGACTTTTCGGCTTGGGTAACGATGACAGAATCCTATATTCCCTCAGCCTGTGATCTGCTTCAAGCACTCAGATATCTCTCCATCTAATAAATTCAACAACTTTTTATATAAACTACTGTAGCTAGTACTATTAGGCTAGGATTAGAGCTACTGTAGGAAAGTACAATTTAACAGTGGGGCAATTAACCTCAGGACTGTGGGGAAACACACACCCTTACATCAGTTGCCTGAATATTAGGCAAAGGTAGACCTTGAGGCTGGAAATATACCCAATCATCCACTTTAGAGAATTGGATTAAATTTGCCTCACAAATATACCAATGCAATTGTATGTGTTTAAGAAGAATTTTTCTTTTTATGTCCTGCACTGAGCATCTAAGATCTATCAAAAGCATTACCACATTGCAGCTAAGGCAGGCAGACAGACTTGTATCTGGTGAATAAACAAAAACATTATATGATAATCAATCAGTAGACGCAGTCATACAGATACAGACACACACTTGGTCAGAAAGGACAAAAAATAAGCTGTTTACAGTGGTTACCCAGCAAGTAGTGGGTGAGAGGATTAGGTAGTAGGGACAGAGGGAGATTTCTAAATGAGCACTGCTTTTTATGACTTTAAAAACCAGTACGATATTTTATCAAAATAATACTCTTACAGAAATAGGCAAACTATCATGATATAGGATTCTCTAAGTTTTTTTTTTTTTTTTTTAACGTTTATTTATTTTTGGGACAGAGAGAGACAGAGCATGAATGGGGGAGGGGCAGAGAGAGAGGGAGACACAGAATTGGAAACAGGCTCCAGGCTCTGAGCCATCAGCCCAGAGCCTGACGCAGGGCTCGAACTCACGGACCGCGAGATCGTGACCTGGCTGAAGTCGGCCGCTTAACCGACTGCGCCACCCAGGCGCCCCGACTAAGTTTTTAAGGAAAGCATTCAGTTTAAAATTACAAGCTTTTCAAAAAAAAAAAACAAAACAAAACAAAAACAAAATAAATAAATAAATAAAATTACAAGCTTTTCGGGGCTCCTGGGTGGCTCAGTCGTTTGGGCGTCCGATTTCGGCTCAGGTCATGATCTCACAGTTTGTGAGTTTGAGCCCCGTGTTGGGATCTGTGCTGACAGCTCGGAGCCTGGAGCCTGCTCCGGATTCTGTCTCTCCCTCTCACTCTGCCCCTCCCCTGCTCATCCTCTGTCTCTCCCTGTCTCTCAAAAATAAATAAATGTTTTGTTGTTTTTTTTTTTAATTTTTTTTTTCAACGTTTATTTATTTTTGGGACAGAGAGAGACAGAGCATGAACGGGGGAGGGGCAGAGAGAGAGGGAGACACAGAATCGGAAGCAGGCTCCAGGCTCTGAGCCATCAGCCCAGAGCCCGACGCGGGGCTCGAACTCACGGACCGTGAGATCGTGACCTGGCTGAAGTCAGACGCCTAACCGATGGCGCCACCCAGGCGCCCCTAAATAAATGTTTTTAAAAAAATTTTTTTAAAGATGGGGCGCCTGGGTGGCTCAGTCGGTTAAGCATCCGACTTCAGCTCAGGTCACGATCTCATGGTCCGTGAGTTCGAGCCCCACGTCGGGCTCTGGGCTGATGGCTCAGAGCCTGGAGCCTGCTTCCGATTCTGTGTCTCCCTCTCTCTCTGCCCCT
The DNA here is from genome assembly GCF_022837055.1 of Prionailurus viverrinus. Classification (NCBI taxonomy): domain Eukaryota; kingdom Metazoa; phylum Chordata; class Mammalia; order Carnivora; family Felidae; genus Prionailurus; species Prionailurus viverrinus. The sequence continues at coordinate 41,566,164 of NC_062572.1, forward strand.
CCCCCGTTCATGCTCTGTCTCTCTCTGTCCCAAAAATAAATAAACGTTAAAAAAATTTTTTTATAAGAAATTACAAGCTTTTCAAAGAAGCCTTATGTAGCAATAATATGATTTCTTAAATGTTTATTTTTGAGAGAGAGAGGAAGAGAACAAGTCGGGGAGGGGCAGAGAACGAGGGAGAGAGAGAATCCCAAGCAGGCTCCGCACTGTCAGCGCAGAGCCCAACTCCGGGCTCAAACTCACAAACCGTGAGATCATGACCTGCGCCAAAATCAAGAGTCAGACATCTAACCAACTGAGCACCCAGGCATCCCACAATATATAATTTTTATAAAGGATAAGTACATTCATTTGCCACACTGTGCCTCTTGAAGTTTGGTGTATGTGTTCTATTCTTTTCTTATCAGAGGAAGCCTTAGAAGTTGATGGAGTTGAGCTGAACTCCTTTCCCTCAACTCCTTTCCCCCAGAAAAGAGAGTGAGGGCCCAGGATAAAGCATTGCCACCAGACCAGCAGCCAGTGTCCTCCAGCAGGGGAGTCGGTACAATGTGCCCTTCTGTCTGTGGCAGAGAATGAGAGAGAGAGACAGAATCTGAAGCAGGCTCCAGGCTCTGAGCTGTCAGCACAGAGCCCAACTCGGGGCTTGAACTCACAAACCACGAGATCATGACTTGAGCCAAAGTCAGACACTCAACTGACTGAGCCTCTCAGGCACCCCCTATGTGCTGATTTGATACTTTTATATATTTCCATATGATTACCACCATAGCATCCTTCGTCAAGTCACATAATTAGCATTTCTCTTTTGTGATAAGAACATTTAAGACCTATTCTCTCATAAACTTTGAAGTATATAATACAGTATTGTTGACTATAATCACAATGCTGTGCATCAAATCTCCACAACTTACTCATCTTCTAACTGCAAGTTTGTACTTCTGTCCAACATCTCAATTCCTCCGCACCCTAGCCCTGTAACCACTATTCTACAGTTTCTACTAGCTCAGCTTTTATAGATTCCACATATTATTGATATCATATACTGTCTTTATGTGACTTGATTTTTTTTTTAATTTGTTTTTTAGCATTTATTTTTGGGACAGAGAGAGACAGAGCATGAACGGGGGAGGGTCAGAGAGAGGGAGACACAGAATCCAAAACAGGCTCCAGGCTCTGAGCTGTCAGCCCAGAGCCCGACACGGGGTTCGAACTCACGGACCGTGAGATCATGACCTGAGCCAAAGTCAGTCGCCCAACCGACTGAGCCACCCAGGCGCCCCAGATTTTTTTTAATTTTTTATGTCACTTAATTTCACTTAGTATAATGCCCTAAAGGTCCATCCATGTTGTCACACATGGCAGGATTTCCTTCTTTGTCATAGCTAGAATAATACTCTAGCATATACATAAGCCACATCTTCTTTATTCATTCATCCATTGATGGGCACTTAGGTTATTCCCATATCTTAGCTACTGTTAATAACAGATAGCAGAAATATCCTTACATACCTCACTAACTGCACGTTTGATGACCGGTAACTTTCCTAGAGAAATAGCATTGTTGTTAAAACAAGTTGAATCATAAAATATCAGCAGAAGAAACTCCTACATCACCTAGTCATGGAGTCTGCAAACTACAATCTATGGGCCAAATCCAACCCTCCACCCATTTTTGTAAATAAAGTTTTGTTGGCACAAGCCACACTCATTTGTTTACAAATTGTCTGTAGCTGCTTTCATGCTTCAAATTTCTTTTCGTTTATTTACTCATCCTGAGAGAGACAGAGTGTGAGCAGGGGAGAGGCAGAGAGAGAGAGAGAGAGGGACAATCTCAAGCAGGCTCCACGCTGTCAGCACAGAGCCCAATGTGGGGCTCAAACTCACGAAACCATGAGATCATGACCCAAGCTAAAATCAAGAGTTGACACTCAATCGACTGAGCCACCCATGTGCCCCTACTTTCGCTCTTTGACGGCAAGCCGAGTTGAGTAGCTGTTGCAGAGCTGTTGCCAAATATATTTATTGTCTGAGTCTTTATAAAAAAAAAAAAAGGTTACCACCCCTGATCGAACGCACTGAATCCATTTTAAGGTAAGAAAACTAAGGTGGACTTCTGTCTGGAGGCAAAGTCAAAATAAAAGTGCCTGGTCTCCTGCCCATAGCCCTTGCTTGTTTGGGTCCCAGCTCTTGAACTTATTTATTGCATGATTATAAAGTTCATCTGAACTCATCTTCTTCATGTGCGACGTGAAAGTATCGTGCTGCTTCTCTTGCGGGCATTAATGACCACTTTGGGAGCATCCTTAGAGTTTAGAGAAAGCACACTTCTTTCTACGAGGCACTAATTTAATTCATCATTTTTTATAAAGCAACGAAGGAAAGGCTCAGAAGTCCAAGGCGACGGACAGCAGCCAGAAGTGTTTTGAACAAAGACCCACGCTTTTCTATTCAAGATAAGATCAAGTAATAAATATTCAGATATTGCCTGGACTGGCTCCTTGTTCCTCTGCTAATGACGTTCCCTTCCTTGAATTTCTCTAATCATCCAAGTAAAATTGAAGACATCCACTTAATCCCATCTGAGGCCAAAAAAAAAAAAAAAAAGCAATATTTGTGGTACAACCTTATGCCTCTTGTGCGGTAACTTGTCTGGTTTTTCTATCTGTGAAAATTGACAGTGGTAACTTTTAGAAGAATGACGGCTGTAACTTTTCCGTTCTTCGATGGGGCACTTGGGCTGGCATTCATCCGTATTCTAGGAGAAAGATTATGAAGTCCTAAGACACAAAAGTCTTGCTAGACATAGAGAAAGAAATAAAGTCTGATGAACTCCATATGCTTTCATCCCCTCCAGTTGTTCTGCTGTATATAAACCACCTCTCAGGAACAGAGTGCCCAGCTCCAAGGTGCTGTGCTCTGTAGACAGTCCTAAAGTCCACCTTCGCCCACATGAGAGGTCATCACACGGCCCATAGTGAAGAGGCTTCAAGGTCTTCTGGCCTTTAGGGTTGATGTGAGGTGCAAATCAATAAGGAAGGAATAAGTCAGTAAGAATGATGGTGAAGTCATCAGTAAGGAAGGACTATGTAAATTGCGCATTAAAATGCCTCTATCCTGGCTTTACTTTAGATCTCTCAATCTGGCTTACTTTATTTATTAACAATGATAACGGCTAACCTGTAGCACTTACTGTTTGACAAGCATTTTGAACCAGCTGCATGGTCTAGCTCATGTAATCCTAATGAACGTTCTAGGAACATCTGTGCAAGATATGATCATTCTCATTATACAAAAAAAAAAAAATATTTAAGGCTTCCAGAGTTGACACAACTTGAGCCCCACTGCTAGTAAGCTACAGAGCAGATTCTTAAATCCTCTTTACTCATCAGGCCGCCTGGGTGGCTCAGTTGTTAAGCATGACTTCAGCTCAGGTTATGATCTAACGGTTCATAAGTTAGAACCCCATATGGGGTAAGCTTGAATGCCACCTTCAGTGAGCACGAGCCCTGCTTCCGGTAAAACACCAGCCCCGCTTCCAGTGAGCGCCTCTTCTCTCTCTTTCTGCCCCTCGCTCACTGTGCCCGCTCTCTCTCTCTCTCTCTCTCTCAGAAAAAAAAAAAAAAATCCTCTTTACTCAATGAATGCTTAGTATACTATGCCCTGAAGTAATTTAAAACAAATCTGTCTGTGGTCTAGGAGCACTTTTCTTTCAATCCTTCCTCCCACAAATATTCATTTAGCTCCTGCCATGTTTGAAAACCTGTGTTTTCTTTCAATTTTTCTTTAAAAAAAAAAAAATCCCTCTTTAAAAAAAAAAAAAAAAAAAAAGCTGTTTTTGGCCACCCGGGGAGCTCAGTTTGTTAAGGTTAAGCATCTGACTTCAACTCAGGTCATGATCTCACAGCTCATGAATTTGAGGCCCAGGTCAGGCTCTGTGCTGACAGCTCAGAGCCTGGAGCCTGCTTCTGATTCTCTGTGTGTGTGTGTGCCCCTCCCCCACTCACTCTCTGTCTCTCTCTCAAAAATAAACACTTAAAAAAAACTTAAGCTGTTTTTTCACATATTATTGATCTGGTTTTTCATGCTGGCTTGTCTAAATGTGAAACATCTGTTTAAAGTTAAAGATGTAAAAAAATAAGAGAGATGGTTCAAGTTGGAAGCACAGGAAGATCCAAACTCATCTCCTCCCACGGACACAACAAATGCACAGCTACATATGGACAAATCCCTTCTGGAAAGGACTTGAAAACCACCTGAACAAGCTCCTCCACAACAAAGGATAACAGGGCTATGTCGAGACCAGTAGGAGAGGCAGAGATGTAATTCAGCCCAAAACCCCACCCCTGGTGCAGCAGTTTAGTTGGAAAGGATCTCACAAATACCAAACTTCCCCCTGAGGAGCAAGAAGTTTGTGCCCCACACCAGGCATCCCAACCCTTGGGACCTGGAGAGATGAGCACCCAAAGGTCAGGTTTTGCAAAGCAATGGGGTGCACGTCTAGGAAAGCCATTAGGCTGTAGGGAATGGAGACTCCACTCTTAAAAGGTTTTCATGCACCATTCTTCACCCCTGGACCCAGCACAGGAGCATCAGTTCATGAAGCACCTACATAATAAATGAAGGAAATTTAAAGCACCTGCTAGAAGAACAGGAGACTGTTGGGGACTCTCCAGGGACAGATGCTGGCAGGCACCATTTTTGGTATTCTCCCTCTACCCTGCAAGTGTGGGCACCAGCAGCAGCCATCTTTTCCCTCTCCCTCTAGCCTGCTAGCCCTGATGGATGTGCCCCACCCCACACACCACTCCACCATGACCACATCTAAGCCAGCCAGTGGAGAGCCCTGGCCCTGTGCACTACTCTATCACAGCCTGTCATAGTTGATCAGTATGTGCACTCCACCCAGGGGACACCCTTTCAGCACCTGGCTTTGGTGGCCAAGGGGGATTGCATTGACTTGACTTACATCTTCAGCCTGACAGGCAGGCTTCAGGTTTACCACACATCTAGAAACTATGGAAATGCTCTCAGGGAATGTCAGCTGAGGGATACCATCTTTGAGCTCTCACTTGGCCTTGCTACAGCTTACCAGTACCTCCCAGAAAGCTCATACATTTGGTTTGAGTCCAGAATTTTCTATTGTCACTAAGGGGACACCTTCAGATCATGGGTTCTAGATCACAGCAGAGTCTATGATTGCTGTCCCATAGGACTATATGTATTTACCTACCTTAAAACCTGCTGCCTGAGGATCTACCTCTAATCAGCCTAAAACTAGATGCTGACGGATATCCCTCCCTCTGAGACATTCACAGACCTTGGCACACCCTCAACAACTGGGGCCTTCCAAGAAAAAGGCTGCTTAGAAATCACAAAGGTGAGGGGCGCCTGGGTGGCTCAGTCAGTTAAGCATCCAACTTCAGCTCAGGTCATGAGCCCACGGTTCTTGGGTTTGAGCCCCACGTCAGGCTCTGTGCTGACAGCTCAGGAACCTGGAGGCTGCTTCAGATTCTGTGTCTCCCTATCTCTTTGCCCCTCCCCTGCTCGAGCTCTCTCTCTGTCTCTCTCTCTCTCTGTCTCTCTCTCAAAAATAAGTAAACATTTAAAAAAATTTTTTTTAATCACAAAGATTCTAGAGACAGCCAAGAACTACAGCAAGGTTAAAAGATAGGGTTTATCTTGGATACAAGGCCACTCCTATAAGACTGAGAGAGAGAGATCTGTTTCACCTAGTACACAGAAACAAACACAGAGATTCAAGCAAAATGAAGAGAAGAATATGTTCCAAATAACAAGAAAAAATATTAATGGAGATAATTAATATTAATGGAAAAAATTAATGGAGATAATTAATATTACCTGATAAAGAGTTCAGAGTAATGTTCATAAAGATGCTCACGAAACTCAGGAAAAGAATGGGTAAACACAACAAAGAGATAGAAAATACAAGTACTAAACAAGCCATAGAACTGAAGAACACAATAACCAAACTGAAAACACACTAGAGGGGTTCCAACCACAGACCAGATAAAGTAGAAGACAAAATCAGTGAGCTAAAAGACAGGGCAGTGGAACTCACCCAAACAGAATAGCAAAAAAGAAGAAAAACATCAAAAGATCAAGATAGCTTAAGAGACCTATAGGACAACATCAAGTGGAATGATATGTACAAGGAAACCCCCACAAGACTATCCGATTTCTCAGCAGAAAATTTGCAGGCCGGAAGAAGGCAGCATAATATATTCAAAGTGCTGAAAGGAAAATACTTCCAATCAAGAATAGCCTACCAAGTAAGGTAACATTCAGAATTGAAGGAGAGAGAAAGAGTTTTCCAGACAAACAAACACTAAAAGAGTTAATGAGAAATTGTAAAAGGAGTCCTTTAAGCTGAAAAGGAGGCACTAATTAGTAACAAGAAAAAAATAGGAAAGTAAAAATCTCACTGGTAAAAGTAAATATATAGCAAAGGCAGTTGATTAATCACTTGTGAGCTAGTGATAAGGTTAAAAGGCAAATAGTAAAACTAACTATAGCTACGATAATTAGGTAAGGGACACACAAAATGAAAAGATGTTAAATGTGACAGCAAAAACATAAAATATGGGAGGGGTAAACTTGTTGTCAACTTAAAGTAAATTGTTTCATATATATATGCCATTATATATGAGCTTCATGGTAACCACAGAGCAAAGAATCCATAGTAAATACACAAAAGATAATGAGAAAGGAATCTAAGCATAACATTATAGAAAGTCATCAAACCACAAGGGAATAAACCCATAGAAGAAGAAAGGAACAGAGAACAACAAAACAGACAAAAAACTATTAAAATAGCAACAAGTACATATCTATCAATTATTACTTTAAATGTAAACAGACTAAATGCTCCTATTAGAAGACAGAGTGGCTGAATGAATTAAAAAACAAGACCATTTATATGCTGCCTACAAGCAGCTGAATTCAGGTACAAGGACGCACACAAATTGAAACTGAAGGGATAGAAAAAGGTATTTGATGCAAATTGAAAACAAGAAAACAGGGGCGCCTGGGTGGCTCAGTCGGTTAAGCGGCCGACTTCGGCTCAGGTCGTGATCTCGCAGTCCGTGAGTTCGAGCCCCACGTCAGGCACTGTGCTGACAGCTCGGAGCCCGGAGCCTGTTTCAGATTCTGTGTCTCCCTCTCTCTGACCCTCACCCGTTCATGCTCCCGTTCATGCTCTCTCTGTCTCAAAAATAAATAAACGTTAAAAAAAAAAAACAAGAAAACAAGAAAACAGAGGTAGCTATACTGGTATCAAAAAAGTGGACTTTAAAACAAAGACTGTGGGGACACCTGGGTGCCTGTGTGCCTCAGTTGGTTGAGCGTCTGACTTCAGCTCAGGTCATGATCTCACAGTCTGTGAGTTCGAGCCCCACATCAGGCTCATGTGCTGACAACTCAGAGCCTGGAGCCTGCTTCAGATTCTGTGTGTGTGTGTGTGTCTCTCTCTCTCTGCCCCTCCCCTGCTCATGCTCTGTCTCTCTCTGTCTCAAAAATAAATTAAAAAAAACATTCAAAAAAATAAATAAATAAATAAAACAAAGACTGTAATAAAAGACAAAAATGGGCATTAAATAATGATAAAGGGATCCATCCAGCAAGAAGACATAACATTTGTAAATATTTATGACCCCACCAGAGGATTACTTAAATACATAAAGCAAAAACTAACAGACTAAATAGAGAAATAGACAACAATACAATGATAGGAGGGGACTTTAATACCCCACTTACATCAATGGATAGATCATCCAGACTAAAATTAATAAGGAAACACTGAGCTCAAAAAACACATTAGACCAGAGACACTTAATAGATATATGCAGAACATTCTGCAGGGCCCCTGTTGGCTCAGTCAGTTAAGTGTCTGACTTCAGCTCAGGTCATGATCTCAAGATCCATGGGTTCAAGCCCTGCATTGGGCTCTGTGCTGACAGCTCAGAGCATGGAGCCTGCTTTGGATTCTGTGTCTCCCTCCCTCTCTGCCCCTTTCCCACTCGTGCTCGCTCGCTCTCTCTCTCTCTCTCTCTCTCTCTCTCTCACTCTCTCTCAAAACTAAATAAACACTAAAAAAAAAAAATTTTTTTTAAAGAACATTCCATCCAAAAGCAGAATGAATATACATTCTTCTCAAAAAAATATAGAACATTTTTCAGGATAGATCATACATTAGGCCACAAAGAAGTCTCAAGAAATGGAAGAAGAATGCAATCATGTCAAGCATCTTTTCCAACTACAACAGTATAAAACTAAAAATTATAAGAAAATATGGAAAAATAAAAAATATGTGGATATTAAACAATATACTACTGAAAAAAATGGGTCAAAGAAATCGAAAAAGAAATTTAAAAATGCTTTGAGATAAATGAAAATGGAAATGCAACATTCCAAAATCTATGGGATACAGCAAAAGCATCTTAGGAGGCAAATTCATAGTGATATTAGCTTACCTCAAGAAACAAGAAAAATCTCAAATAAACAATCTAACTTTATACCTAAATAGAACTAGAAAAACAATAAAGCCCAAAATTAGTAGAAGGAAGTAAATAATAAAAATAAGAGCGGGAATAAATTGAGACTAAAAAGAAAATAGAAAAAAAAATCTATGAAACTGAGAGCTGCTTCTTTGAAAAGATTTTTTTTAATTAAGAAGGTTTTTGCTAAACCCACTAAGCATAGAAGAGAGACGGCTAACATAAATAAAATCAGAAAGAGCTGTTATAACTAATGCCAAAGAAATACAAAGGATCATAAGAGACTACTGTGAACAATTATGAACCAAACCAGATAACCTAAAATAAGTAAATCCCTAGAGACTAACAGTCTCCCAAGACTGAATCATGTAAAGGTAGAAAATCTGATAGAGCAATTACTAATAAGGATATTGAATCCATAATCAAAAAACTCCCAACAAACAAAAGTCTAGGACCCAACAATTTCACTGGTGAATTTTACCAAACATTGAAAGGAGACTTAGTACCTATCCTTCTCAAACTCCTCTAAAAAGCTGAAGAGGAGGGCCCCCTTCCAAACTGATTCTATGAGGGTAGCATTACCTTGATACCAAAACCAGACAAGGATACCCCCCAAAAAAATGTCATAGGCCAATATCCCTGATGAATGTAAATGCAAAAATCCTCAACAAAATCTTAGCAAACCAAATTCAACAATATGATCAAAGGGGATCTATTCCAGGAATGCAAATATGGTTCAACATCCACAAGTCAATAGTCATAATATATCAGAGTAATGAAATGAAGGATAAAAAATGATACCATCTCAATAAGTGCAGAAAAAGCATTTGACAAAATTCAACATCTATTTATGATTTTAAAACAAAACTTTTAACAAAAGGGGTATAGAAGGAACATATCTAAATATAGTAAAGATAACAAAGGCCATATATGACAAGCTTATAGCTAACATCTACGGGAAAAAACTGAAATTTTCCCTTAAGATCAAGAACAAGTTAAGGATGCCCACTCTTGCCACTTTTATTCAATACAGTATTGGAAGTCCTAGCCCAAGCAATTAGGCAGGGAAAAAAAAAAGGCATTCATATTGGAAAGAAAAAGTAAAACTGTCACTATTTGCAGACAACATGATTTTATATATTGAAAACTCCACCAAAATATGAATAAACGAATTCAGTAAAGTTGCAGGGTACAAAAATCAATACACAAACTAGGTTGCATTTTTATACACTAAAACTATCAGAAAGAGAAATTAACAATCCCCTTTACAATTACGTCAAAAAGCACAAAATACCTAGGGAAAAAAGTTAATCAAGGTGAAAGACCTGGATTCTGAAAACCATGAGACACGGACACATTAAATAGAAGAGGATACAAATAAATGGGAAAATATTCCATCTCATGGATCAGAAGAATATTGTGAAAGTGTCCATGTTACCCAAAGTAATCTATTGATTTAATACAATCCATATGAAAATCCCAATGGCATTTTTCACAGAAATAGAACAATCCTAGGGTCACCTGGGTGGCTCAGTCAGTTGAGCATCCAACTGTTGATTTCAGCTCGGGTCATGATCCCAGGGCTGGGCGATCAAGCCCTGCATCAGTCCCCACACTGAGCATGAAGCCTGCTTAAGATTCTCTCTCTCTCTCTCTCTCTCTCTCTCTCTCTATCCCCTGTCCTTCTGCCCTTCTGCCCCTTCCCCACCCCCCTCTCTCTCTCTAAAATAAAAAGAATCTTAAAATTTGTATGGAACTACAAAAGATCTAAAATAGCCAAAGTAATCTTGAAAAAGAAGAACAAAGCCACAAGCATTGTGCTCCCTGATTTCAAACTATACTACAAAGCTATCGTAATCAAAACAGAGTGGTGTCAGCATAAAAACAAACACAAAGATCACTGCAACAGACTAGAGAGCCCAGAAATAAATTCATGCATGCATAGTCGATTAATTTATAACAAAGGAAGCAAGATCATACAGTGGGGGAAGGACAGCCTCCGATAAGCAGTGCTGAAAAAACTAAACAGCCCCATGTAAAAGAATAAAATTGTACCACTATCTTATAACATATGCAAATGAATGAAACTATACCGCCATCTTACACTATATGCAAATACATAAGTGGTAAGCTCCCTGACCTTGGTCTTAGTGGTATCTTTTGGGATCTGACTCCAGAAGCAATGACAACCAAAGCAAAAATAAACAAATGAGACTCTATCAAACTAAAATTCTTCTGCACAGCTAAGGAAACCACAACAAAATAAAAAGGCAACCTACTGAATGGAAAAAGTTATTTGCAAATCGCATACCTAAATAAGGGGTTAATATACAAAATATATTTTAAAATCCATACAACTCAACAACAACAACAACAAAGTCCAGTTTAAAAATGAGCAAAGGATCTGAATAGACCTTTCCCTAAAGACACATAGCCCGCCAACAAGTATATGAAAAGATGCTCACCATCATTCATCATCAGGGAAATGCAAACCAAAACCACAATGAGGTATCACCTCAAACCCGTCAGAATGGCTGTTATTAAAAAGACAAAAAATAACAAGTGTCGGTGAGGACGTGGAGAAAAGCAAAGTAAATTAACACAGCTACCATGGAACACGGTATAGAGGTTCCCAACAAAATTAAAAATAGAACTCCTGGGGGCGCCTGGGTGGCGCAGTCGGTTAAGCGTCCGACTTCAGCCAGGTCACGATCTCGCGGTCCGTGAGTTCGAGCCCCGCGTCGGGCTCTGGGCTGATGGCTCGGAGCCTGGAGCCTGTTTCCGATTCTGTGTCTCCCTCTCTCTCTGCCCCTCCCCCGTTCATGCTCTGTCTCTCTCTGTCCCAAAAATAAATAAAAACGTTGAAAAAAAAATTTTTTTTTAAAAAATAGAACTCCTGTATGATCCAGCAATTCTACTTCTAGGCATTTATCTGAACAAAAATAGTAATTTGAAAAGATATATGCACCCCTGTGTTCATTGCAGTATTATTTATAATGAACCACATGCGTGCGTGCATACACACACACACAATGGAACACTACTCAGCTATAAAAATGAATGTAACTTTGCCATTTCCAACAACATGGATGGACCTTGAGAGTGTTATGCTAAGTGAAATCTTATTTCACCTATATCTGGGATACAAAAAAAACGAATGAACAAAAGTCATAGATACAGAGAACAGATTGATAGCTGCTAGAGAGCAGGAAGGTTGGCACATCATTGAATGGGTGAAAATATAGCAACAGGTACAAGCTCCCAGTTATAGGTCAGGATATAATGTACAGCATGGGGACTACAGTCAATAATACAGTATTGCAATTTTGAAAGTTCTCATCACAAGACAAAAAAAGACGTTAACAAAAGTAGCAATTAAAACAGAGCAAAAGCCTATGAAAAAACTCTGGGTTGAAAATTGCATGTTATACTTTGTCATTTTGACATTATGACAGATTTAAAAGATCAAATATTCAACCCCTTGATAGGGTGTAGTATTGTCAGACAGCACTGAGTGGAAGAAAAGAACTTTTGCCAACTCGTAAACTGCTCCTGTAAACTGAGTAGGTGGTAAATTGTGTTGAGGCTGATGAAATGAGCAGAGGTTAGGGTAGGTAAAAAACACACTACAATAGTTATATATCTGTTTTATCTCAATAGACCTGGACAAAAGTACTACAATCGTGTAATCCTTATCTGACTGGTCTTTTGAATGAATTGTGAGCATTCACAACTCAGTTACAAAGGTCAATCAGAAAACACAATTTAGGGGCGCCTGGGTGGCTCAGTCAATTAAACATCTGACTCTAGGTTTTGGCTCAGGTCACGATCTCACAGTTCGTGTGTTCAAGCCCCACAGTGGGCTCTACGCTGACAGTGCAGATTAGGATTTCTCTCTCCTTCTCTCTGCCCCTCCTCATCTTGCTCTTTGTCTCTCTCTCTCTCTCTCTCTCAAAAAAATAAACATTAAAAAAAAAAAAGGAAACACAGTTTAGAAAATCAGATTCCTCTAAAATGAGTATTTATTATATGGGAAATTTGACAAAAAAAGTAATGACATGACAATATAGAACCTAAAAACTCACTTCTTTATCTTTATGATACCTCCATATACACTGTTTTATAACTAAAGAAATTGCCATTTTTAAAAACCTTTATAGTCCAGAGTTTTCTTTTTTTTTTTTTTTCCCAACGTTTATTTATTTTTGGGACAGAGAGAGACAGAGCATGAACGGGGGAGGGGCAGAGAGAGAGGGAGACACAGAATCGGAAGCTGGCTCCAGGCTCTGAGCCATCAGCCCAGAGCCCGACGCGGGGCTCGAACTCACTGACCGCAAGATCGTGACCTGGCTGAAGTCGGACGCTCGACCGACTGCGCCACCCAGGCGCCCCTAGTCCAGAGTTTTCTGATCCAATTCATATTAAACTTTAACAAATATACCAATGTAATAGCAATTGAAAACCATATTTAGTTTTTAATTAATTTTTAATTAATGCCAACGGTTGGATGACCCGGCACGTTTTCCCAGCAGCATTATTTAGCTCGAGGTGCTAAATTCAAGAGTCAAGGTTTTATATTAATCTATTGCTCTCGCTACTGACATTCTGCCAAGCTTTCAGTACAACCATAACCACTGCCAAATGTCTTTATTTAAAAACAGATGAAAATGAATATTACCATGATTTTACCATATTGGCAAATAAGAAACAATCTTATGTATGTTATGATGACAAATCAATGCTCATGTAACTCCGGAAGCTTTCTTTGCCTTCTGCTGGTGTCTTACTGACATGCAAATTCCACCAACATATAAGTAACTGGTTGAAAACAGTAATACCAAATAGAAAAATTACCAATATTTTTGAGAGTTATAACTTTTCATTTAACTTACAGAAGAAAATAGTCTAAGTTATCTCTAAGAGTGTGAAAAATTCAAAATTTGTTTTCATCTCTAAAATATTTTATGGTTTTATGGTTTCAGGGGATACATAATATTATTAAAATTAACTTTGCATAACCAATTTCATACTTTTTTTTCAAATTTTAATTTCCATTCTAATTAGCTAAAATATAGTGTAATATTGGTTTCAGGAGTAGAATTTAGTGATTCACCACATACATATCACACCCAGTGCTCAACACAAGTGCCCTCCTTAATACCCAGTACCCATTTAACCTATCCCCCATCCACCTCTCACCAATTTCATATTTTAGAGGTATATTCCTGACAAGAGATGTCATCAAGACAGAAATTCATCAAGAATCCCTTGATAGGATTGCCATCCTTTCTCCCTTAAAGGTCAATCTGGAATTTCTTTTCTCACTGATATTCTTATTCCATCACATATTTTCTCCCACACTATTAAATTTAAGAAAACCTGGTATGTCCACATCATCCACTGCTTTGCTTCTGAAATCTCTCTCTTCCAAAATGTCGATTGTGGCCAGAGAATCATAATGAGACAGTTTGTTTGTATCATTTTCAAAGAACTTCTTTCCACCAGCATTTATTTTTAACTTTTTATTTTGATGGATAGATTTACAGGAAATTACAAAGATAGTACAGAGAAGTATCTCATATACTCTTTACTCAGTTTCCCCCAACAGTTATATCTTATGTAACTATAATACAATATCAAAACCAAGAAACTGACATTGGCACAATGTATATGGATGGCTCATTTTTTATCACAAGTCAATTCCTGCAACCATCACTGTCATCAAGATACAGAACGATTCCACAACCACCAACATCCACTGTTGTCCACGTTTCACCAGTTTGAGGTATAAAACTTTCCTCCCTTCCAGTGCCTTTCTCCTCCCCCGTTTATAATTATCTTAAACAGTTTCTCCACACACATTGTGAGCCACATCACACCGTGTTATACTTTGTGCTTCAAATGTCAAACATAATTTAGGAAATTTCAGAAGAGAGGGAAAGTCTACTATATTTACCCTATTTTTTGCCAAATTGCCAAATTTGAGAAATTATCAGCCATTATTTATGATGTTTTTTTTCATCCCCACCCTCCTTCTCCCATCCTTTTGGGATTCCAGTGATATAGCTGTCATGACTCCAATGAGTGATTTGAGCAGGGTAGTTTCATTAGAAGAGGATGTAAGTGGGCAGGTACTAGTACACAAAAACAATTCTTTCCATACATAGAGATGCCCCACATAACGTGACCCAACTTTCACAAATGGGAGATAACTCAAAGTTACATTTAGCTACTGCATTCTGTATGCAGTGCCTCCTACCACTATCAGAGTCCATTATCTCCTAATCCTCTCCAAGTATTTATTTCTCACCATTCAGCAGCTTATGGGCTAACTTATATACTCCCTTAAAATACTGAGTACTCAAAACAAAACTCAATAATCTTGATATAGAAAAGGAAGAAGACAAAAAATCCTCAAGGACATCTATATCCATGGTCCTTCAAATAATCTAGGATGACTTCATTGGCAGATCAAGTCACTGCTGAATGTTAATATAGCACAACTTGTCTTAAATAATGGTAACACCAAACATTGTGTCTGTAGCTTATGGAATTGCCTTGTGTTTGTCAGATGGCAGCTACATTAAGTGTACTCATGGCGTATTTACCATATTCTATTAAATAAAAAGAATGTTGATGCAAATCCAGGTAAAGATGCTGCAAAGTAGGTTTCTTTTCACTTAAAAATTAGTTACTTGGAACATGACTATCAGAAAAACAAAGAAACCCAAAGCCCGTAATATTTTCTAAACTGCTTAAACCAAAAAGAATGAATGCTCTTGGCTTCCGCCTGTAGCCATCTTGAAGTCTCTACTCCTCTTATAGAAGATCTTTGTTAGTACCTTGTGGCCCAAACAATGGGTTTAAGAGTTTAAATGCCACTTAATTTATAGCTCTGCAATGGTTCAGCAATTAGCCATTGAAACACAAACCTACAGTTCTCACACCTAAGAATCATGTCAGGAATATTTGCTGATAATTGATTGAGAGACGCAAATGCAGGATTACCTCGGGAAAGTTTCTGCCTCAATGAATGTTTAAATTTCTGGGATGATTCTAACATCTCCACAGAAGCAGAAAGTTCTTTTCTTTTTTCTCATACACCTGAAAATAAACCACTTCATTTAACAGAGAGTGGGATGGTCACATGTCTCCCCCACACCATCTTGAGAAATGAAGTTTCAATAATTTCTTATTTGGGGAAAGAGCTTCTAGAAACGGGGGAGAGTAAGAATCAAGGATACTGGTAAACATTAACTTCTACAAATAGAGGCATCCACTTCATTCTCAGGCTGATAATTCCACCTTATTTTCTTTCTCCCCACATCTTCCAGCCAAAGCCCCACCAAGGTTACATCCCTACCTTTTCCTTCTGTCATATGTGTAAACAAGGAAGTTGTGCTAATAGTCCTGACCCGGTCTTAGACCCCTGTTTAACCTGTGAATATCTGAGTGAAGGGACTTCCTGGACTTCTTTAAATTTTTTTAAATTTTTTTTTTTTTTAACGTTTATTTATTTTTGGGACAGAGAGAGACAGAGCATGAACGGGGGAGGGGCAGAGAGAGAGGGAGACACAGAATCGGAAACAGGCTCCAGGCTCTGAGCCATCAGCCCAGAGCCTGACGCGGGGCTCGAACTCACGGACCGCGAGATCGTGACCTGGCTGAAGTCGGACGCTTAACCGACTGCGCCACCCAGGCGCCCCCCTGGACTTCTTATCACATCTCTGCCATGACTATGATAACATGAGAAAACCTAGCGAGGATTTTATCAACTTTTTTTTTTTTTTTTTTTTTTTGCTTTCTCTTAAAATGCATCATAAACTTCATCCCCAGAATCACTAGAGTACTGTGAAAGGCCAGGGGGAAAAAAAATCGGAAAAAAATACCAACTAGTTCTAAAGCTGCTGGGAACTGGGGTCTCTTCCCATTTTGAATCTCCATTTAAAACCCAAAACAGCAAAACTCCTCTCTTTGTGCCCATCCAAGCCGTTTGTTGAAAGTCCTACAGACTTTTCAAACATTCGTTATTTTTTTTACCTCTGATTCCCTTCCATGAAACTGTTCTGCAGAAATAACCTAAGACAGAAAACTGTACAAAGATGTTGCCCACAGCATTATTTATAACGGTGAAAGATTTTACCAACCTTTGTGGGTGCGGTGAAAGATTTTACCAACCTTCGTGCGTGCTGAATATTTATCTCCCAGTAGAGGGAAGGTTAAATCACGGAGCCTCCACTTCAGTGGAATTCTTGAGCCAACTGTAAAAATTGTATTTAGAAAGAGTTTATGATAATGTAGAGGGGGAGAACTTCTGATATTATATTAAGCTAGAAATCTATGGCACATGGAAGCCCTACCCAAAATTGTGTATGTGTGTACATACACCCAAACATACATTGTTCAGAACTATAGGGGTGCCTGGGTGGCTCAGTGTTTTGAGCCTGACTTTAGTTCAGGTCATGGTCTCCGCGTTCGCGAGTTCAAGCCCCACGACAGGCTCTGTGCTGGCAGATCGGAGCCTGAAGCCTGATTCAGATTCTGTGTCTCCGTCTCTCTCTGCCCCTACACTGCTCTCTCTCTCTCGCTCGCTCTCTCAAATATGAATAAACATTAAAAAAAATTTTTTTAATAAATTTTAAAAAGAACTACAATAAGAAAATGTGCCCACCCTGCCCCTCCCCCCCCCAAAATGAAAAGAAATGCACCAGAGTGTTAAATGGTGGTTATCTTTGGTAATGAAACCAAAGATCTGCTTTTGGTTATTCTTTGTACCATTTTTTCCAAACATTCTATAGTGAACACGTTTTATTTTAATAAAAGAATTTTTATTTTTAAAAAAGAAACAGCTGGGGCGCCTGGGTGGCGCAGTCGGTTAAGCGTCCGGCTTCAGCCAGGTCACGATCTCGAGGCCCGTGAGTTCGAGACCGGCGTCAGGCTCTGGGCTGATGGCTCGGAGCCTGGAGCCTGTTTCCGATTCTGTGTCTCCCTCTCTCTCTGCCCCTCCCCCGTTCATGCTCTGTCTCTCTCTGTCCCAAAAATAAATAAAAACGTTGAAAAAAAATTTTTTAAATAAATAAAATAAAAAAAAAAGAAACAGCTAACATTTCATGTTTAGGGCCCTATTTAGAAACAATAATACATCTCACATCAGCAGATCCTGCAGATTTCTCCCTTTGCCTTTTAGTTTTCGGGATTAGATGAAGACTCCTGGGTTTAGTGGTTTGACTGGATAACTGAAGATGATCGCTAGGGGGCGCCTGGGTGGCTCAGTAGGTTAAGCTTTCCACTCCTGATTTCAGCTCAGGTCATGATCTCATGGTTCTTGAGACAGAGCCCCACTCACATCAGGCTCTGTGCTGGCACTGGACATGGGGCCTGCTTGGGATTCTCTCCCTGTCTCTCTGGCCCTCCCCCTCTCTCATTCTGTCTCTATCTCTCTCAAAAGATGATCTCAGAAAGATGCTTCTTTGTGATTGTTATTTAAGCATAGACTATCTCCTAGAAAGGAATTCAAAAACAATAACATTTTTTTAATGATCCTTTCCTTTTTTTTTTTTTTACGTTTATTTATTTCTGAGACAGAGAGAGACAGAGCATGAACGGGGGAGGGTCAGAGAGAGGGAGACACAGAATCTGAAACAGGCTCCAGGCTCTGAGCCGTCAGCACAGAGCCCGACGCGGGGCTCAAACTCACGGACCGCGAGATCATGACCTGAGCCGAAGCCGGCCACTTAACCCGGCCACTTAACCGACTGAGCCACCCAAGGGCCCCTAATGATCCTTTCCTTTGTTTTTCCCTGACTCTCATTGTGGTAGCGGGTGAGGTTTTTGTAGATTTTGCAGGGTTTTCTTTTCTCCCTTCAGATGTCAGAGGCAGTTAATTTGCAAACGACAGTTTCAGGTGGTTTTCAAGGAGAAGGGGGCAGAGGACAAAGGAATAAAGCTACATGAAAAACAGCTTATGGCATCTTTTAAAACGTAAATCCGTGCCTTTGTAGCTCTTACTTTGAGAAAGCTCACCTCTCAGAGGCCCGCTTTCAGCTTTTACTTGTATTCCAGCCAGAAAAGCTCCCTAGGCAATTATGGAGACAAAAAAGATTTCTGCAACGGCCGCAACCTAATATAATGGTGTAGGCAGCCCACCTGTGTTTTTAGAAAGGTGAGATCCTGTAGAAAGGCAGAAGAAAGCAAAGTGCTGAATGGGATTGTAGAGTCATGGAAAATATTCATCGCCATCGTTCACAGAGAAAGAAAGTGATGTTGACAAACTTACACTAAAAAAGGATGAAGAACTCTTGCTTCACGAGAAGGGTCGAAGCAACGAAACAAAGGGTAGCGCCTGTTTGGATTCCTGTAAACTTTAGCCCAGCTCTCTGGTGGAAATGGAGGTTAAATGGTGACATTCGCCACTGCATCTGCCTTTCCTCCCTCAAACCTCTTTCCTGCCTTTTCTTTGCTTCCCCTTTTCCTTATCCTTTTGCAGAGAGACCCCAAAGGCACCTGGTCCTTTCTCCCCTATTCCAACAGCTCTAGGGGAAGCGTGAGGAAAGGTGAGCAGAGCCGTGCTAACTGATCCTTTCTTTGCTCACATGTGTTCTTCTGAGAGCACATGGCATGAATGAGAGCCCAAACGCAAGTGACTGAGTTCCCTTCATTCACATGGTCACACTGCCTGGACAAGAATACTTACTATAGGCTGGTGTTTCCCCGCCGCTTTCTCGTGGGACACATACTTCCGAAGCACCGTGAAGCCTTCGTCTAAGGAATGAAAGAAAAAGTGCATCTGCTGTGTTGTCTGCTGAATTTTAAAACCCATGTACATCGGTTCATACTTTTATACCTGTTTGTAGATCTGTGGCATTCAAGCTGAATATGTGTGAACAGGAGGCTTTCGACCAAGAGACGAGGAGCCAACCGAAGCTTATTTCCTGTCTTGTGCATTAGGGTGTTGCCATTAACCTTAATGATAATTATATGTGCTAATTCAGAGTCTGCCTTCTGGGGTTGTATCTCCATCCACTCATACACAACCTCTGGTTCTGTTGGGGAACCAATTAAGCGAACCTGCGCGTAGTTTATAATGATCCTTCCAGATATAACTCTTCTTGCTTTTAATTCCATGATGGGGAGGCCTTTATCGGTCTTAGAAAATCATGCATGGCTTTGTTTTGCTTCCAAAGAAAGACTTAACGGATTATAATACTAAATAGGACACCCACACTTCTCTCCCCTCAAATTGGTTCTGAATCAAAATGGTTTTTTTATTTTAAAGGGGATTAAGAAACTTGTGGTTCTCAGATAAAGTTCTTCCTTAATTAAGGAGCTATTTCTGATGTTAACACCACACCTCCAGAAGCATTTGGGCGTTTCAGAATAGGGCAGAATCTTGATAGTGTCCTCGCTTGCTTGCCTGTGTTTTCCTGTATAACTCAAAATGGAAGTCATCCTCAAAACCTTTTTATTTTTGGATTTCCCCATATGTTAGTTTTCTCTCTTTGCACATTGGCTGAGAAGAGGCACAGGCAAATAGGTGAAGCATTAATGAATGGATATATTGATCAATGCTGTTTCCTGGGCACTTCCTCTGAAGGTGCCAGAAGCAAATGTGGGTATTCTGCGCGTCTATCAAACCTTCGAGGTCCTGGACGTCCGAGGTTGCCAGGTTTTCCTACGTGCTGTTTCACGACCAGCATGTGTTTGTATTGCAACTACATCACACTGCGTATCATTGGAAGGACCCCCAAATACTTACGATGTGCTAAGGGTTAGGATTAAAGCAGACTCTGAGTTTTGAGAACAGAACTATAAGCAAAGGCAGAATTCATCAATTTGCTTATTTTCCCTCCACCAAACACGCTTCTATCCCGCAACGCATGCCTTCAGTCCATCCCCAAAGGCAATTTGCACGTACTCCCATTTCTAATTAACAAGCTACCGGCAAGTTCAGTCGTCTTCCCTTTTCAACCAAAGCCTCCTCCAGCTTGACATATCTTTCCAATTAGTGCATAAACCTCAACTATCTAAGTTATGTGTCCACAGGCTTCCAACCTCATCCATCTTGGATTTACCCTGTCCTCCTCCTTATCATTCCTTGCCCCTAATCTTCTTGCTTGCCTGGTTAATATCAGCTTTTGTAGGTTTTGGTACCTAGTAAATGTTCTGGAAAAGGTGACAGGGAGTTCAATCAGTTGCAGCTGTGCAAACTCTACCTCGGCTGATAAAGCTGTGAATGGCTGGGGGAGAAGCAGGCAGCAGAGAACCGGTAGAATGGCTTTGATTCAAAATTAACCCTGATTGTACTTGGTGACGGTTCAGGTCTGCCCTGTGTATAGAGATCTGCCAATGGCTAATGTCTGCAACTACAGACATTAGTGGCCCTATTGAATGAAGGCCCTGTGGCCCTGTTGAATGAAGATTATTTAAAGATGGTAACAGTTTGACATGCTAATAATGGATCTTTTGCAAATATTCACGATAGCCCCCCCCCTCTGGCTACCCACCCCACACCCATCCACCTGAGCCCATCTAAAAGAATAGCAGTAGGACTGCTTCAGTATCTTACAAATTTGGCTTTCAAACTGATAAACTGATTGAGAGATAATTGGCTCCATTTAGACAGAATTGCTTCTATCTTTGGTGTGCCTGCTTAAACTTCTAGTTCTGTAAGATGCAAAGAGTGGTAATTTAAGCATTTTAACTGAAACTTGTTATCACTTCCTTGCCTTCCCATTTTCTCTGCTGGGAAATCCCTACGATTTCAACTACAAAGGGGCAGTTTTGTGACTTGACAAGCCCTCGCCAATAACTAGCAGACTACTCACCTGCCATCTGACACCCTGTTTGTTTCCCTGCTTAATAGACCTGCTTAAAATCAGAGAGCCTGTTTGTTACTAGGAGAAAGTAACACCTCAGGCAGTTATCAGCTTTTTTTTTCATTAATTTATTCATTTTGAGAGAGAGAGAGAGAAAGAATGCAAGCAGGGGAAGGCCAGAGAGAGAAGGAGACAGAGAATCTCAAGCAGCCTCCCTGCTGCCAGCTCAGAGCCTGACACAGGGCTTGAGCTCATGAACCGTGAGATCATGACCTGAGCTGAAACCAAGAATCAGTTGCTTAACTGGCTGAGCCACCCAGGCGCCCCAGTTATCAGTGCTTCATAACTGAGTCAAATAAGTGGTCAGATGTTAATTATACTTGAATTAAAAAATAAATAGGGGCGCCTGGGTGGCTCAGTCAGTTGAACGGCCGACTTCGGCTCAGGTCATGATCTCGCGGTCCGTGAGTTCGAGCCCCGCGTCGGGCTCTCTGCTGACAGCTCAGAGCCTGGAGCCTGTTTCAGATTCTGTGTCTCCCTCTCTCTGACCCTCCCCTGTTCATGCTCTGTCTCTCCCTGTCTCAAAAATAAATAAAAACGTTAAAAAAATTTTTTTAATAAAAATAAATAAATAAATAATAAAAAATAAATAAAGTGGTGAGATAATCCTCTAGGGAGAGCCTCGGGGAGGTGAACAGGAACAGGTGAGACGCAAGAGCCCCAAGTAACATTTCCAGTGGGAAACCCTGGGTAGCCAGGAGTCTACTCCGGGGGAAGCAGAGACCCGTGCACAAGCCCCGTGCGCACCCCGCACCGCCCAGGCCCGCAAAGTCCAGCCTGCACAGAGGCTGCTGGTCCATCCTTGCTGCAGTCCACACTGTCACCCACCACTCTAGAACAGTCCAGAGATGAAGGTGGGGGTGCATTTCTCTAGAGGAGCTGAGGGGGCAACCATTGCAGTGAAATTCTCCATTTAAGAGACATTCATTCTGGGTTTGCAACCTCAGCCTTTAGGACACAGCAGGACGAAAGCCAAACCTTCTAGCCATCAGCCCGTCGTTCTCCCCGCCTCCCCTTACATGCCCGGGCCCCGTGTAAACTGCCCAGAAGACCTCCAGCCAGCCTTACAGCCCATCCCCGAAGCATTTAACTGCAATCAGCTGGATTTACCGCTTCTTCCTGACCACCCCCAACACAGCTGATCATCTGTGTGGGATGCTTGAACCACCTCTCGCATGGCCGGTCTATAAAACTTTCACCTGGGTAGCTATTTCTCTTTTCCATTTTCCATTGCATTTTTGTCCCAAAAGACAAATTGGGCATAAATGTTTCATAAGCAGGCCAATTCATCTGGCTATTTTTAACTTGATTTTTATAATTCATAGAGATATGATCTGACTCACTTTTATAATTAAAAAAATTGATCACTGGAGTCCTTATGTGAGGCATCAGGCTGTCGCATTTATTGTCCCAATTATCTGGCTTTTCCCATATTTCGGTGCCTGAAACAACACTGCTATGCCTTTTTACTTACTTTTGTGTTGCCTTCCGACACTCCAGGGCTGGATCACCTTATTTACAGCCCAGGCCTTGCCTGGTGTGGCCCCTCCCACCTCTCATACTCCTTTTACCCTTCTGGACTCCCCAGGGACAAGGCCACCTTGTTACCACTCACCCAAAGTGTTTCCCAAGCTTATCCCATCACCCTCTGTCTCCTTGGGATACCGGTCATCCATTAGCCATTCCCATGGCACCTTGACCTTCCTTCAGAATGAGCAAGCCCATACCTGAAATCTTCTCACTCCTAGCCCCATAGTGCTCCTTGCCCCAGGCACTGGCTCATGGCCACGCAGCTCCACCCCGTGTCACTGTCCAGTCCCATGCTGTGCTTTTTCTTCAGGACACTTATTGCCAAGCATCATGAAATGACTTACTTGGGTATTTGTCATTCAATTCTAGACAATGTTTCTGTCATATTCACTACTACCAGCTCTCAGTAACCGATGCCTTGCAAATATTTCGGGAATGAATACATGAAAGAGAGTTGTGCATTTCTCCCCACAGTTAACGACACTGACCCTCACGGGAGCTTTTCTGGGAACGTGCAAACCGTCAGATCAGAGTCTTCAACCTTTTTAGCCCAGGCCTCCTTTTGTTAAAGAACAAAACAAGGCAAAAAGAAACTCATGTCCCTCTACAGGGTCTGGAGCTGGGGGGGAGGAGTGGAAGAGGGTAGGAAATGAGGTGGAACACCCATCAAAATCTACAAGGGCAGGTGAGTGTTTGCGGTTTATCAAAAGGAAGCAGGAGACAAAACCCTTTCATTCACTTTCCTTAAATATACCTTCTCTCAACCAGGGATTTGGTAAGAATAGGTAAGAGACAGTTTGAAAAGTTCTTGGTTTATGGTAGTCGATCTCTCCTAGGGTAAAAGGAAAGGCCTGATGGTTTTTGTGGAGAGAGCCCACTGCACAGAGAAGTATAAAACCATCCATGTCCCAAGCTGTCTGTCCCAAAGTTAGCCGCACAAGAAGAGTCACCCTCTCTACTACAGAAAATAACATCTCCCTATTTGAAACGTTATCTCTGCCTTCTCATTGGCTGGAGGGACAACAATGACCCAACTTCGGTAGTGCCTAAGCTTTAGTTTGTGTGCCGATTTGCAAAGGAAACCAGATTTGGGCCTCTCCTGGGGAGGTCCCCTTGGATCTCACAGCCAGGAAAGCATACCTGCTATTCCCACACCATCTGCTTCTGATTTCTGTATTAACGAAGCATGGCAGGCAGTGGGAATAAGGAGGAAAAAGGAAATCTAGTATTATCGAAATGTTTATTTATTTTTGACAGAGAACGCATGAGCAGGGGAGAGGCAGAGACAGAGGGGGACAGAGGATCCGAAGCAGGCTCCAGGCTCTGAGCTGACAGCACAGAGCCCGACGTGGGGCTCGAACTTATGAACCATGAGATCATGACCTGGGCCGAAGTTGGATGCTTAAACGACTGAGCCGCCAGGTGCCCCCAACCAACACTTGTAATTTTAACATCATCTGCTAAATTCCCAATTTTTGCACTGCTCTTACAGTGGCAGAATTCTCCAGGCCCCAGTGCAAATGCGTATTCTCTGCAGACTGAAAACCCTGGTGTAAACTGTCTCCCTACATTACTACATGGTTTTATACAGCTTGCCTGTGCAATTACTTTCAACTCCACTGGTGTTAGGAACGCAACTGAGACTCACAAGTGTTAACAGTACAGCTTACATTCGAGCAGAGCTTATCAGATCAAAGGAGCTGGCTTAAGACTGCTGTTGATTTACCCACATGGGGGAAGGATTCTTAAAATTCATCCTTCTAAGTGTTCGGAGGACTTCTAAAGGAGTGTCTTTTGGTGAACAGCAGTACAGAGTGAAGGAAGGTGCCTGGGGGGGGAATGACATGGATATTTGGCTGCCCTGCAATTTTCTAATTTTATTTACGCGGGGACTTGGATTTGAGTTTCCTTGTAAGTCACTTTCCTGCACAGCACTTACTATTGTTTGCAAATATGTATTTCAATGAGCACCTTGAGAGAAGGTGCTGTGTTTGTTTTCCCATCATTTTATGGCCAGTGGCTGGCTTGTAATCAATAAGTGCTTAAAGGATATTGGCTGGTAAATTAACTGAACAGATCGACTTTGTAAAGTTCCCGTGTCCCATCCTCTTTGGCTAGTGGATTCAACCAGATGAGAGGCTTCCCTAGAGGCTTAAGGCATCGCAAAGACAGGGATCTCACTTCTGTACTGAAAGACATACACTCCTGTTCTGTCTCCTCTCTTCCTTCCACCTGATGAAAGCCAGAAAGAGAAGCTTAAAAATGCTGCATCTGCGTTACTGATGAGGGGCCTGGGTGAGTCCCCTTTCTGACTTCTGTCAGGTATGTTCTTGAGATTGTTTTTCTCCAAGGAAAGCTCATCCAATTCCTTTGTTTCATCATCATTTCCAAGCTTTGGATCGCTTAACCATGCAAATTATTGTTGGACAGCAGGCAGCAAGATTAAAAGCCACATTAGCCCACATGCCCACCACAAAGAGACCCCCTTCCCCTCTGCCCTTCCTGAAGGTGCACTTGGAGGACCAGAGCAGACAGGGGCCCTCCCCTTGACCGATGCAGGGCCTTCACAGTGAGGTGGAAGCCTGGGTTCAGAGAGCCATGGCTCTCCCGCCCCCAGTACTTCTCCCACAAAGTGGGTGAAGACCACCCCATACAATCTTCAAGTTGGTGAATTCACAGCTCTGACCATAAAGACCTCGCTTTACAGTGTCAGATCTGTATTCTTTCTCAGGTAGGCATTACAAAGCATGAGCCGTAGAAGATATTCCTGCCGTTTTCTTATAGAGGGAACAATGGCATTCAGAATTTCAAAAGAGCTTGCCACCCTCGAGGTTCCTCTGCTCCATGAGGGTCCTCTGCTCTAAGCACCGTGTCACATGGTAGCCCCAGCACTGATCCTTTCGAAGAGCTTTATTCCTGTGCTTCTTTAACGTGACCAAAGCGCTCTAAGGGGCCCCTTTCAGTGAGACAGATGTAGCCCTGGCTTTCACAGAAAATATGATTCTCATCTTCCAGAAATGCACAACCAGTGCAGGAGAACGCACAAATATGTCAGGGATTACAGTGCATCATTATAAGTGCAAAAGGTCACCTAGGGTCCATTTTCTTCTGCCTCGGTCAAAAGCCAATGAGAAAGTACCCTCCCAAAGACTGAAACCTGCACGCCCGCCTCTCCCCTTTTCTTTTCTCAGATCGACACATACAGCAAGACAATTTGCAAAGTCATGGAATATTAAGACATGAACCTTATTCAGATAGGAAGTCTCACACGGGTAAACAAGCGATAAGCAGACAGATGCTAGATCTTGGCTTCTAATTAATTGGGCTTTTAGCAACCTGTTTCTCCATTTTATTCCCACGGAGCCAACCCACAACGTCACTGGCAGTACCTGTACCCGGTGACACTCAGCTCTCCCTTCCTGACCTCAAATCTTCTCTTCAATTTCATGTCAGAACGCCTTTTCCCCCTCCTTTCCCAAACTCAGGGGTCCCAACATCCCATGGATTCTTTTTTTTTTTTTAATTTATTTATTTATTTATGCTTAGCGGGGAGGGCAAAGAGAGGGAGAGGCAGAATCCCAAGCAGGCTACAGGCTGTCAACACAAAGCCCGACACGGGGCTCGAACCCACAAACCACAAGATCATGACCTGAGCCAAGAGTTAAGAGTCAGACGCTTAACCCGCTGAGCCACCCAGGTGCCCCCATCCCCTGGACTCTTATGAATATCTCTCCAGCAGGTTCTCACTGAGGGTCTTCTCTTCTGCCAGGACATACTACTTTAGTGTGTCCTCCTTCCCCACCATTTCTTGCTTCCTTGTCCCTGGTCAAGTTAGCTAACACCCTCCTCTGATGGGAGAACCAGCTCTGTGGTCTGTATCCAACCACTGAGTCATCTCAGTTTCTCTCTGCATCCGTGCCATGGTATCACCCGACAAATCACTGATGTCACACGTCGCACATACAAGCCTTCACTGGGCCTTATTTTCAACACTCAGAATCAACATTTACGTTTTCAGAGTCCGATTAGGCAAGCACTTTGAGTAAGAGAATTGTTACTAGGTTTTCCATCATCTTCTCTCTTTGCCAGGAGCTGCTGATGTGTGAACTTTTCAGGGAGGATGAGGGAAGGGATGAAGCCCGTGCCCACTGGGTGCATCAGTTCTGTTCCCGCACGTGGAGAAAGAATGTCCCTGGGTGCTCAGGGGCTGGTTCTAAATGTAGGGTGGCCATTTGTTGTCCAAACTGAGTCACTTTTGAGAATGGAAAATTACACTGGGGTAGGTGCACCTGGGTGGCTCAGTCGGTTAAACATCCGACTTTGGCTCAGGTCATGATCTCATGGTTCATGGGTTTGAGCCCTGCATCGGGCTCTGTGCTGACGGCTCAGAGCCTGAAGCCTGCTTCCTTCAGATTCTGTGTCTCCCTCTCTCTCTGCCCCTCCCCCGCCCAAACATAAATAAACATTAAAAAAATTTTAATAATTACACTGGGATATATGGTCATATATGCCTGCTGAAATGGCATTTTGAGCCTGGGATTAAGCTGTGCCCTAATGCTCCTTCGCTGACGGTTCAGGCCACAGCAGGCTCTCACAGAAAATGACACAGTGGCCACTGAGGTGTGATACATCCGAGAGACAAACACAAACAACTCATTCCGGCCGCAATGTCATACGAGTAGGATACTGGTGCACAGAAAGTGTACAGAGCAAAACAAAACTGCATTTACCCCACCCCTTGAAGTTTCCAGAGAAGTAGTCTGAAAAGTTTAAAATGTTTCTCTCCAAAAAATAAACTGAAATAACCCCTTCATTTATTTTAGATTCCTTTCAGATAGCCTTGCAGATGGTTTGCTGAAATCACCACGCCAACAAAATCTGTTTGGCTCAAAAAATTAAAATAACCCTACCAAATTATCTGCATTTCTCTGTAATAAAAAAAAATAAATAAATAAAAATAAAACAGAATTTCTTACTTCTGTCTATGAAACTTATTCCCACTCTGCATTTTGTGAACTGAATGACAGAAATAGTTTCTCAGAGGTCCACACATTTGTCCTTTATTACCTAACTCTGGAACCCCAAAGTAGAGTATTATCAACACTCACTTTTTCCCTGTTTGCTTTTCTATGTATTCATGTCTTTTCTCTTTACATGAGGCTCCTGTCAAAAATACCCAAAAGACATTCAATAACAATATTAATAAATCCTAGAGGTGTTCTTTCTTCCTCTAATTGCATGCATCCCAGCTAGTCTCCCTGACATCGTCTCAGTAGCAAACAGAGGGAATATCTTCTTCCCGGCAAGACATTGATGACACAATGGGTTGAAGAGCAATGGTGTGAGTCACTGTTTTTTTCTCAGAGGTTTGAATTCAAAGTTGTTGTTGTTGTTGTTTAATTTTTTTTTAATGTTTTTATTTATTTTTGAAGAAGAGAGAGACCAAGCATGAGCAGGGGAGGAGCAGAGAGAGAGAGAGAGGGAGACATAGAATTTGAAGCAGGCTCCAGGCTCTGAGCTGTGAGCACAGAACCCGACGCGGGGCTCGAACCCACGAACCGTGAGATCATGACCCGAGCCGGAGTCGGACGCTTAACCGACTGAGCCACCCGGGCGCCCCTCAGAGTTGTTTTGAGAAGATTTTTTTTAAAGATTTTATTATTAAGTAATCTCCACACCCGACAACGGGGCTCAAACTCACAACCCCTACATCAAGAGTCATCCGCTCTACCAACTGAACCATCCAGCCACCCCTGTTTTAATATTTGGAAAAAAAAACAAACTAGCAATGACCATTTCTCAGTTAGTCATGAAATATAATTTTTTGTTGTTGTTTAGGGTGAGAAATAGAATTGCCTCCCCCTCACCAAAGGGATCCTGGTCTCTGTGTGAAGCCAATCTTGCCAGCCTCTTGGGTCCCTCGCTTGCAGCTCATGGCCCTTTCTGGGGACTCTGCAGAGCCACCACCTCACGAATGTGCATTGGGCAGAAATTCAGTGAGGTGACTCAGCTTCCATGATCCTAACTGCTGTCACTGCAGCCTTGTTTTTACATTTTTTAAAGCATCTGTTCCTGGGTGCTTATGGCTTTACAAAGCAGTCTTGCTGTTCCCAGTGGTATAATTGCCCAGATACAGCCACGCCTGCTGCTCTGGAAACTGTCAAGATTAGACGGTCCGCATGTGAATGCAACCTTGGGAGGAATTTGTCTAATGTAGGGCACGTTGATCTCCAAGGGAATTCTCTCCACTAAAAGCTGGTGGGTAAAGTCTCCCTCTGGTGGCCGTGAACGTTTGTTCATGGGGGAAAGAAGGAATACAGGTTGGAATGCGTTCCATGCAGTGCATTGTTGCAACTCAAACATTTCAAGAAAATGGGATTTATCCAAGTGAAAAACAGCCTCTCACTGTCCTCTGAGCATGCGCCCTCCCCACACGTCCATTTCTTCATCGGAGATCAGGGCCACCGTCTTCTCACACACAGAGCAGTTCTGACAATTTCTCTCTTGTTTTTTTCTCGTGTCTAGTTTGCGCCCAGTCCCACTGATTTGTCCTTTATAATAGTCTCATGTTTTCTGCTCTCTCATCAGTGTCCCCAACCTTTAACCACACAACTGTCCTAAGCATTTGAAGAAAATGTGGTAAAACCCCAAGCACATGAATCAAAGGCTCTCACTGGCAGAGGCTCTGATTCCTTGTCAGGACAGCTCTAAGCATCCATCCCGGAACCAGCTATTCCTGGTGATCCTGAGCCACAGACTCCACACCATGTCAAAGATTCTGGAACCTGGAATAAGGGATTTCTAGCACCGTAGTGTGCCTGAATTCCTATCCTCCTTCCTAATCCTTCTTTTCCCTGAATGGCCTTGTGACCAGCCAGCATCATCAGACTCTACCTTCAGGAGCTCTGTTGACTCTGCCTTTGAGGAATTTAGGACACGGAAATGACCCTTGCTTCCCTTTGTCCTAGCAAGTTAGTTTCCTGTCGATTTCCAAGACCAAATTCCCATCTAGTACCCTTTTCTAAGACTTGGATCCCTGTCTTCTGTCTTCTTACCCTATTGCTGATTACTGACAGAACTGTCTGGGACTTGAGTGGCTGCAGAAGAGAGAGCCTACCTCTCTCCTGCCTGTCCTTCCCGTCAATCCCAGTGGCAAGGGCCCTGCAGACAGGCTTCTCTGACTTTTTCAGTTATTTCCTCCTCCTAATCCAGCAGGTATGTCCTTCCAGGTCTGGGACCTCTGGCTGCCCACTGAACTTTACTTAAATTCGTCCAGCTATGTGAATTGCTCAGACCCCAGCTACCCTGTTGAGACCAGTTGGTTCCAGGATGGTGTACATAGGACCCCACAGCCTTCCTTCCTCCACTGGGTATCAAATCCGGCAGAGTTCAGGAGTCAGCATAACCAGAGAACCCCTGCACCAAAGGTCCATTCCCCTGCCAGGCTCTACTCCCGTCATGCACTGTGCCTCTCTTGGGAACTTTTTTACTGCCATCCCATGGGAAACATAAAGAAGGTGGGAACATGTGCACCCCCGGTTTTGACTTCTGGGGCAACCTTTCCCAGCCCTGTCTTTGACAATGAAGTCCTCACAATTGAGCACCCTAAAGCACCCCTGCTGTTTTATAATACCAGGAGACCTCAGGGGTGGGGCAGAGAGAGAGGGAGACACAGAATCCGAAGCAGGCTCCAGGCTCTGAGCTGTCAGCACAGAGCCTGACGCGGGGGGGGGGGGGGGGGGGCTCAAACCCGGAGACTGCAAGATCATGACCTGAGCCAAAGTCGGACACTTAACCGACTGAGCCACCCAGGCGCCTCAGTTCTTTTTTTTTTTTTTAATGTTTATTTTTATTTTTGAGAGAAAGACGGCGGGGGGGGGGGGGGGGGGGGAGGGTCAGAGAGAGATAGAGACAAAAGATCTGAAACAGACTCCATGCTGACAGCAGAGAGCCCGACGCAGGGCTTGAACTCAAGCACCAGGAGATCATGACCTGAGCTGAAGTTGGACACTTAACCGACTGAGCCATTCAGGCTTCCCTCCTCTATGGTTCTTAAGATCATACTATATTATCTCCTCTGTCGACCTGTCTGATCCTGGCTGAATTATCTCCACTTATCCTAGAGAAACAGATTCCCTTTTTGCTCTGGGCCCAACATATACCAGCACAGCTTCAGATAGAATCTTCTCTGTTCTTCATCACCCCAAGTCCAAACTGCCCCCTCGACTCAGCCCCCTAGAGCTTCTCTGCACAAGCTTCTTCCCTTCTCTGGGCCTGAGTGGCCAACCTGAGTGGCTTCTTCCCTTCTCTGGGCCACTCCAGCCACTCAGTGTCCCCAGCTCAACTGGCTGACACAGAAGTTATCACCTCAGCGTTCCTAGAATCCTGTTTCCACCTCGCCTTGCTATTTTCTTCGACTTATGGCACTGTCATTTTCCTAATTGCAGATGATGATTTCACATTCTTAAATTTTTTTTTTTCAACGTTTATTTATTTTTGGGACAGAGAGAGACAGAGCATGAACGGGGGAGGGGCAGAGAGAGAGGGAGACACAGAATCCGAAACAGGCTTCAGGCTCTGAGCCATCAGCCCAGAGCCTGACGCGGGGCTCGAACTCAGGGACCGCGAGATCGTGACCTGGCTGAAGTCGGACGCTTAACCGACTGCGCCACCCAGGCGCCCCTGATTTCACATTCTTTAAAAAGCAGAGTCCTCGCCAATTTGTGGGGAGGGGTGATTGCTTCAGGAGGCCCCCAGACAGGGCCCTAGCCCTACCTTTTCAACACCAACCAGAATGCCACCCACTGACATTACAGAATGAAGAGTAACTCAAGAATCCTTCCCCCTGGGGGTCCATGAGGCCAATTTGGTGATTTCCTCTGCTTCATGTGGTATTTTGCTCCTCTGATAAGATCAGACAATCTGTACACCTAAAAGCCATCAGCAGCTTACATCACCAGCTGACGCAGGCAGCACCGATCCTGAACACTGATCAGTAGAGACGCAAAAACAAAATGTTCCTCCTAGCAGCCCCCCTTTTCAAATAAACAGCTTTTCAGCAGAGAAAATACGTCCATTTTAAATGTATTGGGACAGTCTGCGATTTCGGCAGAGGTTTCGTGGCCCTGACTACAATCATGTACCAAGTGGCATGGAGGCCATTACTCTGGATATCCCACTTGGCCTTTTCTCTTTCTCTACCCATAGTCAGCAAGAAGCTACGCCACTAATCTGACCGACGTGTACCCGTGCAGCGACTACCTTTACACTAAAATAGGTTTGCTGATAAGTTTCTGCCTGCGCACAGTATAATGAAGTATGCATTTCTTCAACATGCAAATTAGTGTACGTAGGAAAGAGAAAACTCGGGCGTTAAAAACTGTAGTTTGCTTAGCAGTGCAGATAAATATAATGGTTTTGACATTGAGACACCCAGATGCCCTAAGCAAAGAGTTGAAGAGCACTGAAAGTGATCTGGAGTCCTGGCTTCATAACGGCAGTGCTGCCTGGCTGTTATCAAGGCGAGCAGGTCCACAATTACGAACCTAGATCCTCGCTCCCCATTGCCAGCAGGCCAGCCTCATTCGCTAGTACTGGAACACTAGAAAGCTGGTTGGATTTCCAGGGACACAGTTTCTTGATTTCCTAATGGAAGAGAAAAGTTAATAAAGAAGGTTGGCTGATGACAGTAACTCAGCACTACTGTCCCTCTCCCCCTGACTGTAAGAGGGGACTCAATAACAGAGAGCACTCAGAAGCTTTATAAAGTGCTGAGTAGTTACCAAACAGCAGCCATATGCAAATCTCAGCCGGTTGGATCATCTGGCCTTTGCTGGTGGAAACAAGGTTGCCTTCCTGGTTCTGAATCACTGCCAATGTAAATAAATGCGGGTGGGTTTTGAGTGACATTGGAGAGCTGATGTCTCCCTGTTCCACTGTAAATTGGGAGTGAGGGTGGCCCATCGTGATGCCTGGTAGGAGAATAAACTGCAAATTAAAATGATAAAATTGCATTTGAACTCTGGAGACCGTGAGAACTTTATAATTGACTCTTACAATGTGCTTTGGATGCCTGTACACAACTATTAATGGTTTGTTGGGAGGGGTGGGGAGTCCATTTCATTTTGTATTAACAATAAAAACACTCCAAAAAATACACATAATGGAAGTGATTACTTCTCTCCTCTGATAATAGACACTTAACCTTTGATCTTGAGCTAAATTACATTACCAGAGGCAGCTTATAAACAGCCAAGAATGTGTTTCTGTTGATAATTGTTTTGATGACATGTTAAAATAATTAGTAAATTTTTCAGCGTTCTCCTAAGGAAAGTTCTTTATACATTAAGATGAACTAAAAAAAAAAAAAAATTTGACTTAAGCAAATATGTAGAAAAATATGGGCTACCATTATGTCCCATTTTCAGGATTTTCTTATCATTCCTTATGTGAAATTCCTCAACCCTTTTTAAAAATAATATGGTAGGGGCGCCTGGGTGGCTCAGTTGTTGAGCGTCCGACTTCGGCTCAGGTCATGATCTCGCATTCTGTGGGTTCGAGCCCCGTGTGGGGCTCTGTGCTGACAGCTCAGAGCCTGGAGCCTGCTTCCGATCCTGTGTCTCCCTCTCTCTCTGCCGCTCCCCCACTCTCACTTTGTTTCACTCTGTCTCGCAAAAATAAATAATAATAATAATACGGTATGGTGGAATGATGGAATGATTTAGGCCAGTATTTATTTATCATTATGT
Organism: Prionailurus viverrinus; assembly: GCF_022837055.1. NCBI lineage: Eukaryota > Metazoa > Chordata > Mammalia > Carnivora > Felidae > Prionailurus > Prionailurus viverrinus. The sequence goes on from NC_062572.1 coordinate 41,599,830, forward strand.
TGTTACAATGATAAATGTAAATACGGGCCAATAAATTTGAAGATTAATTTCTTTTTCACTTCCTCAAAGCTACACTCCTGTTAATTCAACCTGCCTGAGTAATTTTTGTTCATCAGACTCGTGTTTTTTCAAATTAGCATAGTAATTATGGGAATCATCTGACCCAAATAGAATAGAGAATCTCCTTTCTCAGGAACGGTCTTTATTGGGCGTTTTGAGGGTCCCTGCTAAACCAGGCCCTCGCGCACGCCTATGATCTCTAGCAAGTTATGTTTTGTGTGGTGTGCCGATATTGTTCCATGACCCCAACTCCTATTTTCTCTTCCTTACGTAACTAAAGGCCAGCCACTCTGCATACACCTGGACCGTAAGTCTTGGTCTCAGCGAACAGTGGCATGAGACATGGAGCTAATTCTGTTGGTGGTGGTAGAAAAACAAATAAATTAGGGAAGTTGAAGGGGCAGAAAATGAAAACTGAAACAAAAGAGACATTGCAAGGAAATTCCCTTACAAAGAAATACTTGAGGAGAAAAATGGGGAAACCAAAAGATCAATCACTTCCTTTCCTCATTCTTTCTTGAAACTCCCTTCTTCTCTAGTGTGTTCCTACCAGCTTGCACTTCTTCTGGACACACACGCACTTCATGTCACAGCGCACCAGCAGAGGTCCTGTGATGAGCAGGCCTTCTGGGTCACTCACAGACGGTGGTGCTTCAGATTCAAAAATCCCAAGGCATCGGAAACGCCCAAAGACTTTTCCAAGAGCTAAACCAAGGCCAAGTGAATCTCTCCTTATTTGGTATTGCCCATTCAGATCCTGACCCAGCCCTCAGGATACCACTAATAATCCCGGGGTTTATGAAATTTTCCACAAGGCTTTGGAACTTCCCAAAAAGAGCAGGCACGAGGGAGGCTTATCTGCACTTCTCAAACCGCATTCCAGAATTTCATGAGGTATTCTAGAAACAAATTTTTAAACAAGAATTATAGGGGCGCCTGGGTGGCTCAGCGGGCTAAGCGTCCGACTTCAGCTCAGGTCATGAGCTCAGTTTGTGAGTTGAAGCCCCACACTGGGCTCTCTGCTGTCAGCACAGAGCCCACTTCTGATCTTTTGTCTCCCTCTTTCTCTGCCCCTCCCATGCTCACCCTCTCTTTCTCTCAAAAATAAATAAACACATAAATATATACATATATATATATATATATATATATATAACTCAACCTATTGAGATATATTTCAATATACCTCACATGTTGTAAAACCTCTTAGGAAGTATCAGTGCTTTTACCATATTGAAGACTCCAAGAAACCCGACAATAAACGAACCTCTTTGATTCTAATTGAACTGGAATTTTCCAAATTGCTTTCATCACGAAATCTCATATTTTTCTCAGAACATGTTTTTATAGCTCCGAGAACTGGTCTTCCAATGCTTACAATTTGGAAAACATTTGAACAACAACGATGCTACACTGACCTGGGTGTATTTCTGTGGGGCCCAATTCTAGACGCTGGAAAATGTTACCTTTAAATCCATCACCTGTGTTTTGGCTTGCTGAGGTGGGTAGCAATCCTCAAAATGTATCAGCTTCCCATTGAAATGGTCGATTACCCCCTCTTCTTAGTGATGATGTTTAGAGGAGGAAAATGATAGGCCCGCTAAAAGGGATATGTGATACATGTTGTCTGGTATACACAAGGACAGAGATTGTTTTCCAGACATTCAAAGTACCATCAAAATGAGGGCAACCTGACCCTGTCTGATGGAAAATCTTAAAATTACATTTCTGAAATCTATTAAAGGTCAAATGGAGAATAGAGCTTATTTGGCCACTAGGTTTTTAACTTTGTTGATCTAGCTGATGAAAAGGTTTGTTGTTTCAGGATATCAATTGTAGTCTGAGATTTAAGCGCATTTGGAACATTTAACATGAGCAGGGATAAATTAACCTAATTTCTGCCAGAAACTACGGATTCTGCGTTGCAAATAATACGATAATACAAAAACAATACAAAGAATTGTATTCAAAACTTCTTTTTTAATTTAGTAAACATTTGTTCAGTGCTATAGTCTGTAAAAACACTGTGCTGAGAGGAAACAGAACACAGGGGCAGGACCTTAAAATCTCTCTAGGGAGACTTTATATATATATATATATATATATATGTATACACACACATATATATACATGTATACATGTATATATGTATATACGTACATATATATATACACATATATATACACATACACATACACAGTTGACCCTTGAACAATGTAGGGATTAGGGACACTGACCCCTGTACAGTCAAAAATCCACATATAAATTTTGGCTCTCCCAAAGCTTAACTGCTAATAGCCTACTGTTGACTGGAAGCCTTACCGATAACATAAACAAGCAATTAATACATATTTTGTATGTTATATGTATATATACTATATCCTTATAATCAATTAAGCTAGAGAAAAGAAAGTGTTATTATGAAAATCATAAAAGGGACACCTGGGTGGCTCAGTCAGTAAAGCATCCAACTCTTGATTTTGGCTCAGGTCATGATCCCAGGGTCATGAGATCAAGCCCCACATATAAATGGACCCACACGATTTATACCCATGTTCTTCAAGGGCCAACTGTGTGCACATATACACAACCAAGGGCAAAGTGGGGCCTGCTGAAGGTGTGCTGGGCATGAATGAGTTAAACTCAGGCTTCTAAATTGCTGTCTGACTTTATCAGATAAGCTAGCAGACTATGCTGCCTTCTCTTACTATTTTGGTTGCAATGTTTCCAGCTAATAATGACCTTGTACCTATGGGTGTAGGTTAAGTGGTTGATTGTATCAGAAATCATGGATTTCTATGCTACTGCCTCTGATTTTCTCATCCTACTCCATCAGAATCTCAGCAACTTTTCTCTTGAAAAGAAAGACCCGCTCCCCCAGGCTCTGCCTAGTATCTCTCAGAAAAGGCTTGCACCGGCCTCCAGCACCACCACCCCCGCCCCCGCTCCCCCTCCCCTCCCCCCCCCAGCTTTGTCTTTTCTTCTTCAGCTTCTCAGAGATGATTAGTTGCTTTATGGATCATAGTTCTTGAGTGGATTACTTTTCTGGTATGAATGAGAATGGGAAAATGAGTCATGCAATGGAAGTGGAGGCTCTCCAAGTTTCAAGAAAATTATGGCTCAAATAAAAATGTCTTACTCTATCATACCGTGTATATATGCTACTTTAACAAGCTGTCACAGGTCTTGGAGAACATCTTTCATGTCAATGGTAAAAAGCGTATTTGATCAGCTGGATCAAATATCACCTTGTTTCTATTCTTAACTAACAATAGGCGTCAATTATTGACCCCTATTGTGTTTTAGAAACATCCCTATGTGCCTTACATTTATTACCCATTTAATCATGTGTCACTTCAGTGAGGGAGATATGACTTGCTCCATTATACAGGGGGAAAAAACTAATATTGGAGAATAAACAATTTGCCAAAGAACATACACCTAGTAAGAAGCCACAATACCATGCTCCCTCCCGAACCCTGATTTTACTTCATTCACTTTTTCTTGTCATCACTTCTCAACAATATGGCTAACAATGTTTGCCTTTTATAGTCTTACAAGTGTTCTCTGAGATGATTAAATACTCCTTAATTATTTGCTTAATGCCTCATTTCCTCTCTGTGATGATGATCCTTTGTCTGATCCTCATTATTGCTATACATTCCTCATATGGGGAAAACTGCCACTGTGTTTATTTCTAGCCACTTAGGCACTTATTATTTCCTCCTTGGTTTTCACTTGGGCCTCTAGAAGTGAAATGTATCATTTATCATCCTAAATAGAGATGAAAAAAAAAAAAATGCTTCTCTCTTAACAGATTTGAAGGCTTTCTAGTCTAACTTTTCATCCATAAAACCTCGGGCTAGGTTTCAATAAAGCTATTTCTTTTTATAGGGTTGTATCAGAACAGTTCTTGTTTATAGATTGCTGATATTTTTAGTTTGGGTTGTTTATTATAGAGAAATTAAATTGATCCCTTGAGGTTTTCTATATATTTGGCGTTTTTTCATCTGACTTCAGCTAACATCAGCATTTTCTCCATAGTTTTTCAATTAGAACACTCACTCGATAAGAAATATACGCTCAATATATTTTTTTGTCAGAGCTTTGGACACTACTCTTCAATCAAATAATGCTCATAAATAATGGACAATGCACCCAAGAGTTCCATGTTATGAGAGCTTTTCCTAGAACCCAGTAAGAAGTCCTATGTTTAAACATCACACCAGTCCTCAGAAAATTAGAATCCACTTGAAAGAGACTTTGAGTTCGTCTAGAGAAGCTGCCTCATTACAGATGAGACGATAAAGATCAAATCACTTAACAATAGTCAAACACCTTGTTAGAGAAGAATCAGAATTCAAATCCAGGCCTTTTGACTCATAAATTAATAACCTCTTTTTTAAAATTAGGAACCTGGAGAGGATCGAGCCCAACTTCTTCTCATGTAGTTTCTTTACTACATATCTAAAACTTGGTCATCTGGCCTTGGACTTCAAATCTAGAGCTTTTTCCAAAAAATCATGGTCTCCTAGTAATAACATATTGGCTTTTTGAAGCAGGAAGGAAATAGATGTGAACCCAAGCATAAGAAATCTGCACATTAGGGGCACCTGGATGGCTTAGTTGGTATAGCCTACGACTTAAGCTCAGGTCATGATCTCAAGGTTCATGGGTTCGAGCCCCCTTATCGGGCTCTGTGCTGACAGTTCAGTGCCTGGAGCCTGCTTTGGATTCTGTGTCTCCCTCTCTCTCTGCCCCTCCCTGGCTCACACTGTATCTCTCTCTCAAAAAATAAGTAAACATTAGAAAATTAAAAAAAAAATAAATCTGCAATTTAGGGGCGCTTGAGTGGCTCAGTCGGTTAAGCATCCGACTTCAGCTCAGGTCATGATCTCAAGGTTCGTGGGTTTAAACTCCGCATTGGGCTCTGTGCTGACAGCTCAGAGCCTGGAGCTGCTTCGGATTCTGTGTGTGTGTGTCTCTCTCTCTCTCCCTGCCCCTCCCCTGCTTGTGTGCTCGTGCTCTCTCTCTCTCTCTCTCTCTCTGTCAAAAATAAACAAACATTAAGAAAAAATTTTTTAAAGAAATCTGCAACTTATCTGGCAGTATCAATTTATGTAAATACTTTATATGCCACTGATGGGGGAGAAAAATAAGCATTTCATTGAGTCATTATCTTCTATCTTGTGAAATAACTAGAGATTAGAGGACTTTGAAAACAGTGTTTATAAAGAAATAACCTTAAATTTTAAACTGCCTCCCATTTTTATCAGCATCACACAGTGAACCCGTGTCAGTCTGCAGAACTGGCAACAGTTTTCTCCCCAAAGATCCTGGCAGAAGAAATTCTTTCCTCTAAAAACTCCTGGCCACAAATTAATTGGAGAAATGCCCTTTGATTAATCCCTCTAAGACATCATCTCTGACCCTAAGAAACCACCTGATGAATATGAGAAGAGAGTGTTGTTTTCAAGTGCTCTTAAACCTCTTGAAACTTCTCCTGGTGTAATGCCAATTCCTAGCTCCTACTCTGCTGCTGGGAGCAGTGGTTGAATTGAATCCCGTTGAGCGGCCATTTTATGTTGAGAATATTTGTGCCTGTAAACTGAGTTGAAATCATCCTCTCTTCTTTCACCAAGACAGCTAATCCTATGCTTTCTTAAGTTCTTAGGACTTACCAGATCAGCTATGATTCAAGACTTGGTCTCACCCCATTGGGACTAGGTCTCCTTAGTTTGCTCTGCTCGTCTTTCGGTAGGGTTATGGGAACCAGAAATGGTAGCATAGGTTCAACAGAGACCTTCTCCATTCTTCCCAGGGCCAAGTGTGTGATTGGTAGCATCCCTCTGTGGAGAACATGCCCCCTGAGTAAACAAATTTTTTTTTCTCCTAGATTTTCTTTTTTTTTTTAGTTTATTTATTTTTTGAGAGAGAGAGAGAGAGAGAGAGAGCACGAGCATGAGCAGGGGAGGGACAGAGAGAGGGAGACAGGAGACAGAGAATCCCAAGCAGGCTCCTTGCCACCAGCACAGAGCCCAATGTGGGGCTCGAACTCATGAACGTGAGATCATAACCTGAGCCGAAATCAAGAATCTGACGCTTAACCAACTGAGCCACCCAGGTGTCCCTATTTTTCTCCTAGATTTTCAATGACTAAGCTTTTTAGGATGAAAGGACAGAACACATCTCACAACTGAAATAGAATATTTAAAATCAGGACTTTTTAGGGCGCCTGACTCAGGTTCTGTGCTGACAGTGTGGAGCCTACTTGGGATTCTCTCTCTCCCTCCCTCTGTGTCCCTCCCTCACTCTCTCTCTTTCTCTCAAAATACATAAATAAACTTTAAATAAATAAAATCAACCCTTTTCTCAGAAAATTTAGACTCTGTGATCACTGTACCAACCTATACAGCCTTCTTCTGCCCTCAAGTCTATGACATCACTGCCATCCTTTCTAAATCATGGATAGACCCTGAAGGCAGAGGTCACAGCCGGTCACCTTGTGGCTGCCTTCATTTTACCCTAAGCAATTTGAAGTGATGTTTTGATGTTTATTTTGCTCCCAGTTATGCTATCACAATCATATAGAGATAGCAGACAGGGATCTCCAGCCCATCTGTCCTGTCATGCAACAGCATGCCTGTACCAGAGAACGTGAATATTTCTCCATCAACTAGAGACGTGAAAGCCACAAATATTACACAACCCCAACCAAGATGTCTCGTGAGGAACTGCTATGCTCTTCTCTTGGAGAACAGTTCATAGTGTATGCTATTCTCCTGGGAAATAGCTCCCTCTTAGATCCCTAATAGAAGTCTGAAAACTATAATGACACCTCATGTCCTCAAGTAGGCTTTCTTAGCCAAAGCAGCATAGAGCTCATAGGCTGCATCTAGTCTCCCATACACTCTATAATGCCCGCTGCACATGTGTCTCAAGGGACCAGTAAGGGACTGAGCACAGGGGTGATGAAGCTGTGGGGAATGATCAAACTGCAGGTGCTCTTTCCTGGTAGTTAATGTTTAACCATTCCTGATGAGGTTCCCTGTGTCAAGTGCCTCAATCCAGAGCTGTGTTTTTCTGGAAGTAAAAGTTGATACTAATTCTCATAACAAAAAGACTAGATAGTGTTGCCACACAAGCATTTTTATGATTACAGAGACTTCTCTTTCTTTATGTTGGGAAGGCCAACTCGTACGGAATTAAGGAATAGATATAGGAGAATGGAGGTCAACAGAGCTTCTGTGAAAAGGCAAAAACCTGGGGCACCTGAGTGGCTCAGTCGGTTAAGCGACCGAATTTGGTTCAGGTCATGATCTCACGGTTCGTGAGATGAAACCCCACGTCAGGCCCTGTGCTATTAGCACAGAACCTGCTTGGGATTCTCTCTCCCTCTCTCTCTGTCCCTCTCCCACTCATGTGTTTGCTCTGTCTCTCAAAAATAAATAAATCAACATTAAAAAAAGAAAAGATAAAAATCCACTGGGGAGAAAATGACATTTGCTGCAAAGACATGACAGCCTTGTGGATCAAGAACCCAATAGTCACCATGTAAGCGTGGACCACCAGTGATGGTTAGAGCCCTTCTTGTTCATTGACTATCCTCTGTGAGCTAGGGGTTGCCACCAACATACAGAAATGTAGGACACATCCCACACATGCATGTACCACACAAATATCCTACACGTTGGGATGTATAGCAGAAATAAGTGCTTACATTTTCCTTGACTGGAGTCTTATTGTATACTTAGGTAGAAAAAGAGCAGTTTCTAAGACAATTGGAGGAGGGAAAAGTCCTCTTTTGTTCTCTATAAGTTTGGGACAGAAGTTGAATGATAGAGTAACCTGTCAGACATTGTAATATTGATTCTGCCCTGGTTTGATTCCAGATCTTTGCTAGTCTTATCAAGAAAAAGAAATTAAAATACACTCTATCCAAATGTATAAAGCAATTATTTAATATTGTAGGGACTACAAGGATGAAAGCAAGAGTCCTCAAGAAGTTCAATCTAGGGGCACCTGGGTGGCTCAGTTGGTTAAGCGGCCGACTTCGGCTCAGGTCATGATCTCACGGTCCGTGAGTTCGAGCCCCGCGTCGGGCTCTGTGCTGACAGCTCAGAGCCTAGAGCCTGTTTCAGATTCTGCGTCTCCCTCTCTCTGACCCTCCCCTGTTCATGCTCTGTCTCTCCCTGTCTCAAAAATAAATAAAACATTAAAAAAAAAATTAAAAAAAAAAAGTTCAATCTAGTAGGAAGATAAGACACAAATATAACTATCATATTAAACACAATATGCTTTGTTTTATAAAAAACATAAACCCACACAAGACTTTGAGGATTTATGGAAGAGAAGAGGAAATGAAAGGAAGCTTGATGGAGGTGTCATTTGAACTAGGCTGATGGGACATGAGATGTGGACAGAATCTATTAGGCAGAGAATCTATCTAGGCAGAGATGTGGACATGAATCTATTAAGGTATCAAGAATAAGGAATCATCAAATGAATGTTGTGAAGGGGGGGAAGTACAGGATATGTTCAAACAAAAGCAAGTAGTTGAGTTTTACCGAAACCCTGGATCCATGAAGTGGATGGTTACAGACACACGAGAAGCATGGATCTTCCCAGCTCGTGGAAATCACTTGCTATTTAGCTGAGAATTCTGGATTGAATCCCTGGGGAGCCGCTGAAGATTTTTAAGCACAGAAGTGTCTTCATAACTGCCCCAGGAATATAGAGATGATGAGTCATACTGGAATAGATATAAATGGTAGTTGGGCAAGAGGATGGAGAATTCCCTTGTTGAATTAGGGTCCAGGCCAAGGACGGAAACACATGAAACCTGAAGAGAGCTGATTCACTGGGGAAAAATACAGAAGTCCTAGTGTTCACAGAAGGCCCTAGGGGAGAGAGTCAGTTGCACAGAAGTGATGAAGGTGTAAGACTAAAAGATTGTGACCAAAGGAGTACTTTTACTCCTCAAACACTTAGAGGTGGGGTTGTTTTGAGAAACGCTGATATCTGAGGTATGCCTGGGCTAATGGTTGAAGAGCCAGCATAGAGATAAAGATCACAAAAGTTGGGGAAGTTTTGTGAGGCCATAAACACGAGTGTTGGTATCTCAGAGGATGGGATGGAAAGGTCGATGAAACAGGCGCTAAAGCCACTACAGAAGATGAGGAATGTCCTGGAAGTCAGTCTATGTAGACAAGAAAATGGTATAACTTATACAGCCTCAAAACAAGAGAGCCTATGAGGTGGTAGTAACAGAAAAATCACCCATAAATGACAGGGGGAAGTATGATGATATATAAGAAAACTGAGAACAGTAATTGCATCGGGGCGAGAAATCTGGTGATTGGGAACACGGGGAGAAAAGAGACTTCACTGGCTACCTGCTGGATCTTGAAGTTTAGAGGTACCTGACTGGCTCAGTCGTTAGAGCATGCAACTCTCGATCTCAGGATTACAACTTCAAGCCCCACGTTGGGTGCCGAGATTACTTAAAAAATAAAATCTTCAATAAAAATTTGAAGTTTAAACGATAACAATGTGGTACCTTTACTAATTTGTATTTGTCTGTGTAAGTTGACCTTAGCTTCTCTTCTCATGAAAGGCTGAGGAGGAAGTGGTTCAAATTGGTACGGGCTCGAGGGCAATGGGATTAACAAGGAAAAGTCAGTTTCCTTGAGGCAGAGATATGGAAAGAGGGAGTGGCTCACAGTGGCAAGGGCTCCCATAGAACCTGCACATGGTGCACAAAGCAAAGTCATACTTGTCCTTGAGAGCCAGTTGTGAAATTTTCAAGCAAGTTGGTAGCTTCCAAATAGCCATGTGGTGGCATTTATACCACGGAAATCAGCATGCATCATAAATCAGAAGTTCCCTCTCCCTTCACTCAAAGAGCCGACCGTTAAACTTTCCTAGCACACCTCTGCACACACATAATGGACAGAGCTGTTAATGGTGGAGTGGGTCCAACGGAGCTCAGAATGAGCAGGTAAACTGCAATCTCTTTTTAGTCGTGGGGAAGATATGATTTATTTGCTCAAGCTTCCACTAAAATGCTGGTATTCTGACCAAGTTCCTGCAAATTTGCCTTTCTAATATAAAATTTTGTCTGTCCATGGCTTGCGGCATGGCGATATTCAGGTGATATAGTTGCTTTTTGCAACAGATTTTCTCACAAGATACCTAAGTGAAAACAAAAGCGTAGAAGACTCCTTTTGCATAAATTTGCCCAATTTCCTGAGCATTAGGTACAGGACTCCTTTTTTCCCATCAACTCCTTCCTTACTTTTGACCTTTCCTTTATAGTCTTCTTCTGTAGTCACATTTTCAGACATAGCCATAGGAATCTTCAGCGGGAAGTGAGACTACCCTTTCCCTTGCCTCGCTACCTTAACCAAAAATTCAATGTCCTGAATTCAATATGAGGAGCAGCATGAACTAAAAACCATGTTGTGGGATTTGAAATGGAGACTTCATGAGAAATATCCAAACCAATCATTCATGGTATGATATGTCTTTTTTATTAAAACCCATGCACACTCAGTAAGCAAGCTAGATGGTAATTAGGATACCAACTTTTGCATCCAGTATTGAATTTCAACATTTATTATATTTTCACCAGGTGAACGGCACTGAAAAAAGTCTTAAAAAGTAAAGTAAAAGTAAGGAAGTAAAAAAGAAAAAAAAAAAACTTAAAAGGAAGTACAAAAGGAAATAAAATGCACAGTCTTCTGTCCCCCAAGGAATTTGGAAGCTAAAAGATATTTGGCCTGGAGATGAAGGACTCAGACTCAAGTCAGAGAGCCTCAAATTCTTCCACCCAGAACTGTGTCATCAGAGGATCTTCCTTAATCTCTCTGGCCTTCAATTTTCTCACTATCTCAGTCCCTTCAGGCTGCTCTATCAAAATACCACAGGCTGAGTAGCCCATGAGCAACAGAAATTTATTTCTTAGAGTCCCTGAGGCTGGAGGTCCGAGATGAGAGTGGCTGCATGGTCAGGTTCTGTGTCTGGTGAGGCCCCGCTTCCTGGTTCACAAAGAGCCTCACACATAACATCACATGGTAGAAGGGCCGTGGGAGCTCCTTCTGGCCTCTTTTATAAGGCACTAAGCCCCTTCATGAGGGCTTCACTCTCACTACCTCATCACCTCCTAAGGGCCCCACCTCCTAGATGATCACATTGAGTATTAGGATTCCAACATGTAAATTTTAGGGGGACATAAACATTCAGAACACAGCACTCGTCTTTATTCAGATTGTGGAGGTGAAATGAGATCATGCCCATAAAAATTAACCCGGTGCATGGTATTTGGCAATGCTTAATAAATAGAATGGGGGAGGGGGGCGGGGAGAGTGGTGATGATTGTGGTGGAGTCGGTAAAAATGATAAAAGTGATGGAGGTGGTAGAGGTGGTGGAGGTAGTGGAGGTGACAGTGTAGAAATGGTAGTGGGGACAGTGATGGTGGAGGTAGTGATGGCAGAGGTGATGATGGTAGAAATAATAGAAGTGGTGATAGTGGATAGAGGAAGAGGTGGCAGAAGTGGTTGTGGTGATGCAGGTGCCGATAATGGAGGTGGTAGAAGTGGTGATAGTAGAGGTGATGATGGAGGAGGTGGTGATGGAAGTGGTGATGGTGAAGATGATGATGGTGGAGGTGATGGTGGAATGGATGATGGAGGAGGTGGTGATGGAGGAGGTGGTGATGGAAGTGGTGATGGTGGAAGTGGTGATGGTGGAGGAGATGATGGTGGAAGTGGTGATGGAAGTGGTGATCGTGAAGATGATGATGGTGGAGGTGATGGTGGAGGTGTGATGGAGGAGGTGGTGATGGAGGAGGTGGTGATGGAAGTGGTGATGGTGTAAGTGGTGATGGTGGAGGTGATGGTGGAGGAGATGATGGTGGAAGTGGTGATCGTGAAGATGATGATGGTAGAGGTGATGGTAGAGGTAATGGTGGAGGAGGTGGTGATGGAGGAGGTGGTGATGGTGAAGGTGGTGATGGAAGTGGTGATGGCGTAGGTGGTGATGGTGGAGGTGATGGTGGAGGAGATGATGGTGGAAGTGGTGATGGTGAAGATGATGATGGTGGAGGTGATAGTGGAGGTGCTGATGGAGGAGGTACTAATGGTGGAGGTGCTGATGGAGGAGGTGGTGATGGAGGAGGTGGTGTTGGAGGAGGTGATGGTGGAAGTGGTGATGGTAAAGATGATGATGGTGGAGGTGATGGTGGAGGTGCTGATGGAGGAGGTACTAATGGTGGAGGTGCTGATGGAGGAGGTGGTGTTGGAGGAGGTGATGGTGGAAGTGGTGATGGTGAAGATGATGATGGTGGAAGTGATGGTGAAGGTGGTGATAGAAGTGGTGATGGTGAAGGTGATGATGGTGGAGGTGATGGTGAAGGTGGTGATAGAAGTGGTGATGGTGAAGGTGATGATAGTGGAGGTAATGGTGGAGGAGATGATGGTGGAGGAGATGATGATGGAGGTGGTAGTGGTGATGGCAGCAGTTTTAATCGCAACAGTCATCCTCCTCTTCATCATGATTCAGATACGAACAACAGTTACTACAATAGTATTTTACTAGAATTGCTATTTATGAGTATCCTATCAACAGGGATTTTCTATCAGTTAGCACCTCTTAAGAACAATAGTATACGATAACCAATGGGAAGGGCGCTCTAATGGAATACATAGGTCTTAAGTGCAACAGAAATGTAAATAATTAAAATACCGTGTACTAAAGGCCATAACAAAGACATACGGAACATTAAAGGAATGCAATAGAGTAATAGATTTGTGCCTAAAGAGGATTGGGAAGGCTTCGCTGTGAAAGGCAGTGAGTTGATGCCAGAAAGTGACAAGAAATTGTTCACATGGAAAACATGGAAAAGGGTTTCCAGGCAAGAAGGTAACAGATGCAGAGGAGTGGGTGCACAGAAGTATGTGATGTGTGAAGAAAAGAGTGAAGCCAAAGAATAGGGTACATTCGTGATGGAAGGAGAGGTTGGATCTATACCACAATGGGCCTTGAACTTGATCCTTTGGACAGCAGAGCCCTGTTAACTGTTTCTAGGTTAGGAAGTCACACTTGTGGAGAATGAGTTAAAGAGGAAAAAGATGGTGAAGACAGAAAGACCAGTTGGAATACAAAAGACAGAGGCCAGACAAGAGGACAGAAGGACTTGCCCAGCATGGTACTGGGGGTAAGAGTGGAGAATGGGTGTGAGAACCCACCAGGGAGATAGTGAGGAAATAGGAAGGATAGGAAAAGGCGTGGGCTTGGAGTAAGTTCTTCCCAGCTTCTCTGCATTTAACCTGTCCGAAGTAGGAAACGTGCTTGCCACACTACCCAAAAGCAGCTGAAATCCAGCCAAGAATGGGAGACAACACAATGACATCGGAAAGAAGACAGAATAAGAACTAGAACTTAGTGGCGAGTGGTCTCCAAAACACTTCTCTTAAAGCACTCCCTAGTTCTCCTTAACTTTTAAGGAAGAGAAATGAAGAAGAAGAAGAAATGTCAAATTCATTCTAGTGTGTGTGTTTCTCCAATCAGCAATTGAGTGACTACTAAATAGTGGTGACCATGTTTCCCATTTAAAAAAATCTTTTGGGGCACCTGGGTGGCTCAGTCAGTTAAGCATCTGACTCTTAATTTCGGTTCGGGTCATGATCCCACAGTTGTTAGATGGAGCCTCACATCAGGCTCAGTGCTAACAGCACTAAACCTGCTTGTGATTCTCTCTCTCCCTCTCTCTTTCTGCCTCTCCCTGGCTTGCTCACGCACTCACACATGCCCTCTCTCTCTCTCTCTCTCTCTCTCTCAAAAATAAATAAATAAACATTTAAGAAAAAAATCTTTTGAAAAAAATCTGGAACTTTCATAACTGATTTTTAAGGGGAAAAAAACCCAGAATGTTAACTTTCCACAGCTCCTTTCTGAATATCACTGTTCTCTTTTTAATAATGCTTTTATTTTTCCTGAACAAAAATATGTCTCATTGTAGAAAATTCTGAAGAAAAAAACCCATGAAATTCATAAGCAACATGAATTATGCAGGACCTGTGGGCAATTGGAAGGATTTGGCTTCTACTCTAAGTGAAAAAGTAGCCACTTTCTGGGATTTGGCCAATGGATTACATAATCTTGGTTTTTAAAGAATTATTCATGTTGGGGTGCCTGGGGGCTCACTTGGTTGGGCACCTGACACTCGATTTTGACACAGGTCACGGTCTTGGGGTTCATGGATTCGAGCCCCACGCCAGGCTCTGCGCTAGCAGCATGGAACCTGCTTGGGATTCTCTGCCTTCCTCCCTCTCTCTGCCCTGCCCTCTCTCTCTCAAAAATAAATAAGTAAACTTAAAGAAAAAAAAAAGAATTATTCATGTTGCTCTGTTGGAATTCGGCTATATGAAGACAAGGGTAAAATTATCTGATTATTTCTTTAAAATAGGTTTTTGAAAATGGAAAGTAGAATTACTTCAAGACTGTATTTGTTTAGAATTTCTTACAGATTATACTCCCATCAGTGGTGTATGAGTGTGTGGGGGAGAAAATCATTGTTTCGAAAGTTAGTTCCTGGGAAGGTCAAGTTCAGCATCTGTTTTCTACCTTTATGAAAATAACTGGCTCTGTCTCAGACTTAAATAATCAACTTCCAAAACATGGTTATTATCTCTGCTCAAGTGCAGCCATGTAGCAGGAAATCATGAATTGCCAATTTAAGAGTGAATAGAGGGGCGCCTGGGTGGCTCAGTTGGTTAAGCGTCCAACTTCAGCTCAGGTCATGATCTCACAGTCCGTGGGTTCCAGCCCCGCGTCGGGCTCTGGGCTGATGGCCCAGAGCCTGGAGCCTGCTTCCGATTCTGTGTCTCCCTCTCTCTCTGCCCCTCCCCCGTTCATGCTCTGTCTCTCTCTGTCTCAAAAATAAATAAAACGTTAAAAAAAAATTTTAAAAATAAAATAAAAGAGTGAATAGAATTAGAATCCCTTTCCTTATTTAGCAAGGCACTTATTGAGCACCTACTGTATGCTAAGCATCGGCACTGGCCCCTGAGGACTTAGCAGCAACACTGACCCAGGCTCTTCCCTGACTTCCAGGAACAAAGAACAAAGACTTTTTTTTTTTTAACACTTCTGTACAAGTGCTATAAAGAGAAATAAGAGTGTTGGGATCCCAGGGAAACTGTGAAATACGTGGGCAGAGAAAATTCACTGCCCTTTCCTCAAGAAAATCTTTCTTTAATTCCTGGTGAGGGAATGGCAAAGTACAAAGGGCAGAGGGAGGAATGAAAAGGAAAAGTTAATGGAAAAAAGTGACTGTAGCTGCAACACAGCGATTGGCAGAGGAGCGGGGAGGAAAAGGGTGTGGGAATGGCTAAGATAAAACAAGTAGTAATGAGGGTCCAGGTAACCCAGAATGTTGTATGCCATCTGAAGGATTTTGAAAGTTTTGCAATAGAAGGCAATAGAAGAATGGTTTCAACTTTAGGTCAAGCAGCTTAACCAATTCAAATGTTCTTTTTTGTTTCTTTCTTTAAGAAAAATTGACATATAACGTTATATTAGTTTCAGGTATACAACATAATGATTCAGTATTTGTATATATTGCAAAATGATCGCCACGATAAGTCTCGTTAACATTTGTCACCATACAAAGATATTCTTACTATGGTAAACTAAAATACAGCTAATAGATGGAATTTGATTTCAATGTGCTTAGTAATGGGAACATTAACGCAGATGATTTACCAACCAGATATCAACCATGTCGCTTAACTGACAGCTGTCAAACATTAATTTCAGGATATGGTTAACACAAGCATGAACAATCAGAATTGTTGTTTACATTCGGAGACGCTGAAATAGAAATTACTTAGAAATTTCTCAAAGACGTGGCACAACACCCTGCTTGATTGCATTTATAATATACCCTTGCATTTTTGCTTTAGGCTTAAAGAAAGACAATCAACAGTTTTGAAAATCATTTTCCAAATGAAAATGAAAACCTCTGGGATGAATTTGTTTCTGTAGGGTGGGCATTGCACTCACGTAAAGATTTAGCTGACAACTAACAAAAAAGAATTTGGGAAAAAAATGAGAGAAACAGCTGTCCAGGAAGGTATCGGTTGCCAGGATTTTTTGGAATGTTCTGGAATTCCCAGGAGGCCTGAGTGTGCTTTGCCAGCTTCATTTAGCTCATTGATGATTGTATGCCTTTTGAAAATCACATTAGAGGGCCCAATTTTCTAAGTCTCATCTCCTCTTGAAAAGGAATATATATTTCCTAGCTACCACAGGATGCGTAATTTTGTACCATTGTTAGTGGTTATTACCACCATTTATCTTTCCAGTCGTCCACTTGTTCCGTATTGTGTATGTCTAAATATGCTTTGCACGCATTTAAAAATGCTATTCCTTCAAAAGGCAGAAGTTAGTTAAAATGATCTCACTCTGCTGATCCTATTCCAACAATAAAAAGGTTTAGTTTTCTTAACAGTATTTATGCTTTTACATCATCACATATATATAAGATTAGAGAGATGCAGTGGGAAATAAAGTATTTATACAATTTCATTTTGTCTTAAGGATTGGGATTATACAAGATAGCGAATATTTTTATTTAACAAACTCTTGCTTGTATTTTTGTCAGCTGTTGTTCAAAGAGGCTCTATAAATATGAACGCATCAGATATTACATGGGGCATTCTACTTCTGATTTATGATGGACTTAAATTTGCCACAACACCTCACACTGAAGATATTCTGTTAGAAGGTTCCAAGCTAGTTCTGATGACCTGAGTAGAGATTTAGCATAGTGGAGTCCAATATTTAGCCAAAGCCAAACAGGGATGTGTTAGGGAGAAAGAACTTTTCCCCTACCCTCTTGTGTTTTCTTCTTGGGGGCCTGCAAATTAAATTTACAAATGACAGATTAGCAAGAGAAAAGATAGATTCTTACTTACGTACATATAAGAAAAATATGACTGAGGAGTCAGAATTTGTGTACCTTCTTAATAGGGGGATGGGAGAGAGAAGCACTTACAAAAAAACTTTTCAGAAAGATAAATGGGCCCTTAGGAGACTAGGTGAGGCATGTGATATTTCTATGATACTGTCTGCTTAAATGTGGTGACATTTCTCCTCTCTAGTGACAGTAGTCAATTTTCTTTGGTTGCAGAAACTCCTGGGAAATGGATTTATGACAACTGAGTTTTTTGGGGAGTCCCTGCTATTAGGCAGATAAGGGAGTTTGGGGGTTAGGGAGCAGAATAGCCTATTTTCAAATGCTGTCAGCTCAAAATAATTTTATGTCACTTTCTAGCATTCTGGACACCTTCAAAAGGAACTAGGACCAAAGAAGACTGCTCTTGATCCCCCACTGCTAGTGGCCATTTGGGCTAGCTCAGGCTAGCCCTGAGTGTGGAGCTGTCTACTAGAATAGGACAAGGAGGGACCCTTACAGTAGGTCCCAGCATATGCTCAGAGGTCCAGTGATGTTGATCTGAAAGTGTCCGAGATATACTGAATTCCAGGTTTGCACTGAGGCCAGCCTCAGAGATGAGACCAGCCCTGGAGAAGCCCTACTACCTAGAACATTCCTTTGTATATGGGGGTTTTAATAATGTCTCATAGAATGGACTTGACTAGAAGCCTGGCTTTTTCTTTTTTTTTTTTTTTTTTTTTAAATTTTTTTTTTTTTTCAACATTTATTTATTTTTGGGACAGAGAGAGACAGAGCATGAACGGGGGAGGGGCAGAGAGAGAGGGAGACACAGAATCGGAAACAGGCTCCAGGCTCTGAGCCGTCAGCCCAGAGCCCGACGCGGGGCTCGAACTCACGGACCGCGAGATCGTGACCTGGCTGAAGTCGGACGCTTAACCGACTGCGCCACCCAGGTGCCCCGAAGCCTGGCTTTTTCAACAGTACAGAATCTTTTCATCTCCCCTCATCTACCATAGTGGGAAACTCATATGGTTCTCCTCATCAATAAACACACATTTACCAGGTACCAGACAGTAAAACCATCAATGGCATCCTCATTTTGACCGTTGAGCAAACTAAGACAGAAAAGTTTAGTAACGCTTCCGAGGTCAAAAGATACAGTCGATATTTGTACCTATTCAATTTGACTCCAAACTTCAAGCTCTTAACAGCTCTTCTGTTCTAACCTTCTTCCTTGAAATGTTTTATTTTAACTGAACAAAAGTATAACACACTGCTTTAAGAAGCTTTTATTTAGGGGTGCTTGGGTGGTGCAGTCAGACATCTGACTCTTGATTTTGGCTCAAGTCATTATCTCACAGTCATGGAAACAAGCCCTGTATCGGGCTCCATATTGAGTGTGGACCCTGCCTAATATTCTCTCTCTCCTTCTCCCTCTGCCCCTCCCTTCTCACCCATACTCTCTCTCTGTCTCAAAGAAGAAGAAGAAGCTTTTATTTATAGTATTAATGTGACAATATTATAACCTAAAAAGCAGTCTTGCTAATAATATCAACCTTCTGACCCATCCTAATGCAATAGATTCTTCAGATCTGGTCATTTCTTCTGCCATGAGATAATATCTAAAGCAGAATAACACTTGTACATTACATATAGGTGAGTCTGACACCTGACTCAGTTTCAGTTCCTTTATAGTTTGCCTCTCAATACACATAACCTGCCCCAGACCCCAGTGTTTCCTGCTTATTGTCACTCAGCTCAGTGTTGGTGGCTTCAGCCAACATGCCACAGTATCCTCAATAACCTCAGTCAGAAGCTTTACACTGACTCCTAAAAACATCTGCCCCAAAGAAATTTGTAAGTGTAGTGATAACGAATATACTCAAGATGTTTCTAGAATAAAGTTTCATTTGGGGAAGGAATGGAAGTTAAAGTTTGAAGTTTTTATAGATTTCTAGATTATTAGAACTAGATATATTCTAGTTCTAGATTATTCTAACTCCCCTCCCCCATAGCCGGACATGGTGCCTGCATAGTTTCAGGCGCTTAACAACACTCAGCATCCCACCCAAGGGTCATGTTCTTCAGCCTTCAGTTTTGTTACCATAGTGACTTTCAGTTGCTATTGATTAGGAACTTTTTGTGAACAGCCTCGATATATGCAACCAACAAGCCACACACTTTTACTGGGTGCATTCTATCTGCCAGGCTCCATGCTAGTCATAGTGGATACAAAGAGAAGTCAAGTATAATTCTTACTTTCAAGTTTCCATCAGAGAGAGTAGCATGAAGGCAGAGACGTATGACAAGTCAGGTGGGTACCGTATGTCAAAGAGAATTCAGGAAAGGTTTTATAGCACAGGAAATATTTGAGCTGGTTCTGAAAAATGGGTAGGTGCTGAGCAGCCATTCACATGACCATTTGTATACTAAAAAATTGGCAGATGAGTATTTGATCAATTTCTTTTAAGAGCTACTGAAAATCTCGGGAGATGCCACCGAGGGTGGAGAAGGAAAGAGTCTAAATTTCGAATTTCCATCCCATGTCTTTTCAAAGCATCTCTACTTTTGAGGGTGAAAACTGTGTTCTCTGATCCCAGCTAAGACAGGAAGCTGCATCCTTCCATAGCTGGACTGGCATTCTTTGGGCTTCTAATGTAACGGCGTAACAATGACATGCAAACGCCAGGGGGCAATGCAGTTTCACCAAAAAATCCTAGGGATCGGTCCAGGTTTCCTTTCGACTAAGAAATTTACGGCATCCTGCTGCAAAGGTGAAATCCTTAATAAAAAGAATTCTTCTAAGAAAAAAAAGTTATAAATCCTCTCTTTAAAAGCTTTCCGAATTGCTATCAATATTGTCTTTCAGCATTTGTGCACAGCTGAACGTTTTGCAGTATTATTTGCAAAAGAATTACTTTTCTTCTTCTCAGCCTGATCTTTCCAGTCCTCTGGCTAAGAAACAGTTACTCTGACCAACCCCTTGCTAGCCTGAATCACGTTGTTGGGACTCTGTGTTTGGTCCTCTGCCCAACCGTGGGCTCTCCTCCCTCTGTGCCCATTCAGCACATCCAGCTGCCCCTTTGGCTGGCGCTGCGGCTCCCTTTAAGGTAATTCCAGTCCGGGCCTGTGTTTTGTTTCCAGCTCAGCAGCCGCCAGGTGTCTGCCCTCCCTTAACCCCCAAGGATGAGAGATCAAAGGTGTGCCTACATCTGCCTCCTGACCAGCTCTTTAATCTGTTACACGTTCAAAAGGGACAAGTGCAGTATTATGTATGCACTTAGGGAGAGAGGACAAATCAGAGAAATGGAAACAGGCAGTCCCAGAGCGTGTGACCTCGCCAAAGTGATGTGGAACATGTCTGTCTGCATTGTAGCCCTGCCATGTGGGGAGTGTCTTCTTTTAAAAAGACCAAGAATATTATGGGCAAATAGAGATCCTCCTTTCTCCCACAGGAGCCCTATTAAACCCATTTAACGACCATACACAAACCCACTCGGAGACTAGCATTAAGAGAAATACAGCAAGGTAAAGGAAAATACTTTTTAAATTATGACATGAAATTCTAAGGACATTTATAGCAACTTGGGCGTATTTCACTTACAGCAAAAAATGACAGACTGGAGGCTTCAAGAAATGGAACCAGAAAATTTTAAGAAAGACTATTTCCAACGGATTTATTTTCCACATCCACAGGACTAAATAAGTGGGGAAACGTATGTTTTAAAACAGCAGAACGCAGAGTCAGTATTAAGAAAACAATTCCGGGAGCGCTGGTTATGGAACGGTACGCAATCTTTCCGACACATGCGCACTCGCGCACGCACCCATTCCTTGGCCCACGGTTTCGGTTGAAGGGATAGGGTAGGAAAGAGCTCACAGTCTAGTAAGAATTATTTCTCAACTTACACTTAGAAATGATGGAGATAATTTGAACACCCACAGCTTTCTTTAGAGTCTCAGGAAAGCGCCTTGATTTCCACCAAAGATGTAAATGTTAGCAGGCCCTGATTGGTTTTTTTGCTCTCTGCACGCCTCTGCCCACACATGCCCAGAAGCAACCTTCGGCTTCCTCCTGTTCTCTGCACAGGGGTTCCAAAAGGAACAGCAGACACTTCAGCTGTACTGAGCTGCCTTCGCAGACAACAGCAAGGCAGTAGTGACCTCATACAGAGTCATACCGCCCTTCCCCAGCTACAATGGGTTTCAATCAAATTTGTTCACAGTAGGTGAGAGAGAAGAATAGTGGCACAGTTAACAGAAGGGAGTCCTTATCGGCTGCATCAAGTATTTCATTC
Organism: Prionailurus viverrinus; assembly: GCF_022837055.1. NCBI lineage: Eukaryota > Metazoa > Chordata > Mammalia > Carnivora > Felidae > Prionailurus > Prionailurus viverrinus. The sequence goes on from NC_062572.1 coordinate 41,621,149, forward strand.
ATCCGCTTAACAAATATTTACTCAACACCCATTATGTCCAGACACATTGCTGGACTCTGGGAAGTCAGGGATGATCAAATACACTTGCCTTGTGCTCACAGAGTTTACAATCTAGAGGTGGAGCCTGGCATTATTAATGGAATTATCTCAGAGATAATTGCTCTGAAAGAAAGACACACTGTTCTTGTGGGAGCATCTACTGTAACAATGGAGCTAATCTAGATGGTCGGGGAGAACTTCTCTGAGAAAATCCTCATAAGCCAAGAGCTGAAAAGATCAAGAAGGAGCAGGGGGGACACATGGTAATATTCAGAGCACTGCAAAGGTTGTGTGGCTGGAGAATAGAGACCTCAGGGACATGATACAAGATGAGGTCAGAGAAGTGAAACACAGGTACCTGGTTCAGTGGCTACGTAACATATTACCTCAATACATAGCATAGTAGCTTAAAAACAACCGCTTTATTGTACCCAAGATCTTATGAGCCAAGAATTTAGATAGGGTTCCACATTCAGCGGGGGGTTGGGCTGGTCTAGGGGGTCGAGGATGGCACTATTCACATGCCTGGCACCTTGATTTCAGTGGCTGGAAATGTGGGCTCAGGTGAGAATGTTGAACGAAACACCTATAGGGGGCACCTCCAGCATTGTGGCTTCAAGGCTTCTTACATGGCAGCTGAGGGCTCCCAGGGATAGTGTCCAATGATAGGAAGTCTTAAGACCTGGGCCCAGATACAAGCAGAGCATCCCTTCCACCATATTCTATTAGTTGGAGCAGTCGCAGAGCCCCGCAGATGAAAGAAAATGACAGAGATGTCACTTCTCAATTGGAACAGTTTCAAATCATTTGTGGCCATCTTCAGTTAGCCACACTTCATCCTCTGGACGACACTAGACTTCTGTGAGGGCAAAATATACTCCTTCTAAAGTTCTCTCGAAATCTCATCTCATTATGGCATGAAGTTCAAGTGTGAAGTCCAGGTTCTTACAGCCTAAATAAGGTTCAGGTGTTGCTGAGGATCTTTTGATCCAGTTCTCTAGTATCGTTTTTCTCAATATCAAGACTTGAGAACTAAAATAGAAGGGTATCTCCACACACAACCAGCATATACTGATGATGCAGAGAGGAGACAAATGGAATGCGCACTCTCGTTCAGGAGTGGAGGAAGGAGGGGGCATGGAGCAATCACTGGTCCATAGCAGTTCTGAAATCCACATCTTGCTGGTTCCCGGATGGGGGAGCCTGGTCCTGTTCCCTAGCGAGACTCTCTGTCCTGTTTCCTCCTTCCAGACTCTTGGCTTATCTACCTTCTGACTTATCTACCCTATTTCCATAAGGCCTTAGCCAACTCAGGCTGCAGTAACAAAATACCACAGACTGGGTGGCACAAACAACAGATGTTATTTCTGCAGGCTCAGAAGTCTGAGATCGGGTGCCAGTATTGTCAGATTCGGTGAGAACTTTCTTCCTATCCCGAAGATGGCATCCCAAAGGCCGCATCTCCCAATACCATCACACTGGGGATTAGTTAGGACTTCAACATAGGACACTGGGGCAGGGGGCAGGGGTAGGAGACAAGATTCAGTCTCTAGCACATAAGATGTCATTTGCAACTGATTGATTTTCTCAGCCTATTCCCTGCCTGTAGAAGTTTGGGGGCTTTAACGATTCTCACTTTGAACTACCTCTGCCCATTTTTGTCCAAGCTGATAATGCATCCATTAATACATTTCTCTTGAAATCTTTGTGGGCTTCCTATGAATCTTATTAGACTTATTAGACCTATTAGATAAAACACATCCACAATTTTTCTCAAGACAGACCCTTCTCTGGCCTGGGCGCGAGGTCAGGGTGCCATGGGACCACACTCAGGGTTTTTAGAAGCCCTTTTGTCTTGTTATGAGATTTTGAGACATACTTATATTGTTCTAAAGTCACTTAAAAAAGGATCTTACAGCTACATCCCTGCGATTATCCTCATCCTCAGTCAATTTCTTACTTTGGGAGACTTTTGCCTTTGAAAAGGCTAGCAGTGTGAAACCCTGTAATCTTTTCTTAAAAACCAACAAGTACGAGCTCTGTATTTACTCTAAATTTTGCTTGAAAACTGAACAGTCCTTTTTTTATTAACACACCTTTATCTGTACTTTATCATATGCAACTGTTTAAAAAATCTAACTGGCACTCTACACGTTCTTCCTAGAAATCTTATTAAAACTCTACACATTCATTAGGTATATTTTCTATTTTTCATATTACTACAGGTCATAATGCCACCAAACTTTCCGCCACTGCATCAGATGACTTGACTTTCCTTCTAGAGACCAGGGACAGCCTTTTCTCTCTCCTCCCAGCCTCCACCAACAGTTTCCCCAGGGCTTTCCAGCTCCTTCCCTCAGCTTATGTCATTGTGCACCTGTGGCCTCTCTCTCATTGCAGTCTCAGGACTTGTCACCTGGTGTCTCAGAGTTCTCAGAGGGAGTGACCAAGAGACAGGAAGAGGCTGCCAGGTTCATAAAGCCTGGACAAAGACATTGAGAGAGCATCATTTCTGCTTTGTTCTAAAGGTCAAAGCAATCATGGAGTTTTCCTGGATTCGAGAAGCAGATTCATCCTTCGGCGGGAGGTGAATAGAAGAATTTGTGGGCATTTTTATTCTGCCATGGATGGCACCATGAAGGGCCGTGCAAGTCCTGTTAAGGCTTGTGATCTTTATCTTAAGAAAAGCCAGGGCACCTGGGTGGCCCCGTCGGTCAAGCGTCTCATTGTGACTCAAGTCATGATCTCACAATTTGTGAGATTTAGCCCCGCATCGGGCTCTGCAGTAACAGGGCAGAGCCTGCTTGGGATTCTCTCTCTCTCCCTCTCTCTCTGCCCCTCCCCAATTTGTGCTTTCTCTCTCTCTCTCTCAAAATGAATAAATAAACTTTAAAAAAAAAAGAATGAAAAGCCATTTATGAATTTTAAAGGGCTAGGAATATGACGTCATTGGACTTGCCTTTTAAAAAGACTGCTCCTCCTGCAGTATGAGAATGCATTGGAAGGAGGACATTAAAAACTGAATGGTCCTTTCTTAGTTCTTCTTTCTCTATCCATATCATATCATACAGGTTCGTGTGAGCACTCCTGTATGACTGGGCCTAACGTGAGGACAGTACAGATAAGAGAACGGCGGATTCCTGAGATATTTAGATATAAAATCAATTAGCTGATATTTCTTGAAGTCCATTTATAGCATAACCCTGTCTCCAACTAGTTGATAAAATTACTTCTTGGGGATCTTTTTTAACAGTATAATCTTGAAACCTAAATATCACTGTAATTTTTGTATATTCACTCTACACATCAATGTTCACTACCCTCCATGAAGACCAGCCTCTGAGTAGAAATAGAGTGGTCAATATAACGAAATCTCAGGATTCTGCTCGACAATATCCACGATTAAAACAAAATGTTTAAATTACATTTGCAAAGATCGATAAAATTCTTTAAAAAAAAAAAAAAAAGAAAAACATTCGGGGCGCCTCAGTGGCTCAGTCAGTTAAGCGTCCAACTTCGGCCCAGGTCATGATCTCGGGGTTTGTGAGTTCAAGCCCCGTGTCGGGCTCTGTGCTGACAGCTCGGAGTCTGCAGCCTGCTTCTGATTCTGTGTCTCCCTCTCTCTCTGCCCCTCCCCAGTGCATGTTCGCACTCTGTCAAAAATAAATAAACTTAAAAAACAAAAAATATAAAAAAATAACCTTTCTTTTTTTTTCGTTTTTTATTTATTTTGGGGGGGCGGGGGGGACAGAGAGAGAATCCCAAGCCAGCTTGGCACTGGCAGCTCGGAGCGCGACGTGAAACTCGAATTCACAAACCATGAGATCATGACCTGAGCTGAAACCAAGAGTCAGATGCTTACCCCACCGAGCCACCCAGGTGCCCCTAAAATTCTCTTTTTAGGATGTCTGGAAACACCTGGGAATGATCACTTACTCATTAGGTAAACATTCATCGAGTATTTGCTCTATGCCAGGCACTATTCTAGTCAAGAGAGTTACCGGAACAAGCGAGACAAAGCAGGTCCCTGCTCTCTCATTCTGTTTACATCTTTATGAGGAAGACAGATACAAACAAGGAACCGAGTGATGAATCAGTGACATGATTCCAAGCAGTTACGGATTTATAACTACTATAAAAATAAATAAATAGAAGGGAGAGGTGGTCTACAGAGTTATTACTGGGTCTGCTCTAAATGCAGTAAGCAAGGAAGGGTTGTCTGAGGAAGTGACGTGTGAAGTAATATCTGAGTGACGAGAAAGCACTGGGTGTAGGAAGATCTAGCAGGTGAGGGGCAAGCACTTGAACCAGAGGGAGCATTAGGAGCACTAGCAGGGGCAGAAAGGAATTAGCAATGCAGGGCACAGGAAGAAGACAAACGTGGCTAAAGCGTCTCAAATCAGGGAGAAAGTCAGGTGAGATTAAGTAGAAGAAGTAACAAAATAAGCAGGAATATATGGCATAAGGCCTTGTCAGCTGGGGGTAAGAACTGTATTACTATTTCAACAACAATGAGATGTCACTGGAAGATTCTAGTGAGTCCTAGTCATTCATACTTGAGCATGGATTATCTTAACTTGACTCTCTTAAGAATTATTATAGATCGTCTGAAATTAATAATTTGGTGAGAGTGGTAGGAAAGAGGGTGGAATGGCTTTGGACTTGGAGAATGGCGGCAGGAAACACACCCGGTTGGTGATTTGCCCTGACATGCAGGAAGGCAATAGACCAGGTCTGCATAAGTCACCCACGAGATTAGAAATTTTGCAATACTAGTGATATCGAGTGGAGGGAAGAACAGTTAGCTTTCTTTTCCTTTTTGTCTCTTTTTTAAAATTTTATTTTCAAACATTTCTGCAGATGATGCAACATTAAAGGGGAGGGGGGTGGGGAGAAGTAAGATCCATTGTGTGTATATATGCATATATGTATGTGTTACAGCTTACCCTAAATTCCAGGCAATGTCAATGTCAGCCAGTCACCAGATAATGTCTATCGTGTGTCCTGGGAGTCAACAGTGCTACATGTAGCTTCTCAGCATCAACATCAATTGTTTTTTAAATATTCAAAATGTTTTTAATATAGTAGTTTAAAATAAAATATAGTTTCCCTTTATCCCACAATTCTTGTATAGTATTAATATTAGCTGTCTAATTAGACTTAGCTAATTCTGTATTTCACTGCAACATCGTTACTTTGCAACATCTTTACAAAGGCCTATCCTACTATAGGAAAAAGCCTGATTTGGAGGTTAAAAAAAAAAAAAAAAACATAAGAGAAGTGTATATGGAGTTGATGAATCACTAATGTTTTTATTAAAATAATGTTCATAATTAGAGCTTTAAAATCAGACTGTTATTAGTTTTTTAGCTTACCTTTTTCCCCTTATTCAATAAATGTACTACTGGGCTCTGGTCCAACAACAACCACAAATCCCATAAGAATCTGTTTAGATTTTCTTGCTTTACCTGCGTAAAGCTGATCAGAGCACCTTGATTAGAGCACACCGTTGTCTTTTTGTTTAAATGGCGGGTGCTGACACCATGGTTATACACAAAAATAAATATGGCTGAAAAACAATCAATATCATGACCTGGTTTCCTATATAAGAATTCGACGGTTTGAAAAAAGACAGGATCGTTGTTTAATAAGCCAGTGACTCATACCTCTTGGCATAAATGGCCTGGGCACGTCCATTTAGGTTATGTTCGTAGATGATTGTCAGCGACTGTTATTTCCAAGGTGATCTATGTATAGCATATTTTTACGTGTGACGGTTTTAAGAGGCTTTGAGTTACTGGAAAAATAATAGCAAATGCTAAGCTTACTTACGTTTGTCTCATTCAGTTAAATTATAACCCCTTTTGTGAATAGCTCGGAAAGCATTCTGAAGATCAGGATTTTTCTTCTCCGGGCCTGAGTGGAAAGAAACATCAGTCATGACAACGTTATGCTAGACCTGATTCATACCAGCTTGCAGGAGCGAATTATTATAATTTGGGGCATGATGCGAGCCCATGATTAAGCACGGCCATTATTATAAATTAAGTGATATAAGCTTATAATTAAATAAATGATATTAAAAACAAAGGTAATAAATACTTAAAACTCTTACCTTCCTCATCATTTGACTATGGTCTACTATGCACACTATACAACTACAGCGCTCACATGGTAAAAATACTACATAATAGTATTGCTACTTGCCCACTCCTTTTTACCTCCACATTTGCTGACATCAGGCTTGTAGCTTGAAATAGGCCAGGGTGGAAGTAATTACGTGGTGTTGAAGTTGAAAGAGTTTTAATGAAAATAACGTCTATGAAGGTGTGAAAAATAGTTCAAGAGTAGACCACACAGGAGGTGTAATGATAATACATTTATTAGGGAAAGAGGGGGTTGGGATGACATTCAATGCATGATTGCAATTGCAATGATTTGCAACTGTGCAAATCACAGTTGACTTGATGGCTATGAATACAAGAGTTTGACCAAAATCAACAAAAGCATTCCGCGAAAATCAAGTGGCTATAAGGAGTGTGCAGTAAAGAGCACTGTGGATTTTATTATTATTTGTAGGTTATGTGCCACACATCATGTCCATCGGTAAAAACCATAATGAACATACATACATTTATATGCATACTTTTCGCCCTGGAGAGTCCCTCGTTAAACATTGACCAGACGCTACTGGTTCTGCGGGAAAGATGAAATTGGATAGGTAACTTAAAAGCAGCTTTTTCAGAAAGTTGTAACGGAGAGCAAGTTTGTCTCTTTGTTAACCTAATCTGTTAAAATCAGTGCGTGTTCACACTCATCCCGATTTGGCTTACCGACTTTGAAAGGGTTTTGTTTCCATTTTTAATTTGAAACTCCTCTGGTTGGAAAGAGAACCAGAATGCCAATCACATGAAACTGTAAATAGACATTTTTGCTCAGCCTCAAGTATCATGGCCATCACATAGGGTTTGGGGAATATTATTTATTTATAACTATAACCCACTAAAAAACAACGATCGTTTGATCAAATCATTGCACCCAGTCTAGTTGATCTCAGTTGAGTATTTTCATCCTTAAACGCATCAAAAAGGCACATGAGTGTCCAGTCAGGAGTAAGGTCTCCTTGGTTCATGAGCAATCTGACACACTCAGAGGGCCGGTTCACTGACCTGCAGGGAGCTGGAACACTGACCACATCTGAACAGTAAATGGCCTTTGGCCCAACCACCTCAGAGAAGGAAGTTGCCAGATCACACCATGGCTTTTAATCACCTTCTGTATATCTCAACAGATACCCTGTCCCAACATGTATCAAATGATCTCTATACATAGCACTAAATAGAAAGTACTAGACACCGGTGTCCTGCTGGGTGAAGTTTTATCGATTCATTATCCAGCATGACTTCCATACAGAAATAGTCATTCACACAGACTTGGCCTTTGTTTTGGCCAAAAACACGTCAGATCCCTTCTTTAGTGAAAAACTCCCCCAAACGGTTTTAGCGGAGGAAGTGAAGACGCCATCAGGTCTAATCGAGGACTGAAAACGACCTTGTTTTCCAAGTTGTTACTTGTTCAGTTAAACTCTCAACATGCCGGCAAAAACTCTAGGTCTGAAGCATGTGTGTGTGTTGAGAAGACTAGGAGATTTGGGTCCATTATATAACTGCCACTTTTTGTTTTTATTCAAGGTGTCATAAAACTGAGTTCTGCAGTTGAAGGTACGTTTTTACAACCACAAAATCGATACTGTTTTGCTTCAAGGTTGCCTAGCGTGGCTTTGTAGCTAGAAAGCGTCTGTGGCAGTGGTGTTTGGTGCCATGTTCTAATTGCCAGCTATCACCATTCCGTCTGTGTTCTCCTCGTTCTGGTCATTTGATGCCATGAGTCTCCCAGGCCTCCACAAGGGGCATTAACTCTGGCCCCGGAGGGCGGTCTTCTGGAGATCGAACATGTCTGCTTCTACTTCTGATGTGATTGCCTCCGATCCAGGGCTCCCTACAGATCCCCTTGCCCTCCAGCAGCCTTAGTTGAGGCTGAACGTGGAGACTTGCCAGGAAGCTTGCCCACCATTCTCTCCGCAGGGCCTTCTCTAGAGTGTTTTGGTCCTTTATCCACGTTTACCATGGTCCCAGCATGTTTGCCCAAGAAGGATGGAGGCATGGAGTCGTGAAAGCTCCCTGACGAGAACACTACGTGGTTAAGGCATTTACTGCTCTCAGACGCAGGGTCCTCCTGGGCGGTGTGGTCCACCAGCCCGGAAGCACTGCCAGGACCCACTTACTTCGGTGTCATTCGTGCCATCCATATCCGGCGAGTGGCAGTCCCCTTCACACGTGCATCTAGGAAGCTAAGAAGAAAAGGAGAAGGGATTTGAGGAAAGACACGGATTGGTGTGGGAGAGGACAGCAGTGTTTTGCTAACCTCCAAGAATGCTAAAAATACCCCATCTGCTGAAATGATTAGGTATTTCTATAAAATTGATCTCCTTACCCTCATAGAAGCGTGCTGTCCGAAAGTGGCGAATGTGTAATTTGCTCTTCTTGTGAGTTTCTGTGTTTGTTTTGGGTGTGTGTGTGTGTGTGTGTGTGTGTTCTCATTTATCGGGAGTCTGTCAGCCATGCTTCGAAAGCTCCTTCATCCCCACTTAATCAGGGGAGGCTTCTCGGAAGAGGTGGTGGGCTTTCAGGTGAGTCTTCACATTTAAAGGGAAATGTGGCTTGCTGATCGGGCAATGCATGGAGGTGGGAAGTGGAAGAACGCAAGGGGGAAGGATCGGTGAGACCATCGGCGTGATTCCAGCAAAGGGATTAGATGGGCTGGCGTTTGAAGACTGGGAGATGAGGGAGGGGCTCCAGAATGAACCCACAGGACTGGCAAACCCAAAGTGGGGAACTCTGTGCCTCATGAAGATGCAGTACCATCACATTTTACAGCACAGAGTTGAAAAGGCAATATTTCTGATATTCATGGTGGAAAGCAGGCCACCGCTCTTCCAAAGCAAACCAAAGCCCAGGGGAAAGCAGTCACTGGTGCTTCCAGGTGGAGAAGGAGGAGCAAGACGATGTCACCTTCAGGGCCAGGGAGGGCACAGTTCACATTTCCGGCCTCTACGAGGCCAAGCAGGAGTCAAGTTTCTCCGGTGCACTAACACGGAGTTTTATTGAGAGACGGTCCAAACCTCTCCCTGCCTAACAAAACACAGGAGACGCGGCAACAAAATCAAGCAGGACCCTGGGAACGGCCTTGCCGCGGAAACTCTCTGCGGCTAGTGAGCACCGAGTTTCAGTGAATTATCTGTAGAATTCCAGATAACAGCTGGCCCACCCTGGGCCGTTTTGATGTTTTATCAAGGAATGGCTTTGAAGTCAGAGCTTTGCGTGGCCTGCTTGACTTCAGCACAGTGGGCCACCTGCCACAAAAGGATGGAAAAACAAAATACATGCTTTAAGAAGCAAGGAAATGACAAGAACGTGAGATAACTTAAAACCTCTTGTTCTGCCGGAACTGTTGTTGTGTTCATCATTTTGTTAGTAACTATTGTCACTACTGGGTAGCATGGCCTCTCTGAACGCCCCAAACAGGTTGATGGTCTCCAGGGCATGACGAGAGAGAGGAAAACTAAGGGCGAGAAGCAGCATGACTGCTTGGGACTTTTTCAGCATCCTTACCAGCCTCCTCTGAGCCCATGGGGCTCCTGGGAAGTACGCTGGGGCAGCTGTGGGTATCAGAGGTCAAGCCCACCGTGACCCGCTGCTTGAGCAACTATCTCTGGGGCAGCTTCTTGGCTGAGGGCTGTGGAAGCTTGAAGGCTTTGGGAGCATGCTCTGTTGTAACCGTGTTAGAACATGTGTGCACAGGGGGCTGTCTGGAGGCCAGTGTGTGTGTGTGTGTGTGTGTGTGTGTGCGCGCGCGTGTGTGTGCGTGTGCGTGCGCTCAATGCATGCATTCTTGCTGCATCTGGAATGTGAGATTTTTGACCAGCATGCTCAGTGGAATGTGTGTGAGACACTCTCTCCGGATTCGAAATCAAACCTCAGATGGTAGTCCTTACGAATGCTTAGCTGATTACTGTACTCGCTCTTTTCCATCTGTGGTATGAACTCAAGGTCGCTTCATATAGTGAATCATGTCAAGGAATATGTAAATCAGCGGAGGGGATCCGCTGCCAGAAATGAAACCTACCTTTTCTTTCAAAATGACTCTGCTTTGGATTATCGTAGAACTCTAACAATAGCATTAATATTTTAGGTAGGTTGTCTTTTCTTTTCTCTTCTTTTCAAGGAAAAACAATTCTCAAAGTGGTCAGAGAAAATCGACAAAGATTCCCCGTGCTACTTCCCACCACGTATTTTTGTCACGCAGTTTTCTTCTTTCCCTTTCTCTGGAGCAGAGGTGCCCCCTTCAGCATTTTGCAGCCTCACCTATTTGAACAGGAAAAAACTTTGAAATAGTTGCAAAGTTTTATCGATAACACTGATGAACTCCAGACTCTCATTTTAGACTGATAATCCCAAACTGGGAGAAAATCCGGGTAAGAGAGAAACATCCAGAAGCAAAGTGGGAGAAAGGGGAGATGGGCGGTGGTTGGGTGCCTGGTAAAGGGGGAAAAACTCTTTTGTCCCATGGGAGCAAAACCGTTCTTACCAAGAATTCCATGATAGAATCTTCTAAATATTCCTCCTAAAAGGGATGCTCCCTCTGCAAATTGAGGCAGGGCGAAGGGAGGGAGCAGGGCACATGTTTCCATAAGTGGGGCCAGCACACCAGTCTCATCAAGGAGAAAGGAGAACGCGAGTCACAAAAAGCTGAGTCATGCCTGAGTTAGACCTGCCCTAACTTCTACAAGCAGCAATTTCTTGCAGGGAGGTGGGGTCCAGCCCCAGCCTGAAGCTCCTCATCCAACAGGGGCGGTGTGTTCAGACACGAGGGAGCATTCAGGCGGGAGGCATCCAGCCTGGAGGGACTGGATGAGACTGCAGAGGCTGATGACAGGCCTTTGTGACTGATAACCAGGCTGTGTTGCGTGATGAGAACTTGCCTCAAAAGCGATTTGTTTATACCGTATAGGTAGGTGAGAATCCAAAATACCAAAATGCCACCAACTGCTTTTGAAAGCCCATACGAGGGAATGAAGTTTGGCTTTTTTGGAAAATTCCCATGTCTTTAAAAATGGGACCAGATGAGCCTCTGTGCAAAAATCTACCAGACGAGATGATTATCGAGGCCCTCGCCTGCAGTCGCGTCCTGTGTGGGCATGCTGTGGGGCCTCAGTTAGCTTTAGAGGTGAAACTTGTGTTCACAGTAAAACCTCACAGTCTCCACGAACAGCTTCCATTTCATAAACAAAAGTCCCCCTGGGCATGCGGAGCTTTTGTTTTCCTTTTTTCCTCTTGTCACTTCATTTTATTTAGATATGTTTTAAGGATCTTACTTCTCCATGGTAATGGCCCATGAGCCACAATCCCCTTCAGAGCAGGGGCTTAGGACTTTTGTCCTGTTCAAGGTGGTGCTCTCGACAGCCTCGTAGCCTCTGACCCAGAAAATGGTATGACTCCTCAGGCATAGGGAAAAAATAAGCAAAAGCTTTATTCAATCTTTTGTTCCCAGTTTTCACATTCATAATACCCGCAGCTTAATGTCTATATCATAAATCTATAAAAACAAGAGTTGTTCTTCTGATACGAAGCTATGATCCGACTTTACTTACATAAAGTCCTGAAATACTCGATTACTGTGCTTAAGAAAGACTATTTTCCATAATATGATATGCAGTGTGTCTGTCGTAGTCTGTTGGGCTGCTGCAACCATTTATGGTAGATTGGGCGGCTTACACAACAGAGATCTGTTCCTCACCATCGAGGAGGCTGCAAGTCCAAGATCAAGTCACCGGCAGTTTCAGTGTGGGGCGCAGCCCCTCTTCTGGATTGCGGACTGCTGGCTTCTCACTGTGTCCTCACAAGGTAGAGGGTGCAAGGGAGCTCTCCCGCATTCATGAAGCTTCTGCCTTCATGTCTCATTCACTTCCCCAAAGCCCCACCTCCTTTTTTTTTCCTTTAAAAAAATTTTTTTTAATGTTTTGCGAGAGAGAGCAAGCCAGTGCATGAGTGGGGCGGGGGGTGGGGGTGGACAGAGAGAGGGGAGACACAGAAAATCGAAACAGGCTCCGAGCTGCCAGCACAGAGCCCAACGCAGGGCCCAAACCCACAGATGGCGAGATCATGACCTGAGCCGAAGTCGAACACTTAACCGACCTGAGCCACCCAGGTGCCCCCCAAAAGCCCCACCTCCTAATACCATTGCCTTGGGGGTTAAGATTTCAGCATGTGAATGGGGGTAGGGGAGATGCAAATATTCAGTCCATAGCAACCCCAAGTGAATTTAACACTTAAAGAAATATTGCAGTGACTCAGTTGGTTAAGTGTCTGACTTCAGCTCAGGTCATGATCTTACAGTTCTTCCTGAGTCGGAGCCCAGCATCCTCTGTCCCCCTCTCTCTCTGCACCTCCCTCTCAAAGTAAATTTTTTAAAAATTAAAGAAAAAAGAGAGAGAGAGTTATTTCTGCAAAGAAACCCAGTCTTCCCTCTTACAAGGATAACCTGGAAACTGGATCACCCTACTGAGCAAATAAATGTTCTCTTCTCAAATGTATTCTGCAGAGACTTACCAAACTTTGGGCAAATTTTTACTATTCCGTAGCAATGTCTCCGGGCGGGATGAGCATTAAGTTGAGAATTTACCAAATAGCCTCCAAAAACTAGGCTCCTCCTGAAATGGCAAAGCTGACCCAGTGTGACCCAGAAACTGGAAGATGAGTCAAGGTGTGCCTAATTTCCAGTCCTTCTCGGAGTTACCCTTACTTCAGGTAGAGTTAAAGTCGAATAACCACTGGCAGAGTTTCAGAGCTCTCTCACATTTATCTTTTTTTTTTTTAAGTGTTTCTTTTTCCTCTTCTTCCCTTCCCCCTCCTTCCTCCTCTACTCCAGCTGCATTTCTATTTCTGCTCTGTAATAGAAAGTGAATGGGGGACAGGAGAGCCTTCAGGCAATAGAAAGCTAACCACTCACTGGACGGGTTTGCCTTGTTGCCCCATAAAATGGAGATCTCTATTTCTCAGGGCAAGGATAAAGACTAAACAATATGATATATGTAAAGGACTTAACACCACGTATGGAATACAGTAGGTACTCAATAAGCTTTTGTTCTCTTCCTTACTCTTCCTCTTTCTCTACAGCCTTCCTCAGGCTTCCTGCAGTGCCCGTCCCCCACCCCTTCTCCCCAGTGTCGCTAGCAAACAAGTAATTACTTCCACTAGGATTATACTGTAACATGCTGTTGAAAGTTTGATTTGGGGCAAAGCCATAGACAGACAATCAGCATAAACCCTTGCTTTCCCTGAGAGAACTCAGAGAGAAGCTCCTCACATAGGAATAGGGTTCCCGGATGACCTCACCAGCAGCTGTGACATCTCTGTGGAGGCGGGAGCAGATGCCTGAGTGAACAGTGCCAGGAGCCAATCCCAACTGGGGATGTCTGTTCAGATGGAACTATCCCCTTACCAGTTCTTCTAGTCTTGGGGGCTGGGAAGACAGGGAAGGTTTTCAGGCTGGTTCGACAAAGTGTTAAAGACTGAGTTCGTCAATATTAATAATATTTTCTTACAAAGTAGTTTATAAATTCACAGTGTTCCCGAGTGTGCTGTTCGTCAACACTGATCAAGAACATAGTTTTCAAATAAGGAGACCTAAAGGGATTACAGCCACAGCTATCCAGAGAGCAACCTTCTATAAATCTTTGACTTTCTGTAGCCAAAAACTAATAAAGTCTCTGCTGAACAAGCAGCCTTGAAAACCTACAACAAATTAACATCACCCAGAAGACGGCTTGTATCCAAAGCACCATGCCCTACCCTTCACCACCCTCCCCAGGGTAGGAAACAGAAATTTATCCAATCAAAGACAAGCTATAAAGGAAAATCTACCGATTTTAGACACCGATTTCCTCTCTTTCTCTTCTTTTTGTTTTTGAAGAGTGTAAGTTTCAAGGTCTATGTGTTTGTTTTTATTCTTTTTAGCAATCTACTGAAAGCTTTCAGTGTAAAGAAAGCGCCTCCTTTAAAAGAATAACTAACCCTATTAAGCTTTGTAAGAAGGCAGCTTTTAAGGATGGTGGTCTAATTAGCAGTCTTTAAAGCCAATTCAGTAGTGACCTCAGAGCCAAGTCTACTAGTTCAATCCCAAATTTAGAAAACAGCTTTTACATTTGAAACCTGAAATTGCAGTATGAACTTACTGTTAATTTGGGAACATACCATAATTTAGACAACTGCTAAAATCAGTTGATGCTTTGGATTAGAGCTTGACCTCGGAAATCACACCCTCTTGATTTATCCACCACACCCATTAAAATTAACGTAAACTCAACTTGACATTGATCCCATGTACATTTGGTATTTATCTAAGATGTTTACATATCTTAAACGCAGCCACAGCTGCATATACAACAGTTCCGTTGAAGTCACAAAGGCTTTAAGTTGAAAGAACATACATATGACTTTTGTTTAGTTTCACTGACAAAAAAAGCCAAAGCCTTTTTACAATAATATGTCAACGAAATGCAAAAGCAAGTGCCAGTCCCAACACTTTAGAGATCTGAAATGTTCTGGAGAGATGTACGGATATTCAGGTATTTCCCAGTTTTGTTTTGTTCTTAGAAATTCAAATTCTTGGGGCACATGAGTGGCTCAGTTGGTTAAGCTTCTGCCTTCCGCTCAGGTCATGATCTCACAGTTCATGAGTTTGAGCCCTGCCCTGGGCTCTGTGCTGGCATCTCAGAGCCCAGAGCCTGCTTCGGATTCTGTGTCTCCCTCTCTCTCTGTCCCTCCCTCACTTGTGTTCTCTCTCTCTCTCTCTCTCTCTCTCTCTAAAATAAACATTAAAAAAAAAAGATTCAAATTCTTTTCGAGTTTATTTATTAATTTTGAGAGAGATAGAAGGCATGAGCAGGGAAGGGGTAGAGAGAGAAGAGAGACAGGCAGAGGGAGGGAGTGAGGGAGGGAGGGAGGGAGGGAGAGAGAGAGCCAGGCAGTCTCCATGCTGTCGGCACAGAGCCCAACGCGGGGCGTGATGCAGGGCTTGACTCAGGGCTTGATCTCAGGAACCATGAGATCCTGACCTGAGCCGAAATCCAGAGTCAGATGCTTAACTGCCTGAGCCGCCCAGGCACCCCAGGTATTTCCTAGTTTTAAGGAACATGTATGCATAGATGAAAACAGAAAGCTACTGGATACAGCTCGGTGGAGCATAGTGTTTGATGAATATATGCCTGTCAGGAAATAGTTTTAATTTCCTTTCAAGCCTCTGTATCCCGTTGTTGATTTTATAGATCGCCTCCTCAAATATAAACTCCTAACAATGAGTTTGGAACATGCTCTGTTGGAAGAAAGTACAGAATAGTAACAAAGACATTCCTAGTTGCAAACTCCGCAGCCGTGACTTGTTGGCTGTGTTGTAATCAGAAGCAGGTCACTGTCTCTGAACCACACTTGGCCTCATCTGTAAAATGGGGTGAAAGCTACTTGGCGCTCCAAATGATTAGAGGCTTAAATAAAATGAGATAATGGTGAGTGTTTGACCTATAGGCACTCAATATATTTTAGGTGTTTATTTATGATGTTTTGTTGTTCTTACTTTTATTACATTGGCTCAAAGCTCCTAGAAGCTGAGGGGCCCCTGGCTGGGTGCGTCCGTGGAGCACCATGCAAGTCTCCATCTCCGGGCTGTGAGTTGGGTATAAAGATAACTTGAGGGGCTCCTGGGTGGTGCAGTCGGTTAAGCGTCCGACTTCAGCCAGGTCACGATCTCGCGGTCCGTGAGTTCGAGCCCCGCGTCAGGCTCTGGGCTGATGGCTCAGAGTCTGGAGCCTGTTTCCGATTCTGTGTCTCCCTCTCTCTCTGCCCCTCCCCCGTTCATGCTCTGTCTCTCTCTGTCCCAAAAATAAATAAATGTTGAAAAAAAAAAAAAAGATAACTTGAAAATAAAAAAATCTTTCAGGGCACCTGAGTGGCTCAATCCATCAGGCATCGGTCTCTTGACTTCAGCTCAGGTCATGATCTTGCGGTTCGTGGGACTGAGCCCCACGTCAGTCTCTGCACTGACAACACAGAGCCTGCTTGGGGTTCTCTCCCTCCCCCTCTCTCCCTCTCTGTCTCTCTCTGCCCCTCCCCCACTCACACTCTCACTCTCTCTAAATAAACTTACAAAAGAAAAGGAAAAAAATCTTTAAAATTAAGAAAATAAACTAACTTCTAGAAGCTGAATTGCCAGGTCAAAGAGCAAAATGCATATGTATTTGTGCTAGATATTGCCATAGGCCCCTCCACGGGGACAGTGCCTTCTCCACTTGACCAGCAATATATAAAAATATATAAAATGCCTGTCTCCTGGGTGTGCTTTTTACATCCTGGACAAATAACTTGACTATTGATAAGACAGGAAGGCAAGTCATAATACAAAGAGCTAACATTTGTTGAGCACTTTATAATCTGTTCATAATCCTAACAAGCAAAGAGAACACATACATGACCTCATTAAAACTTCACAGTAACTCAGTAGCTCCTTTTATGATCATCTGGGTTTTTTTTTTCCAAAAAATTTTTTTAATGTTTTTTTATTTTTGAGAGAGAGAGAGAGAGAGAGTGCAAGCAGGGGAGGGGCGGAAAGAAAGGGAGACCCAGAATCAGGAGCAGAATCCAGGCTCTGAGCTGTCAGCACAGAACCCAGTGCCAGGCTCGAACCCATGAACAGCGAGATCATGACCTGAATGAAATCGGACGCTTAAACCAACTGAGCCGCCCAGGCACCTCTCGTCTGGTTTTATAAAGGAAGAAACCGAGGCGTGGAGAAATTACTAACTCAGAGTCATAGAACTTCAAACCCAGGACTGAGAAATAATCGAACCCTTGAAGTCGTCTGCCACATCACCCTCCTTTTCTGTATGTCTGCATCTCCAGATAGGCTAACAGTGGTTTTATTTCAGTTTGTTATAAGCTGTGCAAGGGATATGGCACACAGTGAAATCTCCTGCTTCCAGGCACAATCTCACCAGATTCAATGAGGGAGCAGCCGGTGACTTTTTGTAAAGAATTACAGTGGAGCACAAATAAGTGAACATAACCCGGAGTGTGTGTCTACCAGTGACAGGCACTGGTTTGGCTGGTCCTGTTTAAGAAGGGGATCTAGATGTTCATGGAGACTGTTCCCTGAAGACACTGAACAGAAGGAGCACCATGCCTTGAAGGCGAGGTTTTGAGTTTCATATTGGTACTTACCCTCTTGCCTTAGGAGGCAAATCACTTCCTTTGTGCTCAGGTGTCCTCATGCTGCACCCATAATCAGGCAATTTAGAAATTTCACAGGCCCAGGGTTCAGCCACCTTGTATATGTCAAACATTTTACAATGATCCTCCTTCCCATTAATGAGTTTGCTGTAAACATCTTGAAAGAATTTTTATATGTAATTAAAATTACAGGGCCCCTGAGTGGCTCAGTTGGTTAAGCATTGGACTCTTGATTTCAGGTCATGATCTCACGGTTCATGAGATCGAGCCCCATGTCGGGCTCTATGTTGACAGCATGGAGCCTGCTTTGGCTTCTGTCTCCCTCTCTCTCTGCCACTCACCTTCTCGTGCTCTCTCTCTCCAAAATAAACATTAAAGAAATTTTTTAGATAAATAAAATAAAATAAAATAAAATAAAATAAAATAACATATGTAAAACTCATTTCATTTATGATTAGCTATCATTCCTTGGTAATCATACATACTTCAGAATTCTTCACAAAATGAAAAATACCCAATCTACAAAGTGTTTTCAAATGTAATGGAATTTTGTTAACAGTATGTTGAACAATTAGTGATGTTAACATAATGGTAGTTTAGAACGGCGTTTCATTAATTTTTTGTTAATTTTGATTTTGCAGTTTTTATTCATGGTTTAGTGCCAGTAAGTCTTTTTCCAAGACTCAAATATTTTCTATCCTCTTGATGAAAGTCTCGTAAACCAAGGCCTGGCATCCGTGGTGCATAGCACACAATAATAATACCTATTCTATGTCCTTAGGGGATTGCTATGGGGTTAAGTGCTATAAGGGGCTGAAAGCACTTCTCATCTCTAGAGTGAAATGTAAATATTTGCTATCATGAATTTGTTGCTATGTGTAGAAAAACCAACTTACTATTGATATTGTAGAGGACCAGTATATAAAGTATACCGTTGAACAATGTGGGGTTTGGGGGCACCAACCTCCCACATAGTCAAAAAGCTGCATATAACTTTTGACTCCCGCCAAACTTAACTACTCATAGCTACTCTTGCCTGGAAGTGTTACCAATAACATAAGCAGATAATTAACACAAATTTTGTATGTTATATATATTATATACTATATTCTTACAATAAAGTAAGCGAGAGAAAAGAAAATGTTATTTAAAAAATCATAAAGAAGAGAAAATACATTTCCAGTACTGCACTGTATTTATCCAAAATAAATCCACATGTATGTGGGCCTGCACACAGGCCCTTGTCGTTCAAGGGTCACCTGTATATAATATACCGGTGTCTGTGTGTGTGTGTGTGTGTTTGTGTGTGTGTGTGTGTGTGTGTGTGTGTGTGTGTGTGTGTATATATATCCCGGTGTGTGTGTATGTACATGTGTGTGTGTGTGTGTGTGTGTGTGTGTGTATATATATATATATACACACATATACATATATACATATATATATAGAGAGAGAGAGAGAGTATACCGGTGTGTGTGGTGTGTGTGTATGTATATATGTGTGTATATACACACACAATATACTGGTGTGTGTATGTACATGTGTGTATATATATACATATGATATATATATATCATATATATATACTGTACACTATCTTATTTTTGTAAAACTGCCCTTAGAATCTTTAGTAATATGCATTAATAACTATTTACTAATATATGATATATAATATCTCATTTATAATTAATATCTATGTATAATAATATCTATATATATATGTGCACAGAGTAGTATTTTATTTGAGAGCGAGAGAGAGAAAGAGCTCGTGCAGGTTGGGGAGGGGCAGAGAGAGAGAATCCCAAGTAGTTTCTGCACCATCAGTGCAGAGCCAGGTGCGGGGTTGGAACCCATGAATCATGAGATCATGACCTGAGCTGGACGCTTAACCGACTGAGCCACCCAGGCGCCCCTGCATGGGGTAGTATATAGAAATGCGTTGTCTTACTTTTATAGAACACCTGTGTAATTGTGTTGGCTGTGCTTCATGAAGGGTATGCTTTCAGTGTAGGGTAGTTGTTGAGAGTTCAGTTCTGGAGTCTGACTGCCGGGGTTTCAACTCTGGCTCTCCTATTTACTAGCTGTGTGACTGTGGGCAAGTTAACTAACTTCTCTGGGCTTCTCTTTCCTCACAGTTGAAATGACAATAGTTAATGTATGGCACATTGCATGCACTCAATAAATGATGATCATACTAGTAACAGTAACAGTAGACCTACTAGGAAAAAGGAGGCTGAGGGTGATTCCGGACATAAGGGTTTACTGCAAAACAAAGGAAGCTGTGAGGGTGTTCCACTTCCAGGGGTGGTCATGACTTGGCTCTCAGCTGGGAAAGGTCTTTTTATGTGCACATCAGTGTTGGAAGGACGCAGGCATGGGCGCCGCTCAGCTTCCCTCACCGGTGTGTCCTCAGTGGAGAACGTCGGGTGGGGAACATGACTGGGTCTGACTACCCAGCCTCCCCATGTGCTAGGTTCTCCTCAGTTTGGGAGCTTTGTCAATTTCCACTACTTGTTCAGCCAAGGGTTCATTTCAGACCCCAGCTAAGGGGCGCTGCTGTTTCTTGCCATGGCAGGTTCTAACTTTTCTGGTTACTTTGAAGGGCTTTTGAAGATCGTATCCTAGGATTGCACATTAGAAAGAAATCTGGTTTTGATCACGGGAGTGGGCCATTTTGCACTGGTTGGCCCAGAAATCAAGGATTTGGGCGGGAGGCTTGGAGGAAGAACCCCTTGGCTTTAAGAACAGGGCAGCATGGCTCTCAGCCCAGAGCAGGCCTTACACAGGACTTTTATGACAAGTTAGTCCATTTCTTTCTCTGTGCCTATTTTTGCCAACAAATATTTATTAAGCATCTATCATACACATGACACTACTATCCTAAGAGCTATAAGGGATACAAAAAAGAAGAACCATCATATATTCGATCTCATTAGGCTAATGCATTTAAAAGGCAACTCTTGGGGCACCTGGGTGGTTCAGTTGGTTAAACATCTAACTCTTCTTTCAGCTCAGATCATGATCTCACAGCTCATGGGGTTGAGCCCCGTGTAAGGCTCTATGCTGACAGTGTGGAACTTGCTTGGGATTCTCTCTCTCCCTCTCTCTCTGTCCCTCCCCTTCTTATGCTCTCTCTCTTCCTCAAAGTGAATAAACTTTAAAAATAATAAAATAAAAGGCAACTCTTAGGGTGCCTGGGTGGCTCAGTCAGTTAAGCATCTAGCTCTTGATCTCAGCTCAGGTCTTGATCTCAGGGCCGGGTGCTCAAGCCCCGCGTTAGGCTCCACGCTGAGTAGGAAGCTTACGTAAAAAATAAAATAAATAAAATAAAAGGCAATTCTATGTATAGTGCCAGTGCAATTATGTCAAATGATATATTTCTTATCTTCACCAAACTGATGCTTCATCATCACATTCATCAAGCACATTCAAGCACATTCCTGCTTTTTGTATGGGCCCCTCTGCACACAGAGCACCCAGGCCATGGGCCACAGCTTTGGAAACTTCTCTATTTGAAACCAATGGCAGTAGAAAGCTATACTAGGGAACCAAAATTCAGCGCAGCATCAGTGTTTAAGTTCTTGTGGGGTTATTACTGAATCTGGAGATAAAATAGATCAAATGAACGACACATTATACAACCACTGCTGCCTAGCTAATAACCACTTTGATACCCTACGCTGATGTGGCAATTTCAGCATCTTGGCAAACTTTATGCTCCAAGGAGACTCATTTAGAGCTGTTCTCTTGATCATACAGGAATCAAACAATGACAGAATCAAGTACTGATGGAATAGAATGTCTTCCTGATGTTAAAAACAGCAAATACACAATGCCTGAAGGGCTGGATATTATTCTTTCAGTTCTCCCACTCCTAACCATGTAACATTAATAGAAGAGCCACTATGATCTTTATAAAGTACAAAATTAGTTCATTAGCAAGATGATATTCAGAGCAGTGAAATGCACATCAACGTGACTGAGAGAAGAAAGCGGAAGCATCAGATCACGAGACGAAAGAAAAAAACAAAAGCAGTCTAGCAGAAAAACAAACAAAATGGATAGTGAGACACCAGTCGGTTTGTGAATTGAAAACATCTCAAGTGCCAGCACAACAGAAGGGTCGCGTGGGTCCATCTTTTTAACAATTGCGGTTGATCTTTACCACAATTCTCCTATAGTAATATATTTTTTAAAGTACTAGAAAAACATTTTTAAAAGAGTAATCAAAATCATAGATATGAGAAAGTGGTTCCAGAAGAAGTGTGGCTACCTCTACCCAATAAACGACCCAACACACTGCCTTCTATAAGGCAGACAAGAAGAAAGACTCTGGATGGAGAATTGTCTAGAATCTGCAGCTTGTCTATTTTCTATTACTGGAGTAGGGGGCTTAGAATTAGGAAGAAGTAAAATTCCTTAATTAGCCTTTGCCTCTTTCTTGCTTCATGCCTACCCCTATAAATATCCATAAACATACACATACAAAATTATAAAACAATAATAATAAAGACAGGGTATCCCAGTTGCCCATTAGGTAATCAGGCTCATCTGGGGTCCATTTTGTGGTAGTTCAGTTTTGTTCTTAGGGGAAGATTAGTCACTTTAGAAAGACGTATGAACTTGGGGCGCCTGGGTAGCTCAGTAGGATAAGCATCCAACTTCAACTCAGGTCATGATCTCATGGTTCATGGGTTCGAGCCCTGTGTCAGGCTCTGTGCTGACAGCTCAGAGCCTGGAGTCTGCTTCAGATTCTGTGTCTCCCTCTCTCTCTGCCCCTACCCCACTTACACTCTGTGTCTCTCTCTCTCTCTCTCTCTGAAAAATGAATAAACATTAAAACAAATTTTCAGAAAGACATATGAACTGGATTCGGATATGCAACATATAAGTGAAAAAAAAAAAACTGTATTGAGCCAGGCACTATGGAGATTCAAGATTCAGAGATGGTCAAGATATGAAGTCTGTGCTCCTGGGGAGACAGGAATCTATAATTACAGTGTAGTGATGAAAGATATGAGAAGCACCTTCTAAAGGTTAAGAGAGGACAGGGACAGAGTAGATTAATTCAGGAAGGCTTTATAGGAGGGATGATAACAGATATGAAATTTAAAACATGAGTATGAGTTTGCCAGATAAAGAAAGGGCAAAACTTACAGGCACAGGGAACAGTATGTGTCAAGCTGCAAGCAGGAAAATAAATAAGAGAAAGGAGCAAAAGTTGTAAAGGGAGAGAACAGGAAGAAGCAAAAGAGAATGGATTAAGTTATAAAAATCCCAACACAGAGTCTGGACATCATCCTTAGGAAGTGAGGAGCCATTAAAGATCTTTAAGCTAGTGAACCCAGGGGCGCCTGGGTGGCTCAGTCCGTTGGGCGTCCGACTTCCGCTCAGGTCATGATCTCGCGGTCCGTGAGTACGAGCCCCGCGTCGGGCTCTGGGCTGATGGCTCAGAGCCTGGAGCCTGTTTCCGATTCTGTGTCTCCCTCTCTCTCTGCCCCTCCCCCGTTCATGCTCTGTCTCTCTGTCCCCAAAATAAATAAACGTTGAAAAAAAAAAAAGAATATTACACAGAGAGAAAGGAGCTCCTCAATAAAATCATAATGAAATAAATACATTACAAGGTAAACTGTGCTTTTTCAAATTACAAAACTACCTCCTGTCTCCTTTTTCCTCCTGAAGATTCCGTTATGCCCTCCTGCTGCAGAATCAGCTGGATGGCCTTTAAGGCTCCAGAGCACAGAGGAGTGACTCTAGAGATAGGGTAGGAGGAACCACACATGCTCAAACAGCCCCTTCTACCCCACGGGTCTGTAAGGGGCAGGGGAAACACAGTGGAAGACTGAAGAACATTCCCACTGAGCAAATCTACTCCCTGCATTTTTATACCTGGGACCTGGTCCTTGTCTGAAGCCAGATTACCTTCTCCAGTCTGCCCTTCCCAAAAGCATATATAACCTAAAGTATTAGTCATCACACACACCAGAAATAATTGGTAAAAAAAAAAAAAAAAAAAAAAAAAAAAAAGTTACTAATGCTAATAAAATATTAGGGCTATTTTTATAGACCATGTAATTCTCTCAGAATTAAATGTTTAACAGCTCGATATAGAACTCATACCATAAAATTCACCCATTTAAAGTATGTAATTAGATGTTTTGTTTTTTTTAGTACATTCACAGAGTTGTGCAACCATCACCCACAATTTAACTTTGGAACATTTTTAACACCCCAATTAGTCTCCACCCCTACCCCAAACCTAGGCAACTATGAATCTACTTTCTGTCCCTCAGAATGAAAATTTATGCTTTTGGTTTAACTGCCTTAAAGCACACTATTTTGTGTTAGGAATCCTTGAAGCTGCTCCAAATCTAATCTCCTGAAAATAATTGCTAAGTCCGCCTCCGATTGTTTTGTTTGGGGCATTTGTGTGGCTCACCTTGAGAAACATTACACGTGCCCAGCAGCTCCATGGCAAATGTTTGACCTGGGGGTGGTCTCTCCCCACCACCCCCTCAGGCCCAAACACACACGCGGCCTCTAACAGGGTGTGATGGCAGAAAATGCCAACACAACAGCTTATAGGTCTTGGCCACCAAAGCTAATAGGTGGAATACGTGCATGCCTAGATAACTCCTGAATAGTTGTAGAATTTGGAAGGCATACAATCAGGCATATAATGGTGAGAGCTAGATTTCCATGAAGGCGGAAGTGAAGCCTGCTTGGGAGAGATGAACGAAGAACCATCTCCTTCGGGAAGCAGGTCAGTAATAACCACTACCAAGAACCCCAGCTGGGTGGAGGGAAAGGTTCTGTGAGGTGGGCACCGGGCAGATTCAAGGGCACCTTCCTTTGGTTGTTCCCTTTTGTACATTCTGTGCGTGTGATGGCTAGACTTTGCTTCTGTGAGCATCTGTGAAAGACGATTATTTTGCCTTTTGGAATGGGGAGGAGCATTTTCAGGGAAAGCTGCCTGGGTCCTTGTGGTCTATTTCTTGGAGTTTTGATTATTTTGCCTTTTTTTTTTTTGAGAGACAGAAAGGAAACATGAGCGGGGGAGGGGCAGAGAGAGAAGGGGACAGAGGATCTGAAGAAGGCTCTGTGCTGACAGCAGAGAGCCCAACATGGGGCTCAAACTCACAAACCGTGAGATCATGACTGGAGCCAGAGTCGGATGCTTAAGCACCTGAGCCACCTAGATGCCCCGGAGATTATTTTGTTCCTGAGCTTCTGTCTTTGTCTTTGGGGGCTGCTGTAACAAATACCATAGTCTGGGTGGCTTACAACAGACATTTGTTTCTCACAGTTCTGGAGTCTGGGAAGTCCGAGATCAAAGTGCCAGAAGGGTCAGTGTCTAGTGAGGGCTCACTTCATGGGTGGCAGATAGTGGCCTTCTGGCTGTGTCCTCACATGATCATTATATGTGGTAAGACAGAAAGAAAGAGATATTGGCATCTCTTCTTATAAGGGCACTAATTCCATTATGAGGACCCCTACCATGACCTCACGAAAACCCAGTCACCTCCCAAAGGCCCCACCTCTAAACACCATCATTTTAGGGGCTTAGAGTTTCAACATACCAGTTTAGGGAGGACACCAACATTCAGCCCATAACAGACGCCTTCAGGTGCACATGGCCTAAATCAGGTGTAATATTATGACCAATCCTTCCCTTGGGTTAAAAAGCAGCAGGATATTCTTCCTCCGTTAGTTTCCCCTGTTCTTGTAAAATTAGCCTTGATCATGACATTTGGGGACATCTTGAATCTTTAAAAATTAAACTGTTTCTGTGGAGGTAAAATAAACAGGCGTTTCCCTTCCAAGAAAGGTAAACCTTAAACTTGATGGGATTCAGGTGGTAAGTGATCACGCTCCAAGCGCTGACTGGCTGAGAGAAGACAGCCAGCAGCCCAGCCAGACTGTTTCCTCTGAGATTCCAGAGGCTCCCTGAGCATCTGCCATCAGGGGACCCACACCCAGGGCGATGCATTCAGAGCCACGCACACACGCCCGGTGGCGCAGTCAAGCACAGAGTGGCCAGTCGCATACAGGTTCACCCCGTGCCAGCACTCTGAGACCCCCACTCACAAAGGGCCCTTTCACACCCAGCTCACCAGCGCCCACTGTCTCACATTGGAGGCTGACACGACCCGAATGCACAGACCGACATCAGCCTGGCCCATCTTCTGTGTCGTGGGAAAGGTGGAGAAGAGGTGACAGGGAAAGTCTGGTTTCCCCGAAGCGCTGGCATTTTGTTAATCTCATCTCAAATGCTGTCACTCACCCAGAAAGGTCCTAAATGCGCCTTACTTCCGCTTCTGAAGCAGCGGGATGTGGCGGCGGCTGTCTGGGTGCTCTGGAGGCCGCCCCGGGAGAAGGGAGGAAAAATACCAGAACCTCCTGGACCAAGCAGTGACTGGGGAATGGAATCACCCAGCTGAGGGCCAGCCACCTCCTCGGGCTGCGCACCAGGCTGCTGGGAACAGTTCCATCAGCTGAGAAGCACTGAGAAACGTCCGCTTGTTTTTGGTGACTCTTCCTACACCAGAGCCTTCAAGAACCACAGAGAGAGGTGTTGTTAGCAGAACTGAAAATCCTTGTAAGGATGAACTTGTGAGCTGGATCCCTTATCCGGGTGAAGCCTGGAAATAGAAGATTAAAATCAGGACTGGTGTAAATAACACCTCTTCTTGCAATTAACAACATTAACTACAATGAATGACAATAAGTAACAGTAGTACTGAGCATTTACTTTGTTCTAAGCCCTGCCCTAGGACTTTTGCATACATCATTTCACTAAACTTCTCAACAGCTCGAAAGAGAAGTACTTTTACAATAAGCAAGACTA
Organism: Prionailurus viverrinus; assembly: GCF_022837055.1. Classification (NCBI taxonomy): domain Eukaryota; kingdom Metazoa; phylum Chordata; class Mammalia; order Carnivora; family Felidae; genus Prionailurus; species Prionailurus viverrinus. The sequence goes on from NC_062572.1 coordinate 41,647,375, forward strand.
AGACTCAGAGAGATTAAGCACCCAAGATCCCCCAGCTTGTGTGTGATTCCAAAACTTTACGCTGTGGCTGGAAGGGATGACCTCACTCAGGCTTTCAGAATCGAGTACTTTTCCAATTAGCCAGTTTAGGATTGCCTCAGTGAGGAGTTGGTAGGAACTAACCACCCCTTCCACTGCTCCAGGCTGGGACAAGTGTATGTGGCAGTTCATGGCTTTGTCACCAGGATCTAGCCGGACTCTCGGTCTTTCCCACAGGCACAGGGCTGTGTGAAGGGGGTGGGGACTTGTAGGGACACGGAGACTGAACTCTGGGCTCCCCCCTCCTCCTGCGTTCAGGCTGCAGAACCATCTTGCGGGGGGGGGAATGTTTACCAATCATTCCTAGATCCCAAGCCAAGCATAAATCATGAAATAACTAGTGTAAGTGTAGATTCAATAGGAACACACCCACCGTCAAGGTCCCCAGGTACTCTTCACTCATGAACAACCAGCCCAGGTCACTTATTTTTAAGGTGAACCTTGGCAGCCATTGGAGTCACCTGGAGCTTCTGTGTAACCACTGCTTGTAGGGCCCACCCCAGGGAGTTTGTCCATCAGCAGGTCTGGGCTGCGGCCAGAGACTTTGACCCACAATTCCGGGTGCCACTGACGCTGTGGGTTGGGAGACCAACCTTTGAGAACCACCGTTTAGGGGATGCAGGCTTTACCTTTGTCTGTCATTTCACTTCTGGGCACTTACCGCTGCCTATTTAAATATGACAGCAGCTGTTCTCCAGGACTTTCATCCGTAACACCTGTACTGGTTTCCTGTTGCTGCTGTAACAGGTTACCACAAACCTCGTGGCTTAAAACAACACCACTCATCTGATAGCTTTGAGGTCAGAAGTCTGAAACGGGCAGGCAGGGGGTGCCTGGGTGGCCCAGTTGGTTAGGCGTCCAACGTCAACTCAGATCATGATCTCAAGGTTCATGAGTTCGAGCCCCACATAGGGCTCTGTGCTGAGAGCCTGGAGTCCGATTCAGATCCTTTGTCTCCCTCGATCTCTCCCCCTCCCCCACCCACACTCTGCTTCTCTCTCTCTCTCTCTCTCTCTCAAAAATAAACATTAAGAAAAAAAATTTGGGGGGCGCCTGGGTGGCTCAGTCGGTTGGGCATCTGACTTCGGCTCAGGTCATGATCTCACGGTCCGTGAGTTCAAGCCCCACGTCGGGCTCTGTGCTGACAGCTTGGAGCCTGGAGCCTGCTTCTGATTCTGTGTCTCCCTTTCTGTGACCCTCCCCCATTCATGCTCTGTCTCTCTCTGTCTCAAAAATACATAAACATTAAAAAAAATTTTTTTTTAAAGAAAAAAAAATTTTAATAGATGAACAGGGCTGCACTCCATTATGGAGGGTCTAGGGGAGAATCCACTCTCTTGCCTTCTCCAGGCTGCTTGGATGCTTTTATTCCTGGCCTTGTGGCCGCAGCATCTTCAAAATCAGCGGGATATAGCATCTTGAAACCTTCACCCCCAGCCCACCCCTCTCTCTCCCTTCACCTCCCCTTCCCCTCTCCCCCTGCCCTCTGCTTCCACCACCATCTCCTTCTCTGGCTCTGACCTTTCTGCCTCCCTCTTATAAGGGCCCTGATTACGTTGGGGCCACCTAGATAATCCAGGATAATCTTGCCATTTTAAGATCCTTAACGTAATCACATCTGCAAAGTCCCCACTGCTGTGTAAGGTAGCATAGTCACAGATCTTAGAGATTCAGAATTTAGAGACCATTATCCCGTCTCCTGCCCCACCCTCCCCTCCACCTGGCTGAACAGCAGGTGTCCCTCCTATCCTGTATCACCCTTCCCACAAAAGAAAAACCAAAACAGTATCAGGATTTGCATGATGCAATCCTTCTCACTTTGCTGATAATAAGGGAGAATAGGGAAGGAGTTAGTGAATTGTCCATCAAGATGAGCCTCTGAGACCATGCCCCAAACACGCCTGCGAAGTCTCCCCATACTTGCCAGACCTTCTGAATCTCAGTCCCTCCTCTTCTGAGCCAGGAGCCTCCAACCCCACTGGGCTTGCTCATTCCAGGCTGTCTCCAGCGCCACCTTCCAAACCTGCCAGCAGGCCGCTTGTGAAAGATGCAGAAAGAGGAACTGAATTATAAGGCTTTCTTGCCTTTTGAGTTTTTGATTATTACCTTCAGAATTTCTGGGCTGAGGTCCCAACCTCAAGGCTGCGAAACTTCTGTTGGTGGGTGTATTAATTTGCTGAAGCTGCCATAACAAAGTACCACAGATGGTGTGGCTCAAACAATAGAAATGTATTTTCTTACAGTTCTGGAGGCTGGAAGTCCAAGGTCAATGTGTGGGCAGGTTGTTTCTTCGGAGGTTTCTCGCTTTGGCTTGCAGACGGCCACATTCGCCCTGTGTCCGTCCACACATGGTCCTTCCTCTGTGAACATGTGCCCCAGGTGCCTCTCTCCCTTCTTATAAGGACACCAGTCTTATTGGATTTGGGCCAACCCTAATGACCTCATTTTCATTCAATCACCTCTTGAGAGACCCTGTCTCCAAAATACACTCGTTCTAATGTACCAAGAGTCAGGACTTCAACATATGAATTTGGGGTTGGGAGTAGGAGACACAACTCAGCCCATAACAGTGGATGGGGGCCCTGGGAGATTGCAGAAGGTTGCTTCCATTCTATCTTGGTGTCACAGGCAGGGTAGGTAGAATTAGGGTGAGTGTGGGGGAGAAGAAGGCCAGGCCGTCGACTTTAAGAGTGTGCACCTTGGCCCAGCGCTGCCTTTGGTCTTAGGTCAGGGCTGGGAGGAAGGCAGAGAAAGAAGGTCAAAGTAGCCCCCAAAGGTTCAGTGTTAGTCTGTGTAAGCAAGCAACAGCACGTAAAGCCCACCTTCCGCAGACCTAATCCCCTGCAGAAGGGGTTTTGCTTCATCTGTAATTCCCAGATGCTCACAGAAATTCCAGCAAGTCCACAGATGCAGAGGAAATAAAGGAGCAGACAGTGAGTGTTTGTGTTTGATGCTCTGAAAGGCCGGGTGATAGAAAGTGATTTCATTCTCAAGGCATGATGAAACAAATCAAACAGCCTTATCTTATTCTTGATTCATGGGTTCCTGTTTCTTCAAAGCCCTTTAGAGGCAGGACACTGAATTGTCATTGTTAGAGGAAGTGCCACTGCAAGGTCCCTCCTGGGACATGTTGCATCTGTGACTTACAGGACCTAAAATCTGTGACATTTTTCCTTGACAAACCTTTGCTACTTGCTGGTCAGACTCCGTGACCCTTGTAGGCTTAAAATATACAAATATATAAACACACACACACACACACACACCACAGACACCGAATGAAACAAGCCAGTCACAAAAGAGACAAACACCACATGATTCTGATTACATGACGGGCTTTGAGTGGTCAAATTCATATGGACAGAAAGTGGAATGGATGTCACCAGGGGCAGGGGGAGAGGAAAGAACCAGGAGCTGTTGTTTTATGGAGACAGAGTTTCAGTTCTGCAAGACGAAAATTCTGGAGACTGGTTGTACAACAATGTGAATGTATGTATCGAACTGCTCACTTAAAAATAGTTAACATGGTAAATTTTGTGTTTTATATATATTTTACCACATTTTTCCCCCAAAAAAGGGCTGCTGGAAGCAATTGTGTAATGGAAAAAACACATGGGGGGGGGGGGGAGTGGCAGGACAACCTAGGTTAACCCCATATATGCCGCTCACTAGTTTGAGGGCAACATTCTGTTTATTTCCAGGTTAACAAGTCACCCCAAAACTTAGTACCTTGAAACAACAGCAACCATCTTGTTATTCCTCAGTTTCTAGGCCAGGAATTTGGGGACATCTTGTGCTGGGGAGTTCGGGTTCAGGGTCTCTCCCAGCCTGCAGTCTGGTAGAGGCCCAGAACAACTGGGGGTTGGTTCAGCATCTCTCTCTCTCTCTCTCTCTCTCTCTCTCTCTCCTTATAGTCTCGAGGCTTCTCTGTGTGATCTTTCCACATGGCCCAGGTGGGCTTCCTTACAGGTGGCGGCCTCAGGACAACTAGACCCCCTCCGTAGTGGCTCAGACTTCAGGCAGGCAGCTGTCCCAGGGAGTGAGCTAGAAATTGCATCACACTTTCTGATCTGGCCTCAGAGGTCATAGTGTCACTTCCTTCACACCCCCTTAGTCACAAACAAATCATACACCCCCTCTCCACCCCCAGATTCAAAGGGAGGGGAACTAGACTCCACCTCTTGACAGGAAGTGGCAAAGCTCCAGCGAGGGGATTGACCAAATGTAGCTCACCTCTCCAAGACAGCCATGCCCGCTCATTTACAGGTTGTGCCTGGCTTTGCCACAATGGCAGAGTTACATGTGTGGGACCAGAGACCGCATGGTCCACAAAGCCTAAAATATTTACCACTCGATATAGAGAAGTTGGCTGACCTGTTCTAGAAGAACATGTCAGACGGAGATACTGTTGCACCCACCTCTGGCAGCTTACCAGCCTCTCTGAACTTCACCTCCGTCTCCAAATCTGTAAAACGGAACGGAACGAAGGTCAGGTGTAAAAAGCACTTAGCACAATTCCGCACCCTCACGGGTAAAGTATAAAATGTAGCTCTTCCCTTTCCAGGCCTTATTACGATTTGAGAGCCACAGAACGATGACGAACAGTGTTGCCAGTTCCCGATTTTAGGCACACCTTGGAATTCAGGCAGACTCTACAGAGACCCTCTTTTAAAATTCATTTGTAGGGGTGCCTGGGTGGCGCAGTCGGTTAAGCGTCCGACTTCAGCCAGGTCACGATCTCGCGGTCCGTGAGTTCGAGCCCCGCGTCGGGCTCTGTGCTGACAGCTCAGAGCCTGGAGCCTGTTTCTGATTCTGTGTCTCCCTCTCTCTCTGCCCCTCCCCCGTTCATGCTCTGTCTCTCTCTGTCCCAAAAATAAATAAACGTTGAAAAAAATTTAAAAATTAAAAAAAAAAAAAAATTCATTTGTATTACTCCGGAGGAAAGAGATGTTTGCAAGAAGTCTTCTAAAAATGTAACGCCTTCATTTATCGGAGGAGCTAGAGTTTTCCCCTTCAAAGAGCAAGCACGAAACGGAGTGAAAGAGATCTGGAAAACTGGGAGCTGAGTGAGTGGGGAAGAGCAGGGGGCAGGGAATCTCCCTTTGCCTATGGAGACAAAGACTCCGGAACACATTTGTGCTCAGAGCTGCCTCTGCCACAGACAAAGCAAAGAAAAATGTTTTCCTGGCCTCCCTTCAGCCATCAGCTCCCCTTCCTATTTCCCTAAAGATTAGCTACTCCACCCCCACTGCCTCCCACCTGCCAAGGTCTCCCTTGGATGTTTTCTTTCATCGCCTGGCTATTTCCAAGGCCAGTTCCCCAGCAACTCCCTCAAAGATTATCTGCCTGTGACCCAGCTTTCCTCACTGCTCCAAATTCAAAAAGGGGCATCCGGGAGCCTGTTTATTAAGTGCCCCTGGACTCTCTCTCTTTAGAAGCAAGCTTCTAGGGGCGCCTGGGTGGCGCAGTCGGTTAAGTGTCCGACTTCAGCCAGGTCACGATCTCGCGGTCCGTGAGTTCAAGCCCCGCGTCAGGCTCTGGGGTGATGGCCCAGAGCCTGGAGCCTGTTTCCGATTCTGTGTCTCCCTCTCTCTCTGCCCCTCCCCCGTTCATGCTGTCTCTCTCTGTCCCAAAAATAAATAAATGTTGAAAAAAAAAATTAAAAAAAAAAAAAAAGAGTCTCTCTAGAAGCAAGCTTCTATTCAAGAAAATAGACACACCCCAGCTAGCACTTACTGTGGTAACAGTAGACCTACCCGTCTCAACTTTTCTACTCAGTTACTGAAAACCACCAAAATTATCAACTCTATTTATCCAGCATATGAAAAATTATGTTCTGTCTCCTCTCCAAGTTATGTTTGAAAATCTACTTAAAATAATGGGGCACCTGGGTGGCTCAGTCAGTTAAGCCTCTGACTTCGGCTCAGGTTGTGATCTTACAGATCATGAGTTTGAACCTCGTGTGGGGCTCTACACTGTCAGCACAGAGCCGGCTTTGGATCCTCTCTCCCTCTCTCTGCCCCTCCCCTGTTCGTTCTCTCTCTCTTTCTCTCAAAAATAAAGAAACATTTAAAAATAAAGAAATGATATGGAAACCAATTTGACAATAAATTATATTAAAAAATAAAAATAAACAAAACCTACTTAAAATTAATAAATTAATGAATGAATAAAATCTACTTAGCTTCACCCTAAGCAATGTTGGAAGAATTGTTCCTTTTTAATGTTTATTTATTTTTGACAGACACAGAGAGAGAGAGAGAGAGAGCTCACAAGCAGGGGAAGGGCAGAGAGAGAGAGAGAGCGAGACACAGAATCCAAAGCAGGCTCCAGGCTCTGAGGCTGTCAGCACAAAGCCCAATGCAGGGTTCGAACTCATGAACCATGAGATCATGACCGGAGCCAAAGTCAGACCCTCAACCAACTGAGCCACCCAGGAGCCCAGAACTGTTCCTTTTTAATGCAGCTATTTGTTGACATGTCATTTTTTTTTTAATTTTTTTTTTCAACGTTTATTTATTTATTTTTTTGGAACAGAGAGAGACAGAGCATGAACGGGGGAGGGGCAGAGAGAGAGGGAGACACAGAATCGGAAACAGGCTCCAGGCTCCGAGCCATCAGCCCAGAGCCTGACACGGGGCTCGAACTCACAGACTGCGAGATCGCGACCTGGCTGAAGTCGGACGCTCAACCGACTGCGCCACCCAGGCGCCCCAGACATGTCATTTTTATATCAAATATTATGAGTGTTTGGGATGGATGGGAGGGGGAGAGAGGGCCCTTTGGCCCTATTAATTTTTACAGCATTTTCCCCCTCCTATTTACCTAAATTTGTGATTTCATGCAAATTTTATAAAATATTTTGTGTTATCCCCAGAGCCTGAACTCCACAGAAGCCAAAGGCCAACTCAATTTATGCTGCTCCTGAAAGAATTGTGGTTTGGGAAAATTACTCTGATGGCTCCCGAAAAAGTAATAATTCTTATTACTACTGCTTTTGTTCCTACCACAACATCTGCAGAGCACTTTGCAATTTACAAAGGGCTTTCACACCTGCTACCTCTTTCATGGTCACCGTAACAGCTGTCTTATAGTTATGGTCCCACTCTCCAGATTATTATAAAATGAAGCACCGAATGCATTCTACAGGTTGTTATACAATGTAGCATAGAATACTTCAGCGCACTGCCCTAGATCACAGACCTACCAATTTACAGACCAAGAATTCCAAAGACTTCTGCTTCATCCGGGCTTTCCGTTCATGCCCATGTCTTAGGCACAGGGCCCTCTCAACCAACACTGTCCCTTTGACTCCTTTCTCCAGAATGCCAACCTTCTTCTCCTGAGAAAGGTTTGATTGATTGTATATCCAAAACCACTTATAAAATAGAGCACTACCCACATTTCACTTAAGCTCAAAATGTTTTGTTTTGGTTTTTTTCAACAACATACTTCCTGATCGAATCTCTCTTATGTTAGTGACAGAAAAATGGACTAAATGACAGACATCAAGATCTTTTCAGAAGAAAAGCTTTCGTTGTTTTGCTTATTTTTATCTCAGGTAAACATCTGGGAAATCACCAAAAATGAAAATATGTCTGAGATGGTCAATGTTTCAGAAGTACTTTTATGACTATCAATTTTTTTTAATGCTTATATATTTATTTTTGAGAGAGAGAGAGAGAGAGAGGGAGGGAGGGAGGGAGGGAGGAAGAGAGAAAGCACGAGAGCAGGGGAGGGGCAGAGAGAAAGGGAGAGAGAGAGAATCCCAAGCAGGCTCCATGCTGTCCGTGCAGAGCCAGACTCAGGGCTTGAACCCACGAACCATGGGATCGTGACCCGAGCCAAAATCAAGAGTCAGACACTTAACTGATCGAGTCACCCAAGCGCCCCTGAGACCATGAATTTAAAGGTCCCATAAAATCGGAAGCTTGAGGGCATCTCTGACAGGAGCACCGCCAGCGAATATACTGAACAACAGCGTTTTCACCTGAGATTCAGTTTTGTCTCCTCGCATGCCCCCTGCCTGGCACTGGACAAGATACCTGAGACGTCTGGATGCCACGGAGATAGGATGGCATAATCTCACCAACTGTACATGGAACTGCAACTTCCGCGTGTCCCGGGCCCTTTGCACCTGGCTTAGCAGCTGCTTAGACAAAATGAAAGGATTCCTCTTATGAAACTGTTGACATCATCGTTGCTGTTACTATATACTATTTATTGAACACTTACTACGTGTCGGGTAATAGGGTGAGCATTTCTCATATATTACTTCATTTTATCCACCCAACCCCCTAAGGAAGGTATTCTAATCCTCATTTTACACAGCAAGAAACTGATATTCAAAGAGATTAAGCAACTGTCCCTAGGCGACACGCTTTTAAACCAAAGGTCTTCCTCCAAAACTTGTATTTTGTAACGTGATGCAATACCGTCTCCCAGACGTGGAAAGCGAAGCCGTTGTTGCTTAATAGATTTCTGGTCATTTCAGTGGATATGTTTAGGGCTGGTATCCTACCTTGTTACTATAGTAAACGAAGGAAATCGAGTGGGCAGGGCTTAAGCAGTCTGCAACTTTAAATTCTCAAGTAGTTGAACTTAGAGTAAGCAGGTCCCATTCCTATCCTGCCCTCCAGCCCTCCCTGGCTGCAGATCATGAGAGTTGACTGTGAAGGCAAAGGGAGACATAGTTGTAAGCGCTTTTGTTTTTGTCTTTTCTGAACTCTAGAGAGTATGAAAAAGTTTTAAACCTCTGGTAGGGATCCATCCTGCAAGACATCAGAAATCCGTAACAGTTTCTGCCTCTTCCAAAGTTCAGGACAGCAGAGGCCGCAGCTAGTCACCCTGTGTGACCTGAATGAGTGGCAGGGGGAGCGTCGCAGGGGGTGGAGGGGTGCAGGCAGAAAGGCTGCAGAGGGCTGGGGTGGGGTACAGTGACACAACACCGGTAAGGACCCGGCCAAAGAGCAGAATGGGCGAGCGACAACTCCCCACCCTTGGAAAGTGCTTCTGGTTTTTAAAAGACGCAACACCTTCATGGTCAATTGCATTTTCTCCGTGCATCTCTTATTCATAGGTGGCTACTGGGTGGCAATGGGAGAGTGTAAGGCCTCCTTGAAAATGAGCACAGAAGGAGGGCTCTCCAAAGAGAGAACTGATGAACTGAGGCCAGAGTGATAAGGTGAAGTTTTAATATCACACACTACAGAGAGGCCTCTGAAAATGTGTGCTCATGCACGTATCATGTGTGCAAGGCTCTTCATGCTATAGAAAGGCAAACATCTGAAAAGTATAGAATGTCCTCCCTTGGGCAATTTTCAAGATGGTTTTTGTTATGTATGAATTTTGTTGTATCAAATGATGTAGGAAGGAGAAGAAAAGGAAAAGAGCCTACTTCCTGTGTCAGATAGAAGAGCCACACCGTGTCACCTTACACTATATAAACGTCCCCCATCTATCCCATTACACTAGGAGATCATCGATGCCATTACGGGAACTCAGCAGATGAAAAAACAGGGACTAAAAGAGTTGACTCATACGAGGTCACGTAGCTCGTAATTGGCAGGTCAGGATTTCCAGCGGGTCTGGCTGACTTTGAAGAATGGCCTTTCGAGGTGGCTGCCTGGCTTAGTTGGTAGAGCATGTGACTCTTGATCTCAGGGTCATGAGTTCAAGCCCTGTGTTGGGTGTGGAGCCTACTTAAAATAAAAAAATAAATAAACAAAAATAGAAGAACCACATTTTCCAGTCACCACACTATTGCTGATGGAAGTTGGGCCACCAAGGCTGAGAACCTTTTTGAAATAGAGAAATTTTGGTCTGGAAATATGCTGTGTAACAGAATTTGTCATATAGAATCTTTTTTTTTTTTTTAACTTTTATTCAGTTTTGTGAGACAGAGGGAGACAGAACACCAGTGGGGAAGGAGCAGAGAAAGAGGGAGACACAGAATCCGAAGCCTGTTCCAGGCTCTGAGCTGTCAGCACTGAGCCCAACGTGAGGCTCAAACTCACGAACTGTGAGATCATGACCTGAGCCAAAGTCCGGAGCTTAACCAACTGAGCCACCCAGGCACCCGTCATATAGAATCATATAGAGTAGTCAACAAAGACCTACCTCATTGCTAATTCTCCTCTGCTATCATCCAAGAGCATTGGAGTAGTAACTGTAACAAGCAAAGGGTGATGAGTTTTATAATAGAGACGGGTAGAAGGTGATAATGAAACACAAATGAATCTTTTTTTTTTTTTTTTTTACTGTTTATTTATTTATTTTGAGAGAGAGAGAATCCCAATCAGGCTCCATGCTGTCAGTGCAGAGCCTGATGCGGGGTTCGATTCCTCGAACCCGTGAGATCACAACCTTGGCCAAAATCAAGAGTTGGACTCTTAACCAACTAAGCCACCCAGGCACCATAAATGAAGTGAATCTTGATGAATGACTAGGAGTGTTCAAGCAAGGAAGGACACTTAGCATATATAAATCCATTTGCATAACTCTAAGCCAAATCAATAAATAAGCAAATAAAATTTTAGAAATAAAATCAAAGTGACTTAGATGGGAAAGGCATTCATTTTCTCAGTAACAGCAAATCTAGAGGTAAGGCGGCCACTGAAGATATCCAAACCAGCTTCCTGCCATGTTTCCACCTGTCATCTTCACTGTGGGTTGTCTTCTCAGGCAGATGCTCTTTGTGGTCCCCAGATGGCAGCCACAGTTCAGGGTATCTCTTGGTGATGACAGTATCCAGAGCAAGAAAAGGGATATGGAGGTGATCCTTCCCAGAAGCATTCCCATCAATCTTCCCATCAAACAAGACTCAGCCTCCAAATCTAGGAAGGGGCTCGCCATCCCCCAAAGTCATGGCTGCTTGGAAAAGTCAACAGCATTGAGGTCCTGTTGGCAAGGGGGGTGGTTATAAGAAAGTAAACAACAATGTGTGCCACAAGCATAAAGACATATAAAAAGATGGCATTCTGGAAATGATAAATCGTTAGGTCTGAAAACATCAGGAATTATATGCCAGTGCTTGGCGGTATTTTCTGGGCCAGTAGTCCTCAAGGTCTTAAAGACAGTGAAATATCAAACCATTCTGAGAGGTTTTCATTATTTTTTTCAAAAATGGTAATCATAAAATTTCCTTCAAAACCAAATGGTTAAAAAAACAAATACAGCAATACATATGGTAAAAATAAAATGAATTTAGTTGGATATCACAACGGTGATGACGTAATAGTGTATTTAATTTGCATTCTGATATTTGTACTTTATGATTGTACTTTATGATAACAATAGTTATGATTCTCTTTAATTGGAGAATTCAAAGAAGCCTAAAAGATAAAATAAAAATCATTCATAAGCACATCACTTGGCTATAACTACTTGATGCCAAAGTAGGGTCTTACATACCTTTTATACAGAATTACAGTAGTGACTTTTTTTTCTTTGTTAGAATGCATTTTGAAGTCAATTTCTTCTTATCACAATTTTCTGACAAATTTTCTACAAAATAAAGGCAAGCTACTGCTGGTCAGTTTATAGAAAAAAGCAACACACTGGCTTATAAATTATAGAGTACAATCGATCACATTAGGAAAAAAAAAGAGCAGTATCACTATTGTTTTGTTTCTGTTTTCCCCTAAAGAGGTGAATTTCTGTTGACTTTCTACTTTATGGAGCAGGTTACCTAAACCCAGACTCCAGAACAGAAGTGAGGCAAGCAGCAAAGAAGCAGGGACTTCTTCAGTGTGGTTCTGATCAGGAAGGATGGGGGAGGGGTTGCAAGAACTGGGGCCACATCTCATTCCAGCAAGATGCAGCTTTCACCTTGAGAGTGGTTATGGGTCAAGGCATCAGGGCACCAGCACTAAGAAAGGGATAAGGATGCTCTCGGGACGCCTGGGTGGCTCAGCGGGTGAAGCATCCTACTTTGGCACAGGTCATGATCTCATAGTCCGTGGGTCCAAGTCCCATGTCAGGCTCTGTGCTGACAGTTCAGAGCCTATAGCCTGCTTCAGATTCTGTTTCCCTCTCTCTCTACCCCTCCCCTCCTTGCTCACTCTCTCAAAAATAAATATTAAAAAAAATTTTTTTTTAAAGGGGGGGATAAGGATGCTCTTGTTGGAACCTTCAGGAAGGTTGTGTCTGTCCCATGTGCCTTCGTTGAATAACCACTACCAGGGGTCAGGAATGTGCAGATTTCTTTAATTTTTCACTTCCAATATGGAAAAGGAGATCTGAACATCTCTCCATATAGTAGCAAACTACAGCAAGACTATTCTTTTATTTATTTATTTTTTAATGTTTATTGATTTTGAGAGACAGAGAGCGCACACACACGTGCACATAAGCAGGGCAAGGGCAAAGAGAGAGGGAGAGAGAATTCCAAGGAAGCTCTGCGCTGACAACAGTCAGCCCAGAGCAGCAGAGCCCGCTGTGGGGCTCGATCTCAGGAGCCAAGAAAGAGATCATGACCTGAGCAGAAATCAAGAGTCGGACACTTAACCGACTGAGCCACCCAGGTGCCTCAGGACTATTCTTTTAAATTTCAGGACCTGTCTAGGCAGGAATCTATCATGAAGGTTGTTGTTTTACCTTGTTTTTTAAGTCCCCTTTGTCTTTCCAGGGAACTTGATGGTTTTAATAACTAAGAGTAAAAGCCGTCAGGAGGATGTAGAATTCCAAGGTTCTTTTGGAAGGTGAGCAGAAACCAAGTTATTCAGAATCTCCAAAGCCCTAGACTTTATGTAAGACTTTCTCCTGTGGGCAGACCTGTCAGCTGGAGAGTGACAGGTTCTGGTCAGGATCTTGAACCCTTGCTCTAAGTGTATTCAACAGTGTGGGAAGCAGGGACAAGACAGACCCAGTGAGACCAATTAGAAGAGTCTTTCTCAAAATATCTTGGCAAACAAAATTCAATCTTTCCTGTTGCCCAGAATGTACACAGATCTGGATGCACGCACGCACTGCAACAAGGTTCAGGAAACAGTACTTACTTTGTTTGACACATCTCACATTTTCTAATCTACTTCATTTTTTAAATGGTGAAACCGTATGACCCACCTCAATGGATTTCATGACCCCTGAATAAGTCACAACTGGTAGTTCGAGAGACTGTGACTTAGGAAGTTGCTGTGAGCCTCCAGAGGGGAGGTAATAGGATCTAGGAAAGCAGAGAGCTGGATGGCAGGAGGTAGAAGGATTCCAGACAGGTTTAAGAGAAGACAGAAGGTCTCAAAGGAATGAGAGATAATGCCCAGAGTTTGCGCTGGGTAGATACAGGGATCGTTTGCCGAGAGGGGTAATGTTAACTGCAAGACCTGTTATGAGGGTCAAGATAAGGAGCATTTGAGAAATGCCCTTTTGGGGGGTAAATACAACTGCATCCCTCAATTTGAGGCATAGCGAAGAAAAACAATCTAGGGACCACATTGCATAACTCCAGAGAGTGTTTACCTTTTACTCAAAGAGGGAGCAAAATGGTGGTGACGGAAAAAAGGAAATCATTAAAGGGGAGGTGGGGGGGGGGGAGGAGTGGACTCTGAGCCTGGAAATTCTACTTGGAAAAGACAGTCAGGCTCTAATTCCCAGGGAAACAACCCAGATCAAAGACTCACCTGGTGCTCTGCTATTGGGGCTATCAGGACTTTGGTAAGGCTGAGAATAGGGTAAGTATAGCCCGGGGCTTTGCATTTAGCAAACCCGTGGGCAGGAGTTTGCTTCTCGATGCACCAAGCTGGCAGCAAATTTGGAATTCTCCATCGCCAGTTCAGAAACTTAACAGGCGTTTCTTACGCACTTCTTATAAAAATGGAAATCCATTAACTTCATTCTTCTTGCACGCTCTGTGACAGCATCAGGTCAAAGGGACTTTTTTCCTTCCTCTTTTCATGGCGTCCACAGTCTCAATCCTTCTCCTTCAAAATCCTTTATTTTACAAAACAATAGGTTGTGGTGGAAGCCTGTTGCTAGTTGAAGATTCCGAACAATAGGTGTCTCTGAGCCGGGTTTATTGAAATGGTCTTGTCTGTGTCCTGGGGGAGATTGTAAATGAGATGTCAACAGGAGTTCTTTTGTGCGAGTGGCATTCGGCCTGAAAGAGAGGAATTTCCTTACTGTGCTAGTATTTAAAGTAGATTTGTTGCTGCTTTGGCTAAAACTTTTTATCCAACTCCCGGAGCTAACAGCACTGAATGAGTCACTCGGCCTGATTGTGACTTCCTTCCCTCCTTAGCAAAGCACTGACTCAGTCATTTACATTTAGAAAGGAAGACTCCTAAGAAGATTTCTTGGATTTTCCTCAGCTTGAGCCTCTTTTCTAGACCATCACGTGGACCCGAGCTGTCAGCAATCCTGTAACCCCCAGGAGAGGGCAGGCTGGCCAGGCTGTTTTTCTCACTCCTGGGGAAAACTCCTGGCTGTTTTGCTTGCTTTCTTTTAAAATCCAAGAAGAGAGACAGTTTCCTGCCTTAAGCCTTTTCCTTTCTCCCTCCCTCCCTCCCTTTTTTTCGGGGGGGGGGGGGAAGAGGCGGTAAATGACAGGCAATTTCAGTTTACTATAATTACCACTGAGGTTTGACTAACTCTACCCTTAGAAGATAAGGCAACCGTTTTATTACCTCTCAGCCAGGTGCCTGAGGGTGACGAGCCTCGCCTTTATCTGGAGACCTGACAAGGTCTCAGCAACTGCAAATGGGCTGAATCTTTGAGCAGCGGCCATCCAAACGCTTCCCTTCTCTGTGATCCATTTCCCTGCTCTTTATTGGTAGTTAATTTTGATCCAAACACTAGCGCTGGTTTCCTCTCGTCTTTCCGCATTCCTCCACCTTACCAGTCATATTGCTATGCTAATTACAAACGGTGTAAATTACAAACCTCTGGCCCCAAGCATTCAACACACAGACTATTTTAACCTCCTCTGGTTTGGGAGATTTGCAGTGGGTATAGTTGCTCTTTCAAAGAGTTGATACTTGATCAAATCTTTCACCTATGACAGTACACATCCAAAATAATCAAATTGTTTTTGCCTTTACTTTCTCCGGCTCCTTTTGAGAAGTAAAATGTTATCCGCGTCAGGGGGCAGGGCAGTGCTTGTTTCAGGTGATAAAAATTTCTAGTGCTTGATCTATGTATGTCTGCCATTTGCTAACCCGTCTCCCCACCCACCGGTTTATTCTTTCATTCAAGATCTTACATGGATTACCTCTGTTATCCCTTGGGTTGGAAATGCGGCATAAAAATGTACATTCTGAAAATAATTTTCAAACTGTGCGGGCTAGGTAGCGCTTCAGGGAGTGTAGAGTGCCTTTGCAGATCAACTTTTAGGCAAGTATCCTACTTGGTAGCCAATTAGCACAGTCCCCAGCCTGGACCTAGCACAGAGCCACCCTCCTGTCAGCATAAATTATAATTATGGTGGGTCAAGGAGAAGAATGTTGGTTTTACTTATTTTGCTGGGAAGTAACTATAGCTTGAGGGCAGGGGATGAGAATGAGGCAGAACATGATGGAAAAGATGAGTGAAAACACATCCACACCAACTTGCAGATATGAGGTGTTTACCTACAAGAACACATGGGACTTTCCCATTCTGGGCTTTATGTAGACAGCATCCCACCTTGTGAGGAAACGTTGCTTGAAAGCCTCTCCTGACACCCCTGTTACCATTTCACAAAAATCAAATCAAGATGCTTCCAAGTACAGTGTGTGAAACCAGTAAACGCCCAGGACTCCAACACGGTCGAGGAAAGAGACACAATGTCAGAAGTATCATCACCCTGATCTTGGATTTCTCCTTTCCACCTACAATGCCGTGCGCACCACCACCCCTCACCACCGATCGGCTATCCTCTTGGTAGGCTCAAGGCAGGGCCTGGGAGGCCTCTGAAGGAGGAAGTCCACAGCTGGGACGCTTACTGCCAAAGGAGCGGGTAAACGTCATCCCTTCACGGGCACCCGGGTGGCTCAGTCGGTTAAGCATTCAGCTCAGGTCATGATCGCATGGTTTGTGGGTTCAAGCCCTGCATCAGGCTCTGCCCTGACAACGTGGAGCCCCTTTGGGATTCTCTCTCTGCCTCTGTCCCACTTGCTCTCTCTCTTTCTCTAAATACACTTTAAAAATTTTTAAATTAAAAACATCATTCCTTCATCTGCAATTCTGAAAGCCATTGGCCAAAATCTGACCTTGGGGCTACCTGCATTGTGACTGTTCTACCCCTTCCCGCAGACAAACAGGTCAGAGCACCTGATTAAGAGGTGCTGCCCTAGCCCCCTGGGGTATGTCCGGTATATTAGCTTCCCACAATCCAAAAAGTTCTGAATTTCGAGCACATGCAACCAAGGATTTCAGATACGGGCTTTTAGATACAGATGGTGTTCTCATAAGGGTTCAAAGGAGAATCTGAAAGACAAAACTATAAGGCAGCTCTTTCGAATCTAAGTAAGGAGGCTTAGATGGGAAGAACTCAGGTTCCAATCAGACTCCACCCTGGAGAACATGGGCAGCCCCCTCTCTCCAGCCTCCTGGTCACTTCTGGAATTGGATTTCTAGGTATAGCACTTTGCTCTGTTAAATACTGTGAACAAGGATGATGATGGGGGCAGGTAGAGTAAATTGATAGAGATTTTAGTGAGGGCCTCATCAGTTTCCTGGGTTGTTTCACTTTAATGTTTTCCAAATGATAAACACCCAAGTGTAAAGTAGAATTTTTAATGCAGCTTTTAAGTGGCCCTTGACCTATCAACGGTAAAGGCTGACTCGGGGACTGAACTCCTGGTTGAAGCACGGATGGGCAAAGAGCCCTTGGGACACCTGGACAGGTTCTTCTCTGGATCTGTGTCCTCATCTGTCCGGGACACAGTTGGGTAATGAAGTGTCATTTTAAGCACTGATTCTTATTTGAGACTCAGTGGCGGGCTGGTATCCTTCCTGGGCGGAGTGGGCTGGTGCAAACGGTATTCTACGGATTAACCCAGACAGTTTTCCTGTTTTCCCTTTGAAAAGGGGGGTTTCAGGGAGGAAAGAGGAATGGAGTAGGATGAATAATTAACTGCCTAACGACACACACCAGGGCGTCCTGTGGCCTCCCACATGCCCTGCTCTCCAGACCCAGGTAATTATTCCTCATCATACTGAAACCAACAGGAAGGAATGGTGGATGCATTTTCTTTCTTCTACACTTCCCCACACATCCTGTTTTCCCGGCTTTGGGGATTTGAGCTTGCCTTGTGCAAAAACTTCTGTTCCAGGCCAAGCCCTCCCTCCAGACCCTCCGTCCGCAGGGCAGCAGAAGCGGGTGGCTCTGATAGGGTTGCCCTTTCTCCAAAGCCCAAGGAGGCTGACCGTGAGCAGAGGGGTTCCCAGCAAATCCAGCTGGAAGTTTCAGTTAGGACTTAGCCTGACTGGACCCGCGAACTATGCCGATTTGTACACAGGTCACTCTGCACAGCCACCTCTCTTTCTCAAGGGGCACAAGTTGGCAATATGTGCCTGATACCCAACTCCCAGCTACCGTCAGCTACTCCACACAGACCCGGGGTTAGGTAGGCTTGAGTGCTCCTTTGTTTACCAGACACACAAACGACATGGCAGGAGAGTCCTGTTTGGTTGTGTGATTCCATTCCAGATTTTTCCTGGTATTCCAGGCTCCAGGTCCCATTGTGCAGGTGATACTAATTCTCATGAAATAAGACCAGGAGGTAAAGAGAGTTCTTGGCTCTCGGATATCCATCTTGTGCAAGCAGAGAACAGCAGAATAATGAGAAGGCAAAGAAAGGCAGCTGCGTGGGACAAGGGCAGCTAGCATCGTCAGCCCCTCACATGGCCATTTGCTGAGGGCCCGTGGGCAAAGCCAAACAGAAGACGGAGGAAGTTAGGCGAATAATCCACAGGAACAACTGCGTTCAGCTAATACTAGGTTGGGCTTTTGCATACCAGCTCATGGCAAAAGATGGCCGGTCACAAGTGCACTTGGCCAGCACTCGGCCAATGCCAGACAGAGGTGGGCATCAGTGACAGGAGATTTTATTGCAGTATCCAAGGTCACAGAGAACGGCTTTGCTGAGTATTTATTTTACTTCTACCCTGATGACCTCCCTCTCCTATTCGTCCCTTTCTCTTTTTCTCCAGGAGGGGTCTTCTCATCCCTGTTCTTTCCTTCATGTAACCAGCATTTTACCACGGTGCTACTATGTGCCATGCATGTTCCAAGCACTGTAGTCATAGTGAACAAAATGGACAACGATGCTGACCAGGTGGTTCTTACATCCTTAACTAATTCCTTTCTCAGTCTCATCAGGAAAAAAAAAAAAAAAAATCACCTAAGAGAATATAGGCAAGTGTGGCTGAGAAGTGACATCTGACAAGAAATGAAACCTAGTTGAAGAGAAGCTTAAAAGACAAATTTCCTTCCCCACTCCTGGCACCATCCCTATCCCAGGCCTCGTAGGCATGCTGTCCTTCAGCAAGACCGGGTCTGCACTAACCTGAGGAGATGGTTGACCAGCTGCCCAAACAGGAAACCTTATATAATTCTGTAACCCTGACCTTGGGCCCTGAATCTTCCCCTCCTGTAAACAATCCATTCCATCCAGGAAAACCTGCAGATTGGCTGGGACAAATTTTGAAAAACACACACAATGTGACCAACGTTGAAAAAATCCCTAAGTCCTACAGGAAGTGATACATCTGATTCATTGGTAGAAATCACTTCATAAAGTGATGGAACAAGTGGAAATTTAATCCTAACACATGAAACTGCCAGGGCAGTCACTTATGTACATGGATGACTCAACAGCACCTGTTGGAAAGACCGGGAAAACGAGCCGTGAAATCCTGATCACATTCCCTTCTGGAAGCAATAGCCCTGCCTTGCAAATTAGTAAGCCCAGTGTTCTCAACATCCCGACTTCAACATTTGTGCCTCGTTCTTAAGAAGGCTATGACTCACCGTGGCTACTGGTCAAATGATTCTTACTCAGAGCCGTGGGCTTTAATCTTTAGCATTAAACGGTCTAGGCAAATACTAGCCAAATGTCTGTCTACTTTCAAGATGTTCCTTTGAAATGATTGATTTCAGGCAACAACTGGTTTTCCATATGGTAACCCTCAATTTCTAATATTATTTCGCTTGTTGCCAAGTTTCATTAAAAGTCCACATTAGAAGCTTCAGACCTCAGTCGCTGGACCTGGGCCTTCTAAAATGACTTTCCTCCAAACACCATTTAACTTCCTTTAATTTAGTTAATTAATGGAACTTTCTGAAAAGCACTGTTACTTTGATCTGAACCTCTTGCTTTAGTTTCCAGCTAACATTTCCAGGGAGGGAGAAAGAACGGATGCCCTCGCAACTGGCTGGGGCTAACAGCGGCTCACAACTTTGGCCATCCCTCCAAATCAGAGACATCTGAAGGCGAGTACTTGAGAGGAAGAAGACTGGTTAAAAATAATGCCCTCGGCATTTCTGTGGGTGTTTGCCCCACACAGAGATAAAACAGCGAAACCGGTACTGCAAGCCATAGGAAGCTCGGCCTGCAGTCTGGAAATCCTAAATAATCCTTGCAAGTAGACCAAGTGGAAGCCAAAGATGAGACTTAGAAATGCTTCTGCCCAAGAGAAAGTTTTCTTTTTATTTTTAAAATTTTTTTTTTTCAACGTTTATTTATTTTTGGGACAGAGAGAGACAGAGCATGAACCGGGGAGGGGCAGAGAGAGAGGGAGACACAGAATCGGAAACAGGCTCCAGGCTCTGAGCCATCAGCCCAGAGCCCGACGCGGGGCTCGAACTCACGGACCGCGAGATCGTGACCTGGCTGAAGTCGGACGCTTAACCGACTGCGCCACCCAGGCGCCCCGCAAGAGAAAGTTTTCTGCATACAACTTACAAAATCAGATAAAAATTAAAAACGGAAAAGGCAACTCCCAGCAGGAATCCTCAGTTTCTTGGCTATTAATCCTTGCTGCCATCCATCCAACCAAATGGCTAGGGTAGTTCTTGCTTGCCTTTCAACTTGCCACCACAAAAAACGTTACCCTAGCTGCTGTTCAGAACGGAACAAAACCCACAACCTCAACCCAGAGATCTTACGCTGCAGCAAGGGTAAGATTTTTTGTGAAGGCGATCGGTTCAAAAGCAAGACATTCTGAATCGTGACCAACACTCTTTGTGTTCTTTTGGAAGGCAAGACTAGCAAAGGAGTCCACCCCTTTCCATAGCGTGACTTACCTTGGAGCTGAGCCGCGGATTTCCAAGTACCTCGCTGAGGTTCCGATCTTGGCCACAAGGCGGCCCTCGAGAGTAGGGCTGCCCGCAAGCAATACCTTTTTCTCCAGTCTCTTGGCTGGGGGGGGGGGGGGGGGGGGGGAGAGGGGCGGGGTATGGAGGTGAGGGGGGCGGGGGGAGATGCAGCTGGCTTTAAAAAAAAAATGCATCCATCTGTTCTCTGAAATTATGCCACTTGCCATTTTACAAGGCGAAGGTTGCCACGTTACCTGTTGCCAGGTTCCTGGGAGTGCTTGGGGAAAATGTGGGCGAGAAAGGTACAGCACAAAGTCCTCCAGCTTGGTGCCTTTCAAGCTCTTTGGACCGGGCTGGCGCTGACATTTGGAGAGCAGCTGCCGCGGATTGCCCGAGCATTGTTTGGTTGTAGTTCTAACAGAGGAGTGGCTGCCTGTTACATCATTTCCAGGCATGAAGTGCCTGGGGCTTTTTCTTTTTTTTTTTTCTTTTTTAATGACTAACTCTGATCCCTCCCTCCCTGGATTTTGGTACAGTACAAGCTCTGTGCGCAACAGGCTCACCTCAGGAAGCCCAAGTTTTGTAGCAACTTGTTAAAACAACTTGGGTGCCTCTTAGAAAAAAAAAAAAAAAAGTTGGGACTTTGAAACAAACCTTTCCATTCTTCCGTCTGAGAACAATGTTGTGTTTGATTAGCAAGCCGAGCGCTGCGGGCCCCAGACCTCTGTTCTCCCGCAAGAGCCGGGCTGCTATCAGATGAATAGATCTCCAAGCCAGACATGCCGAGGCTTGGGGCATTTGTCTGGCATTAGGAAGTGTCTGGAAGACTAGCAACTACCAACTGGCAAGTCTTATGACTAAAGAGTTATTACACCGCTCCTCCCTCTCTGTCCACATTCCCTGCCCTTCCCCTCCGCGCTCACACAAGCGTGCTTTTTTTCTACTTCGGCGGAGAAGAGGTTAGCTGGCCTCTGTGGTTTCCGTGGAGGATGGCTTTAGTGGCAACGGCTGTCCCGGCCGCGTCCCGCCGGCCAACACTAACCCGGAGAGCCGGCCAGAAGCGGGGTGCGTCTCCTGGGAGCCCCGCCCTCTCAGCGGGAGGCGGCGCTGCCGGGACCACTGACCACCACACTTTGGGTGGCCTGGAGATGTTCAGCTGTAAATATTTTGAAACAAGGGAGCGATTTTTCCATGTGTATTTTGTTTTAATAAGTTCCTCCCTTTTTGCAGTGTTTTTAAAGACGCAGCCGGTGCACCCCTTGTTGACCACTCCGAATTCATTCATTCTCCACACCTTTGTCAGGTTCCTACAAGGGTGCACACTGCTGTGTTGGGGGCCGTTTGGGGGCATTTTCTCCTGGGAAGCATTATGCTTTATTGGACAAGGTGGTTTTGTTTTTTTGTTTTTTGTGGTTTCTTTTTAGTTTATTAATTTATTTGGGGAGGGGGGGAGGCAGAGAGGGAGGGAGAGAGAGAATCCCAAGCTGCCAGCTCAGAACCTGAGGTGGCGGTGGGGAGGGCACGGAGTGGGGTGTGGGGGGCTGGATCCCACAAACCGTGAGAGCATGACCTGAGCCAAAATCAAGAGTAGGTGGGTAGGGGACTGAGCCACCCAGAGCCCCATGGACAAGGTGTTTAATGGTGGTGAATAGAGGTGGTTTGGGGGAGTGCGGGGTAAGTTATGCTAACTCCACTACTTAGTAGCTGTATAGACACTTCAGTTACCTGCTCTGAGCCTCAGTCTTACCATCAAGCAAATGGGGATAGCGAGAGCTTCCTCTGTCGTGAGACCATGTCTTAAATTCTTAGCACAGTGTGAAACGGAGTAAGGATTCACTCTCTGGCGATTTGGTTGATCTAACAGCACATCAAAAGTCTGGACCTGGGGCGCCTGGGTGGCGCAGTCGGTTAAGCGTCCGACTTCAGCCAGGTCACGATCTCACGGTCCGTGAGTTCGAGCCCCGCGTCAGGCTCTGGGCTGATGGCTCAGAGCCTGGAGCCTGCTTCCGATTCTGTGTCTCCCTCTCTCTCTGCCCCTCCCCGGTTCATGCTCTGTCTCTCTCTGTCCCAAAAATAAATAAATGTTGAAAAAAAAAAAAAAAAAAAGTCTGGACCAGCGGGCACCGGTGGCTCAGTCAGTTAAGCCTGCAGACTCTTGATTTCAGTTTCTCAGTTCTTGGGATGGAGCCCCCTGTCAGGCTCTGCACTGACAGCTAGGAGCCTGCTTGGGATTCTCTATCCCTCTCTCTCAGCCCCCAACTCACATGCACACGTGCACACACACACATGCGCGTGCGCTCTCTTTCTCTCTCTCTCTCTCTCAAAATAAATAAATAAAAATAATAATAAAGAGTCTGGACTAAAGGCGCACCTGGCTGGCCCAGTTGGTGGACCACGTGACTCTTGATCTTGGGGTGGTGAGTTCAAGCCCCGCGTTAGGTGTAGAGCTTCCTTTAAAAAAAAAAAAAGTCTGGACTAATGTTCCATCTTATCATCTTTGTTTTCACCTGTGTTTGTGCTTTTATCCTGTGAAGGACTCAAGCCAGAACACTGGTGTGTCCAGCACTGGGTGGGGGGAGTCCAGCCTGTGTGACATATCACCGTGGGGAGCATCGCCTCCAGTTCCCTGGCAGTTCAGCACTTCTGGGCCTACTTGATGCAAAGCCGCAGCAGCAAATTTCTCTTAGTAGCAGCCTTGCCCTCATCTGTGCCAAAATGCATTCCCAGGATGCCAGAACATTCGTCATTGCTACCAAACAGCCTTGTTGGTAACTCTCCCTGACCTCCTCTCTTGACTTCACTTCACTCTCAAGGAGTCTCTACTTCTCAAATTCTTTTCTAGCTTTTATTAATATTCCTAAAACCACAGGAGCTCCGGTTTGAAAGAAATCTTGCCATCTACTTCTGGCCCCCATCAGATGGTGATACAATTTTTAATTTATTTAAATATTATTTTTTAAGTTTATTTTTTTAGTAATGTCTATACCCAACATGGGGCTCGAACCCCCAAATCAAGGGTTGTATGCTTTATCGCACCGAGCCAGCCAGGTGCCCCAGATGGTTGTACAATTTTGATAGCTTCCCAGTCAAAGGATGAACTGGTCTGTGCTAAACACCTCCAGAGACCAAGAGCCTGCTACCCAGCAAGGTTTCCATATTCCACCTTTGGACAACTGACTGTTACAGAATTATTCTTAGTGCCTCTCTGAGCTCTTGCCTTTGTGGTTTCCCATGGGGCATCATAGAGAACTGGTCCACGCCAACTTCTACACAAGAGTCTTCGAGATCATTGGAAATCCTTCTGTCTTCCTTCTCTTGCAAGCTAAACATCTGCTTCCCTTAATCTACTCCTTGTAAGATACAGCTTTTCTTTCCCCAGAGCACTCTGCAATTTCCCCCTTAAGGAAAAGAACCCAGAATGAAACACAGCACAACCATCCTTCTGTTGTTCTAGGTGTCGCACTTGTACTCACACACACTCTCTTCAAAATAGGCAACTGACCCGATGTTAAAACCACAATCTTGTATTTGTGCGGTAGACCCGCTATGTCCTAAGTGTACATCCTTCCACGTTTCTTTTTTTTCTTTTAGCCTCTTCACACCATTCTGCTTTCTAAAATAGCCTGTAGTTTCAAGTTATTTCCCTAATACGTCCTTAATCCTTACACACCACCTCTGCCCTGTCCACTGGATGTGCAAATGTTTCCTGTCAGTGCTTCTCAAACTATCTCTAGTGATGGATTTGTTTGTTTGTTTGTTTGTTTGTTTGTTTGATGTCCGATCCATTGCAGATCAATATTTTGGTAAAAATGCAATAAAATGAATCACTAGAAAAAGGAGATTTAAAAAACGGGGCACCCATCTTCTTTTTGTTAGATTCAACCAATGAGATAGTCCTTAGAATTGCTGTACAAGTTTCTAAAAGCTATTCTTTGATTTTCATGGCATATCTCACCATACAGTCACCAAATAGTTTGTGAATCGATCCCTGTCTGTGGACCACACTTCGAATAGTGCCCCTCTATGCACACAGGTGTGCTGGAAATGCTTAATAACTGTCTCTCTAAGGCAGGGGTAGTATTTCCTAATTTCCATTGTGTAAACATTCACACCAAGGTCAGTTTGAAGCTATCAATGAAATATCACTACATACAGACTTGGGAAGAGACATGCACGATTAACTATCAAGCTGGTAAGAGCCAGGTCCAGCACCCCACTGTTAAACCCATTTGATTTTTTTTAAATCTCCTTTTGAGGGCTTGTTAAACTGTGGTGGGCTGGACCAAATCACCAAAATCAGAAAACCTTTGCCCTCAACAGAAACAAGAAAGTAGGTTGAGGCAGGCCTTCTCTCTTTGGTGGCCTTCAGCTCAGTAAGAGCAGACCATCTGATACAACTCAGCAAATCCAAGATTGCTCTGACCATGACTTCGGTGTAGAAGCCTGCCACCACTAAAGGCAGATCAAATCACAGCTAGCTTTGTGGTTAATAATATCTTAGAATAACTTGTTTACATCAACAAGATATCTTGGGGTGCCTAGGTGGCTCAGTTGGTATGGCGTCAGACTTCCACTCAGATCATGATCTCATGGTTCGTGAGTTTGAGCCCTGCGTTGGGCTCTGTGCTGACAGCTCAGAGCCTGGAGCTTGCTTCGGATTTTGTGTCAACCTCTCTGTCTGCCTTTCCCCCAGTTGCTCGCTCTCTGTCTCCCTCTCTCTCAAAAATATATAAACATTAAATAAAGGTATCTTTTGAACAGTGTACAACTTTATGTACATGTATATTTTGGAATTCTTTTGTTGTCCTTTTGTGGTTTTATCTGTAGTTCTTATGGGCTTGTTGTTATATTTGAAAGAGTTTCTAGGGGCGCCTGGGTGGCTCAGTCAGTTAAACGTCTGACTTCAGCTCAGGTCACGATCTCATGGGTTTGTGAGTTCAAGCCCCGCGTCAGGCACTGTGCTGACAGCTCAGAGCCTGGAGCCTGCTTTGGATTCTGTGTGTCTCTCTCTCTGCTCCTTCCCCACTCATGTTGTGTCTCTCTCTGTCTCAAAAATAAAATAAACACTAAAAAAAAAAAAAAAAAAAAAAAAAGAGAGTTTCTAAAATTAAGTAACCAGAAAGTGCTAAATAATTCCTCAATGCAGCTTTATAGTATGTGACCCATTAGCTTAGCCAGTCAGACTGTATTATTAAGAAGATACAAAACATGGTCTGATCCTACATCTGTTTTGTGGCCACTTGACACGGGTGTGTTCTTGATCACAAAGGTTAACCAGAGCGATAAGAACGTCTAGATATTTTGTTCAGAAAACTCTCACTACTACAGAAAAAAATAATTATTGGCACAGGCCTTCCCGAGGCTTTTAACACTAGCATTATCTTTCCATGCAAATGGAGACAATATTGAAGAGTCAGGTGGAAGCTGAGATAGGATAGAAATTTGTTTTCAATCTCTCTTTTTTTTTTTTTTTTTTTTTTTTTTTTTTTTACTTCTCTTTCTCCTTTTCCTCCTCTGGCTTCCCCACCCCCCTCCTTCTTCTCCTCCTCCTCCCCCTCCTCCTCCCTCTCCTCTGACTTTTCATCCTCCTCCACTACTTTCTTAATTCAATGTAAAAACCAGTCTCTGGTCTCTATTCTCTGCAGTATCCTCTGAATGCAAGTATGGCATCAAAATCTGTAGCTTCTCTCTTGCTGACTCTTGTATATGGGAGTCCTTTCACCAACTTTGAGCTGGGGTAATAAATCATCAGAATCTAAATAAGGGGAAAAATCATTTTATTTGAAATGAACAAATAAACCTGTCAGGCAAAGGAAAGCAACAATAATGATGGTTAAAATATAGTATCATTTCTTTTTCAAGTTCCCACTGAATAAAAGGAGTACTTGCCTTTTTAAATCATGGTTTTGAGAATGTTGTCTCAAACAAGAGAAGGGTTTCACTTATGGTATATAAGCCACTCATTTTCTCTGTCTTGACCAAACAAGATTTATTTACCTGTGTTTCACCTTCTAGAACCTCACTCTACCGCACCCCTCCTGGCACTCAGACTCCAGTGGATTCTAAATTATTCATGGTGGGGGCGCCTGGGTGGCTCAGTGGGTTGAGCGTCAGACTTCAGCTCAGGTTAGGATCTCAGAGTGTGTGGGCTCGAGCCCAGCGTCAGGCTCTGTACTGACAGCTCGGAGCCTGGAGCCGGCTTCAGTCTTCCTCTCTCTCTGCCCCTCCCCTGCTTGCACTCTCTCTCTCTTTCTCTCAAAAATAACTAAACATTAAAATTTGTGGTGCCGAATCGTGAGAGTAGAATTAGGGAAAAAAATAATCTCAGGAGAGAAGACAGAATTTAGAGCCCAGCCTGTAAAACCATGAAAGAGTGATAACCAGGAAAAATTGGAGATTTGGTTGTATGAGTTTCTGGAGCAGTCTCAAATGCAAGCGAATTGAGGCATGAGAAGGAAGGAGGTGGTGGGAAGTGTGAGCTGTATCTTGGATCTCCTGTCTTCTCCGGCAGACGTGGGCATTCCTTTTCAATTTCCATTTGATGATTGATAGATGGTGCTTCTTGGAGTATAACGCTGATAACTCTAGCAGAATTGTGCCAAGCTCCACACTGCAGTGAAATCTCAAACTGAAGCTCCTCGAATATAACGCGTAGCAAAATGATTCCCGTCCTCTGTTCAGCCCCTTATTGGAGGTGGGGCAATCTCACATTTTACCTCCTTGGGTATTGGGGCTTGGCCAGCCTGTTGTGAAAGCCATGTCCCCAGGATTGTCCCTGTTCAATCTAACCCTAGTGGATCTCTAGCATTGCTGCTACCTACCATCCTGAAGGTCCCCATTGATCAAAATACTCAGTGAACCCTATTGACCTGGAAGGGGAGCTGACAACAGCCACCAGATGGCACCAAATTGCAGTTGACCCTGGGGAGTGTCCCCAAACCCTGTCACTACACTGGAAATAATGTGACACCCTCCTTTCTATATTCCCCATATCACACTTATCACATCATGGCAAGATGTCTCCGGTAAATCACAGCAAATGAAAGAATACTCTACTTGGCTACATCGTGCAGTTTTGATTACCCACACTGAAAGAGGATGCAGGCTGGCCAAGAAAAAGCCGTAAACAACCCATATGGAATACGAGCGGGCCCCGTGTCCTGAGCAAGATACAACATTGCTCATTATTTCAACAAAATAATGAGTTCACACTGTAAAAACTTGTCTTAGGAGAAGTAATAAAAGGATCTGGTTTCACTAGATTCGAACAGAGAGATTGATTTTATCCTCCTTATGGTCATCAACCCCCTCTTGTCTTCCAATGAATAACTGAGACTCAGCATCACCGAGAGGGGTTATCCCTTCAAACTTTCCTGGGAAACAAGAGGTAGCTCCACGGTGGGGGCAGGGCACGACACTAAATTGGGCAAGGTGAAAAATCAGCAATGCACGCGTTAGCACACTTAGCCCCAGGCTCCACGGGAGCCCAGTGGGAGAACCCGAGACCAGCCTCTGCTCCTGGCTCCGCCCCTTGCAGGCGGGCGCTGGGAGCCTCCACTGGTCGCATTACCTCTTCAGCACCTGAGCTAAAAGCTGTGGACCTTGGGCTGGGAATTGCTGAGTTCTGTTCAAACTAAAGGATGTATCGCTCATGCACTAAGCTTAGGCGGAAGACTTTCCCCGCGTGAGCCAATGGCAATCATGCATCCTGGGTCACTGAGTGGTGGCTACGTTTATATTGTTGACATTACCCCCACTTCCAGAGCATATATGATATTGTCATGTTGCATCAGGTAATTCCTAGGAAATAGCAAAATAGTTTTGTCCTTATATCTTTCACAACTAAGGAAATCACTCCAAATCACAGGGCAGCAGAACAGCAGCACAGCATCATAGGATCCTTCTGTTTGTTGTTCCTTATAGGATGCTTCCTTTGAGTGGCCTCAGGAAACATCCTAACTATTAAACCAAGTATTTCATTTAGTGAGTGGCCAAAGTGGTGGCTCAAACCAGAGCTGGGATTGTATGGTCGGGAGTAGCTGATCTGGCGTAAGGAGTGACCATTTGCTGTGATTGGAAAAGGCATCGCCGGGAAAGTGATGGAAATGCGATAATTGGAATCATTTTTTAAAATTATTTTTTATCTTTCAAAGCTTTTTTTTTTTTTTTTTTGAGAGAGAGAGAGAGAGAGAGAGAGAGAATCCTAAGCAGACTTCCTGCTACCAGTGTAGAGCCCCATGCACGGCTCCATCTTGCTAACCGAGAGATCATAACTTGAGCCAAGAAGAGTGGGTTGCTTAACCTACTGAGCCACCCAGGACTCCAATTTGAATCATTTTTAAAGATGACTTAACAAAAGTCTTTAGAAAGTTGGTTAAGGAATTGTTCTTTTCTGGCAGGGAATTCACTTGAAAACTTTAACATTCTTTTTGATCTGTATTTTGTACATCATGCTCCACAAATACAAGGCTGAAAACCAGTGTGTAAGGCTTCTTCACATAACCTCAGAGTTATAATCAGGGAGTTGGAGAGAAGACCAGAGGCCACTTTAGCCAGAGCCTCAGGGGGGACCTCAACTAAATTGCACAAGTCCAGAAAGGACACTTTTCTGCACAGACACAGGCCCCTAAGTTGGTTAAGTTGTCTTGAAGGACAGAATTTTAGGGACTAGTCTCCTATAAGCTACCCACACACTTCACCCCCCAACACAGATTTGGAAACAAGGGAGACTATAATAGAGGAGACTTTTGTGCAGTATATTCCCTCTTAGAAGATAGCTCTGCTCAGAAACAACAACAAAAAAATTCAGAAGAGTAGTTTCTATAGTGAGCATCTATCCAGAGGAAGGAAGGAAGGAAGGAAGGAAGGAAGGAAGGAAGGGAAGGGAAGGAGAAAGAAGAGGGCTGGAGGGAGAAAAGAGACAAAGACAGGAAGGAAAAGAGGGAGAGACAGGAGGGAGGGAGAAAGAAAGGAAGAAACCAAGTGCCAGTAAACCAGAGCTCCAGGAAGCTGAGACAGCTGAGTCAGCCACCCCCAACAGCTCCCCCCACCACCCCCACCCCCAACCCCGTGCTTCCCACTGTTGTTAGGATTAGATCACACTTGCTCACAACTCTTTGCTTTCCTCCTTCCTTTTTCAATGTTTATTATCAAACACCGCAATCTTCTCCAATGAGTTACCTTGTTTAACATTAGCTGTATTTAATATATTCCTGAGAAGGCAGACACTACCCTGGGTTTATCTACACATGTATTATCTCTCTGGGTGTACTGTTGCCTGCGAAGATTTCTACAGATGGCTATTTTATGTTGATTCATTTAATTTCCATTTCAGAAACTTCCATTTCAGAGGTTGGTGTTTTTCAGTCTTTCTCCCCCTCAGTCTTCTGGGTATGTCACCTCATAGGAGGCCCAAATATCCCCTCTAGGCAGGGATCTCACTTACTCTATCAATGGACTTGTTTTCATGTTCAATGTCTTCGTGTGTTTCATGTGCCCTGATTCTCAGTGGATGTTAGTTACAATACAGAAATTAAAACCCACACAGAAATCACAGTGTCTTTGTTTTCACTGTCTTCCAGTGTCATCTTGCATTACAACATATAAGAAGACACCACCTCCAGTCCCACCCAGAACTACCACGAAACCTTTCATTTCTATCACAGCCCAGAGTAGCACAGAGTCTGCCCAGGATGCCTACATGGATGGACAGGGCCAGCGAGGAGATATTATCAGCCAGTCTGGACTGAGCAACTCCACGGAGAGCCTGGACAGTATGAAGGCTCTGACAGCCGCCATCGAAGCTGCAAATGCCCAGATCCACGGCCCCGCAAGTCAACACATGAGCAACAACCCTGCCACTGTCACTACCACGACCACCATAGCCACTGTCACCACAGAGGACAGGAAGAAGGATCACTTTAAGAAAAATCGATGCCTTTCCATTGGGATACAGGTAACAGCCTCCCTTTCTGTCCTTTGAAATAGGGACCCAAAATTCAAGAAATGTAACACTATTATTTTTCCAGAAGATGTGCCGTCTGCCCCTTTTGGACGACAGAGCCACGTGTGGGACCAGAGTTTCAAATGATTGGCTCTGGAACTCCTACATTGTTAAATGTGAATTTAAAAATCATGAAGATATTTTGTCTGTGGGCGTTATTAGATTATTTTTGTTCTCTAAGTTAGATTATTTTTTGTTCTCTAAATTGAATGTGTGACTCAAAGCATTAGGATAATTAAACAAACACAATCA
The DNA here is from genome assembly GCF_022837055.1 of Prionailurus viverrinus. Taxonomy (NCBI): domain Eukaryota; kingdom Metazoa; phylum Chordata; class Mammalia; order Carnivora; family Felidae; genus Prionailurus; species Prionailurus viverrinus. The sequence continues at coordinate 41,677,944 of NC_062572.1, forward strand.
AACACAAAGTGCCCTCAATTCCTAATGCACGTTTTGATTCTCAAAAAAGGAGTGGACATCCAAGAATGACCCGGGTTATGGGTTTGTGTTACAGTATGTTCAGCACTGTTGAGGAACCACATGAGAACAAAAATGTGAATCACTTCTCATACATGTGGGAGTGAGGGAGAGGAAGACCAAAGTGACTGGTCATGTAGAAAGCGATCACTCACACCACAGCATCATGAGCAAAGAATGTGCATTAGTCTCAGCATAATTGTTGGTTATTTAATCATGCATTTCAAAAAATGGTAGATAATTCAGCAGGCTTCTCAGTTCAGCCCAGAGTTTTCTGCTCAGAGATAAGATCAAGCCGACTCTTGTTTTTCACATCTGTTCGGCTTGGCTTACCCAGCTAGAAATTTCCTTCCCTCAATGGAGAAGAGTCATTCTTTTCTCCCTTTTTTGTTGTGCCATATCATGCAGGTGCCCTTTGAATAATAACTTCCTGACGTGGTGGCCAATAAATCTATTCACAATGAACCAACTCTAAGGCACATCTAACAACCAGGCGTGGGGTAGGTTTTCACGATGATTTATTTTCACAGTGCATTCTGCAGAGTGCACTTCTAAAGGGCAATATTTGTCTAGTAGCAATGAGTCAAATGCTTTTTTTTTTTTATATATATATAACCTACAGGTTACCATAGCGCACATTATCAAGTTTCCTAAAAGAACTTGTGGCATTGGTGCATGATACTAGGCGACACAGCAGGAGGCACATGCCCAAAGCCAGCCTCCACCCCCATGCCTGCCTCTGCCTCCCCCCAGGAACTAACTGCTCTCCCTACTGTCCAAAAGCTTTGAAGGAGTAGGGAAGAGCAGAGGCCGGCATTCCGTGTTGTCCCAGGCGCATGACGTGATCTTCCTGAGCCTGTTTCCTTAACTGTCCCCCACAGGATTATTTTGGGGACTGAGTTTACAAATTTCAGCTTCCTGGGGGGTCCAGAATTTCCATTTGGGACGATGGAAGAAGTCTGGACGTGGATGATGGTGATGGTCGCACAACAACGTGAATGTACTTAATGCTGTGAGCACTGCACACTGAGAAGGGGTTAAGATGAAGGATTCATTTTGTGTATATTTTACCCAGGATAAAAGAAAAATTGACCTTCTTTATCTGGCACATAACTGGCACCCAGTCATGTTAGTTTTCTTCTACTTCCTTAATGTTCAGTTTCTTCTGTATTTTACATCATTTCTCAATCGATTATATATTCCTCTGGCTCAAAATTCAAAGGTTATAAAAAGGCATTCGGTGACTAGTCTCCCTGCCATTCTTATTTTTTTAACGTTTATTTTTTGAGAGAGAGGGAGAGAGAGCATGCAAACAGGGAGGGGCAGAGAGAGAGAGAGAGAGAGAGAGAGAGAGAATCCTAAGTGGGCTCCACACTCAGTGCGGAGCCGGACACAGGGCTCAATCCCATGACCGTGAGATCATGACTGGAGCCGAACTCTAGCATCAGACACTTAACTGACTGAGCCACGCAGGCACTCCCCACCCAACGCCCATTCTTATTTAATAGCCCATCAGTTCTCTTTGCAGGAAGAAATTAATACAACCAATATTTGCATCTCATACACACCTATTTGGTGCATATTCAAGCAAATACATATTTTGATTTGTTCCCCTTTTTTCCCCAGAGGTTAGTATATACCTCAGGCTATTATATATCTTGCCATTTTGCACTTAAAAATAGCATATTTTACAGACAATTATTGGCTGGCTCAGTTGGTAGAGCACATGACTCTTGATCTCAGAGCCATGAGTTCCAACCCCATGTGGGGTGTGGAGATCAGTTAAAAATAAAATCCTAAAAAAAAAAAAAAAAAGATAATTGTTTGTCAGTCTTACTGTTCATTTTATTTAAAAGCTTCTATCTATCTATCTTAATCACCTCCCAGGTCTGCCCATTGGTCTCAGAGGCTTTTCTCCAAATAATTCTTACTCAGAATAAAGCATTCATACACATGAAATCCACCAAATATTGTGTTGTTAGTTTCACCCAGTAAGATAGAACTACTCTGAAATCCACATATAGTGTTGGGGAGAAGAGTTGTTTCAGAGACCATCGCGCTTCTTAAATGTTTGAATATTCTAGTGAGTGAAAAAATGGTTCTACCTTTTCCTCCATTCACACTGTTCACTACTGTAGACATTATATGGAAGTACTAAGTACTTGACGTGGTGGTCTCATCTACCCTTACAACAACCCTGGGGACATAAGTGGGATTACCATCTCTACAGTATACATGAGGACACAGAGAGGTTGAGTGACTTGCCCAAGGCCACACATCCTATGTTGACAGAGCCTAGATTGGACCTTGATGGTTAATGTGACCATGCTACACCACTTCTTTGATGGAGAATAATAAATAAGTACAAATTCAAGGCGTAAAATAGTCACCAAATTTCATTACACTTTTCTCTAAGTTAAATCTTAATCCCCAAAACGTAGAACACCAGGATCTTGGACTCTTTCCCACCATTTACTTCTTTAGGGTCAGAGTTTCCAAACCTTTCCCAACATTTTGAATTTAATCCATGACGAATAGTTAATACTAAAATCATTTACTTTGCAACCTGTGTGAGTTTAGGCCAAATACGTAATATTTCCAGTTTCCTCATCTGGAAATTGGCAGTAACGGTCACTATTCCACAGGGTACCTTATAGGATGTAGTAAAAATGGACTGATATAATATATCAGGCTCGAAGTGTAGTGGGCCCAACAAATATTAGATTCAGTTGTTATTATTAACCTTACCTTCCCTTCAAACCATAATTAGCCAAATATGCTGAAATGTTATCATCTGCCAAGGGCTTCCTTAATTTTTTCAGGATGGAGATGTAATTACTTTGCAATTTCTTTAAACATTTTGAGAGTCGCTTCATAAATTTAAGTGGATTACCGTAGGTACTATGTAAGAGTGGTGACATTTGTCCATTTGGGGATCTAAGGGCGTCAAGGTCACAAAGATAAATGTACATACAATGACTGAACCTTGGAAGATGACAACACTTTGCTACAAATCAGCTGTGGGTTTAGATAGGTGGAGTGGGGTTGGAGCACGGCGTACAATGCCCTCCATTCCCATCCTTGAGACCCCTGACTCCTTTCTGTCTCGCTTTCTTTCTGCCTTGAGGATCACAGTTCTTATGGGAAAGAGCTACCATGCATCTTCAGGAAGAGTTCCATTGGGTAATTTTGCTACTACCCCATACAGTAAAGATGCAGCATCCTACTTTGGCTGACACTCTAAGCATTTTTCATGGACGTGAGCGTAGCCACGTGGAACCCGTTAGAATCCCACTCGGGAAAATAGAAACCATGCTCAGTTATCAAACAGAGGCAGTTTGATACATAATGTTGGAAAGGCTGAAAGAGCAATACTGGGAGGGACTAAGCAATTACCAGTGCCAACCAGAACTGAGGGAGCAAAAAGGGAAAGGTGGGGTTCCCAGAATTTAGGAGCTCAGGGGAGAGTCCCCACTGTAGCCAGCCTCGGACCACCGAGGCAGGTGTGGTCAGCTGGTGCTGGGACGTGCCAGAGAGCAGTGCATCTGGTGCATGAGCCAAAGCGGCTGAAAGCTGTGCACTTGGGCTGGAGCACTGCCCACAGGAGGTGGAAATAGGAAGAAAGTCCCTTCTCTCCTCCCACCTTCCATTGTTAGAATATAACTCAAAGCTGGCCAGCACCGAAGCCTGGGAAATGTAGTTGCCGATTCCTGGCCCCCGTGCCACAAAGCAGAGGGATACAGAATATGGGCCTGGAGCTGCTGGACAATAAGTAAGTTACCAGAAAAAGGCACTTTGTCCAATAAATAAATAAATAAACCATGAGCAAGTATATTAAAAAGCTTAAGATGGGTAGGGTGAATTTGTAGTCTTGGTTCCCATGCTGTTCTAGTGGGAACATCTCATGGAACGAAATATGATTCTAGAATATCTTGAAGTATGTATTTTTTTATAATATGGCTCCAAAACTCAAGTCAACTACTTTATCCGGTGCTTTTTCTGGTGGTCTAGTGGTGGGCGGATGGGAAGAGGGTAACTGGTTGCTTCAGGTTTAGAGCAAAGTTGTATGTCTTCTAAAAAGTCAAGGGTAACGTTAAGGGTAATTTTTTTTCCCTTCAAATTACAAAATAAGTAATATATGCATATGGTGTTGTTGTTGTAAAGGGGATTCATAAAGTATGAAAGTATACAAAACAAAATATTCTGTACTTCTTTTGTTTTTAAAAAAATTTTTTTAACATTTATTTATTGTTGAGAGACAGAGAGAGACAGAACACGAGCAGGGGAGGCAGAGAGACAGAATCAGACACAGAATCTGAAGAGGCTCCAGGCTCTGAGCTGTCATCACAGAGCCCGACGTGGGGCCTGAACCCACGAACTGCAAGATCATGACTTGAGCTGAAGTCGGACGCCTAACTGACTGAGCCGCCCAGGCATCCCATATACTTCTTCTTTCTACTTCTTTCTACTTCTGATTCCTACTCCCTTCCCCAAAGGTAGCCAGTAGCAGTGGGAGGTTACACCATCTTTTAGTCTCTCGAGAGTAATCTTCAGCTCCAGATGAGTTTCACATAGTAGCTTTAGACCTTGACCCCTCCACCTCCAGATGTTAGGTTGTGACTTCCCTCCATGACCATTTAACTTACCTTGTAAAACAACCTAAAAGAGCTTGAAGCTTAATCTTCACATTGCATAACATGTGATTGTTTTCTCATTTTCTGAATTAAAAATAAATGAAAATTTAGTTATCTGAGATGGCGCTCCTAAGATTTACTTACTTATTTCCTGTAATGCCTGTCCAAATATACAGAGATATGTGTTATGGCCCGTGTAAAAAGATGAGTCCGACTGCCAAGCGGAGTCCTTCAGAATGATACAAACCAAGTGAGTTGTTACCATTAATTAAAAGAGGGCCTTGAGAAATAAAGAGGTCACATCATATCTGATTTGTAATCACTGGACTTAAACCAATGAAGGAAAGCTGTGCAGATAGTATGGATAATGAGTCTGTCCTTGACCAGACTGTGGTCAGGCTGCTCTGAATTCTCCTGACTAGGCCTCGACTTTTGTACTTCTGTGTCCATCTTTGCATCTTCTCACCCCATTTCAGTGAGAATCCTGCTAAATCGGTTTAGCCAGAATCCCCTGGATATCTGATCATGTTCTTCATCCTCTGTCATCCCCCAGTGATGTCTGATCAACCCGGCCTGCCTTTATCAAGATCCCTGTGAGGCTTTCTCTCATCCCTGAGGTTTTCTCTCTGTAATTTTCCACCACTGACAACCCCCGACCCTGCTTCTTGGCTATAGATTCCCACTTTTTCGTGTTGTATTTGGAGTTAAGCTCTATCTCTCGCCCACACTTCAAATCCTGCTGCGGTCCCTCGGCCGATCACAATAGTCCCCCTGAAGAAAGTGTACCTTGCCATTCTTTAACAATGTCATGAATAGTTTTTTCTTTCTTTCTTTCTTTTTTAAATTCTTTTAACGTTTTTATTTATTTTTGAGACAGAGAGAGACAGAGCATGAACGGGGAGGGGCAGAGAGAGAGGGAGACACAGAATCAGAAGCAGGCTCCAGGCTCTGAGCCATCAGCCCAGAGCCCGATGCGGGGCTCGAACTCACGGACCGCGAGATCGTGACCTGAGCTGAAGTCGGACGCTTAACCGACTGAGCCACCCAGGCTCCCCAGTTTTTTCTTTAAATGTACTCAGTATATTCAGACTTTGTAAACTTTATTTTGATGTCCTTGAAATCAGAATGAATGCATATTCAGGAAGAGATTTTTAGGGAGACATATCTCAAGTCAAAATTCCAGAGATAATTTTAATGGATTCCACATAGAAGAGATATTACAGTCATGGTTCCCAACTGTTATGTATTAGAACTAGAAATTAACACTAAGATAACAAAAGCTAACCACTTGAAACTATTAAAAAATATTCCAAATAACATTTGGATGAAGGAGGAAATTCAAGATTGTTGTGAAATAAATGATGAGAGTCCTATAAATCATCACTGTGGGTTGTGACCATACCTATGATCTCAGAATCCATAGCCCTAAGTTCTTTCATAGTTAAGCAATACTGCAACATAAACAAAACATTCAATTCACAAAACTAGATAAGAACAATAAGTTAGAAGGAATTATTAATGATGAAAGTAGAGATAAATGCATTGGAAGATAAAACAGAGCAACAGCAAAACAGCTAAAGTCAGATTGATACAAAATCAGTTCTTTGGGGAAAAAAAATAAGTCTGATTGACAGGGAAAACAAAATTCAACAATATTAGAAATGAGAAAGCCATTTTTAAAAAACTGTTTATTTAGGGGCGCGTGGGTGGCTCAGTCTGTTAAGTGCCAGACTTCCACTCACTGCTCAGGTCATGATCTTGCAGTTCATGAGTTTGAGCCCCACGTCGGGCTCTGTGCTGACAGCTCAGAGCCTGGAGTCTGCTTCGGATTCTGGGTCTCTCTTTCCCTCTACCCCTCCCCTACTCATGCTCTTTCTCTCTCTCAAAAATAAATAATCAAAAAATTTAAATAAATAAATAATGTTTATTTATTTTCGAGAGACAGAAAGAGCACACCCATGAGCAGAGGGGGGGCAGAGAGAGAGAGAATCCAGATGCCCCAGAAATGAGAAAGCTTTTATGGGGGTGTCTGGGTGGCTCAGTCGGTTAAGTGTCCAACTTTGTCTCAGGTCATAGTGTTGGGGTTCATGGGTTCAAGCCCTGCGTCCAGCTTTGTGCTGACAGCTAGGAGCCTGGCACCTGCTTCAGATTCTGTGTCTCCCTCTCTCTCTGTCCCTCCCTCACTCACACTCTGTGTCTCTCGCTCTCAAAAAGAAGCATTAAAAACAAAATTTTTTTTAAAGAAAAGAAAGGTTTTTAAAAAATTATAAAAAATTCTTGTGGGGCACCTGGGTGGCTCAGTCGGTTAAGTATCTGACTTCAGCTCAGGTCATAATCTCGCGGTTTATAGGTTTGAGCCCCGTGTTGGGCTCTGTGCTCAAGAACCTGAAGCCTGCTTCAGATTCTGTGTCTCCCTCTCTCTCTGCTCCTTCCTCATTTGCTCTCTCTCTCTCTGTCTCTCTCTCAAAAATAAATAAACATTAAAAAAAATTCTTGTGGCAATTTTAGGGTGGTAAATTTTAAGGTCTAAATAAAATAGACGTACATGTAAATTAGTATTACTAATGTAAGAGGAAGTATAAAACCAGCAAGAAGAAATCAAATAACCATAGAATACATTGCCAAATAAAGTAAAAAATATACTTCCCTGAAATGGTACACAGCAGGATAAATTCACAGAAAATTCCCAACCTTCAAGAAGCAAATAATTCTTGTTTCATTTAAAGTATTTAATAATAGAGGCGCCGGGGTATCTCACTAGGTTAAGTGTCTGTCTTGATTTCAGCTCAGGTCATGATCTCACGGTTTGGGATTTTGAGCCCCGACTGGGGCTTTGTGCCAACAGCACTGGGCCTGCTTAGGATCCTCAATCTCTCTCCCTTCCTCTCTGCCCTTCCCCCATGCTCTCTCTCTCTATCTCAAAATAAATAAACACTTTTTAAAAAATAAAGTATTTAATAATACAAGAAAAAGTATCAAGATTCTTGATATATTTTATCAAATAAACATAATTCTGGGGGTGCCTGGGTGGCTCAGTTTGGCTCAGGTCATGATCTTGTGGTTTTGTGAGAGTCAGGCTCTGTGCTGCCAGCCCCGCACAGCTTGGGATTCTCTCTCTCTTCCCCTCTCTCTCTCTGCCCCTCCCCTGCTTGCTCTCTCTCTCTCTCTCAAAATAAATACATAAACTTAAAAATTAAAAAAAGAAATAGGGGTGCCAGGATGGCTTAGTTGGTTAAGCATACCACTTTGGCTCAGATCATGATCTCGCGTTCATGGGTTCGAGCGTCGTGTCAGGCTCTATGCTTCAGCATGGAGCCTGGAGCCTGCTTCAGATTCTGTGTCTCCCTCTCTCTCTGCACCTCCCCTGGTCGTGCTCTGTCTCTCTCTCTCAAATATAAATAAACATTACAAAAAAAATTTTTAAACATTAAAAAAATAAAGGTGAAATGGTAAAGGCATTTCAATTAGATTCAGAAACTAGATCTAGATTCCTGTTTTCATGTATTTATTCAGCACTATTTGCCTTTATTAGCCAATACACAAAGCAAGAATGTGAAATGAGGTGTAAACATTCCAAAGAAAGAGTATAAGTGCTTTTATTTGCAGATAATACGCATGTCCCCTTAGAAAATCTAATGGAAATCACTGGAAAAATCAGTAGAATTCAGTAGAGTGAAAGAATACAATATAAATACAGAGAAACCAGTAAGTTTTCTACATATCACTGATAAACAGAAAATGAGCCCATCCACATTAGTACCAAAAACTGTAACAGGATTGAGCTTCACAAAGAATGTATAACACTTATCTGAAAACAATCTAAAACCTTCCCTTATATAATACATAAGAGATCTGATTGATTGGAAAACTATGCAATATTCCTGCATGAGAATACCCCATAGTGTAAAGACAGCAATTCTCCCAAAAGTTACACAAAAAAGGGGTACCTGGGTGGCTCAGTTGGTTAAGTGTCCAATTCTTGATCTCAGGTCATGAGTTCAAGCCTCATGTTGGGCTCTGTGCTGGACGGGAAGCATACCAAAAAACAAAACAAAACAAAAAGGTATACAAAAATGTAAAGAAACTCCAATGTGATTTTTATCACTGGGTAGAAGCTGGGAGAAGGGATTTGACAATTTGATGTTAAATGTATTTAGAAGTTAATACCCCAAAATAACCTAGAAAATTTTTTTTAATTACATTAAAAAAAAGAATTACAGGAAGAGTTATGCCATAGAAAATATCAAGATTTATTATAAAATTGACCTAAAACAGGGCTATATACATGCGAACGTATGGGTGAAGTTTGGTAGAACATAAAGTTGGCATCTCAGATCAGAAAGATGAATTAGTAAATAAAAGGAGCCAGATCAATTGATGATCCATATAGGGGGAAAATGTTTAATTTCTACTTTGTTTCTTACACATGGACATTTCCGGAAAATGGATTTTAGAACTAATTATGAAAAGGAAAAATGAAAGCATAAAAGTAAATACAAGAGAACTTTAAAAAATACACTCAGAGTACCATCTCTCTCTGCCTCTCCCTCATGAGCATGCATGCATACATTCTCTCTCTTTCTCTCTCTCTCAAAATAAATAAATAAATTTTAAAAAGGGGTGCTCTTTGGGGCACCTAGGTGGCTCAGTCAGTTAAATGGCCACCTCTTTATTTTGGCTCAGGTCATGATCTCACGGTTCATGAATTTGGCTCAGCATTGGGGCTCAGCACTGTGCTTGAGATTCTCTCTCTCCCTCTCTCTGCCCCTTCTTCTCTCTCTCTCTCTCTCTGAAAAATAAATAAATAAAATATGTTTTTAATAAATTTAAAAAACAAAAAATATGCTCAGGGGTAAAGAAGGCTTTTCTAAGCCATAAAAGGTTTCACTACATAGTAGTGAACTCACAAATTCTGAGATCCTGACCCGAACCAAAGTCAGACACTTAACCAACTGAGCCACCCAGTCACCCCTCACTACATAGTAATTTTAAGATTCTGTACAATTAACAGCAAAGTTTAAAAGACAAATAATAGGGGTACCTGGCTGGCTCAAGTGGTAAAGCATGGGACTCTTGATCTCTGGGTTGTGAGTTCAAGTTTATGTTGGATACAGACATTACCTAAAAATAAAATCTTAAAAATAAATAAATAAAAGACAAATGATAAACTGGGAGAAAATATTTAAAGTATATATAACCAAGAAAGAGTGATGAAGGGTCATAAGATACAGGCTCTACAAATAAGAAAATTAAAAATAATGGGATCCCTGGGTGGCTCAGTGGGTTCAGCGTCAGACTTCAGCTCAGGCCATGATCTCACCCTTGGTGGGTTCAAGCCCCGTGTCAGGCTCTGTGCTGACAGCTCAGAACCTGGAGCCCATTTCAGATTCTGTCTCCCTGTCTCTCTGCCCCTCTGCTCACACTTTGTATGTGTCTCTCCCTCAAAAATAAATAAACATTTAAAAAAATTCTTTTGAAGAAAATAAAAAAGAACTCAGTAGGATAAAGACACAAAAACTAGCAAAGGATATGAATAAGCAGTTTACAGATAGAAGCACAAGAGGCCAATAAATATTTTTCACCTGTGATATTAGCAAAAATTTTAAAGTTTGCCATATTTACTGTTAGTGAATGTATAGGAAAATGGATATTCCCATACACCAATTATGGCAAGATGATAAATGCTTTGAAAAGCAATTTGGCAATTAATATCCCTTACTGTTGAACATGCTCCCCACCTTTCTATTTAACATTTCAACTTCTAAGGATTTTTCCCAAACATTTGCACAATTGTTCTAATTTCTGATACATGTGCAATATTAATTGTAATACTAGATAAGAGCAACAAGGAGAAAATTACCCATGTTGCCCACGTTGCTTATGCAGTCATTAAAGGGAATATTTATGTAGCAAACAAAAGGCTTGAGATAGAGCTGTATCTACTGCCGTGATCTAATACCCAAAGGATAGCAGTATTAATGAATAAAGCAAATTGCAGAAAAAATATATATAGTGTAACTTCATCTGTATATATTTAGTATTAATAATCAATTACATATATATTACACATATTAATAGATGGACAAAAATGCTTAAAGGCTTGAAAGTGATTCTTGGGGGGGCTTTACCTTTCTACGTTATATATTTACATATTTTAATTTCATGTAACTTACATTAAGTTACTTTTATATTTAGAAAAAGAAATCTAGGGGCGCCTGGGTGGCGCAGTCGGTTAAGCGTCCGACTTCAGCCAGGTCACGATCTCGCGGTCCGGGAGTTCGAGCCCCGTGTCGGGCTCTGGGCTGATGGCTCAGAGCCTGGAGCCTGTTTCCGATTCTGTGTCTCCCTCTCTCTCTGCCCCTCCCCCGTTCATGCTCTGTCTCTCTCTGTCCCAAAAATAAATAAACGTTGAAAAAAAAATTTTTTTTAAAAATAAAAAAGAAAAAGAAATCTATTAAATACACAGAAAAAAAAAGAAGAAAAGAATCTAATTGCTCTGAATATCCTAACATTTATTTCAAATTTAGGTTTGTCATGTGGCTTCTCATTTAAATACAGACACATTTTCAAGACACCTGGGTGGCTCGGTTGGTTAAGTGTCCAAGTCTTGATTTCAGCTAAGGTTTCCTGATTTCAGTCACGGTCTCAAGGTTCATGAGATCCAGCCCTGCATCTGGCTCTGTGCCGACAGGGTGGATCCTGCTTGGGATTCCCTCTCTCTCTCTCTCTCTCTCTCTCTCTTCCCCTCCCTTATTCAAGCATGCTCTCTTTCTCTCTCTGTCAAAATAAATAAATAAACAAATAAATAAATGAATAAAGATACATTTTCTATGTGAGCTGTAGTCTATACATAGCTATTTAGGAATCATGGCTTGTTACTGAAAGTCAATTTCTTAGTTTAAGGGGGAAAAAAATGAAGATACTATACAGTTTATCTTAAAAAGTTGATACCTAAATCTCTCAATATCAACAATTCTAACTACAATAAATGAAATTTCTTTCTTCTTTTGTATTTTGTTATCTGCAAATTCAAAACTTCCAAGAACATGCTTCTAGGAAGTAAGTATTCCTTTCTAGTGTAGTGTTCACGGGGTAAGCACCACTTACAAATCTTAGGAGCCATCATAGACATTTATCTGGGGAGTACACAAAATTTCATTTTACTAAGATCAGCAGAGTCAAAGCACATGCCAACAGCGTAGTGATGGCCTTCATCAAACATATAAATGTTGAATAAAAAGGCTACAAATCACAAAACATTCCAGCAGTACTGATGTTTCTGACAAAATGTGACATTTGTTTCTCAAGCAAGATGACTAAAATGGGGCACCTCTACTTATTTGATTATTTCTTCAGGTGGATGATGCTGAAGAGCCTGAGAAAACAGGGGAGAATAAAGCACCCAGTAAGTTCCAGTCCGTAGGAGTGCAAGTAGAAGAAGAGAAGTGGTGAGTCCATTTGCCTTTGTTCTCTTTCGTCTTGATATTGGCAAGTACGGTACCAGTATTTTCCCCCAAGATAAACCTTCAAGACTCAATGGTATTTTCCATGAACTTCTGGAAGCATTTAGCAGATTCCCTCCTCTGCTTTAATACTGGAGACCATTCAATTTAAGTTTTAGGTAGAATATTAGAGTAAGCACATCACATTCGCATACACATGAACACTGTGTGTAGTACTGTTGTGTTGCTAAACTATTCTTCTTCAAAAAACCTTCCCACTTTGGACTGTAGACTTTTTAAGAGAAGAGGACTTATCTCATTCCTAACATTGAATTTTATCTGCTGTTTAGTATGCATTGCATGATGAAAAAGGAAGGTTGGAAGGAAGGCAAGAACGCAGGAGGTTAGGAAAGGAGGAAGGAAAGAGAAAATAGAGAAGACCTATCATTATCTTGAACCACCAGTTCTTTTAGATTATTCTTTGAAATAATCTTACTCTAGAGTCTTAATATCTAGAATTGGGAAATTTAGAGTTTCAGAAACTAGAAGGGACTTCTGAGGTCACTACATTAATTTTATGAACGAGAATTTGATCCAGAGAAGTCTGTGAGTTTCTCGATCAAACTGTGAGGTAAGCGATGGGTGGAGCTATGTTTTATTGATACTAGGACCCCAGCTTCTAGAACAGCATTTTGCACATACTAAGCATACAAAATATATTGGTGAATGCAGTAAAACCACAGGGATAGCAGGAGAAAGAGCTCTACTTTATAAATCAGAGTATGATCTCAATTTTGCCACTAACTTTCTGTATGTTGATTGGAAGGAATCAATTGGATGTCTTCCATCCATCCATCCATCCATCCTATCCATCTATCCATCCAATAACTATATGTGAAATGCCTCCTACATGCCAGGCTAGATGCAATATAAACTGAGTATCTGGAAAAAGGTCATGCATCCGTTTATGGAAGTGGTGCCATTTTAGAGCCTTCTTGTATTGACACTGCACTTGCATGTAAGAGGTTTTCAACATATGTATATATAACATTTTATATCACTATACCATTTTGGAAGCCCAGAAAGTTGGTACAACCATTCTAGAAACCAATATGACAAAAGTCAGCAATAGTTATACACGTATCTGTACCCATTGACCCAATAAACACATTCATGGAGCTATCTTGAATGAAATTACTCAAAGGAAGGGAAACAATTGCTGAACATTATCTACCATTGTAAGAGAAAAACCATAATTATGCCATATTTGGCATAATTATGCCATATATGGCAAAAATGCCATACAATAAGAGAATATTATTTTTGTAAGTTTTAGTACATCACCAACGTAGAACATACAGCTATTAAATGTACTTTGTAAAAAAGATACCGAAATATGGGGAAATCCCCATGATATAATGCTAAGTGAAAAAGTTAAATACGTAATATTTGTGTATTGTCCCTAAAGATGGACGCAGACTGAACCGTAATCTGCAAAGGTGGTCAGTTTAGCAGTGATTTTTTTGTTTTCACTCTAAAATATTTACTGATTGTATCTACTACAAGTCAACCCTCTGACACTTGTTTCCTTTAAGGAAAATTTTTTGAAAATGTAGCTTAAGAGACGTGAACAATCAATCTCATGGTAAGAAAACATATTCATCCTTTGCCCACTTGCCCAACTTGCTTGTTTTCCTCAATGGTATGGTGGTTAAGAGCACAGTCTCTTGAGCCAGATTATTACCTAGATTCAAATCCTGGCTGTACCACATACCAGCTGGGGGCCTTAATCAAATTAATAAATAGCTTTGTGCCTTGGTTTCCTTATACGTGGTTTCTGGCCCAGCATGCAAGGAATTTACAAGTTATCTCTCTGTCCTAAAAAGTAAAAAGCCGAACAAACTGAAAAAGCCACAGTTCTTTTTAAATCGGTCAGAGAAGCAAGGTCACAGACCAAACCACTGCCCCTCAAATTGGAGACATAGACATACAGATATAGAAAATACTGGAGTAGAAACCCACAAGCTCAAACCTCTTGGGAAGCAGTGCCAGCGTAGGAACACCTAAAATGTATTGACAAATTGGTAGAGGCTCAGTGAGGACAAGTCTGGAGTGAAATATTTCAGGGGGACAAGTAATGGGGGGCAAAGGGGGGTACTCCACAGTTTTGTAAGTTACCTCCAAGAGCTCTACCAAGTTGTCACAGTGAATATCAAAGAAAAATCACCTGGGGCTTCCTCTAGCAGAAAGAACAGAAGCCATTTTGAAGATGCCGGAGCATTCTGTTCTTAACGAGATCTGCCCTCAGGAGAAACTATTTCACCAGAGCCTAACCCGCTGAAGTCTTAGCAGAGTCTAACCCACCTGGGGGAAGGGAAGTACCCAACTCCTCTAGCCATTCTCCCTTACATAAGGTGGAGAGAAACTGAAGAAAAGTACTGTTGAAGTTCACAGCCCAGGGGGGCAGGCTTACCAAAAGACTGAGACCTAGTCAGTCAGAATGCTTCCCCTCCCCCACCCCTTACCATCACATTGCTAAAGGGCTATTCACCACAGTTCCTTTTACCCCGGACACCATGCCTACTTTTCAACAATAATTTCCAAGGCATGCTAAAAAGTGACAAGCACAGTTTGGAGTGACTGAACAAGCATCAGAACCAGAGTCAGAATAGAGCAGATATATTGAAATTATCAGATCAGGAATTTTTTAAAACTATGATTAACATGCTAAGTGGTTTAATGGAAAAAGTAGACAGCATGTAAGAACAGATGGATAATGTAAGTGAAGAGATGGAAAATCGAAGGAAGAATAAAAAAGATTTGCTAGAGATTAAAAGCACTGTAACAGGAAGACTGCCTTTAATGGACTCATTAATAGACTAGACACAGCTGAGCAGAGTCTCTGAGCTTGAGGGTATAATAAGAGAAACTTCCAAACTGAAAAGCAAAAAGAGGCAAACTGGAAAAAAAATAACACAAAAAACAAAAACAAATTAGGATTTCTAAAACCTATGAGACAATTGTAGAAGAGGTAACATACGCATGATGGGAACACCAGAGGAAAAGAAAGAAAGGAAAAGAAGCAACATTTAAACAAACAGTAACTGAGAATTTCCCCCAAATTAATGTCAGACATCCAACCTAGATCCAGGTCTCAGAAAAGCCCAAGTAGGATACATGCCCAATACACTACACCTAGAGGTATCATATTCAAAGAAGAAAAAGTCCTGAAAGAAGCAAAAAGAAACAAAAACAAAAAACAAAACAAACAAACAAAAAATTACCACATTTCCTATTTGGGTGCAAAGATAAAAATGACATGCAACTTTTCCTCAGAAACCATTCAAGTAAGAAGAGAATGGAGTGGAATATCAAATATTTGAAGGAAAAAAAAAAAACCATCAGCCTAGAATTCTGTACTCTGCAAAATTATCCTTCAAAAGTGAAGGAGAAATAAAGGCTTTCTCAGACAAAAGTTGAAAAAATTTGTTGTCAGTAGACCAGCCTTGTGAGGAAAGTTAAAAAGTTCTTTGGGAGGGCCTGGCTGGCTCAGTTGGGAGCACACAACTCTCTCTTTTTTTTTTTTTAAGTTTATTTCACTTATTTTGAGAGAGAGAGAGAGAGAGCACAGGAGGGTCAGAGAGAGAGAATCATGTGGGGCTCAAACTCACAAACTGTGAGATCATGACCTGAGCCAAAATCAAGAGTTGTACGTTTAACTGACTGAACCACTCAGTCACCACTCTAGCTTACTTTATTGTAAGAATACAGTATATAATATGTTTAACAGACAAAATATAGATATAATCCATGAAAAAAAGTAATTGACAAACTCTAGACTTCATTCAAATTTGAAGCTTCTGCTCTTTGACACACACTGTTGAGAGAATGAGAAGACAAGCCACAAACTGGGAGAAAATATTTGCAAAAGACACATCTAATAGAAAGCTGTTATCCAAAATATACAAAGAACCCTTAAAACTCAATAATAAGACAAACAACCTGATTTAAAAAATGGGCAAAAGACCAGGGCGCCGGGGTGGTTCAGTCAGTTAAACATCTAACTCCTGATTTCAGCTTGGGTCGTGATCTCACAGTTAGTGAGATGGAGCCCCATGTCTGGCTCTGGGCTGGTGGTGTAGAGCCTGCTTGGGATTCTCTCTCTCCTTCTCTCTGTCCCTCCCCAGCTCGTGCTCTATCTCTTTCTCAAAAATAAGTAAATATAAAAAAAGTTTTTTTCAAATGGGCAGATGACCTTAACAGGCACCTCCCCAAAGAAGACACATAAGTGGCAAGCATATAAAAAGATGCTCAACATCATATGTCATTAGGGAATTGAAAATTAAAACAACAATGAAATACCACTACTCATGTATCAAAATGGCCAAAATCCCAAACACTGGTAACACCAAATGTTGGTAAGGGAACATTAAGTCTCATTCATTGCTGGTGGGAATGCAAAATGATAGAACCACTTTGGAAAATAGTTTGGCAGTTTCTTATAAAACTAAAAATACTCTTACCATACAATCCCACAATCCCTTGGTATTTACCCAAAGGAGTTGAAAACTTATGTTCACACAAAACCCTCACTATACTGATAGCAGCTTTATTCATAATTGCAAAATTTGGAAGCAACCAAGACGTCCTTTAATAAGTGAATGAGTAAATAGACTGTAGTACAACCAGACAATGGAATTTTATTTGGCATTGAAAAAGAAATGAGCTGGGGGGCCTGGGTGGCTCAGTCGGTTAAGAGTCCGACTTCGGCTCAAGTCATGATCTCACAGTTCGTGGGTTCAAGCCCCACGTTGGGCTCTGTAGTTATAGCTTGGAGCCTAGAGAATGCTTCAGATTCTGTGTCTCCCTCTTTCTCTGTCCCTTCCCCACTCACACTCTCTCTCTCTGTGTCTCAAAAATAAATAAACGTTAAAAAGTTTTGTTTTGTTTTGTTTTTTAAAGATAGTTGTATGATTCCAACTACAAGACATTCTGGAGAGGGCAAAATTACTGAGATAGTAACAATGATTAAGAGAGAGGGAGGGATGAATAGGCAGAGCACAGAGGATTTTTAGGCCAGCGGAACTACAATGGTGGACACATATCATTATACATCTGTTGAAACCCAAAGAATGTACCACACCAAGAATGAATTCTCAACTAAACTATGAATTTGGGGTGGTACTGATGTGTCAACATAGGTTCACCACTATAACAAACATACCACTCTGGCAGGGGATGTTGACAAAGGCGGGGGTGGGGGGTGGGGGGAGGAGTCTGGGGGTGGGGGAAGGGGCAGAGGGTATATAAGAAATCATTGTACATTCTGTTCCATTTTGCTGTGAATCTAAAACTGCTCTAAAAAACAAAGCTTATTAATTAAGAACAAAGGAGTGGTAGACAATAGTGTTAACCTCGGAGGGTTATCCTGGGGTATGTGGTTTAATACGTATAAAACTTTTAGAAAAATACCTGACACATAGGAAGTACCATATAAGTGTTTCCTATTCTATTATGTACCCAGGTAGAATCTCTCTGAAGACTGAAGTCTCAAGAAAACAATTTTACCACCTTTCCTTAAAAAATAAGAGAAAATCGCCTCAATTTAAAAATTTTACTTGAAACATTTCTCCTGCAGCCAAGTATTCTGTTTTATCAAATAAACACCCTAACACTTGCCCATCTACAGGAATGCTAAATACTATATTATTTGAACATACCTAATAGCAACCCAAAAATTTCAAATGAGCCACTTTCATCATGTTTTGAAAAAGTTGAATATTTAATGAGTTACCGAAGTTTGTAGGATGGTCAGTCTCAGTACACTGAGTGGTTTATTTCAAATTCATCCCCAAAAGGTCTGGCAGCCCCAACCTTCCTGCTTAATTTTTCAAAATATACCCTTCTTCAAAGGTCACTTTATAGTTAACCACTGTAAAGTAAATAAGCATTTAAATTGATGTTAATGATTGTTTTCAACCTCTCTAAAAGAAATTCATTGTCAAACAGGGATTATAAATTCTGTCTCTAATTAGGATTCCTTGTTTGCAATTTTGCCGGTAGAATTCATTTAGATAGGATCTTAAAAAAGCAAAATTGGGCATTAGAGATTACCTAATGACAAGTAAGGGAATTTTTTTCAATTATCTAGTGATAAGGATGAGACTGTTGTTTTCCCGTCGAATGGCCAGTACAATCCATCTCTTCCTTCCCCAAATAGACAGACTGATAAACAACAGTAACCCAACAAAAAAGCTAGAGAAAGAAAATAGAGCCAGAAAAAGAAAGAGATCGTACAAAGAGAGGAAGATTAAAAGGCTTTGTAAGAGGCCAAGCAACTCATTATCACCTTTTGAATCCATCACAATTTAGGAACCAAAACTAACAAAGCAAAATCCGCCTGATTGGTCTCTGAAGGGTTAGACTTTTCAATCCAGGTGTTCTTCACTGCTGCACATTCAAACAAAAGGAGTAAGTTAATAACTCTGTAAAGAGTAAAATGCGCTAAGTAACGCATCTGCTCCGAAAAGAGGAACCTCGATGTCTTGCCGGTGTATTTGCAGACAGCCATGACATCCTCAGAATGCCATCCATAGTAGATGTGCCACATCCACTCTCCAGGGCTACCTCATGGTGGGGACCGTGCGTTGAGGAATGCCGTCTAAAGGTCACTGGTTTAAATGCTGTGGCAGCGCCCAACCAGGGATAACGAATGCATGTGGTTTTGAAACAAGATTGCTTCCTTTAAGCCAACGAAGCAATTTCTCATCTCGGTCAAACATTAGCTGTCTCTCTCCAATTCCCGTCTCCCCGGGCGGGCCAGCGACACCGTCCGATGGGATCCACACCGCATACAGTAGTTGTTGACTCGCAGGACCGATCCCAAGCAAAGCCAGCAAATCCTCCCAACACCTCCATTCCACCCGCTGCTCTGGATCCCAGTGTCTCCTAGCATCCTGTTCCCATTCTCTCCCATCCTTTTGACTGCTCCCCAGGAATTTGCATGAAGTCTTCTTGTCTTTCAAGCTGATAATTAGCACATCCAGTAAACCAATCCTTCCTATTTACTAAGGTGGAAAAGAGAAGAGGCTCCCAGGGATCTCCCTTTTCCTTCCAAGGAACAATTGTGTATTAACCGTGGTTCATACAATACTTCCTTTCTTCTTTCGCCTAAGACTTTCTTACCCCGCTAGTGACTTTTAACACTGTCACGGCGGACACACAAAAAAAGAAGAATATATTTATTTTCATTTTAAAAGCGGTATGTAAATTCACCTGGAGGAAGAAACAGAGCAGCACGCTGACAGTTTATACCTCTCTGACAGGCCTTGGAACGTTGAAAAAACTGTGTGTGTATCTGTGTCTGTGTGTGTGTATCTGTGTCTGTGTGTGTGTGTGTTAAGCCTTATCTATCTTTTCTATAATCATTGTGCATTATTGAGTCTAATTAATGATAAGTAAGATACTATTTATACATTATGAAAATGCATAAATTACAGAAATGAAATTCCCCATAATTTTATTCATTAGCCATGAATAAAGGGGTGTATTTTTTACCCATACTTTTTACACAAACATTTTGAAAGTTATTAAAATCATTCTATGCATAAAATTTAGTAATATTTTGGGGCTCCTGGCTGGCTCAGTCGGAAGAGCACGCGGGACTCTTGATCTCAGAGTCATGAGTTTGAGCCCAATGTTGGGTGTAGAGATTACTTAAATAAAAAAACTTAAAAATAAAATAAAATTTAGTGATATTTTAGAATCAACTAGGAGTGGCTGACTGGCTCAGTCAGAAGAGCATGGATTCTTGATTTCAGGGTCATGAGTTCAAGCCCTACGTTGGATGTAGAGATTACTAAAAAAAATAATAAACTTAAAAATAAAATAAAATAAAATAAAATGAATTAATGTTATAACAAAAGCTTTCTCATTAACAATTCACAACAAATATTTCTTTTGGTTACACACTATTCAAGAATAAGTATGAATCATAATTTGCTTCCCCTCTCTCGCACTGGTGAATATCTACATTATTTCTAGATTGACTTCTGGTTAAAGATAGTGGAAAAAATACACACATCATCTTTGAGCCCTTCTGAAACTAACTGGCAGTTTAAGGATGTTTTGCTTGTTTGGGCATAAACTGCCCAAAGGATAAAGAGAACGAGGGAAGAGAAAAGAACAGCGATATTTTGGAAGCTGGGAGGCAGACAGGCGATAACTGACTTTAGCTGACCAGGGAGAGCAGAATCTGAAGCCAGTGACACAGACACCCAAGATACAATTCAACTTAACATTTCAGAACCCACAAAAGGCACAGGGCCTAACAGCACTGGCACTCAGAAAAGTAGGGATGAAGGAGCTAAAAACTGTACCCGCAGAGTCAGGGTGACAGCCTTTCTGGCAAAAGACTTTGTGGCAAAAGACTGGAGGTTTCTCTTCTTCAGAGGCTAAAAAAAGAGTCTCAGGTCTGGAGGACAACAGCACAGTTGAGGGTACTGTTACTATCTTGAAAATAGGAAGATAAGTGAAAATTTATAAACAATGCTGAGGCACCCTGCCGTAAATCTTATGTTCACACTGCTCCCAGAATCCTGGCGGCCAGTCTGATTCCTTCAAAGCAGAACTATGGAATAATCTATCGTGGGGAAATGGGACAGTCCAAGCCCAAGGACCCAAAGACACATTGACATCAGGGATTTTGCAAGGTGAGAGCCCACTGAGATCACCCTACACTGAGGGTCACAGTGGATATGTCCCTCTCTAAAGCACAGACTTCTCAGGAGGCTTTTACTGTGCCTTTCAAGCATGAGCAGACTGGCTAACAATCAGCAAACTCAGAGCAGAGAAGAGTCATAAAAAAAGAACCAAAAGTTTTAAGGAACATTCAGAAAATTAAAAAGTTATTCCTGAGAGAAAAGAAGGGAAAGGTGGGCAAGGAATACTTCATGACAGAAGCGAATATTGACATGGTCTCTGACAGAGCATCTTACCCTCCTGGGCTACGAGGCAGGCGGGGGAAAGGGGCGGTGAGGTGGGAAGAGAAAGAAAAGTGCTCTTAGAAATTAAAAATTTAATAGCACAACTGGAAATCCCCAGAGCAGAGTTGGAAGATAAATTGAAGAGATTTCCAGAAAAAAGCACAAAAGAGGAAAAGCAAAGAAGTAATCAAGGAAACGAGTAGAGTAATTCAACCCAAGAAAGGGGGGAAAGGGAGGCCTCAGGATGATGGAGAAGAGAAGTCTCCAGACAACAGTTATGCAGCAGGTCTAGGGAGTGACTGGGCGTGATGGAGCAGGTCAGAAGCTCTGTGAAAGATGAATTCAAGAAGACTTGTAGAATACCTGATGGGTTTGTTCCAATGCATGCAGAGGAAACTACACATCTGAGGGTATTTTGAGGATTGAGTAAGTGCTAGGTACATAAAAATTAAGCAAACTTTTAAAAAGGAAAAAAATGTGCAGGAAGGAGAATATAATATGGCATAGTGATTTGTTAGGGCTGCTGGAGAGAAGCACCACAGACAGGGTGGCTTAAACAGCAGAAATTTATTTCCTCACAGTTTCAAAAGCTACAAGTCCAAGATCAAGGTGTTGATAGGGTTGATAGGGTTTCTTCTGTGGCCCTTGGTTTGTGGATGGCTGTCTTCCCCCTGTGTCTTCAGATGTGTTTCCCTCTGTGTCTGTCTGTGTCCCTCTTCTTTTAAAGATATCAGTCACATTGGATTAGGGCCCACTCATATGACTTCATTTTAATTTAATTAACTCTTTAAAGACCCTGCCTCCGAAACCAGTCACATTCTGACGTACTGGGGGTTAGGACTGTCATACAGGAATTTGCTGGGGGAGAAGCGCACAACTGAGGCCATAACACACAATCAGCTGTGAATGCTATTTCCTGGTCATAATAATGTAGTCACAAAAAGCAAGTTCTGAAAATTTAATCAAATTTACAATGTAACTATATCAGGAGACTGGAAAAAATAATGAAACAGACCAGAAGTGTGTGTGTGTGTGTGTGTGTGTGTGTGTGTGTGAGGGAGAGAGAGACAGACAGACAGACAGACAGAAACAGAGACAGGGATGGAGACAGAGACAGAGACAGAGAGAGAATGAGGAGGAAGAGGGAATGAAGATGAGGTGGGAAAATCTAAAGGTTCACCTTTCCTAAAGACAAAAACTAAATAATAAACAAATAACAATATTTGTTATTTAGAGGTAGTATTTAAAAGTAGCTGCCTGTGGAACAGAAAATCATTGCATCACTGGACCAGGGATTCCCATTTTTCCTAGCCAGCCTTGCAGAACTACTTGATATTTTAAAACTGTGTGCAGGTATAACTTTGATAAAAATCAAAAGTGACTGATCAAAATAGTAAGGTATAGTACTATGATGATTACCTTTGTGCAACAAGTATTTTTGCTACTTCAGATTATTCCTTTTCTGGGTCTAATTTCAAATTTCTGGGTCTAAAGATTTCAAACATTTTTTAATGTTCTTGATACCCATTTGCAAAGAGCTCCTGAAAAAATCTGCACCACTTTACACTCAGAGGTAGGCACTTGAGGGTGCAAATATCTGACCTCTTCAAATCCCATCATTGTTTTAGTGGCTTTATTGAAATGGACATACAATTAACTGTACATATGAAGTGTATAATTTGTTCAATTTTTGCATATATTTATCATAAGTGTATACATAATGGAACTATCACCACCATCAAAATAGAGAACACATCCATCACCTCCAAAAGTCTCCACTTACCCCTTTATAGTCAGCCCCTCCTGCCCACCCACCTCTCCTCCCCTCCCCCTTGCCTTACTTGTTCCCACTTGTTTGCATTTTCTAGAATTTTATTTAAATAAGATATCCTTGGGGCGCCTGGGTGGCGCAGTCGGTTAAGCGTCCGACTTCAGCCAGGTCACGATCTCGCGGTCCGGGAGTTCGAGCCCCGCATCGGGCTCTGGGCTGATGGCTCAGAGCCTGGAGCCTGTTTCCGATTCTGTGTCTCCCTCTCTCTCTGCCCCTCCCCCGTTCATGCTCTGTCTCTCTCTGTCCCAAAAATAAAATAAACGTTGAAAAAAAAATTTTTTTTTAAAAAATAAATAAGATATCCTTTTAAAATATTTATTGATATATGTGTATGGATCTATTTTTGCATTCTCTTTGCTGTTCCATTGATCTAATTGCCTATCTTCATGCCAATACCACACTGTTTTAACTATTGTAGCTTTATAGTAAGTTTTACAGTTAGTATATGTCCTCCAACTTCCTTTTTTCAAAGTTTTTTTTTTCTTTTTGCCACTCTAGGTCCTTTGCCTTTTTTTTAAAGTTTGTTTATTTATTTATTTTGAGAGAGGGAGCATGAGCACAAGTGGGGGAGGGGCAGAGAGTGAGGGAGAGAGAGAATCTCAAGTAGGTTCCTCACTGTCAATGTAGAGCCCAATGAGGGGCTTGAACTCATGAACCATGAGATCATGACCTGAGCTGAAATCAAGTCTGACACTTAACCAACTAAGCCACCCAGGTGCCCTGGTCCTTTGTTTCCATAATGAGTTTTAGAAAGAGTTTGTCCATTTCTGTTAGACCTACTGGATTTTGATTGAGACTGCACTGACTCTATACATCACTGGAGATTTGACATCTTAACAATGTCTCTTTTTTTCTTTAGCAATATTATGCAATTCACAGTGTAAACATCTTGCACATACTTTGTCAGATTTGTCCATAGATATTTCTTTTTTTTTTTCCTGATATTATAAAGGATATTTATTCTTACTTCACTTACCAACTGTCTTTTGTTAGGTCAGACAAATACCATTGATTTTTGTGTGTTGATCTTCTATCCCGTAATGTCACTAAACTTGCCTATTAGTTTTAGTGACTTTTGTAGAGTCTATATACGATTTTCTAGACTATTGTGTTATCTACAAAAAAAAAAAGGACAGATTTATTTCTTCTTTTCATCTGGATGCAGTGTGGACACCCTTGCCTTCTTCCTGATCTCCCATAAAAATATGCAGTCTTTCACCATTAAATATTATGTGAGCTTTAGGTTTTTGGTAAATGCCTTTTACTGAATTGAGGAAGTTTCTGTCTATTTCTAGTGTGTTGAGAATTGTAATCAGAAATGGATATTGGATTTTGTCAAATGCTTTTTTTTTTTTTTTATCTAAAGAGATATCTGGGGTGCCTGGGTGGCTCAGTCGGTTAAGCATCCAACTTTGGCTCAGGTCATGATCTCGCGGTTCGTGAGTTCAAGCCCCGCGTCAGGCTCTGTGCTGACAGCTCGGAGCCTGGAGCCTGTTTCAGATTCTGTGTCTCCCTCTCTCTCTCTGCCCCTCCCCCGTTCATGCTCTCTGTCTCAAAAATAAATAAACGTTAAAAAAAAATTTTTTTTAATAAAAAAAAGATATCACGAGGTTTTTCATTTAAACTATTTAATATGATGAACTGCACTGATTGATTTTTGTTTTAATTATGGTAAAATACATATAAAATAAAATTTACCAGGGTGTCTGCCTGGCTCAGTCAGTTGATCATCCAACTCTTGATTTCAGCTCAGGTCATGACTTCACAGTTTGTGAGTTTGAGACCCCCCCCCCCCCATTGGGCTCTGCGCTGACAATGCAGAGCCTGCTTGGGATTCTTTCGTTCTCCCTCTCTCTCTGCCCCTCCCCAATCATGCTCTCTCTTGCTCTCTCTCTCTCTCCCTCTCTAAAAATAAATGAATAAACTTAAAAACCTTTTTTTAAATTACCACCTTGACCATTTTTGCTGTACAATTCAATGGCATTAAGTACATTCACAGTATTGCACAACCATTGCCACTATCTAGTTCCAAAATATTTTCATCACTTTGAACAAAAATCCTATAACCATTAAATAGTCGCTGCCTATTCACCCTTCGAGCCTTTTGAAACTGCTAATCTGTTTTCTGTCTTTATGGATTTGCCTATTCTGGATAGTTTTTTTTTCTTAAAGTTTATTTATTTTGGGAGAAAAAGTATGTGTGTGAGCAGGGGAGGGGCAAAGAGAGAGGGAGGGAGACGAGAGAGACAGAGGGAGAGGGAGAGAGAGAGAATCCCAAGCAGGCTCCACACTGTCAGCACAGAGTCCAATGCATGGCTGGAACTCAGAAAATGTGAGATCATGACCTGAGCCAAAACCAAGAGTCAGAAACTTAACTGACTGAGCCAACCAGGCACCCCATATTCTGGATATTTCTTATAAATGGAATCATACAATATGTGGCCTTTTGTTTCAGGTTTGAGGTTCACCCATGTTGTAGCCTGAAACAGTATTTCATTCCCTTTTATGGCTGAATAACCATAATATGGTTATACTACATTATTTATTCATTCATCCATTCATGGACATTTGGGATGTTTTATCTTTTGGCTATTATGAATACAGCTACTACAAACATTCGTGTACAAGTTTTTGTTTGAACATCTGTCTTTAATTCTTTTTGGTATTTACCTAGGAGTACAATTGCTGGGTCATATGCTAATTCTATGTTTAGGATTCCTTTTTGAGGAAGCACCAAATTATATTCCACAGCAACTATACCATTTTACATTCCCACCAACAGTGTATGAGTGTTCCAATTTCTCCATTTTTTTTTTTGCCAACACCTATTATTTTCCATTTTTAAAAATTATGACTATCCTAGTAGATATGAAGTGGTATCTCATTGTGGCTTAAATTTGCATTTTCTTAATGACTACTGATGTTGATTATCTTTTCATGTGTTCACTGGCCATTTGTTTATCTCTTTGGAGATATATCTATTTAAGTCCTTTTCCCATTTTTTTATTTAAAAACATTTTTTAATGTTTATTTATTTTTGAGAGAGAGAGAGAGAGAGAGAACACAAGTGGGGAAGGGGTAGAGAGAAAGGGAGACACAGAATCTGAAGCAGGCTCCAAGCTGTCAGCACAGAGCCCGCTGCGGGCTCAAACCCACAAACTGCTGAGATCATGGCCTGAACTATAGTCAGTCACTTAACTGACCGAGTCACCCAGGTGCCCAGCTTTTGCCCATTTTTAAAATTAGGTTGTTTGGGGCACCTGGGTGGCTCAGATGCTTAAGCGTCCAACTTCGGCTCAGGTCATGCATGATCTCCCGATTCACGAGTTCAAACCCCGCATCAGTCTCTGTGCTGACAGCTCAGATCCTGGAGCCTGCTTCAGATTCTGTGTGTCTTTCTATCTCTGCCTTTCCTGCATCAATGCTCTCTCTCTCTCTCTCTCTCTCTCTCTCAAAATAAACATTAAAAAAAATTTTTTTTAAATCTTAAAAAAATTAGGTTACTTGTTTTTATTGTTAAGTAGTATAAGAGTTCTGGATACCAGACCCTCATCAGATATATGACTTACAAATATTTCTCTCCCTCTTTGGGTTGTCTTTTTACTCTGTTGATAGTGCCTTTGAATGCACAAAAGTTTTTAGTTTCGATGATGTCCAATTTTTCTCATCACTTGTGTTTTCAATGTCATATTTAAGAAACAATTGCCAAATCCAAAATAATGAAGACTTGCCCCTATGTTTTCCTCAAAGAATTTCAGAGTTTTAACTCTTAAATTCAGGCTTTTGACCTATTTTGAGCAAACTTTTCTATGTGGTGTGAGGTAAGGATCCAATTTCATTATTTTGCATGTGGCTATTCAGTTGTCTTTGACTGATTTTTTAATGTTAACCCAACTTTACATTCTGGGATAACCCCAATTTGTCATCATGTATAATCCTTTTTATATGTCATTGGGTTTAATTTGCTAATATTTGGTTAAGAATATTTGCATCTGTATTCATGAGAAATATTGTTCTGTAGTTTTCTTGTATTGTCTTTGCTGTCTTTGGTGTTAGAATAATTGTTCTGTAGTTTTCTTGTATTGTCTTTGCTGTCGTTGGTGTTTTTTCCTCCTCAATTTTCTAAAAATGTTTGTGTAAAATTGTTATAATTTTTAAAATTAGATATTTAACTGAGTTAACCAGTGAAACTGCCTGGATGTGGAGTTTTCTTTGTGCAAAAAATTTTTAACTACAAATTCAATTTCTTGAATAGATATAGGGTTATTTACGTCATTGATTTCTTCTTACTTGATCCTTGATAGTTTGTCTTTCAAGGAATTTGTCTACTTCATCTGCGTTATCCAATTTGTTGGTATAAAGTTGTTCATGATATTCATTTAATATAATTTTAATAGCTATAGAATCTGTAGTGATGACACCTCTCTCCTTTCTGATATTGGTAATGTGTGTCTTTTCTTTTTTTTCCTCATCAGTCTGAGTAGAAGATTATTAATTTTATCAATTTTTAAAAGAAAAAAGCTTTGACTTTACTGATATTTCTCTATTATTTTTCTGTTTTCTATTTGATTGATTTTTGCTTTTGTCTTTTTCATTTCCTTTATTCTGTTTACCATAGAATCCATTTGCTCTTCTATTTTTTAATTTCTTAAAGTAGCAGATGAACATTGAATTGAGACCTTTATTTTTTTGTATTATTGATGTCAATGCTATAAATGTCCCCTTAAGTACTGTTTTAACTACATCCCACAAATTCTGATTATTGTATTTTCATTTTCATTCAGTTCAAAATGTTTCCTAATCTCCTTCTTTGTGTTCATAGTCTTTGTGTTATCTAGCTCACAAATATTTTGAGACTTGGTAAATATCATTTAGTTCTTGATTTCTATTTAATTCTATTGTGACCAGACTCTATACTGTATGTCTTGAATCCTTTAAAATTCATTGAGATTTGTGTTGTGGCCCAAAATACTGTCTATCTTGCTAAATAATCTGTGTGTACTTGAAATAAAATGTTATTATGCTATTTTTAAGTGGAGTATTCTGTAAATGCCAATTAGGTCAGGTTAGTTTTTTAAATTTCTCTATAAATTTCTGATTTTCTATCTATACATTCTATCAATTATTGAGAAAGAAATATTGAAACCTCTGACTATAATTGTGAATTTATCTATTTCTCCTTATTGTTCTATCAATTTTTGCTTCATGTATTTTGAAGATCTCTTATTACGTACATAAACATTTAAGATTATTATATCTTCTTGATGAATTGGCTCCTTTATCATTAGGAAACATCCCTCTTTCTCCCTGGCAATATTTTTTTGTTATGAAATCTACCTTGTCTGATATTAAGATAGCAATTGAACTTTCTTTTTTTCTCTTTCTTTTTTTTCTTAAGCTCTACACCCAACATGGGATTCAAACTCATGACCCCAAGATCAAGAGTCACATGCTCTACCGAGAATTTTCTTTTCATTAGTGTTAGCATGATGTATCATTTTCATTCTTTCACTTTTAAATTATTCATGTCTTTATAATTAAAGTGGTTTGGGGGGCACCTGGGTGACTCAGTCAATTAAGCGTCCAATTCTTGATTTCGGCTCAGGTCATGATCTCACCATTCGTGAGTTTGAGCCCCATGTTTTGCTCTATGCTGATAGTGCAAAGCCTGCTTGAGATTCGTTCTCCCTCTCTTTCTGCCCCTCCACCGCTCACTCTCACCCTCTCTCTCTCAAAAATAAGTAAACCTTTTTTTTAAGAAATTTTTAATGGCACGTGGGCGACTCAGTCAGTTAAGTGTCCAACTCTTGATTTCTACTCAGGTCATGGTCTTATCATTCATGAGTTTAAGCCCCACATCAGGCTCTGCACTGGAGTGTGGAACCTGCTTGCAATTCTCCTTCCTTCTCTCTCCACCCTTCCTTCACTTGTACTCTCTTTTTAAAAAATAAATAAATAAACTTCTTTTAAAAAGTGGTTTTTATGGGTAGCATATAGTTAGGTTTTGCTAAAAATTTTTAATCAAATCTCACAACCTCTTCCTTTTCATTGGAATACTTAGACCACTTAAATTTAATGTAATTGTTGATGTGTTTGGGTTTAATTCTGTCAGCTTGTATTTGTTATTTATTATCTCTTCTTTGTCCTATATTCCATTTTTTTCTGCTTTTCTTTGGATTGTCTTTTTATGATTCCATTTTATTCCCTTTGTTTTCTTATTAGCTACAACTTTCTATTGTATTTTTTAGTGGTCGCTATAGAGATTATCATGTATATCTTTAATTTATTACAATATACCTTCAATGGAAATTAGATCATTTTGTATATAAGAATCTTAAAATAATGTTTCCGTTCCTCTACTAACCACATTAGTGCTATCATTATCAAACATTTTACTTCTACATGTATTAAAAATCCATAATATATTATTTTTGCTTTAAACAGTTATCTTTAACACAATTTAAATAAAAGGGGAAAAAATCCTATTTGTTCACAAAGTTATGATTTCCAGTGTTCTTCATTCCTTTGTGTAGATCCAAATTTCCATCTAGCATCATTTTCCTTACCCTTAAAAGACTTCTTTTAACCTGTCTTATAGTGCATATGTGCTCATGATGACAGCTTACAGCTTTTGTATATCAAGAGTCATTATTTTGTCATTTTAAAAAGATGCTTTTTGAGGGCGCCTGGGTGGCTCAGTCAGTTAAGCATCTGACTTCAGCTCAGGTCGTTATCTCATGATTCATGAGTTCGAGCCCCATACCAGGCTCTGTGCTGACAGCTCAGAGCCTGGAGCCTGCTTCAGAGTCTGTGTCTCCCTCTCTCTCTGCCCTTCCCCCACTCACACTCTGCCTCTCTCTCTCTCTCAAAAATAAATAAAAATTTTCTAAAAACTTAAAAAGTAAATTAATTAATTAAAAGATGCATTTTTTTGTGGGTTTTTTTTGTTTGTTTTTTTTTTTTGGTTGTTTTTTTTTTTCCAAAGAGGGACAAATATACTCCAGCTGTGGGTAGGTTTCTTACCCCATGCATTCACTGTGGATAAATACTCTATTGAGACCCTGCAAGGATCTCTGGATTCTCTCTGTGCAGTTCTCTCTTCTGCCACACTCTGCCTTGCAAACTCCCACTGCAAGTCCCCTCCTGGGACTCACAGCTATGTCTCATCAAGTCAGGGAGACTAGGGGCGCCTGGGTGGCGCAGTCGGTTAAGCGTCCGGCTTCAGCCAGGTCACGATCTCGCGGTCCGGGAGTTCGAGCCCCGCGTCAGGCTCTGGGCTGATGGCTCAGAGCCTGGAGCCTGTTTCCAATTCTGTGTCTCCCTCTCTCTCTGCCCCTCCCCCGTTCATGCTCTGTCTCTCTCTGTCCCCAAAATAAATAAACATTGAAAAAAAAAAAAAGTCAGGGAGACTGCTAGCACCACACAGAGACCCCTCCCTGTGCTGCGGCCTGGACATTTTCTCTGATCAGTCAACACAGGTAATCACTGAACTTGTTTGTTTCCCACATCTCATGATCACTGCTCTTCATTGAAAACACTTGTTTCATATATTTTTCCTTTTTTTTTTTAGTTGTTTCAGATAGAAGAATAAATTCAGTCATTCTTACCCCATCTTGGCCAAAAGCAGAAATCGTCCATATATGTTTTATTTAGCCTAAAGTGGGGTAAGCCCTGTTATTGAGCACTACTCTGTGGCTTGAAAGGTCCTGGAATGTATGGGAATGTACTGAAGCTCTGGGGGAAAAATATTCCAGTCAAGAGATCCAGTCTGAAAGTAACTACCTATCTGTCTTTAAAATGTGGGTGTTGGAGGGAGCGCCTGGGTGGCTCAGTGGATTGAGCGTCTGACTTCAGCTCAGGTCATGATCTCACAATTTGTGGGTTTAAGCTCCACGCTGGGCTCTGTGCTGACAGCTCAGAGCCTGGAGCTTGCTTCAGAGTCTGTGTCTCCCTTTCTCTCTCTGTCCCTCCCCCGCTTGTGCTCTCTCTCTTGCTCTCAAAAATAAATAAACATTTAAAAAGTAAAATAAATAAACTGTGGGAGTTGAATATAATTAACATCAATAACCTCTTTTTATGTGTAAGTTCTCGGATTCAACATTCCAGCAGTGTTTCCTCAAATTTAGAGTAGCATCATACATAGATGGAGACTCTTTGTTGAGGTCTAGGTTTAATCTCCTAGATCTTGCCTTCCTGCTTATCGTCATATTTCCCAGGTAGCTGTGTTGCCGTCATAATCTCTAGTTCAGAAATAAGAGAAGTGTGGTAAGTGTGTGATACAGATTCTGGCTACCTGCCCCTGTTGCAACCCAGCTACCTTTTATGGGGGTAAATATTTATGATATATCTTGGAACAATTATAAAGCGATCATCTTTGGTCTCTAAAACTGAAAATGTTAAGGAACGGTAGAGGCTTTGATATTATATACTCTTATTTATTAACAGTGTCAAATTGACA
Organism: Prionailurus viverrinus; assembly: GCF_022837055.1. Classification (NCBI taxonomy): domain Eukaryota; kingdom Metazoa; phylum Chordata; class Mammalia; order Carnivora; family Felidae; genus Prionailurus; species Prionailurus viverrinus. The sequence goes on from NC_062572.1 coordinate 41,709,350, forward strand.
AATTGACATCTGTCTTTAGTGCACAGAGAGAAGCTCCTGGTCTCACAGCACTTTTCTGGAAAGAAAATTCCAAACTGTTATTTTTCTGGTGTGTATATATTTAAATTCTTTTTAAGATTTTATTTTTAAGTAACCTCCATGCCGAATGTGGGGCTTGAACTTACAACCCCAAGATCAAGAGTCACATGCTTCACTGACTGAGCCAACCAGGTGCTCCTTAATATCTTTATCTGTGTCTTTGTAAACTACTTCTTAACTGGCTGGGATCTGTATCTAGAAATCATCCAAGTGAGAGTCAGTGTTACTGTAAGGGCTATTTGTCTTCAGTATCCAGGGGATTAAAGGAGAAAGCTTTTCCTAGAATAAGTGGGTAAGAAATCACTTTGTGACCTCTTTCCTTCCCTCATCAACTCCCCATGGCTGCCTGCCATCCCTTTATTAAATCGATGAAGTTGGGTAACAGTGAATGTCTTGAGCAGGATCTGTGTGTTTGGAGGTGCATGTATGCAAAGGGAAAGCCAAGATCTTTCCATTTATACTTCATTTATGGTATGGGAATGGGAGCAGATGGATACTTGGATGATTTGCATAAAGTCTCTTGTCTTTCTTATCTCCATTTGGTGGAACCATCTCCTTCTCTCCTAGTATACCTTTTGTACATTATGAAATAATACTCAGACCCCTGGGGACACATTTAATGCTAAGGGGAAAAAATGCATCGAAATGTGGTCGTGAATGACACCTGCCATTTCGGCAGGTCGGTGAATGCACAGATAGGGTCATAGGCGTTGAAGGAAATTGCCTTCAAGCTATTATGAAAGCTGCCCCCATTTCTCGAAACAAATGTCTCTGTGAATAGGAATAATTCGAGTCTTGTTTTTTCACCAAAATTACCTCTATTTCCAAAATATTCTAAGTTTTAAAAATTTTCCTTGCTTCACACATTAAAGCTCATGGCTTCATAACTGGATGTAACAAGCATGTGCAAAGGTAGTGTTGTTTTCTCTTTCAGCATAAAGTCAACGACTATAAAAGATGCTTCTGACTGTAAATGACTTAAATACATAAACAGTGGGGTTTGTAGTGAGTTGTGACTTTTCAACTAAGCAGGATTTTTTTTTATATTTATCTTGAGAGAGAGAGTGTGCATGATTACAGGAGGGGCAGAGAGAGAGGGAAAGAGAGAGAATCCCAAGCAGGCTCTGAACTATCAGCACAGAGCCCAAGGCAGAACTCAACTCACAAACCATGAGATCACGACCTGAGCTGAAGTCAGATGCTTTAACAACTGAGCCACCCAGGTGCCCCTCAACTAAGCAAGATGTTAAAACAAGAAGCCAACATTGAGACATCTTCTGACAGCCAGTTCGGGACCACAAACTTAGACTGTTGGCGGTCAAAGACAGCCCTCCTTTGCCAACCTGGAAGCTTGGACCAATTCCCACTGTTCACAGCTTCTTTGGAGTACTACATAGCCTAGGACCCACCCTTGATATTACATTTGGCAAATCACTTCTTTTCCTTGCCAAGTTAACAATACCATGACTTAGCCAAATAGCACTTACAATACACCGGAGTTTGAAAGGTGTGGCATTCATGCATTTCAAATTTTAAAAGCCTGACTCTTGGCATAATTCCTGATAAGCCTCATATATTTTCTCCTCCATTCCTTCCTTCCTTCCTTTTTTCCTCTCTCTCCCCCACCTCCATCTTTCTCCCTCCCTCTTTCCTTCCTCCCTTCCTTCCCTTTTTCTTTCTGTCTTCTCTCTCTCCCTCTCTTTGTTTTTCTTTCTTCCTTTTCACATGTTTTTACAGATAATGTAGTTTGCAAAAGAAAAATGATCCTCCAACTCACAAGCCCATGGCCTCCGTTTGACACCAAAATAAGACAGTAAGACGAATAATGAGTGAGACCTCTCAGGCTTTTGTTAGTTACCTGGGGTCAACAGTCAAGGAGTGACCTACTGCTCTGGTTGCTGGGGCGCAGTCAGTTCGAGGATGTTTTGTTGAGACTCCTAACCAAGGTTCCTATAGTGACAGCCCATCAAGAATACTAGCACCTGCCCAGCTGGTACTGAAAGGGGGCTGGCAACATGCCAGGCCCTCAGAAGCTAGCTGATGATCACAAGCCCACTGTCAATACTGTCCGTTTCTTCCCTTTCTTTAATTGGTAAATGCGTTACAAAAGAGGGAGTTTTTACGTAGAAAACTTACTCTGTTTTCCTTTGCTGAAAGAGATCTTCAGGTAAAAGAATGGACACAATGGATTTTGAATACTGAATGGATGCTTGTTTTGAGGTAGTTTTATTTTTTTAATGAATTTTTAAAGATATTTATTTTTTTTATTAATGCTTATTTATCTTTGAGAGAGAGACAGAGCAGGGGAGGGGCAGAGTGAGAGGGAGGCACAGAATCCAAAGCAGGCTCCAGGCTCCAAGCTGTCAGCACAGAGTCTGATACAGGGCTTGAACTCTTGAACCATGAGATCATGATCTGAGCCAAAGTCAGATGCTTAACCAACTGAGCCTATCCAGGTGCCCCTTGAGGTAGCTTTAAAATCTGTCAATAAGACAGTGCTAACCATCTCAAACGGGGAGCAGGAGGGTCCCTTCCCACTAAATCCGCGACAGGGTTGTATTCCGCCTAGGTTCCTCCACGAGCTGTTCTAACTGGGAAGCTGATCTGATGAGAGAGAATCTCTTTTTTAGCAGGTTTTAATTCTTGATCTCAATCTCCTCTCACCCCCACACCTTTCTTTTGATCTATCTTTTATATAAGGAGACGTCTTGGGTTTTTACATCAGTTAAAGGGTGCCATTTCACAAAATACCCAGATGGTTGCACTTTTGAAGAGTAGCATTTTCAGATCCCACATCTATTCAGCCTTGACAGCAGGCTTAGTGAAGAATGTCTAAAGCCTCCCACAAAGAAAGAACAAACAGCACAGAACTAGTGTTTCTCCCTTTGAAACTAGAGTTAGCCCTGGAAAGCAACCATTATGTGAATGAGAGGGATGAAGAAGATAACCAGAGGCTAGAGGATTCGGTAACAGAATGACTGAGTTCGTCTCCTCCAGATAAGTTTATGGCTTGGGTCTCACACAGTTGAACACCTTGCAAGTCCTGAAGACACTGACTGTGCTTAGGTTTTGTTTTGGTTTGTTTGTTTGTTTGTTTGTTTGTTTTGCTCGTGACTTAACTTTATTTAAATGCAGTCCCATCATGTACCATCTTTGTATTGATTTCTATGTGCAGAAAAGTCACTGTGAGGGGATGGGCAGCAGAAAATCCTCCTATTACACGTATAAATGTGTTTCAGAGAAAGTGCACAAAGTAACAGCACAGTGAATGTGACCAAGTGACTTTCCCCTTGCTGTCCCAAACAGACAGGGTATTGTGTCCCATACTGGTTGATCCAGTCTTTGGTTTCATGGTTTCCTGCTCCTTAGGTCAGAATATTGGCCGGTCCTTTACAGAAGTTGTCATGATTACACATTGTGCCTTCAGGGCATGAAGTACTAAGAAGCTTTACGACTGGCATTGTAGGTTTGGAAATGGCAAGCCCCTGGGGTCAGCTTATGGGTTTATACCACCTCTCAGCAACCGATCTCTTTTTTTTTTTTTTTTTAACGTTTATTTATTTATTTTTGAAAGGGATAGACAGAGAGCAAGCAGGGGAGGGGCAGAGAGAGAAAAGAGAGAATCCCAAGCAGGTTCCACGCTGTCAGTGCAGAGCCCAACTAGGGCTCAGACCCACAAACTGCAAGATCCTGACCTGAGTGGAAAGAGTGTTGGACGTTCAAACCAGTGAGCCACTGTGTTTTTAAAAATACAGAAATTCACCCAACGACTCCTTTTGTGTTCCTATCAAAATTCGAAAACAGCCATAACAACTTCATTGTGCTCTTCACTCAGAAGGAACTTTGCACTTGAAAGACATGAAACGTTTTGCAGAGCAGAACATTCTTTGAAAGCTCTGGGTGGAAGAAAGCACTTGCTTAAGGAACTTAATTGAGAGAAACAGGGCAGCCGGGACAGGGCTGCCTGAGTTCAAAGGCACCGCTTTTAATCCCAAACCTTTTTAATTTTCCTTAACTTTTATTTCTTTCTGGGTGACTAAACTGCAAACTTCTACTCATCTACTGCCAAGTAATTTTTCTTAAGAAGGTGGATACTTTACAGGATTCAGAGCCAGGAGCCCTCTATCAGGAATGCTGGTGGTATGGTTTTGTGTAGGTAAAAACAGAGGCACAGGAGAGGTCACTCCGTTTTGTGTGTGGAACAGACTCTGTCTCTGGCAAGTTTGCTGCGATTGAGAAAAAAATAAGGCACTTCTTTAAGTCTGGAAAATGCAGTGCCTCTGGCAATACATGATCTTGGAGAGTGAAGCCCAGTGTTCTCATAGTTGAGATTTGGTGTTAGTAGAACAGCCAGACTGCAAGTTGACTTGCAATGTCAACTGTTGCAAGGAGAGGCATCCAATTCACACACCTGCGTCTGCAAAGAAAGCTGAGCTTCAGGAGATGACATTTAACATTCAGGGGGATGAATAAGAAGAATGCAGAAAAGGCCGACTGCAGCCAAGACGTAAGTGGCTATTGGAAGAATCACGTGAGCAAAACTGTTCTTCCTTTCGCTCCAGTACAAGACATCTGTACCATGGCTTTTAGACTTTCACACTATGTGATTCTTTTTTTGGCCCATTTGAGAGTTAAGGATCTTATAAAATGACCAGCTAAAATACCTTCAACAGAAGTAATTTCTTGAAAACAGCAAATAATGAGATGGGCCAGCTTTTTTTTTGACTGGTCTACCTTCATAAAATGAGTGGCCAGAATCACACCATATTTGATTACGCTGATCATCCTAACAACTAACACAGATCAATAGTGCAGCCACCTTTTTTTCTAAAGCTTTATTTTCTAGGGGAAAACAATGGATTTGTTGTGATGCAAAACAGTACGGTAGATCCTCAAAAAATTAAAAATAGAATTACTGTATGATACAGTAATTTCTCTTCTGGGTTTATACGCAAAACAATGGAAAACTCAGTCTCAAAGAGATATTTGTACACTCAAGTCCAAAGAAGCATTATTCAAAATAGCCAAAAGGTGGAAGCAACCCGTGTCCATCTACAAATGAATGGATAAACAAAATGTGGTATATACAGAAAACGGAGTATCATTCAGCCTTAAAAAGGAAGGAAATTCTGACATATGTTATAGCATGGAAGAAGCTTAAAGACATTTTGCTACATGAGGGGCGCCTGTGGCTCAGTCAGTTTAGCATCCAAATGTTGGTTTAGGCTCAGGTCATGATCTCACAGTTTGTGATTTCGAGCCCCACCTCAGGCTCTATGCTGACAGCTGCCTGGAATTCTCTCTCTCCCCCTCTCTCCCTCCCTTCCCCCTCTCTCTCTCTATCAAAACTAAACTGTAAAAAAAGGCATCATGCTAGGTGAAACAATCCAGTCCTAAAAGGACAAATACAGTATGGGTCCACTTATATGAGAGAGCTAGAGAAGTCAAATTCCATAGAGACAGAAAGTAGAATGGTGGTTGACATAGGCTGGGAGGAAGGGGCCGAGGGGAGCTGTTTAATGGGTACAGTTTCAACTGAGAAAGCTGAAAACATTCTGGAGACGCATGATGGTAATGGTTGCACAACAACGTGAATGTACTTAATGCCACTGAACCACACACTTAAAAATGGTTTAAGTAGTAAATTTTATGTTATGTATATTTTTTCACAATAAAAAATAAATAAAAATATTAGATCAAGAGGTCACCTTAACAAAAGAGTCCTGGGGCACCTGAGTGGCTCAATTGGTTAAGCATCTGACTTCCGCTCAGGTCATGATCTCACAGTTTCTGAGTTCGAGCTCACATTAGGCTCTTTGCTGTCAGTGGCTGAACCCTCTTGGATCCTCTGTCTCCCTCTCTCTGCCCCTCCCCTGCTCTCTCTCTCTCAAAAATAAACAAACAATTAAAAAAAAAAAGTACAGAGTAGGCAACAGGCACATGACGCTGCCTTCAGCAGACTTACTTATATTCTCTGCCATTGTTGCCTGCCTGCTCTAAGAGCTAATGAAGTTTTTTGTAAGTGTTTTAAATTACTTCAGGCCCACACCTCCCCTTGCCCCTTGTCTGAGAAAGAATTCACTGGTCCTCTGTTCTTCTCCACCCCTCCCACCTTCCATACGCCCTCACCTTCATTGTCAGGGTCAACTAGAGATGTCAGAGCCATCTGGTTGAAAACCACCGATTACATGAATATCCTTATAAAATGCTCAGACTGAATCTGCGAACAGGTTGTCTTGTATCCTCTTGGTACAAGGACTGTGGGAAGGGAAATTAAAGGTGCAGAGGAGAATGGTACCAGAGAACTCTAGAACTGTGAGCTGATTTTGCCCCAAAGGCTTTGTGTCAAATGGTAATAATGACCTTTCGATCAAGAGACAGGTGAATGAGTCCTCACCAGGGGAAGGAGTTTTAATTTTAAGAGGAACCTAATGACATTTTGGTTTGCTTTCAGAAAGTCTTACTTCGTAAACGCTGTCCCTAGAAAAAAAATGTGGTTATGCAGGATTCACAATAGGCTTGGACCAGGTTGGGTTGCTTTTGTTTCCTGGATTTTTAAGCAAATTATGCAGAATTCTTTCCTTACCCCTCAGCAACCTGAATATCAGAATTCGAGCCATCCCAGCTTTGTGGAGGAAGTTGGACTCTGGACATTTTGCTGGCTTTCACAGCTACACACATTGCTTCTAACATTTCTCTAGAGATGCTTTAATATTGTATTGAACAAAAATGAGAGAGCCATGATACGTATATAAGAGCTATCGCAACCGATATGCTTGTGTCAAGGGCCTACCCCCCCCCCGCCCCCCGCCAGACTGAGAGGGTAGGACCCCCTGCTGCCATACCCATGAAGAAAAGTAGAAATGCTCTCGCTTCGAGAAATAGCCTTGAACTCAATCTTCCTTTCTCCATTCCTCCAAGCTTCCGCAGGTTCACTCGATCCAACAGCGTGACGACAGCCGTACAGGCCGACCTGGACTTCCACGATAATCTGGAAAACTCTCTGGAGTCTATAGAGGACAATTCGTGCCCCGGCCCAATGGCCAGACAGTTCTCCCGGGACGCGAGCACCTCCACCGTCAGCATCCAGGGCTCAGGAAACCACTACCACGCCTGCGCAGCCGACGACGACTTCGATGCGGATTTTGACCCTTCGATTCTGCCTCCCCCGGATCCCTGGATTGACTCGATCACCGAAGACCCCCTGGAGGCCGTCCAAAGGTCGGTGTGCCACCGGGACGGCCACTGGTTTCTGAAGCTTCTCCAAGCAGAGCGGGACCGCATGGAAGGGTGGTGCCAGCAGATGGAGCGAGAAGAGCGGGAAAACAACCTGCCGGAAGACAGTAAGTAACGCCCGCTGCGCACTCCTCACTTCCGGCGCTCGCGCGCGGGCTGAGCGGCGTCTTTAGGCTTGGCGCTCCCTTCCCTGCCGGTTCCGGTGTCCGGCCCTGCAGCTCCGCACCCTGCCGCCGGACTGGGTGGGACCGCTGGGCCATTCCGGCTGAGCGTCCAGATGCCCCGCGCTGCACGATAAAAAGAAACCGGCTGGGCGGGTGTAACACCTTCGCCAGCTCCAGCCCCATGCCCTCTAGCTCTAGATCTCTTCTCTGAAAAGTACCAAGCTCAACGGGGGGGGGGGGCAGCTCGAGTTCCTACAACCGCTCCTCTTTCCCAAGAGGATCCTGAAATGGGTGCTGATTCTTAAGGGATTGACAGTAATTCTGACGAGTGGCCAGGGTCACCGGTGCAGGTGCACTGGGCATTTATAATCTCACAGTTTTATTACTTTCCGTAACGTAGGATATGAAAACAAGGCCGATAATGCATAGGCCAGTAGGGACCAGGCTTATTCAGATTCATAAGCCCGTTTAGCATGCACTTTCATGGGTTTTAGGAAGGCAAACCCTCAGCCACTAAGTTAACACAAATTTCAACGTAACGGGTTAAAGTAAATGATGGATAAATAAATGATGGGGGCCGTGCACACTGTTATTCTCAAACTTGGCTTTTTAACACAATAATTCCTATTAACAAATGACAACAAGGGGCGCCTGACTGGCTGAGTCCGTAGAGCATGGACTGTTGATCTCAGTGTCTTGAGTCCAAGCCCCTCATTGGGCATAGAGCTTACGTTAAACACACACACACACACACACACACACACACACACACACAATTGACAAAATGACCAGGTTACCTCAATTCTAAGGCATGTTTTCCACATTTTTAACAATTCTGAAATTAGGATATAGTTTATAATCAGCGTGTATTTCAGTGTTGTGTGTTTATTTTCCTCTGAAAAACAATTATCAAATGAATGGTGGATCCTCCAACTGATGATATTTTTGAATCAAAGAAATTTAGGCATTTAGGGGTAAGCATTTAAGCCTATCTTCATTTTTGCGTGGGAACTACCTAGAAGAGTATTGTTATGATGTGACTTTTTAGACCTATTTTTTAAATCATTTCACTTTTTCTCATAAAAAATATAAAACATGCACAAAAGTAGAGAGTTTAGTACAATGTACCTATCACCCAACACCACTGGCCAGCCTCATTTTCTTATCTTCCCCCATTAGTCATTTTTGCTGGATTATCTTAAAGAAAGTCCAAAGCATTGTGGCACATTACTATGTACCCGCTGATAAGGATTTTTTTTACATAATCATCATACATTATCATCCCTAATAAACATATCAATAATTTCTTTATAATTAGACCTTGAGCCTATGTCTAATTGTGGTAAATAGACTTACTAAATGAACCAAACTAATTGTGTCACGAGGCAGTGAGTTTTCCATCAAGGAAGTATTTTTTATGAAAACTGAGTCTGGAAAAGAATAATTAGCAGACTGTGGGATTTCCTCCCTGTGTCTTGCTCTCAGCTCTTCTCTGCATTCATTCCTCTTGCCTGAACCCTATCAACTGGCTGACTAGCTTATTTGTTGCCTTGATGAGCAGATTAGAAAACCCGTAAGTAGGTTTCTGAAACGTTCCTCATGTTGTAAGTGCAAACAACTTAGCAGTGGAAGAGTAATCTCCTTGACAGTTGCCCCTAACCATTGATGTCACTCCAGGCTCACCTGAATATTGATCCACAAGCAGAATTAGCTTTTTGCCCTGGTGACAGGAGGAGACGGCACCACCCAGCAGCAATGGATGGGGTGGGTTTCAGTAAGGAAGTCTTAGCAGTAACATCTTCCTCCCTTCTTTTCCCTTGGTGGCTATACCCAGAGTTGATTAGATTTTCCTAGGAAAAATGCTGGTGTCTAAGGAGCAACAGCCTCTGATGTATTTATTGCTCAACAGAACAAGCTAATTTTCAGATTTCGGTGCATTCATCTCATTAGTTCAGGACTCATTCTAGCTTCCTGGTTGACTTCCTATAGGACCCAGGAAAGTCACTCATGTGTTTTCTTCCCATCTAAGACTGGATCTACTTCTCTCAACCCAGCTTTATAGTGATGCACAAGGACAGTCATGGTATAACGATTTAGGAAAATCTTCTTCAACACTAAAGGAGCCCTGACAACAAGTTACCACGTTTTGATACAAACACATGTATTTGAAAGGTGACAATCTTGTCAGAAAACCAGGTTCTCATTGTGTGTTCAGGATCAAAGAGAAGCATTTCGTATTTTGAAATGTGCACTCTTGGAAAAGTCCCAAAGTAATGAACATGAAGGAGCAACCCATTTATTCACTGTTACAGAATTTTACTTCACATGTTACTTAAAGCACTGATTTATAAATAGAATTTAGCAAATCCATTCCTTAGGAAGGTATTTTGCTATAATGAGATTTCTTCTAAAGAATAAAAACTGCTGTCTTTGTCCCTGAAGATCCCACCATTAATAAGCTATACTCCTTACGGACATTTTCTTCGCAGTAGAGGTACATTTTATCAAATCTCCACTTTATTTTGCAAGGTTGCTGCCTGGGGGGAGGTGTGAGGGTCATGGTTGCAGAACAGACAAAGATAACTAGGGGTGGGAGTATTTCTTGGTACTTTCTTTTAAAAGTACTCAGCTGGATAAATTAGTCTTAGATGGCAAGTATGCGGTGAAACCTGCTTCACTGGGGAGTGTGTCTTCCTTCCTCGTTTGAAACATATGTTAATATCAGAAACCCCTTCTCTAATTAAAAATAGTTACACTCAGCAGCAATAAATATAACAGAACAGTGGAGGTGATGGTCTGAGTTCTGTCTGCTCAGCGTCCACTGTCCCTTGGACCAAGGTCCCTAACAACCCCTGATCTCAAAAAAATCCTAAGATTTCTAGAATACAGTTTGAAAGCCAATGGTCTGTAGTGAGGAGTCCAAATTATTAGTTTTTTTAATATAACTTTATAACTTTAGGTCAAACAACTAACACAAAGTTTAGATGAAAATGCCTTTATGCATGCTTTTGTAAATGTACAAAACTGATTCAAATCCATAACATCTATTCATATAAGCCCATCTCGCCTACAAAATATGGCTCTCCCTTCAAGTCTCAGCTTGGGCCTCACCTTCTGGAAGTCTTTGCGGAATGCCTCCCCTCAGGCTGAGTTGGGTGTGTCTCCCTCGTGATTCCATAATAGCCTGTATATCTGTCTATCAGCTCTTTCCAACATTATTTTACAGCAGTCTATGTGTCTCTCTCCTCCACTGAAAAATGAGCTGAGGACAGAAATTATTCTTATCTCATTCATCTTTATAGACACTGCCCTTCTGGTGGTTCCTGGTACATAGGAGGGGATCAGTGAATATGTTTTTGGTCTGGGAAATATTTTGGAAATTCTGTGTTACAAAAGTATTTTACTTTGCAAAATGTTTGTTCTTCAGTAGTTACAGAATTTTCAATGAGTAATTATAAGTCGTTGTTGCCAAAAGTAGGAAGGGGGCGGGGGCATCCTTGGTGAGATAAAGAGCCCTGCCAATCAGAACAAGGGTTTGGCAGAGGGAGAGGAACACCTGGCATAGAAATGGTAGAACCCGGGGTGCCTGGATGGCTCAGTCAGTTGAGCGTCCGACTTCAACTCAGGTCACGATCTCACGGTCCGTGAGTTCAAGCCCTGCGTCGAGCTCTGGGCTGATGGCTCGGAGCCTGGAGCCTGCTTCCGATTCTGTGTCTCCCTCTCTCTCCGCCCCTCCCCCATTTATCCTCGATCTCTCTCTGTCTCAAAAATAAATAAACGTTAAAAAAAATTAAAAAAAAAAAAAAAGAAATGGTAGAACCCTTCTGTGTCGGTCAGCAGGATGATCTGGAGGAATCCTGTATGTCCTGTCCAGTTCTTGGGATGTGATTCCATTCGACAAGCACTTGCAAGCTTTATCTTTCAGGCCCAGGAGCTTCAATTCACCAGCATTCCAGAATTCTGAATAGTGCAGAGGTAACTCCACATGCCCAGGTCAAAGAGTCGCCAATTCCAAAGGAGGCAAATCCAAATCAGTGAGGGTCTGACCAGACAGCCATAGCCACCCTCCATGGGAAGAAGGGAGAACAGAAGCACATGAAAGAATATTCATCTTGTCCTTACAATACCCCGGGCAATGGGCTGGACACTGACAGGTGTTTTATTTGCCCTCAAAACAGCTCTCTGGCAGTATCTTGTCCAAGGTCACAGAACACAGAAGTGTCTGATGGAACAGATACAACATGAATAACATTTGACAAGATAATGATACTCTTGTGTGTCACTCAGTGCTGTCCTCTAAAGCTCTCCATACATATCTGTCCCTCGCTCCTTGGCAACCACAATTCTGTTCTGATAACTGGGACCAGAGCTGCGGAGAGCCTTTGTTTTACGCATTCTCTAATTTAACCTTTTCTTTTTTTATAAGAGGCTCGGTGAGGAAGAGAGGCCAAGCCTGTCTGGTAGGCACAGCCAATTTCTGAGTAACCAGCTTTAAAAAAAAATCTGTGTACATCCAGAAAAATAGCTTTGACAAATGAGTCAAGCCCAGATATATCTGTCTCTTGGCCAAGCCACCTTATGTGTTCTTTGGGTCCCGTACAAGGCGGTACATTCAGGGTACATGACGAAGGTGGCTCTCTGACAAATCCCTTCCAGGATACGTAGTCTTCAAAAGCATCATGGAAGTGTAAGTAGAATAGAGTGAGAGAAAGGAAGACTCGGACCATACTTGCTTAATTTATTTTCTGAGGCACTGGAATGATCCCAATTCTTAAATACTCAAAAATGTTTGGTGGATATACTTAATGCCTCTGAACTGTACACTTAAAAATGGTTCAGGGGCGCCTGGGTGGCTCAGTCAGTTGAGCATCTGACTCTCGATTTAGGTCATGATCTCATGGTCATGGCTCCGGGCCCTGCATGGGGCTTGGCGCTGGGCGTGGAGCCTGCTTGGGATTCTCTTTCTCCCTCTCTCTCTCTGCTCCTCCCTTGCTTGTGTATGGAAGGAAGGAAGGAAGGAAGGAAGGAAGGAAGGGAGGAAGGAAGGAAGGAGAGGAAGGGGAGGAGGAAAGAAGGAAGGAAGGAAGGAAGGAAGGAAGAAAGAAATAAAGAAAGAAAGAAAGAAAGAGGGAGGGAGAGAATGGTTGAAATGGTAGGTCTGATGTATATTTTATCACACACAAAAAATCCCACCCTCCCTTCCAAAAAAAGCCTACAGCAGCTGAAGGTACTAGAATAAGCTACCTATCATCACATTCACAGTCATCAGGCTCATAAGAATATAAGGTATTTTTGTTACATTTTGTTTAAATGTAAAATACATGGCGTTCCTGGGGGATAAAAAAGAAGTTGGAAACAGAACCTTCTCACTCAATGGGAACGTGAGGTATAGATGCAGGGTGGCGTAGTTGCAGTAATGTTTCTTGATTAGAGAGTTAAAAAAAGAAAGGAACCATCCGATTTTAAATACTTTTTCAGTTCTCAATTATTTTATGATGCCATTATCCTGAGTCTGACAGCTGCTTCCTAGGGACATTGTTTTTGGCATTCCAGGACTGGAAAGCACTTTCCTGGTTTACCTGAAGCGGTTAAACGCGCACGACCAAGGGCGGCATGAGAAAAGGCATTTGTGGTTGCCTGGTAGTGTCGTGTTATCTTTGAAAAGCATAACTATAAATTCTCTGGGTGTGTGGAGCTATTATGTTCCCTGATAAAATGAAAGCAGAGCGAGGACTTTCGTTCCTGTTTCCAATGTTCATCCCTAACAGCCCATTGTGGGGTTTGGGGCTTGGTAACAAAGTAATGAAAATCTGCAGTGAGTGAGGTTTCCTCCAAGCCCTGGCAGCTGACAGAATGCTTGTTCCCCCAGCTCTTGAAGTAAAATGATACAAGCTTTTCTCAGACAATGAAGCCCTTGTGTGGAACAGCTGTCTCGGGGAGATGGCTCAGTGCTATTTGACAGTGGCTTGTATGTTACATAGATACGTCTGGTATTATCTGACCGGGAATGAAATGGCCAGATGGAACCAAACGCTCCCAACTAGGAATGCAGTCTAGCAATGTGGGTTAAAAACAGAGGCTCGGGTTTCAGCGGCCCTACGATGAAATACTGGTTGATTGTACTTGGAAATCTATCTTTGCCTCCTGAATTGTGGACAACTTATATGTGGAATTTTCAGGCTTTATCTGAAATAAACTGATAAACCTAGAGCGTGTGCAGGAGGCAGATTAATTCCACTTTAATTTTGCCTGGTAACAGCATCCAAGTTAGTGAAACTTGGCCTTGGGTCCCCCAGAAGGCTTGTGAGCCTTGGCAGCAAATGCGGGGCTGGAAATGAAACCTGAAAAGGGGTTTGCCTGGTTTCAGGTTGAGTTACGGAAGCTGTGCACAGTCATCGCTATGACCGTCTATCAGTGCCATCACCAGGGTTACTCTGCCCAGGTGCCTGTGTTGTGTCCCGGCAGCCTGTGGGTGGCAAACAGAGAAGCTCTCTCTCTGATTTCTGCAACTCATCTGCCTCAAGCCTTATGTATTTCTAAGCAGGACGAGGTGGGTGTATTCTAGCTCCTTTCTATTTTATTCTCATCTTACTTTTGAAGTGACCTTCAAAAATTCCCCCCCTGCCCCAGGATCCCCCCACACACACCCATACACATATATGCATGTGCGAGCACATATGTGCACACACACACACACACACACACACACCCTGCATAGCCTCTTTTTTAAGGTCTGGCCACCCTGAAATTAGTGACCGCAGAGGAAGTGGCAGTAATGAAAAGGAAATCGTGTATAATGTGCCTTATGTTTAACCGTCTGGAATGCTCAGTTCAGTTTGCTCTGCACAGCAATGGGCACAAAGAAGAAGGTTTGGGTGCCAGAAGGACATTACAGAGCATCCTTTTGTGGGTGTGTTGCACTGGGAGTGGTCTCAGGGCTGAGGAGGGTGCTGAGGCATGGAGAGGTGGAGTGTGTGACCTGCAATGATCTTCTGTTCTCTAGGCCAGTGGGATTCCATCATTCCAGACTGCCTCTGTGCTGCAGAGAAGCAGGGATTCCAGAGAGGGACTGAGGCAAGATCTCTGATGGTTTTCTCTAACAACAACTATTCATGTGGGATATAATTGCAATGGACTTCAAACACAGCATTCAGTTCTTTTCTTCTGTGTTACCAAGAGAAACGTTTTATAATTTCATTCTATTCCGTTTTCAAAGGCTCAAGAACTATATTTTTCTATGGGATGTGTATACTGCTATTATTTCATGGCTGTTGTAAATCGAGATATGGGTTGAAGTATAACCATCGTTTACGAGTAAGACTCTTGGATTATGAACTGGGAGAAAAAAATAAAGTTAGCTGAGCTTTTGAAAACTTGCTCTTTACAAACAAAGCAATATTTTCTTCCATGTTTTAACCCTTTGGAAGCTTTTAGCTTATGAGACTATTTCTACTTGAGAATTCTCTATTCATTATTCCCTGAGTTTTGGCTCCTTTTAAAAAAAAAAAAAAAAAAAAAAGAAGCATTCTTGTAAAATGCCGAGCAAGCACTGTCAGCCAGGAATGAAACAGATCCATGTTTTCTATGGAGACCTTTTGTTGACAGCAGGTCTGGATCACAAATGTGTTTGAGAAGCAGCTGGGCAATTGGTTGGAGAAATTCTTTTCAGGGAGGACACATTTGTAAATAAGAATGTCTCTACATGAATAATCCCAACTTGAAATCACACAGATTTGGTGTGACAAAGCCACATAAATTTCAAGTAAGTGGGTGGATCCACTTTTTACAAATTCCTTTTCCCTCTTCATCCCTAAAATCTACAACGTTGGGGGTGGGGGAGAAGCCAGGTGAGTGAAAAGAAGTCAGAAGTTGAGGATAAGGAGGTTTAATTCATCCACAGACACATTCATCTTATTCCAGATGGCTTGGCTCTTCCAGCCTAAATCGGCCCAAATAGTGTTGTAAACAGAAACCCGAAAGGAATAATAGCCCAGCTAAGACTATATTAGCTAATTAATTAGTCAGGACTGTAACTTAAAAAGTGATGCCAGACATGGTCAAAACCTTAAAGAATCAGCATGTGTAAGGTCTGGAATGCTGCAGCTAATTTGTTTTTCTAGTTAACAAAGACTTTGTAGACGAGTCTATTAGTTTCAAAACTTATTCCTTGAACAGGACACCAAGAATTACATGGGCACAGTCCGTGCCATTTGAAGGGCTTGAGGTCTGGGGCGCCTGGGTGGCTCAGTCAGTTGAACATGCTGCTGTCAGATCCTCTGTCCCCCTCTATCTCTGCCCCTCCCCCACTTGTGCTCTCTCAAAAATAAATAAAACATTTAAAGAAAAAAAGGAAGGCTTGAGGTCTGGTTAGAGAGTCAGACATATAAATAGATCATGCTGGAAAGAATGTGGGAAGGGCAGAGACAGCTCTCTGCATGGGAATCTGAGGAGCAGTGGGGAGCGAGAGGGGAAAGGAGATAGGGCTTTCTGGAGGAGGTACACCTGAGCAGGGTGGGGGATGGGGGGGAAGGGCTAGCATAGGAGGCATCCTCAGCTTGGTGTTTAGCTTGAGCAAGGGCTTCGAGAAGAGAGACAGCTTTTGAATTTGGGCAACTGGTGACCCAGAGCACTGAAAGGGTGGGCAGAGGTAAGGCTGAACAGGTGGGCCATGCCTGCAAGCCCACTGAAGAAAGTTACCTGCTTACCCCATGGATGATAGGGAGCCATGGAAAAGCCCCTCTAGTTCCCCTAATGAAACCAGACCTCCAAGACTGGCATCCACACTGTGGATGGCCTTGTAGCCCTAATGATAATCAACTTGGGAATCCTGAGGGAAACATGGATTTGGGGAGACAAGAGGCATTGAGTGGATACTTAGATATGGGGGGCTGATATACACTGGAGTTATAAATTTAGGACACATAAACAAATTTCCAAAAAAGCTGAAACCATGAGAATGATGAGCCCATTCAAGGGGGATCAGGGAAGTGGGCTCAGGACTGAATTTTGTGTTCAGCATCTACAAGGTAAAGAGGGAGAGCCCTAAGGAACAAGGAATGCACCGTAAGAGCCAAAGACTGCATGTGGGAGCCTTTGGGCCAAATGAAGAGATACCCAGAAGAATAAGGAGTTAGGACTTCAACATTTGAATGTTGGGAGCACACAGTGCAGTCCAGGACAAGGAAGAAGAGGAATTTTATATTAGCTGGAGGGGATCGTGAGATTGGGGAGGAGTTTCCCCCCTTAGGGGGGGAGAGACTGGAGGACACTCACAGGCATCCCTGGTTGTGCTATAGCACAGAGAGGCATAGGTCACAGAGACAGGGACAGACTTATGGAGCACGTTCTCAGAGCAGCCAGAAGGGAATCAGGCAAATCAGATGGGAGGAGTGAATGTAGGAAAGTCTTTTTGGTGGGAGTGGCTAATAGTCATGGAGACGGGACGTTAGGAATGAATGTAAGTCATTTTCTCCTGGCACCTGGCATCTCTTTTGTTATCCAACTAGCCAGAAAGGTCTGCTGCCTGCCCATCATGTAGAACCCTCACCCTCTTTAGAGGTTTAGGGGACTAGACCAGTATTAGGAGAGGCAGAACGTGGAGAATATTCCTGCGTGATTCAGCTTTCTTCATCTCATAGGAGGCACAGTTATCGCTGAAGACAAGGAGGCAGGGTTGAGTTGCAAGTGAGCAAGAGTCAGAAAGGGAGAGTCAGAGAGGGAGGGAACGGAGATCATCTCAGAGGACTAAGGAACAGCAATGAAATCAGCTGAGTTTGCAAATTGTGGGTTCATAGTGGCACTGAGCCACAGGACTAAACACTGGAACACAAGATGGGAATATAGCTCTCCAGGCTAGCAGGACTTACCTGGCCTGCTCTGCACCTGAAAATGGACCTTGTTTTGCAAGAAAAGCTGCTTCTCATGAGGAGGGCTCTGACCCTTCATTTTGCCATGAGTTTGCTTCCTGCACAAGGCTCCAGCTGGGTGGTGTGGGTGTTCAGCACTGGCTAGGGTTCTGTCTCCTCTCTGTATCTCTGTCTCCCAGCAACCAGTTGGCCACTGTTCCAGCTCTTAGAGGTGGGAGAACTCTGCCAGACTCTGCCAGAAAATCTGGGCCCCTGAATAATTGTTATGACTTCCTTATACACAGAGACCAAAGAAATTATTGACCCCTGCCTAAATCTGCCTGAATGAAATCCACCAAATAAACAAATAAATAAATAAATAAATAAAGACATTCAAGAAAGGTTGGAGTATGAAGATTAGCAGGAGAAGTAATTCCCTGTTTTGGCTCATGCCACCTTTTAGTTTCCCAGGTAAATGCCCAGGAACTAAAGAATGTCTACTACCTTCTAACCATTTTTGTCTGTTATTTCATTAAATAATCAGCAATCCCATGAAGACAGCATAATGATTATTTGGCAGATAAAGAAAACAGAGTCTGAGAGTACAATAAAGTCTCCCAACATCAACCACTGGCAAGTGGCATTCCTGACTTCCACACCTAAGCTCTTTCCAGTATCTTATGCAGAGAGAAAAGTTAGACTGGAAAAGGAGTATATTAGGTGAATTATGGTGTAGGTGGCAGGGCTGGGGGAGCGTTTGACCCAGCATGTCCACTGGATGGGAGTAGCAAGCTTCACCATCCATTGAGGGTATAGAAATATGTCTATCCCTCTCTGTTTCTGATGCCTGATGTGGGCACCTGACGATTGTGGAGTTGGGCGTAGTAGGTAAGAATCAGAAACACTCAGGGAAACCACTGCCTCTGCCTATTCCATTCTAGAGACTTAGTTCTTCTTGGAATATTAAAAGATACATATATTAATTATGCTTAAGGACTTCTTTTTTCAAATGGAAGGTCTCTCATCTTACTGAGGCCACCTACTAGTGTAGAAACATAGAAAATCACTTTCCCCTTAATGCATGTCCAACTGTCCAGATAGTGGTGATGCTGGTGACCTTGATGCAGCTTAAGTATGGGTACTGTCTCATGTGCGAATCCTGATAGACCCGGCTTGATTCTTCTCCAGCGTCTCCTGTTGCAGTTGTATCTGATTTTATGACCAGTTTTTGTCCGAATCCACTGAGGGACTGGGATGGTTCCACTTTTCTTTCTTGGCCGGGAATTGCTGGACCCTGAAAGTCTTGGGAGAAGACGTGGGGAGGAGCAGTCAACCGCACGCCCCACAATGGCAGAAAAAGGGAGAGACAGCCATGCTTATGGATATGAGATACTGATCCCGACTCAGGTAAAAGTCTGGCATCGCCCCAAGGGAAAGGGTCTTTGTTTTACACTGTGGTCAGCTCGCTTGCAGCTTTACCATGGATCCACTTGCAAGATTGAAAGAAATTATTCTCAGGGAGCCTGGCTGGCTCAGTCAGCAGAGCACATGACTCTGGATCTCGGGGTTGTGAGTTCGAGACCCGCGTTGGGTGTAGAGATTACTTTAAAAATTAAATTAAAAAAGTAAATTGTCATCCTCTTCAGCCCTGTGCCTTGTATATCACCTCCTTATTCCCAAATAAAAATCATCCCCCATGGGGGTCAGTTGGAGGAAAGAGGTGTGCTCTTCCCTAACGTCTGGGCTTTTGTTTGCATATAGCTAGATTTAAAATTAGAGTTCTCATAAGAGACCCATCTCACACCCAAAATAGTCTTTCTCTGCTTCTTATTCTGATGTATCATCTTTAAAAGGAAAACCCAGACTTCAACCTTACGCCCACTAGCATCCCTTTCAAGTGATCCCAGTTCCTCCATTCTTTTCAGAGCTGAAATGTCTTTGTGCAACAATTCGTGTACATGTGCTTTGCTCTCCCATCTCAGTGTGGGCAGGGATCGAGTTTGCTGAACTGCCTCAGATTCTTCTATCGGCTAACTACAGCCCCCCCCCCCCCCCCCCCCGCCACCCCGCCCCGGTCCAGTGGTCCTAGCTAGAAAGTGTTGATAAAGGAAAGAAATCACCCTCACATGGCTTCATTTAAGTAGATTCAGACCCAGTTTTCAACACAGCACAAGGGATGGGGAGGGAGAAGACAGAGTCCCAGGCACTATAGGGCCGCCAGGGAAGGCTCTTCATAATTTGAGCCCAAATTTTCTCAAATGAAATGATGATATCTGCCCTGTCTCACGGGGTCCTGAAAGGATCCGGTTTGATGCACGTGTGAAAGTGCTTTGAAATACAAGGTAATAGGGACGCCTGGGTGGTTCATTCGGTTAACTGACTCTTGATAGCGGCTCAGGTTGTGATCTTGCTGTCGTGGGTTCGAGCCCCACATTGGGCTCTGCGCTGAGCATGAAGCATGCTTAGGATTTTCTCTCTCCCCCTCTCTGTCTGTCCCTTCCCTGCTAGTGCTTTCTCTCTTTCTCAAAATAAATAAACTTTAAAAAGAGATAAATACAAGATAATAATATAAATAAACAGATCTGTGCAAAAACCAGTGATAACTTACCAAAAGATCTTCCTGGCTTTATGTGATGAACTAACCCAGGCCTGTGCTCTCTGTTATGATTCCCCATAACCATCTACTGCAGGATGAGAAGTTTCTAGATTATGAGTGGGGGAGTTAGTATGGAGGTGCCCACCTCTGAAATGGAAGGAATTTAGTTCACCAGTGTTTTGGGTTGTTATTTTTCACTTCCACTGAGGAACAGACTAACAGCTGGGGAGGAAAGGAAAGGGAGAAAGGAATCTTAAAAACTAATTACCAGGGGTTTTATAAGACACCTAGGGAGACCAGACTTACCCACATAAAAAGAGTAGCACCGCAAAACAGGGCCCATAATATGATTAAATATTACACAGGGGCACCTGGGTAGCTTAGTCGGTTAAACATCCAACTTCGGCTCAGGTCATGATCTCATGGTTTGTGAGTTTGAGCCCTGCATCAGGCTTTACGTGGAAAACTCAGAGCCTGCAGCCTGCTTTGGATTCTGTCTCCCTCTCTCTCTCTCCCCTCCCTGCTTACTCTCTCTCTCTCTCTCTCAAAAATAAATAAACATTAAATATATATATATATATATGTATGTATATATATATACAGAATACAAATAGATGGTATAAATCTTCATTAAGTGGCATGCCTGCAGGAATACAGTAGAGACGCATTATTCTGGAAGATGCATTCAATGAAGGGTGATGGGTAATAAAAACTATTGACTACATCTGTGTTGAACAATCTGGAAAAGGTGTATGGGCCAGAGTGTGAAGGGAGCCAACTAAATGCAATCCCAGGAGCACATCTGCTTCATTAGCTTTTTTCTTCCTCAAAGACTACAGAACAAATATGAAATTTACCTTTAGAAGAAGAGAGTTATCTCCACACTAAGTGAATGTCTAATGGAAAAACAGAACAAACTCCATTAGAGCTTTTTTCTTCAAAATTAAAGTGAGTTTTGGGATGCCTGGGTGACTTAGTCAGCTGAGTGTCTCAATGTGGATTTCAGCTCAGGTCATGATCATGCAGTTTGTGAGTTCGAGCCGCACTTCGGGCTCCATGGTGGCAGTGTGGAGCCTGCTTGGGATTCTCTCTCTCTCTCTCTCTCTCTCTCTCTGCCCCTCCCCAGTCACTCTCTCAAAGTAATTAAACTTTAAAAAAAAAGAAATTAAAGTGAGTTTTTAGTTCTCTAGAAACAAAAGCATGGAGGGCAAGGAAGTAGGAATTTCATCTGCTTGACCCAAGCCCTCCTGTTGAATGGCTTCTCCCAAAGCCCACATCAGCACCTCCTTTTCCTGGGCCCAGGAAAGATTATCACTCAGACACTGGGAATGCAAACAATCCCGGAGCCAGTAGGGAATTTCCACTCAAGGCAAAAAGCTGGAAAACAGAAGGGCCACAACTTCATCCCGGTTACTTTTGCTCCAAATCTACAGCTCTCGCCAGACCATGCTGAGGATGTCCCTTGTTCTGCTTTCAAGAAGACATCCATCTGAGTTGGCACCTACGTGGGTGGGTGTTGCCTGAAAGATTGTTTGGAGCAGTGCTTTCTTCTCAACTGAGAATCACTGTCTTACTCAGCTGCTCTCACTATAGTAATCTATTATACACTCAGGTTTTCAGGTGTAATGGAGAAACATTAGCTCAAAGTTTTGAGGCATATCAGAATAGCTGGGGGTTCTATGACAGTTCCCAGGGGCTCTGCCATACAAGCCAACAAATTGGACACCCCTCAGTACAAGTTCTAAGCTTCCAGGATTCATTCTAAGGATTTGCTGGTGTCACAGCCGTACCCATCAGCAACATAATTCAGAGATGTTTTCAGGGACCTTAGAGTTTGCCTAAGCCACATGGTCACTTAGGAAATGCCTCCTCAGAACTGTCTCAGGTCTGGGACAGGTGATCCAAAGCACATACCTGTCCCAGGCAACCAAGGATGTCTGATTACCTTTGAATAATCCAGACTTTGTTTTTTTCCTCTTCTCTTCTGGGCAGAGCAAGTGTGGGGCCCACAGGTGGCATAACCAGAGAGGAATGGTAGTATCCTGGCCCTAGGTGATAACAAACACTTATTGGTTGTTTGCTACATATCAGACACTGTCCCAAGCATTTCCTGTGTATTATTGCTTTTAACCTTCACAACAACCCTACAAATAGATACCATTAACCTTACTTTACATAGGAGAGAACAGAGATTGAATGACCTGTCCAGGGCAGGGGTTGGTAAGTATTGGGGCCAAAACCCTCAGCCAGCTCAGGGCCGGACCCTTAGCAACTATGATGCTCTGTGTCTCCACATGCTTCTTCCTTTCTGCTTCAGGGGTGTGGAGAAAAGGAGAAGGGCCTCAAGTAAGCAAGACTGGAAAAGAGTAAACACTTAGGCCTGAGGAATTGCTGCCTTATGGCCATCAAGGGAAGCCCCTGGCTGTCACTGAGGAGGCGATTTCTGCACCTGGGCTGTTCGGTGGGACTGGTGACAGAGAGTTCATAAATGCCCTGAGTTCCGTGTGTGGGAATGCCAGAATATTTGAATAATACTTAAGTATAGTGTGCATCATAAACCATGGTCTAGCCTGGCAGGTTTTTGTTTGATTTGGTTTGGTTTTAATATTTTGAGAGAGAGTGCGAACAGGGGAGGGGCAGAGAGGAGAAGAGAGAATCCCAAGCAGTCTCCATACTGTCGCCACAGAACCTGATGCAGCGCTCAAATTCAGGAACCTTGAGATCATGACCTTGTGGAAGTCACATGCTCAACTGACTGACCCACCCAGGTGCCCCTAGCCTGGAAGTTTTAAACAGAGTAGAAAGTTACTAGAAAACCCTGTCACAATAAAGGTTTTTTTTCTTTTGTCTTCTTCTCAGACCTTGTGGGGACTGAGGTCAAGAAAGAGAGACCTCATTCCACCCTGGGTCTCAGGCTTTGTAAATCCACAGCAAAACCGCGGCACTCACACTGCTTCGATCCTTTACTCCACCTCCCCGCAGAGATGCAGATTTCACCACGGAGCAAGTGCCCTTCTGAGGAGTCTCCCTGTCTATGCGGGGGCCAGGAAGGGGGAGCAGGGCGCCTTCTCCCCTTCCTCCCCGACAGGGAGGGCATGTTGAGAACTGCCTGGTGGCAGAGCTCCAGCAGTGCAGCTGTGCCCCCGGTCCCCACCGGGTGGAGGGAGGGCCTTGGGACAATGCAGACCTCAGGACAGCTCTGTGCAGAGCGGTTCTGCCCGTCTCAGCATGCCCTCAGTTGAAAGGTTCTCGCCTTAGTCTGCACGGAAGACAAGAAGTAGCTTGCAAAGGAGATTTTCAGCACAGTGCATAGGGAATTAAACCTATATTAACAATAAAATTGGTCTGTGGAGTGGAAAAGCTGGAACGGTGCTGGCGTTCCCTAGGCAACAGGCTGAAAATGTTCATTCCTTAGAAAATCTTTCAACTGGCCATGGCGCTTTCCTGACAGTCCCTGTGGCTGAGCTCCGGAAAAATAATGAAGGTTATGGATAGGAGATGGTGAGTGCCAAGAGAGCGCCCCTTCAAGTCAGGATTGCTTTTCTTGTGTTTGGAGTTGGATTAGAAAAACGAGCTCGCAGACCATGATTGCTGACACAAATAAATCCATAACTATACTGAAAAACACTTGAAACTTATCCTTGCAATAAAAGGCGGGAGGGAAGAAAAACCTATTTGCCTCTTGGTAAGCTCCAGTGCTGTGATGGAAAACTCCGCTATTCCTAAGAAATATGTGTGATGAGCATGTGTTTTTGTCCAAGTCGATTTTATACTTTCACCTAGCCTCTGTTCCATAGACTAGCAGCCCAACAGCAGCTGGGCTGAGTGTGTGTGTGTGTGTGTGTGTGTGTGTGTTCACGTGCTGTATGTGTGCAGTTTTTCCTAATTATTGCAGCATAACTTCCTCTTTGCTTTACCAGACTAAATCTCCACAGTGAGACATAATGTGTAAACTTCTTGTATGTTTGCTTTTTTCAGTTCTAGGGAAAATCCGAACTGCAGTGGGCAGTGCCCAACTTCTCATGGCCCAGAAATTCTACCAGTTCAGAGAACTGTGTGAAGAAAACCTGGTAGGTAACATTCCCCATCACTACCACTTCCCAGCTAGTCAGGAGAAGATCATGTTGTCAAGGCTGCCACAACTAATTTTGAACACTCTCTCGCCTGAAATAGAATTTTCTGAGGAATCTAATTTCCTGCTTTTCTTAAAATTAGAAGTATTTAGGGGCGCCTGGGTGGCTCAGTCGGTTGAGCATCTTACTTCAGCTCAGGTCATGATCTCATGGTTTGTGGGTTCGAGCCCCACATTGGGCTCTGTGCTGATGGTTCAGAGCCTGGAGCCTGCTTCAAATTCTGTGTTTCCTTCTCTCTCCGCCCCTCCCCCGCTCACTCTCTGTCTCTCAACAACAAATAAGTGTTAAAAAAATTTTTTTTAATTAAAAAAAATTAGAAATATTTATTTTATACTTAAATAATCTTAAAAGAAAAAATCCAATCAAGTTAAAACTCCATTTCCTGCCTTTTTTTTTTTTTTTGGTAACTGAAATGTTTCCAATTTCCTGGCTTTCCCAGGGCAGCCCTGATTTCAGTATTCTTACCAAAGTATGGAGCAGCCTGATATTTCAAAAATGATATTACCGAAAACCATTTTGGATAATGATGTTCCTTCTGAAATAGCCATCAGTGCCTATCTCATCATCAGGGTTTTTGATTTTAATTTAAGGCCAGAGGTGGATGGCATCACAAAGTGTAGATTTGATCTCCTTGAGGCAAATGAGTAATTCATCCTTGTTGGACGTACAAAAACCAAGAAACACCACTAGCATCAACAACATTTTTTTTAAAGGGACTACAAAAGACAAAGGCAAGAGCTTCCTCACGTATGTCTTTTTAAAGAAACTGCTACTATTCTCTGCAAGTGTCCTTCCACAATAGCTTTTATTGGTCAGTTGTTGGTCACGCTTGCTCTAATATAAAATGAAAAGCCACTTGTTCATCTTGTGGAAAGTAAAAACATGGTTATTTGCAATCTCATTGACTATGATTTTAGAGTTTTAACCACATCTTGTTAACAAGGACAAATATAGACTGGAGGGGATTTATCAAGACAGGGTTCAATCAAGAGAAAGTGGAAAGCCTGCAAAAGTTGGTGTTCTCGGTCCCTCTTCACCAGACTTTTCTTTCTGAAACCCCGCTTTGGGGCTGTCCTTCACCTCCTCCTCACACCCACCCCCCACCTCTGTAGTTTGTTTTCCTCTCCCTCAGCAAAAATCCTTCCACCTTCCCAGAAATTCTGTTCTGGATTATGGGATAACATAGGTTAGTGAATGTATTGATAAGTGAATTCGACAAATATTTTACTGAGTTTCACTCAGTGCCACGAACAGAATTCCTGCTAATTTGTAAACTTGCTAATGTGTCACAGATCCTCATTAACATGGTTCTGTGCTCTTCAAATGTATGAAAGTTCATAGAAAGCTGTACTTCTCAAACTGCCTAAAAGATACATGGAAGCCAATATGTACGCCCTATAGGGCAAACAGCACACTTTTTCACGGAATTATATAATAAGCAGGTATGTTATGAAGTAGAACACAAACACTGTGCAAAGTTTGGATGATGAAATTGCAGACAAAACATTTTGAAAATTTCGCAGACTTCTAGGAAAGGTTTGTTAAAGCCAGCTTTTGACGTTTCCTGGTTCCTGATAGGCTCACGTGCCTGAGCAGTGAGAGGAACTTAGTTGGAAATGTGGGCAGCATGTTAGAGGCAGGAAGTGGGACTGCGCCTCGGGTGGGGAGGGCCATGGATGGCTGGTCAAATCGTGCCTCAGAAGGGAAGGTTCAAAGCCCAGTATGTGCCAGAAGCCATGGCAAGAGCTTTAGGATATATGATCTGGTTAAATCCTCAGAGTGACCCTATGGAGCAGATAGTGACATTATTTTTATGACAACTTTACAGTTGAGGAAAATGGGCATGGAAAAGCTAAATAACTTGGTCAGGAATGAAAAACAAAAATTAAAAATCAATCAATCAGTAACTTGGTCAGGGTCAGCTGGTAAGAGGCAGAGCCCAAGATTCAAATCCCAGTCTATCTGACCTCAGTGCCTGTTTGACATCCCCACCACCAGCCCCAAAGATTTGAGTTCTAGTCCACACCCTCCTAGAGGGACATGGGCAGATCAGTCAGCCCCACCTTCCCTGCAGCAGGAAGCGTGGTGGCCTGGTGGTGGCATTTCTTAGGTCTATAAAGCTGCACAAAAGTGTCCCTAAGATTGGGCACAACCAGACCCAGCTCTCCTTTCTTGAGTTCTTACTCTGAGGAGGAGAACACTTGAAAACACCTGAATATTATCCCAGACTTGACTTTCAGGCATAGAATAAATGGATGAGCATTACTTTTTCCAACAAAACTAAACTCAGGAACCCAGCCCCCCCTCATCCCTCCACACCCTCCATCACCTCTAACCTCCAAGTGGCCTGGTTCAGACTAAGGCGAGGGCTGCAACTCTCTATGCATGGGATGTCACATGACCCACAGTTTCTCTTTCTGTCTGCTTCCCCATCTGTCCCCCTGACGACACAGGGGCAGTGATTCTTGGTGAGGAGGGACCAAATCGCCCATCATACAGAATTAAACAAACTCTTTGGGCCTACCAAACAATCATTTCATCACTGCTGCACTGAACCAATTTAGCCGATAGGCTTGTGACCTAAGAGACTGTAGTCAACTCCAAAATATGAGCAATTTGGTTCTTAGTTACCAGTGAGATGAGGAAGACCATAAAACTCCATTTGCAATGTACTTTGTTAAAGCTATTATCTGTCTGTTCTGAACCTAGATGTTAACAAAAATTTTTTAACTTACTAAATGAAAATGCTGCAGAGAAACTCTTTAATTCAGGTGTCACTAGACTAGGGTTTAATACTGAACCAAATACTGACAAACTTTAGAATTTACGTCTTCAGTGAATTCTAGAACTATGGACAGTTTTAGAAGTAGAAGTTTATAAATACATTTTAACTTGTATTTATTTTGAAGGCAGACCAATAATGCTAGTACGTCAAAGGGCTAAAAAGTTCTTTCCAACCTATTAACTTTTCCAACCTATTAACTTTGATGAGCACTGACCTTGCACTTCCTGAAAGTTTTTTTTTTTTCTAAGTTTATTTATATTTGAGAGAGAGCACAAGCAGGGGAGGTGCAGAGAAAGAGGACAGAATCTGAAGCAGGCTCCAGGCTCTGAGCTATCAGCACAGAGCCTGATGTGGGACTTGAGCTCATGAACTGTGAGATCATGACCTGAGCCAAAGTCAGATGCTCAACCGACTGACCCACCAGGTGCTCCTGAAAGTTGGTTTTTAAAGTACAAAATGGGGGCACCTGGACGGCTCACCCGGTTGAGTTTCTGACTTCGGCTCAGGTCATGATCTCACAATTTGTGAGTTTGAGCCCCACATCCAGCTCTCTGCTGTCAGCCCAGAGACCACTTTGGATCCTCTCTGTCCCCCTCTCTGTGCCCCTCCCCCACTCGCACTCTCTCAAAAAATAAATAAAACATTAAAAAAAAAAAGTACAAAATGGCCTCAGGTTATTATATGGCATGAGGTTTCACAGTATATCCAATTGGCTTTAATACCCACAGGTAACCCAAACTGACCCAGATGTAAGCCTCTGACATCTGGAAGCTCCCACCCCCATAACCATGAATCCCTTTAGCTACCATTGGCAGTAGTGATTAATATTGGGCATGACACCTTCAGTCTCCTAGTTATGTTTTTTCTGTTTTACATCATATAAATTCATGGTTCATACTTTCTAGTACCTGTCAGGGATATAGGGATGGGGCAAAAAAAAAATGTCAATCCTTAAACACTGAAGACTGTTTAATATTATCTAGAAAGTGGGTCATTACAGACATCTATGTGTAATGTATAGATATGTGTTCTCGCATTTGCTATTTTATGTTATGGTTGATTTAAAACCAATTCACTTCCCAAAGATTTAGTAAAAGTCCTTGTGAGCGCCTGAGTGGCTCAGTCAGTTAGGCATCCGACGTCGGCTCAGGTCATGATCTCACGGTTTGTGAGTTCGAGCCCCACATCCGGCTCTGGGCTGTCAGCCCAGAGCCTGGAGCTGGCTTCAGATTCTGTGTCTCCCTCTGTCTGCCCCTCTGCTGCTTGCATTCTGTCTCTCACATTGTCTCAAAAATAAATAAACATTAAAAAAAAAAAAAGTCCTTGTATGATAAAATGACTTCCTATATTAGTAATATCTTAATTGTTAAACACATGGTACATTAAAAGTGCAGTTATTTGGGGGGCACCTAGGTGGCTCAGTAGGTTAAGCATTCAACTTCAGCTCAGGTCAAGATCTCGAGGCTCGTGAGTTCGAGCCCTGCATCAGGCTCTTTGCTGTCAGCACAGAGTTGCTTCAGATCCTCTGTCCCCCTCTCTCTATGCCCCTCCCCCACTTGCACTCGCTCTCAAAAATAAAATAAACATTACAAAATATTAAAAATGCAATTATTTTCTTACTCATCGTTTGTTTACCCTATCGTTTCCCTCAACATGACTGTTAAAACAAGTCTTATTTTAGATTTCTTATCTGTTCTCTGAATAAGTTGGATGACATGAAGTCAGATTCCAGCTCCATTATCCTCCCCACCCCCACCCTCCCACCCCCCACCCCCACGGAAGATGGTGTCTTCATTTAAATATGTTTTAATGCATCTTGTCATAGTTTTTTGAAAAGTTTGGATTCTCTCCTCATACCACATTGATAGATGTTGTATTACAAAAGAAGAGTTTTACAACCTTGGCATTTGAGAATCACTGACTCAGATGAGTGTATAAAATTACCATTTGAAATGAAATCTTTTAAGAAGAGTCAAACCCATAGAAAGAAAGAGGAGAAACGTGGTTGCCAGGGGCTTGGGGGGTGGGGGAAAGGGAAGACATTGGTTGAAAGGGTACCAACTTTTGGTTATAAGATGAATAAGGTCCGAGAATTTAATGTACAACATGGTGACTATAGGTGATAACAGTGTATTGTATAACTGAGATTGCTAAGAGTAGAACTTAAATGTTCTCACACACACACACACACAAAGATAAGTATGTGATGTGATGGATGTGTTTATTAATTTTATGGGAGGAGTCTGTATACAATGTGTACATATATCAAATCTTCGTGTTGTACACTTTAAATATCTTACAATTGTATGTTTCAATTATTCCATAATAAATTTTTATAGATAGATAGATGATAGATAGAGATGATAGATAGATAGATAGATAATAGATAGATAATAGATAATAGATGATAAAGAAAGAGAGAAAGAAAGAAAGAAAAGAAGAAAAAGGAAGAATTACCATCTGTAGCCTCACTTTTATCTCCTATTTGAAAGCCAAAAGGAACTCATCCCCCTTATGTTGTTTGAAATATTTGAAAATGCCCCTTTGGTCCTGTGCTTGTTGTCATCGATTGCCTCTAAAGCACGAATGTTTTTCTTTCTCTTGTACAGAATCCCAATGCTCATCCAAGGCCCACTTCCCAGGATCTGGCGGGGTTCTGGGACATGCTGCAGTTGTCCATAGAAAATATTAGTATGAAATTTGATGAACTTCATCAGTTAAAGGCCAATAATTGGAAACAGATGGATCCTCTTGACAAGAAGGTAGAACAATGTAGATTTTGTATGGTTCATTTAAAAACCTGCACAAACACTGGACAGTCTAAATAGGCTTCTGCATTCAGTCTTGCTGTTTACAATGTGAAATGGAGCTGATATCATATTAATCTCATTGTAATGACAATGTTTACATAGTAATCATTTGGGATATTATCTGTAATATGTTTCAGGCATATTTTTAAAGAAAAACCTGTCTTTGTGAATTGGAAAATGGGAATGTGGCTTTTTTGTTAATTAAACTTTAAGTTAAACCATTTTAGTCACTGGAAGGAACTGCCTCCATTTTGCTTTTTAAACTAAAATAAATGACATCTTCAGTGCATGATTATATAGATCAAGAGTTCAACTTCCTTACACCCTAGGATGTGTTTCTGAGAAAAATAGGAAGCCCTGAAAACTAACCGACTTTGATAATCATTTCATAAATATAGTAATAAAGAAACCGCTGTTGTTCAAGGTTAAAAATATACACCATAAAGGTTCACAGTAATCATAAATGTTGGGATTTTTTTTTAAGAGTTTTACTTTTGGTTGACTTGACTTGGGGAATATTGCTCACTGGGTTTCTCATTCAACAGTTTAGAAATAAAGGTTCAAGTTATTTTACTTTAATTAATAAACTGCAATTTTCACATTTGATTATGGTGGTTCCACCAGGCTCACACAGGTATCCAATATCCACCTCCCTAGGTTGGCCTGTCATGCATGACTTTTTTAACTCTTTGCTTTCCAATGGCCTGAGGTTGAATAGTTCCAAGAGATTCAGCCTCTAAACATGAGGCTTGTGTGTTCCCATGAAGCTCCGGTAGCCTGCCCTTTTCAGATCTCCTTGCCTGTCAGAGAGCGAACAGTAATCCAGTCCATTTTGCTGCTCTCCATCATGGTATCCGGGTTCATACAGTCAGTGGACTCCCAGAACAAAGCCAGTCCCAAGGGCCGATTCATAATCAGCGAGAGGGTCAGTGTCATTGTCCCTCATCTCCAGTTCTATCGCCATTGACCAGGGGTTTTAGTGTTAAACATCAAAGTACCATTGATATATGTGTGGCCTCTTATGTGGGAAGCCAAACATCCGCACTCAATCTAGTTTTCTTTAATCTGTGTTTAAAACTATATACTAAATAAGCTTTTAAATTGTTCTTATTTTAAGAAAACACGACAGATGTACACACATACTGGTAATTTAGTTTTTAGAGCTGATCCATCTAATTCTCACTCATTCGTTTTTTTTAAATATTATTTTTTTTAAGTACAAGGAAAGGAAGATATGGCTAAAAAGTTTCCAATATTCATACTTTTCCAAATATCACCAAGTTACCCAACAGT
Source organism: Prionailurus viverrinus (assembly GCF_022837055.1). NCBI lineage: Eukaryota > Metazoa > Chordata > Mammalia > Carnivora > Felidae > Prionailurus > Prionailurus viverrinus. The sequence goes on from NC_062572.1 coordinate 41,740,290, forward strand.
GAAGATTTAAAATGTCCAAAATTTGTGATGCTAAGAATTGACATATGTAACCTGTCGACACGTACACAGTGAGTCATTAGTGAACTTGATTTCTAAATTTTTATACACTTTGTCTATGACCAGAGCTTTTCAGCACCCCGTGAACTTGAGGGGAGGAAACAAATGAGCACAATCAGAGTTGGCCAAATGCTGTTTGCACTCTGGACTTCCCTTTTCTGTCCACACAGACTCCACCTTAATCAGCCTGCGGGCAATTCCAATGGAATAAATTTATCTAGGCACTTCACCCAGGCAAGCAAGGAGGATTTGCTGCAATGAGTTTAAGTGTGAAGATACAAAGAGTATATACCCCTTTGGAGAATCCTAAAATCCCTATTTTAAGATAACTGTCACATCCGTGTCATGAGAATTGAAGGTATCTTACTAAAAATGAAAACAGCAGATTCATATGGACCTTTTCGGAGAGTCTGAAAACTCATTATCCTTTTCTTTAAATTCCTTCGTGGTTTAGATTCGCAGCTTGCCCACTGCATTTTGTTTTTTTCTGTGACCCAAGTGTTGAATGGCCTTTATTTTTGCAGTGGCATTTTAAAATATCCAACCATTTCATAGTTTGCTGATGCTGAGAGGAGGAAGACCTCTTTCAGTCCTGGGTTAAATTTTCAAAGCACAATGTCTGTTCCTGTGATTGGAATTGCCTTCTGGGCCACCACAACCGTACTGAGGCCCCTAAGGAGTGACATCCCAGCGGGATGTTTTAGGAGCCTATCTGGGAACGGATTCCACCCTCCCCCCGACCCCCCTCCCCCACCGAGTGGAGGAACCATCAGTGTCCTCCCTCCAGGGTGACCCCGGAAAGTCTATTGCCGTGCGTTTGTGTGTGATGTGCAGACGGGTATAACTCACAGTGGCATCGACAAAGCTAAAGAACACAGTCTTATCATCTCTTCTTCCTCATTTGGCCTTTTAGGTTTGGATGGGTGGGCCCGGGGAGAGAGGGCGGGGATGTTTTTAAACTCTGAGCCGAGCTTGCACCCGCAGCCTCGCCTCCTTAGAGGGGACGCAGGGTCCCCAGAGGCTGCTGCTGCCGCAGCCACCCTAACTCATCCCTGGCACCCGGAAGAGTCTGGAGCCTCCAGAGAGAACCACACTAAATATGCCGGGAGCCGCAGCCTTTCAGCAGAGGGCATTTTAAATACCCACATCCTTCCCTTGGAGAGACTAGTTCTGCAATTCGGCCTTACCCTTGGCCTTAAGCTTACCGGTATTCCTTTTTTTTCCCCCTGCATCTTTTGAAGACCCAAGCCAGAATAATAAAGAAATATATATATGTACATTTTTTATATGTACATATAAAAAATATATATATGTGTGTGTATATATATATATATGTATGTATACAGAGTGCAGATCAGAACTAACCACCTTTAGGTTTAAATAACAAACAAACAAAAATACCCAAAACCAAAATCAAAAAAAGTGTGCGTGTTCTAACTACTGACCTATCCCAGTTTTTCCCAAGCTTGTCCTGAGAAGCTGTGTAATGTCCTGAACCTTCTGCTTTGATCAGGAGAGAAGGGCCCCTCCTCCAGTGCCAAAGAAGCCGGCGAAGGGCCCCGCGCCGCTGATCCGGGAGCGCTCGCTGGAGAGCTCGCAGCGCCAGGAGGCCCGCAAGCGCCTGATGGCCGCCAAGCGCGCCGCGTCCGTCCGCCAGAACTCGGCCACCGAGAGCGCCGAGAGCATCGAGATCTACATCCCCGAGGCGCAGACCCGGCTCTGAGCGCCCCGCGCGCCCCGCCGCGCCGCCTCCGCGCTCCGTCCTCCCTCCGCCCCCTCCCCGCCCTCCGAGCCCGTCCGTCCCGGAGCTCAGTGACTTCCACTGTCGCGGTGTAGTTGTCGGTCTTGCAGGAGCCGCCCCCCTCCCCCCAGTAGCCCCAGCCGCCCGGACCGGTTTGCCCACGTTCTCCACCGAGCTTCGCCACCCGTACGGACGCGTCACCCACCTGCCTCATCCGGAGAGCCGGCCTTTCTTTTCTCGGCAGAACCAAACCCACCTGTGTAGAAATGGCCCCTTTAGGTCGCCCACCATCCTCAGTTCTCCCAAGCTAGTCTGTCCCTAGAGCTCAGCAATATAAAACCATAGGGTATTTCAGAAATCCATTAGCACAGGGTGAGCCTTTGGGACTTAACCGTCTTCCACGTGAAGGAAACTAGGGCTCCGATTCCCTTTATTTCCCCTAAACGGTTATTATTTTGTCAAGCAGATGGAGCACTTTATTTCCAACCTCAGAAATCACGCCATCTCACCGGAATCGATGAGTGACAATCCTAGAGGGGACGAAGTGGGGCTGGATATGTAGTGGGGAAGGGAGGAGCAAACTCTGCAGGTGCTGGGGCTTACCTGCTTCACTCACAGCTGCACAAACTGCCTCACTGTTACTCCATCCATCACTGCTTCAAATGTTTCCATCAGCAGAAGATTGTAAATTCGATCTTTCAGGGAAATTAATCTATTCTGAAAGGCAATAAAATGAAGAAAGGCAAGGAAGCACTGCTAGTTTAAGATATACTACATAAGGGATTTTTTTTTTTTTGTCCTATTATTAAGAAAACTTAGACCTGAAATGTTTTATCAACTTTTACTGTACTATGTGTATTATATTGTTGTGATGGTGGGGGGTCTTTAAAGGGGAAAGCGTTGGTCCTCTTAACGTGTTAGTGTCCATCCTGGGGGGCCTACCTACTACGCATATAAGTACACACCTGGTCAAGAAGTGCTGTAAGTGGCAGCGAGGGTGTTTTCGGAGAGAAGTTTGGATTTTCCTGTCATCCCTTTGAATGCTACACATCCATCTGTTGTAACCCGGTAGTTTGTAATGCAGACATATTTTCGCCTTTGGTCTTCTCTCACTCCTACCCAGAGTCCTACCAGTCCCCAGCATAAGGATTTCGTCCTATGTCACACCGATAAAATAAATTCTCTACCCAAGTAGACACGCGGCCTCGTTCCAAAGAGCTGCCCCTCATCTTGAGGTCCCAGGTGGTGAGAGAAGAAATTTGACCTCAGCAGTTCAGCAGTCACGAGGAAGGGGGGAAAGTCGTGATTCATAAGCACTGAAAGAAACCCAGGCTTTTGGCAGAGAATGTGAATTTACACTTTTAGTCCTGACGGATGGGCAGTGTGCGCTAAGCATCTAGCTGAAGTTATCTTTAAACGCCCTTACTCGTAGCAGTTTAAACATTTAGGATGTGGTGATCTTAAAGTATCACTGACATTTTATGTCCAGCTCCCACTCTAAAGCATTAGAAAATTACCCTTGAAAAATGACAGACTAAAAACACACATCAAATAAGCTTGCACCAGAACTTTTTTTAAAAAATATACTCTCGTAGCCAGGTGCTAATTTATTTATGAAATTAAGAGAAGTGATGGGTTCTGGCAACAACTATTTTCATGGTCACATTCTAAAACCACTAGGGAATTCGCTACCTCTCAGAGCCACTGATGCTTTGAGCTATCTTTATAAACAGGGCACAAATGTTTACTGCTGTGGTTTACAAGAAAAGGGCTACTAACCTATTTAAAAACCAACCAACCAACTTTTAACTAGGGTGGACAAAGCACCTTGAGTGCTTTGCAAAATTGGAGCCGACAGAGATTTTGAACTTCAAGGGTTCGCTTGTTTTAAAAAGAATACACCTTTTCTTCAGTTTGTAGCAGCAATGGAAGGTCACACAAAGTTTGCAGCCAGTAAGGCCATCTGCCACCTTGGGTAGCCTATAGTCCCATTCAATCCTGAAAATGACTTGGAACTCATAGATTGACGTGAAGGAAGCGACATCCGTCGGAAGACCCATGTTCCCAACTACAGCTCCGTGCCCTGAGGTAGAGAGAAGATTGGGATTAAGAAATCGATTTCTAATACGACTCAAGATCATCCTACAGTATTTTCTTTGGAAACCGGTTTAGCCCAGGATATTTTAAAGAGAGACAAGAGAAGGCCTATTTATCTTGTCCATGTGAATGGTATTTGTATATTCATAAGCTATTTTTGGTAAGGATTTTAAATCTTTTAGCTGAATGCCTACAGGCATCATGACCCTTGCCTTCCTTAAAACACAAATTGTACAAACACTTTATAAAAAGCTAATTGTTGATCTTAAAACACGACCCCACATAAAGCTGCTTGTTAACCACTTGCCCCCTTAAGCTGACATCCATGAGCATAACCTTTGTCACATTGTTCTTTTTGATGTAATTTGTAGATATGTTTTTTAGTTCATAATGGAAAATGTATGTACCCTGAAAAATTACTTATTTTGTTTAACTTTGGTATAAAGCTGTTTGGGCATTTTCTTGGGGAGGGGGGGAACTACAAAAGAAGTTTGTCTCCCACATCAAAAAACGTTCAAAGAAATTAAGTATTTATTATATTTTTTGCAGATGTTTCCATACAATTCACATAACCTTTTTGTAAAGAGAGATGAAGAAATGGATTAAAGATTTTTAATATTTGAAATGGTAAATAGAACTAATTTATTTGTAATATATTTCTGTTATTTATAGATGTTTCCTTAATGTTTTACTGTGCATTACCACTTTAATTTAAGCCTTATCCTTGTGAATTTACCATTTCTTTTTTAAAACATGTCTAGATGCATATTTTAAATAACTGGAATGTAAATCACTAGCATATCTGAATTCCCAATGTAATTTTTAAAAATTATTTTGGTTTGGAAAAAAAAGATTCATTTGAAAGCCTTCAGATGGAGGGGTGGGGAACATTTTTATGGCTTTATGAAGTGGAATTTCATAGGCTTATTTACCTAGATTGTGTGTGGACAAAAACAAACAAACAAACAAACTGTAAATAGATGAATGTTTCCCATAATGTAAAAAGAAGAAATTAATAAAATAATTAATGCACTGCTTTCAGGTCTGTGTGTTTTCACTACAAAGCCCTGCTTCTTCCAAAATACAAGTAATTGTCTTTGGAGGGAATAATTAAGCAATGAAGAAGTATATCATTCTAACTTTTATTGTTAGAATACAATAAAATACACATTTAGGTTAGCTGCTGGTGAGCAGGTGGGTAGACTTCGTGTCCTACGTAAAGGATCAAAATACTGAAAACCAAAAGGCCTTTTACCATGGCCTTTTACCATACACGATCACGCACATATGAAAGTTTCAGATGAGAGCTGTATATTTGTGAAAGAAGTTACCGGCCTCTCAAACGTGCAAATCTGTACAGATTTTATCCACCTGGATTTCTTCGCAAACATTTCATCAGTTTTGTTTCCTACACGGTTCCTACCCTGGAGGAGATAGGGGAAATCAGAATAATGCTTTGTGGTTTTAATTTCATCCCCGAAGTAATGAAAAACTGTGCTCACTGAGGCTTAGTCACTTGTCCAATGGGACACTACTATTAAGTGACAGATTTGAATCCAAAAATCTGAAACTTTGTTCAGCTTCCTCTTCAGTAGGGTCTCTATCATTCTTCCCACATTTAAAATGGATAATTATTTGCCACTGTCTGTTTCCGCTGATCTTCATCTCAGTCATATTCATAAACCTTACTTGAAAAAAATTTTTTAACATTTAATTTTGACAGGGAGAGACAGAGCGTGAGTGGGGAAGGGGGAGAGAGACTAAGACACAGAATCTGAAGCAGGCTCTAGGCTCTGAGCTGTCAGCACAGAGCCGTCGCAGGGCTTGAACTCACGAGCCCTGAGATCATGACCTGAGCTGAAGTCCGATGCTTAACTGACTGAGCCATCCAGGCACCCCATAAACCCTACTTTATACACAAAAATACAGATTTACCTCCCGCCCCCGTAAAGGTAAATTAGAACATTTTATGAAGTGGACTTGAACTTCTCTGAAAATGCCAAAGTCTACACAGTATTTTCTCCCCACAAGTACTTGGGCAAACCCATCCATCCATATGTAACAAACATGGAAATTAAGCAGCTAAGCCTCTTTTTCTGATTTTTTTTTTTCAACGTTTATTTATTTTCGGGACAGAGAGAGACAGAGCATGAACGGGGGAGGGGCAGAGAGAGAGGGAGATACAGAATTGGAAACAGGCTCCAGGCTCCGAGCCATCAGCCCAGAGCCCGACGCGGGGCTCGAACTCACGGACCGCGAGATCGTGACCCGGGCTGAAGTCGGGCGCTTAACCGACTGCGCCACCCAGGCGCCCCTTTTTCTGATTTTTGTACCTAAGCAAGACCTTTACCAATTACCAAAATAACATGATATACTTCTGAAACTGTTTGAAAAGAGGATCGATCAAGTGGCTCATCGCTTGTAAGGCTGCAAAGATCTCATTACCTGGGTTCGTGCACTGACTATTCCTGTAGGGTGAACTGCAGTTATACTTCTTGCCTTTTACCAAATTAATCCTTATATTTCACTGGGGCTTCTTAAACATTTCGGCCAATCCCAAAGCAAAGTGAGTTTGTTTTTGCATGTAAAAATTTGAATTTCAGTGAAGCAAATTTCAATTGCCCATGTTACAGGGTCCACTCCCTCCCAAAAATGTAATTTTGTTTCTTATGGAAATTGAACAAAATTGTTTGCTCTGAACGTGAGTTTTTTTTTTTATATCTTTGAAAGCCACCCCTTGAAAATACAAATCGACTTTGGTTTAAATAAATGGCATTTAAAAATCATAGTGTCTGAATGTGTTCATTCTCAAATGCCAGTGATACTAAAGGGTCTGAAATTTACCTCAAGTTTGTTCAATAGGCTCTTTGACTTTTTGCCACTAAACCAAGATCAGATCAACTCCTTTTGCAAACAGTAACTGGTGACCCTGTCTGAAAACCTTCTCTGGGTCCTAACTCATTTACTGTAAGTTCACAGACTAGGTCTCAAATTGCTCTGTAAGTCACTCATTATCTCCCCTAAAGCAGGGAGAGGAAATAGTGTGCTGTTCCTGGTCTATATGCTTCCCTGCGGGCTTACTGCGGGCCTAGGGAGGCATCGCCAATCACAGGAATGTTCGAAACCCCAGGACCGGTGATTCCTGATTCCTGAGTCTCTATTTAGCCTGCCAATGGATGATTTCAGTGCATTTCTATGTAAATGAGCACGAGCCTCAATTTATAGCAAATGGCTGAAATCAGGAAAGCGTTCTGATAAACACCAGAGGTCAAGCCCTGCCATGTAGCTGATGGAACTGTTTTGCTGTTCCTGGCACCAAACGTTTTCACTAGTGCTTTTGAAGATTGCTGTTCTTTCCTCTTCACGCTTCTAGTTTTCCTTCTGGGAGGAGGAAGATTACTTGCTAAGTAAATCATTGTCATGGGGAGCTTCCATAGAGATCACAACAAAGAGATTTTTCCATAGAAAAATTCACCTTTTCACTTTGGAAAGAGGGAAAGGGAAGCAAATTGTCTTAGTTTTCTCTTCTGTTACAAAGGGGAAGATGCACTCTCCCTATTGACACTAAAGAAGGTGACAGACAACAATTACAGGTTTTGTAGTCTAAAGCCTTGTGCGTTTGCTGCTTCTGAAGGTCAATGCTCCTGTGTAGCTAGCCTTCTGAGATTTACCCACATAACCATCAGTTGATGAATCCTTCCTTCTTCTTGGGAGGCATTTCAAGTCCAATGCCTGCAAGCATTTTCCATTACGAAAAATGAGGAGAAACATCTAGGAAGTTAGATAATACTATATGGATGGCCCCATAAAGTATATTGGAAGAAACATCTCTCCAGCTTAAGATATAAACATTTTACTAACTTTAAAAGAGGCTCCATTTGAAAGGATTTGGGGTCCTAAGCAATAACCTCTTGCTACCAATAATGTTTACTCCTGTAAATTAAAAAAAAAAAAAAATTTAAGTAATCTCTACACCCAACATGGGACTGAAACTCACGACCCCAAGATCAACAGTCTCATCCCTCTCCATCTGAGCCAGCCAGGTGCCCTGTGAATTACATTTTTTTAAATAACAGCTTCATCCCATCATTTCCTTTCTAGAGTAAGTCCTAGTGTACTTTGCAACCTTGGCCAATACAATGTCTGTTTGTAATTCCCAAGTGTGAGAAGAAGCAGACCTTAAAGTCAGAATGTAAACAAAGATAAGCAGGAGAGAGGTTAAATAGTTTACTCTTAGAATCATTTCCAGTTTGGTTTAATTTAACACATTGATCAAGAGCCTCCCCTCTCCCCAGCACGTTCAGTGAAGGGATTTTCTCTCCTCTACAGCATGGCGCCTGGCCAGAGTAATACCTGGGAGGTCTTAGTGAGCCTAGCACTTCCAAGGTTGAGCTTGTCAAACATGAAAGAGCAACTCAGGGGCTCCTGAATTGTTTCTTAAGTCAATCAAGCAAGGCAATGAGTCTGGAATGATTAAAGGAGGACCCTTTCAAAAGAGCTGGTGTCTTTGCATCTAGTCTTGAGTTGATACACCAAGGATCCCTTGGCTAGCAGACTGTTCAAAATGAAATCTTACAGAGAATGGAAAAAAACTGATCAATAGTTTGGAAAATTAGAACAGGGGAGAGATTCTGGCACCGGAAAATGGGAGTTTGTCAACTGAGCGTGAGTGAGTGTTAAAGAGCTTTGTAAATAGAGGTGAAGTGAGGAATAGTTATTCAGATAATTGTGAGTAATTCCAGAGACAAGGAAAGAAAACAAAGCACCCTACCAGAGTGAGCCTGAGATGTTTCAGTGTTAGAATATTAAGGATCTGTCAGTGGCTGAATGCATCATGTAATTGTTCTCAAGGGCAGTTCATTTTAAGATGGGTTAAAAGAAGGCCAAAGACTAGCCATTCTTCCAGCAAAGGCAACACATTAGAACTGGGCTAACTATTCAACTGAGAGAACTTGGGTTAAGTATGAAGGAAATGCTTCCCTGAAGAAGTACGAGGTCTTAACTACCCTAAGAAATGGGGTGTATCTTCCTGAGAGAAGTCATTCTGCCAATGGTGTTACCTTAGTGATCCTCATGAAACAGGACAAGTGCCCCCATGGTTCTAAGTACTTAGATTTATTAGATAATAAATGCAGAGAAGAGAGGTCTCTCACCCTCGCCACACCCCATAATCTCTGTTGGCTTCAGCCGAAAGTAGTAATTTCTGAGCAGGGTTTCCGTCAGTGACTCCAGATTCACAAACAGAGAGGATCCACTTGGGGTCCCCACACACTCCAGGGGAAAGACCCATGTGCCATTTTGATTATAATATTCTGACTTGGGGTTGGGTAGGAAAGCACTGTCATATGCTTACAAATATTTCCAGCATTTCTCTTAAAAACTGGACTGACTCATTAGCTTCAACATTGTGCCAAGAGTGTCCAGTTTGTCCAGCAGGCATAGGGCCATCCTGCAAATGGGAAAGAGCTCAGGTTATGGCCAGATCACCTGTGTTTGAATCTCTATTGATAAACTTGATTGAAGTTTGAATATTGAAACTCTATTGATAAATCTCTATTGATAAACTTGATAAACTCTACTATTTACTAGCTGAGTCTTTTGGGGCAAGTTACGTAGTCTCTCTGTACCTCAGTTTTCCCATCTGTACAATCAGGATAAAACCAGTACCTACCTCATAAGATTGTTCTAAGGATTAAATAAATCAACACATGGAAAGCTCTTAATACAGTGCTTGGCAAATGGTAAGCACTCAGTAAATGTTCACTCTCATTATCATCAACATCACCATTATTATTTTTTTAATGTCTATTTATTTTTTAGAGAGAGAGCAAGCAGGGGAGGGGGAGACAGAGGATCCCAAGTGGGCTCTGCCCTGAGAGCTCAGAGCCCGATGTGGGGCTCAAACTCACGGTCCGTGAGATCATGACCTGAACCCAAGTCAGACACTTAACTGACTGAACCACCCAGGCGCCCCATCATCACCATTATTATGACACACTTACATTTACTAGGGAAGTGCCTTGTGTCCTGGTTGTACTGTTTTCTATGCAATTCAGAACTTAATCTTAACAGTAACCTTGTGAGAGATAGTCACGACAAGTAAGTTAGATCAGGGAGCATCCCGAAGTCCCTGGTGAGTAACAGAGCTCATGTCTCAATCCAATCTAAGTCTAGATTCTTCATGCAAGCAAAGACATTTATCTTTCAGTGTTTCACTGGTGGAAAAGGTACACATACAACAATTTCAACAAAGAGCGAAGGGGTATACATCGAAAATAAGCCTACTTTTTGTTCCAGTTCTTTCCTGCCACATACAACATCCTTGAGCCGTTTTTTTGTGTACCCTTTTAAAATCTATCTACACATACTCAAGCATATAGATTTTTTATTTTCCCACAAACATGAAGCATAAGGTACACATTCCTTTATTGTTCACTTTTTTCCACCTAGTGATGTGTTGCCTCATTTCACTTAAACGTCTGAGCCACCCAGGCGCCCCTTGCTTCGTTTCAGAACATTATGATCCACCTATTCTCTTTAATGGCTCCGTAGCATTCTATTTCATGGGCGAGCCACATTATACTATGCAGTCCCCCAGTTGATGGACATTTAGGCCATTTCCACAGCTGGTTATGACAAACAAAATCTGCAGTGAAAATCGTTTCACAGTGCATCTTCCATACATGTGGAGGTGTATCTACAGGTCATATTCCTAGAAAACTGGACATGCATTTTGGTTTTTTTTTTTAACATTTATTTATTTTTGAGACAGAGAGAGACAGAGCATGAATGGGGGAGGGTCAGAGAGAGGGAGACAGAATCTGAAACAGGCTTCAGGCTCTGAGCTGTCAGCACAGAGCCCAATGCAGGGCCTGAACTCACGAACCGCAAGATCATGACCTGAGCCAAAGTTGGACCCTTAACCGACTGAGTCACCCAGGCGCCCCCACGCATTTTGTTTTTAAATATTGCTAATTGACTTTCCAAAAAGGCTACCTTGATTTTCAGTTCACCAAACACGTGTGAGTTGTAGCACCTACCTTTGCAAACAAGGAAACAAATCATTCAAAACGTAAATTCAGAGAAATGCTTAAAATAACAACAACAAACCCAGGAATTTCCAATGGGCTTTCAACAAGGAAGGGAAAAAAAGTCTGGAAATGTGGAGGTGGTTCCAATGTAATCTTTCATATAACTCCCAGAACATATAACTGCCAGAACTGAGGGAAAAAGTAATCACGGTGTCAGCCCTGGGGTGTGAACTCATCTGGGAACTGGCTCTATTTGCATACACCTTACACTGCCTAAGAACCTAACAGCCTCTGGCAGCAGGATCTAAGCTCACTAGGGGTCTATGTCTGCATTGGAGCAGAGAACTTGGATGATTAGTAGGTTTATACCACGGGATATCATCTACTACCCATGAAGTTTCTTTCCTCTTTAGTTTTTTTAAAAGTGAAACTCCTCTTCTTTAAAAAGGCTTTAAGATGATTTACAGAGACAAAACTTAAAACTCCAAACAATGAAAGGAAGACAGGAAAAGTTGGCGGATGACTTCACCAAGCTCTCATGTCCCCAGGGTCCTGGGTGGCCTCAAACGAATACTAAATTTCTTTCCGGGCTTCCTGCTAGCCACGGCAAAGTGGTCAGCATTTTAAAGTTCGTCTTCATTCAGTCTGGGGACTCCACAACTTTAAAAGTTTCTTCTGTCCTCAAAGAACTACCAAAATGATTTTGCATCTGTTGCAACATAGTGTGTCAATACAACTGCCTTGCTAATCACAGCACCGACAAATAGCCACATAGAAGGAAGTACAACCACTGCGTCTTTAAAATCAGCCCTCTGTGACTTAACTGGTTTGAGTGACTTCTGGTTCTTGGCAAACAAATCGTCCCATAAGACAGAGTCAGTTCTGACATCCTTGTTGAGACCGACATCCTTTGGAGTTCAGTCCAAGAATATGTCCTTCCCTCTGGGAAGTAAGCAATATTTCAGTGGGTGCTTTTTTTTTTTTTTTTTTCTTTTCTTTTCTTTTCAAGCAGACCTCCTGACAAATAAGAAGTCCTCCTTTTCCTGTTCAGACGGGCCCATATCAGAGCGTGTGACTTTCAAGACCTATTTGTCCATGAGCAGGAACTCTTCATTTCCCAAAAGCATCCCTTTGTCTCGCTAAAGGTTGCAACCCTTTCTTCCCAGCAGGCTTGGCCGCTCTTGCCGGGCGGAAGTCGCTGCTGTCCCTCGGGGCTGTCACCACCTAACACCGGTGTTCACGCTGTGACCCGGAGGGCACTTTCCGCTGCATTTAGGCAAACAGCTCTGTGCCTTTTAACACACATTAGAACAGAGGACTCTTCATCAGTGTGGGAAAGCCACAGAGGACTTCACACAGCAGCTAGGGTTCTAAGGTCCGGTTAATATTTCAGGCCCAGTCCTGGGAAGATTATGCTTTGACACTGAATTTAAACAACCACTTCTTTATTAAGTGTAATACACTGGGCTGAGCTGTCCCTCCACTCAGCCACATTCTATCATTTGGGGATGGAGGGAGAAGGGAAGAGAAGAAGACACATACTGCAGATGCAGAAGAAGAAAACCTAACAGTAACCTGAAGATAGACCAAAGCATTCTGCCTTTTACAAAATGCATCAAGTGATTGATTAACTGCAGGGAAGGAGGCAAAGATTTATGGAAGGTGGGGCTTGACTTGCAGGCTTTTAACAGCCCCCAGGACAATGGTTCTCAAACTTCAATGTGCCTAAGAATCACTTAGGGATCACTTAGCTACCCCAACCCTCAAAGCAGATCCTAACGCTGGAGGTCTGCTTTGAGAGCCAATTCTGCATTTCTAACAAAGTCACCCTGTGAGTCTAATGCCAGAGTTCATGGGCCCCCCTCGGAGAAACTGTTGTCCAACTTCAGTCTTCAACCTGGGAAGCTTTAAGAAATCTTCACAGGAGATCACTTACATCAGAATGGGATGGGGCGGGGGGGGGGGGGGGGGGGGGGGGGAGCGGGGCGGCGGGCAGGGAAGGACCAAAGCATGCATGTCTGGGTAAAGCCAAGGTTGAGAACCCTTATTGCAGAGGCATTTTAAGCAAAAAGAACGGGTTGAGCAAAGGCATGGAGGAGGGTCAGAGCAGGGGATGTCTAAGGAATCAATCGAAGGTAATTAGGTATGGCTAGAATGACAGGTGTATGTTGGGGACTGGATTTTAACTCATTTGCCAGGGCAAGGACAAACAAGAACTAGTGTACTTTGCACAAGGGGAAAAAAAAAAAATCTGTCCTTACCGGAAGCATTACTAGGAATTTTATGACCTGCTTACTAGTGGAACACAATGTCTCCATTTGTATCTATGGAGCGTTTGTCTGGAGCATAAGGATATCAGTCAAGTGCGAGGTTTTCCACTGAGGTTAAGTATCTTTGCCAGTCTGGCTTTTCAGCACTCATTCTGAGAATTAGAACACAGAAGGCAGGAAGTTCAACATCATACAGCATACTCCCGTGAATTGACTAGCTTGCATCAGTTTATTTTCAAAAACATACTTTACAATAAAATGTGAAGCAATTACTGCACACCTGAGACTTTTTTGCATAATCATGTAGCAGAATCAGTCTAAGAAAGAATCACCAAGGGGCTCCTGATGGCTTGGTTGGTAGAGCACACAACTCTTGATATTGGGGTTGTACATTTGAGCCCCATGTTGAGTGTAGAGATTATTGAAAAAAAGTTTTTTTAATCTAAAAACAAAAAAAAAAAAGAAAAAACAAAATTGCCTAAAAGGATAGTTTTCTCATCTACCATTGTCTTAGCCTATCTGTGCTTCTAGAACAAAATACCATAGAGTATCCACGTTACAGTTTGGGTCAAACAACAAACATTGCTTACGGTTCTGGAGGGTGAGAAGGTCCAGATCAAGGCCAGTAAGTTCAGTGTCTGGTGAAAGTTCAGTGTTTCTTTACAAGGCAGAAGATGTGAAGGAGCTCTCTGGGGTCTGTTGTATTTATTTATTTATTTTTGAAACACTTTTTTTTCTCTTTTTAATGATTTATTTATTTTTGAAAGAAAGAGAGAAAGCATGAGTGGAGGAGGGGCAGAGAGAGGGGGTGAGAGGGAGAGAGGGAGAGAGAGAATCCCAAGCAGGCTCCACACTGTCAGTGCGGAGCCGGATGTGGGGCTCAAACTCAGGAACCATGAGATCATGACGTGAGCTGAAGTCAGGCACTCAACCAACTGAGCCACCCAGGCGCCCCTGGGATCTGTTTCTTAAGGGGACTAATCCCATTCATGAGGGCTCCACCCTTAGAACCTGATCACCTCCCAAATGGCCCACTTCTAAATACCATGGCTTTGGGGATTAGGTTTCAATGTATGAATTTGGCAGGAGCTGGTGGATGACACAAACATTGAGTCTCTAGCAACCAGCTTCCCGCTGTTGCATAGCCCCAGAATCTAGAGAATATTGGCCATGTATACTCAATTATTTACATAGTAATCATTGCTCTTCTCCTATAGAGGCTTAAAGTCTGAGAAGTCAAATCCTACACAACAAAAAAAAGTGACAATTTGTATCATAAAAATATCCTCAAGCTCTGGTTTATGAATAAACTCCCTATTTCAATCAACCTTCGCAACAATGAATTTCCTGGACAGTCAGATTTGACATTTCTCTCTGGATATCTCATAGAAGAATGAAATTTGAACTATGGTTGCCCCTTGAACCACACAGGTTTGAACTGCACGGGTCCACTTGTACATAGAGTTATTTTGATAAATACAGTACTATACATGTATTTTCCTTATGATTTTCTTAATAATATTTTCTTTTCTCTAGTTAACTTTATCGTAGAGACACTGTATACGATACATAGGACATGTAAAATATGAGTTAATGGATTATGTTATCACTAAGGCTTCAGGTCAACTGTAGACTATTTGTAGCTAAGTTTTGAGGAGTCAAAAGTTCTATGTGGATTTTCAATTGTATGGAGGGTTGGCACCCCAACCCTCACGTTGTTCAAAAGCCAACTGTATAAGGAAGGAAACCACAGATCCTGAACTTCCCAGGACAATTCAGATGTTATAGATTTTGTCTATAGGTGTTGACATTGATGTATATACAGATCAGGGGGAGAAAAAGTCCTTCGTCAGACCAAGTGCCTTAATATGGTTCAGAAAAACACTGTTCTTGCCTTCATCAAATCATTGTTATTCCTCCCTCATCCAGAAATCTCTGCAGATGTTTCTATGGATTATAATTTTCAAATCTAATGGGCCTCCAGAGTCATCCTCTCTGTCCCTCCTTGCTTTTAAAAGAGCTCTAGGAGGCCTGTTGGTCATTTAGGAATGTACATGTGGAATTGTGCATATATAAATATCAGTGATAATATCGGCTTTCCATGGCCCCAGAAATTATTTTGAGCTATCCACCTCCTCCCCACCCCAATCCCCTACCTGTGAAAGTCCAAAGTAATGGCCCTAGATGTCTATTAATTCTAAAGAAAGGGTTGAAAGTCTGTGGCCTTTTTAGCCTTTGGGTTCCTGCTTACAGATACAATGCTTACATTTAAAACCATATTGAATCAGCCTCAAAGTCAGTCCCTTTTTCCTTTTCCATACCCATACACACACCCACAATCCAAAAGGCTTTATGAATTCAGGATGTGGACTGTGAGGAGGCAAAAGTGAGTGTCAAAAGCACCAAAAAATGGAGGGCATAAAATGGTTCTTGAAGTATAGCAGGATTCTCAAAGCATCCTTTGGGCATCTTATTTCCATGGAAGCCTGTGGACCAGCTTCCTGGCACCCCCTATACCCCTTCTCACTATCTATCCTACAATAGACAATCAACAAGATGCATAAATAAAATATGTCTTCTTTCTTTGTCCCAAGTAGAATGTAAACCCCAGGACAATAGGGACTTTTTTGTCTGTTTTATTCCTTTCTATATTTCCAAGCAGTCAAACAATGCCTGTCATATAGAAGGCACTCAATAAATATTAGTGGAATGGGTGGCATTTGAAACTATTTCTTGCCTATTCTGTAATAATCTGTAATACATTTTTCTGTAATATTTATTATACATTATTCTCATCGTTTCTGTAAAAAGTTGTTGCTGTTGTCAGTTGCTATTGCATTGTGTTTTCCTGCTAGTTTAGATAAAGAGGAATGACATCCCAAAGGCATGGACCCGGGATGGGGAGAGGGCACTAATTATAAGAGGCAGGTGGCATTTTGGCAAAATTAATAACTCAGAGAAAACGTGACAATGAGTATGTAAGCCCCTGGCTCCTCTTTCCTGAAATCCTGAGAAATATTGGTTAGAGCAAGTATGAATAACCCCATCAGATGAGATGGGGTTATTTATTTGTTTTAATTTTTATTTTAAGTAGGCTCCACGCACAGCGTGGGGCTTGAACTCATGACCCTGAGATCAAGAGTCGCATGTCCTACTGACTGAGCCAGCCAGGCCGGGGCTATAGTACTTTTAAAAAGCTTTTTTGAAAAAAGAGTGACTAAACACAGGAGGCAGGACAACTTGCAATTTGAGGTTGTGCAAAAAGGGGGACACACTCCAATACCCAGAGTACTGAGAATTCACAGGATAATAGAAACATCACAAGCCTGAAAGCAAACTTTCCCACGAATCTGAAATGTTACTATGTGCTCCGAGGAGAAATTTGCATAAAATTGAATTTGTGTGAAAGTTTTATAATCCAGGAAAAGCCTATCTATTAAATTATATTTGTCAACACCTTAGAAATTATAGAGCATTTCCCCCACACACTGATCTTATTTTTTAATATTTGATTTTTATGTAACATGAAGCTCAAACTCGCAAGATCAGAGTGAGCCAGGCATTTATAAGGTACGTCACAAGCATCGGTTTCACCGTTCATCAGTCCGGCCCTAGTTCAGGAGCCGGGGGATTTGCCTCTCCACCACCACTGAACATGCCTTGTTTGGGAGTGCACGAGTTGGGATGTCTACGCAGGGCCCAGTTTGTTTGGAGTTGTATTTTTATTCTATTTTATTAAAAAACATTTTTTTTTTTTAAAAGTTCGTTCATTTTTTTGAGAGAGACAGAGCATGAGTGGGGGAGGGGAAGAAAGAGAAGGAGACGCAGAATCTGAAGCACCCTCCAGGCTGTGAGCTGTCAGCACAGAGCCCGATGTGGGGCTCGAACCCACAAACTGTGAGATCATGACCTGAGCTGAAGTCGGCCGCTTAACTGACCAAGCCACACAGGCGCCCCCGTTTGGAGTGTTGTATGCAGGGTGAGCCATGGACAGTGTGTACTGGCAGCTGAAGGGAATGGCCTCAGTAGCACAGGAGGGTGATTTTCTCCACAGCAAAGCCCAAGATCAGGTGTAAATGGTAACTTGCCATTGCCCTTGGCTTGGAGATTTCCAACTGCCTGACCCTTTCTCTTCTACCTCCTTGTTAACACCTCTCACCGCCAGCTCCCCCCCAACCCCCCCATCCCCCAGGCCACCGTGTCTTCCCCTCCCCATGGCAGCTATGATGGCACCTCACCTCACTGCCTCATCTTACCCCACCCGCCAGACTCTTCTGCTTTCAGCTACTGTTAGGGCATAAACCCAAGCCTCCCTGTTCCTCTCTCTCTCTTTTGATTCTCAAAAGTGTACCTTGACGGTAAAACCAATGAACAAAATGTACGTGTGTTTCTTTGCACTTCTGCCGTCACACGCCTCATGGTCCTCAAGCCCTGTGGATGTTTCAGGCTAAACCCAGAAGAAGCCACACGAAAAAGTGTGAAGGAGAAAAACACATAGAGTCTTCTTCTTCTTCTTTTTTTTTTTACACAGATAAATGTTGTTGTCTCCATTTACATACGAAGGCACTTTGAGGAGCTTCCAAAGTGGCTGTACCATATTGCATTTGCCACCAACAATGATAAGAGTTCTATTGCTCCACATCCTTGCAGCACCCGGTGATATCACTGTTCCAGATTTTTGCCATTTTAATAGATGTGTAGTGTTATTTCATATTTGTTTTAATTGCATCATTTGACTGTTTGAAGTCCAGCTTGGATACTTCTAGGTGGTGTCATGGACTGAATTGTGTCTCCCCAAAAATGTGTATGTTGAACTCCTTACCTCCAGTGTGATGGTATTTGAACATGGGGCCTTTGGGAGGTAACTGGGATTAGAAGAGGTCATGATTGGATGAGTGCCCTTATAAGAAGAGACACCAGAGACCATGTTTGTTCTCTCTCCCATGGGAAGACACAGTAATAAGGTGGCCATCCGCAAGCTGGGAAGAGAGGTCTCACCAGAACCTGACTACAGTGGCATCCTGATTTTGGACCCCTCAGCCTCCAGAACTGTAAGAGCTAAATTTATTTTATTTAAGACACTGTCTATGCTATTTTGTTATAGCAGCCTGAGCTAAAACCAATGTATTGTAAATATAGGAAACGATTGGTTCATCTTTCCATTGGCTGTAAATTAGTGCCTCGCAGAAAAAACTAATGCAAACTTGGTTGAAAATACATTAGATAAAGATGATAAGTTTTAAAAAACTATAAATGAAAAATGCCATGTATTTCAAATCATGTATCTAATAAGAGGTTAATATCCAGTATATATAAAGAACTCCCACAACTTAGCCACAACCAAAAATGAATAACCTAATTTAAAAATGAGCAAAAGGGGGCGCCTAGGTGGCTCAGTCGGTTAAGCGGCCGACTTCAGCTCAGGTCATGATCTCGCGGTCCGTGAGTTTGAGCCCCGCATCGGGCTCTGTGCTGACAGCTCAGAGCCTGGAGCCTGTTTCAGATTCTGTGTCTCCCTCTCTCTGACCCTCCCCTGTTCATGCTATGTCTCTCCCTGTCTCAAAAATAAATAAAACGTTAAAAAAAAAATTTTTTTTTAAATAAAAATGAGCAAAGGCCTTGAATAGACATTTCTCCAAAGATATGCAAATGGCCAATAAGCACATTAAATGGCACTCATCATCACTAATCATTAGAAAATGCAAGTCAAAACCACAAAGACACCACTTGTGCCCATTAGAGTGGCTACTATCAGACAACAGAAATTAACAAATGTTGCTAAGGATGGAGAAGAAACTGAAACTCTTGTGCATTACAGATGAGAATGTGGAATGCTGTAGCCACTATGGAAAACAGTATGGTAGACCTTCAAAAAGTTAAAAATAGAATTACCATATGATACAGCAATTTCTCTTCTGGGAAATACCCAGAAAGAATACACAGAGAATGGAAAACGGTGTCTCAAGGAGATATTTGTACAGCCCTGTTCAGAGAAGCATTATTCAAAATAACGAACAGGTAGAAGCAACCCCATGTCCATCGACACACAAAGGAATAAACAAAATGTGGTAGATACATACAATGGAATATCATTCAACCTTTTAAAAAAGGAAGGAAATTCTGACACAGGCTATTCTGACATAAATTCTGACATAATGGCTTTGAAGCCATTATGCTAAGTGAAATAGGCCGGTCACAATCAGGCCAAATACTGTATGATCCCGCTTCAATGAGAGACTTGAGTCAAATTCATGGAGACAGAAAGTAGAAATGCTGGTTAAAAAGGGCTAGAGGCAGGGGGAATGGGAAGCTATTGCTTAATAGGTACAGAGTGTCAGTTTTGCAAGATGAGTTCTGGAGATGGATGATGGTGATGATTGAGCAACAACATGAGCGTGTTTATTGCCACAGAACTGTACATGTAAAAGCGGTTAAGACGGTAAATTTTATGTTATATGTATTCTACAACAATTCCCAAAAGAATGAAATGTTATCACATAATAACTAAGTGCTCTAAGAAAGAATTACTCTTTGGTGAATGTCTACAGGTCTTTAAAAAAATGCTCTACCCATAATCTACTGTGTTTGTACAATGTTTATGGTTTAGGAAGCACATCAGCATCTACTACCTCATTTACCCTTACAAAATCTCTGTGAGGCAGAGAAGGAATATGTTATTCTCATCTTAGAAGGAATTGACGCTCAGAGAAGGTCATGGAGCTAGGAAACTGCAGAGTCAGCAATGAGTGTTCTGTCTCTAAAACGGGAGCCAATCCACTCTTAGAAGCACGTGGCTGCTCTTAGAATCCTAGTGGTAAACCACCCCTGCATCTCCAGGGGCTTATGGTGTGTCACAGGACAGGTGGTTTTAACTCAGTTGGTTCATAAGCCTCACCAACTGGCCAGTGTCACAGGTTTGTTTTTCTGTATAGCCCAGTTCACTTTACTGCACCTTATGGTCAGAGACAGTGGGTCTAACTCTGGCCAACAGGATACTTTTTATTTCTCACTACTAGAAACAGACTCTTTCTTTCTTTCTTTCTTTCTTTCTTTCTTTAATTTCTTTATTTTTGAGAGAGAGAGAGAGAGAGAGAGAGAGCAAGTCAGTGAGAGGAAGAGAGAGAGAGAATCCCATGCAGGCTCCACACCATCAGCACAGAGGCCGAAGTGGGACTCGAGCTCCCCTGAAATGGGATGTGAGCTCACCTGATGTGGGGCTCGAACTCATGAACCGTGAGATCATGACCTGACCCAAAGTCGGATGCTTAATGGACTGAGCCACCCAGGCACCCCTCAAGTGGATACTCTTAGCAACAATTCTATATGGATGAAAAATTTGGATAGACATTCCCTTACTGCTACTGGGAAACTCCAAGCGCTTGCTGGAGATACGTGAGTGTTAGATGTGCAAGAGAATCTGAGCCTGGGACAATGCAGCCAGTTATAATTAAGAGGCAAGGTAACTAGACCTGGTTTAAACAATAAAATAATTTCATAGGCTCCCATAAGTGCCAAGTTTAAAAACTATACAAGCCCCAGGTTTAGAATTCTCTACAGGTTTCTGGTAGAATCAGGGCTCCTGGACTCCACTTGCTTGGGCCCTCTTTCAAGCATTGGCCTCCTCTGCCTGTCACAATGGCTCAGTGGACACAGCCGTGGTCTCATTTCCACACATGCAGTGTCCAAGAGGAGAGACTGGCTTTGTCCCAGCATGCCACGCATGACTTTCATTCTGATCAGACCAGTAAAGTGCCATGCCTCAGCCAGTCATTGAGGTCAGAGCAACAAGTTCACCAAGAGATTTAGCTCAAGTCCTGTGCTTGCCTCTACAGGCTGGGAATAGTCACTTTTCCCTTCATCGTATGGAAATGAAAAATTTATGCCATTAGAAAGGAGAAAGGGGAAATGGCTCCCAGGGAGGAACCAACAAGTATCTACCACAGCAAAACTTCCCAGGCAGCGTGTTTTGGCCCAGAGAGTGACCGAGTAAGGTACACTGAGTGCTCAGCAGGCCTTAGAGCCCCAGGCAAGTTTAGGGGCAGCTGGGGTTCCCAGAAAGGCTCTCCAGCCTTGAGCTGAGCATAGCAGTATATGCTACACAACGTGACCGCTTTCTATGTCTGCCATGATAAGAAAGGATTGAGAAATACTGGACTACCAACTCGTTTTGATGGTTCTCAATCCGTAAAAGCAATTTATCACCCACGTTAATAGATTTAAGCAAGCTTCTCCTGAAAGTACTCTTTTTGCGAACCACAATCCTATCTTCAATTTCCATTTCCAGAAAAGGTTGTGCAAAAACTAGTTTGGATACCACCTAATCTAGATTTGGGTCTGAATACAGGGTAAAGTAGGAGCCCCTAGGTGGCTCAGTTGGTTGAGTGTCCGGCTTCAGCTCAAGTCATGATCTCGTGTGAAACATACATCAGGCTCTAAGCTGTCAACACAGAACCTGCGTGGGATCCTTGGGATCCTCTGTCTCCCTCTTGCCCGTGCTGGCCTGTGGCTTACTTGTGGTGAACCTTCAACATACACTGACCGTGAGACATAGAAGGAAAAGGAAAGAAAGGGTAACCCGGAGTTCCTTTCCTTCTGTGGTTTCACCCAGACCTTTAGCAGCATTGATGGAACCTGGCTCTTCCTCACTTCCCTCACCTTTCCTTTGTTCCAGAAGCCCTGGCCATAGAATCCAGGTGACTTTCCAGTTAGAAATAAAGTCTAGGGTAGGAAATACGGAAGTCGAGCCGGTGCTATTCATGAACATGCCATATGCAGTTGCACAGGGCTCCATACTCAGGACAGCCCTGTGCTTGGTTTAACGCTCTTTATAACCACCTTAAAATTAGGGGTGCCCGGTGGCTCAGTCAGTCGGTCAAGCGTACAATTTTTTTTTTTTTTTCATTAGCGTACAATTTTTGATTTCGACTCGGATCATGATCTCACGGTTCACGGATTCGAGCCCTGAATGAGGCTCCTCGCTGAGAGTAGGGAGCCTGCTTGGGATACTCTCTCTCTCCCTCTCTGCCCCTCCCCCACTCACGTGCTCACTCTCTCTCTAAATAAATAAATAAACTTTAAAAAATTACTTTAGCCATCTTAAAATTCTTAATGATTGTATGCCTTTGAATTCGTGTTTTGTAAGTCCAATGAGACAGCAGTGGATGTCAATAAGCAGAGGAGTTAAGGGTCGCATGTGTCCTTGCCGGCCCTTTCTCATGTAGTCAGCAGTCCCCTGCCCCAGGAGCACGGGATGCCAGTGGACTCACCGAAGATCCCTACTGGAGATAGCAGGAGATCAGCGAGACCCAAAGTGGGTGCCGGTTACAGGCCCTAGGTTTACAACCGAGTAGCAGGAAGGGCTCACAGCCCCAAGAAGCCGTGTTTTCCATTCGAGCCAGAAAGAAAGCAGTGGTATTTGAAGAGTCATGAATGAATAAGGAACCCTATTAGGTACTTTTCTGCTCTTGTTACTTCCCTGTCTTAACCAACCACTTACTTTGAAGATAGTGACATTAAAGGAAAGGGAAAGGAAGGATGACCCAGAGTTCCTTCTCCTTTCAGGCCTTTCTTGTTCAGTAGGCCAAAGGTAGAGAATGTTGGTAGGATGTGGGCACATTAAGAAGTGGGAAAAAAAAAAAAAAAAAAAAAAACAGATAAAAAACAGATTAGCTACTTTTACACAGCATTTCCACTCTTCCAGTTACAACAGGATATATGTGCATGTGACAAGCTACAAAACAGAAACGGTGTCATCTGGGTGATCCTGTATATGTTTTACGCTCTTCTGTTTCCATTTAAAACGGGCATTGCACCATATAACGATGAACAGTAAAAATTCATGCTAATAACTTAAAATTGTAGTTTTTCTTTGCTTAAAATAACATTAAATGGCAAATGGAAAACACCGTGACAGGACAACAGAAAGCAAAACACGTTAGATTTCAAGTAGTTTTAATGGCATTTTTTAATTGTTCTTTGAAGGGGCCCCACATGTGTACTTTGCACTCGGCCTTATGAGTTACGGAGCCAGTCCTGGCTGGAGCCCAGATAGCTGTACTTGAAGGCCTCCCACCAGGAGATCCCAATGCACAGCCAGAGTATAGAAACTGGTATCCTTTTCCCTGGCTTCCCAGGTCTCTATTCTTGCCAGCCCGCCCCACCACCCCCCCAACCCCCTGCCACCTTTGCCTCATAGAGTCCTGAACAAAAAATAAACGTTCTTTGTGCACACAAGTTGTCTGACCTGCATAGCTGAGACTCCCTTTCTCTCAAGTGACACTCACACTGTGCTTCAAACATCCTTAACGTGAAAGTATACAGTTTGCCCAGCTATTCTGAAAGGACAGCTGTTTTAAAAGCCCTACATCCTGGGGTGCCTGGGTGGCTTGGTCACTTAAGTGTCCAACTCTTGGTTTCAGATCAGGTTATGATCTCGCAGTTTGTGAGTTCGAGCCCCTTGTGGGGCTTTATGCTGACAGCACAGAACCTGCTTGGGATTCTGTCTCCCTCTCTCTCTGCCCCTCCCCTGCTCATTCTCTACCTCTCTCTCAAGAATAAATAAACATTTTTTAAAAATAAAAATAAAATATGGGGCGCCTGGGTGGCGCAGTCGGTTAAGCGTCCGACTTCAGCCAGGTCACGATCTCGCGGTCTGTGAGTTCGAGCCCCGCGTCAGGCTCTGGGCTGATGGCTCAGAGCCTGGAGCTTGTTTCCGATTCTGTGTCTCCCTCTCTCTATGCCCCTCCCCCGTTCATGCTCTGTCTCTCTCTGTCCCAAAAATAAATAAATGTTGAAAAAAAAATTTTTTTTTTAAAAAATAAAAATAAAATAAAAGCCCTACATCCTAATTTGCGAGGCTTCACATTTTTATTCCCTGGAGTCTTAAGGTTCTTTCCTATCTGGTTTCCAAATGCCCCCCTGGATTCTCGCTAAGTTTATAATTAGTCATTTTCTTAATCAACTATAGGTTTTCCTGGAGCTCTGTCATCCTCAGAAAATCCTTAAGATCCTCCAGGCTCTGTCTCCAGTGAAGAGCAAACATGACCATTGGTCTCTGGCAGGGCAGGCCTGGTGCTCTGCACCCCTCTTCTCACCTCCACCTCCCTCTCAGGGCACCCCCCCTCCTATCCCCACCTCCCCTCCCCACCCTGCTACATCACTTATGCCAAAACAAAACACTTGGCCTCTCCAATTTAATAGTTTCACACAGATTTTCTCCTTCCTATATGGAAACATCATCCCTGAAGGTTACAATCCCCTTCTTGATAGTTTTGCCCAAAGAAAGGCAACATTTCATCATGTTGAGACCCCAATGGTAAATATTTATTTATTTATTTATTTATTTATGAGACAGAAAGAGTGTGAGTGAACAATGGGCAGAGAAAGAGGGAGACAGAATCCCACCAGGGGCAGAGAGAGAGAGAGAGAGAGAGGGAGAGAAGTGGGGCATTGACTCACCCAATGCGGGCCTCGAACTCACGAACCCATGAGATCATGACCTGAGCCGAAGTCGGATGCTTAACCAACTGAGTCACCCAGGTGCCCCCCCCCAATCGTAAACGTTTTATTTGCATTCCATCACACAGTAAATCCTTTACTTGTGATCAATATCTTGCAGACCTTTTACTGATTTCAAATAAACTACAATGTTTTCAGATCTATATGTATTATTGTTTATGTCCTTAGAAGGTTAGTGCTTTCAGAGGCTGAGCAGATCCTCTATATAACCTACCCTCTGCTTTACCGGTGAGAAAACCAGCTTCGAGAAGCTAGTGTTATGCTGGCCTAGAACCACACTTAGTTCCTCTGAAGTCCGGCTCAGTGCTCTTCCACCTGTATCAGGGGGCAGCTTCAGTTGTGTATCAAAGTCACAAAAGGCAAGAAGCCTGTGGGTTGGTAAAGGCACTGGCACCCAGTGGGGTGGCGCCTGGCGGCTCCAAGGGGATGGAAGCTCCCGGCTCCAGATTCTTCTGGACCTCACCCAATGTACCCCTTCATTTAGCTGTCCATCTGTATCCTTTATATTGTCCTTTATAACAGGCTGACAAAGGGGCACCTAGTGGCTCAGTTGGTTAAGCATGTAACTTCAGCTCAGGTTATTATCTCACAGTTCATGAGTTCAAACCCCACGTCGGGCTCTGTGCTGACAGCTCAGAACCTGGAGCCTGCTTCAAATTCTGTGTTTCCCCCTCTCTCTGACCTTCCCCCGCTCACTCTCTGCCTCTCTGTGTCTCTTTCTTTCTGTCTTTCTCAAAAATACATACACATTAAAAAAAATTTTTATAAGAAGCTGGCAAACAAATTTAAACAGGGGGATAAAGAAAGAGAAAAGGAGAACAAAGAGCAAGGAAAGAAGAGTTGAAGGAGAGACATTGTTCTCAAGTAACTAGGGAATGAAGTGAAAGCAAGACATTCAAGAATAGACATGGGGCGCCTGGGTGGCGCAGTCGGTTGAGCGTCCGACTTCAGCCAGGTCACGATCTCGCGGTCTGTGAGTTCGAGCCCCGCGTCGGGCTCTGGGCTGATGGCTCGGAGCCTGGAGCCCGTTTCCGATTCTGTGTCTCCCTCTCTCTCTGCCCCTCGCCCGTTCATGCTCTGTATCTCTCTGTCCCAAAAATAAATAAATGTTGAAAAAAAAATTAAAAAAAAAAAAAGAATAGACAAATGAGGTTCTATTTGACTAGTTATTGCTTCTAGTAAAAGACCAACTGTGGTATATTAAAAATATTCTCTGGAGGATAAACAAGGAGATGAGGGGAGTCACTTTGGGAGAAGTCACATAACTTGAAAAGGTTAACTAACAGACGACCCCAGTTTTCTCCTCTCCTCTCAATGACCCCGAAAAGTCCTTCTACCTCCAAGAAAACAATGCAAATTATGCCTCTGTTTCTGTCACTGTCATCATACATTTAGCTTTGTTCACCAGAACAACAACAACAACAAAAATCACAAAAGGCAAAATGAGGTCTCTTCAGAGTATTTCTCTTAAGCGAACCCACAGGAAAGAGAAAGCAAATCTCTCTGGATGGTCAGCCCCTTAGTAAGGAAGAACTGGTGTTATTTTGAACTCTGCAGGAATGGTGCCCGAGGTAGAAATTCAAACCGCTTTGTCTGAGAGACAGAGGATGAATACCTTCTTCAGCAGGGCCACCACTCTCTCTAGCCTACAACCTGTTTCTGAAGCTTTCCCACCACTTTTCCTGAATAACAAGAGAGAAGAAAGGAAGACGGCACTAAGAGTGGGGGAAGGAAATTGAACGGCAGCTATTGTAAGAAAGGCAGCCAGGAGGTGGGAAGAACAGGAAGGGTGGAGTTGGCCGGACCAGATCAAAGGCTGCAGCTGGTATGGGAGCGTTCACCTGCCGGGAGGCAATGTGGAAGCCGGGACTCTGAACCCGGCCCAGGTAATGGTGGGTGTGGACAGGTAGATTCCTTCTATCTAACATGCACTGACAACATGTATTTGTAGGTCAATCTGCTTTGCTCTAAAACTTTTCAGGGTTTCCACTTTAGGTATTTATTTTGACCGGACGTAGAGGTGAAACCCAGGCTTTGCGCGATGCCAAGTAACTTGCTTGAGACTTCACAAGTTCGATTTCTCTTTCACCTACACCCCCACTTGTTCTAAAATACCTCCCAATGCAATGTCAAAAATAGAGCATTTTTTAAAAATCCAAAGGCAGGGGCACAAAATCTTGGAGGCCAAAACTGTATGGGCTTTGAAAGGGCAATGAAGCCCAAGGGTAAGTCTTATCTTGTAGCTGAGTGTCAAAAGGCTGAGAGATCAGCTTAAAAAAAGAAGACCAGGAATGCCTGGGTGGCTCAGTCAGTTGATCATACGATTCTTGATTTCGGCTTAGGTCATGATCTTGTGGGTTCATGGATTTGAGCCCTGTGTTGGGCTCTGTGCTGGCTGTGCAGAGCCTGCTTGGGATTCTCTCTCTCCCTCTCTCTGCTCTTCCCCACTCACGCTGTCTTCGTCTCTCTCAAAATAATTAAATAAAAACTTTTTAAAAATAATAATAAATAAAAATTTAAAAAGAAGACTGGATGTTATCTGACCATTCATGCTTGAGGTGGTGAGATGCTCTTGAAATATAAATATGTCTTGGGATCCCCTGGTAAGGGACATTGTTATGTTTGTAACTCAACACTCCCAATCCACTGTCAGAGTCCCAACTAATATCCAGATCTGTTGTCTGTGTGTCATCTTCATGGACAGAATCTGTCGCACTTACTAGCTGCTTCACTGATAACAGAGTTCCCCTAAACTGAAGTATTACTTCCAGCATCAGGCCAGCAGTCATTGATTTGCATAATCACATAAATGTCACTGCAAATGAGCCCAAGAAACCATTTGCAGAGATTGAGTTACAAAAAGGAGGAATCCCTGTACCTGGATGCAGGTTTAACAGTATGACAGTCAGTATAATCGTGGAAAACGCCCTTCAAAGAAAACATGCTGTTATGTGAACCCAGTGGGCAGATGTAGAAACAGGAAGGCTGAGATTAGAGTCTGCTTTACAGTCCTTTTGAAGTTTGCGGAGCCAAGTCGGGAAGACAGAGAGGCTCTCGGGGA
Source organism: Prionailurus viverrinus (assembly GCF_022837055.1). Classification (NCBI taxonomy): domain Eukaryota; kingdom Metazoa; phylum Chordata; class Mammalia; order Carnivora; family Felidae; genus Prionailurus; species Prionailurus viverrinus. The sequence continues at coordinate 41,768,064 of NC_062572.1, forward strand.
GCTGATCAAAGGTACCTCTGCAGGTTCAAGTTAACACGGGAGTTGGTGAATCAGAGCACACCTGCCTGTGAATAGCAACACGTTTCACCAAATAAAGTCAACTTTTTAGTCGAGCTTCGAGGTGGCAGTCCATTAGAAAACTTGCACAAAGTTTTTTCCTGCTATATCTTAGGTTCTCTGAAAGGGAAATAATGTTCTGCTTTGTTTTCTTTGCTTGGAGGTATTTATTTTAAAGCTGATCTTTGCCCCCTGGTGTGTACCATTTAAGACCTCTGGCTCTAATCAGCTTACGCGGCCTTGCTTCAAAAAAGGTGATGTTTTTGGGTTGGAGGAGAGAAGAGTGGAAAGGCACTGTCATAAATCTTCACTTTCCTTTTAAAAGGAGTGTTTGTTACTTCTTGAAGCTATGCCTTCATCCCAGAGAAGTCTTAAAAGACTTAATTTTTGTCCAGAGGAAATTGAAAGGAGCAGCACAGAGTAACTATAGACACTAGAATAAGTCTAAAGTTTCTGAGTCAAAAAACAAAACAAAAAACAAAAAATCACCCCAAACAAACACGTACTTAAAAAAAAGTAGTAGCCCCAAGGTTGCAGGCTCAGAAAGCTGATACTTAGAAAGGGAAATGAAATGCACTGAATCAGAGATTAGGTGTTAAGACTTACACAGAGAAGCTATAAGACCGATTTCTTGGCATTGGAGAGTTCATTATTTCAGGCTCCGGCTAGTCTTAGGATTTAGGAAATCAAGAGGATGTGTCAATTCCGGCAAGTCTCCCTGAGAAGCAGAGATGGCCAAAGGGTAAAGCAATGGGTGTCGGCAGGGAGTTTGATAAGACAGCAGAAAAATAAATTGAGGTACTTAGAAAATAAAACCTGCATGTGATCATCTGCCAAAGCAGCCATCAAATCTTTATTGAACAACAGTATGATAAAAACGGGACAGTTCCAAGTTCTTTCGTTTTAGGCATAGTGTGTGGAAGGAGGGAGAGCTTTGCAGAATCACCTAGTGAACGCAGACTCTATTAGCCAGTAACCACAGACAAGTTGAATTTGGGTGAGTCCCAGTTTCCTTAGCTGCATCATGGGAATAACCTCTCCCATCAGGGTTGTAAGGACTAAATGAGATATGCATATAAACTGTCCGATAAGTATTACAATACTAATAAAACAAATAATATAAAGTGTTCAGTAAATACCGTTCTTTTTCTTTCCTAATTAATCTCACATTTTTCATTGTAATATTGGGTTTATAGATGATATATTTATAGAAAACATTACAACTGAAAGGACTGTTGATAAGTGACGTTCTAGACTGTGGGGATTTACTATACACATAAGCTGGGGGGAAATGTTAACTAATGTAATACACATTGGCTTTTCACAGAATCATTTGAGTAAATCAAATTTCAAAACAAAAATCACTGGCAAGAACTTTAAGCAACGAAACATTAATGATCAGATAGAGTAACAAGTCAAAAGGTAGCAAGACAGGTTTTTCTTGAAAAAAAAATATGCGACAAGTTAAATGACTATCTTTTGCTTATCTATTTACAGTCTGTGAAAGCCCTATCCTCACATTAAAATTATAGAATTAATTTATAATATAGTTTATAAAACTATATTAAAAATATATGCAATAATTTGAAATAATGCAGCTCTTCCAAGAGCTGACTATGTCCTTAGATCATAAAATAGACTGATCCAATCAAATGTGAATAGATTCAAGTTGCAGTCATTTTATTTATAAAAAAAAATATTTTGAGATATTAGAAAACAACAACAAACTCAAGCTGGCAAAGCTTCCTAAGGTAACAGTTTTCTTCTGAAACCCCTCTATGGTTTCATTTTCCTTACCTGTATGCTATTAGTTAAATGTCTGTCTATAAATACGTTCCCAGTGCTCGGGGCGCCTAGGTGGCTCAGTCAGTTAAGCGTCTGACTTCAGCTCAGGTCATGATCTTGTGGTTCGTGAGTTTGAGCCCCGCGTTGGGCTCTGTGCTGACAGCTTGGAGCCTGCTTCAGATTCCGTGTTTCCCTCTCTCTGTGCTCCTCCCCCACTTACTCGCTGTCTCTCACAAATGAATTACATTGAAAAAAAATTTTTTAATGAATTTACAAATACGTTCCCACCATGGGATTTGGTTTCATTTGCAAGTCAACTATATAGTGCTTCAAAGCTGGCATGTTCTATTAATGTCATAAAACATTTCACTCAAAAACTGTTTCCTTCACATTTGATGAAATCCTTGTAGTACCTATTGCTGTATTCATCACTTTATCATGCTTTCCTTATTTATTAGCTGTTCTTTTGTGACCATCAACCATAAATTGCCACTATTTCTTCGGCCACAAAGTATCTGTTGAGTATTTTTTCAGTCTCTGAATCATAAAACTCATCTCAGATGGCAGTCCATTTTTTGTTAGGGGTCAAGATTCGACATATCCTTCTCTTAATGAGTTTAATGAGATTAAACCTGATTTCGGAACATTGCTTTTTACTCTGGCCAATTTTCCAGAGATAAACTTTATTTTTTCATTTGATACAAATGCATGTTCATCTTCCTGCAGTATTAGGACTATTTGTTAGTGGCTTAGTTTTACATGTTGCATGGACTGTGTTTATTATACTATAGTATGAACCCAGTGTCAAATACCAAATTACATTAAACTCTAATTGGCCAACTTGACCTAAATGATAATTCTTCATCAAATTACATTTTTGTACAAAAATTGTCTAATATTTCAACAAAAAGAAAAAAAGTAATTTTCTTAAAGTATGGATAGAGAATGAATTGTCAACTCCTAGTATTCTACTTATGTAGAGAAACAGTGGCTAATAAGCCAAGCCACAAGTTTTCGTTTATTTGTTTGGTTTTTAAGCTTTCCAGGTGATTCCAATGTGCAGATAAATTTGAGAACTCTTTAAAGTAACTATAGTAAAATTCTAGTTTCTAGTAATGGTGGAGCCATTTCTTTTCTTTTCAGACTAACTTCCCTATAGGCAATGATAGCAAAATGTGAGCAAAAAATTAAACAGAAAGCTATTGGAGGCCTGGAGAGTGACCTAAAGCAGGTAGAAACTAGAGGGTTGTTTACCTTTACAAGAAGGGAACTTCAGGGGATAAGACAAGCAAGCTGTGGCTTGCTGCCTGAGGGCTCTCCTCCTCCTTCAAAAGGCTAGAAGGTGGCAGAAAACTGCAGCCTCGGTGGCCTGAGATATTAAGGGCAGAGTTGGAGTTGGCAGAGCAGATGGAAAGTTAGGAGAGGAATCCTGGAAAGGAGGGAAAAGAAGGAACAAATCTCAAACTCTGAATCTAAACTGTCCAAATCCTCGGTCGGCTTGTGCAGGGAGATCCCAGTGCACTCACCTGAAAGGCAACAGCTGGAAGCTGAAAGAACGGATCAGACATTTGAGCTACTATTTACTACAGGAAAAACAGATTTTGAAGTTTCAGCCCAGCCAAATGAATGGCCTGCCAGAACAAAAATAACATTCTTTAGAGGAATGTAGCAGAATCCAGAATCCTTATTAATGTATCATCTATAATGTCCAACATATAGTAAAAAATCACCAGACTAGCAAAAAAATAATGTGACCTTTCCTGAAGCAAAGGGCAGTCAGCGACTCTGATTATGACATGTTAATTAACAAATACTTAAAGCCCCTATTATAAATAGCTCATAAGAAAATATACTTGTAATTAATAAACTGATGGGGAAATCTCAACAGAGAAATAGAATAAAAAAGAACCAAATGAAAATTATATATGCAAAAAATATAGTAACTGAATGAAAATTCACTGGAGACAGTAATTACTGAACTAAAAATACCTTCATACATGGGGCGCCTGCATGACTCAGTTGGTTAAGCATCCCACTCTTGATTTCAGCTCAGGACATGACTTCAAGGTTCCTGAGGTAGAGCCCCTGCATCAGGCTCTGTGCTTACAGGGTAGAGCTTGCTTGGGATTCTCTCTCCCTCTCTCTGCCCCTCCCCCACTTATACTCGCTCTCGCCCTCTCTCTCTCTCTCCTAATAAATAACATTTTTTAAAAAAACTTAACACAAATTATTCAATTTGAAAAATAAAGAAATAAAAGAATGAAGAAAAACAGCCTGGAGACATGTAGGACAATGTTAAGTGATTAATATAAATCTACTAAAGCTCTAGAGAGAAGAAAGCAGAAAAAAAAATTAAATAATGGCCAAAATTTCTCAAATTTGGTAAAAAACAAAATAAAACAAAGCATCAACCTACAGTTTCAATAAGTTCAACAAACCCCAAGCAGCACAAACAAAACCATACCTAAGCACATCATAATCAAACTGCTAAAATACAAAAAGAGCCAGAGGAAGACATTACATACAAGAAAATAATGATACAAGTGACAAATTGATGTATCATCCCAAACAATGGAAACCAGAAAACAAACGCCTTTAAAGTGATGGAAAAAAAAACAAAACAAAAAGCAAAAACCATCAACCCAGAATTCTACCTTTAGTGCAACTGTCCTTCAAAGATGAAAGTAGGGGCGCCTGGGTGGCTCAGTTGGTTAAGCGTCCGACTTCAGCTCAGGTCACGATCTCACGGTCCGTGAGTTCGAGCCCCGCGTCAGGCTCTGGGCTGATGGCTCAGAGCCTGGAGCCTGCTTCCGATTCTGTGTCTCCCTCTCTCTCTGCCCCTCCCCCGTTCATGCTCTGTCTCTCTCTGTCCCAAAAAAAATAAATAAACGTTAAAAAAAAATTAAAAAAAAAAAAAAAAAAAAGATGAAAGTAAAATAAAAGTCATTTTCAATGAACAAAAACAGACAATTTGTCACAAGCAGGCCTGCACAGTTCTCAAGGAAATTCTTTAAGCTGAAGAGAAATGATAACATGTCTTTTGGATTCACAGGAAGAGCACCAGAAATGATCAATATTTAACAAATATAAAAATCTGTACACATTCCCTTTTCCTTTAATTTTCAAAGAAACGTGGGCTTGTTTAAAACAAAAATTAGACCATTTTACTGTCAGATTATGTATCTAGCTATAATATACATATAAAACAAAAGGACTGAATGAATTATACTGTTGTAAGTGCTGTATTTTATATGAGGGTATATAAGCCCTAAATAGATTGTGATAATTTAAAGATGTATATTGTAATCCCCAGAACAACCATTAAAAAAGAGTATAGTTTATAAGCCAATAGAAAAATTAAAAGGAAATACTAGAAATATTCAATTAACCTGAAAGAAGGCAGGAAAAGAGAAACAGAGGGAGAAAAAACCTAAATGGAAAGTAAATCCAAACATATCAAAAATTATATTAAATATATGTAACACTGTATGTTACCTAACTGGAATTAAAATGAAAACTTAAAAAAGGAAACAAAAAATTAAAAATAAATCAAGTATACACACCAAGTAAAAGGCAGAGATTGTTAGCTAGATTTAAAAAAAGCAAAACTCAACAGTATCCTATCTAAAAGGGATGCACTTTAAACACAAAACACAAATAGCTTAAAAGTAAGTAAATGAAAAAAGATCATGTAAATACTAAGCACAAAATTCATTTCTATTTGGCTTCAACAGTTATGTGGCCTTTTACACTTGGCATTCCAGTTACATTTACCTGTTTTGGTTTTTTTAATGGTTTACATTTATTACACACCAGTTATTATCAACCAGGATATATATCAACCTCACGAGGGAAAAAATTTTTCAAATAAAACAGGCAGTTTGGGAGGACTTTTTTTTTTTTTTTTTTTTTGTAAACCTTTGGGCTTCATCTGACCCTTGACATTTTTCTTTTAAATCACTCCCAGGGTTCCTTCTCTCCCCCTGCTACTATGATTAATGAAACATCTTAACCAGGGAAGTCTTTCAGGATTTGCTGGTCTCCCTTATCTGTACTCAAAGAATTTCAGCCTTTGATCTAGCTGTTAGAGCAGGTAATGAGTCTTAGTTTTCTTTGTTCATTTCATTTTTATTTTATACCTTCCTTTTATTTACTTTACTATTCTTCCTTTCTTTCTTTTCTTTTTTTTGGTTTATATCTATTTCTGTGACCCTGAGGTAGCTGGCACCAGCCCACTGATGGCTCAGCACAGGCTACATCACCACACCTTCAGCTCACTTATTTTTTTACACCTCTTAGTTTTCCCGATTCGTGTTTCTTTCCTACTCACAAGCCTTTGAGTTTAGCTCTTTCTACAGTAGGGACTTCCTTAATAGGTTTACAAAATTAGACAAACTTAAATTTGGAAGTTTTTCCACTTTCTCTCAACAGTACAGAGGCTGTGACGTTCTCTCACAGTTAGACAATTCATAGCTGGAGCAGGGCTGGAAAGTCCATGACTATAATAACAAAGAAACCTCATACTAAGCATGACTCCAAAGAATGGTTTTGTGGCATGTGACAACTCTGGTCAACCATGTAAGTGAAAGGAACACCACCAATTCCCTTCTGGCTATCCTGGCCTCGTAAGTAATTGTCTATCCCAACAAACTCCACTTGTGTATGGCACCAGTTTTCACCAACTGTGACCTTACAAAACAAACCTCATACACTAACAATCCCGTGGAAGACAGAACCCCACTGTTTTAATCACTTAAGAAAATGCTTTAGGTTTTCAAAGGTGATCTCAGTACAAATTAAGGCTATATTTGAATGTAGAGACTAATCTACCCGTACCAGTTAATAAACATTAATTTAAAGGGTAATGTGAAAGAGGGGAATGCTGAGGGACTGCTTGGGTTGTTTGCTTCTGAAAACTTAAGCCATAATCAGGTGCTTCGAGACCTTGTTTCAACACTGGCCATGTCCTAAAATATGCAGGACAGATCACCAAGGGATTTAGTGGTTAGCTAAGCACCGATGGAATGATTCATTTCAATTTGTCATTCAGTTTTAAGTAAAGATTTAAGGGCCTGCTTATAGCTCCTATCAAGAGTAAATATCACACATCCTGTTTATACATACTAGCTTGTTGTCCACGGTTCTTCAAAGAGCTGGTGACACCCCCTAAGTCACACTCCACCCTACCCCCAACTTCCTGCTCATTGGGTGCTACATTCCTATTCCTTTTTAAGTGCCTCCTCAATAAAATACTCTGCATTACAGTAAATTTTAAAGAAAATATTTTATTATGTCATGAAAAAAAGGTATCAATCAACTAGATTCATACTTGTTTGAAAAAAACTGAAGATTTATTAATTAGACAGTATGTGGGCATCCTGTTCCTCGTGGGAATGAGAAGATGCTATAGGTTCTCTAAGTATTGCACAGTCTGGGGAAAAAAAAAACCAACAAAAAAAGGGAAGGGGGGAAAGAGAGAGAGAGAGAGAGAGAGAGAGGGAAAAATCACATGATCTTGGGAACCATCTCACATTATGAATAATCTACCAAGAAACATTTAAAAAAGAAAACCCTTTGTTTCTACAGTAGCTTTGAGTTTATAGTTCTTGGAATGACTGTATTCCATTGAAGACATCTCAGTAACAGGAAGCTTCACTTTAGCAATCCCATGTGCAAATATTAATAAAAAAATATATAAAATAATGCAGTTCATCTCTTGCCATCACCCCGACAATCATAACATTTGTGAAAATTGTTTTGCTTGAAAAAGGGTTAAGCTGTAAGTTTAGCCTGAAGCTCCATCTCTGCAGCCCGTTTGAGTGCAACATCCACTAGAAGCTGAAATCCACTAAAATCCTGGTTGAGGTCCGGTGGAGTAGGGGGAGGAGTGTTGAAAAGACCACTCTGTGTATTTGTACTTGGTCCAGATTTACACGTGTCCTCTGGGTACATGAGGGAGGTGTCTGTAAAGCTGCTGGCTGCTATCTGCTGTATATCTGTGTTTTGTCCCACACCAACTGGCTGGCAGAGAGAGAAAGGCACGTCCTTCAATGCAGTCACAGTGGTATGACAAATCACTGATGGGCGAGCCAATATTGATCCTGGGGATGATGACTTGGGGGACAGTGGTCTCCCCAGGGCTGGGTTTGGTCCAGCTGAACAGGAATGAAACGGGCTCTCCTCTAGAGCTGGTATGAAGTTTTTGATGCCCATTGCTGACTCCACAGAGCTCGCTTCAGAAATCTTGGCCCCACGGCGGGAAATTGTGAACTGATTTGGATCTTTGCCATCTTTCCTCAGCATGTCTGGGAGGAGCCTGCGGCGGGCGTTGATGAACCAGTTACAGACCTGAAATCATACAGGTACGCTTTAACACTCAGCAAACGTGTTCTGAGAACCTTCTGCGGGATGCCTAATTGATCTCTCTCTTTGCATTAAAGAAGGCGTGAAAAGGCTTAAATCGGAACTTCCAAAGTTACTTCAAGGTATTTGAGCTCAGCCAAGAAAGAGAGCTGCTTCCTGCCATAAACCTCTTCCTTTTCTAATACAAATTCCCTTTTTCATCTCATCATCCTTAAGCCTTTTCAGGAGGAAGAAAAGGATAAAAATTCTCAAATGTCTGAAAATGATTTTAGGGAGAGAAGCTTACCCTTTAACGCTCCCCCAGAACTAACCTATTACCTACTGCCCCAGCATTTAAGTTAATCAACTACAGGAAAACTTTTCCTGTATGAAAAGAGCCACTCCTCCCAGTTACTGATTTTTCCCAGTTCAAATGACTGTGTCAACAGGCATAACATGAATTACCTCACTGAAGTCTGTCCTTGTTTAAATATCAAACCAGTTTCCTGGGCAATAGAGGCAGATTTAACCTCCTCTTTATGTTTGCTGCATAAAAGAAGGCTCTTTTAGGCATTAAAGGAAATGTTGTTTGACAGATGACTGTCAAGTGGTTTCTGTTTCTCTAAATAGCCAGTTATTAGCTTTCAGCACTATAAAGTTTATAAGAAAAAAGATATTCCTTCCTTTTTTTTTTTTCTTTTTCAGTGGGGAGGCATTTCATGATTTGATATACAGGAATGCTATAAAATGCCTTTGGAAAGGAAAAGAGACAACCCATGTGCATACACTTCCTGTTCTTTTTTCCTTACCTGTAGTGTAGACAGGTGTGTTTGTTGGGACAGTAATGCTTTTTCTTGCTCCGAGGGATAGGCGTTGTATCTGTGCTCATACAGCCAATCACGGAGAATCTGAACAGACTCTTTGGGCAGGTTGCCTCTGCGCCTTCTCTTGCCTGCACCAGCAGAAGAAGAAAGGTCCAGGGGGATGTCCATGTTGTCATCATCCTCCGTCTCACTGCCGGACGCTACCACAACACCTGGTAAAGGATAAAGGTCAGCCATCAACCGCTTTTCTCGGGGGAGCACCTACGGCAAAAGCTTATCTCTTGACCATTGAGTGCGTAACCATGTTTTCTCAGCTGCCAAGAGCCAAGTACAGGACCAGTGTCTTCCGTCTGGAAATTTCTGAGCACATGGCAAAGCCTCGAGCGTAATTTGACTAGTGGCACATTACAGATTCTCCACCAATTGTTAGATGCCCTTTCATACGCACTTTCCTGTAGAATTTAACTTTTTACATTCCTTTGGAATGATGCTCAGAAAAGTCTAGTGCAGCAGAGACAGAGCTGCGCTCAAAGTGAATAGTCTGTCACACACGAAACAGGAAAGGTGTTAGAGCAGATGGAATGTGTCTAGCCACCTTCTCTGAGGTCATTGCTAACTTAGGAAAAACAATCCAAGTGTCCTAATGTACATTTTAAATGCTATTCTTCCTCCTTCGTCCATTGAAGATTTGAAATAAAAAGGCAGAGTCATGCATTTTTTCCATGCCTATGAGGGGAAAAAAAAAAAAAAAATCACACACAACCCATTGGTATTCTAAAGGCAAAATACATTTAACATTTTCTGCAAACTCCATGGTCATTTCTTTTTCATTGCTACCTACATTTCTTCAAAACTTAGGCACCTACTTTTCATGGACAGCATTGGTCAACCTTTTACTAAATACAACCAATCACTGAAGTTTTCAGTTTCGTTACACAAAAATATTTTTCTACTACTAGTACTTGAGTAAGAGGTCAAAAGATACCTCAGACTGATTACATTTTTAAATTCCTATAAATTTCAACTGGCAGTTTAATCGGAATCTAGAATACTAGATACCAATAAGTAGAGTTCAGTCTTAAATTATTACATGACAAAGAAACTGGAATACGTAATCCCCAGAGGAAACTCCCTTTGTAAGTACTTTAATCCTACCAGAAATTTTAAGAATTCACAAGCCATAGAGAATATTTACATCACATATGATAGACTGGGGTCAACAAAAATTCAGATCTGGCCCTTAACATTTAAACATAATTTTGAACTTCGAAACCACAACTGGCAATTCTGAATGACTGAGAACTCTGTTTTGAAAACAATCTAGAATTTTTAAAATGTAAAAGCATACCATGCTTGGAAATACCAGTATTTCTATATAAAGAAAATTAAAATAACACGAAATGGAAAGGTACGCATTCTTGACTTTGTAGAGGCAACTCAAGAGTGGTTTGCCCTGATAAAAAATAAAAACAATGTTCCCCATAGTGATAACCCACTTGATGCATTAAAAAAATTTTTTTTAACCCATCCTTTTAAAGCATTTGAACACTCAAAAAGCTACTCATTCAAAGATTTGTTTATGAGCTGGCGCACAGTTAATTGAGTCTGACTTGGTGACACATTTTTAGTTTTGGACTGCAGGGGGCAGACCGTACTGGAGGGAGTATCCACAGAAAACGCAGGAACCTTCCAAAGACAAAGTAAAGCAAGTTCTAACAAAAGAGTAGGATGATCTTGCAAATTCACTTTAGCTCAAGGCTTAACAAACGGCTATCAATAAAACACACAAGAATCCTAAATTTTAACCGCAGGGTATTTGATGTCCCCCTTCCCAGAAGAAGAAACTGCTTAAAAAAAAAAAAAGGTTTACAAAAAAAAAAAAGAGGCACATTTAAAACTGAAACTGCTTTCACTGTGAAGATGAGAGACTTTTAAACCCTTTATTGAAATTTGGGTAAAGAGCTACTAATAAGAAAAAAACCTTAAGAAATTATAAATGAGTTCCTGTTTTACATTTACTTTGATAAATAAAGCAATCTAACTTTTTAAAAATGTGTCAAGTAATTGAATGACTAAGGCAAATTTAAATAAAGCAATTTGTTTCAACTCTTCAACGTCTGAAAAGCCAGACATTCTTCTGGAGGCTATAATCCCCCTCCCCCGCTTTTAAACTAGAAAAAGTGTGAAAATTTGCTCATTGAACAGTGGTGAATTCCCAACTGTAAGTTGGTAATAACAAAGAGTTTGAGACAAACAAACAAAAAAAAAAACCCTGAAGCCTGCCCTTTGATCTGCTTGTTTAGTTTGACAAGAAGCCTGATCTTTCAGAATAGGTTAGTGACACACAAAAGCAGGTTTCAGTTAAGCAACGCTAAACTGCAGTGCAACTTTACTCTGTTCTCAGTTCATTTAAATAAATGAATGCCAGGCCTCTGGACCTCTTAACAAATATTTCCAATATGTGCACAAAAGCTGAAGTAACAGGAAGTTAAGACTTCAGCTCCTTGGCCACACCAGCTGATATTTCACGGCAACAAACCACGTTTGCTGCTGTCAGGACTGTTTTCATTAAAACTCTCCCTCCGGATTGTGGCTCAGCTTGGAAAAACAAAAAGACTTTTCCACGTTACTCATTTCCTATTGTAACAGAGCTTTTGAAAAGTTTCCCGGTTACCGCCTGTTTCCAAAGGTCCTGCTCTGCTTACACTTTAAAAAATGTGGTGGTGGGGGAGGGAGATCACAAGCCTCTTTTACTCCATCCACATACAAGGAAATGTTTAGAAAGCCACAAGATGGCCTATGGATCCCACAGCTCTAAAAATCAATCTTTTCTTATTAGGAACTGGGGGTGGGGGGTGGCGAGGGAAGGTCAGAGACACAGTGGTTGTGAAGTTGGACTTTTAAAAATATCTAGAAGAGGCTAGAGAAGAATCTACAAATAGGAATAATCGAAGGAGAAGTTCAAGCGAACAATTAGAAAAAGGAAACCTAACCTAACAAGTTTCCTGATCAGAGTATCTCAGGAGATGCCGCAGCAATCGTGGTTAACACCCCAGGCACAGACTCCAAGGTGCGCTAGGCTGGACCCAGCCAGCAGTAAGCAATTCTAAAGCAAGAATTCCAAATTGTCAGGAACCAGGTGCAAAAAGACGTCGGGGATTTTCCTCACGGAATCGCCTTTGCTTGTTCTAAAGCTATTTGCTGGGTGAGAAGATCTTTCTGGCACCCTCAGCTTTCTAAAGACGAGATACTATTATCACCAACCAGGACGAAATCCCCGGCTCTGCGATGGAGTTTAAGGTGCTTTTGTTTTCAAGAAAACTTGAAAAGATTTTCACAGACTTTTCTAAGAGACTGCAGTCCAACTCCACGAGCCAGGCGGGGCAGATTTCTTCCCGGGTCCTGGCTGAGCAGACCGGGAACGCGGGCCCCCTCCGAGGTCGTTTTAGGAAGGGGGCGGGGAGGCAGGACGGAGGAGGACCAGAGGAGAGGGAGGAGCCCGGGAGGGAGGATAGCCAGGGAGCTTTTGTTCTTGCGAGTTCCGCAGCCCCAGCTGAAATCGGCCCCTCCAACTGTACAACCTGAGGGCTTCAGGAGTTTCAGATTACAAGAAGAAACTTAGAAGCGCGGCCGTGAACCCCAACATTCTGAGGGGTCTGCCCGCCCCCCCTAGGGTTTGCCGGGAAAACCTAAAAAGGGAAAGAAACCGGGCAATCTCAGCAGTCTCGGCTCCCCCGCACGAGCTCGGAACCAGTCGCAAAGTTTCCCCTCCAACACGTCACCTTTCATTGTTTCCGTGAGCCGGCGCTCAGGAGCAGGACCGTGCGCCCCCGGGACCGCTGACCCCTAATATTCCCAGCCCGCGGCCGGAGAGTCCCAGCCTCGTTTATCTGCTGGGGGGCGGGGGGAGGGGGGAAGACCCGGAGGCATCCGAAGGGGGCTCCGGGGGTGGGGGGACGAGGAGCGCGGGGGCAGAGTACCCGAGGGGGCGCCTCGGGGAGGACCCGCCAGGCTGCTGAACACCTTCCCCACCCGAGCCCGAACAATGGGGGGAGCCCGCCCCCGGCGGAAGCCCAGCTTTGCTTTCGGCTCACAAGAACGACTTTTCCAAAACAAAACCCCCAAGTGACTCCCGTCAGTTCCACTGGGAGAGGGAGAACGCCTTCCAATAGGGATCTAGACCCGTCAGTCCTTGTTGAGGTGACACAGCCTTCCAGACACCACTTTGGGCGCTCCCCGCACGCGTTTCTTACCGAGCCCGGTTAAACGTCCGAGCCTCTAAGCCCCCACGTTCTCACTGTCCCCCGGAGAGGGGACGCTGGGTGTCCTACCCCCAAATACTGACTGCCCTGGGTTTTGACCTTCGCTTTTACTCTCGCTGGGAGCGCACGGGTTGGGAAGCTCCGCGCGTTGGGAAGCCACCGGCCCAGCATGAAAGGTACACAACACCAAGATGAAAACGTGGCCCAGGGCACCCTCCCGGGTTGAAGGCCGCCCCATCAACAATACCGGGTTTTCACTATATCCGCTGGACTGGTCTGAAAGAATGTGGAGTTACAAAAACTCGGGGACGCTCCTGGGCATGCGCAGCAGCGCCCCCCCCCCCCCCCCCAACCCACCCCCGCGCTGGCTTCCCTGAGCGATTAACTTCTGTTTTGAACCACTCCACATAAATCACAACAGAAAAGCCAACTCTGGCTCACCACGGAACGTTCGGGGTACCTCCCAGCCAGGGACCCAAAAGTTAACTTCAAAGGGGAGTTAACATTCTTTGACCTTTCGGGGCGGTGGGTTGTTTTTTTTCTTTCTTTCTGTGTATTTTGTTTTTAAACCAGACTGACGGCAAGTTTTAGTTGTAACGCTTCCAGGACGCTTCGTGGAAACAATGACAGACTCACTCTGTGCACTTACAACCAAGCCTGCTTGTCACACTTGGACTCGTTCTGACCACACGCCGCTTTAAGCTGTTTGCCCTCAGTCCTAACTCTTCATCTCGCCCCAAATTCATCGTGGGAAAACTTTTAGAGGCTGGGAGTTTTTACAAGTCTAGCTTTCCAAAGCTACCGATACCCGAGGGCGGTTTGGGGGCCAGAGGCGCATTCTTTCGATTGTGAAAACACCCCATCCCCAGCGAAGATTGTGCCGGGGCCCAGCTGGGAGGGAGTGGGGGCCCGGGAGCCCAACTTTCAGACAAAGGCGCCGCCGCTCGGTGGTCCCGACTGCCCCGGGTCCAGCCCGGGAGAATCGGGGCGGGGGTCCCCCCGACCTGGGCCCACAGCCCCGCTCGCAAGAGCCAGCGAGAAGCCACGCGGCTGCTCCGCGGAGCGTGGGGTGGCGGCTGAGACAATGAAACTTGGAGGCGCACAAACAAGGCGCTGAGCGTGTTTCTTGACAACGTGCCAGCAGCGTGGAGAGGCCCGTCTCCCCACAACAGCCCCTCGTGTTGTGTCTAGAAGGAAAACAGCAACTGCCATTTCAGACGCAGCCTCAACAAAGAGAACGGCCGCGGTTTCTGCCTGAGAGCCCCGGGCTGAAAAGTCCACCAAGTCACTCTCGCCCCAAGCCTGGCGGGGCCCCGCGAGCACGTTTCCCCGGACCCGCGCCCGTGGCGCGCACAGCCCGTGGAGTCTTACCTTTCTTGCTTTTCATTCTGGAGCTTCCCTTCCAGCGCTAGGCGATGATGGGGTCTCGAGGGGCCAAGAGCGGGGGTGGAGGGGGCAAGCGATTGTCCTCCTTCCCCGCAGACTCTCCCCTAACTTATAGGACGCGCTCAGCCGTTATTGCTAATCAAGGCGCTCGGATCCCAGGCGCTCGCTCCTTGGGTGGAATTCAAGTGACACTTGGGCTTCCTCCTGCCGGGATCTTCTGGCAGTCGTCCGGGGGCTCTCCTTCGCCCAACTCGCTCCCCTCCCCACTCGTCTCCTTTGTTCCCCGCTCCTGCTCGGCGTACCTCGGCGCTGTCAGAGTGAGAGAGGCAAAGAGGGAAGGTACAGGAGGTCCTGCCTCCGCCCCCAGCCGCCCGCCCCGTCCCCCGCCCGCCCCGCTGCTCCTCCGCCCCTCCCCCGCACCTTCCAGGCAGGGAGGCCGGCACCGAGCGCCCCGGCCGCGCTGCCTCACTCCGCGCCTGGCTAGCCGCTGTCACCCGTCCCTCGTGGGGGCTGCTGAGCCCAGAAACCCGATCCTTCCTCCCTGCCGCGCGCACGCCGCCCGCATCCCTCGCTCGGCGGCGGCGGCTGCACCAGCCTAATGCCCGGGTTTCTCCTTTGGGCCTTTCTTCCTTGGGCTGGCGAGGGTGCGTTTGGTTAGGAAATTGCAACAGATGGAAAAATGCTGCCCCCTCCTCCACCCCAGGGAAGAAAAGCCTTCCCTCTCGTTTTTGACAGCTGCCCCAAACTCCACCGTCCCTCTCTAGCCGCAAGGAGAAGACAGCTGCTTCTGATTCAAGGGGCGGGGCACCGTAGGAAAAGTATTCAGGACAAGAACCAACTTCTTCCAGAATGCGCGGCTGCCATTGACACGCGGGCGCGGCGCGTCGCACCCTGCTCCTCCCGGAGCTCTTCCTCCAACAGCGACGGCGGGGTGGGGGAGGAGAGTGAGACACAGACACCCCAGGCGAATGTCTGTTACCCCGGGCTAAAGCTGCGAGTTCCGGAATGGATTGCAAGGCAGTTTCAAAATCTAACACGTTGCGGACAGACACTTGTCATGCTCACATGCTCTTTAAAAGTCTCAGCCTGGGGACTGCCCGGGCGCGCGCCCGCCTGGCTGCAAATCGGCCTGAAACCCCCACCCTCCGACCCCGGCAGTGCCGCCTTTAAGGGAAGGGGGCGACCACACTGGGGCTGCTCATATGTTTCGGTAAACAGTCTACTTTTAGGACTTAAACCCTGTTAGGGGACTCTTTCTCCCCTCGGGTAATTTCAAACAGAAACTAGCCATTGAGCAAACACATGTTCCTGTTAGTTTATTTTGGTTGAGACTTAGGACTCCAACAGGAGTTCCTTGATGAGATTACCCTTTTAAAAGACCAGATGCTGTTTGGCTGATTTCAAGAAACGCCTGCCCCCTCCCCGCCCTCTCCACTGGGTCTAGTTTTCGCGTGTGTGTCCCGTTGTTTTGAAGTAAACGAACTGTCGCATGCCTCTCTAAGACTTTCCCCATCACTTAAAAAAAAAAACAACAAACACCCAAACCGTAAATAAACCTAGTAGAGACGTCAGCGCCTGAGTCTGCCTCCAGTTTCGGCTCTGTGCTGTTTTTGTTTTGTAACCTCGATGGAGAAGCCGGCAGGAAAAGCTCCGTGGAAATAAGGTTAAACCCGAGAAGGGCTGAGGCGGCCAAACGATGACTAACTAGACTTTGGAGCCTCTGTTTCAGGATCACACTGAAAATTAAAGCCAGCCTCCCACCCACTCGCCCTCCCAAAAAAAAGACACCCCCGCCTCGAGAGTGAATTAAGGCCAGAGTTTACAAAGCTTGGGTGGTTTTACCAATTACAGGACTTAAAATGAATAAACAAGGAAAAAAGCGTCATTCTAAGAAGGCAGCAACCTTATGACTTTTTTTTTTTCTTCTGTGGTTTGCCGACTGCTCAGCACCTATGAGAACACACATCTAAAACGGCAGAGGGGGGGGAAACGTGGTCCTAGGGGAAACCACCAGCCTGGAAGCTAGTCTGCAACTTGCTGGAGCGCAGTTCCTTCCCTGGGCCTGGCTGGAGATGAATCAGCTGCTGCGCCCGAGTGCGGGACAGATGTGGGGCGGGGAGCGAGCGGGAGGCCGCCCGTTAGAGGGCCGCGGCGTCCTAGCATTTGAAGGATTGTTTGTTGCTGGGATTGGTGGCTCGGATCCGTTGGTGAACTGGAGAGGAGGGAGGAGAGACGCAGGGAGGAGGAGTCGGGGGCCGGCCGACGCTGCGACTCCGCGGTCTGAGTGGCAGGAGCCTCGTCTGGAAGCGGGCGGTTACTGGGGAGACGCTTTGTTTGCTAACTTCGAAAGCTGCTTCGGCTGCCTCGGCGGCTTTCGAAGCCACTCAACAAAACACGCCTTCGGGTCGGCTTAACCCTCCCCCTGCCCGCTTACAGAAGCCCGGCACAAAAATGTTTCCGTCTGCGTGCTTATCCTTGGCCACGCGGTGGCTCTCATTAGGTACACAAAGGTATCTTTTTCCTCGTCGAAGTGAACTTGGCTAATTACTGCGATTCTCAGGCAACCGGGATGGAAACCGAGAGTTGAAGCGACTTTATAGGTAGAAAGCAGACTTTACAGGGGGAGGGGGAGGGGCGGGGAGAATTAAAAGCCTCTTTCAAATTGCGAAGAGGAAAAAAAAGCCGAACTTTAAACTCTCTTGCTGGAGGTCCGGCTTGATCCGGCCAATGCTCACCTTTTGCTCGAACGAATCCTATCAAAACTGTTATTAAATCTGGAGAGATGCTCCCAAGAGGAACACGGGCACCATTCCGTGTGAGGGCTCTCCAGTGGATTCTCCGACCTCCATCCCCACCCCCAACCCCACCCCCATGGCCTGTCTCAAACTTGTTTGGGGCTTTGGATTGTTGTTGCATTCTGGGAAGAAAGTGCCTGGAGTCTGCATAACACAGGGAAGAAAAACAGCCCAAAAAAGTGGGCTCGGAAAAACCAGCAATTGCTTAGGATATTTTTTGTTTATTTGCTTTTCTCAAGGTGGAAAAACAAGTTTCAATTCTGGCTCTGTCAGTCCCTTTATGTCCCAGGCAGGGCCTCTCCATAAAACTGTTCCAATGACTTTTGAGTTTCCTTTCAGTGCTAAAAGAAATGATATGGATTCGCTTTTGCTGCCTATTATTTGCTGAATTCATATTCATGTTAAATTGGAAAATTATGTGAGTAAAAGTGAGAAAGTGCTTTCGTGCTGGAGAAGGCTGCCGATAAACATTTTTCACCATTATTTATTTTTTTCCCTCCAGGCACACATAGTTCCATTTGGTGTCATCTTTTGAAGCTGCCTCAAGGCCAAGAAAAGACAGAGTTGTGTAAGTTAAGTTACTCTTCACAGCCTGCAAACCCTTCAAAGGCAAAAACTCAGAAACTTAGAAAGGTAAATAAGCCAGGAAAGTGTGTCAATGTGTGCAGTTAATTTTTATATCCATACGAGGTCTATCAAGCTATCAGAGAAGTATTTACTTCATTCATCTACTGAACAGCCATTGATGGAGCACAGTTTCCCTCCAGCAAGAATGGCGTCTCACAGTTGCTGGACCCCTTTTGCTTCTAGTCTCTGGGGAGCAGATACTTTTATGAAGTATGCACACTGCAGGGCTCCAAACACCACGCTATAATCATCTTTTCACATCTCAGGTCAGAGGGTCTTGGGCTGCTTAGGGAGAAGTTGGCCATTGTCTTTTCAAGGCCCTGGGTTACAACCATCTTGTGGTGATTTTATCTATCAGGATTTCTCTCCTCGCCTCAGTTACATGAATAATGTAAAACTGTGCTACTACTTTTGTTTGTTATCACTTTTCTCCCGGGCACTTCCTTTCTCAGTCTTTTCCCCTCTCTAGTCCAGTCCTCATTGCTCACTACCTACAGGGGGTTTGGAATCAAGGGGGCAGAGCAAAAAGATTATTTGTGGAACACAGCTTCCCCCCCCCCCCTTTATTCTCAACAGCATGGATCTGTATTGTGCTTTCCAGTTTATGAAACACTTTTTTTTTAAGTTTATTTTTTTGAGAGAGAGAGAGCGAGCTGGGGAGGGACAGAGAGAGAGAGAGAGGGAGAGAGAGAATCTCAAGCAGGCTCTGCACTGTCAGCACAGAGCCTGATGTGGGGCTCGAACTCATGAACTGCTAGATCATGACCTGAACCGAAACCAAGAATGGGACACTCAACCGGCTGAGCCACCCAGGTACCCCAGAACACTTATTTAAATTATCTCGCTTAATACGTGAACTCTAAGTGGGTTATTTTTTACCCCTTAAAGTCAAGTAACAATATAACAGAACTGAAAGGTATAAAACCAACTGTTGGACATAGATTATTTGGCTTTAAATCAGGTGATCTCTGTCATTCTTTGGAGGGGTGAAAAGCAGAGACTGACTAACCACAGATTACACACCAGGGCCTCCTGAATGGGGGTGGGGAGGGGGTAGTGGTGGGGGGGGTGGCTCTAAAATCCCCCTCTTCTCTGAAATCTATCTGTAGTTTTGCAAGCGGCTGTCTTCCAACCTGCCTGCTTTTTGTACTTTTCTTCCCCTTTCCCCATTTTTAAATTAAAAAAAAAAAAAAGTTATTCTCAAAAATTCAGTAAGAAAGCCATACAAAGTGAAACATGAAAGCTCTCTTACTTGTCCCCTTCACTTCCCCTAGGCACACATGTGTGGTGCGCACACTGTTACTTTTTGTTTTCAAGTCCCCTCCGCTGTGCCTGGGCCCACTCCACTCTGCCATAAGTCTCGCTGTTTTTCACCAGTCAAAATTTGGCTTAAATGTCACCTCAGAGAAGTCTTCTGTGACCGCTTGACCTGAATTTAGGTTCCCCCCCACCCCCACCATCTAGTTCAGGGTTTCTCAACCACAGCCCTATTAATATTTGGGGTTGGATAATTCTTTGTTGTGGGGGCTGTCCTGTGCATTGTTAAGCAGCATCCCTGGCTGCTAACCAACACTTGCCTGTAACACCCTCCGCACCAAGTTGTGACAAATAAAAACATCTCTAGACATTGCCAGATGTCCTCTAGAGGGGATGGAAATGGTGTGGAGGAAGGGAGGAGGCAGGGATTGCCGCCGGTTGAGAACCACACCACAGATCTATGCTCAACTGTTTCTTTGTTTCTTGCATAGCCACAATTTTTAATTATTTTGCTTATTTGACTATTAACTTGTTTATTTTCCTCTGATTCCCCTACTAAACTGTATGCTTATTATTAAATCTTCATGCACTGAGCACAATGCTTCACACATCATAGGTACCCAATAAATATTTATTAAACAAAATAATGCATGAAAATGAGGCTCTAAGGGGGTGCACCTGGCTGGCTCAGTCAGTAGAGCATGTGACTCCTGATCTCAGGGTAGTGAGTTCAAGGAAGGAAGGAAGGAAAAAGAAAAAAATTGAGACTGTAAGAATCATTAATAAAAAGAATACAATCATTTATTATATATAGCATGCCAGGGAATATGCAAGCACTTCACCTATTTAGTCTTATTTATTACTGAAAACAATCTTAAGACGTATTCCTTGTTATTACCCCATCTGACAGAGGAAGTTGTTGGAGTCTGGGGAAATGACATAATTTGTCCTGTCATTCTGACCCCCGGTCAATGATCCAAACAATAATGATATTCTGCAATGTTTTTTTCATTTATGTAACAATTTGTTTAGTGATGAGTATTTAAATAATTTCTAATTTGTGACTGGTTAGTCAAATTATATTTGAAATATAAAAGCTATAAAAAGGTAGTCCAATTATATTTGAAATATTTAGCAATTGAGAGAACATGTGCATCATCCAATTCGAAGGAACTCCTCCTGATTGTAAACTCCTGTGTCTCAGCAGAATGTCAGCTTGTGTACAGATCTTTTGGGGCTTGAGTCCCTTTGTAGGAGTCCCTGGGAGGTGGTATGGCTGGCTCAAAGGTATGTGCATTCAAAATTTTCATAGATATTGCCAAATTAGCCCTCCAAATCATCTTCCCTATTTAAAATCCCACCAAAGGGATGTGAGAAAACTTTTCTTTATGCCCTCACTAACACTGCATATTATTAATCAATTTCATATTTGTCAATCACCTAGGCAAATAAATGGCACCTAATTTTTATAAGGTTTACATTTCTTTGAGAAAGTGAGCACATTTTTGTGTATTTATTGGCCATTTTTATGTCTTCTTTTTCCCTATTTATGACTTGTGTCAAATATTCTATTGTATTGGTTATTTTTATGTTCTTTTTTCTTCTTTTTTAAGAAGCAGTCTGTTTTGGGGTTAGCTTTAAAGCTCATCTAAAAAGAGTGAGTTAATGTTGAGGGAACAAGGTTAGGTGAAACAATAATGAAGGGAGGCAGCATGTCTGGTTTTTTTTTTTTTTTTTAAATGTTTATTTATTTTTGAGACAGAGAGAGACAGAGCATGAACGGGGGAGGGGCAGAGAGAGAGGGAGACACAGGATCTGAAGGAGGCTCCAGGCTCCAAGCTGCCAGCACAGAGCCCGATGCGGGGCCCGAACTCACAAGCTATGAGATCGTGACCTGAGCCATCCAGGCGCCCCAGCATGTCTGTTTTTAAAAAATATATATGTTGTTTGGAATAAGTACCATATTTATGCAGTAAGAATAGGAGTTCAGGAATATCATATCTGTTTTTAACATATTCCCTTTCTCCCTTTTCCATCAAAAGGGTTAATCTATTCACGTGTTTCCATTTTATCACCATTACTTCTTCCCAACACTGTGGAGGACCCATTTATAATAGCAATAAAATGATGAAATATCTAGGAATAAATTTAACAAGAAATATGTGCAAGTTTTATGAAGGAAACTTTAAAACCCTACTGAGGGACATAAAGGAAGCCTTCAGTAAAATAAAAGATATAATTTATTCTTTCTAGCAAGATTCAATAGTGAAGGTATAAAGATGTTTATTTTCCCCAAATCAATCTTTAAATTTAAAGCAATTTCCATTAAAATACCAAGAGGATTTTTAAAAACTGCCACACTTCATCAAAATAAAATGGCTCATGGGGCGCCTGGGTGCCTTAGTCGGTTAAGGGTTCGACTTAGGCTCAGGTCATGATCTCACAGTTCGTGAGTTCGAGCCCGCGTCGGGCTCTGTGCTGACAGCTCAGAGCCTGGAGACTGCCTCAGATTCTGTGTCTCCCTCTGTCTCTGTCCCTGCCCCACTCATGCTCTGTCTCTCTCTGTCTCTCAAAAAATGATTAAATGTTAAAAAAAAAATTTAATAAAATAAAAAAAACAAAAATAAACAGCTTACAATAGCCAGGGAAATGCTGAAAGAGAAAAATAGAGATGGAAGCCCCTCCAAATAAAGTATTTTATTTATTTATGTATGTATGTATGTATGTATGTATGTATTTTTAAAGTTTATTTATTTTGAGAGAAACAGAGACAGCACAAGCTGGGGAGGGTCAGAGAGAGAGGGAGAGAAAGAGAATCCCAAGCAGGCTCTGCACCATGAGTGCAGAGCCGGACATGGGGCTTGAACTCACAAACGGTGAGATCTTGACCTCAGCCGAAACCAGGAGTCGGACGCTTAACCCACTGAGCCACCCAGGCGCCCCTAAAGTATGTTTAGAAGTTCATAATAATTAAAATGTAAAAGTTTTGTACTGAGAATAAAAAAAAAGAAAATAAAGAATCATGAGACAAATTAGAACATATACAGAGATTTAGATTTCGGCAAAGGGGTCTTTTCAGATCAGGGATAAATTGAATGAGGGCAACTGACTACCGTCAGTTAGAAATAAAGCTGAATCAAAAAAATAAAAATAAAAAAAAATAAAGTTGAATCTTCCATCTCACCTTCTTTAACAAAAATAAAATTCACCGGAATCAAAGATTAAAATGTTACAGTAATTAAAAAGGCACCTACACATGTTCTAGAACAGTGGTTCTCCAGGCATAGTGTGGGTGGCAATTTTTCCTCCCAGGGGACATTTGACAGTGTCTGGAAACATTTTTGGTGAGCACAACCAGAGAGCAGGGGATGCTACTGGCATCCAGTGGAAAGAGGCCAGGGATGCTGCTAGGCACCCTCCCCGCCTAGGACAGACCACAGCAAAAACTCCCCTGCCCACAGTGCCCAGGTTGACACAACCTGTTCTAGAAGAAGACATAAATATGATCTCGGAGTGAGAGAGGCCTTTTTAGTCAGGCTGTAAAATCAAGAAACAATAAAAGATATAAACATAAATAAACTTAAGTTTCAGGAAAAATTCCATACATTTTCCAAAAACAAAGAAAATGGGAAACAATGCTTGCAGCTCATGTCAAGCATATGACCAATTTACCTAATTTATGAAGAACTCATACAAACTGTAGGAAAGAAGAAAGAACCCTGATTTTCTTTTATTTTTTATTTTTTTAACGTTTATTTATTTGAGAGATACAGTGCAAACAGGGGAGGGGCAGAGAGAGAGGGAGACACAGAATCAAAAGCAGGCTCTGCACTCCGGGCTCCGGGCTCCGGGCTCCGGGCTCCAAGCTCCAAGCTATCAGTACAGAGCCCGATGCGGGGCTTGAACCCACGAACTGTGAGATCATGACCCGAGCCAAAGTCAGACGTTTAACTGAGTGAGCCACCCAGGTGCCCCAAGAACCCTGTTTTTAAAAAGTTGGGCAAAGTCTGTAGATAGGCAGTTCATCAGAAAAAGGTATTCCAAAAAAAAAGAAGAAAATTTTATGTGGAAGTCATTACAACAGTGAAGTAAATTAGATTGAATTGATATGGAAAGATTAATAAAATATATTGATAAGGGGTTTTTTTTTTTTTTAGCAATACAAAACAATTATTCCTTTTGTATAAAGTATTTCATGCCTATATATTTTGGAATGAAACTCAAATATTAAGAAAGTATTCACAACGGCTACTTTTGGAGGAAGAAAGGGAAGGGAATATTATGCATCATAAGGGGGCTATTACTTTTTTTCATCTTGTGCTTTTTTTGTACAAGCCTGAGAAGAGAGAGAGAGAGGTAAGATTGAGTTAGAGAGGCAAGCATCCAATCATTGACTGGTGCAGAAGGCCTACATCATTTTATTTTACCTTCACTTACTCCTTCAGCACTCTTCCTTTCTTTATGTATGTCTGCATTTCTCACCTGTACTTTCTTTTTCTCTTAAGAACTTCTTTTAACATTCCTTGCAAGGCAGGTCTACCATCATCATTTTTAATGACTAAATAATAGTCCATTGTAACTGTAGAAATCATTTATGTACCAATCCTCCTATATTGGACATTTAGGTTTTGTTCTGGTTTGAGGTAGAGGGGATTTTTGAAGATCCTGTATAGAAATAAGCAGGGATCTAAAGTAGCAGACTGAAGTTGTATTTGGGGCCTTTAAGTCTGGCTCTTTGGTCCAGGAGCCATGGGTGGTTAATCATTAGCAAGTGTGAATAACCCCCAGTGACACCCTGGGAGCTCATTATTCATTGCCTTTTACAGGACATAATAACAAAGGCTGTCAAACCATTTACATTGTTGAACTGGATGACCAAATCTGCAAAATTAGAAAGATTAATCCTGATGCAGGTAATTTTTACAGAAAATTTGGCCAAGCATTACAGCATGTAATGTAAATGTAAAAACAGGGCAAGATGCTTTTCCACAAACCAAATTAATACATGCTATCGGTGTACGAATAGAGTCGGCATATCCCCTGAAAGGCATGGAACGTTTAAGTAAAGGCTTTCTCTTCTACTGGCATATTTGTAAAAGGGAACAATCTGTTATCTCCTGAAGTGTTTCAGCAGGCCTCCACAGGATGTCATGAAAAAGCGAAAACAATTCTTCCATATTACCTTAAAAGGCAGGAAAACATATTCATGTCCACGCTACTTAGATATACTTTATTTTTTAAACTTAGATATATTTTATTTTTCCAACCCGTTTTGGAAGCTGCCTCAACAACACATTTACAGAGTAGATTAGCAGGGCTCCTCTTCCAGGGTGAAAGAAATGTATAAATCATTCCCTATTTGGGGGCGCCTGGGTGCCTCAGTCGGTTGAGCTTCTAACTTAGGCTTAGGTCATGATCTTGTGGGTCAGAGTTTGAGCCCCGTGTCGGGCTCTGTGCTGACAGCTCAGAGCCTGGAGCCTGATTTGGATTGTGTCTGTCTGTCTGTCTCTCGCTCTCTGCCCCTCCCCCCACTCATGCTTTTTCTCTCTCTCTCTCAAAAATAAACATTAAAAAAAAACTCAGTCCCTATTTTTCTCTTCCCTTCTGCTTGTGCTTGGTAACAGTGCACACATGTGTCTACTAGTCCTGAATAAAAATTTTTAAAAGACCTGAAAAATAGCCAGGTGACCTCAGAAACAAAGACTTTGTCATGCCTAGAATGTCGTTGTTTTGCTTTTTTTACTTTCTATTATGGAAAATTGAAATATGTCTCATATGGAGATCCCAGTGTAAAGAATCCCCACATACCCATCACCTAGATGCAACAATTATCAACCCAAGGCCACACTCTTGCTTCATCTGTGTCCTCACATACTCCCTTCTCTCCTGTATTATTTTGAAGCAAATACCAGACATCATATCATCTCTGGATAAGCTCTTACAGTTAATGTTCTGGCTGGCAACTCCTTATTCCCTAGTTTAAATGGTTTGTTTACTAATGGGACTAAGAAGTCCCAGAATTATGCCCTATTGTATTTTCCTTTCTAGCTATTTCTGTTCCTATGGTTAAACGTTCTCTTCTTGCCAGGGAGAACAATTACGTTTTATCCATAGATAGTATTTTAAGGCTTTTAGCTCTACTAGCCTCTTTTAGACCAATAACTGAGGTAAATTTTCTTTTTTGGACAGTCCTACCCTCAAATACTTATTTCCATTTCTCCTATTTGAACAGTCAGACTGTGTGTCCTGACTTTTTTTGGTTCAGGCAACATGTCCTCTAGAAATACTGTTTTATTTACTGACCCTAAAGAAATGAATTACTTTAAAAAATTAATGTCTACAAATGATTTTAGGGCCAATTATTTCCTCTTTGGGTACTGTGTGTGTGTGTGTGTGTGTGTGTGTGTGTGTGTGTGTGTGACAAGAATAGGGAGATGGGGGAGTAAAGTCTAGAAAGCTTTGATACATCTAGTGTGGAGGTGTTTTCAGCCAGGACAGCCAGATGGTAACATGAAAACACACATGGGCCTTATTCCACAATGTAGAAACATAACATTCTGACCATTAGATTTGAAAACAGTAGTATTTCAGATAGCTGAGCTGTTTTTACTTTCTTCCTCCCTCCCTTCCTTCTCTTTCTATCTCTCTGTCTCTGTCTGTCTGTCTGCCTGTCTCTCTCTCTCTCTCTCTCACCATTCTTGGACACATTATCCCTCATTGGAAACCAGCAATCTGTGATTTGTTCTAAATATTTTGTACTTTGCAAGAATCCCATTTAGTTTTAAAAATTAAACAAAGCAACCATTTCAAAAAATGTTCCAGATTTCATGAATTAGGTTCACTTTATTTTCATCTAATAAAGTCCTATGTTCATCTACCAGCTTCTTTATGGGAAGGAGTATAGAAAAATCCTACACAAACTTCTACATCATCAGTCACTGGTCGCTTCTTATTTGTCGCATTGCAAAGTGCATTTTTCAAATGGATTAATTATTCCGTAACCAGTGCGCTTTGCCTTCTGTTGACATTTTGCGGAGCCTCCAAGAATTCTTGAGACACCCCCCCCCCCCAACCCCCAGTCTGAGATACAAGCCCTTCTGTGTAGCTTTGGAAATCCAATTCACAAAATAAAGCCCCCGTTTTTTCATACTAATGATATTGTTTAGGAAAATTTCCTTTCTGACAGAACTTAAACGTACATTTGTTTTTCCCATTTCTCCCTCTTGCACCTCCCAAAATACGTATCTTATTTTGTAAATTGTAACTTGCATGAAAAATGCAAAAAAAACCACACACACACACACACACACAAAAAAACAAAAACCAACAAAACTCACCCTCTAAGCCAGGAAAAAAAAAATCACGCGAATTTAGTTTGTTAGACTTCAAGTTGGGTAAAGAAAATTTCACGAAGTTATTGTTAAGGAATCTTTATCTGGTAACATGTGGTCTAAGCTAGGAAAAAAACTTACAATCTTGGCAGGGGAAGTTGACATTCATTCCTCATGTATTAGCCCATGAGTTGTAGGATAGAAGCCTCCCCCCGCCACCCCACCTCCAATCACACAGAGCAGTCATCCCAGCTACAGATTGCTCTTGAGAAACAAAGCCTAGAAGGATTGGGGGACATTCAGGAGTTTGTACTCTCTCTTCCACATTAATAAAATTGAAGATTTATTTTCTTTTACCTCGGGGCCGTTAGAGCTACACTCTAACCATCCACTCCAGACATTATCCCAATGGCATAGAAACAAATCAAAAATAAAATTGGGTACTTTTAGGATTCAGCTTCATTTGTTATATCAAGTCTGTTTGTCACCCTAAATGTAAATAATGCCTATACCCACGCTGTGAGATTATGCCGCCCTCTCTCTTGCAGTTTACTGCAGTGAGCTTGGACTTACTTTTATCATCATAAAAACCAGTAGGTGTTATTTTTTAAGTTAAAGACCTCGGTATCAGGTTCTAGGTACAATGAGAGGTTCTGCATGGAAACTGAAATAGTGGTATTCGTCACTTGGCAAACATTGGCAAAAAATGGCAAATATTCTTGATTGCTCACTATGTGTAAAGTGTTAAGCTGGTTGATATGAAAGCTAAGCAAGTGAAGAACAATAGATAATGTGCTTGGGAGTTCAAAGGAGGAGAAAAGAGGAGTAGTGAAGTGAATTTCAAAAGTGGAAGAAAGTAGGATTGGCAAGGATTTGAGGAAAAGGAGGCCTTTTGTTCAAAGCTGGTGAGAGAACAGCTTACCAATGTATGTCTGAAGTCTTACAAATGGGTGCACTCTTCGGGGGATTTATTCTAAGGTTCAGTGGTCTAATTTGGCAGATACAGAAAGCAGGTTCGTGGAAGGTAAGCTTTGAAAGGTATATTGAGGTCAAACTGCTAGACTGAGGGGGGGGTACGGGGCCTCATTCTGTAGGAAATGAAGACCTTTTGGCAACACTTCTGGAAGACGAAGTTCACAGTTGTCTCCAGAATGAATCAGAGGCAAAGAGTCTGGTTATTAGGCTTTTAAAAAATTGAAGGCCTGACATTACACTGTGGCTGTGAAAGGGGAAATGATTTTTTCACTTGGCACTTGAAGTTTCTAAAAAATAAGACAAGATTTATTGTGCCTTGATATTTGATGCTGTACAGTGTTACTATAAACACTTAAAGCATAGAAGACACTTTACCATTGTTTATACTATAAAAAAAAAAAAAATGAGTAACCTAGATGAGAACACGAGCCTACTTCAGGCCAGGCTGGTGCCAGAATTCAGACTGCCTAAGTTGGCTATTTTACTTTGCTTTAATTTTCCTGTTCACACTGCAGAGGTCAAAGGGTGCAACAGGGAAAGGCTTGCAAGATGCTTGATTTCTCAGGGTCACCATCCTTGGGATGGCGGTAAGCAGGCTGTTGGCTCATTACTGTAGTGACTGAGATTACTTCCTGAGCCAGCTCGTAACTATTATTTAAATAGGCTGTTTCTTACTGTGATTGGCAAGATGTTACGAGATCCCTGGTCCGGAAGGAGGCTGTTCCTTAAATGTTTTGTTGAATGAACCTGCAGTTTGTAATCAGTTCTGGGGAAGGAGCGCTGGTGTTGTGGGGTTAAAATATAAATCTGGGGCTGTCAACCCTCATTCCCTTTTTTTGTATGTGTGGTAAAATGCACATAATGTAAAAATGACCATTTTAAGCATTTTTTAAGTGTACAATTCAGCGGCATTAAGTACATTCACAGTGTTGCAACCAGCACAGAACATTTTCCTTGATACTAAGCTGAAAGTCCATACCCACTGAACACTAACCCCCATTTGCCCCCTCCCCAGCCCCTAGCAACCTCTATTCCACTTTCTATCTGTATGACTTTACTACTTTACTACTTATATGAGGGTATAAGTCAATCATATAGTATTTGTGCTTTTGAGTCTGGCTTAGTCCACTTAGTATAATGTCTTTAAGGTCCACCCGTGTTAGAACATGTGTCTGAATTTCATTATTTTCTCATTTACTTTTGTTTTGTGATTTTTTTATTTTAATATCCTTTCAGCCTTATCAAAAAAAAAAAAAGTAATAAGAATAATACAAAGCAGGGGCGCCTGGGTGGCTCAGTTGGTTAAGCATCTGACTTCAGCTCAGGTCATGATCTCGTGGTTTTTGAGTTCGAGCCCTGCTTCGGGCTCTGTGCTGACAGCTCAGAGGCTGGAACCTGCTTCGGATTCTGTGTCTCCCTCTCTTTCTGCCCCTTCCCTGCTCTCTCTCTCTCTCTCTCTCTCTCTCTCTCTGAAAAATAAATAAACAATTTTTTTTTAATTTTTAAAAAAGAATAGTACAAAACACTCTCATATACTCTTCACCACCCAGATTCTTTAGATTTGGTTCATTGTTCACACATACACAATCATTTCCCACATATATATCCATTTTCCTTGAATGAGTTGAGAATAGGTTGCAGATATGTTACCCCTTGAGCACAAAATACTTCGGTGTGTATTTCCTAAGAACAAGGACTTCCTCTTACAGAATACAGTTATAACATTAGGAAACCAACATTGATACAATGCTATTACCTAAAATATGGACCAAATTCATATTTTGCTAGTTGCAAAAAATGTTTTTCATAAGAAAGCAAAAATTTCTAGACTTAAGACCCAATCTAGAATCACACATGTTATATAGTCAGTATATCTCTTCAGTCTCCATTCATCTGGAACAGACTGTCTTTGTCATTCATGACCTTGGCATTTTTGAAGAGTAAAAGCCTCTTATTTTCCAGCAGCACACTCACTTTGGCATTTTCTTATGTTTCCTCATAATTAAATTGAGGCTGGGCATTTAAAAAAATTTATTTAAATCCAAGTTAGTTAACATATAGTGTACTAATGATCTCAGTAATAGAATCTACTGACTCATCACTTACATATAACACCCAGTGTTCATCCCAACAAGTGCCCTCCTTAATGCCCCTCACCCATTTAGCCCATCCCCCTACCCAACACCCCTCAGTTTGTTCTCTGTATTTAAGAGTCTCTTACGGTTTGTCTGCCTCTCTCTTTTTATCTTATTTGTCCTTCTCTTCCCATATGTTCATCTGTTGTATTTCTTAAATTCCATGCGAGTGAAATCATGTGTCTGTCTTTCTCTGACTGACTTATTTCACTTAGCCTAATACACTCTAGTTCCATCCATGTTGTTACAAATGGCAAGATTTCATTCTCTTTGATTGCAGAGTTATATTCCATTGTATATATTTACCACATCTTCTTTATCCATTTGTCAGTCAATGGACATTTAGACTCTCTCCATACTTTGGTTATTGTGGATAGTTGAGCCTGGGCATTTTTGACAGATGTATCACAAAAAGTGACATTATGTCCTGCTCAGTACATCATATTAGGTGGCACTTGATTTCAATGCTGACTTGTAATGTTAGCTTTAATTATTTGGTTAAGGTGGTGTCTAATCCATTATGATTCTAGCTTGAATCAAATATTACTGTCATATTTATCAATTCTCACACCATAATTTCTTTTACATTTATTTGTTGGCATTCTACTATTGTTGGCATTCTACTAAGAGCTTTTCCTTTCCCCATTTTTTTTGCTTGCTTGTTTATTTATATCAATATAGATTTGTGGAATCCTTCTATTCGGTGGGTTATAACTGATCACTGTTACTTATTTTGATGATCAGATTGTCTCCTATTTGGCCAGTGGGAGCTCCTCAAACTGACTCCCTTATCCTTTTGACTTGACACTGTCTTTTTTTTAGGACTTTCTTGTTTTCTGGTATGGGACCCATATTGATTTTCAGTGACCTGGCCCTGGAATCAATCATTTCTCCGAGAAATGCTAGTTATTTTCAGTAGAGAAAGTATTTAGAAACCAAGACCTGGGCTCTAAGTGTGCTTAGAACTACTGGAGTGTCATTACTTTTAAGACCTATGAGAGGAGGCAGAGATAGAATGCACACAGAGATGTGCATGCACACATCCACACTCACACACACACCCATACATATACACACCCATATCCACATACAGAAAACCATGAATTCATACTGATACCTTCAATTTCAATCCAACACCACAGGACTCATTTCAGTCCTCCTGGTATTCACAGTTTTATGCTCTTCTCTGACAGGGAGAAAACTGTATCCCCTTGCTCTCAAGGCAATTAGCACATGTTCAATTCTGGAATACATCAGCCACACCTCTGTGAAGAACAAACCTACTATTATTTCTTTTTTAAGTTCATTCATCCATTTTGGGGGAGAGAGAGAGAGAGAGAGAGCACAAGCAGGGCAGGGACAGAGAGAGAGGGAGAGAGAGAATCCCAAGCAGGCTCTGTCAGCACAGAGCCCAACATAGGGCTCTATCTCACAAACTGAGATTATGACCTGAGCCAAAATCAAGAGTCCGATGCCATCCAGGCACCCCCAAACCTAATATTATAATTCAATTTTATTTATTTATTTATTTATCTATTTTAGTCTGAGGGTATAAGGTCAAAATACTGCATTCAAAAGTTTGAGTTAGTTCTCTATTCAACCCTCTTTAACATGACTGTTATTCTTTTGAAATACATTTAGGTTTATTTTTGAAATTCATATTCTATTTTATGGTTGCCCCACATTCTTTTGACTTTATCATCATTTTTTTTTTTTTGTATATGAAACATTAGCATGGTTCCAAAATCAATACTAAGTGAAAAGTTTACCTAGAGAAGGGTCAGTCCTGCAGGTTCCTCCTACCATGTAGGTAACCCCACTAGGTTAACCCAGATTATTGGTTTCTAGTCTTTCCTGTGTTTCTTTTTGCAAAAAATAATTAGATATATGTATATTTCTTTATTATACAATAGATAGTACACTACAGATCAGCAATTTTCAAACTTTTTAGCCTCAGGGTCTCTGAAGAAACAAATTATTGAAGAAACAAAGAGCTTTTGTTTATGTGGGTGATATCCATTATATTTACTGCATTAGAAGTTAAAATTGAGAAACTGTAAAAACATTTACTAGTTCAACTAAAATTAACAGTAATAAGCTCCTAAAATGTAAATATATCATATTTTTGTGAAAAATGATGCCACTTTCTCAAATAAAAAAATAGAAGATGGCATTGTTTTATATTTTTTTGCAAATCTCTTTAATCACTGGCTTAATAGAATACAGCTGGATTCTCTGCTTCTTTAAGTGATCTCTTGCAGTATATTGTTTAGGTAGAAGCATATAAAGAAAACCTAGCC
Source organism: Prionailurus viverrinus (assembly GCF_022837055.1). Lineage (NCBI taxonomy): Eukaryota > Metazoa > Chordata > Mammalia > Carnivora > Felidae > Prionailurus > Prionailurus viverrinus. Next base: position 41,800,140 of record NC_062572.1, read on the forward strand.
TCAAACAGATCTGTTGTTGGAAAAGGGAAGAGTTATTATTATTATTTTTTTAACGTTTATTTATTTTTGAGACAGAGAGAGACACAGCATGAACGGGGGAGGGGCAGAGAGAGAGGGAGACACAGAATCGGAAACAGGCCCCAGGCTCCGAGCCATCAGCCCAGAGCCCGATGCGGGGCTCGAACTCACGGACCGCAAGATCGTGACCTGGCTGAAGTCGGACGCTTAACCGACTGTGCCACCCAGGCGCCCCGGGAAGAGTTATTTTTAACAGTGTTTTCAAATATTGTTCATGTCCTCTGATACTACTCTAAACACAATAGTGATGAATGAAAAACAGTTATAAATATGGCATATATTAATTCAACTATATCAATAATCACTTTAGGGGTGCCTGGGTGGCTCAGTCGGTTAGGTGTCTGACTCACTCATGTCATGATCTCACGGTTCGTGGGATCGAGCCCCACATCCCCACATCAGGCTCTGTGCTGACAGCATGGAGCCTGTTTGGGATTCTCTCTCCCTCTCTCTCTCTCTCTCTGCCCTTCCCCTGCTCACACAAGCTCTCTCTCAAAATAAATAAATAAACATCAAAAAAAAAAAAAAAAAGAATAGGTTCTGGAAATCACTCACTATCAGTTTATAGATATCAACCTTACTATTTTTTTTTTTAACAGTTCCAGAGCACTCCATTGTATAGGTGTACCATACTTCCATTATTTTCTTATGTTTGGACATTTAGGGTGTAATTACAAATAATTTTGCAATGAACAATCTCATGCATATTTGTTTTCATGTTACTGAAGATGTATGCTGAAGACAACTTCTTGGATGTGCAATTGCTGTGTCAAAAATAAATACGTGTCTGTTTTGTTGGATATTGCCAAATTCCAGTTCACAATGCAAATACCAATTTGCATTTCTACCAGCAATGAATAGGAGTTCCTGTTTCTTCCCAACCTCACAACAAACTATAATGCAGAAGACAGACACATAAATTAATGATATATTAAACCCATAGGCTATCCCTGAAGCTGACACCAACCTTTTCTAAGAAATTTCTTTTCAAATACCAGCCTATGGGATGATTGGATTAAGTAGACCCTAGTCAAAGCTGGGCCAGATTCCCTATTCTGGAAACTCTGGAATTAGAACAGAGGTCCCATTCTGTCTCTGTTAGGAAATGATGTAAAGTTGGGGCCAACTCAATCACATTGGGTCATATACCAACCAAAGCAGAGAAAACTGGTCTGTAGAAGCAGAGATGAGAATAACCTCATTTCCTGATATCTTCTCTAATTCCCATTTTAGATCCTGCAAGGGCTGGTTGAACTTGGATTCCAAGTAGATTATAGTAGAGATTGGATTATAGTAGAAACTTGCTACACATTATTATTCCCTGATATTGTTGCTGATTGGCTACTTATAATAAAAAGAATCACAATTAAGGAAAAGAGTTACAATGCAATGAGATATGATAGTTGATCAGAAGCTTGCATTAATTAGGTTGTAAGCTTTATTTGCTCTAACAAAGACCCAAATAAACATGAAAGAGATGCATTTCTCTCTTTATCAGTTTGAACATAAGCACTCCAGGGCTAATACGGCAACTGTGAGGTGCTGAGGGTCACACCCCTTCTATTTTGTTATTCCACCGTGGCTGCTCTCTTGTAACCTACAATGCCTACTTCAGCTCTTGCTACTTTTCAGCCACTGGCAAGAGAGAAAGGAATAAGGGAGCCATGCCTATTTCTTTTAATAGCTTAAAAATATATGGTATATATGAATTCTTGTCACATCCCATTAACTAGATGCAAGTTACATGTTCAAACCCAGCTATGCTAAGGAGGTTGAGAAATATAGCCTTTGACGGAATGACCATATGCTAATCTAAAATTTGATAATTCTATTGCTAGAGGGAGAGGGGAAAATGCATACAGTCTCAGCCACAACCCACCCACGATAACCCAATTACACACACTCAGCCTTCTTCCTACATACAAAACACACTTGTCCCCTGTTCAAGTGAAACAACCCAAATTTCCATCTGGCCACTGCATTCAGTTCAAAATCTAGGATCTCTGTGACATGCATTCCCCCATCAGGACTCTCTGGGACTGTTTCATGTGAGCATCTTCTGAAAAACAGATTATGTGTCCTCCCCACCTCCACTCACCAAAAAGAGTGATGAATTAGGAATGGGATCATAAGAATCTTCTTTTGGAAAAACAAAGAAAGGGAAGGAAACAGCAATCATTGAACGGCAATGGTGTAATGCTTGCTAAGGCGAAAGGCTCCCTGCACTGGCAATTAAGTATGTTTCTCCATTAGACTCGAGCTCTGCCAGACAATCTCCTTCTTTATTGCCCACTGTGGCCTTCAGCTTTGCCTTTGAAAGGTTCTTCCATCAATCATGCTTCATAGCCACATCTGAAGTGGTATTGAAGGGTAATGCTCTTGTGTAGGTTCAGTTGTGGGAGCCCTGGGGATTGCTTTAGGGGTTGAAGAATTACTAGTTCTTGAGGGCCAGTCTTGTGGATTCTTAATACATTTCTGGTATATTTCCTTCCATTCAACTCCATGGTCAAGTAACCACAACCACACATCATGTCTGGAAAGCCCGAAGAGTCTCCTCTTTTACACACATGGCTCACACCCGCACTCAAAATATGATGGATAACCTGATGCTATGTGAAGCAACTGGCTTAGATTGGGAAGCAACCAAACTTTATTAATCTGGCTGGCTCCTGTTGACTGGTAAAGAGCACATGAGAAAGGTTTCACCAAACCTCCCTCCTTAGAAATGTATTCCATTTCACTCTGCTTTCAAACCTACCTCTTGCCTGGACTCATCCCTCTCATAGGACTTAGTGAAAGACAGAGAAAGCAGTCAACATACATAAACATTCTGACCTTCCTCAAACACTTCTCCTCGAGCTGTGAGCCTGACTGGCATGAGCACTGCCTTCCAAGATATTGCAGGACATAATTTGTCTGAAATTAATATAGCTACTGCTGCTTTCTTTTGGGAGGGTTTAACATGGTATATCTTTCTCCATCTCTTCACTTTTAATCTGTCTTTATATTTAATCTTATAGACAACATATTGCTAGGTCTTGTTACTTTATCCACTCTGACAGTCTCTCTTTTAATTGGTATTTTTAGATCATTCACATTTAAAGTGATTATTATTTTTTTTTAAATAATGTTTTATTTATTTTTGAGACAGAGAGAGAGTGTGAGCAGGGACGGGCAGAGAGAGAGGGAGATACAGAATCCAAAGCAGCCTCAGGCTCCAAGCTATCAGTACAGAGCCTGACACACGGCTCGAACTCATGAACCATGAGATCATGACCTGAGCTGAAGTCAGACACTTAACCAACTGAGCCACCCAGGCACCCCTAAAGTGATTATTGATATAGTTGAATTAATATATGCCATATTTATAACTGGTTTTTTTTTTTTTTCTTCAACGTTTATTTATTTTTGGGACAGAGAGAGACAGAGCATGAACGGGGGAGGGGCAGAGCGAGAGGGAGACACAGAATGGGAAACAGGCTCCAGGCTCTGAGCCATCAGCCCAGAGCCTGACGCGGGGCTCAAACTCACGGACCGCGAGATCGTGACCTGGCTGAAGTCGGACGCTTAACCGACTGCGCCACCCAGGCGCCCCGGTATAACTGTTTTTTATTCATTGTTCTCTTGTTCTTTATTTTCATGTGGGGGCAGGGGTGGGGTTTGGTTCTTTGTTTTGGTTTGGTTTTTTGGTGTCTACACCCAACGTAAGACTCTAGCTCATGACCCTGAGATCAAGAGTCTAGTATGCTCCACTGACTGAGCCAGCCAGGCATCACAGCCTTCTCTGATTTTAATTGAGCATTTTATATGATTCAGTTTTTCTCTCCTCTCATAGTGTATCAATTATAGTTCTTAAAAAGACTATTTTAGGGGTTGGGGCGCCTGGGTGGCTCAGTCAGTTGAGCGTCTGACTTCAGTTCAGGTCATGATCTCGCAGTTCGTGAGTTGGAGCCCCACGTCAGGCTCTGTGCTGACAGCTCAGAGCCTGGAGCCTGGTTCCGATTCTGCGTCTCCCTCTCTCTCTGCCCCTCCCCCGCTCATGCTGTGTCTCTCTCTCTCTCCCAAAAATAAACATTAAAAAAAATTTTTTTTAATAAAAAAAGATTTGCTCCCTGTCTCAAATTTTCTGCAGTTTGAATAGTTTAAGTCTTACTTCTGTTTTTTCCTTCCTTTGGGTACTGCAATCACTATATGTGATACCTTTTGTAATTGTCCCATAATACTTGGATATCCTGTTACATCTTTTTGATTCTTTTCTTCTCTTTGCTTTTCAGTCTGGGAAGTTTCCATTCACATATCTTCAAGTTCACTGATTTCTTTTTTCGTGTGTAGTCTATTGATGAGCCCATCAAAGGCATTCTTCATTCTTCATTTCTGCCGCAGTGGTTTTGATTTCTAATATTTTGTTTTGATTCTTTCTTTGAGTTTCCATCTCTCTGCTCTTATCTGTTCTTAAGTTGTCTCCCTTCTGTATGAGACCTCTTGACATATTATTCATAGTTATTTTAAATTCCTGGTCTGATAATTTCAGAATCTCTGTGAAATCTAGTAGCTACATTAAAAAAAAAAAAAAAGTAAAAAGAAACAGGTAAAATTAATTTTAATAATATATTTTTACTTAGCCTAATATATCTAAAACATTACTATTCAGCATATAACCAATATAAAAATCATTATTTAATTTTATTTAATTTTTTTTTCACTAATTCTTTGAACCTCGGTATGGGTTATGATGATGATGATTTTAAGATTTCATTTTTAAGCAATCTCTACACCCAACATGGGGCTTAAACTCACAACCCTGAGATCAAGAGTCACATGCTCCTCCAACTAAGCTAGCCTAGGACCCCTTCAGTGTATATTATTAACTAATAGCACATCTCAAGTAGGAATGTCATTTTAAGTGCTCCATGGCCACATGTGGCTAGAGGCTACCATACTGAACAGCTTGGTTATAAGAAATCTCTATTTCTTTCTTTTCTTTTTTATTTTTTTAATGTTTTTTTTATTATTATTTAATTTAGAGAGGGAGAAACAGAGCATGAGTGGGAAAGGGCAGAGAGAGAGAGTGTGAGACACAGAATCTGAACCAGGCTCCAGGCTCTGAGGCTGTCAGCACAGAGCCCAATGCAGGGCTCGAACTCATGAACCATGAGATCGTGACCTAAGCCAAAGTCAGGTGCTTAACCAACTGAGCCACCCAGGTGCCCCAGAAATCTCTATTTCTGATTCTTGCAATCTGAAACCACAAACTCTGTGATGAGATTTTTATTTATTTTTTTAAAGTTTATTTACTTATTTTGGAGAGAGAGAGAGAGAGAGAGAGAGAGAGAGCAAGCATGAGTGGGGGGAGGGGCAGAGACAGAGGAACAGAGAGAATCCCAGGCAGGCTCCCAAGAGAATCCCAAGCTGTGCAGAGCACTGTCAGGGTGAAGCCCAACACGGGGCTCCATCTCACAAATCGTGAGATTGTGACCTGAGCCAAAATCAAGAGTCAGATGCTTAACTGACTGAGCCACCCAGGCACCCCAAGATTAATTTTTTTATTAAAGAGTTTTTAATGTTTATTTATTTTTGAGAGAGAGAGAGTGACAGGGTGCAAGTGGGGAAGGGACAGAGAGAGAGGGAGACACAGAATCTGAAGCAGGCTCCAGGCTCCAAGCTGTCAGTACCGAGCCCGACATGGGGCTTGAAGTCACAGGCTATGAGATCATGACCTGAGCCGAAGTTGGATGCTTAACTGACTGAGCCACCCAGGTGCCTGCCCCAAGATTAATTTTTTTATATTATAGTCAAAAACATATAATATATGTTTAATTTAGTCAAAATTATAGTCAAAAACATATAGTCAAAACATATAATTTAATTATAATTTAATTATAGTCAAAAACATATAATACAAAATGTACTGTCTTAACCATTTTAAATGTACACTTCAGTGGTGTTCTGTATACTAACATTGTTGGGCCATCAATCTCCAGGCCTCTTTTCATGTTGGAAAACTGAAACTTTATACCCATTAAACAGCTCTCCATTTCCCTCTTCCCCCAACCCCTGGTAACCACCATTCTGCTTCCTGTTTCTATGAATTTGTCTACTGTAGATACCTCATATAAATGGAATCAAAACATATGTGTCCCAGAAATGGGACTGCTAGATCATATGGTAGTTCTACTTTTATTAATTTTTTGTGGAACAGCCACACTTTTTCCCATAGCAGCTGCATTACCACTGACAGTGTACAAGGGTTCCAATCTCTCCACATCCTTACCAATACTTTAATGTTCTGTTTTTTTAATGTTTAATAGTAGCCATCCTCCTATCAGTGGGTAGAACATGACATGATGTGGTATCTCTCACTGTGATTTTGATTTCCATTTGTTTTCTCTTTTTTAGGTAGGCTCTATGCCCATGTGGGGCTTAAAATCAGGTCCCTGAGATTAAGAGTCACATGCTGTACTGAATGAGCCAGCCAGGTCCCCCTGCACTCTCTAATGATTAGTGATATTAAGCATCTTTTCATATGTTTGTTGGCCATTTGCATATCATCGTTAGAGAAATGTCTATTCAGGTCATTCACCCATTTTTTTAATCGAGTTTATTGTTGTTGAGTTGGAAACTACTTTTTATATGCAGCACATACAATCAGATGCATGTTTAGGGTAGTCTCAGGTGGATTACTAGTCTTATGCATTGTGTTTAGCAACACATAAGATCAACACAAAGAAAAAAGGATCATAGAAATGATATAAACAAACCAACAAAAAAACAAAATAGAAAGCACTCTTCTGATCTAACACAACCATGGCCCTCTACATCTGGTATATGGCAGTTCTGGTTGCCAAAGGTCAATGAAGAGATAATTAAACTCAATAAGGCCCAGAGATCTGTGGAATGGGGAACCAACTAAAGCAGAAGTTACAATCTGGTCACCATTTTCATCAATATTTCCCTATAGCACTTTAAGTATTTAAGACATCTGGAATACATTTTGTTATTTAATCTAATTTTGTTGTTTTCCAAATGGTTATCCAGTTCTCAACATCACTGACTGAATAATTCATTCTGTCAACCATCCTAACTTGAAAAGCTACCTTTTTTTATATGCTTAAATCTTATATGAATTTGAGCCTGCTTTTGGTATACCCAGTCTACTCCATTATTCTTGTACCACAGTATTACAGTATTTCAACTATTGTAGCTTTATAACATCTGAGGGAGCATCTATTAATTGATTCCTTCTGAGTTTTAGTAATAATTCCTTCACCCTCAATTTTAGCTAAACATGTATCTATGGCTGGCAGATACAGATCACAGCCTGCCTTGATCATAGACTGGTGTGGTGTGTGACCAGGATGAAGCCCATAGAGAATGGAAATGAAGTGTGCAACTTCCTGGTCATCTCCTTAGAGACAAATGTACTTGTTCTGGACTCTCCTGTGGGCTAGAATAGGGATATGGAGGTTAGCCAGCTTCTACCAAATGGAAAGGATATTAACCCAGATAATAGCAGCACGAGGTGAAAGCAATCTGTCTCCCTAAATAACTGTGGAATACAGCTTCATCATAACACTGGACCTTTCACCTTGAGACAGTTTGGGGAGATTTAAAAACTCTTCCATCTTATTTGAGCCCTATAGTTTGTGTCTCTTTGCTTATAACCTAATTAACAAATGGTTTTAAGAATAACTTTTTTTCCTATTCCAAATGTAATGTATATCAATTGTAGAAAATTCAGAAACCAGTAAACAAATATATACTGAAAATTAAAATGTAAAAAAAAGAAACCTTTGAGTGAAAAGAAGAAATACACATTTCCACTTCTTCATAATTACACAGACACAATTATTACAAAATTGAATATTTGGGGGTGTATATTTCTGTTTGCTGTGGTGATTTCTAAAGTGATAACATAAATATATAGACAATCGATATTTATAGTCACATAGTTATAGGGAAATGAATATATCTATATACAACAAAAATGGGATTTTACTCCATATGTTGAATTGTGATATACTTTTTTGCACCTGACAGTGTATATCATGAACTTCTCCATGTTATGAAATATTCCTCTCGATGTAGTATAATTTATTTAACAAAACATTCATCATTAGACATCTAGATTCTATAAATTTTTAGCCATCTTAAATAATATTGAAATAAAGACTTTTGTAGAAATATACTTGTGTTCATCCATGATGACTTGGGATAAATTCCAACAAGTGAGATTTCTCAGTCAAGGAATATGGAAAATTCTATGATTTTTTTTTTGTTTTTTACATGCACTGTCAAATTTCCCTTTAGAAAGAATATGGAAGTGTAGTTAGAAGAGTATCACTTCTCTTTGGCCTTTCTGACATTAGGTATGGTGAGTTTTTAATTAGCAATTCCTCTTTTTTTGTTGTTGTTTTCAAAGATATTTTAAAGGGAAGTTGGGAGAGACTTCAATGGTGTATGTTGGTAAAAGGAAATTGTGGGCCTACATAGAATGGGTGTTGAGGCCTAAAGAAGACACAGAGATGGGCCACCTCTTTATTTAATTTCATTGATAGAGCCAAGAGACCACTACAAGCAGTATCACGAGGAAGAACCAAATAAAATCCATGGTAAACAGGACCACTAGTCCAACTGGGGCTAGACTTGGAGATGAAGCTTAGCTACAAAGCCAGGAAACTTAGGGGAGAGGGGAGAGGAGAAGGTTTGAAGCATGAGGATCATGTTAGAGTGGCATGGAACATGCTAGAACAAGTGAGAGTAGTTCCTGAATTAGTAGTGTGGTTGAGAGCATCAATTCTAGACTCAGACTGTCTAGCTGCACAATAAGCGTTAGGGATTATTGTTATCATTACTGCAACTGACTAAGCATCATATACTCATGTCCACCGAAGGTATGAGGGTTCGGGAACATTTAAGAGATGATAACTATTTAATATTTTACTATATAATTATGACCAATTCAGTGAAGCATGAAACAAACATAGGAGACATAACCCTCAGAAAGGAGTAGACAAATCTCATTTTGTATAAACGATATGATTGTGTATCTAGAAAACCTAAGGGAATTAGTGAGTGCTCAGGAATGAACTGTGTGACCTTAGGCATGTTACTTCATCTCACTGAACTTCAGTTTTTTCATTTATAAATTAGGATAACAGTGATAAATAACTAGAGGATTACTGTGAAGATTCAACAGGAAAATACATGTAAACACAGAATATAGTGCCTGCCATCTGGCAGCTGTTCAGTGCTACTATAATTTTATCACTTCTTATTGTTATTTTTATTATGGCAACTATAAAGGACAAATTTTTAGTAGGATAGTAACTTTCTTGTATATCATCTATAAACAGCTAAACTGTGATGGAGAGAAAAGTCTCTTTTTATAGTATGAAAAAAAAAACTTATAAAATTCTTTATGTAAAACATACTAGACTCTATGAAGAAAATTCCAAAATGTACTCAGAGCAAAATAATAATCTGAGTAAGTGAATGAAACCACCATCTTCCTGAATGAGAAAGCTCAGTATTATAAAATGTCGGATTTAACAAAATCCCAGTCAAATCTCAATTTAAAAGGGGCACCTGGGTGGCAGCATCTGACTGTTGATCTCAGCTCAGGTCTTGATCTCAGGGTTGTGAGTTCAAGCCCCATGTTGGGCTCCATGCTGGGCAGGGAGCCTACTTAAAATTTTTCAATTCAAGTTTGGGGACAGAATTTTACCCTAATGATTCTAATCTCTTTGTTGGAATGAGTGGCAAACAAGATGAGTCTGGGGCAGTAATTCGCAAACTTGATTGCATTAAGACCCAGGTTGCAAAGGATAAAAATGTTCACTTGCTACATTATACTCTTTCTCCCTCCCTCTCTCTGTCCCTTTTTTAAGATTTTTATTTTTATTTTTTTTTTCAACGTTTATTTATTTTTGGGACAGAGAGAGACAGAGCATGAACGGGGGAGTGGCAGAGAGAGAGGGAGACACAGAATCGGAAACAGGCTCCAGGCTCCGAGCCATCAGCCCAGAGCCTGACGCGGGGCTCAAACTCACGGACCGCGAGATCGTGACCTGGCTGAAGTCGGACGCTTAACCGACTGCGCCACCCAGGCGCCCCAAGATTTTTATTTTTAAGTAATCTCTACACCCAACATGGGGCTCGAACTTACAACCCCATATCAGGGGTGGAATGCTCTAGGAACTCAGCCAGCCAGGCACACCCACATTTTTCTCTATCAACATGAAAATAGTTACATTGATTCAATGAAAAAAAAAAAATCTCTTATTCTTCCTACCCTATTAAAAAATGCCAATGAGAAAATAAACATTTCTTTTTAGTCACTACCTTCTTGCTATCTGGGGGTATTGAAGAATTAAGAATCTTTTATCCCTACATTTCTGTGCTCACCAAGTGACATTCAATGCCATTTCTCTTTCACACTGGAAAAAACCTTGTGAGGTAGGGTTTATTTATTATCAGCTCTACTTTATAGACAAAAAAACAGATACTCACCCAATAAAGCTTGACCATGCCAAAGAGTGAGTCACTGGCAAAGGCCAGAATTCCTACACTCCATTGACTATAACTTTCTCCGTAAATCTAATGAGCCAGACCCCGTGCCTGATAACTGCGGATGCAGACCTCGCACACCTGGGTCCTTCTTGACCCAGGCTCCTCCTACCCCTGTGGACAAGGGCAGGGTGAGCCCCCTGGGCAGCGACCTGGGCACCTAGCTCCCTCCGTGAAGGGCGGTCTCTTCCACCAGGTCCTGGCCTTTCCCTGCTGAGGCAAATCCTTGCTGTCCTAGAGACTTCTTTCCTCCTTGTAACAGATAAAATGTTTTTGAACGATTCCTGGCCTTTGTTTCCTTACGATAAGCTGGTTTCTGTTTCCTGAACCCTTTCCACCCTGGGGCAAGGGCGAGAGTCACCTCCGGAAGAAAGAGGATATGATGAAGGGGAATGTTCTGTCAGACAGGAAGAGGAGGGGCAAAGCCTGCCCTTTTTCCTAGGGTCATTGCAGAAGGGAGACGTATTGCAGTGCATGTTTAGGCTTGTTGCGATTTTCTTTCTGGGCTGAGCCGAGGTCACACACTGTGGTGGGGACAGAGGAGAATGGAATATGGGTTCCCAGGCTGCTGTTGGTTCTCAAGAAGGGTCACCAGGGCCAGACCCTCCCGTAGGCGGATCCCAAGGGGGCAAACTTGGGAGGACCCGCTGGGGAGGGGCTTACGTGTAGGTGCAGAGGATGTGACTGTAGGGGAGAGAGCCCCTGGGCCCTTGACTAGCAGCAGACTTTACAGAGCACGCATGGGACATTGTCTCTGAGGTCAGAGGAGGCCTGGACACTGCACCGTACAAGAACCTTTTATCTGGAAGACATCAAGAAAATATGTAAGTCCTGCCGATTTCCCCAGAAGAAGAAAAGGTGGATGAGACTACATTTAAGAGATATGAGTATTTTAGGGACGCCTGGGTGGCTGAGTCCGTTAGGCCTGGGACTCCTGATTTCCCCTCAGGTCATGATCTCACGTTGCTCATGGGTTGGGACAGCATGGAGCCTGCTTCAGGTTCTCTCTCTTCCTTTCTCTCTGCCCCTCTCCCCTCTCTAAAGAAATAAATAAACTTTAAAAAAGAGAGAGAGAGAGAGAGAATTTACTTAACCAGATAAAGATTTTTATCAGCCCTTATGGGAAGCTGAACTTTGAATGGACCAATTGTTTACACTGAAACAAACCTGCATAATTGGGAAGAAATGGAAATATTGTAAAGAACTAAAATCAAGCTTTCCTCTTGATACCTGAGAAATGAAAAGGGCGGAGTGGGAGAGGGAAGTCAGCTTGCCAACGAGCAGTCAAAAGGAAAACAAACTTGAAATTTTTTTTGCACATCTGAGTTGTATACTTTCACAGTCTTGCTGCATTCTGTTTCCTCCATGTTGTAGGAACTGAAAGGTTGCATTTAAAATACATTGGGCCTTTGGGAGCCAGGAGCATACACACAGCTCATGGATTTCAGGATGATTATCACTATCTCTAGAGAAATTAATTACTGCAAAATAGCAGTTACCACAGTGGTTACTTATAGGTTTCTTCTGTGTGTGCAATTTATTACAAATGTTGGGGTGGGGCGGGGGCGGGGGGGAGATTATTCAAAAGGAAAAAAATAAAGTTACTGCCTCATGATAATTGACCATAGCTTTCCTGGTCAATCTATAAAAAATACATCTGTGTAATCCTCCATCAATATTTAACCTAATTAAATGAACTCTTCTGAGACTGTGTCCTTCTCTCTTCTAGGTAATAAGCCTTTGTGTTTTTATAATGGTCTAGAATTTACCTTTTCTATCTGATGCATAGAGTTAATCTTGTGACATAGGGGGAAAGGTACCATTATCTCCATTTTACAAATCAGGAAATCGTCAAAGAAGTCATAGGATTGCTCATGGTTGTAGAACCATCATGTAAATAAGAGAAATAATGTGCAAACCCGGGCCTTGTGCGTGCTAGTCCAGTGTTCAGCATCAGTGATTTCCAGGAAGTTATTTCTGGAAACTTCTTCCTCTCAACACATAAGACAGGATTGGATCAGCCATTCTGATTCAAATGGGAATGAGGTGGCATCCGGGGTCCTGCCTACTCCCTCCCACTCCCTGGAGTGCTTCCACGGAGGTGCCCCTGCAGCACCCCAGGACTTCACTGAAAGCAATCTGAAAACCACCGCCCTGCACCATGCTTCTCCCAAACCACTTCAGCCTCCCCCATTTCCAACTATACTCTGTTGAGAACATAGAGCCCAGCATCAACTTGTGAGACGAGTAATTTGGGGCACAGAGTAAATCGCAAAAATAACAGTATGGTGAGAAGAAACAGACCAGCTGAATTTAAAGACATAGATATGGTTAAATTGCCCCTCGTATAGTATACCACCATTGCTGTCAGCTCAAGTGCCTTGGGGCAATTGATTGTTGAAATATCATGACTGTCCATGATGCAAGCGTTCAGCTGCCCGGTCAGAACTGAGACTAATGAGGACAAGTCTCCTGGTGCAAACATCCGTTGCCCACTAAGGCTGTGTGCCCTACAACTGAATGAGAAAGTGGGGGTGGTCAAGAGAGGAAATTCTACAAAAGGTGACAAGCAGCAAGACTGTCAACAGATCCTTCTGACCCGGTTCCCATTGAGGCTGGCCACATACAAACTCCATACAGTAGTCCAAAGGAGTATGCCGATGAGGAGAAGGCCTTTTTTCAGAAACTCTGTCCCAATCCAACCAGTCGTAAAGCTGCTTCACAAGAAAGGAGAGACTTGGGGGCTCTGCGCACATTCTTGGTGACCCTACTCCTGGACAAAGAATTTCACAAAGGAACTCTTTGTAGGAGGACTCTGTCCTACCTTGTGCCTACCACCTCTGAAAACATAATTTTAAAATGTTTCATTATTAAAATACATCCCCTAACTTAAAAATAAAAGTCGAATTGTAGAGAATGGTTAATAAAGAACAGCAGTCCCCCCTCCAAGAGGGAAAATTCTTTTTAACTATTCTAGTCACTTCTATTTTTATTCTTACGGTGATTGCCTCATTTCTTTAAATACTATATTAACATTGCTATTTCTTGATGTAGTATTTTCTGAAATTATTTGTTGACTTCCTACCATAAAAGATGAAGATTTAGCTTGGCTCTCTTTCCCAATAGATTTGTATTCTTTTTTTTTTTTTTTAAGTTTTTATTTTAATTCCAATTAGTTAACATGGAGTATAATATTAGTTTCAGGTGTACAATATAGTGATTCAACACTATCATGCATGACCCGGTGCTCATCTCAACAAGTGCACTCCTTAATCTCCATCACCTATTTCACACTCCTCCCCTCCTTCTCTCCTCTGATAACCATCAGTTTGTTCTCTATAATTAAGATTCTGTTTCTGGGTTTGTCTCTCTCTTTTTTTCTTTGCTTCTCTGTTTTGTTTCTTAAACTCCACATAGTGAAATCATATGGTATTTGTCTTTCTCTGATTGACTTATTTCATTTAGTATTATGCTGTCTAGCTCCACCCAAGCTGTTGCAAATGGCAAGATTTCATTCTTTTTAATGCTGTATAATATTCCATTGTACATCTATACCACCTCTTTTTTTTTTTAATTTTTTAAATTTTTATTTATTTATTTTTGAGAGAGAGAGAGAAAGAGCAAGCAGAAGATGGACAGAGAGAAAGAGAGAGACACAGAATCTGAAGCAGGCTTCAGGGTCTGAGCTGTCAGCTCAGAGCTTGATGCGGAGCTTGAATCCATGAACCATGAGATCATGACCGGAGGCAAAGTTGGACACTTAACCACCTGAGCCACCCAGGTGCCCCTATACCACATCTTCTTTATCCATTTATCAGCCAGTGGACAGGTGGACTGCTTCCAATTTGTGTTTTATTTTGAGTCCCTCTCAGTTACATTTATAATTTTATTTTTTAAGTTATTATTATTTATCTATTTTAATTTTTTTAAAGTTGGATCCACACCCAACATGGGGCCTGAATTCACAACCCTGAGATCTAGAGTCAAAAGTTCCACTGACTGAGCCAGCCAGGAACCCCCTACATTTATCATTTTAAATGAGCACCTTCATTTCTTGTTATGTCAGCTATTGACATTATCTCTTTTCTCTCCATTTTCTTTCACCTCTCCTCTTGATTTCCATCACTCAAGTCTGCCATATATACTTTCATATTGTCAATGACCATGACCTTTACATTCTGCTCTGAAACTAAAGTTGACTCTTGAACAATAAGGGTTTGAGCTATGCAGGTCCATTCATATGCAGATTTTTAAAAAAATAAATACAGTACAGTATTATAAATGTCTTTCTTTTCCTTATTTATTAACAACATTTTCTTTTCTCTAGCATACTTTATTGTAAGAATACAGTGTATAATACATACGACATACAAGACATTTTTAATCCACTGTTTATGTTACTGGTAAAGCTTCCTGTCAACAGTAGGCTATTAGTAGTTAAATTCTGGGGGAGTAAAAAGTTTTACGAGGGTTTTTGACTGCATGGGGATTGGTGCCCCTAACCCCCACGTTGTTCCAGAGTCAACTATGTAAGTAAATCTTTAGATTAATTCAAAGAGTTGAAAATCAGTTAACTATGTTTATTATATTATAACAAGGACAGATGCTCTTGGTTTGCCACCTGGCATCCATCCCATCCTCACTTGACAGAACCTAACAGGACCCTGAGTTTTTCAAGTGTCTGCCCCCATCCACTTAGCCAGAATTTCCAGCAGAGGTCAGCTCTATTTTCAGCCAAACAAGGGATCCCACGTGGGCTATTCAGTGTTTCTCAAACTTGAATAGGCATCAGAACGACCTGGAAGGCTTGGTAAAGCACACTGAGCTACATTCACAGATATTCTGACTCAGTAGATCTGGGGTGTGGCCCAAGGATTTGAACTTCCAGCAAAGTTCTAGGTGATACTAATTCTGCTAGTATGGGGACCTTACTTTGAGACTCACTGGCCTAAGTGAAGTATGGTCATTGCATTAATTAGGATATTGCTCTGGCTGTTTAATAGTGATCAGAATTAATGGACAGAAGTTCATTTCTTTATCACATAAAATTCTAAACTAGTAGGAGTGTAAGCTTAGCTTCATGAGAGTACCTTGGTTCCAGGTTCCTTCTGTCTGTTGCTGTCATCTCCTTAGGAATTGCCCTCATCTTCATGTTTGAAGCTGACTCGCTACCACTAAACCTTTGTGCTTGCTAAAGGGAAAGCATGAGGCAGTGGAGAGCATACAACTTTTTTTTTTTTTTTAAGATTTTATTTTTAAGTGATCTCCATACCAAATGTGAGGCTTGAACTCACAACCCTGAGATCAAGTTGCATGCTCTACCGACTGAGCCAGCTAGTCACCCCCATACAACTTGTTTTCTTTTTTTTTTTTTCCTTTTAAGTAGGCTCCATGCCCAACTTGGGGCTTGAACTCATGACCCTGAGATCTAGAGTCACATCCTCTACTGACTGAGCTAGCCAGTCACGCCTCACCCCCCGATTATAACTCTTTTTTAAAGGAATAATCTAGAAATTGCCCACACATCTCCAATCACATCCTATTGGCCAGAACTTAGTCACATGGCTACATGTAGGAACAAGGGAGGCTGGGAAAGGTGGCTTCTACTTTGGTGATTATGTATCCAGATAAAATTCAAGGGAGTTCTATTATAGAAAGGGAAGAAGAAGAGAATGAATATCAAGTAGCAATTAATCTCTCCAGTAGTGGTTCCATTCTCCTTTCCAGCAATTGTTTCAAGGTACACATGACACACTTTTGGCCAATGAGACAAGAAAAGATGTCAGGTGAGGGCTTCTGGGAAAGTTTTCCTCTCTCCAGGAGAGACATGGCATCTTCTCTGGGGTTCTATCATGTTGGTGTGAACCTTAAAAAAGAGCAGTGGGCATCTTGCTACTGAGAGAAGAGCCAGCTTTTGAATAAAGCTTACAAAGTAAAGCTGGCAGAAGGAAAGATGGAAAGAACATATGTGCTTGATGAAGACCCAGAACCACTGGGTTAACCAGTCAGCCTGAAACTTCCCTGCCTACAGTGCCCCTGTTATGTCAGATAATAAATTCCTTCTTCTTTAAGCCACATTGGTTTTTCTATAGTTTGGAGCCAAACCATCCACATGAATAATGTGGCTTTCTAATTGTTTTTCTTTCTTTTTATTTTTGCATTGTTGGCATCTTTGTATTAGCCTAAAATCACAAAGTTAGTATGAGACACTCAGCCCCTTCCCTTTTTCCCCCAGATAATTTCCTCCTAGCCTCTTGCTTACTGGCCAGGTCTGCTACCCAGCTGTCACCCTGAGACTTCCCTTAATTGCTTTCCTCATTGGAAACCACCATTTCCTGCATGCCAGTGCTTTTCCTTGGCTTATTCCTGTGTCTTGCAGAGGCATATTGCCAAGTAACTTCCTAAGAAAAGATATGTGGGAAGTGAATTTTCTGAGTCCTTGCATGTTGGGATTGATTGGTAGGCAGATTGGCTTCCTTCTCAGGTATGGCCTCTCCATGCATCCTTCAGGCTGGAATTACCTTCACTGTGTTTCTCTGGTTACAACTTTCTTCTTTGTCTTCCAGAAATTTATTGAAAGATTTAGATCACCGATGGCCCTTTCCTCATCTCTTGATTGCTCCTCAATTATACCTCTTTATTTCTTTATTGTCATTTTAATGAGGTCTTAAGAAAAAGATCACATAAATATGTCATTCCTCCATCTTGAAGCAGAAGTTTTATCCCCTTTTAATAAGACTAATAAATAATTCAGACTTTGAAACCAGGTCATTAGATTGGATAATTCACGTTTCAGTATTCTGTGAAAGAACATCAGCGTACTATTTCTCAAAAAAACACTTTTTTAAGCACGGTCAAGATAAAATTAAATGAACAAACTGTATTTGTCTGGGAATTTTCACCCACTCACTTTCCTGGATTTTCTTCAAATTACAATCAGGGAACTAGAGTTTCTACTGCCTATTTGCCATTAGTTATGAAAAAAAAAATTTTTTTTTAACCATTACTGCCAAAAGTGTGACTGAACATCCAGGTCACTAGAAATTTACAGTTCTAAAACGTGTGTGTGTGTGTGTGTGTGTGTGTGTGTGTGTGTGTGTTAAAATAACTTTTCACTATTCAATTGAAATTCAGTATTTTTTTCAATAATTACATTGAAAAGAAAAGAGCTCTTAACTTTCATAAACACGTGAAATAAACGTAAGAAAAAGCCCATGTCAACAGATATAATGGAAAGAACATGTAAACAGTAATATCAAAATGATGAACATTAATGGACCACTTAAATGAGCTCATATGTAAACGCTGCAAATTAGCCTTTCTTGAGAGCCTACTATGTGCTTTGTAACTTTCATATGTTTAATAATAATTGCTCTCAATCTTGTGAGGATCTTATTTCTATTGCTGAAGAAACAGACTAAAGTAATTACCTTACATAAAGTCACACAGGAAAGAATTGGTTGGGTGAGGGTTCATGTCCACTTTTGCTGAACCCCAAAGTCTGTGCCCTTTGCACTTCATCATTCTGTAACATAGGTGAGTGCATCCATTCCAATCTGTATTCATTTCCTAGGACCTTTGTAACAAAGTGCCACAGATGGGTGTCTTAAAACAACAGAAAGTCATTCTCTTACAGTTTTGGAGGCTAGAATTCAGAAATACAAGGTGTTGGCAGGGTTGTGCTCTCTCAAAGGCTCTTGGAGAGAATCCGTCCCATGCTTTTCTCTTAGCTTCTGGGGTCATAGGCAATCCATGGTGTTCCTTGGTGTAGAGCTGCTCATCACTCTGCTTTTTTTCTTCTGTGGTCACATGGCATTCTCCTGTGTGTGTTTGTCTTCAAATGGTCATCTTCTTATAAGGATGTCAGTCAGAATTGATCCAGTACTCCCCCGCCCCCCCCGCCCCGACCCCCTGATCCCCAGCTCAAGTATGACCTCATCTTAGGTATTTATTTAATAATTTACTCATTTTATTTTATTTTATTTTAATCCAAGTTAATTAACATATAGTGTAATAATGGTGTCAGGAGTAGAATTTAGTGATTCATCACTTACATAGACACTCAGTGCTTATCCCAACAAGTGCCCTCCTTAATGCCCATCACCCATTGAGTCCATCCCCCAACCCAACACCCCACCAACAACCCTCAGTTTGTTCTCTCTATTTAAGAGTCTCTTATGGTTTGCCTCTCTTGCTGTTTTTATCTTATTTTTCTTTCCTTTCCTCTATGTTCATCTGTTGTGTTTCCTAAATTCCATATATGAGTGAAATCATATGATATTTGTCTTTCTCTGACTGACTTATTTCACTTAGCAGAATATACTCTAGTTCCATCCATGTTGTTGCAGATGGCAAGACTTCATTCTTATTGATTGCCAAGTAATAATCCAACTAATTATATTTTTAATTTCCAAAGGTCACATTCTGAGGTCCAGGGAGTTAAGATTTCAACATATCTTTTTGCGGTGACACAATTCAACCCATAACATTATATAATTTGGGTTTTCTCCTCTATAAAGGCTCTATTTCAACCATTTGCTCATGAATAAAGGTAGTATTAGTGTTGAGGAGGAAAAGTTTTCCATTACCCTTCAAAGTTCTTTTGGCTGGTCTAAAAATTAAGTTGACATGAGACAGATTAACAGTAGCAAATAAAATTTGATTACTTATGTACAGAGGCTCTATAAGAATATAAGGCCCACAAGCAGTTAGACAATGGAGGCTTCTATGACTTCCAGAGCTAAGGACAAAAAGGCAGGGGTGTGGGACCTCAAAGGGAAGACAATTCACAGGAAGATAAAAAAGAGTAAATATTTGATAAACAAATGTTGGCTGGGTCACAGAGGAATAGTTGGACATAGAAAGGAATTTTAACAGACTTTGCTAAGCTTCTCCTTGTCTACCATACCTACTTTATATACACTGTAGTTATCCATTACAATAGCTCCTTTCCAGAAGCAGGTCCTCTAACTAAATTCTTTCAGGCAGTAAGGGGGAAGATCAAGGGTTCTTACTGAGCCTTATGTTTTTTTTGTTTGGTTTTTTAAATATCAGCCTAAAATAATCCATCTGCCAAAAAGATATATTGCAGGGTGGTGATTTTGCTCCCCTACATTAGCTAAAAATTCTAACATAAAATTAGCTTACACAATATTCTAAAAATATGGTAAAATTATTATTGAAAGAAACCTGGTGTGTAAGTCTTAATTAGAATCATATTATTGAAATATTTCATTTCAATGGATAATTTTTATTTGTGTTAAATTTTTCACACATTAAAACATACCCAGGAGTTATTGTTATCACATTAGAAGTAATTGAACTACATTAATTCCTCCAAAAGAGTCTCACCAAAAGTGATTTCAGGGTATTTAAACAATGCATTGTGATGACAACTGGGTCTTTTAGAATGTAAAGATTACCTTCAGTATACTGCCCTTTTTGTAGACTCTGAAGCATGACTAAAATAAGTGTGGAGCTCATCTCAATGCCAAGTCTAATTATTATCACTTAAATATTTAAAGTTTTATTGTTTCATTGCTGATGGTTCTTCCAGAAACTTCTAGCTGCTCATTGACACTAGATGTACGTGCTGTGTACTAATGTTTTATTTCTTTGAATAAACAGTAGATTTTTTTTGAGAGAGAGAGAGAGGGAGCACAAGCAGGGGAAGGGCAGAAAGAGGAGGACAGAGGATCCAAAGCAGGCTTTGTGTGGGCTTTGCATGGGCTTTGTGCTGACAACAGCGAACCCGATGTGGGACTGGAACTCAAAAACTGCAAGATCAGGACCTGAGCCCAAGTTGGATGCTCAACTGACTGAGCCACCCAGGTGCCCCTGCATAGATAGTAGATTATACCAAAGATTAAGACGGGGGTATTTCACAAATGCAAATAAATACAGGATGATTTTGATGATTAAGGTACCTGCTGTATTCTTTATAAAAGGGAATGTCTACGGAATTTGAATTCCCCTGGCTGGAACAATGATCTTTCTAGACTATAGCACAGGGCCCCTTTCAGGTGTCTAAAATTATCAAGAGGGACAAAGTCATAGTTGCAAAAGGGCACACATTTACATGTGCCTTGCATAAATCATTTTGCTCATGCTGCAGTTCTGTTACTTCTGTGGTTTCATTTCCCTTAACTTACTATCGATCACCAACCCCCTTCTTCCAGAGTGACAGTTTTAATGTGAGGCAATATCATTTTCTGGTTATCCAAGTTGTTCTTCTAAGATTCCAGACATATGGAAGTTCATCCGTTTAGCAAAAGTAACCCGACTCCTCCCCAGGCCCTCCAGCTTTTCAACTGAGGAGTGCGAACATTTCTATTTAAAACGTACATGCTCGGCCTGAAGCTCCTAGCCTGCTTGTAGGCAAGTCCACTTTCCTCCCCAGCTATTTCTGAGTATCCTTGGGGTGGGTGAGGGTTGCTTATCCTTTCCACATTCCACTCTGGTCATCACTTCTCACCTCCCTCCCACCACCCTCTGGGCTTCTTTGTCATTCATCTCTGCCATTTCACAAACATTTCTCCACAGCTTGCCCCTCTCTCTGATCTGATCTCTTCCCCTCTTACACCATGTGCAGAGCCCTTTCTCATATTTCTCAAAGGCTGTAGAGCACGGAGGCCATGTTAAACAAACTTTATCAAGGCTTGAAAATAACACAAAGGAACTATTTTACAGAACAGGGAAACTGAAGCCTGGATTACCTATTACTGTCAGTAGCATCCATTGGCCACACCCTTCAGTTGGGGTTTCCTTGGGCCATCTGTTCTCTATCCGCCCCCCCCCCCCAGATCCCCACCCCCAGCCCACCTCTGTGTTGTCTGAGCCCACTTCCTCCTTTTCAGTTGCCCCACCTCCACCACCTTCAGGTAAAGGAAACAAATCTAATAATTAAGAAAAAAGAAAGAAAGAAAGAAAGAAAGAAAGAAAGAACAAAAGAAAGAAAGAAAGAAAGAAAGAAGAAAGAAAGAAAAAAAGCTGTTCTCCAAATGAAGACCCCCTGCCCTTCTCTTACATCCTTGAAAGGCACATTAATAACAGCATTACATTCTCAAACAGCACCTACCAACCCATCCCAGTCTGAACCACAAGCATTGGGATTACTCAACTGCTAGCTCTCCCTGAGAACAATGGACAGAAAGGACTCATGAAAGGTCCCTCCTGGAACAAAATAAAGGTCTCTTTCAAGCTTTTGTGCAGAATGCAGACACTGCTCCAGTTTTACATCAGCACTTTAAAATTCTTCCTGCTACCAATATGTGTCAACACTACCTACTGAAGATCTATTATGGGTTAGGTACTACCATGTTAGTGACGTGAGAGGTTCCAAAGAATAGGGACTTGCCCTGGCCTCCGGAGCTTCCATCAGTGGGACCACTCACTGAAAATGGACTCCAGTCCTGGTTCAGTCGTGTGTTAGCTGTGTGTCCTCGGATAAGTCACCTGAACTCTCAGAACTTTTGTAATCTCCGCCTTTCTAATGGGGAGGAAAATACTAGCCTCCGATATGCTTTCAGGGTTTTGCAGGAAGTGAGAATATAAGAAAGTAAGCACTTATAAAATTGTATGCAAATGCACACTGTTATGATTACTAAGTCTCAATCTATCCTAAGAGATTCTTAGGATGAGCAGTTGTCCTGTGGAAAGTAGTTTTTGTGGATTCTGGGATGTTTCTGGAAGCTGGTTGGAAGCTGGAAGGAAGAAAGAGACACCTTTGAACACAGTCATATATAATATCCAAAGCTATTATGCAGGGTCCCAGTGTATGGAGGTATTAAAAATAAAATAACAAACAATTCTTTAAATGAGATACAATAATAATTAAACTCCAAAAGGAAGCCCAAGGAGTGAGCTCTGTAGGTGAGCACCGAGCATAAAAATTGGAGCTCCAGTCTCCTGGGTGCAAAACCTTCCAATATCAGCAAGACTTCGATGGAGATACTGAAATTTTCTTTGCCTCTATTTCCTCATTTGTAAAAAAAAAAAAAAAAAAAAGGTGCCATTACAGCTCCCATTTCATAGTATTTCTGTGAGGATTAATTAAGCTAATACGTGTAAGGCCTGTAGAAGTTTACATGAGAAATGGCATAACACAACAAATGTTAACCACTGTTATATCTGGATAGTTTGATGATGGTTTGCCCCAGATTTGAGACTTTTCTTTTTTTTTTTTTAATGTTTACTTATTTTTGAGAGAGAGAGACAGAGTGCAAGCAGGGAAGGGCAGAGAGAGAAAGGGAGTTACAGAATCCGAAGCAGGCTCCAGGCTCTGAGCGGTCAGCACAGAGCCCGATGCGGGGCTCCAACCCGCGAACCATGAGATCATAACCTGAGCCGAAGTCAGATGCTTAACTGACTGAGCCACCCAGGCACCCCTGAGGAGACTTTACTACTTAAGGTCAGAATGCTTAACTGAAACCTTTGAGTGTGACGATTGTATTTTATTTGTTTATTATTGTTGTTTTAAGTAAGCTCAATACCCAGTGTGGGGCTTGAACTCACAACCCCAAGATCAAGAGTCACATGCTCTACTGACTGAACCAGGCTGGCACCCCTATGATTGTACTTTATGTGTCTGCTAGTGAATGATATGAACTAACCCCAATAATCCTTCCCTTCTCATTCTACCTTGCAAGGTCCTTCAGCGTAAGCCGTTGTACATCTATTGATTACTGTTGGACAGCTATAAAACGTCCCAGTTTTTATTCACTCTCTCCTCATTTGTGCACCAGATATCATGCTGTCACTGTGGCTCTCTTTGTAACAGTATTCCTCTTGTGTCTCCAGAGACAGGGCTGAGAAAGAAGTAGAATTGTCTTAGAAACAAAGCTTTCATTGAATATTCTCAAATGCTGTGTATGTATGTGTGTGCGCATGTATGTGTGTTCTCTGTTGTTTTGTTGACTCATATCCAGCTGGTGGTCAGCTTTTCTTCCTAGACTTTCTTCCTTGGTTCCATCTGACCAATGCTTTCCCGGTTTGTGTGTTTATGGAATTTATTCGTTCCTTATCCACAAAAATCTACCTCTGTAACCTCAAAATGTATGTGGGTGTGCCTGTCAGGGATGAACAGTAGAGTGTTGTGTCTTGGAGCCAACCTATACTCCTTACGAGATCCCAGGACAAGAGCATTTACTCTGGGCCAAATGTCATTTACAAATACAAAAAGCTGGTCCCTTAGTTGAATGACCTCCAGACTCTCTGGTGGAGGAAATGGGCAAGGTTGGTAGGCAGTTTCAGGTTGAACCTGTTTGGTTTCTTTTTGCTGTGGCAAGGTGACCACCGTTTAGGGTTTTGCTTTCCCTGCTCTGGAGTTTGAGAGCTTCCCTGGTGAACTTGGAGGTGAATGAGGTAACTGTCTCACTTTATCCTAACAGGGGCTGCTTTGTAACCCAGACAGCCAGTCTAGTATTCTAGCGAGCCAGGGGCATGTTCTCAAAGAGACACACATACTCGCGAGAGCATCACCTTCCCTGTGCCAAAGTACCTGGTGAGCTTCAGAATCGTAAATCAGCCGTGTGCAATGCCAACAAAGGGAACTAACCTGTGACTCAGTATTTTTAACAGAATGCAAGAACCTGCGATGTGTTTGTCTGCTCTGGGATCATCTGGAACCCTCTTTCACAATACTGGTGCTGAGAAGCATATGCTTTCTTGCCTTCCTTTCCTGTTTCTAGAACTCCTTTGATTGGCATTTTCCAGGACTACACCCCCCCTCCCTTCCTTTCTTCTTGTCTTTAGTTTTAACTTTATAGCTCCCTTTTTAAAATGCACATTATGTTCATACAATATGTGGTGTATTTAGAAATTTTATCCTGCTTTTCTTTAAACTTAGTGTATTTTGAGCATTTCCCCCATGAAATTAAACTTTTTTGGAAACATAACTCTTGATGATTATATAATATGAGAACTTATGTACTATGATTCTTTAACTGTTATTATTTTTTTTTTTTTTTGACATTTGGACTGTCACTTTTCAATATGGCATTTAATTCAGATGTTGGCTAGCTCTTTTATCTGTGTGGGATGACTCCGGGCAAGTCCCCTGCTAACTATGACACAAAATTTTAAAAAGTCATATTAATTGATAAATTAATAAAAGTGTGCCATTCAGGTAGGCCTGCTGTAGGGAAGAAAAATATTTTTCCCCTATCCATCTTAGTTTTAGTGGCTGGGCCCTGCAAATCAGACTGACAAATTGATTAACAAGAGAAAAATGGAGGTTTACTAACGTGTGCATTGTACACGTGGGAGTACTCTGTGATGAGTAACTCAAAGAGAATTTATTTAGCATTTAAAAAAAATTTTTTTAATGTTTATTTATTTTTAAGAGACCGAGAGAGACAGAGTGAAAATGGCAGAGGGGCAGAGAGAGAGGGAGACACAGAATCCGAAACAGGCTCCAGGCTCTGAGCTGTCAGCACAGAGCTGGATGCGGGGCTCGAACCCACGAACTGTGAGATCATCACCTGAGCAGAAGTCAGAGGCTTAACTGACTGAGCCACCCAGGTGCCCCTATTTAGCATTTTAAAAAATATTTATTCATTTTTGAGAGAGAATGGGGGTGGGGCAGAGAGAGAGAACCCCAGGCAGGCTCTGCGCTTTCAGTAAGGAGCCTGACATGGGGCTCGAACCCACAAACCATGAGATCACGACCTGAGCTGAAATCAAGAGTTTGATGCCTAACCAGCTGAGCCACCCACGTGCCCCTATGTAGCATCTTTTTTTTTTTTAATTTTTTTTAATGTTTATTTTTGAGACAGGGGGAGACAGGGTGCGAGTGGGGGAGGAGCAGAGAGAGAGGGAGACACAGAATCCGAAACAGGCTCCAGGCTCCGAGTTGTCAGCACAGAGCCCGATGCGGGGCTTGAACCCACTAACTGAGATCATGACCTGAGCCAAAGTAGGATGCCCAACCAACTGAGCCACCCAGGCGCCCCCTTATGTAACATCTTAATAATAATTCTGTAGAATAATTTTGTGGAAATGTGACAAGACAAAAGAAAATGACTCTGAGCTCCTAGTGGTGGCAAATTGCAAGAAAGCAAATAAATCGGGAAACTAAGGAAGATAAAGGCTAGTTAATAAAGTTTGTTATGTAGATTCCTCTGGCATCATCTCCAGGCTGATAAGGGCCTAGGGTTGTCTCTGGGGGTTAATTTCTCTCCTCTCTGGTAGAGATGGGAAGGAGGGGAGCACCTTTACAAACTGATGCCTTGCTTTTTGGCAAATGGGGGGAAAGCAGAGAGCTTTTCGTGTATCTCTTTGTTCTCAGTGGTGCTCAGCTCAAGATAATCCTTATGCCAAGTGGCACATTTTAGGGCACGTCCTACACTTCACTGTGCTTAATGCCAGTCATCTTCACTAGTGTGGGATCCTCTTCTAAGGGAGACTTCTACCTCTGAGGGCCAAACTTAACCGTCCTCATCTGAACCCATGAACCCTCCTGTACCAGTCACAACTGACAGAACCAGGTGGACATCGAGCCAAGTGCAGGCCAGAGGCAATGGTATGGGCCAGTGGGAGAGGACAGCTGGGTCAAACTGAGAAGCCATGAGAGCAGGAAGCAGTTACCTGAGGGAGGTAAAGGTGAGAAGATGCAGAGAGAGAAGTGATGAGGGAGAAAACACAGTGGGAGACAGAGAGCCTGGAGATTTGAGTTTCAAACCTTTTCAGCCTCTTGACCTTGAGGAATTTACTTAACTCCTTCAAACCTCACTGTTCTCACCTGTAAATGGAGATAATCACACTTAGCTCATAGGCTTTGGGGGAGGATTAGAGATAGTGTGTATAGAGGGTATATGACAGAATAGGACCTCACCAAATGGTAGCTATTACTAAGCATAAAAGTATCTTTTAGAAAGGAAATAAATACAGTAGCATCTCCTAAAATCATCACTTATAATAAAGAATAAACTATATGGAGGAAGTAAAGAGTTTATACAACACAATAGCTAGATTTTAAGTTCTTAAAACATAGCCTGTTTTAATGACATGTTTATAGTCGGTACTTAGCACAGTGCCTGACAAATCTTAAGTGTTCAGTGAATGCGTATTGCCTTTAGCAAATAGCTTCAAAGCAAGATTTTTCTTGGACTCCAGTACCACTCAGGTACCCAGTTGACTGAGCATTTTTACTGATTTAATCACCCTGCCATGACTTGCCTCATGTAACTCACTGAGCCCCTTGCATGAGGAATCACTGCTACAATTCGTTTCACTCTGAGAGGCTGGGGTTTATTAGGTCATGTTTTTTCCTTCAGTCTATTCCCCATTCCTTTTCATTCTCATTTGCTCTGTAGTTTCTACCATGTTTCACAAGCTACAAACAAAAGACCTTTCATAAAAGTAACTTCCTACTGTAACTTCTCCCCCCGAAATCTGCTGAGAAGACAAAAAACAATCACAAAAGAGATGAAAACACAAGCCAGGCTAGTTCCCCAAATCTTTAATAGGATACTAATATTGATATTAGGTGAAAAGTTTCCCCAAGGTCCTGGAAGTAACCCTTCACTCAAGGAAGGATGAGCCAGGGAGGGAGAGGGAACATTTCCATATCAAAGAGCGTGAGGTATGTAAACACCTGTCGTTTTTGTCTTCTCAGAGCCACAACACTCGCTACTCCAGGGAGTGGGTCTTCCCAGAGCCCATAGGATTCCCATGGGAATGATGATGGGGGTAGGCATTCCATCCAATCACAACTCCCCAGCCATGTTAACGCAATGAGATTGGGCACTGACCCAAGCAAATCCAATCTTATTTATTTCAAGGGATTTGATATATGAAATATTGGGAAAGAGAGGGAGTCTCTCATTTTTATACCGTGAATTATATGGTTAAACATATGATTGGTACTACCAGGAGTCATATTTTCTACACGTAGAATGCATTTATTTGTATCAGAAGAGAATTCGGTCACATAGGGGAACAGAGAAAAAAAAAAAAGGCAGAGACAAACATAACCTGAGAGGAAAAGTGGGAAATATAATCTTGATGACATCATTTAAACACCTGAATGCAGCTGTGACTAAACCCTTTGTTTGGGAGAGTGGATCCTAAGAGTAGAAAATGAGTGCTAACGTCCCCACCTCCACCCACTTCTGGCTCCAGTCTTGGTAAGCTGGTAAAAATGTCTTATTAAAGAAAGAGGGAAGTTACTGTGCACAAATACAAGGAAGGAGGGGAGGAGGAGCAGAAGTGGAAAAAGAATAATGAGGGAAGAAGATGATCCAGTCCTGTGATAGGAACCCTTCCTTACAGCTTTTCAAATTTTAACCAGATTCAAGGAAAGGTCATTAAATATCAATGTCAGTCCATTTCTGGGAGAAAATTTTTTTTTTAATTTTTTTAAAAAGGGTATGTAGTTTTGTATGCTCATAGTTTTGTATCTATGACATAGGGAGAAAGAGAGATACAGGATTTAGTTGATATTGTGAAGTCTTTGATCTTTTATAGGTCCTGAAGTTGACTGGGGACTAAACCAGTTATTTAGATCTTCAAAGGGCCAAGAGGCCTTAGCTAACATCTGAATTATAGATATGAAAAGAAAGAGGAAGATTCAAGACACACATAATAAGTGTTCCTAGGGAAGAGAGCCAATATATATATATATATATTCACAGTTGATAAAATATATATATATATATATATATATATTCAGAGTTGATAAAAGAAGATTCTCCTGAAAGAAGAAATCTAAATCTTCAGGTTAAAACAAGACATCAAGGAGTGGCTGAGTGGCTCAGTCAGTTGAGTGTCGGACTTCAGCTCAAGTCATGATCTCATGGTTCATGAGTTCGAGCCCCACATTGGGCTCACTGCTGTCAATGCAGAGCCCGCTTTGGATCTTCTGTCTTTCTCTCTCTGCCTCTCTCCTGCTTGCCCACATGTGCGCACGTGTGCGCCCTCTCTCTCAAAAATAAACAAGCATTAAAAAAGAATACATCAAGAAAACAGTGATAAGATCAAAAAGTGATCAAGGTCAAGACATATCCTGACGAATTTCAAGTATGAAAAACGTGTTACAAGCATCCAGGAAAGACTTGTCACCTTTAAAGAAAAATAATATATATCAGGCAAGCCTTGGATGTCTATCCACAGAGACACTAGAAACAAGGTAATGGAGCAGTGTTGCAAAGAAAAAAATATGATACAGAATTCTTAGCCTAGCCAGGATATCTTCCAAATGTAAACCCTTGAGAAACACAATCTTAAATATGTAAGAGCTTTGTAAATTTTAGTATTAATAAAATGTTTCTGAAAAATCTACTTAAAAATAACCCTGCTATCTGAGAGAATAATCAAACTTAGAATTTATAAGTTAAGAAGCTACAATGGAGATAGATTAGCAATAAATACTGTAGTCTACTAAACAGAATTAAATAGTTTAAAACTGTGGTACCCATTGCTCCTGAATATTGTGATTATGGCTTCTGAAAGAAATATGTTTTTATTATTTTATTTTATTATTTTTAAAAATATTTATTTAAGTAATCTCTACACCAATGTGGGGCTCAAATTCATGACCTCGAGATCAAGAGTCGCACACTCTTCTGACGGAATTAGTCAGGTGCCCCTGTTTTTATTATTTTACACAATGAAAATATAAGAATAATTTGGCAATAATAGATGGAGATAAAAAAAAATCCCAGAATATGCCAACTAAAAGCAAAACATTTGTAGCTGGTTCACGGTGATAGACTAAACAGACATGTTCCCCTTCCTCCCCAGGATCCTCTGAGAAGGTGGAAAAGAAGCCGAAAGACAATTCAATGGCAAGAGTGCTGGAAAGTGGAGAAAGAGCATAGACCACAAAGTTGGAAGTATTCATGGAAGACAGAAGAGTTTGCAGGGACAAAAAAAAGTAAGTAATACCACAACCCCAAATATCAGAAGTAAGAGAGATTTTTCCCTGGGGAAGCATCTGGAGAGGCTCTACGCTCAGAGACAAGAGATCTAGCACAGTGGGGACACCTGGGTGGCCCAGTCAATTAAGCAACTGCCTTCTGCTCAGGTCACAATCTCATGGTTCATGGGTTTGAGCCCCGCATTGGGGACTGTGCTGACAGTGCAGAGCCTGCTTCAGATCTTCTGTCTCCCTCTCTCTCTGCCCCAACCCTGTTCTCTCTCTCTCTCCCCAAAATAAATAAACATTAAAAAAAAAATTAAAGGGGCGCCTGGGTGACTAGGTTGAGCGTCAGACTTTGGCTCAGGTCGTGATCTCAAGCTCCTGGGTTCAGGGCCCGTGTCGGACTCTGTGCTGACAGCTCAGAGCCTGGAACTTGCTTCAGATTCTGTGTCTCCCTCTCTCTCTGCCCCTCCTCTGCTTGCACTCTGTCTCTCTCTCTTTCAAATATAAAATAAACATTAAAAAATTTGTTTTAATTAAAAAAACATCCAGCACACTTGGAGAGGGGGTGACATCAGGCCAGGTCTAGCCTTTGAGGGGACTGGCAGCTTCTATTTCCTTTCCTCTTGGAGCTCTTGGAACCCAGCTACCTCTCCGAACCCAGAAACCGCTCTGTAAAAAGCACAGGCCACGTGGGAAGGCCACCTGAAGGTGCTACAGTCAACAGATCCAGCTAAACTTCCAGCTCCCAGCAAGCGCCCGAGAGTGAGCCATCTGAATGACACAGCCCTCGGGAAAGCTCAGAGGAATCCGAGTCAGCTCACCTCTCACAGAGCAGAAGCCTGACCCAGCAGAGCCCAGTCAACCCACAGAATCACTGGAAATTGTACAACCGTATGTAAGTGTTGAAAATACTGATAATGAAAGAGAATACTATAATGAATACATATTGAGAGCTGAAAAGGGAAGGAGACTTAAAAGATATGGAAGGAATCAAGACAGCAATATACTTTAAAGTGTTAATTATAACCACCAGAAAAACAAACCCAGAAAATCTTAAGTTATTTCTGGAAAGTGGGACTACGGGTAGGAAAAATTCAGAAAGTAGTTTATATTTTTTATTATACACTCTTCTTTGTTTTTCTTTGTTTTTCTTTTGCCATGTAAGTCTACTTCCTTATGATTATTATTTTTTAATTTTTTAAATGTCTTTATTTTATTTTTGAGAGAGACAGAGCACTAGTCGGGGAGTGGCAGAGAGAGAGAGAGGGGGTGACACAGAATCTGAAGCAGGCTCCAGGCTCTGAGCTGTCTGTCTGCACAGAGCCTGACACGGGGCTCGAACTCACAGACTGTGGGATCATGACCTGAGCTGAAGTTGGATGCTTAACTCACTGAGCCACGCAGGTGCCCCTACTTCCTTATTATTTTTAAGAAACCTAGTTAGAAAGTTATATTTAATGCATACAAATAAAGGAAAGAAATAGAACAAAATAGTTTCTTCCTTTTAAAAATTTTATCAATTTATATTATTATATATAATAAATATAAATAAGTATAATATAAAAATATTTTAAAAATCAATTTATATGTATAAAGACTGATTAGGTGAAAATACAAAACCCAACCACCTGTACACTGAAAATAAAAGATGTCAGAAAGACTAAAAATGAAAGAAGGAACAAAAGTGTAGTCAGCCAGTTCAAGAAAAAGAAAGTAATGGCGAGATGTTTAATTTAAGGCAAAAAGAAATACGTAACACAAAGAGGTTCACTTAGTAATAATTAAAGATATTTATGCACAATTAATAAGTAAACATCATGGAACTTTATACAACACATAAAGCATCAAAATATATGAAGCACAAACTTCAAGAGGTAGAATAAGAAGCAACAAAAATATAAAAACTGAACAATTAACACCCTTTTCTCAGATAGTATTAAGAAAAACTAAGAGAGGATAAAATAACGACTAAAAGGTTAAATAGGTATGTGTTAAAGACTACGAGGGGCACCTGGGTGGCTTAGTCAGTTAAGCGTCTGACTCTTGGTTTCAGCTCAGGTCACAGTCTCATGGTTTGTGACATCAAGAGCCCCGTGTCGAGATCTGCACTGACACTCTGTGGCCTACTTGGGATTCTCTCTCTCTCTCTCTCTCTCTCTCTCTCTCTCTCTCTCTCTCTCTCTCTCTCTCTCTCTCTCTCTCTTTCCATCCCTCCCCGACTCATGCACGCACACGCGCTCTCTCTCAAAATATATAAACATTTAAAAAAAAGATTATGAAAAAATAGAAGAAACTTTTCTTGCTCTTAACAAGAGTTTAGGGAAAGGGGCAAGGAGATGATAAACTTTGCATTTATACATCTTTAGTATATTGTCATACTTCATATAGCAAACATTTATACATTATTGTTGAAATATGAAAAACATCAAATAGAGAAAATTTAGAACAGTTTATAAACCTGGGTACATTTTCAAACACATTTTCTTTGAAAACATTAAGAAATTATTACTGTGGTTTACTGTAAATATTACACAAAGAACACCTCAAAAATATCCCCAAAGAAGAGAGTATGGCCTGCCTTTTTCTTCTGACAGCAATATAATTTAAAAAAACGTAATAAAAAAGATAATTAGCAATAAAAGTGACTGGGCAAAGCAAAGCTCAACAGATTGGAAATTTTATGATGATCAGTAGAAAAGAATAAAATAGTAGTAATAATAATGATAATAATGGAAATAGTAATAATAGAGATCAAAACACATGAGGCAAAATATACCAAGAGGAAACTTCATGACCTCCAATGCCTTCATTCCTTATCAAGGAAAAGGAAGAATTTTTCAACAAGTAAACAACTAAAAAAGTTGTTTAAAGAATGACAAGAATATTCCAAAGAAAGAATAGCAACGAAGCAAATGAACTAGAAAACGTGTTACATAACTAACCAGTTCTTAGAACACAAGAACTAAACAAAACCTACCCCAGGAAGTGTAATAAATGTACTTAGGCCATCATGGGAAAAATTGGGGAAAGCATAAATACACAGAAAACAAGGAAGGAGGAAAATCCAGACCGGCCCCACCATTCCACCTGCTAGTCTGTAACTCATGGTAAGGACTCCATTTCTTCAGGTGCTTCATTTGTGAGAGTTACAGTTCAGGAGACTCTGGAATTAACCCTTATAGATGAAAATGGTGAGCAGTGAGTGGAGAGTAAAACAATAGCCATATTGATATGAAGTCCTAGGGGCAGGATGTTTCTGTGGTAGTGCTTAAGATTAAGAGACACACAGTAGTTAGTAAACTAAGAAAACCTGACTTCCAGCAATAGGTTTTGTTATGGAGAAAGACGAAATCCTCATCTGATTGGCTGTCCATCAACCAGACGCTCAGGCACCATTTGAAATGGTGGATGAAGCTACAATTGATGTGATCAGCAGTATACAAGAGGCATCTGCTCAAAGTCAAACAGAAAACTGTGCTACTTCTTTATTCTGGAGTATGATGTCATTATCGTATTCTTATGTTGGGAAAATATGATTTAATTCAGCCACATCTTCGTAGGTTTTCCTGAACATCACTTTTATTTCTCTATAGGAGATAAATTACCTGGTATATGTGCATAAACAAAGTGCATTTCTTTTGGTTTTCTTTCATTAAGTTCAATGGTCACAGTAGTAAAAATCAACAAGAAAAAGAATCCATTCTAAGAAAATGCTACTTTTTCCCATAAGTAGTGTGCTCATTCAACTTTTTATAATTTCATTAGGGTTAACAACAACAACATTTATATGCCTTTCTTCACAAAATAAAAATCAATGTTTTCTTTGTATCATTATTAAAACTAAGGTTGGGGCGCCTGGGTGGCACAGTCGGTTGGGCGTCCGACTTCAGCCAGGTCACGATCTTGCGGTCCATGAGTTCGAGCCCCGCGTCAGGCTCTGGGCTGATGGCTCAGAGCCTGGAGCCTGTTTCCGATTCTGTGTCTCCCTCTCTCTCTGCCCCTTCCCTGTTCATGCTCTGTCTCTCTCTGTCCCAAAAATAAATAAACGTTGAAAAAAAATAATAATAAATAAATAAAAAAATAAAACTAAGGTTTAATTCATAATCTTCTGTGTGTGTATATAGGTCTATGAAAGAAAAAAGCATGTAAGGGAAATTGATTCTAGAATCTGGATAGTCGTTCCTACATATTATGGATCTTCATGTTCAAATACATTTCTAGTTTAAATTCCAAGTATTTTGGTTATTTAGAATTTAGAATTTTGGGGCACCTGCCCAGCTCAGTCGATAGAGCATGCAACTCTTGATCTTACGGTTATGAGTTCAAGCCTCATGTTGGGTGTAAAGATTACTTAAAAATAAAATCTAAAAAAAAAAATTATTTAAAATTTCATTAGTAATTTTATGTTAGAGTATTGGGCTCTGAAAATGTGCTCTATATATTTTCCACTCTTAAATTTTCTCAATAGTTTCTTTCTTGCCTGATAATAAATTTCACTAACACTGGAAAGGTATCCATGTGAAAGGTATAACATTCAATATGCAGCTATTGGGGTGCCCAGGTGGCTCAGTCTGTTAAGCGTCCAACTTCAGCTCAGGTCATGATCTCACTGTTTGTGGGTTTGAGCCCTGCATTGGGCTCTGTGCTGACAGCTCAGAGCCTGGAGCTGCTTCGGATTCTGTGTCTCTCTCTCTCTCTCCCTGCCCCTCCCCAACTTGCACTCTGTTTTTCTCTCAAAAATAAATGGACATTAAAAAAAAATTTTTTTTTAATTTTTTTTTTTAGTGTTTATTTTTGAGACAGAGAGAGACAGCATGAACAGGGGAGGGTCAGAGAGAGAGGGAGACACAGAATCTGAAACAGGCTCCGGGCTCCGAGCTGTCAGCACAGAGCCCGATGCGGGGCTCGAACCCACGGACCGCGAGATCATGACCTGGGCTGAAGTTGGACGCTCAACCGACTGAGCCACCCAGGCGCCCCCCCAAAAAAATTTTTTTAATGCAGCTATTAAGGTACTTTGTTCATTTTATTATCGTAGCCTCCATAATCTACCTTATTTGTTTCCTGTGTGATTTATGAAAGACTGAAAAACATATTTTAAAATATCCTATATGTCAATATTATATCTATTAATTTCTGTTTTGGTTATTATATATTTTGACACAATCTTATTCACAGTTCAAAGGAATATGAAGTATAACCTTTATTAACATATTTGACAGTGGCTTCCTTTCAGAAGTAGAACTGGGTCCATGGCCAGAGCAAATGCAGAACTACACTTTTAACTTTATAATATTCTGTATTATCTCTGCTTCCCAACCCTGTCCATGTTGTTTCTATTTTTCAAAGATAAAGAAATAAGCAAAATATAAAATAAAGTAAAATAAAACAGTCATTTGTATCTTAATGCTTTATGCTTTTACCTCTACGCTGCATGATATTGGTATGATATTTCTTGCTTTATGTATTTATTCTTTGCATAGGATTGCCTGATAAATATTTGGCCATCTTACAGTTTATATCAGAAACTATAGGATCATCCAATGTTACAAAATTTGTTACTGTAGGGACCCCTGGGTGGCTCAGTCTGTTGAGAGTCTGACGTTGGCTCAGGCCATGATCTCGCAGTTGGTGAGTTCGAGCCCCACATCAGGCTTGCTGCTCTCAGCACTTAGTTGGTTCGGATCTTCTGTCCTCCTCTCTTTCTGTCCACCCCCTGCTCATATTCTCTCTCGCAAAAATAAATAAAACATTAAAAACAAATTTTTAAAAAAGGAAAGAAAATTTGTTACTATAACATTATATTGTTAAGCAAGGAGGCCGTCGGATTGAAGTGGCTCTCAAGCCCTGTGGCCTGCACAAGCAAACCAAAACCTAATCCTGGAAGTACTTAAAGGTACAAAATTGAAACCTAAGGACAGCCAATCACAGCCAAGTAGGCTTTCCGATATAACCAATCAATGATTTCCTTTCTTTGCCTTTGCACTGTATGTAAGTCTTTCCCTGAGCTTCCTGATGGAGCGTCCCTAAATACTTCTTGTTTGGCACTGACAGATTTGAATTGATTTTTGCTCAAATGAACTCTTAAATTTTTTTATATACCTCAAGTCATCTTTTAACAATATTAATAAGTCCAATAAGTCTTTTATATTTATTTATTTTTGAGAGACACAGAGTGTGAGTGGGGGAGGGGGCAGAGAGAGAGACAGAGACAGAGACAGAATCTGAAGCAGGATCGAGACTCCGAGCTGTCAGCACAGAGAGCGACCTGGGACTCAAATCCACAAACTGCGAGATCATGACCTGAGCTGAAGTGGGACATTTAATAGACTGAGCCTCCCAGATGCCCCTAATGTTTATTTATTTCTGAGAGAGAGAGTGAGCCAGGGAGGGGCAGAGAGAGAGGGAGACAGAGGAACTGAAGCAGGCTCAGCACTGACAGCAGAGAGCCCAATGCAGGGTCTGAACCCACGAACTGTGAGATCATGACCTGTGCCCAAGTCGAATGCTTAACTGACTGGGCCACCCAGGCACCCCTATTCTTTATTTTTTTAAGAACGACCCCTATAGTTCTAAAAGAACCTTTTTTTTTTTTTTTTTTTTTTTTTTTTTCAGTAGGCTCCATACCCAATGTGGGGCTTGAACTCACAATATTCAGGTCAGCGGTTGCATGCTGTACCCACGGAGCCAGCAAGGCACTCCTCCAATACATCTTTTAAAAAGCAGTATATGCTAGAGGGCATTCAATACAATTCAGAAAACTAGGAAAAGAAAGACACTGTCTTAATCGTGTTACCTTTACTCTTTTCTGTCACTTAATTTTAGGGTGTCCCTAGAAATACTATAGAGTTGGAGATGGATGCTGTCTTCTGATTCAGTCTGGGAATCTTTATCTTTTCATAGGAAGTTTAACCTATTTATACTCATTGGCATAACTAATATGGCGATCTTTCTGGTTATTTTCAGGCAATTCAAACAAATCTGCATTTCTGTAAATGACAAAGCCAAAAGAGATATGGAGCCCTCCTTAACTCTCCAACTCTATTCAAGATAAAAGGTATAGACTTTTGCATTTCTTAAACAATGGGTTCCCTTACCTTTACTACTCTAATAATCCAGGGGGTTGTTACTTAAATATTTTTATATCATGTGTCTTTTCCTTCAATAGCTCCATGAATACAGGTACAAAAATTCTTCATAAAATATTAGCAAAGAGAATTCAACACTTAAGAAAAGGATAATATATCATCACAAAGATATGCAAGAGTGGCCTAGCAGTCAAAAAATGAATCAGTGTAACTCACTGTATTAACAACAATGCAAAGAGGAAAAATACTGTATGAACATTTCAAAAAATGCAAAAAAGGGCACATGTTTGATCTTGTATTACAGTCCCACTAACACCTGAAGCTCTGTTTTTTGTTTGTTTTTAGTCTATTTTCTCTCTGCTGTTCAGTTGGGTAATGTCTTTTTTTTTTTTTATGTTTATTTTTGAGAGAGAGAGAGAGAGAGAGAGCACAAGCAGGGGAGGGGCAGAGACAGAGGGGGACAAGAGGATCCAAAGCTGGCTCCACACTGACAGCAGATGAAGGGCTCAAACTTGTGAACTGTGAGATCATGATCTGAGCTAAAGTCAGCCACTTAACCATCTGAGCCACCCAGGCCCCCCCAGTTGGGTGATTTCTTTTGTTCTATCTTCAAGTTCACTGAGTGTTCAGCTCATCTCCATCCCGCTATTGAGCCCTTCTGTGAGGTTTTTTTTTCATTTTGGTTATTGTATATTTCAGCATTCCCTGGCTAAAATAACAATACAGGAAGGAAAAGATTGTAACCCGCAAGGACTAAAGGTATAGGATGGGAGGCAGACAAAAGATATCCAGGAATGTTCACAATGGGGAAAACTTATAAAGGAGTTTTACTACCTTAGCAAAAAAGCTGGGTCCGCTCCCAGTTTTTGGCACAGCAAGATGTCAAGGAGAAGTAAGATGATTCTGTCTAGAGAAACTGAGAGGATCAGGACTCATACACACCAGGTAAGGTCCTATAGAATACGGGTATCATAAGCAGAGCCGGGGAAATGTACACCTTTTATCTTGGGAAGTGATCCCAGTGGTGGGAGGCACTGAAAAGAGTGAAATAGGGTGACGATTGCATTTTCACTGTTCTGGGAAATTGGAGTTTAATCTTGCTGGAACGTCTTTGAGGAGCCATACATAATTCACCTCAGAATTGTTCACTGGAAGGATAGAAGAAGAGAATATTCATCAATAAGCTCCCCACCCCAATGTCCAAGGTTCTCCTGTGGCATGCTACATCTCTGTACTTCCAACTTGCATGGGTTTCCCAATGGCCAGGCAGCAACTCGCTGGTGGCTGCAGATATTGAAGCACTTATGAGCAAAAATCATGATGTATTCATAATCCTGAAGATGCCTCTGGCCTTAAAATTCCATGACCCCAGTTATATCTTCCCACTGACCATCCAACCACACCAAATGGTAACCCAGGTCAAATGTTTGCACTTTAAAACAGTTTCCTTAGGAAATCTAAAACACAGAACTTACAATGATTCCTTTTCCAATGTATTTTTACCAAAAGAATAATCTCTGGGAAGAAAATCTAATGGTGTTACTTTTCTATTTCATGTAGTCAAAAATACCTAGAGTTTGAAGTACTAGAAAATAAGTTATGAGTCTGAATATAGACTCTTACCAGACTGGGTAACAGCAAAGACAATTTAAGCAAAAACACAAATAAATGAAACATATGGTAAGGACCCTTTTAATGCAATTTCCCCAAAACTTTTTATGTTGAATACTTTTAAACTTACAGAAAAGTTAGAAGAATATTTCTGTGTGTGTGTGTGTGTGTGTGTGTGTGTGTGTGTTTGTGTGTGTTTAAGTAATTTCTACACCCAGTGTGGGGCTCAAACTTAATGCCATCAGTCAAGATCAAGAATCTGAGTGCTGTACGGCCTGTGCCAGCCAGGCACCTGTCCAAAACCTGCAGGGATAGCTCAAAGATCTCCCTGGTACCCATTCCCTTGATTCACGAATGCCTAACATTTGGCCACTACTGCTTCCTCTCTCTTTCTCTTTCTCCGTCTGTCTCTCTGGATCATTTCTCTGAATCATTTGAAAGTAACTCGCAGACATCACTGCACTATATTCCTAACCACTTCATCCCTAACTCCTAAGAAAAAGGACCTTTTCCTGCATATACCATGATCATATACAAGAAGTTTAACATTGGTATAATATTATCTAATAATCATTTACGATGAAAATATTCAAAATAACAGCAGTAGAGGAAGAGAAAATATCTTCTTCTACCCATCTTAGGTTCCCCAGCTGGGACCCAGTAAATTAGACTGGCCAAAGACAGATCAACAAAAGAACAAAGAGAAATTTGTTAACATGTATGCTGCTCGTGTCTGCATGGAAGCACCTACCATGAGTAGTCCAGAAGGGTGATTAAAACTCAGGCTCATGTACCATCTTAGGCTAAAAAAGGAAAAGTGGCTTTGGCTTTTGGGCAGGGAAGGCAAGTTGTGAGAAGGTTACCTTAAACTATGGTAAACTAGGGTTGTTTAGTAAGGTTTGTGATGCAGATTTAGGTCAGCACTTTCTCCTTGGATAAGAATTGGAAGAGACTTCCTCTTCCTGCTATGGGAAGGGAGAGGCATCTTTACAAATGGAAATTTCCATTTCTTTTACAGAAGGAAAACTTGTGCCTCATTTTTCAAGCTTTTCCTGCCTCTGCTATTAGCTCAAAGGATCCACCCCAATATATGCCTCTGTTGGCCTCTATTGTGACAGAGTCACAGCCAAAAATCATATTTCCCCAATTGTTCCAAAAACACTTTTTTTTAAATTTTTTTTTAAACATTTTTATTTATTTTTGAGACAGGGAGAGACAGAGCATGAACAGGGGAGGGTCAGAGAGAGGGAGACACAGAATCCGAAACAGGCTCCAGGCTCTGAGCCGGCAGCACAGAGCCCGACGTGGGCCTTGAACTCACGGACTGTGAGATCATGACCTGAGCCCAAGTCGGCCACTTAACCGACTGAGCCACCCAGGCGCCCCCAGAAACACTCTTTATAGATTTTTTTTTTCCTCTTTTTAATCCATGACCCAATCTAACATCATGTACTGCTTTTAATGGTCATGTAGCTTTTGTTTCCCTTAATCTTAGTCTACTGCCTTTTCCCCTCCTTTTTTTTTTTTTTTTAATTTTTTTTTTCAACTTTTTAAAATTTATTTTTGGGACAGAGAGAAAGAGAGAGAGAGCATGAACGGGGGAGGGGCAGAGAGAGAGGGAGACACAGAATGGGAAGCAGGCTCCAGGCTCTGAGCCATCAGCCCAGACCCTGACGCGGGGCTTGAACTCACAGACCGCGAGATCGTGACCTGGCTGAAGTCGGACGCTTAACCGACTGCGCCCCCCAGGCGCCCCCCCTCCTTTTTTTTTTAAGTTTATTTGTTTATTTTGAGAGAGAGCCTACATGGTACACACACAAGTGGGGGAGGGGCAGAAAGCGAGAGGGAGAGAGAGAATCCAAAGTAAGATACAACATGTAGAGTTCAGGCCTATTGTTTTATACGATGCGTCAGAATTAAACTAAGATTAATCACTTCAACTGAAGTGTTGGGTGTTCAGCATCTTTTAGTGGACTCCTATGTTTTTTTGACTTGTTCCCATGCACCTTTATTTGTTTTTTAAGTTTATTTATTTGTGTTGACAGAGAGCACACAAGCATGAGCAGGGGAGGGGTAGAGGGGGAAGGGGGGAGAACCCCAAGTAGGCTCCTCATTGTCAGCTCCGAGCCCATAGCTGGAAGTAGGGCTTGATCCCACTAACCAGGAGATGGTGACCTGAGCCGAAATCAAGAGTTGGTCACTTAGCCAACTGAGCCACCCGGCGACCCTACACGCACTTAAGTGTTTAAAAAACACTTTCTTGGGGCGCCTGGGTGGCGCAGTCGGTTAAGCGTCCGACTTCAGCCAGGTCACGCTCTCGCGGTCCGTGAGTTCGAGCCCCGCGTCGGGCTCTGGGCTGATGGCTCAGAGCCTGGAGCCTGTTTCCGATTCTGTGTCTCCCTCTCTCTCTGCCCCTCCCCCGTTCATGCTCTGTCTCTCTCTGTCCCAAAAATGAATAAACATTGAAAAAAAATTTTTAAAAAACACTTTCTTAATTGCTGCACCAATAAGATGACAGTGATCCAGGCCCACCTTTTGCTTTTCCTACTCCAAACCTGAAGTCAACCAGGGAATCCATCCTTTTCAGAGGGAATAGATTTTGGATTACTGTGTTTTAACGTATGGCATTTGTATGCTGCAAAAAAAAAAAAAAAAAAGTAGTGCTGGATAGGCTGGAGAACTGTGATGATTTATGTCATGATCTACTTTCTCCAGCAGGTGTCAATTACATTATAGTTGCTAATTATGGAAATAATCTCTAACAATTGGTTTTAAAAAAGATTAGCGTCAGCCCTGTTAAATTAATTAAACAAGGAGGCCATTAGGCTGAGGTGGCTTTAATGCCTTAGTGGCCTACTTAAGCAAACAAAACTAACACCTGAAATACCTAAGGTTAAGACATCAAAAACTTAAAGACAACCAATCACAAACAGCCAACTAGGCTTTAAGCTGTAGCCAATCAAATAATTTCCTTACTTTGCTTCTGTCTTTATAAAAGTCTTGTCCCAGCTCCTGTGGGTGAAAAACTCCTAAGAACTCCCAGTTTGGCACTGTCTGATTCAAATCCGTTTTTGCTCAAATAAACTTAAAATTTTTAATATGCTTCAGTTTATCTCTTAACAGCCTTAACGTCGCCTGTGTAACTTTGACAAAATACTTGCTCACGGGTTTGATATAGATTATTCAAAGTTATGAGATTCAGAGGACATATTTAAAAAACAGTTTGTATTCTGGGGTGCTTGAGTGGCTCAGTTGGCTAAGTGTCCAACTTTGGTGCAGGCCATGATCTCAAGATTTGTGAGTTCAAGTCCCGCATTGGACTCTGCTGTCAGCACACAGCCTGCTTTGGATCCTCTATCTCCCTCTTTCTGCCTTCTTCCCTTTCCCTCTCAAAAATGAATAAACGTTAAAAAAAACTTTTTTTTTAACGTTTATTCATTTTTGAGAGACGGAGACAGAGCATGAGTGGGGTAGGGGCTGAGAGCGAGGGAGATACAGAATCTGAGGTAGGCTACAGGCTCTGAGCTGTCAGCACAGAGCCCGATGTGGGGCTGGAACTCATGGACTGTGAGACCATGACCTGAGCTGAAGTCGGAGGCTTAACTGAGCCACCCAGGTGCCCCTCAAAAATAAATAAACATTTAAAAAAATTTTTTGAAAATAATTTGTATTCCAAATGAATGATCTTATTTTATGATCTTGAAATTTTCTTCTAAGTCAATGTTACATGATTTTGCAGTGAATGGTAGTGACCCCTACTGGGATTGGTCATGTAATCATTCACTTAATTGAATGATTCATTGACTATGACACTTAGGACAATTATTTCTGCTACATTATGATATTGTCTGTGTAATGCAGTGACTGAGCTGTACCTAATGCATGAGAAATCCCTAAGTGCTGAGTCATGAGAGCAACTGTACAAACTCTTGTTTATACATGATTTTAGTAGTCTGAATATTTAAGTAGTTAACAATAATGTTTCAGACATTTGCCCATTTACCCAGTTTACTTTTGTCTTTCTTGGGGAAGGGGGATGGGAAGCTATTGATTTCTTACTGCATGGAGGAATTAGGAGAACACTCTAATGACACCATTGCTGGATACACATATGGCATCTTTTCAGTCTGAAAACTTTTTAAGTTTTTTAGAAGATTTGTCTCTGTTAGAGATACTGATGAATCTAAGATCCCCCTCTTTTAAAATCCACTTACACTTGAAAAGGGTATGTTTTTGTTTGTTTTACGTAAAATAAACATAAAATTTATGATGTTAACCACTTTTAGTTGTGCAGTTCGGTGGCATTAAGGGCATTCACACTGTGGTGCAAAGAAGAAGGTGTGGCTTGAAGTGGTGGTCTTTGCTTGTTCGGATTCTGTCAGTCACAGGGGGAAGACTGCTAGAACATACTTTATTATGGTTTATATACAGCAAAGACAGGAGTCCAGGTACATAGCATCCCATCCTAATTGGTAGGTACTACTTTAATGTGAACAAATACTACGTATAAAATAAGGAAACTTTTTTAAAATTTATTTATTTTTAACGTTTATTTATTTTTGGGACAGAGAGAGACAGAGCATGAACGGGGGAGGGGCAGAGAGAGAGGGAGACACAGAATCGGAAACAGGCTCCAGGCTCCGAGCCATCAGCCCAGAGCCTGACTCGGGGCTCGAACTCACGGACCACGAGATCGTGACCTGGCTGAAGTCGGACGCTTAACCGACTGCGCCACCCAGGCGCCCCTGTGCTTTTTTTTTTTTAACATTTGTTTATTTTTGAGTGCGAGTGGGGGAGGGGCAGAGAGACAGGGAGACACAGAATCGGAAGCAGGCTCCAGGCTCTGAGCTGTCAGCACAGAGCCCGATGTGGGGCTCAGACTCAAGAACTGTGAGATCATGACCTGAGCTGCAGTCAGACACTTAACCAGCTGAGCTACCCAGGCACCCCAACTTTTGTACTTAATTATATGTCAAGCACTGTTTCAACCAAGAAGCACTTCATTTCTATTAAGTTACTTAATCATCATAACAACCCTATGAAGTAGACACTTGTGTATCAGAGAAGCTGTGTGGTGAGAACATTGCTACTGGAACCAGAATTCATAACCTGGGCTTCAATTCTGGTCTGCTATTTATTTACTTGCTATGTGGTCCTGGGAGAGTTCCTTCACCTCTCTGTGCCTTAGTTTCATTTTTAGAAAAATGGGGACTGTGCCAATCATAGTACCTACCTTACAGGATTGTTGGGAAGATTAAATAAATCTCTATTTATAAAACACTTGAAAACGTGAACCGGATCTGTCTGATTTCAAAGCTCTTAACCACTCCACTATGCACTATGCTGTTCTACTCGCTCAGTGCACAAATATTTACTGAAAGCAATGCTAGGCACCATGCTAGGTGCTAGGAAAGCCCCAAATCTTTCCCATCCTAAAACTTACAATAGGAAAACTTGTTCAGCCTCAACATACTCAAAAAATAAAAACGAAAACTGTTCACTGCTAAAAGCCAGTATCGACATGAGTTTACTGAGGTAATATTCTCATGT
This sequence comes from Prionailurus viverrinus, assembly GCF_022837055.1. Taxonomy (NCBI): domain Eukaryota; kingdom Metazoa; phylum Chordata; class Mammalia; order Carnivora; family Felidae; genus Prionailurus; species Prionailurus viverrinus. Next base: position 41,843,895 of record NC_062572.1, read on the forward strand.
ACAATAAAGGAATATGAACTTAGCACAGTTATTTTAGCAAAAAATCCAGACAATGGTATTTAAAGTCATAAAAATATTTGCGTTATTTATTCCATGAACCTCAAAGAAAAAATCCAAAATGTAAAACCATATTTACAAAGGTGTTTGTTATAGTATCATTTATTAAAGGAAAAGAAAAAAAACCCAGAGAGTTTATCAACAGGGAAATTTAAAAAAAAATTTTTTTTTTACGATTATTTATTTTTGAGAGACAGAGCACTAGTGGGGGAGGGGCAGAGAGAGAGAGTGGGGGAGACACAGAATCCAAAGCAGGGTCCAGGCTCTGAGCTGTCAGCACAGAGCCCAATGCAGGGCTTGAACTCACAAACCATGAGATCACGACCTGAGCCAAAGTCAGATGCCTAACCAATTGAGCCACCCAGGCGCCTCCAACAGGGAAATTTTAAATAAATTATAATGCAGCCACTTATAGCGGTGTCATGCAGTATAAGAAAATTCAACAGAATAATTGTGGCAGGCAGAATAGTGATTCCCCAAAGACATCCATATCCTATCCCCAGAATCTCTGACTATGATAGGTTACACATGACAAGAGGGAATGAAGGTGGCTAATCAGATGACTTTAAAATCGGGAGATTGTTTCAGATTATCCAGATGAGCCTAATGGAATCACGTGAGTTCTTAAAAATGGAAGAGGGGGGCAGAAGGGTCAGTGTCAGAGATATGTTGTGAGAAATATTTGATCCGTGTAGCTGGCTTTGAAAATGGAAAAAGGGGCCATCAACCAAGGAATGTGCCCAAGGAATGTGGGCAGCCTCTAGAAGCTAGAAAAGGCAAGGAATTAGATTGTCCCCTAGAGCTTCCAAAAAGGAATGTAGCCCTGCCAACCTTTTGATTTTAGCCCAGTGAGACCCATTTTGGACTTCAGACCTCCAGAACTGTAAGATAATACATTTGTGTTTTTTTTAAGCTACAAAATTTGTGACAATTTGTTACAATAGCAGTGAGAAATTAATATAAAAATCTTGGGTGAGAAGGCGTCTAAAGTTTGCTCTGTGCTCCTAGGCTGCACCCCAACTGCCTTTTCAAAGGCAGTGCCATCATCCTTGATCTAAGCCATGAGCTTTAACAGAGGCTTGGAAGAGGGGAGATGGGGGGTGGAGGTATGGTGGGCTCCTGGCCTCCAACTGAATTTTCTGATAAACCCTCCAGTTCCCTTCCTTTAAGATAACTATCCTTAATTTGACAGATCATTTGGCTTTTCAAATTCTGGCAGGCTTCAGACAACCAAATATACAATTTTGGATTTCCTCCTGGAAACAAAAAGGACATCTGTAAGGAAAGCTATATGATTTCTTCCCCCTTTCTTTTCAGATGGCCCTCCTTCAGTTAACTCTGTCTTACCGTAGCCCCTTTCCAAAGGCTAAAGATGTATCTAACAGCTGGAATTTTTCCTACCGATGTCACAAATGCTGCAGTCCCAGTATACAAAAATCCCGATTTAACCAATAGTTCTCCTACTGTGAGCCAGGGATGCCCAACTTCCCAGCAGAGACCAGTGGCACCCCCCAGCCTACCCCCAAACCCACCCAATTCCATATGTAAGATCTGTTGCCTGACACACTCTATTCCCTAATGCCAAATTCTGTATAGATTAGGATTCAACTAAAAACGTACATTAACATACAGGGGCGCCTGGTGGGCCCAGTTGGAAGGACATGAGACTCTTGACCTTGGGGTCGTGAGTTCCACCCCCACGTTGGGTGTAGAAATTACTTAAATAAAAACTTAAAAAAATAGAAATAAAAATTAAAACATATATTCAAACTATCTTTAAAAAAACAAAAAGAACCTATCTTAAAGGACTTTGATAATAATAGAGGTGACATTACAAATCAGTATGAGGAAGGTTCCTTCAATAGGATATTGATTTTTAATAAATAGCATTTCTAATAAATCCTGCCAAAACAACTGATTAGCCACATGGAAATTTTAAAAACCAAAAGTAAGGCCTTACCTCATAAGCATATACAAAAAGTGAATTCCAGGTGAACTAAAAACCTAAATGTAAAAAGAAACATATTTATTTATTTATTTATTTATTTATTTATTTATTTATTTATTTTAAGATTTTGTTTTTGGGGCGCCTGGGTGGCTCAGTTGGTTAAGTGTCCGACTTTGGCTCGGGTCATGATCTCATGGTTCGTGGGTTTGAGCCCTGTGCTGGGCTCTGTGCTGATAGCTCAGAGCCTGGACCCTACTTTGGATTCTGTGTCTCCCTTTCTCTCTCTGCTCCTCCCCAACTCACACTGTCTCTCTCTCTCAAAAATAAATAAACATTAAAAAGAAAAAAAAAAGATTTTATTTTTAAATGATCTCTATACCCAATGTGGGGCTGGAACTCACAACACCAAGATTAAGAGTCACATGCTGTACCACTGAGCCAGCCAGGCATCACAAAAAGAAAAACTGAAAAATTTTTGAACTTAAAAATAGAGAAGAATTTCTTACTTAAGATATAAAAAATCATAAACTTTCAGAAAAGAGTGATACATTTAATTACATTAAAAATCTTCATTCCAGGGGCGCCTGGGTGGCTCAGTCGGTTAAGCATCCGACTTCAGCTCAGGTCATGATCTCATGGTCCATGAGTTCGATCCCTGCATTGGGCTGTGGGCTGATGGCTCAGAGCCTGGAGCCTGCTTCGGATTCTGTGTCTCCCTCTCTCTCTGTCCCTCCCCCCGTTCATGCTCTGTCTCTCTCTGTCTCAAAAATAAATAAACGTTAAAAAAATTAAAAAAATAAAATAAAATAAAATCTTTATTCTGTTCAACAAAAAGATATATATATATCTTTTATTATTTATTAATTAATTAATTTATTGAGCAGCAGGCAGAAGTTTTTTAGAGTATTTACAGAGAGAGGACATTCAAAAGTGAATGCCCCTTATTTTTTCAAAACTTTTTAAAAGTTTATTTATTTTGAGACAGAGAGAGGGAGGGAGGGTTAGAGATGGAGAGAGAGAATCCTAAGCAGACTCTGCACTGTCAGTGTGGAGCCGGATGCAGGGCTTGAATCAACGCACTGGGAGATCATGACCTGAGACGAAATCAAGAATCAGACACTTAACCAACTGAGCCAACCAGGCACCCCTAAAAATAAATATTTTAAAAGTAAAAAAATTAAATGAGTCACACATGAGATAAGATCAATTCAATATATTTAGCTAACAAAGAATCAGTACACAGAATACATTGAGAAACAAATCTCAGAAATTAACCAGAAAAAGACAAATAATGCAACAGAAAATTGAACAAAAGCCATCAATGAAGAATTCGCAGATGGGAATGGACGGTGGCCAGCTGGGGACGCAGCTGCCCCAGTGCAATGGCTGATGAGCTAACTGAAGAACAGATTACTGATGTCAAGAAGCCTTCTCCCAATTTGACAAAGATGATCACGGCACCATCGCAACAAAGGAACAGTCAAGAGGTCACTGAGTCAGAACCCAGCAGAAGCTGAATTGCAGGATGTGATCAACAAAGCAGACGTTGACAATAATGGCACCATTGACTTCCCAGAATTTTTGACTGCGATGGCTAGGAAAATGAAAGACACAGACAGTAAAGAAGGAATCGTGAGGCATTCTGAGTCTGACAAGGATGGCACTGGTTACCTCAATGTGCAGAACTACATTTTGTCATGACACACTGGGGAGAAAAACTAACAGATGAAGAAGTAGATGAAATGATCAAGAAGCACCTACTGATGGAGGTGGATAAGCCGACTATGAAGAATTCATACAGATGATGACTGCAGAATGAAGACCTACTTTGAACCTTTTTCTAAGATTTCATTTTTAAAATTTTTTTTTTTTAACGTTTATTTATTTTTGAGACAGAGAGAGACAGAGCATGAACAGGGGAGGGTCAGAGAGAGAGGGAGACACAGAATCTGAAACGGGCTCCAGGCTCTGAGCTGTCAGCACAGAGCCCGACGCGGGGCTCGAACTCACGGACCGTGAGATCATGACCTGAGCCGAAGTGGGACGTTTAACCGACTGAGCCACCCAGGCGCCCCTAAGATTTCATTTTTAAGAAATCTCTATACCCAACGTGGGGCTCGAACTTATAACCCTGAGATCGAGAGTCACATGCCTTACCAACTGAGCCAGCGAGGCACCCCCTACTTTCCATTTTTCCCCCTTTCTAGAAGAATCAAATAGAATCTTTTACTTAGATCTTGCAAAAAAAAAAAATTTTACTCATTCTATTTCTATATACCAAACTGCACGTCAAAAGTACCTTCTGTTCCACACACAAAACCTGCATATATTGGTTGGTGGTTTTGTTCCCTAGAGATTGAGCTACACATCAGTTTCACAGTATAAATACTTGTACTACCTTAATGATAAGGAAGCACTTAGTGGACTCCTTGCAGTTCCATTGGCCAAGGACTGACACACTGTTCGGGCTGCCCAGTTTTTCATGCATGTAGCTTGACAATTGAGCCCAGTCAGGCATTTGTGTTAAAAAATGAAAAAAAAAAAAAATTCAAGACCTATTTAAATAGGATCTAGTTCAATTTGTTACTATAAATTGTCATAGCTGGGGGCACCTGGGTGGCTCAGTTGATTAAGCGTCAGACTCTTGGGGTTGGCTCAGTTTATGATCTCACGGTTCGTGGGTTCTAGCCCTGTATCGGGTTCTGTGCTGACAGCGTGGAGCCTGCTTGGGATTCTCTCTCTCCCTCTCTCTCTGCCCCTCCCCTGCTTTCTCTCTCTCTCTCTCTCAAAATAAATAAACATTAAAAAAAATTATAAATTGTCATAGCTCGTTACCTGCAAAAAACCCACTTATTTATAAATAGTTTCCCTCAGGACGTTGTGCAGAAAAATGGGTGCAGGATAAACTGTGTAGACAGAGTAGGATGGTTCTCTGGCCCTTCTGTGTGCCCTGACTCATGGTGACAGTGACACACCCTGGTGGCACGCTGTATGTGTTGGGTTTAGCATTGTCTGAATTATACTAGAGTGAAATGGGTGTCAGGTTATCACCGTTCACAAAAATTTTTAAAAAGAAACCTTTACCAAAGGAGCATCTTCTGACCCTTTATTTTTTTTAATCCTTTCTTTCCTTTTTTTTTTTCCTGAGGTGGGGGCAAGTGAGTGAGGGGCAGAGAGAGAGAATCCCATGCAGGCTCTGCACTGCCAGCGTGGAGGTGTGGATCTCAAAGTGGGGCATGAGGTCACTCGAAGTGGGGCTCGACCTCACTCAGTGCAGGGTGTGAACTCACGATGAACTCTGAAATCATGACCTAAGGGAAAGTCAGATGCTTAACAGACTGACCCACCCAGGTGCCCCTGACTCTGTTTTTTAAAACCTTCTGAACCATGACTGGGAGCCAGCAGAGAAGGCTGGGGGTTGTGGACATCAGCACAACCATCAACATTGCTGTTTAAGAAATTACAATTTACATCCATTCCAAATTGCAAATTCTAGTCTCCCCCTTCGATCCCCCTGCAATAAAAGGACTATTAACTTCAAACAAACAAAAGAATTCACAGATGAGGGAACCCACATGCCTGATAAACATGAAAAGATTCTCACCCTCATGATAATCAGAGAAATGCAAATTTGAAACACAAAATCCCTGGGCACCTGGATGGCTCCGTTGGTTAAGCCTCCAACTTCGGCTCAGGTCATGATCTCACAGTTCGTGAGTTCGAGCCCCATGTAGGGCTCTGTGCTGATAATCTGGAGCCTGCTTCAGATTCTGTGTCTCCCTCTCTCTGCCATTCCCCACCCCCCCACCCCCCGCCACTCACAATCTGTCTCTCTCTTAAAAATAAATAAACATTTGAAAAGATTATTAGAATTAAAAAATCCACAAGATCCTAGTTTATGCTCATGAATTAGCAAAAGTTTTGGTTCTGACAATACCAAGTGTTGGTGAGGGTATGGAGCCGCTAGAACTCTCATCGACCCTCGATGGGGGTCCAGCTTTTTTAAGACCAGAGTTTGGTAGGAGGGGGCTGGGTTGAGGATGGGCATCACCTATGGCAGGAACAGTGATTCTTAACTTAGCTCAGGCTGGTTTCCCTCAGCAGAGTGACATGAATGATGGCAGAAACTGAGGTTTTGTGCTTCCATTTTAAAGTCAAATGGTAGGAAATAGTACCAAGAACAGTAATGAGACCGACTGTCTGTAAATGTAAAGGCGAGCTCTGCTTGGCCCTGCTTCAGTCACAGGCTTTCTTTAGGTATGTTCCCCAGGACACGGGGCTACTGTTATCAGCTCAGGCAGAGTCATGTACCTGCTTCTGTGTTGTTTTTTAAAAAATGTTTATTCATTTATTTTGAGAGAGAGAGACACGTGCATGCATGTGCAGAGGAGGGCAGAGAGAGAGGGAGAGAAGGAATCCCAAGCAGGCTCTGCACTGTCAGCACAGAGCCCAATGCAGGACTCAATCCCATGAATCGTGAGATCATGACCTGAGTCATAATCAGGAGTAAAACACTTAACCAACTGAACCACCCAGGTACCCCTTTACCTGCTCCTTTGACCAGACAGGGCTGGGGCCTTATGTGTGACAGTTACATCCGTACCATCCAGAATCAGGGAGAGGTAGGCTCCCAGAAGGAAAGGAAGGTTTGGGGCAAATTCAAACTCAAATTCAAAACACAGATGTTCATTATAGCATCAAACTAAACATTCTGTTTTGTGATCTTTCTTCCTTTACCCACAATTACTAATATCACATAAACATTTCTCAGGAAGGGATTTATTTTTAATTTTTTTTTTTTAAACTGAGCTTGTCAAGAAGGAAAAAGTTTTCCTCTACCCTCTTAGCTTCAGGTACTAGAGGCCTGTGAAGTAAACCAAGAAAAAAAAAAAAAAAGGCAGGTTAACGGGGAAAAGACACGCATTTTAATTAATATTCACATGCTTGGGAGTTCACAGAAAAGCAGTGAAACTCCAAGAACTGGTTAGACTGGGGATTTATATTCCCTTTTAAGGAAGGAAAGAGGCTTTAGGTTGCAAGGGATGATAAATCATGGGAAAGTGACCAGCAAATATATGGGACAAATAATGGAAGATACTGGTTATTTTTAGTAAGGTGTGTTTATGCAAACTCCTCTCAGTGCCAGCCCCTCATCTACAGTGATAAGAGTCACTCTTTCTGGTGAAAGGGAGGGGAGACACCTTCACAATGGGAAATTTATGCCCTGCTTTTAAGCAAATAAGAAGAGGGCAAGAAACCTTCATGCATCTGTTGATTCTCAGCTGCCTTTAGCTAAAAATAATCCTTATGCCAAAGTGACATATTTTGGGGTGGCATATTCTGATCCCCATCAAGGTACAATTTACAGACAGTAATATTCACCGTTTCTGGTATTTAGTTCTAAGAGTTTTGACAAACAAATTCGCTGGTAACCCAACACCACAACCAAGATAGAGAAAGTTTCACCACACCCCTCCCCCCACCCATGTCACTTTAGTGACATGACCCAAATCTCAAAGAATCAGCAGATCCAGCCTCATGGTCCCCCTTTATAGGCGGGATACCCTGACTGGAGCACCTCCCCACTCCTGGGGTCACCTGGGTGTGGGGACTGAAGGGCCCTCAGAATGATCACGCCCAGTGAAAAGAGAGGGTTCCTTCAAACGCAGGAATACTGTACAGAGGAAAGTTATAGCTTCCGTGACAGTCTCCAAGCAAACAGACTTTATGTAAGTAAACTCATGTGAACTGGAGCAGGGCCCTTCTAATCTCTGGGCCAGATTTTCTCACTGGCAAAAGAATGATCAGAAGTCTACACTCGCTTTAAGGGGTATGTCTCTAACATGCATAAATCCTTAAATCTGACAGCCTTTGTGAACTCAGCCTCAGCGAAGCCTCCATGCCTGTGTCTTCCTCCCAAAATGCCCACCGTTCCTTCATTGAGGAGTTATAATTAGAAGAATAAATAATTTTTATGTTGATCATTTGGGGGCCAGATATGATAAGGAGGCATCCTAAAAGGTGAATTTTATGATCAATATCTGGTGTCCAACACAGCCCACTGCCGAGGACCTGTAGCTTGGGAATCACGTACCCCGCACAGCAGGCAGGCGGAAGGAGCCCGGGGTAACATCTGAGCTGGAGGAGGCGCACCTCTCGATCGAGGCCGCCCGGGCACATAGCACCCTCCCCGCAGCTTCATGGTGGCCCTGAGCCCAGGCTGCACTCCCCCCACCCCAGAAGATGCAGTGATTCAGGAGTTCTATGCCTGGCACCCAGCGTTCTGAGGTGTTGGGCAGTGAGTCTTTACCGCGTGCAGACCGAGAGCACAGGCAGCAACAGGAAAGCCCCGTAAGAAAATTTAATTGCCACGTGTCCCTAGATTCAGAAGACACTCATCTGCAGCTCTCTCCCAGGGGAGTCGCTTCTGTACCAAACTCATCGAATTTGAATTTGTATCAAACTCATTTGAATTTTTGTTTCAGAGGCTGACCTTTTACTTTTTATTTTTTAATGTTAATGTTTATTTATTTTTGAGAGAGAGAGAGAGAGAGCACCAGCGGGCAGAGGGGCAGAGAGGGAGACACAGAATCTGAAGCAGGCTCCAGGCTCTGAGCTGTCAGCACAGAGCCAGGAGCCAAAGTCAGACACTTAACCAACTGAGCCACACAGGCGCCCCTAATTTTTATTTTTTTTAAATGTGTATTTATCTATTTTGAGAGAAAGAGAGAGAGAGTATGGGGGGGGGGGGGGGAGGGCAGAGAGAGAGGGAGAGAGTGAATCCCAAGCGGGCTCTGCACTGTCAGCACAACACAAAGCAGGGCTTAAATCCCCAAACCATGAGATCATGACCTGAGCTGGAATCAAGAGTTGGATGCTTAAGCCACTAAGCCATCCACGTGCCCGGGAGGCTGACCTTTAATAGCCTTGTCTTCACACTCTGTGGTTCTCAAGAAGCTGATGCTAAACACGAGTAAGACTGAATCTTCTCCCCAGAAGTGAGAGAGAAAGACATCTCAACAAGTGGCTCTTCTGCCGTAGGCTGTAATGGAAAGTGGGCCACCTGGGGGGGAAAGATCTCGTTCTATATGGGACATCAGAAAGTACGCTCCATTAAAGGTAGAGGCTTGAGGGGCACCTGGGTGGCTCAGTTGGTTGAGCATCCACTCACTTGATTTCAGCTCAGGTCATGTGAGAGCAAGCCCCACGTTGGACTCGGTGCTGACAGCATGGAGGCTGTTTGGGATTCTCTCTTTTCCTCTCTCTTTGGCCCTGCCTGGCTCACATGTGCATTCTCTCTCTCAAAAATAAATAAATAAATGTAAAAGTAGAGACTTGATCTGCTTGTTTTGTTTAGGAGCTTGAGGTTTCCCCAGCTCCTTAAGACAGTGCCCAACATGTGGGAGAGATCTGACAAAAAACTGAACAAAACAAGTGGTATCTGACTTGACTCTTGACCAGTGAGGACTGTTCCAGGCAGGATCAGCATTTGCAAAGGCACAACACGATGAAGACCTTTGGAATTTGCTGCTTTTAAGATGTCTGATGTACTTCCCTCGTTCTTAGCCCCAAACGCAAACCTGTGCTGGGAGAAAATCCCATGTTTAAAATGTGATCTCTGGGGGCGCCTAGGTGGCTCAGTCGGTTAAGTGGCTGACTTCGGCTCAGGTCATGATCTCGCGGTCCGTGAGTTCGAGCCCCACGTCGGGCTCTGTGCTGACAGCTCAGAGCCTGGAGCCTGCTTCGGATTCTGTGTCTCCCTCTCTCTGACCCTCCCCCGTTCATGCTCTGTCTCTCACTGTCTCAAAAATAAATAAACGTTAAAAAAAATTAAAAAATAAAATAAAATAAAATAAAATAAAATAAAATAAAATAAAATAAAATAAAATGTGATCTCTGGTGGTAGTTTGGGCTACAGAATGAGTTCTTCAGGAAGTTAGTAAAACTGATTGTTGGAATGAGTAACTGTTCTGAAATACTCTCTGATTTAGACCTCAAATACTTCTTGCTTTCTGCCTGTCAGATGCATGGTAGGATTGTAATTCTTCACTCCCACTGAAGTGTAGGTGTGGCCACATGACTTACTTTGCCCTCCCAAAATGTAAAAGGGCATAATGGACACTCTAAGAGTCCCTACTCTGCTCAGTAGATGTGTAGCATAAGCAAGAAATGGGCCTTTGTGTTATGAGCCATCACACATCCTCACATTCCATTGGTGAATCTTCACTGAAGCCCTGTGAGGAAGGTGCCGTTCCAATTTCCAAATAAGGAAAATGAGGCTTACTCATAGCCAACACGCCTCTGGACCTGTGTTCTCCACTGTGACAGCCACCAGCCACATGTAGCTTCTGAGTACTTGAAATGTGGCTGGTCCAAATTGAGATGTACTAACCAGATTCAAAATGTAAGTGTGAAATACATACCAGGTTGAAAAATGGTATGAAATAAAGAATGGGAAATATTGCATTAGTAGTTTATGTTGAGTACATGATGAATTAATATTTTATTATTTATTTATTTAAGATTTTTCATTTTGAAGTAATCTCTATACCCAACTTGGGGCTCAAACTCACAACCCCAAGATCAAGAGTCACATGTTCCACCAAATGAGCCATCCAGACATCCTGATGAAATATTTTAGACACATTAGGTTAAATAAAATGTTATTAAAATTAGCTTCACCTGTTTATTTTTACTTTTTTCCTCCAATTTTTTATTTAAATTCCAGCTAGTTAACACACATTGCAATGTTAGTTTCATTTTTATTTTTGCTTTTTAAAAATAGGATTACTTAAAAAAAATAAAACTACATAGGTAGCCTGTGTGAGCAGCTTGCACTATATTTCTTTTGGATCCCACTGGTTCACAGGTTACAGACTGAGGAAGCAGAGACTGGAGGGCCTAAATCTAGGGCTCTCTCTGGTCTACAATCCTTTCCCCTCTGGAGCTGTTTTATTTGGTGTTGGTGGTTTAGCTGACAGCTCATCTACATGTATTTATTCACGGATTCATACAACAAATATTTATTGAACAGTTACTGTATGCAAAGCATGTGGGAGAGTGTTATGATTTTGCTCTGCCCAGAACTCCCAGTCCTGCTGAGGATAGAAGTCTTGTGCATGGAAAACTGATAAATGGCCAAGTTGGAAGGTAAACGAGATGCTAAAATAGGAATGCTGTTCAGGAAGGGAAATGTGAACTGCATTGGAGTAATACAAATAATAATAAATAAATAAAGGCCTGTTTGAAGACCATCCTGCTCAGCTTTAAAATGCAATTTGCTCCTTGAACTTTCCTAAATAATCACAACCTAGGTAAACTAAGCAAGTCTGTGTGTTAACTCATTACTTCTGCTCCTCTGCTTGCTGATACTTTAAGAAGTCCGTCTGTGCACTTTATATATTATTTATTTTTATTATTAAAGTGTAGTTGACATACAAAGTTATATGAGTTTCAGGTGCACAACACAGAGATTCAACAATTCTATACATCACTGAATGCTCAAAGTCTGTGTACTTTATTATTTATTTATTTAAATTTATTTTTGAAATTTATATCCAAATTAGTTAGCATATAGTGCAACAATGATTTCAGGAATAGATTCCTTAATGCCCCTTACCCATTTAGCCCATCCCCCCTCCCACAACCCCTCCAGTAACCCTGTTTGTTCTCCATATCTAAGAGTGTCTTCTTTTTTGTCCCCCTCCCTGTTTTTATATTATTTTTGTTTCCCTCCCCTTGTGTTCATCTGTTTTGTCTTTAAAGTCCTCATATGAGTGAAGTTACATGATTTTTGTCTTTCTCTGACTAATTTCATTTAGCACAGTACCCTCCAGTGCCATTCACGTAGTTGCAAATGGCAAGATTTCATTCTTTTTGATTGCCGAGTAATACTCCATTGTATATATATACCACATCTTCTTTATCCATTCATCCATCGATGGACATTTAGGCTCTTTGCATACTTTGGCTATTGTTGATAGTGCTGCTATAAACATGGGGGTGCATGTATCCCTTTGAAATAGCATACCTCTATCCCTTGGATAAATACCTAGTAATGCAATTGCTGGGCCATAGGGTAGTTCTATTTTTAATTTTTTGAGGAACTCCCATACTGTTTTCCAGAGTGGCTGCACCAGCTTGCATTCCCAACAGCAGTGCAAAAGAGATCCTCTTTCTCCGCATCCTCGCCAACATCTGTTGTTGCCTTGAGTTGTTAATGTTAGCCATTCTGACAGGTGTGAGGTGGTATCTCATTATGGTTTTGATTTGTATTTTCCTGATGATGAATGATGTTGAGCATTTTTTTCATGTATCGGTTGGCCATCTGGATGTCTTCTTTGGAGAAGTGTCTGTTCGTGTCTTTTGCCCATTTCTTCACTGGATTATTTGTTTTTTGGGTATTGAGTTTGATAAGTTCTTTATAGATTTTGGATAATAACCCTTTATCTGATATGTTTGCAAATATCTTCTCCCATTCTGTCGGTTGCCTTTTAGTTTTGTTGATTGTTTCCTTCACTGTGCAGAAGGTTTTTATTTATTTTTTATTTATTTATTTTTTTATTAAATGTTTTTATTTTTGAGAGAGAGAGAGAGAGACAGAGACAGAGACAGAGCACGAGTGGGGGAGGAGCAGAGACAGAGGGAGACACAGAATCCGAAACAGGCTCCAGGCTCTGAGCCGTCAGCTCAGAGCCCGACGCGGGGCTTGAACTCACAAACTGTGAGATCATGACCTGAGCCGAAGCTGGACACTCAACCGACTGAGCCACCCAGGCGCCCCAGAAGGTTTTTATTTTGGTGAGGTCCCAATAGTTCATTTTTGCTTTTGTTTCCCTTGCTTCTGAAGATGTGTTGAGGAAGAAGTTGCTACTGCCGAGATCAAAGAGGTTTTTGCCTGCTTTCTCCTCGAGGATTTTGATGGCTTCCTGTCTTATATTTAGGTCTTTCATCCATTTTGAGTTTGTTTTTGTGTATGGTATAAGAAAGTGGTCCAGGTTCATTCTTCTGCATGTCGCTGTCCAGTTTTCCCAGCACCACTTGCTGAAGAGACTGTCTATTCCATTGGATATTCTTTCCTCCTTTGTCAAAGATTAGTTGGCCATATGTTTGTGGGTCCATTTCTGGCTTCTCTATTCTGTTCCATTGATCGGAGTGTCTGTCTTTGTGCCAGTACCATACTGTCTTGATGATTATAGCTTTGTAATATAGCTTGAAGTGCAGGATTGTGATGCCTCCTGCTCTGGTTTTCTTTTTCAAGATTGCTTTGGATATTTGGGGTCTTTTCTGGTTCCATACAAATTTTAGGATTATTTGTTCGAGCTCTGTGAAGAATGCTGGTGTTATTTTGTTAGGGATTGCATTGAATATGTAGATTACTTTGGGTAGTATTGACATTTTATCAATATTTGTTCTTCCTATCCAGGAGCATGGAATCTTTTTCCATTGTGTGTGTGTGTGTGTGTGTGTGTGTGTCTTCTTCAATTTCTTTCATAAGCTTTTTATAGTTTTCAGTGTATGGATTTTTCACCTCTTTGGTTAGATTTATTCCGAGGAATTTTATGGTTTTTGGTGCAATTGTAAATGGGATCTATTCCTTGATTTCTCTTTCTGTTGCTTCATTGTTGGTGTATAGGAATGCAACTGATTTTATTTCCTGCAACTTTGCTGAATTCATGAATCAGTTCTAGCAGTTTTTTGGTGGAATGTTTGGGTTTTCCATATAGATCACGTCATCTGTGAAGAGCAAAAGTTTGACCTCCTACTGGCTGATTTGGATGCCTTTTATTTCTTTGTGTAGTCTGATTGCAGAGGCTAAGATTTCCAAAGCTATGTTGAATAACAGTGGTGACAGTGGACATCCCTGTCTTGTTCCTGACCTTAGGGGGAAAGCTCTGTTTTCCCCCCATTGAGGATGATATTAGCATTGGGTCTTTCATATATGGCTTTTATGATCTTGAGGTATGGTCCTTCTATCCCTGCTTTCTTGAGGGTTTTTATCAAAAAAGGGTGCTGTATTTTGTCAAATGCTTTCTCTGCATCTATTGAGAGGATCTTATGGTTCTTGTCCTTTCTTTCATTGATGTGATGAATCACATTGATTGGTTTGTGGATATTGAACCAGCCCTGCATCCCAGGTATAAATCCCACTTGGTCTTGGTGAATGATTTTTTTAATGTATTGTTGGATCCAGTTGGCTAATATCTTGTTGAGGATTTTTGCATCCATGTTCATCAGGGAAATTGGTCTATAGTTCTCCTTTTTAGTGGGGTCTCTGGTTTTGGAATCAAGGTAATGCTGGCTTCATAGAAAGAGTTTGGAAGTTTTCCTTCCATTTCTATTTTTTGGAACAGCTTCAAGAGAATAGGTATTCAATAGAGAATAGGAACCTAAATGTTTGGTAGCATTCCTCTGGAAAGCCCTCTGGCCCCAGACTCATGTTTTGGAGAGATTTTTGATTACTAATGCAATTTCTTTACTGCTTATGGGTCTGTTCAAATTTTCTATTTTTTCCCGTTTCAGTTTTGATAGTGTATATGTTTCTAGGAATTTGTCCATTTCTTTCAGATTGCCCATTTTATTGGCATATAATTGCTCATAATATTCTCTTATTATTGTTTTTATTTCTGCTGTGTTGGTTGTGATCTCTCCTCTTTCATTCTTGATTTTATTTATTTGGGTCCTTTCCTTTTTCTTTGTGATCAAACTGGCAAGGGGTTTATCAATTTTGTTAATTCTTTCAAAGAACCAGCTTTCAAAGAACGATTGATCTGTTCTACTATTTTTGTTGTTGTTGTTTTGATAGCATTCATTTTTGCTCTAAACTTTATTATTTCCTGTCTTCTGCTGGTTTGGGGTCTTGTTTGCTGTTCTTTCTCCAGCTCTTTAAGGCGTAAGGTTAGGTTGTGTATCTGAGATCTTTCTTCCTTCTTTAGGAAGGCCTGGATTGCTATATACTTTCCTCTTATGACTGCCTTTCCTGCGTCCCAGACGTTTTGGGTTGTGGTGTTATGATTTTCATTGGCCTCCATGAACTTTTTAATTTCCTCTTTAACTTCTTGGTTAGGTCATTCATTCTTTAGTAGGATGTTCTTTAGTCTCCAAGTATTTGTTACCTTTCCAAATTTTTTCTTGTGGTTGATTTCAAGTTTCATAGTGTTGTGGTCTGAAAATATGCACGGTATGATCTTGATCTTTTTGTACTTGTTGAGGGCTGATTTGTGTCCCAGTATGTGGTCTATTCTGGAAAACGTTCTGTGTGCACTGGAGAAGAATGTATATTCCACTGCTTTAGGATGAAATGTTCTGAATATATCTGTTAAGTCCATCTTGTCCAATGTGTCATTCAAAGCCATTGTTTCCTTGTTGATTTTTTGATTAGAAGATCTGTCTATTGCTGTGAGTGGGGTTTTGAAGTCCCCTACTATTATGGTATTACTATCAATGAGTTTCTTTATGTTTGTGATTAATTGATTTATATATTTGGGTGCATCCACATTTGGCGCATAAATGTTTACAATTGTTTGGTGTTCTTGGTGGATAGATCCCTTGATTATGATATAATGCCCTTCTGCATCTCTTGATACAGTCTTTATTTTAAAGTCTAGATTGTCTGATGTAAGTATGGCTACTCCGGCTTTCTTTTGTTGACCATTACCATGATAGATTGTTCTCCATCCCCTTACTTTCAATCTGAAGGTGTTTTTAGGTCTAAAGTGGGTCTCTTGTAAACAGTATATAGATGGATCTTGGTTTCTTATCCATTCTGTTACCCTGTGTCTTTTCATTGGAGCATTGAATCCATTGATGTTTGTTTATTTATTTATTTATTTTAATTGTTTTTTTTTAACGTTTATTTATTTTTGAGACAGACAGAGACACAGCATGAACGGGGGAGGGATAGAGAGAGAGGGAGACACAGAGTCGGAAGCAAGCTCCAGGCTCTGAGCCATCAGCCCAGAGCCCGGCGCGGGGCTCGAACTCGTGGACCACGAGATCGTGACCTGAGCCGAAGTCGGACGCTTAACCGACTGAGCCACCCAGGCGCCCCTAGTCCATTGATGTTTAGAGTGAGTACTGAAAGATATGAATTTATTGCCATTATGATGCTTATAGAGTTGGAGTTTCTGGTGGTGTTCTCTGATCCTTTCTACTCTTTGTTGCTTTTGTTTTATATATATATGTTTTTTTATATATTTTTATATATAATATATAAATATATTATATATAAATATATAATATATTTACATATATAATATATATATTATATACATAATATATATTATATATATATTATATATAAAAATATATATATTATATATATATATATATTTTTTTCCCATCTTTTCTCCCCTCAGAGAGTCCCCCTTAAAATTTCTTGCAGGGCTGGTTTAGTGGTCACAAACTCCTTTAATTTTTGTTTGCCTGGGAAACTTTTTATCTCTCCTTCTATTTTGAATGACAGCCTTGCTGGATAAAGAATTCTTGGCTGCATATGTTTCACATTGAATATATTCTGCCACTCCTTTCTGGTCTGTCAAGTTTCTGTGGATAGGTCTGCTGCAAACCTGATCTGTCTTCCCTTGTAGGTTAAAGATTTTTTTTCCCTTGCTGCTTTCATGATTCTCTCTTTGCCTGAGTATTTTGTGAATTTGACTATGATATGCCTAGTTAATGGTCGGTTTTTGTTGAATCTAGTGGGAGTCCTCTGTACTTCCTGGATTTTGATGTCTGTGTCTTTCCCCAGGTTAGGAAAGTTTTCCAATATAATTTGCTCACATACCCCTTCTACCCCTATTTCTCTCTGTTCCTCTTCTGGGACCCTATGATTCCGATGTTGTTCCTTTTTAATGAGTCACTGATTTCTCTAATTCTTAAATTGTGCTCTTGTGCCTTAGTTTCCCTCTTTTTTTCTGCTTCATTATTCTCCATAAGTTTGTCTTCTATATCACTGATTTTCTGTTCTGCCTCATCCATCCTTGCCTCCGTGGCCTCCATTTGAGATTGCAGCTCAGTTATAGCATTTTTTATTTTATCCTAACTAGCTTTACCTCTTTTATCTCCGCAGAAAGGGATTCTAATCTATTTTCGACTCCAGCTAGCATTCTTATCATCGTGATTCTAAATTCTGGTTCAGACATCTTCTTATCTCTGTGTTGGTTAAGTCCCTGGCTGTTGTTTCTTCCTGCTCTTTGTTTTGGGGTGGATTCCTTGGTTTCATTGTTTTGAAGAGAGAAAAGGAATTAATGAAGTGAAAAAATTAAAATTAAAAAAATATTAAAATTTAAAAATTGAAAACAAACACACACACAAAAAATCTAATAAATGAAGCTAGATCCTAGGTGTGTTTTGGTATGGGTGTTGAAAGCGGCTTGATAGATTAGAGAATAAAAGGGGAAATAAGAAAAAAAGAAAATCGTTTGAAAATTTTAAAAAATGAATATACTGAAATAGACTAAAATGAAATGATGGAAGTGAAATAGAATTTGAAAAAATTTAGACAGAAGTAAAAAATACAGTAGAGAAAAATTAGAGAAAAATATTAATAAAAATTGAAAATAAAAATGAATTTTTCTTTCTGTATTCAAGAAAAAGAAAAGAAACGAAAAAGAGAAAAAAGAAAAAAAAGAAAGAAAACTGAATAGATGGACCAGTGAACAGACTGAAATGTGACTGAAATTACTTCATTTTCCCCTAGAAGTCAAACTATGAAGCACTTTATAGTCCATAAACTAAGCAGGCGGAGAGACTTGTGTTCCTGAAGAGCGAGGTTAGCCCAGCTCGGTGCGACTTAGTGTAATGACTCCCTTCTCCACTAGATGGCGCTGCTTCGCTTACTGGGGTGAATTGCCGTGGTGCTTGTAGGTGCATATGCGCATGCGCGGGAGCCGTGAAAATGGCGTCACCCAGGTACCCAGTCTCTAGTATCTCAACTCTGTTCTCCCTGATGAGCAATCGCTCACTTGTCCTTTGTCTTCGGCTTCCATCCACTCCCCACTTTTACACAGTCCGTGACCAAGCCCCAGGCAGCACCTCCCTCCTGAGTTTTGTCTCCGATGCGGCTGTTTTTTCGGACCCCTTACTTCTGAGGGACTGTGGCTTTGTCTAGCTCTGCTTCTCTGCTGAGGGTCTCACGGAGCAATGGCCGCGGGCCAGCCGCACCCAGGAATGTTCGCAGGGCCGTGCTTTTGCCGATGCTCAGAGGCTGCAGCCGGGTGCCAGCTCGCCCCAGAAAAAGTTCGTGAGATCGTGTAGCAGCAGCATTTCAAGGATTATGGAAAATCATGACATGCATCTGGCACCAGGCTTAACCTTTAATGACCTTGTTCCAGCACCAGCGAATGTGGTTGTTCTCCCAGGTCCACTGGGGCCTTGCCTTTGGGGGACCCACACAGCCTCCACCAGGTGTCCTCCCAGCATGGGAACCGCCTCTCCCCGTGTGGCCTGAAGAACCCCGGACTCCACTCTGCTCCTGGGGATTCACCCTTCTCACCAGGTATGGAACTGTGGAGTTTCAGACTCTGCCCTCCCCCTGTTTATAGTCTTAATGGAATTTAAGCCCTCTCCTTTCTCCTTTCTCCCTTTTTAGTTCAGTCCCTGTGGCTGTTTCCACTTTTCCACTTTCTCTCCAGCTGTTTTTTTGGGGGTGCTTTTCCCGTATTCTCCCCCCACCCCATCTCTGTTCACTCTCCGCCCGCAAAACCACCTCCCTTCCTGCGGCTTCTCGCTCCCCAAGTTCACCTCTCCGCGCCGCGTACATGCTGAATTCTGTGGTTCAGGTTGTGCAGATTGTTGTGTTAATCCTCAGATGAGTTTTCTAGGTATGCAGGATGGTTTAGTGTTGGTCTGGTTTAGTGCTGGTTGGTATTTTATGGACGCGAGACACATAAAAAGCTTCCATGCTGTTCCGCCGTCTTGGCTTCTCCAGTCTGTGTACTTTAGATGCAAGTACTTAACATTGGGGGGAGGGGGAGGGACAGTAAAGAATTCTGCTTCGGTTTGTCCCAGTTAAGGGACTGAAAAATAACAACATTGATGCCATATGTCACAAGTGAAAATAACTGGACAATTCTAAATTTTCATTCTTATTTTTCTAAGTTTATTTATTTATTTGAAAGAGAGGGTGAGAGAGAGAATCCCAAGGAGGCTCCACATTGTCACTGCGGAGCCCAGCGCAGGGCTCAATCCCACCACCGGGAGATCATGACCTGAGCTGAAGTCAGATGCTTAACCAACTGAGCCATCCATGCCCCTAAATTTTCATTCTTAAATGATTACTGAAAGGGTTATTAAATCTAAAATGTGAGCTGATAAACCATGACCACATTTTCATTTCTTAACAATTCAATTCTCATGTCAAACCCTTTGATTTCTATATGCCTTTTAATTAAACCTTCTGTCTAATAAGGCTTTTTCTCGATCTTTTATAAGCCAAGTACCCTCTGCCAGTGATTTACACAGTGTGATCTACGGTCAATATTGTCAATTGTCAATATTGGAGATAATTGGCCCCAGCCCAGATCTATGGAGTCAGAGCTTCAGGGGGTGTGGCCTGAGAATCTGTGTTTTTTCCAGGTGATTCCTATGCACCCTAAAGTTGGAAAGACACTGCAACTAGTTAGCATATGAACAACTTGATGTCTTGCATTCCCCCTGACAAGATCAAAGGGCAGGAGGGTTGAGGCCCAGAAAACATTTTGAAAGTCCTCCAACAGTCAAGGGGAGCGGAGAGGATTATTCATAATCCCTTGGTGCCAAGAAATCTGGAACTTCCGAAGCTGTGGGCTAATACATCTTGCAATAGTTATTCAGCATGCAGGAAATCCCTCCTCCTACAGTGCCAGTGGCACAAGGAGTCTTGGCATCCTTAAATAAAACGAAGTTGGGATTTTTTTCAGGTTATCCAAGGACTTCTGATTTCCGGCTTTGTTATCTGAAAGTAAGCAAAATGATTATATTCTTTTCCTTCTTCAACGTGGATGACTGTACCTGGTAATTGTTCTTAATGGCCAAAATAAAACAGTGGTTTGAGGAGAGATATTGAGCAAATGGTTCAGGAAAACAGATCTCACAAAAGACCATTCCTTCCTGGCAAGAAGAGAGCAGCCTAGAAGGGCATTGACGCAGCATTTCCTCGAAAGAACAGCCTCTTTGCATCCCAGATGTAGCTTGAATTCCCTTTCGTTTGGGGCATTGAGCAGATCTGGGTACTTTTATTTTTTAACGTTTTGTTCTATAATTCATTTTAGACTTACAAGAAGTTACAAAAATGGTACATTGACTTCCTGGGTACTCTTCGTCCAGCTTCCCTCAATGATAACATCTTACATAACCATAAAGTATTATCAAAACCAGGAAATTGAAATCTGTACAATGTTATTAGCTATACTACAAACTTGGCCTTTTTTGCGTGTGGTTATCTAGACAAGATGGCTCAGGAGCCACCTTGGGAAGTATCTTACAATACACACTGGATATGTACCCAGCACACAGCATGAAACACTAGCTTCACTTCAAACTCCATGAACATTCATAAGAGCAGCCACAGTGCCCTGTGGAAGGTAGCAACATATTCTTTTCTGTAAGGATTAGCCATAATATCTCTGCACAGCTGTGGTTTTGGGTTCAAGTTTTCTGAGGGCTGCAAACAAGTATCAAAGAGCCTGCGTGTTGCCTTGTGCAGTTAATAAAAACAGGTCCTTACATTTCTATAGAGTTTTAGATTTATAAAACCTTTACACCTATCTTACTGTATTGACCTCTTGCAATCAATGCAGGGCATTAGGAACCATACTATAATTTTATATTTTATAGGTTAGGAAACTGAATGTCAGAGAGGTTAAAAGAGTTGGGCCCATGCATAGATTCTGGTGATCTCTTCATTCTAATGCCTCTTTTATTTTTTCTACTCTCCACATATTTTGTTGTTTTAATTTTTTTATTAAGCATTTTGAGAATCAAATGATTCTATAAGGTTTATTGTGAAAACAAACAGTCCCTTACACAGCCCTTGCTTCCTCGCTCTGGTTAACAATCCCCAGAAGGAACCACTCACACTTTTAACCACAACTTTTTGTCCTTATCTTCACATCTCTAATAACATGCTTGTACCACTATTTGTTGATTTTTTACTTCTGGGCACTATGTCTACCACTTTCCCACATTGGAAGGTGAGGATTTTGTGTTCTGTCATTAACTTTTCCACTGCACCTATATCATACACATGTGACCAACCCCACCCCCTACTCAAGATATATCACAATCTGGGGTATATTGGTATTTGGGGATTTCTTTTTTGTGACTATAAATGCTAGTCACTGCTGATTAAGTCATAGTATACTATGATTACTCCTCAACTTTATATTTTCCCTGGAGTTAGTAATTGTCAAGATTTTTTCCTCTTTGCTTAGTTTTCTAAGCAACTTACTCATATCTAATATATTTCAATATATTTCCCCATGGTCTAAATCTCTTGTCAATATAAATGATTTTCTATCAGTTTCATCTTCTTGGAATTTTCTCTCCCCAACTGTTTTGACCTCCTCTTTGCTAGGCTGGTTACTATCTAGGCTCACAACAAAACTATCATCTTGGATTTCCTCCACTTTTTTCCTGGGGATTCTTTTTACAGCTCTCTTTTGTTGGATTCCCTGAATTCTTTCTTGGTTTATTCACTCATTTTGGTAGAGTACTTCCTTGGGTATCTTCCCCTAATATCTTCCAAGGGTAGTTGGAGATAAATGTTTTGGGACTTTGCATATGTGGAGACATTTTTATTCTAGTCTCATATTTAATTGATAATTTGTCTGGAGATAGAATTTTGAATCTAAGTATTATTTTCCTGAGAATTTTTACATTACTTTATTCTCTTTGTTTACGATGTGGCCATTAAGAAATCTAGAGTCATTCTAATACCAGATTATTTATAAGGAATCTGTTTTTTTTTCCTTTTTGGAATTTTTTTTTTTTTTAAAGTTTCTATTATTTATTTGGAAAGAGGGAGAGAGAGAGAGAGAGAGAATGTGTGGGGGAAGGGCAGAGAGAGAGGGAGAGGGAGAATCCCAAGCAGGCTCCACACTGTCAGTGCAGAGCCTGATGTGGGACTCAATCCCACAAACCATGAGAGCTGAAATCAAGAGTCAGACACTTAATAGACTGAGTCACCCAGATGCCCTCCTTTTTGGAAGTTTTCAAGGTCATGCTCTCTCCCTCATTTCACAGTGATGTGCCTTTGAGTATTGCTATTTTCATCTATTGTGCTGGGCACTTGGTGAGCCCTTTCCATCTGAAAACTCTTGTATGTTGGTTATGAGAAATGTTCTTGAGTTATTTCTTTGTTTTTTTCCCTCCATTTGATCTATTCTCTCTTCTTTCTCAAATTCCTTATATTTATTTGCTGGATATTCTGTATTCGGTCCCAATTTTCTTGCCTTTTTTATTTTCTTTCTCTATGTCTTCCCCCCTCTCCCCTCCCCCCCCCCCACACTTTCTGAGACATTTCTTAAATCTTCTATCTCCTCTAGTGAGTGTTATTTTTTTTTTTTAATGCTCTTCAGTGATTCCAAGGTGTACATTTTTTCAAGATTTTAAAGCCTCTAAAATCAGGATTTTTTTTCATAAATAATGTCCCATTACAATGACTGTTGTCCAGGCAGTAGTCATAGCACCATTGTCATTGCTTATACAAACTTGTCATCTCACATGAGTTATAAGCATTGTTGATACCACACATGTCAAGAAATGTAGTTGAAGGCAAGGAAAATGCCAAATGCCTTGGAATAAATGAAAGAAATATCAAAGCAACAAGGAGCTCATGTGACCAACTTGTACCTTGTGCAAGATTATCACTGAAGCCTTGAACTTCAGCTGGTCAGAAGCTTCCTGCTGACTTTGAAGAGAAGTGCATGACATCCAGTAATGTACAGCTCAATCAAGAAAAGATGAAACTATGATGTAAGTAAAAAAATACAGTGCTAGAGTTAAAATTTGAAAGATAGATATCAGTAGCTTGGGAAAAAGTCCCTAAAATTCCAGTCGAGTAATTGGCTAAGAAATGATGCATTTCTGTAGTCTAATGGCATGAAGAAAGAAATTCAATAAAGGAGAAAAGATGTCAGTGATTCTGACTTGGGAAGTGGTTTCAGAAGATTCAAATTCTGAATATGAAGATGTTTAGGAAGTAATGCATTTTTCTTATATTTTCATACACACACAATGGTGATGAGCTATCATACATCTATCTCTAAGCCACATTAAAAGTTTTTCAGTAGGCAAAAATAAAAATTGTGCATTTTTATTTAAAAAAAAATTTTTTTTAATGTTTTATTTATTTTTGAGACAGAGAGAGAGAGAGCATGAACAGGGGAGGGCCAGAAAAAGAGGGAGACACAGAATCCGAAACAGGCTCCAGGCTCTGAGCTGTCAGCACAGAGCCCGACGCGGGGCTCGAACCCACGGACCGCGAGTTCATGACCTGAGCTGAAGTCGGACGCTCAACCAACTGAGCCACCCAGGCGCCCCAAAATTGTGCACTTTTAAACAGTAGTAAAAAAATAATCTTATGATTGGTGCCATCCTAGAGATGGGTATTTTCTATTTCTAAGAGCTGTTTTTTTCTGAAATTTTTAGTGACATCCTGTTCTTGTTTCATGGATAAAATATTTGATCATCTCTGGGAGGACATTAATGACTGTTTTTTAAAGTTTTCATTAATATGTATAATCTGGATCTCCTCTGAATTGATTCCCCACCCCCACCCCAATGATGTTTAGAACTACATTTTTCATATAGGTAATTCCCCCTCAAATGTCTGATAACAAAAGTTTAGCACTAATAAGCTGTTTGGACTCTCTGTAGACTAGTAAGTCTTGGGCTTTCCTAAAGGCTGAGCTTCATTCTTGGCTGAGGATCATTCTTGGCTTCAGAATTTAAAAATAATTTTTTTTTAAATGTTTATTTATTTTTGAGAGAGAGAGAGACAAAGAGAAAGCAAGTTAGGGAGGGGCAGAGAGAGAGGAAGACACAGAATCTGAAGCAGGCTCCAGGCTCTGAGCTGTCAGCACAGAGCCCGATACAGGGCTTAAACTCAAGAACCATGAGATCATGACCTAAGCAGAAGAAGTTGGACATTCAACCAACTGAGCCACCCAGGTGCCCCTTTGCTTCAGAATTTTTTTTAGGTATTTTCTCTGTAATTGTTACCTGCTTGGGAGGTTTATGCCTGACAGCTAGGATTCAGGAAGCAAGTTTGGTCCTCTGACAAGGTGGGGTAGGGTATTCATCCCACTGAAGGTTTGGGGGAGGAGGCTTGAGATGTGACCCTCATGTCTTCATTATCTCCTGTATTGGACTGGTATGGCCATTTCTCTCATTGTCTAGTGCTATCCATGGAAAATCAGGCTTCCTCTTATGGAGGGCAAAGTCCGTTCACTTTTTCTTCTGCTTTCTGCCTCCCAGTATTTTGTGGCTATTATCTTCTCTGTTATTCTCTTTGTTCTGAGCGTTTACGGCTTTTGTTTGTCCTTTTGCCATACTTTCAGTTGTGTTTCTGGAAGGAGAAGCTATAAATGTGTGTGTTCTGTCTTTAAACAGAATCTCTTCATATTCTCCTGCTTAATTGGAATATTTTCCAAATAATTTGTATAATTTTCTTTAATGTTAATATTTCTAGATATTTCTTTTCTTTTTTGACCTCTTCACTTTATACTCTCCAAACCATAATCCTTTTATTTTGTTTTGTATTGTTTAGAGCAGAGAAAATAATTTAGGAAAGAATAGAAGGAAATGGGAAGGAAGACAACTTTAGGTGGTATTTTATTTAATTCCCACAAAACCCAGCAAGACAGGCACAAGCATCCTGTTACATGTGAGAGAAAGCTCAGAGAGGTTACATACCTGCCTCAGAATTTCATCAAGCAGATCCTAGAATAATGTTTAGACTCTTGACTCTGATTCTCCTTGCTCTTTCTGTCATTCTAAGCACCCTGTCAAATGTCCTTGGTATCTGAGACAATATTCTTCTTCAAGCCACATTCTAGATCCTTCCATTCATTTCACAGCAATGACAGAACACATTCCCTTCTTCCCATTCTCTCAACCAAAGGCAACTCACATAGCGTTTTACCAGCCCCTTGTTTCCTCCAACCTGTAACACCAGCCAGTTGTAGATCACCAATCTCAGTCAAGACTTCATGGTGGAAACCTATGAAGTTTTGGGGTTTGTTTCCCAGCTGAGAAATGGAAGTATTGATATATAGACGTTTCCAGTGATCCACACAGGTGAACATCTTCCCTGACTGGCAGGCCTAAAATGGAGTCAGTCATTCTGATTATCCATGTCAAAGTGAGCTGGGTCAGTGGGGCCTGAAGCCAGACTGTCCTCAAGAGTTCAGCTGGGAGTGGAGTATGCTGGGCCTGAGGGACAGGGATCAACAGGCTGAGATCTGAATAGGAAAGGGTTGCAGCTAAAGACTTAAGGGGCAATCACCAAAAGGGATCTATTAGACAAGACACACTTTGAGGTGGTCAGCCTGCCACATTGTCAGCATCTGGAGTGAGAGGAAGGACTGTTAGTTTACTAAGAATAGGACCAAACTGGCAGGTATGATACAGGGCACTCAGTTAAATTTGAATTTCAGATAAGCAACTGATCATTCTTCAGTATGAGTGTGTCCTATGCAATATGTGAGACATGATTATACAAAAACTATTCTGTTGTTTATCTGAAATTTGAATTTAATTGGGTATCACATATTTTTATTTGCTAAACCTAGCAACCTTAAGTAAAGAGTAGATGTGTGCAGCCTCCAGATATACTTAGAACTACAAACCACCTTGAAGGCTTTCTTGAAACAAAATCTTAGAAGGAAGCCAAATATATTAAAAAAGCAATGAATCCGCTCAAGTTTAAGCAAGGATGGGGCCTCTCTCCCATCAGCCTTCTTTCTCACTCCTACTTTCCTACAGTGACTTGAGGCACCACAGCCAAAAGGACAATTTCCTGAAGGGCATGCATAACTTCTTCCTTTCAGGAGGAGATGGGTTTCTTGGGTTATCTGTGCAGGCCCCTTAGGAAGTACTGCCACGTCCGTCAGTGGAAATGTTAGAATAAGTGTTGAGCAGTAGTGAAAGCCCGACTTACGAGAGCTGAAAACATAAGTGCTGGTGACAGGACTCTGTCCCCTGAGGTAATGGGGCTCAGGTGGGCAGTACAGGCTTCCAGTTGGCTTCATCCTAGAAGGTGCCAATGTGGATGGTTTTGCAGACCTTCTCTAGTGTCTAGGGGATCTGATACATGAGCCGCTGAATGGGGTCTAGATAATACCAGTATAATCATGGAGGGGAAGAAGTATATACTTTCCTAAAGTGGCACCATTTTTTTAAAATGCAATCCTTTTTTTCTTAAAGTTTATTTTACGTATTTTGAGAGAGAGAATGTGTGCACACAGGGGAGGAGCACAGAGAGAGAGAGAGAGAGGGAGAGAGAGAATCCCAAACAAGCTCTGTGCTGTTAGGGCAGAGCCTAACAATATCAAGAGCCAGATGCTCAACTGATTGAGCCACCCAGGTGCCTCTAAAGTGGCACTATTTAATGGAGGACAGCATGGTATGATTTAGCACATGACATTTATTTTTTTAATTTTTAAAAATCTTTTATTTATTTTTGAGAGTGAGAGTGGGAGTGGGAGTGGGGGAGGGACAGAGAGAGAGGGGAACAGAAGATCCCAAGCAGGCTTTGCGCTGACAGCAGCAAGCCTGATGTGGGGCTCGAACTCACAAACTGAGATCATGACCTGAGCCAATGTCAGATGCTCGGTGAACTGAGCTACCCAGGGGCCCCTGATTTATCACATGACATGTATTACTTCTGATACTTATCTTTTTAAGAACGTTGTTTGTAATATATGCCAAAGATTCAAGATTAGTTCAAGACTCACAGGAGTAGAGAAAAAAATAGGACTATATTTGAAATTCCTAAGTATACTTAGAATAATACAAATTATTATAGCATATCAATGGATCTTATAGTCAGCCGGGGAATCACTGCAGCACTGGATAGTATATCTTGCATTCAACTGATATCTACTTAATGAAATTTTGCAGCATAAAGGATATTCGTGACAGTGTGTAATATTTTGCACTGATAGAACCAGGAAAGACAAAGAGGACAGATGATCAATGTAAATGAAAAAAATGCATATATGTCATGAAACCACACAAACGATAAAGCTTTTGTCTTCTGTCCCAAACAGAATGGTCTTCAATCCAAGACAGATGCAGAAAAGAGCATCTAGCTGCTTAACATGAGAGCAGGGTTGTCGGCTTAGATAAATGACACCCCAGAGTCCTGAAAGAAGTTGCAGATGTGATCACAGGGCAATCCGACCGGGAGGAATCGGGGAAACAGAGAGCAGGCAAAAGACCGGAGATGGGCAAATGAGTTCCAGATTTTCCAGCCCAACAGGAAAAGCGACTTATGGATCTGTGCACTGGTGAAGTTTAATGCTGAGCTTCAGCGAAACTCCAATGAATGATTAAAGGGGCTTTGTGCGTATTTATTAAAGAAAAGTGGTGACTGCTAGGCACTCTCTTGAGTTCCCTGAAATCTGAGCTCAGGCCAACCAACCTTGTTTCCATTTTGTAGCACTTGACTGGAGGAACAGGAAAATATTGTAGTCAGAAATGACTTATTTGAGCAAGACATTTGCCAGGAGTCTCTCATGACATCCTTGTGTACAGGAAATGTGGACTGCTGATTCCAGGATCCGCTGTGTTCCAGTTTTCACTACATAAGACTTCAGTCTCAAAGGTGCAAAGAAATAAAATGATCGTAACAGAAATACTTAGAAATGAACTTTTAAAAAAAACTAATGACTTTTTGATGTGAGATAGTCACACTCAAATATCTTTCCTCACTTGGGTTAGTTTGCTAGGATGGCAATAACAAAATATCACAGACTGGGGGACTTAAACAAGAGAAATTTATTTTCTCACAGCTCTGGAGGCTGAAGTCCAAGGTCAAGGTATCAACAGCGTTGGTTTCTCCTGAGGCCCTTTTCCTTGGCTTGTAGATGGCCTTCTTCTCCCTGTGTCTTCCCATGGTCTTTCCTCTGTGTGTCTTTGCTCTAATCTCCTCTTCTGGGGTGCCTCGGTAGCTCAGGTGGTTAAGCATCTGACTCTGGATTTCGGCACAGGTCATGATCTCAAGGTTTGTGAGTTCAAGTCCCTCATTGGGATCTGTGCTGACAGCATGGAGCCTGCTTGGAATTCTGTCTCACTCTCTGTCTCTGCCCCTCTCCTATTCATGCTCTCTCTCTCTCTCTCTCTCTCTCTCAAAATAAATAAATAAACATTTTTTAAAAATCTCATCTTCCTGGGGTGCCTGGGTGGCTCAGTCGGTTAAGCGGCCGACTTCGGCTCAGGTCATGATCTCGCGGTCCATGAGTTCGAGCCCCACGTCGGGCTCTGTGCTGCCAGCTCAGAGCCTGGAGCCTGTTTCAGATTCAGTGTCTCCCTCTCTCTGACCCTCCCCCGTTCATGCTCTGTCTCTCTCTGTCTCAAAAATAAATAAACGTTTAAAAAAAATTTTTTTTAATAAAATCTCATCTTCTTATTAGGCACCAGTCATATTGGATTATAGCCCACTCTGATGGCTTCTTTTAAACTTGCAGGAGGCATTACCCTATCTTCAAATAGTCACTATCTAAGGTACTGCAGGTTAGGACTCCACATAGGAATTCCAGGGGACATAATTTAGCTCATAACATCACTTTATACTAGCATCTGTCCCAACCCAAATCACCAACTCCTTTGTCTGTTGATGGCTTGCTGATTTTCTTGTATAATACATTACTAAAAATAGGCACTATAATATTAAATGCTTACTATGTGCCAGGCACTGTTTTATGTGCATTACCCATATGTACTCACTTAATACTATTAAAGCCCCTTAAGGTGAATATTATTAATTCATTTTATAGAATTGAGGCTCTTGGTCAGGTAGGATTTCAACCTGGATGAGCTGGATCCAGAATCCATTTAAATAGCTATCTTATTTGAAGGGATTCAAATCAATTGTGAAGTGAAATTATAAATCTTGCAAAAGATGCTGGACTTCAAGAAGTCTTTCAGAGAATTGTTTGGAGGAAATCCAAAATAGAAAATAAAAAAAGAGATCTGGAAGAGTCAGACTTAATTGAGGAAGAAAAGATTCACGAAGCCCTCAAAGGACCACAGAAATGAATTACTTGACTATAAAAGGAAAAGTAAGGATGTCAAGACAATGAATCAAGCCTTCTAATATTTTTGCAGAAATGGCTGTCTTTATGATGATAATCTGAATGCCAAAAATGAAATGAAGATGACCACACCTTGCTGTCATAGTTTTGTCAGAAGATCTCCCTCCTCTCATAAAATAACAAGACTCGAGCCATTCTTTTTTGTTCTCAGAACTGATTCACTATTGCCATCATAACTGAAATTTTGTTAACTTGCAAGTAAAATGAATTCATTTGCAAGACGTTTGCTTTTTTTTTTTAAGATTCATTCCAATAAAACATTATTTTCAATATTTAATGGATTTTTTTCTGTTTTAAATGGTGTTAAGTGGGTTTTTTTTTTCAGGATTATTTATGCTCAGCCAATGACCTTCTATATTATTTCAGCTGATTAAACAACTGCACCCAGAAATTATTAACTGATTAGTGTCAAATTGGAGATAAGTGTTTCTGATGATATACCTTGGCGATTCTTGTTTTATATTTTAATGTTTACTTTGGTAAAGAGCTGTCAGGCATGCTTATTTAATAAGTTGGTGTTGAAAACCTGGGAGGGATAGCTTATATGACAGATAACAGCAAGGTCCACAACGATTTCAGGGCTAGAACATGAATTAAAACTGTAAGAAGAGGGATGCCTGGGTGGCTCAGTCAGTTAAGCCTCCGACTTCAGCTCAGGTCATGATCTCATGGTCTGTGAGTTCAAGCCCCACATCGGGCTCTGTGCTGACAGTTCAGAGCCTGGATCTGCTTTAGATTTTTGTGTCGTCTTCTCTCTCTGCCCCTCCCCTGCTCGCACTCTGTCTCTCTCTCAAAAAATAAATAAACATTAAAAAAATTTTTGAAATAAACATTAAAAACACTTCTAGTAAGAAGAATTCTAACTAGAAAACAATGCATTTAGGTTAAACAGTGTCTATTTCATGAATACAGGAGAGAAAAGAACTGGCCAGACTGCAGACTCAAAAGCATGATCTAAATGTTTGATGACATTCCTAGATTAAGCTAAATAATCCTAGTTTATCACATCCTAGCTATTATCTGGGGTCTTGTGCTCCTTCGTAGGTATCGTTAAAAACAACAGCACAGCAAAACTGTTGTAAACTGGAGTGCAGCCAGGATATCAAGATATTGTCAAACCATGTCCTATAGAAAATATCAAGTCCTTAGGAAATGATACAAAGAGATATATAGGAGCCATTTCCACATATTTGTCAGCCGCTTTCAGATTTTTGGAATGTGGAGAAGACAGCAGCTTGCTGTGGATTGTTCTAGGGAACCCAGGGTGAAATAGTCAAAAGGTATATTTGGGTTTAACATATAGAAGAGCTTGTAACACTTCAAGGAAACAGTAACCTTTTTGTCCCTTGATTTCCTTCAGCACTGTTTTGTAGTTTTCAGGGTCTTTTGCCTCCTTGGCTAAGTTGATTCATACCTATTTTATTCTTTTTGATGCTAATGTCAATGGAATTGGTTCCTTCATTTCTTTTCTTGGATTGTCTATTTTTCTCCACGATAGATTAGTTTGGACTGTTCTAGAATTTCATATAAATGTAATCATACAGCATGAACTCTTGTGTAAGGCTGCTTTCATTGTGCCTAATTGTTTTGAGTTTCATCTGTACTGTTGACTATTTCAGTAATTCATCACTTTCTATTGCCCAATGGAATTGCATTGCATGAGTAGACTACAGCTTGTTTAGCCAGTCCCATGTTAATGGATGCCTAGCTATTTTCAGTTTGGGGTTATTGTGAAGAAAGCTGCTATAACTGTTCCTGTACAATTGTGTGGATATGTGTTTTCAGTTCTCTTGAGCAAGGACCTGGGACTGGAATTGCTGGCTCATAGGGTAGGTGTATGCTTAGTTTATAAAGAAACTGTCAGAGCTTTTCCCAAAGTGGTTGAGGTAAATGTATTATTTATTTAAAAAAAATTTTTTTTAATGTTTATTTTTGAGAGAGAGAGAGAGAGTGAGGAGGGGAGGGGCAGAGAGAGAGGGAGACACAGAATCTGAAGCAGGCTCTAGGCTCTGAGCAGTCAGCACAGGGCCCAATGCAGGGCTTGAACTCGCAGACCCTGAGGTCATGACTTGAGCTGAAGTTGGACGCTTAACCAAGCCACCCAGGCGCCCCATATTTTTTAAATTTTAGTAATTTTTTCTTCAGTTTTGTAAGGTGGGTCTCTCTCTCTCTCCCTTTTTTTAAGTTTATTTATTTATTTTGAGAGACACAAAGAGCAAGTGGGGGAGGGACAGAAAGCAAGGTGGACAGAGGATCCGAAGCAGGCTCTGTGCTGACAGCAGAGAGTCAGAAGTAGGGCTAAAAGACTCAAATTCATGAACCACAAGATCATGACGTGAGCCAAAGTCAGACACTTAACTGACTGAGCCACCCAGGCCCCCCGGTAAGGTGGGTCTCTTAATGGTCACCACCTGCCATTCAGTGCCTGCCTCTTCCTGGTGTTAGGCCCTTGGCCAGGGAAGGAAGCCATTGGTCTCTGGGAAATAAAGTCTGGGTGCAGCACCTCTCACAAAAGGAGGGTTTCTGGTCACAAAAGTTTATGGCTCAGGTGATCCCAGGGGTTCTTCCAGGCTCATTCACACTGCCATGCTCAATGCACTTCATATCCCTTTTTATTTGGTCTGAATTGCCTGTCAAGCATTTTTGTATTCAAAGACACATGTTCTGAAGGATTCAATAAAACCCTTTTCATTATGAATGTGATAGATGCAGCCTTGTGCATTATGTGTTCTACTTGACCCTTGTGAGCTGGGAAAGGATACTTTTATGTTGCAACTTTAAATCTTAAAGGAGAAATATAGTCTGAACCTTTAGTCTGTATAACTGACATTTTCCCACCTACTGGAGCACAAGGCAGTAGGTAGTTTGGGGCAACTGAGATACAGTGAGATTGTTTCTCTCCCAATGTGGCTGTTAACCACCTATGAGAGAGCTCCCTTCTCAGGGTTATTTGGTGAGTCAAAGGGTCTTTGTGCATGTAGAACTTAGAACATTTCTAGAGGACTGACCAGAGTAAGATAAGATGCCGGAGAGGACATTGCCACAAAGCATTTCCCAAGGCTTCCTGCTACTGGTTGTGACTAATTTTGTTTTAGGCAGAATCCATCTTCTGGAAGTACATTGGTTAAGATTAGGCTTCGAAAAAGTTCAAAATATCAATAATTTAAACAAGGCAGAAGTCTTTTTCTCTCTCACGTAGCAGTCCAGAAGCCAGCAGCAGCCCAGGGCTATGATAGCTCCATGATGGCATTCCAAGGCTCATTCCAATAGATGTGAGAAGGCCGAAAACACTCCCAGAGCTCCAGAAGAGAGAACTGAGCAAACTCTGCCTTTTTTTCTTTTCAATTTAAGTATAGTTGATACACAGTGTTACATTAGTTTCATGAGTATAACACAGTGATTTGATGAGTCTATACATTATTTACTCTCTCTAAAAGAAAAAAAAAATGTTTCTCCTAAGCCAGATATTAAGCACTGGTAGTATTAACAAAGAACATGTGCCTTTTTCAGATAAGGAGACATCTTGGCTGTACTAGATACTGATGCTTACCTCTGGTTGGCCTCAGCTCTTGGTTACATGGCCACACTGAACAGCAGGGAAGGCTAACATATAGAACCTAAAAACTGTGGTTCTGTTATTAAACTAAAAGGGAAAAATGAGTGTTAGGAGGGGATTATTAATCTCTGCCATAGCAGCACTGGAGCAGATAAGTTAGTCTCCACATCTGCACCATCCAGTATGGCAGCCAGCAACCACATATGCTGCTAAGCACTTGAAATATGGCACATCCAAAGTGGGATATGTTGTAACTATAAAATATACACAGAATTTCAAAAACTCAGTATGAAAAAAAAGGATGTAAAATACCTGTTTTTATATTGATTACATATTGAAATGATAGTATTTGGATATATTGAGTAAGTAAAATATGTTATTAAAATTAATTTCACCTGTTTCTTTTTACTTTTTTTAATGTGGCTACTAGAAAGTTTAAAATGATATATATGCCCAACATTATATTTCTTTCCTTTTTTTTTTTTTTTTTTTTTTTTTTAAGAAAGAGGGCACATGCAAGTTGGAGAGGGAGTAGAGGGAGACAGAAAGAGAATCTTAAGCAGGCTCCATGCTCAGCCCTGAGACAGCCTCTGTGCTGACAGCTCAGAGCCTGGAGCCTGCTTTGGATACTGTGTCTCCCTCTCTTGCTCCTCCCCATTCTCTCTCTCTCTCTCTGTCTCAAAAATAAATAAACATTAAACAAATTTTTTTTAAAGGCATATGGGTAACTCAGCCGGTTAAGCAACTTCGGCTCAGGTCATGATCTCATGGCTTGTGGGTGTGAGTCCCACCACAGGCTCTGTGCTGAAAGCTCACAACCTATAGCCCACTTCAGATTCTGTGTCTCCCCCTCTTTCTCTGCCCTCCCCCACTTGCACTCTGTCTCTCTGTCTCTCTCTCTCTCAAAAAATAATTAATATGGGAATGCAAGCTGGTGCAGCCACTCTGGAAAATAGTATGGAGGTTCCTCAAAAAACTAAAAATAGAACTATCCTACAACCCAGCAATTGCACTACTAGGCATTTATCCATGGGATACAGGTGTGCTGTTTCGAAGGGACACATGCACCCCCATGTTTATAGCAGCACTATCTACAATAGCCAAAGTATGGAAAGAGCCCAAATATCCAGCGATGGATGAATGGATAAAGAAGATATATATACACACAATGGAGTATTACTTGGCAATAAAAAAGAATGAAATCTTTCCATTTGCAACTATGTGGATGGAACTGGAGGGTATTATGCTAACTGAAATTAGTCAGAGAAAGACAAAAATCATACGATTTCACTCATATTAAGACAAAACAGATGAACATAAGGGAAGGGAAACAAAAATAATATAAAAACAGGGAGGGGGACAAAACATAAGAGACTCATAAATACGCAGAACAAACTGAGGGTTGCTGGAGGGGTTGTGGGAGGGTGGATGGGCTAAATGGGTAAGGGGCACTAAGGAATCTGCTCCTGAAATCATTGTTGCACTATATGCTAACTAATTTGGATGTAAATTTAAAAAAATTTTTTAAATTAAAAAAAAACTATTAAGGAAATACCAATGTTCATAAAAAAGTGAGGATATGGGAACCCCCATGAACAAATTAGCAGGAATATACACTGGTGCCTCCATGATGCAATGTAATCTGGAAAACTTGGTCAAAATAAATATATGCATACCCTAAAAAAATTAATAAACATTAAAAAAATTTTTTTGAAGTTTTAAGTTTAGATTCTCTAAAACTTTGTATATAAATTCAACTGAATTTGGCTATGCCTGGCCATATTTAAATACCTAGCCATTCTATTTTCCTTTACACATAGTACAGGAATTATAGGATTCCTACCAATTTCAGCCATCTACTAATAATAGAACTTGTTAATATTTAGAGTTAAATAATCAAGATACAAAATATAAATGTGGGTAAGGGAAGAATTACTAGTGCCCAATGGACAGTCTCGGGTTGGAGATGTTAAGTACTATTTTCATGGAAGCCTGGGGAATGCTGTCATTACTAATAATCATAAACAAGTAATCACAATGACTGTGGAAGTCTTTTTGCACCTGGGAAATGGCCCCCAAAAGAAGTAATATCATACCACTCTGAACCTGCTTAGACAGTTAGGCATGGAAATTTTATGATTATAGTGTCTCATTGTTTCCCACTTGGAGTGTGAATATGCTTGTGTCATGACACAAAGGGGTTAATTTTCTTTTAGAAGGAGGGTGGCGCGCTAGGGCCTGGAGGCGACAGGCTTTGAACAACTATTCCTTTGGCAAGTTTTACTGGTGCAAGAGAATGAATGTCACTATTATTGCACATGGATTTTTGTGTATGTGCCTAAAGTTCAGTCTTTTTCATTTTATGATGGTATTCAGTAGTAAAGCTGGAGCTATTTTGTCTCTCAGCTGAAACCAGCCTACCAGGGATATGAATTCCCTTTTCTAAGGTACAAAATTCCTGAAGCCTACAAAGGCCCATTGAGGAATTGTCATGTCAAAAAGTTCTAGAACAGGAAGAGATCTTAGAGCTGTCATTGCAGCTCTGCCTTGTCATACGTGAAGAATGTGACCCTCAGAAACAATCCACCGCTGGGAACTATGGCAGAACTAGGCTAACACCCATTTCTTTCTACCTCTCTCTTGAAGGACAGATATGTATCATTTTCACTTCTGACTATAAAAGCAGGCACACATAGTATGGATATAATAGCTAAAATATCTCACTATGTTAATTAAATAAGTGTGTGCTTTTTTTTTTTAAGTTTATTTATTTATTTTGAGAGAGGCAGAGATGAGTGGGGGAAGGGCAGAGAGAGAGAGAACCCCAAGCACACTCAGCCCTGTCAGCACAGAGCATGACCTGAGCTGAAACCAAGAGTCTGCCACTTAACTGACTGAGCCGTCCAGGCGCCCCAATAAATGTGTGCTTTTAAATATGAAGTTACAGTTTGTTCTCAGCCTGCAGTCACACAAACATACACAAATTCGCTTCTCCACCTGTCTTCCTCCAGCTTTTACCACTAAGTGGGCACCCTCTGCCAAGGGAAGAAAACTCTGTGCTTTCCAGGATCCGAATTTTGAGGAGGGGTGAGAGGGGTTGGGGAGAGGGAAGGACATAACGGGGATGCTGGACTAGGTACGCAGCTAGAACCCGTTTCTCCACATTCTCAGCCCAGTAGTTTACACAACACTTTTCTCCCCTAGTGTTTATTATTAAGGGAGAGAGAGAGAGAACAAGCAGGGAAGGGGCAGAGAGAGAGTGAGACAGAATCCGAAACAGGCTCTATGCTTCGAGCTGTCAGCACAGAGCCAGATGTGGAGCTCCAACCCACAGAACCATGAGATCATGACCTGAGCTGATGTGGGATGCTTAACCGACTGAGCCACCCAGGCACCCCAGTCTACACAACTTTTAATTGTTTCTTTCACTAGGGAAGAACAATAATAAAATTCCCTTTACACCCTGGTACGCTGCCTTGAATTCTATCAGACACATTAAATTCCTTACATGGTTTCACATACAATGTTTTTCTTTAGAGAAAGAAGTTCAGCTCTGTGGTGTAAGGAGGCGGGAAAGCTAAGGCATCTAAGGGAAACTATACTATGTACACTTTTTTTTCTTTTTCTTTTAGTTTTTGGAGTAGGGTTGCCAGATAAAATACAGAACGCCCAGTTACATTTGAATTGATAACACGGACATACTCATTTAAAAAAACCCCATTATTCATTGTTTATCCGCAATGCAAAGATCACTGGGCGTGCTGCGTTTCTATTGGCTATCTCAGGCAGCTGGTGGGCGGCGCCCAGCTGAGCAGCTTTCCCTGCCGCAGAGCTCGCTCAGATTCAGGCAGCGGGTTATTTGCCAGGCTTTGCTTTGGGAGTTGGTTTGAAGTTATTTGGATTTGATGACCTTCTCTCTTTCTCCTTTGTGCAGGAATCCATCGACCAAGACAGCTAGGGGAAGTGGTAACCAGATACTGCTTTCTAGAAACTATTAAATAAGCAGTCACAGTCTCTTTTTCTCCACCTTGCTTCAGTCTTGGGGACAGGATCATTCGGATATAGCCACTCTGCCTCCTTATTTTAAAATTCTATTTTGCATACTCTTTACTGGAGTGGAGTATCATTATTTAGAGTGGTGTTTAGTCAAAAGCCCCATTATTCAGTTATATTAAACACTTAACTGTCTGATGTTTTTCTTCTGGGACATGTGAGCAGGTGAGGAACAGTCTCTCTCTTATAGCAGTGGGGATTCAGTGCATTTCTGCAGCTAGAGTCAGGGCCTTTTCTGCTGTCTTCCTGGTAGTCCCAGCTGGGCACAGCACCTGGGCACCCAGTGAGTCTGGGCAGTAACAAGCACATGGCCTCCAGCACCTGTTGGCTCTGCCACCTGTTACCTGTGCATCCAAACACAGTGACTTAACCTCTCCGTACCTCATTTTCACCTCTATAAAATGAGGATAATGTTGAACAGTGCTCAGTATATATCTGTCAAATCAGTAGATCAACCTTCTATTCTAGGCAGTTCCTGTTCTCTCTAGAAGCCATTAGTTAAGTGGTTATAACTGTGCCACCTAACTACAAGATTCCTAAAGGGATGAGTTAATAACTCTGGAAGAGTACAGGTTTAGAGAATTTGGCCATTTTATATGGGGAAGATATAAATTGTTATCATCAGGGATGGATCCTTTTTAAAAATCTGAGAAATTTTAAATTATAAGAAGGATATGGAGAGATGGAAGTACCCTTTGCATTCCCGGGTAACACAGGGAAACTGGTGACTCCAAAGTATTGACGCGCTGAGCTACTCTGAGTGAGTGGTCCACTGTGATTACTCTGAAGCAGGGCAGATCCCAATTTATCCTGCTTCTCCTGCAAAGCTGATTACCCTTCCTTCCCCCCAGGATATTATCACCAAACTGGCAAAGATAAGATAACAATTAAATCTGAAAATTCAACACCCACAGCACTAATATAAGACAATCAATTGTGTTGTCGTGCCAGCAGGTGTGGAGGTATAGGAGGGGCAAGCTTCTTTATCAGGACAGATGAAATGTAGATAATGGTAGAAAGTATCTAAAACACTAAAGCACTAAATTAATTGATGCAAATGTCTGCTTACAACACTAGGGGCCATCATTTTTTAGGTCCTATCAATGGTCGTGGGTGTCCAGTTGGAGTAGAGTCTGAACACAGTTTTAAAAAGCTCTGGGGGTTAGGGGTGCCTGGCTGGCTCAGTCAGTAGAGCATGCGACTCTTGATCTCCAGCCCAACATTGGGTGTGGAAGCCTGCTTAAAATATAAATAAATAAATAAATAAATAAATAAATAAATAAATAGCTCTAGGGGTTAGGTGGAACTAAGTCGGTATATTCTAAATCCCACACTTATGTTATTTTATTTAATCTTAGCAAAAGCTCTACTTGTTAGTTTCTATCTTTCTTAACTACAAGAAATTGAGACCCAGGGAGGTTGCTCCCTCCCACAGCTAGTGTGGGTATGACCTCCTGTGAGGCGAGGCCTGTGTGCCTCCAAAGACCAGATGCTTACTATATATACTGTTACCAATACCTACTAAGTGTTTCTACAGGCTCAAAGAGACCAAAGAGAGTTCGAAGTCCTCTGCCCTGTCTTGGGGTTCTGCCTTTAAAAAAATTTGTTTTAACTGTTGTAAAATATACACATGAAATGCTACCCCTTTAACTATATTTCAGTAGCATGCAATTCAGTGGCATTGGGTACATTCACGATGTTGTACAACCGTCATCACTATCCATTTCAGAACCTGTTTCTTTTTTTTTTTTAATTCATTCCAAACAGAAGATTCTTCTTTCTTAATAGGAATTTTCTGGCCACAAATAATGAATCATGTGGTTGGATCTAAGAGGCTTTTTTTTTTTTTTAAGTTGGCTCCACGCCCAATGTGGGGCCAGTTAGGTGCCTCAGGTGGCTTTTTAAAAAAATTTTTTTTTTCAACGTTTATTTTTATTTTGGGGACAGAGAGAGACAGAGCATGAACAGGGGAGGGGCAGAGAGAGAGGGAGACACAGAATCGGAAACAGGCTCCAGGCTCTGAGCCATCAGCCCAGAGCCCGACGTGGGGCTCGAACTCACGGACCACGAGATCGTGACCTGGCTGAAGTCGGACGCTTAACCGACTGCGCCACCCAGGCGCCCCTAAGGTGGCTTTTTTTAAAAAAAAATTATTTAGAGGCACCTGGTGGCTCAGTTGGTTGAGTGTCTGATTCTTGATTTCGGCTCAGGTCATGATCGCAGGGTCATGGGATCGAGCCCTGCTCGGTGTGGAGCCTGCTTAAGATTCCCTCTCTCCCTCTGCCCCTCTCTACCACTGTGCTTTGCATAGTTGTCCAGCCTCTAATTGCACTTTGAATCTGGCCACTATCTCTCAGCATCCCCTCAGGCTGACCTGACTGCAGCAGGGGATCTCCCACACAGAGCACAGCCTCTGTCAGTACCTCTCAAAACCACCTCCCCTGAGACCCTCAATTCACCGAGCAAAATGTGAGTTATCACATGCAACATGCACCAATGGAGTCCTGCCCAGAGTGATTCCTCGTAAGACCTTGACAGGAAATGCATGGGTTGCCTACTCTGTAGCCCAGTTTTGGTCCAGACAGGGGCCCAAGAAAGAAGATTGGGATGCCATGTATATGAGACTCATGGCCAGAGAGTATATATGCCCCTCTCTTTATTTTAGCAAAAAGGGCCCCAGGAGTGAGTGCAAGGAAAGAATGAGGTGCTCCAGGCTGAATAGCGGAGAAAGCCATTTACAGCTTGGGCCCTAGATAGACATCTTCCTCACATGAGAAGACTCTAGAAACCTCTGTCCTGTTATAGTGTGGGAAGGATCTCAGAGGTGGCTGAGGGAGCTCAGAAAGAGGCCAAGAGCCAACTGGGCAGAAAACAGAGACTAGGTTATTCCTGGGCAGATAGTAAAGAAGGCAGGCATTCTACAAAATCATCTCCCGAGTAGTTTCTGAAAACTCCATCTTAAAATCTACACTTTGAGCAATTGTAAATAGAGATGGAGAACTGGTGACATAGGAAACAATCTTTCAAGAGGGGACAGTAGGACAGTTCCTGACACAGGGCTCCTAAATCATGGTAATTTCCTACGTGATAAGAACACTGGGAGCATCTTTTGTCCCAGTGTTTGGTCTTTAACCCTGGTTCCTGACACTGGCTCCTAAATCCCTTGGAATTTCCTGGGTGATGGGAATGTCTTTTGTTCTAATGAGACAATTCTTGGTGGGCTCCTGGGTGGCTTCAGGA
The DNA here is from genome assembly GCF_022837055.1 of Prionailurus viverrinus. NCBI lineage: Eukaryota > Metazoa > Chordata > Mammalia > Carnivora > Felidae > Prionailurus > Prionailurus viverrinus. The sequence goes on from NC_062572.1 coordinate 41,884,045, forward strand.
AAGGGGCTGGTCACCAGAAAGACCTAGTCAAGATTAGAAGCTTGGAACTTTTAGCACCACCCCCATCCTCTGGGAAGAGGGGGTAGGGCTGGAGATTGAGCCCTATTATGATAGATCATGCCTATGTGAGGAAGCCTCCATGAAAACACCAAAAATATGGTGGTGGGAGAGCTTCCAGGTTGGTGAATGCTTCTATATGCTTGGAGGGTGATACACCCCAACTCTAAGGGTATAGAAGCTTCTGTTCTCAGAGTCGCCTTCCAGATTTTGCCCTATGTACCCCTTCATCTGGCTGTTCATTTGAATCCTTTAAAATATCCTTTATAATAAATTGACAGTAGTAGGTAAACTATTTTCCTGTGTTCTTTGAGCCATTCAAGCAAATTATTGAACCCAAGGATGGTGTCATGAAAACCTCTAATTTGTAGCCAAGTCAGATTGAAGTTGTGAGTAACTTGAAGACCTACGACTAGCAACTGGTGTCTGAATTGAGGGCAGTTTTGTGGGACTGAGCCCTTAACCCCTAGGGTCTGTGCTAAGTCATTTACTGCCTGAATTCAGTTGAATTGTAGGACACCCAGCTGGTGTCAGAGAATTGGTCAGTATGGGAAAACCCACACCTCTGGAGTCAGAATTATTGTATATGAGAGTAAAGGAAAATACAGTGTGTTTTTCCCAGACAGCCACACAGAAATAGGTCAACAGAACCTTGACTACAAAAGAAAAATAAAAGAAAAAGGATACTTGAACTGTAATAGAACAAAGACAACCCTCCCAAATTAGTTTCAGTGGAGACAAATTGGAAGTTGGCACAAGAAACTTACTTTGTATTATAGTGTGTTGCATGTTTATATTAAGTTTAAGGGGGCGCCTGGGTGGCGCAGTCGGTTGAGCGTCCGACTTCAGCCAGGTCACGATCTCACGGTCCGTGAGTTCGAGCCCCGCGTCGGGCTCTGAGCTGATGGCTCAGAGCCTGGAGCCTGTTTCCGATTCTGTGTCTCCCTCTCTCTCTGCCCCTCGCCCGTTCATGCTCTGTCTCTCTCTGTCCCAAAAATAAATAAACGTTGAAAAAAAAATTTTTTTATATTAAGTTTAAGATAAGTTGTGGATTGTACTTATTCCTTGGTGTGCATTCATTCCTGATTAACTCCTTTTGTTGCTTTATCAAGTCTGATTTTGAAGTTCCCTTTAGAGGGGGTGTGCCTGGGTGGCTCAGTTGGTTAAGCGTCATGATCTCACAGTTCATGAGATCAAGCCCTGTGTCAGGCTCTGTGCTGACAGCATGGAACCTGCTTGGGATTCTCTATCTCCCTCTCTTTCTGCCCCTGGCCCACTCTCATGCACTCTCTCTCATGGTGACTCTCTCTCTCAAAATAAACAAACAATTTAAAGTTCCCTCTAGAGGGCGGCTGGCTGGCTCAGTTGGTAGGGCATGCTACTCTTGATCTTGGTGTTGTAAGTTTGGGGGCCACGTTGGATCTAGAGATTACTTGAAAATAAAATCTTAGAGGAAGCTGGGTGGCCCAGTTGGTTAAGCATCCAACTCTTGATTTCGGCTCTGGTCATAATCTCATGGTTTGTGAGTTTGAGCCCCACATCGGGTTCTGCACTGTCAGTGCAGATCTGCTTAGGATTCTCTCTCTGCCCCTCCCTGCTCATGCTCTCTCTTTCAAAATAAATAAATAAGCATTTAAAAATAAAGTCTTTTGGGGTGCCTGGGTGGCTCAGTCGGTTAAACATCTGACTTCAGCTCAGGTCATGATCTCGTAGTTTGTGAGTTCAAGCCCTGTGTCGGGCTCTGTGTTGACAGCTCGGAGCCTGGAGCCTGCTTCCGATTCTGTCTCCCTCTCTCTCTGCTCTTCCCCCACTCATGCTCTCTCTCTCCCTTCTTCAAAAATAAATAAACATTAAAAAATTAAAAAAAAAATAAAATCTTTAAAAAATAATAAATTCTAAAAAATTCCCTCTAGATATTTGATCTAGGTAACTCTTTGGATCAGAAAGCTTCCTTTGACTATGGAAGCCAAGAGGATAGTTTCAAGAGTTGAGAGGTGTAAGCAGTTCCTCTTACGTTCTGATGACTTAGCCATATTTCTTTCTTTCCGTGTGGACCACACGAGGCACATGGTTGGAAGGATGGGGAGGCTAAGGAACAGGTCTGCAGGTATTGGGACAAGTTCATGAGCATACCAGGCATCGTAAAGATTGGGAACCCTCAAAAAGAGGATCACCATATTCAACTGTGAAAACCATAGAGAGATGATCTGTTGGTGAAGAGGCTAGAAATTAAAGCCTTATTCTGCCAATTACTGAGCAGGGTCACCGACCCAAGGACAAAAGTTTTGAGTAGACTAAGCTGTCAGAGTCTCACAGTTATAACATCACCTTTCCTAACTTCCTCAAGGAATAGGTGAGCCTGCACATACCTGACAATGCAAAGCCCTATCTAAATGCAACACATTGTTCAATAAGCACATGTGTATATGAGTATATTTGTTTGGGTTTAGCTGGCCCTGAGTTGTATTTATTATTTAGTTCCCAAGGGCAAGGACCATATGATGCAAATGTGTGCTATATATGAATTAGCTCAAAGTGATTCTGCAATTATTAGCCTTAAAAGACAAGTGCTATAAGTAAATTTTGTAAAACAAACTTTAAGTCTGTCATCTCTATGAAACATTCTTCTTTGGGTAAACAGAGAGAAGCTTACCAGGTTTACAAAGGATTTCACAATACAGGCAGTGCTAGCATCCAGAAAGATCTTTGTTGTCTTTATAAACTGCTGTTAGCATTAGACTTTCCCAAAGGACTAGTCTCGCTACAGCATCACAGAACTGGCTGGCCTCTGTCTGGTCTGGGGTCCATTCTTTGTAGAATTACGACATTGTCAAGGGCATCCAAAGGTGAACAGTTTCTCAGATTCTTATTCACACTAATCAAATTCACAAGAGATAGTGTAGTATCTAGTATAAAATAGAATATCAATTAAATCAATTGATGTATTAAAATAGAATACCAATTAATTGATAGAAATATCAGTAGGACAGATATTCATGTTAGCTGATTGGCACATTCATTCCCTAAAGACAAAATTATGAGGAAGTCTCCCTGCAGAGCACAGAATCAGAACAAAGGAGGGTAGGGAAGTACCTAGTGCCACTGAACTGTCACAGCCTGGGCCATCCATTCCCAGCTCAGGTGACTCTATCACACCCACCAATGCAGACCCCCCCCATCCCTCCCTATGAGGTGGCTAAATTAGTATAGTTGGTCGGGGCCAGAAGGTTTTAAAAAAGGAAACAGAAGATTAAAATGCCAGAATGAACTGTATCTAGCAAAAGCAAGATTTGTTTTATGAAATTTTTGCTTTAGTTAGACAAACAGGAAGAAAATGGGGTACCTGGGTGCTTAGTCGGTTGAACAATTGACTCTTGATTTTGGCTCAGGTCATGAACTCAGGGTTGAGGGACCGAGTCCTGTGTCAGGCTCCACGCTGAGTGTGGAGCCTGCTTGAGATTCTCTCTCTTTCTCTCTCTGCCCCTCTCTTTCTGCCCCTCTCCCCAACTCTTGCTCTCTCTCTTAAAAAAAAAAAAAAAAAAGGAAAGAAGGAAGGGAAGGGAAAAACAAAGAACTGGGTCTATGTGAAAAAAATGTGTCTCTTATAGTGATTACTTTCCAAAAAATGTGTGAATGTCACTTCTATTGAGACCCTGACATCTTTTATTTATTTAATATATATTTATTGGGTACCTGTTCTGTGCCAACAATTTTTCTCATAGAGATTACAGTGTGGGGGAGGATTCTGGGAGAGATTTAAAAAGAAAATAAGCAATAAATGAAAAGACAGCTGAGATAACACAGGTACTAAATAAATAAGGTACCCATTGGGACTCTCCTTTTTCTAGTCCCAGTGTATCTGGTGACAGCACTCTTGATCCAGGTATAGCTCTCAATGTGCTCATCCAGCTCCACTGTCCTGGCATTATGCCTGGCCCACTTGGTGACACGTCATCTCTTAGATGGATCCTTTGCAAAGCCACTGCCTGTCCAGTTTTTCTCTTCTACTTTTCAACTCCTCATGGTGCATACTACCCACCTACACTCTTGAAACAGTTCTGTGATTTTTTTATTCTCTAAAAAGATATCTGAAGATAATAAGGCAAAATATCACCTAAATGTATGTGATTATCAAGGGCCTGAATGAAGAAAACTAGCAGAAGTTCAAAGCTAGAGGAAATTCTGGAACCGATCTTCTCAATTCCCCCATTTTCTCATGGATAAATTAAGATCCAAAAAAGCTGTGACTTGTTCATGGTCAAAGTTATTCAGTAACAGATCTAGCTCTAAAAATGTGGATCTTAGACCCCCTGTCCAGTACTCTGTCACTTTGTCATGCAGCCTCTTTGTTATGGACTGAATACTCATGTCCCCCCTCAAAATTCATATGTTGACACCCGAATCCCTAATTGTGATAGTATTTGGAGGTGGGGTCTTTAGAAGGTCATAGGGGTAGAAGAAGTCATGAGGGTGGGGTGCCTGTGGTGACTTATTGACTTTATAAAAAGAGAAGGAGACTCCCCCCATGACATGCATGCACTATGGAAAGGTCATGTGAGGACACAGCAAAAAGAAGACCATCTACAAGCCAAGAAAAGTGCTTTTACCAGAAACTAAACAAGCCTTATTCTTGGACTTCCATCCTCCAGGGTTATGAGAACTAAACTGATGTTGTTTAAGACACCTTGTCTGTGGTATTTTGTTATGGCAGTCCAAACAGACAAGACACTGTCTAAAAGAAAATCACACCTAAGAGGACACAGAGAACACTTTTTTTTATGTTGTCAGATGTATCATCATTCAGTTATTCTATAGTTCTATAATACAGCAGGTGTGGGGAAAACTGATGAAAACATTTTCATATGAAAGAATTAAGGAGTTCTATTATTCACTGGGATAAAAATTTTAAAGCATTTCGTGCAGTTTTAATAAAGTCTTACCAGAGGAGGTAAGAGTCTGAAGGGGGACATGTCAAAGGGGCTGAAGGGAAGATCAATATTAGCAAAAGGAGGACGAAGGAGTGGAGATAATAAAAGGGAGAGATCTTAGAGGAACTAATTTAGGGAGATCTTAAGTTTCCCAAAGGGGCCACTGAAGTTCCAAATGATCCTTAGTAAAACCACACCAATAAGAAAGGAAAAAGACAATCAGCACCATAGCAGTGGAGCATATTAGAGAAGGGGTTGGAGAAGGTGGAGGGTTTCAGTCAACTGAGAAATTCTCATGAAAGGCAAGTTGGGAGAATGGAGAGGTCTCCAAAAAAAGTCAGAAAAAACTTTCAGCCCAAGAAGTATATCTTAAGCAAAGAAGCCTGGGACTCTAACTCAACTTCTGAGAGTATACCCCTTTGAAACATGACTTAAATCAATGTTTTTATGGCTTATATATGGACATAAGACACATGCCCCAAGAAGGCACAGAATATGCAGCTTGCGTATCCAAAGATAACCAAGGAGAAAAATAGCAAGAATTCTCATTGCCATAAGCAGTAAGAATGGTGTTTAGGTATTTGTGACTTCAACTTCCTACAAATATGAGACACCTCCAGTCACAGACCCACTAATCCATGATACTGAGAGGGAATTCTCAACACTCAAAGGCAATGGGGAGACAACAAGGGTCCTTATGGGCTGGGATCCTGTAGGACTTAAACTTCAACAAACCTCCTGAATGCTGGCCACAGTTGGTAGGAAAGTGTTGCTTGTGGACCTCATATGTCAGCCCCCAACATGATGGTTGGTTGCCTCTGAGCACAGACTCAAATACCTGTGCTGCCCAGCAGGTGGAAAACCAAAGAGAATCCTCTCTCTGGATTCAAGCCAAGCTCTCAGGACATAAAATCAAATCGGAAGAACCTCACCCAGGTTTATTGGTGACCCACAGCAAAGCTTATCACCAGTCTAGTGAGAATTGTAAACTAAGTGGTCTGTGAAGCTCAAACCATAGGCTTATAAGACATATGCCTGTGTTCTACACTATGATTTATGACAGACAACAATACAAAAGACAGAGACAAGGAACAGGACAAATGGCTATCTAAAATAAGAGCCTCAGGGTGCCTGAGTAGCTCAGTTGGTTAAGCATTCAATTCTTGATTTTGGTTTAAGTCACAATCTCACAGTTCATGAGACTGAGCCCCTAGTTGGGCTGTGCACTGGCAATGTAGATCCTGCTTGGGATTCTCTCTGTCTCTGTGTCTCTGTCTCTGTCTCTCTCTCCCTCTCCCCTGCTTGCACTCTCTCTCAAAATAAATAAATAAACATTAAAAATAAAATAAAATAAAATAAGAGTCAAAAATACCCCAAAATACCCAAAAATCTGTAGGCATACCTTGGTGATATTGCAGATTTGGTTCCAGACCACCAGAATAAAAGTGAATATCAAAATAAAATAAGTCAAATGAGTTTTTTGGCTTCCTAGTACATGTAAAGGTTATGGGAGAGGGGCAGAGGGATAGAGAGAATCTTAAGCAGGCTCCACGCTCAGCATGGAGCCCAACACAGGGCTTGATCCCATGACCCTGGGATCGTGGCCTGAGCCAAAATCAAGAGTTGGACACTCAACCAACTGAGCCACTCAGGTGCCCCTGATTGCACTACTAAGTATACAATAGCATTATATATATATATGTAATTTAATATATATATTTTCAGTGAGTCATGATCTTTTTGCTGGTGTCAGGTCTTGCCTCCATATTGTGGCAGCTAACTGATCAGGGTGATGGCTGTTTAAGGTTGGGGTGACTGTGGCAACTTCTTAAGATAAGAGTGAAGTTTGCTGCATTGATTGACTCTTCCTTTCATGAGCTGTTTCTCTGTAGCACACAATGTTGTTTGACAGCATTTTACCTGCGGTAGAGCTTTAAAAATTGGAGTTCGTTCTCTCAAACCCTTGCCACTGCTTTATCAACGAAGTTGTTATGGAATATTCTAAATTCTTTGTTGTCATTTTAACAATCTTCCCAGCATCTTCACCAGGAGTAGATTCCAACTCAAGAAACCACTTTTCTTTGCTCATCTATAAGAGGCAACTCCTCATCTATTAAAGTCTTATCATGATATTGCAGCAATCCAAATATAATAATGAAAAAGTTTAAAGCATTGCAAAAATTACCAAAATATGACACAGAGTCATAAATGGCATCAATGGACTTGTACAATGGAGCATTGCCACAAACCTTCTATTTAAAAAAAAAAAAAATCTTGCGACAATATCTGGGTGGCTCAATCAGTTAAGCATTCCAACTCTTGATTTTGGCTCAGGTCATGATCTCACAGTTGTGAGACTGAGGCCAGCATTGGACTCACCACAGAGGTCGGAGCCTGCTTAGGATTCTCTCTCTCCCCCATCTCTTTGCCCCTCCCCCATTCTCAGGCTTGCACTCTCTCTCTCTCTCTCCCTGTCTTTCTCTCTCTCAAAATAAATAAACTTTTAAAAAAACCACATAATATCTGTGAAGCCCAATAAAGCCAATGGCAATAAAACAAGGTATGCCTGTTGTTCTAACCAAAAACTTTTCTCATATAAATCTAAAGTTTGGAAAATCCCTTTTAGAAAACACAAGGAAAGTCTCTTATCACCCTCGATGAATTGTACCTTGAGCAGAGATCTGGGAGTTTGATTGCTAAGAACGTTATCTTGGTTAGCTTGGCCAGAGGTCCTGGGATCTCAGCTGCAGTCTCCCAGATACACAGGGAGTCCCGACCATCCCATCCTCATTACCAAAACCATCGGGAGGAAACTTTTCCTCTGCCTTAAATTCAAATGGTCATGGGCCTGAGAATTAACTGATAATAGACAGATTAACAGGAGAAAAGACAGGGTTTATTTACATGTGCACATGGGGGTGCTCGTGATGAGTACCAGGTAGCCAAGAGGTAAAGGTCTATAGCCTAATTTAACATAAAAGGGGTGAATTTTGGTTTCAATGGGAAAGTACAAAAAATTCTATTAGTCTTTTTGATGCTAATGGAGCTGAATTTGCACTTCCTGGTGCTAAAGATCAGTCTTCTCCCAAACAGGAAACTCCCTCAGAGAGTGTCAAAGGCAGCTGTAGTTTCAGGAGGCTTTGGTTAAGTTTAGATATTGTTTCCTTCTGTGGCTGCTGGTTGTTCAGATGTTTTCAGTTTAAAGTGATTTTTTTTAAGAGAAGGGGTGGTGGAAGGGCAGAGAGAGGGAGAGAGAATCCTAAGCAGTCTCCACACAGAGGCCTGAGGTGAGGCTGCATCCCACAAACTGTGAGATCATGACCTAAGCTAAAATCAAGAGTCGAACACTGAACCGACCGAGCCACCCAGGCGCCCCTTCATGTGATTTTCCTTCCACTTTGGTGGGGTTCTAATCCCTTCATTGGCTAGCCGCGTGAGTTGGGCATAACTGTTCTCTAATCTCCTGGTTAGAGAGTCCTAAACATAGAAAGCTTGCTTTAAGAAAAGAATACCCCCTAAATTGAGAACCCAACCACAGGATTTCCTGTGCTTGTCTAGCATAAAACAGGTCAGCTGAATTACCTTGGAAGTTGTAAACCAATAGTCAGACAAATACAGCATTCAAATGAATGATATTTTAATACCACCAAAGCGTTAGGAGGTCCTGAGAATAAAAAAGAATGTAACAATCAAGCAATTTCAAAGTTCTTTAGAGAGTCAAGGAAATTACAGTTATATACCTTAAAAACCAAAGAAATGCAAAACCTAATTAAGTGGTGTGGGAGGGGCAAGACTCCTCCAAGGCAAGAATCAGAGACTTTGTTTTGGGCCATTTAATCCATGCTCTTCTGAAATTAAGGGGCAATTGATATAGCAACTGCAAATACAATTCAGTCCCTCACAAATAAGAATTTATTCAGTATCCTGGCTTAAATATTAAGTGATTATGCAAAACCTCAAGCAATAATTACATGGGAAAATCGCAGATTGTATGGGAAGTGGCTTGCATCCCTAAGATGATTTGAGGGAACCAAATTCATGGTATTCATATTTTTGTTTTAAGGAATGTGTACATATTTGGTGTTTTATATACTTGTCATGTTTTAAGACAGTTGAAGTATTAGAATAACTGCCCTGTAAATCCAATTTAAAATGTGCAAATGCATAATTGATTTGGATATGATAAAGTATAGCTCTAGAACTGAATTAAGAGAAATTCACATTCAATATGTTATAAGTTTTATTTAACACATCAGATTTATAAGAACTATTTATTCTTAGGACAATTTGGGGGCACCTGAGTGGCTCAGTTGGTTGAGCAACTCTTGATTTTGGCTCAGATTGTGATCCCAGGATCCAGGGATTGAGCCCCACTTTGGGCTCTGCACTGAGCATGGAGCCTGCTTAGGATTCTCTCTCTCTCTCTCTCTCTCTCTCTCTCTCTCTCTCTTTCTCTCTTTCTCTCTCTCTCCATCTGCCCCTCTCCCCTGCTCATGCCTCTCTCTTTTTCTAAAAAAAAATTAATAAACAGACTGCTTTAATCGAAGGCCTTCTTAAAGTCATTGCCAAACTTGTTAGAGTTGTAAAAATAGAATTTGTAAGCTAGATTTAAAAGCCCGAGGAAAGATTAGATTATGAGACTTGTATTTTAACGTATTGAATATTAATTCTTTCCTGCGCATAAAACCACCCCTGAGGACAACCCACAACTTACATTTAACATAGATTGCTGTGAAGATCAAAAGCAATAACTACCATGAAACAATTCTGAAAACTCAGACATGCTCTGTAAATATAAGGGATGAAGGAGGCAGCTGTTGGCTTTCCAGCACCCAGTCTACTCCTCCAGTAGCTCTTGGTGATCCCATTCCCTTGGAAATGATTGGTTAGGAGAAAGCCTATTGCTGTGTCTTAGTGTGAGTCCCAAGATTTCAGTGACCATCTGGCGAGAGTACCCGACCTCGGGGTGAGGCCCACGCATCGTAGAGGAAAGAGCAGAGAAAGAGAAGGAAGCTGGAGCAGCAGTTAAGACAATACTTATGGCTAGTGGTGCCTGAGTGGCTCAGTCAGTTGAGTGTCTGACTTCGGCTCAGGTCATGATCTCACAGTTCACGGGTTTGAACCCTGCATCGGGCTCTGTGCTAACAGCTCAGAGCCTAGAGCCTGCTTCAGGTTCTATGTCTGCCCCTCCCCTACTCACACGCACACACTCTCTCTCAAAAATAAATAAAACATTTTTTAAAAATTAAAAAAAAAAGATCATACCTACGGCTACTCAACCTCAAGATTTCATGTCATAGGGGCACCTGGGTGGCTGTTAGTTGAGTGTCTGACTCTTGATTTCAGCTCAGGTCATGACCTCGTGGTTCGTGTGTTTGAGCCCCACATAGGGCTCTGAGCTGATAGTGCAGAGCCCGCTTTGGGTTTTCTCTCTCTCCCTTGCTTTCTGCCCCTCCCCCACTCTCTCTCTCAGAATGGATGAATAAACTTTAAAAAATAAATAATAATATAAAATCTTAAAATGGCAAAAAAGATTTGTTATAATACATTTCCTCATTTAAATGGATCTGATTTATCATTTTCTATTATTTTTAAAAACTTTTTATAATGTTTATTTATTTTAAGAAAGAGAGAGAGCTGGGCGAGGGGCAGAGAGAAAGAATCCCAAGCAGGCTCTATACCATCAGCACAGAGCTCCACACGGGGTTCGAACCCACGAACTGTGAGACCATGACCTGAGCGAAATCAAAAGTCTGATGCTTAACCAACTGAGCCTCCCAGGTGCTTCAATTATGGTTTTCTATTACTTGCATTTAATGGACATAAGAGGTTATTAAAATCCATAGGGCAGTGCTTTTCAACCATCTAAAGAGATAAGTAGCAGAATTGAATTTAATTTCGCTTTCTAACCTTATGACCTTGAGTAAGTTTAGCCTCTGAGCTTTACTGTCTTAGAAGGTTGTTGCAGATATGAAGTAAAATCAGTAAGGTTTTAGTGTCAATTTCTTTAACTGTAATATAAAGATATTATTAGCAACAACCCAACTTAAAAATGGATGACCAACCTGAATAGCTATTTCTTTTTTTAAAAATTTTTTTTTTTCAACGTTTATTTATTTTTGGGACAGAGAGAGACAGAGCATGAACAGGGGAGGGGCAGAGAGAGAGGGAGACACAGAATCGGAAACAGGCTCCAGGCTCTGAGCCATCAGCCCAGAGCCTGACGCGGGGCTCGAACTCACGGACCGCGAGATCGTGACCTGGCTGAAGTCGGACGCTTAACCGACTGCGCCACCCAGGCGCCCCTGAATAGCTATTTCTTAAAAGTAGATGTACAAATGGCCAATGAGTATATGAAGAAATGCTTGACATCACTAACCATCAGGGAGATGCAAATCAAAACCACAATGGGATATCACCTCACGCCAGCGAGAATGGTTATTTGACAAAAGACAACAAGTATTGGTGAGGATGTGGAGAGACTGGAACCCTTGTACACAGTTGGTGGGAATACAAAATGGCACAGTTGCTCTGGAAAACAGTATGAAAATTCCTCAAAAAGTTAAAAATAGGAGGTGTCTGGTAGGCTCAGTTGGAAGAGTGTTTAACTCTTGATCTCAGGGTCACAGGTTCGAGCCCCATGTTGAGTATAGAGATTACTTAAAACAAACAAACAAACAAAAAAGTTAAAAATAGAACTACCATAACATCCAACAATCCCATTTCTGGGCACATACCCAAAAGAAAGGAAATCAGGATTAGCATTCCCACATTCATTGCAGAACTACTTACAAGAGCTTAAATGTGGGAACAATCTAAATTTCCATCAACAGAGAAATGAATAAACACCCCCCCACACACACACAGAGGAATATTATTCAACCTTTAAAAAGAGGAAATTCTGTCATTTGAGTTAACGTGGATAAACCTGAAGAACTTACACTAAGTGAAATAAGCCAGACACAGAGAGACAAATACTGCATGATCTGTTATGTGTGGAATCGAAAAGAGTTGAACTCATGGAACCAGAGAGAACGGTGGTCACCAGGGGCTGGGGAGGGGAGGAAATTGAGAGATGTTGGTTAAAGAACACAAAGTTTCAGGTATGCAAGATCAATAAGTTCTGGAGATCTGATGTACAGCTCAATGCCTCTAGTTAATAATACTGTACTGTATACTTGAAATTTGCTAAAAGAGTAGATCTTATATGTTCTCACCACAAAACAAAAAGGTAATTATATAAGGTGATAGATATGTTAGTTGACTTGATTGTGGTAATTACTTCACCACATATACGTATATCAAACTATCACATTGTACATGTTAAGAATATGTAATTTTTTGTTTGTCAATTATACCTCAATAACATTGGGGGAAAACAAGATCTTAGAAGAATACCCGGCACATAGCCATTACTATTATTGATACTTTCAGAATACCAAAATGGACCGCAAAAACCCTAAGGGAATGTGTCCCAACAGTTGGGCCTAAAGGATTTTCACAGCCATGGACATTCCCTCCAACTTCTCCACTCTCACCTATCTCTCCTGCCAGGTCTGTAATGGAGCATGTGGAGAATTTATGGGTCTTTGGAAATATTCCCCCAAGGGATTCTGGAGGTTAAAACCAGCGAAGATGGAGTTCTTAAAGCTGTTTATCTGTCCCTCATTTTTCCCGGAAATGCTTATTGACACCAGGGATACATAGATGAACCTCACCCCCATAAACTCACAGTCCAGTGGAAGCAGAGATCAGTCAGTGGAAAAAGATCATTAACTCACACCAGGTGCTGGGAGGGAACTCTGCAGACTGCATAATGAGGCACAAAGGAGAGAGAGGATTTTCTTCCTGGGGAAGTCGAGAAATGACTCAGAGGTGAAGTGATGGTGTGCTGCTGGTGGAATATTGAGTAAAAATATGGTAGGTGGATCACAGGGGGAGGCGGGGCAGGGGAAGAGCTTCCGCAGAGGAGGTGAGCTTCTAAGGCCATGGCTTTCTACCCTGGCTGCACTTCAGAGTCACCTGGGAAACTTCTGGCTCTTGGGCCTTACCCCAGAGCAGTTAAATTTGACTCTCTGAGGGCGGGGCCTAGGTAGTAAATGTTTAAAAAACTTTTCACATGATTTTAATTTTTAGCCAAGAGTGAGAACGAATGATTTAGGACAAGGAGTTTTAAAAAGGTGGGGCATGGGGGCGCCTGGGTGGCTCCGTCTGTTAAGCGTCCGACTTCGGCTCAGGTCACGATCTCACGGTCTGTGAGTTCGAGCCCCGCCTCGGGCTCTGAGCTGATGGCTCAGAGCCTGGAGCCTGCTTCCGATTCTGTGTCTCCCTCTCTCTCTGACCCTCCCCCGTTCATGCTCTGTCTCTCTCTGTCTCAAAAATAAATAAACGTTAAAAAAAAAAATTAAAAAAAAAGGTGGGGCATGATGTGAGGTTGGGGAACATTCACGGGGAGGCAAGTTTGGGTTGGCAAGACTGGCAGAAGTCACATCATGGACAGTGGGAAAACATGCTGGGCAGGTAGATTTGTTCCATATTTAAACAACAACAACAACAACAAATGAAACACCACTATCTGCTGAGGGGCTGCTTTCATGGAGATGGTGGGATCAGCAGCTAGAATAGACTCTTCAGCTTTGTTTCTTGAATGAGTGAGTAATCCAGAAGTCCAGTCTTCATAAATTAGACCACTTAAGAATCTTTACCTGTTTCTCTGTTTTCCAATCCCCTAATCAAAAGTCTGGCCAGCTTTGTAGTGATTGTGATCATTCGTTGAACAGATTTCAGAATTTTGCTAATTCTGTCTAGAAAGACATTTTCTCATCGACCTTTGACCTTGGACAAAGCTATAGCTACTTCCAATTTCAGCAGTTCATATTTCAAAGTATCTGAGCAACTAATATTTTCATTTTGTTAACATTCCTCAAATCTCCTACGTCTAGTGTGTAATTTGAGGAAGCAGTTGGACTTTTGAAGTGCTTGGCAGACATCTTGTCTGGTGAATATTTTAGTACCTTCAGTAACCCTTCAAAATTGGCAATTCTCTCTCTCAAGATTTATTCAAGTACATGTGATAATTCGACATTAAAATGCTGCCAGATTTTGCATTTGCAAAAGTAACTTTGATAGTACAGTACCAACAAATGGGTTTTGTCAGCCATGAATGGATAAATGCAGCTGTTTACTCATGGGAAGGACAGAAAACTAAAATATGCCCATAGGTATATGACTTAAATTCTTATACTTACTCTTCTAAACTCTAAATAAATTAATTATATTTTATTGGGTTAAATAAAATACATTGCACACTATAGTATAAAAATCAAAAGTTTTAGAGTAGAGTTGTCCTAATAACTTCCGAGAATAGCCAATACTGTTAGATAAGAGAAGTGCCTGAAGCACTTTAATGAATTTATTTTAAAACCCTTGGAGGGGGGGTGGCTCCCGGGTGGCTCAATCAGTTAAGCGTCCAACTCTTGATTTTGGCTTAGGTCATGATCTCACCATCCAAAGGCTCAAGCCCCACATTGTTGGGTTTCATGCTGTCAGCATAGAGCCCCTGGGATTCTTTCTCTTCCTCTCTCTTTCTCAAAGTAAACAAATAAACATTAAAAAAATAAAATAAAATCCCTTATCGGTCGGGGGTGGGGGGTACCTGGCTGAGTCAGTCAGTAGAGCATGTGACTCTTGATCTCTGGATCGTGAGTTCAAGCTCCACATTGGGTATAGAAATTACTTTAAAAAAAAAAACAAAACACCTTATTGGGTAAGAAAAACCCATAGATATCTGAAATTCTTAATTTAACAAAATCTCAAAGCATTCTCTGTTTTTTTGTTTTGTTTTGTCTTTTTTTTTTTTTTAATGTTTATTTATTTTTGAGACAGAGGGAGACAGAGTGTGAGTGGGGAAGGGCATAGAGAGGGAGACACAGAATCTGAAACAGGCTCCGGGCTCTGAGCTGTCAGCACAGAGCCCGATGCGGGGCTGGAACTCACGAACTGTGAGATCATGACCTAAGCCGAAGCCGGACGCTTAACCGACCGAGCCACCCAGGCGCCCCCTTTTTTTTGTTTTTTTAACTAACTATTCAATTCATATGAAGAGTATTCTCAAAACATAATCTATAAACCTACTGGGAAAAATCTTTCCTAATTAAACACCAGATAGAAGATAAATTTGTGGAATTAGTATCCAGAAAGGAATAAATTCAAGAGGAGTGATTACATTCTTTTCAGTTCTACGTTTATCACACTATATACCATTCTCTAATTTATCTTAGTAAGAAATTAGCTTATTCAGTAAGATATTAGCAACACCTATTTTTACTTTACATTGCCTAATGTATTTATTGATGTTTATCTATAAAGATATGAGCAGTGATTCATTTACTCGAATTTATTCAAATTTTTAAAAATTCAACATTTATATAAATGAAATTTAAAAACACATAGTCTTTTGTGACTGGCTTCTTTTACCCAAAGTTGTATATATTTGTTCATTTCATGCCTGTATCTGTTGTTCATTCATTCATTGCTACATAGTATTCTATTGTATGAATATGCTGTACTTTATGTCTTTTTTATAAAAGTGTTTATGGGGTGCCTGTGTGGCTCAGTTGGTTAAGCATCTAACTTGGGGTCAGCTCATGATCTCATGGTTTGTGGGTTTTGAGCCCTGTGTCCAGCTCTGTGCTGACAGCTCAGAGCCCACAGAGCCTGGAGCCTGCTTCTGATTCTGTGTCTTTCTCTCTGCCCCTCCCTGACTTGTGCTCTGTCTTTCTCTGTCTCTCAAAAAGAAATAGAGGTTAAAAAAAGAGACAGTATGGTGGGAGAGGGGCAGAAAGAGAGGGAGAGAGAGAATCCCAAGCAGGCTCCACACTGTCAGTGCAGAGCCCAATGTGGGGCTCAATTCATAAACTGTGAGATCATGAGTGAGTGAGCCGAAATCAAGAGCTGGCTGGCACCAGGCTCATGACTAAGCCACCCATGCACCTGTGTACTTTATTTCTTGATCTATTTGAGTTTTGATAGAGTTTGGGTAAACTGATTCCTTCTGCTTTGTTCTTTTTTTTCAAATTTGTTTCAGCAATTCTAGTTCCTTTGCCTTGTCTTATAAATTTTAGGCTAATCTGGTCTATATCTACAGGAATTGTGCTACTATTTGGTAAGAATTGTGTTAAACCTATATACCAGTTTGGGAAGAACTAACATTTGTGCTATGTTGAGGATCCAATCCATGAACACAGTACATGCTTTATAGGGTTTGACTATGTGGCTCCTTACCTGGCCCTCTGACTGGAGAGAATCTGCTTTTATTGTTGTTTTTGTTGTTTTGTCTGTGCCTGTTGGCATTTCTGGGTTGGTGGCTCCTTCAGCTCCACATCTTGGCAAGAAAGCAAACCCAGGGAACTCACCACCTGTTGTTCCTTGTGTCTTGAGGTCCCTAACTGGTCTGCCTTCCTCTCTGCACTTCTGAGAGTTTTCTTATATATGTTTTATATACAACATCCAGGGCTCGGGGTTGTACTTAGTGGGAGAACGGGCAAAAGTACATCTGCTCTACGTTTCCTGACACAAATCTCTCTCTCTTATATTTTTAACATGTATTATCAGTGTCCTCTCCCAATGTTTGGTGGTAATATGAATTCCATTTTGCAGATCTAATTATACTGAGAGAACCTTTTAAATTGACACATGTCATCTTGTGTAACTGATGGAATAAATTAGGCTGGACCAATACAAATTGGGAAATAATCCTACCCCTCCCCCATTGACCCAGCTGACCTTGGATTCCAGCTTCACCCTCACCACCTCCTTCTTTTCCTTTCTTGTCTTCCTCTCTTCTCCTTCCTTCCTTCTCTACCTCTTCTCTTTGTTCCCAGGTTTCTTTGTGGTTACGTAAAAAACCAGGCCTGTGGCAAATATATTCTCAGATACTTTTTAGGGGGCTTAAATGACAAATAATATTTATCAGTCAACTCTAGAGATTTGCTCATGGCAGATAGATGCTTATTTTTGTAGCTCAAAGGAAAGTTATAAAAACTCCTGGAGATTATTAGGATTTCTTGTGGGAGTAGTGAAAGTTAACTGTGTGTGATAATTTTTCAAGCAGTGAAGGTTTTCAAGTCTGAAATTGTATTTCAGGTGTGCCCAAACTAATGACTTTGAATCCATCACTAATTATTACTGAGTGTCATTTTTCCTCTCTGTAAATAGACATGTTCCTACCAGCTGTGTTCAAGGAAGTCTGGGAAACCAGATGCAAAATAACATGGTTGATATCCAACAATTATATTTCTGCCCGAAGCAATATCAAGATAGGGTATTGCACTTTGCTCTTCTTGAAGGATTAGCAGGTAGTTGTTAGGATGAACCCTCCGAGATCAGAGAGAAAACATACCTGAGTTAACCTGAGAAAACTCAAGTGTGTTCTGCAAAGCATAACCTGTTTTCCCTTTTAACCTGATTGTTCTGGGAGCTGCCTGATCACTCACTGTTCAAGTCTCAGGGCACAATGTAGCCAGTGAAGTGTACATTGTGTTTTCATCTCTATGAGTTAAGTTGCAGAAGATGTGCCCATTAGGACTTTTTTTTTTTTTTCCTGAAACTAAATGAGGGACTGAAACGCAATGCAAATGTAAGATGTATCTTGATAGTCTTTAGCAGCCTAAGCAAATCTGGTTAATTGTTAAACCTCCAAAGTTATCATAGAATAAATTGACGGGCTGATAAATGCAAAACACCAAACACTTAAAAGATGAAAGGGACCTCTCTGTTAAGCTAAATATAAGGAAGTGCATTAAGATTGGTAATCTTATATCATTTAATTCTGATCTTAAAATCTAACTCTTACCATATTTTTATGTATAATTAACCAAAAAAGTAAAAGATTGGCAACGCCCAGTGTTGGCAAGGGTGGGAGGAAGTAGGTACTCTAATATGGTTGGTTGGAGGATAAATTGGTAAACCTTTTGGAAAAGTAATTTAACACAGTCTACCAAAATTTAAAATGCACTCATCAAGACCCCTAGCTGGCTCAGTCGGTAGAGCCTGAGAATATTGATCTCAGGGGGTCATGAGTTTGAGTCCCATGTTGGGTATGGACTTAAAAAAAAATTCATTCATCATTTGACCCAGTAATTCTACTAGTGAAATTATTTTAGCATATATTTGTATATGTTTGTAAAAGTATGCCTATTCATATACATAGAGGGCTTTTTATTACAGTATTAATTGTAATGACAAAATTCTGGAAATAACCCAAACATCCATTAGTAGGAGACTGATTAAATAAATTATGATGCACAATGTTGAAGAGTGAGGTAAATTTGCATGTTTCATGTGAAAGACCTCCACAGTATGTTATTTAGTGAAAAAAAGGCAAACTATAGATAGTATTTACTATGAAGTCATTTGTGTAAACATTTTAAAGTCTACATACATATTTGCATAAATATTTCTTAAAGGATAAGTAGTTATTCACACTAATTATATTTGGTGGAGAGGGAGAGGTCATTTTATGTCTTTCTATACTGTTTGAATTTGTTTCCATGTAATTTCTTATTTTTTAATAAATTACCTCTCCCAGGGCACCTGGGTGGCTCAGTCAGTTAAGTGTCAGACTTCTAATTTTGGCTCAGGTCATGATCTCATGGTTTGTAGGTTCAAGCCCCACATCAGGTTCTGCTCAGACAGCATGGAGCCTACTTGGGATCTTCTCTCTCCCTCTCTCTCTGCTCCTCCCCTGCTCATGTTTGCTCTCTTTCCCTCAAAACCAATAAATAAACTTAAAAAAAAAATCACCTCTCCTTTAAGGACAGGCAACTGCCCAATTCATCCATTCAAAGAGTTTACAAAATTCAAACTTTTATAGTCTCATAATTTTAAAGTTGTGACTTCTTACCTAACAAATAAGAAAAGTGAGGCCCAGAATGTTCATGTGACTTGGGTGAATGAGTTTAGGTGACAAAATCAGGAGGAGAAGTCAAGTCTGCTGACCCCTGGTCATGTAACTGATCATTGCACTTTGCTACTTTGATGCGTAGTCTCTGGGAAACTGCTCCAAATGCACCTGAAATTTCAATCAATTTAGATCTTATTGTTTTTTTGTTTTTTTAAATTTTTTTGATGTTTATTTTTGGGAGAGACAGAGTATGAGCAGGGGAGGAGCAGAGAGAGATGGAGACAGAATCCGAAGCAGGCTCCAGGCTCTGAGCTGTCAACAGAGCCTGACATGGGGCTCGAACTCACGAACCGTGAGATCATGACCTGAGCCAGTTGGATTTTAATTGACTGAGCCACCCAGGCGCCCCTAGATCTCATTGTTAAACTACCATTTCTTGAAAAATACTATACTTAACATGTATTAAACAAAGGCCTCATAATTATTAAATGTTTTCCATTTAATAAGTTTGAAGTAGGGGTACCTGGGTGACTCAGTTGGTTAAGCATCTGACTCTTGTTTTCGGCTCAGGTCATGATCTCACAGTCCGTGAGTTCGAGCTCCACATCGGGCTCTGCCCTAATAGTGCAGAGACTGCTTGGGATTCTCCTTCTCCCTCTCTCTCAAAATAAATAAACTTAAAAAAGAATTTATTTTTTTTAACGTTTGAAGTAGCTAGCCTAAATGCATTGAAGTAAACAATCTCCTCCAAACCGTGAGGGCTAGATACCCACCTGATTCACTGGCACCTGGATATACTTGCAACATATAGTACAGTATGTGAGTCCCCCATTGTACCCACCAAACACAGCATGTGACTCAAGAAATGCTCGTTGGGCCTCTTCATAAGCATAGTTTAGGTCAAATCTGCACTGTCAGCACAGAGCCCAACAAGGGACTCAAACTCAGGAACTTTGAGATCATGACCTGAGCAGAAGTCGGATGCTTAACCAACTGAGCCACCGAGGCACCCCAAATCTTCACAGATTTTTAAGTTCTTTGTTAGGAAGATGTAACTTACATTTATTAATGGGCCCAAGTTGTAAGTGCTCAGCTTGATGAATTTTCACACACACACACCTTGTAGCCGTCACCCAGCTCAAGTACCCAGCAAGCTCTCCTGGATCCTTCCCGTCAATGTCCCCCAAAGGTAACCCCTATTTTGACCTCTATAACCAAAGGTTAGTTTCAAGCCTTCATTATTAAAAACAAAACAAAAAGCACAGCTGACGATATGGGATGTCGAGCTGGATAAGGTAGAGGGGCCAACGGGGCTTTAATCTATTCTGTTTTTTTAAAAATCGTCTTATCTTTTAATTTATCTTTCTTGTTCACTGTGTTCTTTTTAAAAATTATTATGTGAAAGATCTTACACTGAATACATCTCTTTTAAAAAGAGAATTTTTCTAGGCCTCTTTTGTTGTCGTTTACTTGTGCTTGAACTTTGACACGCTCTAGAGATCAGAGAAAACAATGCGGAAGGAGGAAAAGAATTTACAGAGGGACATTTATTTTTTGTTTTTAGTCTTAAGTTCTATTTTTCATACCTGTTGTATGGCTTGCTGCTTTTACTCAGAATCAGTGCCTACCTCTACCTTCCCCAAAATGTAGGTATAGCATCTAAGAATACATATATTGAAAGATTATTGTTCCTTATTTAACAATTAAGAATAACTAGGGTGGGGTGCCTGGGTGGCTCAGTGGGTAAGTGTCCGACTTCGGCTCAGGTCATGATCTCACAGTTCATGAGTTTGAGCCCCATGTCGGGCTCTGTGCTGACAGCTTGGAGTCTGGAGCCTGCTTCGGATTCTGTGTCTCCCTCCCTCTCTGCCTTCACCCACTCAAACTCTGTCTTTCTCTGTCTCTCAAACATAAATAAACATTAAAAAAAAAAAAAGGAATAACTGGGGTAAGGGCTGCCTGGGTGGCTCAGTTGGTTAAGCATCCATCTCTGGATTTCGGCTCAGGTCAAGATCTCACAGTTTATGAGTTCTAGCCCCCCATCAGGCTGTGAGCTGACAGTGCAACGCATGCTTGGGGTTCTTGCTCTCTCCCCCTCTCTCTGTTCTTCCCCTGCTTGTGCTCTCTCTCTCTCCCTCAAAATAAATAAATAAACTTTAAAAAAAAAAAGAATAACTGTGGTAAAATTGTAGAATCTGAGCATAAAGACTAGAGAGAAAGCAGGTCTTTAAGTGGATTTTGTTTCATTGGGAGTAGTCTGGAGTCCCAAAGCACTGATTTAGAGGGTGCTGAAATTGGACCCCCTTCCAAAGGGAGTGTCTGGTGTGAGACCAATGTGTTGGGGGTGGGGGAGCACCCAAATGAATACAGCACAGCACAGAGTTTTGGTATCTGACCATCAGCCGACCTTGTATGATCTCACCTACCCAGAGCAGATCCCCTCTGGGGATATGGGACACGGGGATTGAGAAAACTCCAACTCCAACACCCTTTCAACTGTGTGGAAGGAAGTTAAGAAATAACTTTCAGGAGGCTGGAGATGGCAGTGGCAAAGGCAGCTGTGCCTCCTGTAGACAGTGACCCTGTCGCCAGATACTTAGGGTCAGAGAGCTAGGATTTGAACAGAAAAGCTTAGAAAGCAACTGATCACAAACTCCCCGTAGTGTTGTAGTAAAAGGTGAAGATCAAATTTACCACTGATCTGGTGGATAACTATAAAATCAGTCTTCAGTATAAGTCCAAAATGGTGAAGCAAAAATGACAATTGAGGGGTGCCTGAGTGGCTCAGCCCGTTAAGCATCTGGCTCTTGATTTCAGCCCAGGTCATGATCTCACAGTCGTGAGATCGAGCCCCGCATCAGACTCCACACTGAACGTGGACCCTGCTTGGGATTCTCTCTCTCCCGCCCTCCCGCCCCTCCCCCACTTGTGTGCGTACTTTCTCTCTGCCTCTCAAAATAAATAAGTAAACATTAAAAAAGTGACAATTGATATTTATTTAAAATCGATGGTTTCCCCTCTGCACCCCACCCTTTAAACTACTCTTTATAAATATTTTTTGATATTGTTCAACAGCAAATACACACATTCTGAGAATGGTAAAAGAAAATCAGAGAATCCTAACGATTAAGAGTAAAACCTCAGACTGACACAATATGATATTCTGCTCTAGAAATGGGAATCAGGAGGTGAGAGGCTAAGCTAGTTCCATTCTTGTTTCTGCTTTCACAGAGGTGTGAAGTCTCCCCAGATGAAGGTTTGATCATTGCAGAGCTCACGTTAATGGCTGCTGTTCTTGCAAACAGTTCTCTTTCTATCCAATTTCCTGTAAGTTGGAATTTCTGAGCTTGGGGCAGAACAAAGACTACAATTCATTTCTCATGACCTGGGTGGGCATTCAAATGAAAACCAGAATCAGCAATACATTCTCCTGGGATTTCCATTTTCTGGAAAAAAAAGAAAAGAAAAATCTCTGCCTATCCAAGATGGAAATAAAATGAAAGCACCCCCCACCCTCCCCTAAAAAAGCAAAGCTACTGTATAGCCTTTGTAAAAAAAAATCACTATCTCAAAATAAATAAATAAATAAACTAAAAAAAAAAAAAAAAAAAAAGTCCCCTTCTCTCTCTGCCCCTCCCGACTAGTGCTGTCTCTGTCTCTCTCAAAATAAATAAATAAATAAACTTTTTAAAAAATTAAAAAAAAAAAATCAAATTGCCACAGTCACCAAGCATGTTATGGTACAGCTGAGTGACCCAAAGGTAGCTGAGGTGATAGAAATAGAGGCACACAACAGGAAAGCTGCAATTTTGTCTTCCTTTTAGGGACATGAGCAGAAAAGTGAGTTAGCAATATATAACAGCTTTCTGGGCACGTAGGCCAGTATTATAATGAGGGGTGGGATGCTATTTACAATGTAAGTGTCCCATTAAAATAAGGAGGGCAAAGGATGGAAGTTTTCCCACTAAAGTGTAGGAATCTAATTTGGAAACAAATACAGTATTTCTACTCTGAGTAGTACCAAGCTATGTTTAAGCAAAGATATTATTGGTAAGAGCTCAATAAATGTTAGTTACAACTATTATATTTATCATTATTATTCACTCTAATCAGGCCTTTTAAATGAACCAGACTGTCATTATAGACCAATCTGAATTTTATTTATTATTATTTTTTTAAGTTTATTTAGTTATTTTTGAGAGAGAGAGCACAAGCTGGGGAGGAGCAGAGAGAGAGGGAGACACAGAATCCAAAGCAGGCTCCAGGCTCTGAACTGTCAGCACAAAGCCTGATGTGGGATTCAAACCCACGAACTGTGAGTTCATGACCTGAGCTGAAGTCTGACGCTGAACAGACTCAGCCACCCAGGCGCCCCACAGCCCAGTCTGAATTTTTAAGAGACAGCTGTCTAAGGAGAAAAATACAAAAGATGTATATGGTGAAATAAAATCCATCAGTAAGATAGTTTTGGAGGCTTCCCTGAAAGTCCATTTTAAAGTGTTATAAAATAAATAAATAAATAAATAAATAAATAAATAAATAAAGTGTCGTAAAATCAAAATCCTTTTTGGGTTACCATAACCAACAGAGTTGGGAGCTGAAAAATAACCAACAGCACCTGAAGAAGAATATTATTACTTCTTGGTAAAATTTTAGTTTTATAAATAATCTGGTAATTAGTTTTCTAAGAAAAATATACTTGTGTATCTTCAGGTCAGTAAGAGTCATTACATGTCATCCTGGATTACTACAGTATCCATTACAGGGACATGGGAGCCATTCAAGAGATGAGTTTTCTTATTCTGATAAAATCATCCACCCAATTTACAACTACATGTCTTGTCTCCATCTAGATATATTTGAAGATGACTTCAGGTTAGGATAGAAGACTGATGAAGCTAGATCACAGAGTCTCCCCTAAAATTAAATGAAGTGAACAAAAAAGAAATGCACAGAAACCTTCATTTGAAACCCTTTGTTCA
Source organism: Prionailurus viverrinus (assembly GCF_022837055.1). Lineage (NCBI taxonomy): Eukaryota > Metazoa > Chordata > Mammalia > Carnivora > Felidae > Prionailurus > Prionailurus viverrinus. The sequence continues at coordinate 41,907,915 of NC_062572.1, forward strand.
CTAGTGCTCGCTGTCAAACCCCACAGACTTCGTTTATCTTTTCTTTCCTCCATTGGTAGGGGAGTGGTGTGGCTGCCAAGGAGGGGCAATTAGCAGGTGAAGCAGAGGTGAAGCGGAGGAAATAAATGCCTACGTTTTTCCTTAATCAGAAGCAAAGGCTTCACGGTTCTACTTTTAACTGGAGAGCAGCTAGAATCTGAGAGTAAATATACTCTACCGATAAAGTGGGATTAATTGTAGGACAGGAGTTTTAACCCAAATACAGCAAAAAGAGCAATGACCAGGTCCACCAACATGAGAGCCCGTGGCCTCAGCTGAAGCTCCTCCTCTCCTCCTGCCCCAATCCCCATCCCTGTAGACACCAATAGTTGTACCCTGTCTCTTCTTCCCTTCTTCTTTACTTAAAAACAAAAACAAACAAACAAAAACACCACAATTTTACAGAGCACAGGCACTCAGAAAAAAAAAAAAAAGATATATATATATATATATATACATATATATATATATATAAAGTTTATTTATTTTGAGAGAGAGAGAGAAAGAGCACACATGTGAGGGGCAGAGAGGGAGAGAGGGAGAGAATCCCAAGCAGGCTCTGTCAGCACAAAGTCCAACAGGCTCAATCCCACAAACCATGAGATCATGACCTGAGCTGAAATCAAGAATAGATCGCTTAACCAACTGAGCCACCCTTGTGTCCGCCAAAAAAGATATTTCTAAGCTACCCCATAGTGAGGCACTCATAGGTGTTAAGCTTGAGGCGTGTACAACTTATGGGAAGGTACTTAAATGGAGTGGGCATTCCCATTTCCTCTTCTCTCTTACTGGGCAAAAAGCAGATGTGATGGGTAGAGCTAGAGTGACCTGAGACCACATGGTGAACTTGAGTTTGTGACCCTAACACTGCAGAGTATCATATTAACTGTGACGGTTGGTAGACTTCTAAGTGAGAGAGGATCAAACCTCTTTCTGATTGAAGACACTGTTACTTTGAATTTTCTCTTCTATGGACGAGTCTAATTCTAGCTGATGGATGTTCCCTTCAAACTGCCCTCGGACAACAAGAGAGAAAACACAAAAGACTCAGCCTCAGAATTTCTAACAGGAAGACAAACAGGCCTCAGATCAGTGTGAAAAAGATTGTAAATAAGAATTCATCCACACCCTATCTGTGAAAATAGGAAATCTGGATAGGGTCCCCCCATGTTAAATAGTAAGATGGAGAGGAGGATTGTATGAAGACAAGGCAAATACACTATGACAGAAAAAGAGCAGGAACAAATGAGTAAAATCTATCTGGGAAGAAACATATCTAAAAACCTAAAGAAAAACAGCAAATGCTTTGCATTCTATGAAACAAAATTAATATATAAATTCAATGAAACAAGAAATCAAAGATGAGCTAAGGCAATAGAAGGCTAAGATTGCAATGTGTGATACTTTTAGGTGTCAACTTCACAGGGCTCCAAAATGCCCAGTCATTTGGTCAAACATTACAGTGAGTGTTTCTATGAGTTGTTTCTGAATGAGATCAAAATTTGAATCTATAGACTGAGTAAAGCAGATTGCTCTCTCCGATATGGGTGAGCCTCACCCAATCAACTGAACACCTGAATAGAACAAAAAAGGCTGAGTAAGAGGAAGTCTTCCTGCCTGACTTCTTTTGGCACATTGTTCTTTTCTGGCCTTTCAACTCAAACTGAAACATTGGCTCTCATTGGCATTGGAGCCTGCCAGCTTTCTGACTGGAACTTAGGCTATCAACTGTCCTGGTTCTCAGGCCTTCAGACTTGGACTAGAACCACACACCAAATCTCCTGGGTCTCCAAATTGCAGCCTGCAAATCTTGGGGTTTTTCAGCCTCCATAATCATTTTGGCCAATTCCTTAAAACTCTCTGTCTCTCCTAACCAACAGGATAGATACAGATGAAACACATATAGATGATATAGATATAGATATGATATAGATATAGATATAGATAGATATCGATGTAGATATACCTTGTGCTTAGATATATATATCCTGCTGGGTATCTTTTTCTGGAGATACCTAATACACAATGCTAAAAAACAAAAACAAAAACAAAAACCCAAACAAACAAAAAACAAAAAAACCCACAAACACAAAATAAACACATAAACAACAAACTCCAAAACAATGAATTACTTAAAAAATTGATTCAAGACAGCAAGGAATGGAACACACATAGCTGAAAACTAAATTAATAACATGAAGGAAAGGTCTGCAGTAATCACAGAGAATGCAGGGGAAAAAGAAAGATATTTTAACAATCTTAGGGAAGAAGCTAGATACAGAGTAAATAATAATAGTCTGACATCAGGATGGCTGGTATCCATAATCAGAGACTACAATAAATGGAATAGAAATCATATTAAAAGATACCATAGAAGATGGGGCGCCTAGGTGGCTCAGTCGGTTGAGCGTCCAACTCTTGGTTTCAGCTCAGGTCATGATCTCACAGATCATGGGTTCTAATCCCTCATTGTCAGCACTCATTCTCTCCCTCTCTCTCTGCCCCTCCCCTGCTTGCTCTCTCTCTCTGTCTCTCAAAATAAACAAAAAAAATTTTTTTTTAAAGGAGACAAAAAAAAAAAAAACCGCCATAGAAGAAAAAAAATGAAGCAAAAAAAATACAACTGCAGGGGACCCTGGGTTGCTCAGTCAGTTAAGTGTCCAATTCTTGATTTTGGCTCGGGTCATGATCTCAGAATCATGAGATCGAGTCCCATATCTGTCTCTGTGATATATAACTAGCAAAAATTAACAGAAAGGGAGATATGAAAGGAAGTCTAAGTATGGTAATTTTTCATCCTTTCGATTTCAGAGTCAATAGATAGTGTCTCCATTTTATCACTAAAAAATAGGGATTTAGGGGCGCCTGGGTGGCTCAGTCGGTTAAGCAGCTGACTTCGGCTCAGGTCATGATCTCGTGGTCCGTGAGTTCGAGCCCCACGTCGGGCTCTGTGCTGCCAGCTCAGAGCCTGGAGCCTGTTTCCGATTCTGTGTCTCCCTCTCTCTCTGCCCCTCCCCTGTTCATGCTCTCTCTCTCTCTCTGTCTCAAAAATAAATAAACGTTAAAAAAAATTAAAAATAGGGATTTAGTCAATTATATAAGTTCATAAAAGGTAACTATTAGAAGACCTAAAACTGCCTGGCTGACTCAGTGTAGAGCATGTGACTCTTGAGCTTGGGTTGTGAGTTTGAGCCCCATGTTGGGTGTAGAGATTCCTTAAAAAAATAAAATCTTAAAAAAAAAAAAAAAAAGACCTACCAGTGGACAATAAGCCTTTCAAGTTACCAAGGTAGAGTACACTTTAAAACAAAAGAAAAGGGGCGCCTGGGTGGCTCAGTCGGTTAGGCGTCCGACTTCGGCTCAAGTCATGACCTCACAGTCCGTGGGTTCAAGCCCCGCGTCGGGCTCTGTGCTGACGGCTCAGAGCCTGGAGCCCATTTCGGATTCTGTGTCTCCCTCTCTCTGCCCCTCCCCTGTTCATGCTCTGTCTCTCTCTGTCTCAAAAATAAATAAATGTTAAAAAAAATTAAAAAAAGATTAAAAAAATAAAACAAGAAACAGATATCATGAAGTAAAATAAAGGGTGTGTTGGAAATACAAAATGTACATGACAATTAATATTAAATATATGGCATATGAATAAGTATAAAAGTATTAAATACATATTAGGAAAAAAAAGGAATCAGATTTGGTTAAAAGCAATTAAATGCTAAAGAGTTAGAAACAAAGTTGTTCAGAGGCACCTGGATAGCTCAGATGGTTAAGCATCTGGCTTCAGCTCAGGTCCTGGTCTCATGAGTTGCAGCCCCTGCATCAGGTTCTGCACTGAAGGCACAGAACCTGCTTTGGATCCTCTGTCCCCCTCTCTATCTGCCCCTTCCCCACATACACTCTCTATCTCTCAAAAATAAATAAACTTTAAAAAGAGAAACAAAGTTGGTCAGAAATATTGAAAGGGAAAGATAGATCAATGCATCCCAGGGAAATGAAAACCAAAAAAAGAGAGCTGGCATCATAATCAGTCAAGGATGAATTCAACGAAAGAAATTTGAAAAAAGATAAAGAGGGGAATTTTATCATGGTAAAAGAATAAAGATATAACTGTCATAAATCTTTATGGATCAGGGCATCTGGGTGGCTCAGTCAGTTAAACGTCTGACATCAACTCAGGTCATGATCTTGAGGTTCATGAGTTGGAGCCCCACTCAGGCCCTGTGCCAACGGCTCAGAGCCTGGAGCCTGCTTCAGATTCTGTCTCCTTCTCTCTCTGTCCCTCCCCCGCTCATGCTCTGTCTCTCTCTGTCTCTCAAAAATAAATAAATGCTAAAAAAATTAAATGTCAATTAATTAATCTTTATGGATCAAATTTTATATTATTGACATACATGAAAAAATGCAAATGCAAATGCAAAGAGGATGAACATAAAGACAGTATTACTAGGAGACATTAACTCTTGGAAACTCATTTCCAATTCATCTTTGTAAAATAAATATATGAGAATAGCCAGTGGGGACACCTGGGTGGCTCAGTTGGTTGGGTGTCCGGATGACTCTTGATTTCGACTCAGGTCATGATCTCACGGTAGGTGGGTTCCAGCCCCAGGGTCAGGATCTGCACTGACAGTGTGGAGCCTGCTTGGGATTCTCTCTCTCTCCCTCTCTCTGTCTCTGCTACTTCCTGGCTCGCACTCTCTCTCCCTCTCAAAATAAATAAATCTCTTGCTCTCAAAATAAATAAATAAATAAATAATAATAAAAAAAGGAAACAACAAGGAAAAAATATGCAAAAAAACCAAAAAGCTAATAAAGAAGAAAATTGAGGGAGACTAGTCCTACCAGATATGAGCATCTATTATAAAACTTCAATAACTGACCAGTGGAGTTGATTAAAGAGTCCAGAAATAGAACCAAAGATACAGAAGTATTTTTAGATGACAAAAATCCATGGAACAAGAGTAATTATTCAATAAATTGTGTCAGTTTAATTGGTTAACCATTTAGGGGGGAAAATAAGTTTCAGTTCCTGCCTTATTCCAAAAATAATTCAAGACAGAATTTAATGTAAAATATAAAGCAAATAAAATGTGGGAACATTTTAAATACATAATTTTGAAGAGGAACTTCTTTCTAAGCAGATTATGCTACCGCAAGCCAAAAACCTAAAAGACATGCATTTAATTTGATAACAATGTAAGAAATTTCAGTTTAGCTAAAAATCATAAATACGGTTTTTAAAAAACAAGAAACAAAATTGGGGAAATATTTGCCATACACATTCCTGAGAAGGGCTAATTTCATCAATAGACTTAAAAATTCTTACTAAAGAAGAGTTTGGTAAAATCGAATTTGTGGAATGTGTGAGTAAACACACTACCAACTCCTAAAACCTTTTTGTTTTGTTTTGGGTTTGTTGTTGTTGTACTGAGAGAGAGACAGAGAGACAGAGAGAGAGAGAGAGAAGTGGGGCTCACCCAATTCAAGGCTCAAGATCACCTGATTTGGGACTTGAACTAAGGAACGGTGAGATCATGATCTGAGCAAAGTCAGATGCTTAACAACTGAGCCACCCAGGTGCCCTGTTTTGGTTTTGAATAGCTTTATTGAGATATAGTATGTATGTATGTATGTATGATATAGTATGTATGACATATAATAAAGCAAACAGATTTAAACAATTTGATCAGTTTTGATAGAGTATAAACCATGGCCACGTGAAAATAATGTATTATCACCTCCAAAGTTTTCTTGTGTCCCTGTAATTTCTCTCTCCCTTGTTCTCTTCCCCATCCTCAGTCCCCAGGCAACCAGCAGTTTTTTCATCCCTATCAATTAGTTTGCAGTTTTATAATTTTATATAAATGGGATTATACAGTATATACTCTTTGGTTGTCTGGCATCTTTAACTCAGCGTAAATATTTTGAGATTTATCTATGTTGCTGCATGTATCAATAGTTCATTCTTTTTTTAAGTCGCTGATTAGTATTCCATTGTATAGTACTGTATATTTGTAGATGATGTCTGTTATTGGTGATTAGTATTCCACTTATAGATATGATTTGTTTAGCCATTCACCTGTTGATAGTCATTTGGGTCATTTCCAGTTTGAGGCTATTAAACCTGGAGCTGCTTGCTGTGAGTATTAGTGTGTAAGTCTGGTAAGGACATATGCCTTTATTTCTCTTAGATAAATACTTGTGGGTGGTATATCCCAATATGTAAGGTTATCCAAGATTTATTACTCATTAAACATTAAATATAGCATGTATACTTTGATCTCATTCATGTACATTTAAAAAATACATATGCTTTTGTAGGTACTTCAACACCAACTTCACAGTTTGGCTGAATTCCAAATGGCTGGCTGTTAAAATCAATATACAGTTAAAACTAAGACTGAAACAGATTATACCATCACAGAATGAACGTCTGGGTTGCTACAAGAATAAGTCTGAATTTTTATTTAAAAATTCAAATATTATGGGGCACCTGGCTGGCTCCTTGGGAAGAACATGCGACTCTTGATCTCTGGGTTGTGAGTTTGAGCCCCATGTTAAGTGTAGAGACTACTAAAAATTTTAAATAAACTTAAAAAATAAATAAACAAATGAAAAGTCAAATATTAGTTAAATATTTAGCAGACACATCTTTAAAGATTGCCATCATGGTTCAGGAACAGTGCTTTCCCCAGTGGGGTCAGTGGGTCAGCAGCTCCTGTGGTCATGGTACTGCACATTTGTAACAGGTAAATTAGGTGTTCTTTTTCAACCAGCTGCTTTAATAACATCTTGATGTGTGTGTGTGTGTGTGTGTGTGTGTGTGTGTGTAGCATAATACAATTTAGGAAGTAGTTTTTCAGTAGCATGTTTTCTAGAAGGAAATTTGTACCTAAGATTTATAGAGTGGGCAACTGTCCAGAATCTTTTTACTTCAATTATTGAAAATCAGACAAGATGAGTCACATTCAGGGTGGTATGGCCAGAGACAAAAATGATTAGCAGTCGATAGGGGTCAATTCAACAAGATTCTGTTTAAAGTTTTGAGTTTGATAGACTCAAAGCTATAAAGAATTGTCTCTTATAAAGAATTGTACTCTCATCAAACCTTTTTTTTAAATTGTGGTAAAATACACACGACATAAAATTTACTACGTTATAACCATGTGTAAGTGTATATAGTTCAGTGATAGTGAGTATATTCACATTGTTGTGCGACCACCACCACCATCCATCTCCAGAATTTTTGTCATCTTGCAAAACTGAACTTCTCTACCCATTAAACAATAACTTCCCGTTCTTCTTTGCCCACAGTCCCTGGTGACCACCATTCATTCCACTTTCCATGTCTATGAATTTAACTACTCTAGATACTTCATAAAAGTAGAATCATACAGTATTTGCCCTTTTGTGATTGGCTTATTTCACTTAGCATCATGTCCTCAAAGTTCATCCATGGTGCCCGCCCTTTTGAAGTTTCAAGAGTGAGAACAAAATGTGTTTGGGGTACCTCCTTTTTCTCTATATCTCTACATAATCTTTATTATGTCTAAATATGTCAGGTTATTATTACATGTGATATTGGAGTTTTCCTTCTTTGGAAAATCTGAAGTGATAACAAAGCTGCCATTCTGCATTTAATTCATCTTTACAAGATGTGAAGAATTCTTGAATAGATTTTTTTCTTGTAATAATCATGGCCTAATTGGAATTAAATAATAAATAATTAATCAAAATTCTTTCTCCTGTTTTTTTTTTTTTTACCTTTATTTATTTTTGAGAAACAGAGACAAAGTGTGAGCAGGGGAGGGGCAGAGAGAGAAGGAGACACAGAATCTGAAACAGGCTCCAGGTTCTGAGCAAGCAGTCAGCACAAAGTCTCATGCGGGGCTCAAACCCACGAGTTGTGAGATCATGACCTGAGCCGGAGTCGGACACTCAACCGACTGAGCCACCGAGGTGCCCCTTAATCAAAATTCTTAAGAGCTATCTTATTCACTCACTTCACCAAACAAGTTTGCAGATACTAGAATTTTGATACTCTCTAATCTTGATTATTGTCCTTAAAATTTATACTTATTTTTTATAAACATTTGTGGACTCAAAAAGGACTTACTTTCTATCCTTTCCTAAAGTTCTCAAACTCTGCCTTAATTATTTGCACTGACTGTTAATCTATTGCCTTATTTATTTAATTAGTTGAAAAATCTTGGGGTACCTGGGTGGCTTAGTCAGTTAAGTGTCTGACTTCGGCTTGGGTCATGATCTCCCGCTTCATGAGTTTGAGCCCACATCAGGCTGTCTTCTGTCAGCAAAGAGCCCACTTCAGATCCTCTGTCCTCCTCACTCTGCCCCTTCCCTGCTTGCTCTCTGTCTCTCTTTCAAAAATAATAAACATTTGAAAAAAAGAAAAGAAAAACAGAAAATTCCTAATGATGACTTTTGTTCACAAACTTAACTTTTACAACATTAATTATTACACTATTATTATTATTATTATTATTATTATTATTACAATGGTAAATACACACTTTAACTGAAAGAATTTCAACATAAAACACTTGGGGAGATATTTCCATCCAAATTATACCTAGAATGCCTCCTATGTTTAAAAGTGATTGTTCAGATATTAGCAACCAATGACTTGCCTTGTTTGGATCATGGGTGTTTTATGCTGATTAGCCATGATAATAGCCTAATCTGAAATGGCAAACCTTTTCCATAAAAGGCTGGAAATGAAATACTTTTGGCTTTGTAGCCAAGCTTCTGTTGCAACTACTCAACCCTGCCACCTATCGTGAAAGCAGCCAAAGACAATTATATAAAGGCATAGGTGTGGTGGATCTCAATAAAACTTTATTTACACAGGGCGCCTGGGTTGGCTCAGTCTGTTAAGCTAAGTCCCGCTCAGGTCATGATCTCACAGTCTGTGGTTTGAGCCCTGCTTCTGGTTCTGTGCTGACAGCTCAGAGCCTGGAGCCTGCTTAGGATTCTGTGCCACCCTCTCTCTGTTCCTCCCCTGCTCATGCTCTGTCTCTCAAAAATATATAAAATAAATATTTTAAAAAATATTAAAAAAAATAAAAATAAACCTTATTTACAAAACAAAAGAAAAGCCAGATTTGGCTTGAGGCTGATAAATTGCAGACAACCGCTCCCTTCCCCACCCCCTTCCCCAACCTCACCCTCCCCAATTTGATAATTGGTCGTGCACAAGTCTGAGAATGCCAGGGTTCTCTATGAGTTGGCATTTGACTCTTCAGATTTCCACAGGCCAAAGTTGAAACCAAATCGCAGAATTTGGCAGAACTCTTAGGCCAAACTGATGTACAGAGCTTCTAGAATACATGCCAGTATAAGCATTACGAAACTTTTGGATAGATAAATAATTGTCAGTCTTGGGTTCCTCTGGGGAGTGGAGAGGAGGCTGGGGTAGGAAACTTTTCTTTTTCCATCCTTGTTTACTCTATGAATTGTTATCATGTGCATTTTATTACTTTAAAACAAAGTCAAGGAACATTTCCTCACTGAATGACTTGGGATACATAGAATCAGACAGCTTGATGTTTTCTCTCAAATACTTGCTGTTGTGGCATTTTCTTTTTAACTAGAAGATTAGAAATTCCCTTGTGATGATAATATGTGGCAACTCTTACTTAGGTTAATATGACTTAGTCTGTTTTTTGTCACACTACAGAATCAATCTGGGGGTGGGGGTGGGGGGTGAAGGGAGACAAAAGTTACAGACGTCCAGTTATAAAATAAATTATGGGCATGTAATGTATAGCATGTGACTATAGTTAATGATACTGTGTTGCATATTGAAAGTTAAGAAAGTAGATCTTAAAGGTCTTCATTACAATTTAAAAAAAAGTGTAACTTTGTAATGTGACAAATGTTAATTAGACTTAGTGATCATTTCATGAGATATACAATATACAAATATCCATTATGTTGTACACCTGAAATTAATATAATGTTATATGTCAATTGTACCTCAATTAAAAAGTAAAATATAATTAAAAAAAAGAACTCACAAAGTAAAAACATATCAACCTGGAATGCTAGCCAGTTCATGTGTTCAAGATGCTATAAGAAGCATAAACAAGGAACATGTAGGACTAGATAAAGATCACAAGGCATGAAAAGTTAATTTGGTTCATTGATTATGTTTTTAGTCTTATCACAGTGATCATATTCTTTTGTTTTTAAGTTTATTTATTTGTTTTGAGAGAGAGAAAGAGTGCATGCAGGGGAGGGGCACAGATTGAGGGAGAGACAGAGTCCCAAGCAGTCTCCACGTACTGTCAGCTCAGAGTCTAACATGGGGCTTGATCTCAGGAGCCAACCGTGAGATCATGACCTGAGCTGAAATCAAGAGTCAGATGCTTAACTGACTGAGCCACCCAGGTACCCCACAGTGATCATATTCTTGACAACAAATTTTTACCAAAAAAAGATTTTATAATTCTCGATAATACTGTGCTATAAATAAGAGTATTTATCAATAAACCTTGGAGAAATATTAGTGACTAAAGTGTCTTGAATACTTACAATGAGCCAGACATTATCTTAAGTGCTTACCATGAATTACCATAATCAGCGTTCACAGCATCCCTCTAAAGTGGGTGCTAATGTTAGCCTCATTTCACAGATAATACAAAATTAGGCTTAAAGAGGTTAGCAATTTTGTCCAAAACAAAATAGGTCCAACTATTAAGCTAACAAGTTCTTAGATTTGAACTTATGCCGCCTGATTTGAGTCCTTCTGACTCTCAGCATTTGACCCAGTGAGGAGAGGATGGAGTGGAAAATTCAGGAAGCCTTTCAAATGGGCTGTGGAATGCACTCGAGGACTTCCCAGTGTAGAAGGGGTGAGAAGATGGGAAGAGTTGCAAGGGGCACCAGGGGCACCTCCCTAAATGCCACTGGCTTAGAACATGGACTGAAGTTGGCATTCCGTTTGTGACCACATGTCATTTGGGAGCAAAGGGAACACACTACTATTCAAGTTTCATAAAACTCAGGTTTCAGAATTTTTCGGTGTTACTGGACGTGCTAACTGAAGAGTAATTGTAATGAAAAAAAAATCATCTTTAATTCAATTCCTCCTGTAACCTAAATGTTTTAAGGTGAAAACACTACACGGCTTTTCAAAATGCTTAAGAATGCCAGTAAACACACACTGAAAAGCAGGCTGAACTTGGGTGAGGGCCAGATGTGACAAAAGAGAAGAAACAACAGGCAGGCTCGGAGGGAAGTGATGAGTGCCGAAGCCAAGGAGAGAGGAGCCAGAATATTATCTGCAGAGCATGAAGCAATGTGTGCCGCTTGCAGTGCAGCTGTAAAGAGGAAATAACGTAAACATTTCAACAAGGAGTTTCCCTCAAATCCTTGAAAGCCTGTGTGTGTCCTCTGAATGACCGAAACCCATATAAAGATAATGTTCACAACCGAGACGGTACTCTGCTACAAACCAGGACTGTGTGAGATAAGCGGGCCAAGGAGACAGGAAGGTCAAGGGCATATGGATCGTGATGGCCCAGCAAGCGCTTGCCAACCTGTTTGAGTGTTACTCTCTTTTTACCTTTTCCTCTTTTTGGTGAAGTCTGGCTTCATAACTAAAAACAGAATACTGGAACTTGTAAATCATTTACAAATTTTACTTCCTTTTTTCTTGTCTAAGCTCCAATTCCTTCAGAGCCTGGCAACTCTATGGTCATTTCATTAATCTGGAAATCCAACGTAATTGGTCTGTGAACGGTGCCACGTATAGAAGTATTAACACCACACTCCTCCCCAGAGGTTAAATTTGTTGGAGTGCTTAACCACCGTGTTTTAAGGTCTCAGCCATTAAATGAAATAACACGTATTCAGATTACCAAGTGCCCACCAAGAATGAAAGTACACGGCAAGCCCACAGCGACTAGGGTCTGCAGTGAACGGAAGACACTGGATGTAGTTCAGAGATTCCTACACTCACTCTCCCTCAGAATTTCCCGAGGTTTCCTATCAAGCATATCCCAGGGCTCTTCTTCCAGAGATTCTGGTTTGAGGGGTCAGAACAAGAGACTATTTTTAACAAGCCCCCCCCCACCCCCCACCATGTGCTTTTGAGATTTGGGACTGGCTTTTGAGAATTACTCTTGGCAACTAATCTTCACCATCTCTGCCCCACTCCTATTACCCAGTCTTTACCCTGCCTCATTCCCCTGCCCCAGGGCCCTTCTGTCACCCTCCAGCTTCAGATTTATTCAAATGCATTAGTTTGACATTTAAAGCCCTTCTCCTTCCCTTTACACTTCTGTCCTATCAGATTTTATGTTTCCAACATGCTGGCAGTTTGTAGTTCTTGATGAGCCACGGTCGCTTTTCATTTTACATACTATGAACTCTTTCTTAAGTGCCCCACACTCTTCTCAACACCCACTCACCGGCCACCAACCAGCGACAGCACGCACACCCATCCCCACTCCCCCACTGCCCACTGGAGGACCCCCACATGCCTTTCCAGTCTAGACTTCGTCACCTCTTTGATCACCATACCCCTAGTTTAGTTTGGATGCTCCTGGTAGATGCTCCTATGTTACCCTAGCGCAGGTTCTGTTAACACTTATCAGACGATCCCACTCCTACACAGTTGTTAAAAATGTATTTTCCCCACTAGATTGTTAACTGTTTGTGGTCTTGCATCTCTACAGCCTAACACAGCTTATGGGCTACAGTAGGTTTCTCATACATGTTTATTAAATGAATAACTAAGTAAGTAACCTGATAAGGTAAACTATATGAGACATACACCATCTGCATTCTGTTCTTTCACCAGGCTCTTTTTTCTGGGCCATCTACAAAGAGGGAGAAGGGATCATGCTGGAGAATCTGGAAGGAATTGGAGAAAGCCCTGGATTCAAGTTCCAGAAAATTAGGTGAGTGTCCATCTAGTGGTGGCAGCAAGGAGGGAAGCAAGATGGCCTAACCAAAGGGTTATATACATCTTATATGCAGCTGCCTGGCTGCCTGAGGAGGGGGAGAAAAGAAGGTCTCCACAACCTGCTTCTTCGGTATCTCCTTCGTAGTCATTCATTTCCTCAATCCTTGCTACTCTAGCCTTAGTTCAGGTCCTTCCAAGAATATGGGCCTTTCAGTAACAGGAGCAGAAATGTATCATCCAGGCTCAACCAATACACATACCAAAGTCCTCACCATCTTTTCCATAGCACTATTACCAGGAGCCCCCCAAGCCCGTGGTATTCAAAAGCCATTTGCTTACATGGTAACATACCTTTGGCACTCATCCACCATTGTAGTCAAACTATAGTGTATAAACATGCCCCATTAATCCCTCTTCCATCTGAGTTAACGAGCAGGATTTTATTCCTCTTATGCAAAAGGAGAAATTGCGTTAGGGGACTACTATTAGATATACCCAGTGTTGTAGAATGTATTCTCTGGTTTTGATGATTATCAAGTGTTGTAATTTTTAATGGGAAATGCAGGCATAAATTCCAAATTTTTAAAAAGAGAGTATTTATGGTAAAATTAAGTCTTCTTCTCATTCCTGGCCCACGGCTACTCATTTACCCCCTCAAGAGCAACCAACTTCTTATATGTGTCTTTCCAGAGACATTTGATGCATTTATGTTTGCATGAATGCACGTGGGTGTGCCCACAGATGTAGAACAAACATTATGAATACGAATATGATTTCTCAATGTGGTATGAACTCTATCTGGACTCTACTTTCAACTGAGGCCACTGATTTCCATATGTGCCTGCCATTCCTGGCCTCTATGACACAATGTAGCATAAAGGCTGGGGAAACGCATTTGACCGCTGGCCACCACTTCCCCACAGGCTGTAGTCTGTCTGTTGGTCAGCCTCACTTCCGCTAGTCAGGAGGTTACCCGTTTTGCTGCCTACTTCCAATTTAGCCCAGATGCAAAGAAAGTAGGGCAACCTCTGTGTATTTTCTGAATCAAACACGTCTTTTCAAATAAAAGAACAGCGTGCCATGGAAGAATTTCAATATTGAGGTCTGTTTTGAAATATTCGAGCAAAGTAGCAAAATGGTGAAGGTGACAGGCATCTGGAACACAGGTGGAAAAAGGGGGAAAAAAATCACAACAAAAATCATATGCATATAAAGATGGATATGTACTGAAAAGCAAAAATACTAACCTCTTCCATCCCCACAATTGTGGTGGGAGTACAAATGCTTGCGTTTCATCTCTTTAAAGTGATTTTGTCTGTTTCCTCTTTGTAATAATTTGATCACACCCATTTACCCTCGATTTCACTTTATTCACTCCATTCTTGGTCAATCCTGCCAACTTGTAGGGCTAGCCTGGATTTGCACATCTTTCCAAGACGACCATCTTGGATGGGTGAAGGGTTTTCCTTCCTCCCCTTTCTGGGGAGTACATGGTGGATTTGCTTCAGATCAGCTGCTCAAATACTATTCATGGATCTCCCATTCTGCATGGAAAGACAATTAGATAAAGAGAGGTCCCTGCTCTCCTTGGGTTGATGTTGTGGAAGAGGTTGGAGCTATAGACTCTTTCTGTCTTTTAATAGGGAAAGAAATAGGCAGACTCATAAACAAAGTAGGGGGGGGAAATGTTACATGAATGTGACATAGTTCAAGAAGCGTGCTACAAAAAAAATCCCTGGTTCTCTTAAACACCTGAAATGAGGGTAAGGAGAGAGACTGAGACATAAATCTTTTTTCTGGGGAAGTTTCTCAGAATCACTGATGAAAAATTCGCCATTATGATTGTTTTCTGAGATTGCTGTCTTTCTTCCCATGAATGTAGGCATTGTTCCCTCTTGGCTTCTCTGTTTACAGATTCTTGTCTCTTTGTATGTACTTTTCAAGGTTTGGGCCTCAAAGGTGTAAAAACTCTGTGTGGGGAAAAGTGAGAGGGAGGGTGTTGAGCTCAAGGGCAATTTGAAAACAAAGGGGTAAAGTGGCCAGTTTTACTGCCTGATAAACTGGGTGAGGGGAAGGAGGTCGTGGAAGCTTCCGAGAGCCTGGAGGAGGAGGCTCCTTCTGCCACAAATGGCTATGATGGCCTCCAGGGAGATTTGAGAGATTAGAGGCCTTAATCTTCTGACCTGAGAAGTGGGGACTCTTTTCTCTCTCTCTCTCTCTCTCTCTCTCTCTCTCTCTCTCTCTGTGTCTCTCTCTCTCCCTCTCTCTCTCTCAGTGACTTTCAGCAAGTGGACCCACCTCTCAACTGCTTATAACCTGGTAGGAACCTAACTAGAGAATATGCTGAATTTATTTTTCTATCTCCAAAATAAGCAGGAAATCTTAATTGTTTTAAGTTTTACTTATTTATTTTGAGACAGAGAGAGAAAGAGAGAGGGCATGAGCAGGGGAGGGACAGAAAGAGGGAGAGAGAGAGGAAGCGGGGTGGAGCCTGGGGCTCAGTCTCTCAACCCGAGATCATGACCTGAGCTGAAATCAAGAGTAGGTTGCTTAACCGAGTGAGCAACCCAGGCACCCCTTGAATATTTTCAATGTAACTTTTAATATCGAGGTTTTTCAGGGTGCCTGGGTGGCTCAGTCGGTTAAGCCTCTGGAGGACTTCGGCTCAGGTCATGATTTCACGGCTTGTGAGTTTGAGTCCCTTGTTGGGCTCTGTGCTGACAGCTCAGAGCCTGGAGCCTCTTCAGATTCTGTGTCTCCCTCTCTCTCTGCCCCTCCCTTATTCACACTCTGTCTCTGTCTCTGTCTCTGTCTCTGTCTCTGTCTCTGTCTCAGTCTCTGTCTCTCTCAAAAATAAAATAAACATTAAAAATAAATAAATAATAAAATTGAGGTTTTTCTCTTTTACATGTTTACTTGAGTTCTTAGCTACCGTTGTTTGCAGGTCTGAAGGAAACAATGGTAGTGCTGGGAAAACAAACATCACTGTCAGAGCAAGCATTTTGTAAAAACCACCTTTTTCCTCTTTGGTGAGCTGTTAGGCCATCAGCTGTAGCCTCAGCACGGCCACAGAGCACAGCTGTGTTTGGGGTTCTCTAAAGGGAGAGAACCAACCTTTCTTACCTGGATCCAGAGTACTAGGTGGTCTGACACTTCTAGGAGGGCCCGAGGAGGGTCAGAATATTTATGTCGCCCACAGCACTGGGACATAATATCTGAGTGGGTAAATAAGAACTGAATAAATAGATCACACCTAAGAAGATAACTTGAGGGGCACCTGGGTGGCTCCGTCGGTTAAGCGTGTGCCTTCAACTCAGGTCAAGCCCCACATTGGGCCCTGTGCTACCAGCTCAGAGCCTGGGGCCTGCTTCAGATTCTGTCTCTCTCTCTCTCTGCCCCTCCCCCACTCTCTCTCTCTCTCTCTCTCTCTCTCTCTCTCTCTCAAAAATAAATAAACATTAACAAATTTTTTTTTTTTTTTTTTTTTTTTAAATTTAACGTTTATTTTTTTGAGACAGAGAGAGACAGAGCATGAACGGGGGAGGGTCAGAGAGAGGGAGACACAGAATCTGAAACAGGCTCCAGGCTCTGACTGTCAGCACAGAGCCCGACGCGGGGCTCAAACTCATGGACCTCGAGATCATGACCTGAGCCGAAGTCGGCCGCTCAACCGACTGAGCCACCCAGGTGCCCCAACATTAACAAATTTTTAAAAAAAGAAGATAACTTGAGAAAAGCACAATGAGCACAACCTCCTAAAATGAGCCATTGTCAGTCTACACTCAGATTATTACAAAATGTGAATAAAGTATTCACATTCAGTTTTGCTGTGCTAGTTAGCATCATCCGTGAGGAAATATGCTTCATCATCATGTTCGTTCAGAACGGGTGTCTGAAAGGCAGTATTGTACGCTGGGAGCAACGTCAACTGTAGCACAAGCGGGACCAGTAAAAGATTCGGTTGGCTTCCCACAAGACTTGTGGAAACAACTTTTTCTATCTAAACACACCCACTCATACACACCCCACAACATACTCCTGGTATCCTGCCAGAACACTTCAGATCTCTCAACCTCATTTCTGGGTCTGACAGTATTTCCAAGAGGTAAGTAGAGGCAGGGAGCAGCTGCACTGAGAAGCTGTCTCATGGTCATTTGTGCAGGGGCTGATCTTTATATGCTTAGATTGTGTGACTTAATGGAGCATCTTACAGGGAATTAATAGAAATAGCTGGCAACATTCTTGACATACTAATAGTATTCATATACAGAGCATGATTTTACAAAGTATTTTCATACCCATCCACTGGCTCTGTGTCTCAGCCTTCTCAGCTCTAAAATAGAAGTGATAATAATAATACTGACTCGCACAAGATGACACCGCCAGTAAGTGGAGGAGTTAGGTTTTATGAGAGCAAAGGCCATAATCTTACTTTTGACAAAAGTCCTTTTTCTTCAGTGTGAAAACAACCAGAGCATTGCTGAGATCTTGGCATTTTTCTGTACACTCAATACATGTTTGTAAGTGGATGAATGATTGATGGAAAGAATGAATGAATGATACAGCTTTGTAAAAAGGAGTCCGAGAGATTGCTCCCTGGATTTTGGGGTTCACAAAATAATATGAATTTCACTGCAATAGACTTTGTTATTCTATCTCTTTAAGAAACAATTTTGACAATGTTACAGCATTATTGGGATGAATACTCTACAAATTTATACTCCTGCTTTATCACTTTCAAGTTCATTAAGGAATAAGTTACTACACTACCTAAGAATAATAGTGCCATCTAGTGACACTTACGGTTATTGTCTCTAAAATTGCATATGACAAGAGTGTGATGTGTGCCATCTGTGATCCTCAGCACTTTTCTGTCCAAGAAAACTTTTCTCAAAATTTCAGTATGTGATAGACTTTTACATCCTCATTCATATTTCCCAGATGACATATTTACACACCCTATTCCTGTCAGATTTTCAAACACTGTTTATCTTTTAAGACCTATCAGTTTTGAGAGGCAACACCAACCAACACAATTACTTTTCAGGATGAACAATATTAAATATGTACAGTGATTGTAAGACATCTTGTTTTCAAAAGCATTGAAGTGTAAAAAAAAGTCCATTTACGATCAAGGAAATTCATCATTTAAGTATTTATTCATATATGTATTGCTGAACTTTAAAATTTATTTTATACAATTATTTTATTAGGAAAGATAATCCACTAAATGTATAAATATAATTTAATTTTTAAAATATTAATGGCTTTCATATATATGATAGTATAGTCACATAAATTTACAAATTAGAAAAAAACTTTGGTCAGGCTACTGGCATTATTTAATTAGGAAATGGTAGGTTTCATGAGAAGCACTCCATCTCACTCAAAAAGCTTAGAAGCTAGTCTTGGCTCAGACACTGTCCAGTTATATCAAGTTGAGCAAGTCAGGGAACTTCTGTAACTCAGTATTCTCACCTGTAAAACTGGTTAACAATGCCTACCTTATCCACCTCCTAGAGTTTTGAATCTTCTTTGATGATGGTAAGAAACTAAATGGTGTTATTCCCAGTAATCATTTTCCTGGGAGGGCAGGTTCTGGAACTAGACTGCCAGAACTCAACAGCCCCATTGCCCACCAGCTGTGTAACCTTGGGAAGGTACTTCTCTGCTCCTCAGTGCTTCATTTTTAGAACAGGAGTAATACAAATACAGTCCCTATCTCAAAGGGCAGTAGGGTAACATGCTTAGTACATAGTAAACATTCAGCACAGTTTCAACTGCATGATTATACACAAACATCCACACATCCCCAGTGTGATAGCCAGAAGATCAACTGTCAACTTAAGAGACCATCACTATGTGATTCTCAAAAAAGAGAACGATACTGTGTAGAGTTTTCATTTATTTATTGACCAGAAAAGAACAAGGTCCTAACCTAGGTGCCTTCTATTCCCGGATTCCACAACTCTCTTTATAGATACTATAGGAAACAGAATGGGATAGGCAGGTCAACATAAGATATTAAGAACAACTGATTTTTAAAAAGCTTGATGGCAGTTAGAATAATATTAGGGAGACAGCGACAAGGCAGGGTTGAAGGAGATGAAATAGACAAGGAGAGATGTTTTACAACCACCTCCTCTACTATTTAGGTAGTCTGAGCCGCCCTTGTGTCTTACCTGGATGACAGCGGTAGTCTCCTAACTGGAAACCTTATTGTTTTTGTTTCTACTCTAGCCCCTCCTTTCTTTCCTTTCCTTTCCTTTCCTCTCCTTTCCTCTCCGCTTCTCCCCTCCTCTGTCCTCTCTTTTCTTTTCTTTTAAGTAGGCTTCACACCCAGCACGGAGCCCAACGCAGGGCTTGAACTCAAGACCCTGAGATCATGACCTGAGCTGAGAGCAAGAGTCAGACCCTTAACTGACTGAGCCACCCAGACGCTCCTTGCCCCTCCTTTCCATACACAGCAGCAAGGTTAAGTTTTTAAAAATCTCACATTTCTTCACTGCCCAAAGCCCTAGGATTCCGCACTTAGACTAAACAGCAAATACCACCCTTGTCCTTCTGTGCTCTCCCAATGCTCTTGCTATAGCATGCCCTGAAAGGAGTCTTGTGAGTGGTAAGAGGGGAACCTCTTTCTTGTCATGCGGATCTCTGCTTAATGTCACTTCTCAGAGGCCCTCTGCTACACTTGCTCTGTTCTTTGTCCCACAGCACTTATGTGATATGGCTTACTGACCCTGCCTCTCATCAGTGAATGTGAGCTCCAAGAGGGCAGCACCTTTGTCCTGCCCCCCCCCCCCAGTTACCCCCAAAACTTAGAACCATGCCTGGCAGGGACACCTGAGTGGCTCAGTCAGTTTAGCATCCGACTTTGACTCAGATCATGATCTCAGTTCGTGGGTTTGAGCCCCACGTGGGGTTCTGTGCTGACCGCTCAAGAGCCTAGAGTCTGCTTCAGATTCTGTGTCTCCCTATCTTTCTGCCCTTCCCCCACTCGTGCTGTTTCTCTCTCAAATATAAATGTTAAAAAAAAAGTGCCTGGTACATAACAGGTGACTGATAAATATTGGTTTAATGACGATCAAGATTATCTCAGATTTTCCCCTTTTCTTAAACATATAACGATTGTCCACCTGGTTTGATACCGCATGGTGACCTTAAGCTTGGACACGTGCTTTGGCTTTTCTCAACTTCAGCTCTCATAAAAAAAGCAGGAATAACATCTGCCCTATCTACCTCGTGTGCTGTGAGGATCAGATGATAAATGTGAAAGCTCTCATGAAGTGCAGAGTACTACACTAGACCATGACAGTGAAACTGCTCACTCATTTTAAAGAGGATGGAAAGGAAGCCCAGAAAAATTAAGTGGCGTCAAGTATTACATGGTATGTAAATGCATTGATTTCTAGCAGATAAAATACCGAAACAACACTTTTTTTTTTTTTAATTTTTTTTTTTCAACGTTTATTTATTTTTCGGACAGAGAGAGACAGAGCATGAATGGGGGAGGGGCAGAGAGAGAGGCAGACACAGAATCGGAAACAGGCTCCAGGCTCTGAGCCATCAGCCCAGAGCCCGACGCGGGGCTCGAACTCACGGACCGTGAGATCGTGACCTGGCTGAAGTCGGACGCTTAACCGACTGCGCCACCCAGGCGCCCCGCGAAACAACACTTTTAAGAGAGGGAGAGGTGTTGAACAAAATTGGGAAAACCTAGTTTGGTTTTTTTTTTAAGGTTTTTTTCTCTATTGTCTGGCTTTGAGGATTTTAAATGAACTCCATAGCAGCCTTGTCTGTTCTTCAGTCCTTGCCTGTAGTCTATAGTTTATATACTACATGAACTGCCTTCAAACATAGTATTGCTTAAAATCTGTTTTTTAACTGGATACTTTCCTGAAATTCTGTTCAAATCAATTTCTGCAAGTTATTTTAAATTTCAATGACTACAAAATTATGTTAGAATGTAATGGACATGTCTTGACCTTTTAAGCATTTGGGGCTTTTTGCAGGACTATAAACTCTGGAGTTAGGCACCCAGGTTGGAATCCCACCTCTCACTTACCACAAGTGACTCTGATCAATCACTCAACTATGCAGAACTCAGTTCCCTCACCTGAAATACAGCACTAATAAAAATCTATCTCACAAGATTGTCGGGAAGTCAGTGAAAGTCATCTGTGTGCAGTGCTTCACACATAGCAAATGTTCCTTCACTATTCATCAGAATCTTCTTAGGCTCTAAGATCCATAAACTGTTCAATGTTTCCTCAGATATATTCTATATTTATCATTCAATAAACATCTGCCTTACTAAAAAGCATTAAAAACATAAAGGTATGAGTTTTTACTGAATAATGATGTTAATTTGTACTTAAAATGATGTTAATTTGCTCTGAAGGGCACCTGGGTGGCTCAGTCAGTTGGGAGGCCGACTTCGGCTCACGTCATGATCTCACAAACTTTGTGAGTTTGAGCCCCACGTCGGGCTCTGTGCTGACAGCTCAGAGACTGGAGCCCGATTCGGACTCTGTGTCTCCCTCTCTCTCTGACCCTCCCCCGCTCACACTCTGTGTCTCTCTCTATCTCAAAAATAAATAGACATTAAAAAAAATTTTTTTTTAAGTTCTGAAGAACATTATCCCACATAACTGAAAAATCAGCTTTACCATGAAATTTGAAATCTGTGAACTTGAAAATCTGAAAAAAAAAAAAAAAAAAAAAAAAAAGACTGCCCCAACTACTTTCCATTATATTCCATTTGAGTCACCATAATCTTTATTTCAAAATAGTGTTTTATTATATAAAAATGTAAAAATCCAGCAAAACCAGAAATACCGGATATATTTTCCTGGGCTTTCACATTTGTTGATTTTTATTCGCAATCTCTTTTTCAGAACAATTTACAACCTCAACCCCATTTGCAGTCTGATTATACAAGTGCTAAATGGCAGAAAGGTCTAGAATAAATACATCAAAAAAAGAGGCAAAGCCGTGAAACTAAGTTGCATGCAACAGGTCTATGCGGGTGAGGGGGACAGTGTCTGGGAGATAAAACAGAGGAAGACAAAGCAATTGGAAGGTTTTAGCTGAAGTTCTTTCAATCATCTTTGTCTTTTGCTCCATGTTTAAGGATGCGCGTGAACTCGATGTAATTGAAATTCCCCTTTTTGTCGATAGGCGCTTCTCTGTACAGCTCGTCCACCTCTTCATCCGTAAACCGGTCTCCCATCGTTGTCAGCAGCTCTCTCAGGTAGTCTTCCTGGATGGTGCCTGGAAGGCAGTAGAAACGGGAGTCACGAACACTTTCTGGCACTGAATGGTTCATTTCTAAGCTAGGTCAGTGTTACAAAATATTTCAGAATATCCACGTTTATGTGAACAAAAGAAACTAGCGAACTAAGGCAATATGTAACTACATCATCTTTGAGAGTTCTTTCATTTTAAAGGCTCAGTTTATAGGTTATAATGCTTACACAATTAATTTGAAGCAAGTGTTTTTCTCTAGAGGAGGAAAACAAAAACCCTCTGTATTTCAGAGATGTAAAGGAAAACAAAAAGGCAGTTTCCCCGAAAAATGGACAGTACCGGCCAAGACCAAATGTGCCAGAGGGGTAGTGTGGTTATGACAAGTCTGGAGACGAAAGCAGGAAGGAGGTTGCAAGGTACATCTGAGGAAGTGTGTGGGTGGCTGAGGAGACGGTTAATGGAAAGGAAAGGGGAAAAGGGGAGGAGTAAGAAAATGTGAATAGCTAGGCTTTACGATTTAAAATGAGAGAGAAAAAAATATTTTAATTGTTCAAGTTAGTTCCCTATAATTTCTGGAGAGACTGACAGTCTCTTGAAGAAGTAGTTTTATTGTCTAAGAAATACTATTCAACAGACAATTCTCCATTTGGCTTTCAGGAAGCTCAGAACCAAATTCAAAGATTAACACCTCAAACCGGGAGCTTTATGACCCACATACCTGTGACCTACCCATTCTCGGTCATACTGTCCTACTATAAATGATAGTTGATTCATTTTTTTTTTAAGTTATATTTTATTAAAAAAAAAAGGGGGGGGTTGCGTCTGTGTGGCTCAGTCGGTTAAGTGTCCGACTTCAGCTCAGGTCATGATTTTGTGGTTTGTGGGTTGAGCCCCATGTTGGGCTCTGTGCTAACAGTGCAGGGTCTACTTGGGATGCTCTCTCTCCCTCTCTCTCTGCCCTGTCTCAACCGCACTCTTTCTCTCTCTCAAAATCAATAAACTTTAATAAATAAAGTTATATTTTACTCGGTTTTTTAATTTCCTAAGAAGTATTTCATATAGTCTGGAATGAGGGTGGGCATGAACAAAGAGCACTCACCAGTTGCTTCTTCATCAAAGCAAGCAAAAGCATTTCTGATGACATCTTCCGGATCTGTGCCGTTTAATTTCTCACCAAACATCGTAAGGAACATGGTGAAATTTATGGGCCCCGGAGCCTCATTCATCATGGCATCAAGGTATGCATCGGTTGGATTCTTCCCTGTAAGATTTTACATTTTAACATTTAAGGACAAAGAACTCATTTCAACACATAATTATTTGTTATTGTTATGCTCCCAGCATATTTTTAAGTTACATCATCATCACATGAAACTATTTTTTCAATTAACTTGCAATAAGGACATTTTAAAAAGACAAATTTTTGACAATGTAAAAAAATCTTTGATACATCATTATAAAAATGTATTGTGGGCTTAGGTTGCATGCTTTTCATTCATTGATACTTTCTGCAACTTTTCCTTCACTATTTTTCATCAAAAACAAGCACCAGAGGGGCGCCTGGGTGGCGCAGTCGGTTAAGCGTCCGACTTCAGCCAGGTCACGATCTCGCGGTCCGTGAGTTCGAGCCCCGCGTCAGGCTCTGGGCTGATGGCTCGGAGCCTGGAGCCTGTTTCCGATTCTGTGTCTCCCTCTCTCTCTGCCCCTCCCCCGTTCATGCTCTGTCTCTCTCTGTCCCAAAAATAAATAAAAACGTTGAAGAAAAAAAAAAATTTTTAAAAAACAAGCACCAGAGGGGCAGCTGCGTGGTTCAGTTAGGCACTGGACTTCTGATTCCAACTCAGGTCAAGATATTATAGTGGTAAGATTGAGCCCTGCATCAGGCTCTGCACTAGACGTGGCACCTGCTTGGGATTCTCTCTTTCTCCCTCTCCCTCTGCCCCTCTGTTGCTTACATGCTAGCACCCTTTCTAAAAACAAACAAACAAACAAACAAAGAAAAACAAGCACCTGAACCCATGAACCAGGCAATGCCACAGTTTTACATCTTGAATGTTGATAACGTTAAAGGTCCATCAGGGCATTTCAATGCCAGTTGTTTAAAAATTTGAAATAATTCATATTTCTTTTTTTAAATGTTTATTTTTGAGAGAGAGGCAGGGAGGACGGGGGACAGAGGATCTGAAGTGGGCTCAGCACTGACAGCAGAGAGCCCGATGTGGGGCTTGAACTCAGAAACTATGAGATCATGACCTGAACTGAAGTCAGATGCTTAACCCGACTGAGCCACCCAGGCGTCTCGAAATATTCATATTTCCAATTGTGGCACAGTTGCCCATGAATTAGTATTTTCAAAAATTTTATTTATAAGTTGGTCATTTAAGCTAAAACTACTAAGTTGGCTTAGAATCCTGAGCTCATTTTAAACAATAGTATCTATTACTCAGTGGCCAGACATATATGCAAATGCTGTTTACTCATATGGCGGAACTAGTTTAGTATTGCTCATAATGGGAAATCTTAATCTCGGTTCCAACTAAGAAAGCTTCTCCCCATGTAGGGAGATTCCCCTGACCCTTCCTTTGAAGTTAGGAGAAAGTCCCCGGGAAGGGCCAGTCACGGTAGGAATAACAAAGGGCTCCTCTTTGTCCAGGCATTTGTGAGGCCCCCCCCCCCCATGGTATAGGAAAAGTAGCTGTGAAAGAAGGAAGCATCTAGAATTGTGGGTTTCAATACCAGTTCTGCCACTAGCTTTGTTACTTGAGAAAAGGAGGCAGTTGTCTAGGGTTTATTTTTTTGATCTGTAAAATGGACTGGTTAAACTTGGTTTCTGAAAAGTCCCTCCCAACATTGTTTGTAATGATTCTTATGAAAAGAATATCTTAAGTTAGATGTTCATATCTAAGGAGAATATTATACCCAACCAAGTGCTAACAATCAAATCTAGAACTGTGGTTCATACGTAGTTTTCATCCTGGGAGTTTGGGTGAAATATGAATGCCAAGTTGGCATCTGTCTTACTATAGATTACTTGTCTCACTCATTACACCTATTCAACATACCAATACAAAAATTAGCCCAACATTAATTTTAAGATTCACTGAGTAAGTGAAAGGAGCTAAAAAGATCTACTTTTCTACCTTCAAGTTTAATTCAACTCTCTTGCCCCAATTTTTTGGGAAAAAGTCTAACCCAAAGGTGTCAAGAGAACATGGGTACAGGAAAGACACAGGGATTAAAAATGAATTGGTTTAGGCTAAGCACCTATGAACCCATTCAAGGCATCCAATATAATTTGTTGATCTGAAAGATAAATAAATACGTATCTTTAAAGGCATGGGGCTCCCCAAAATGGAAGGCCCCAAAGTCAGCCTCTTACTCTACCATCCCTCACTCATCCAACAAAAATTAACTGAGCATCTATTATGAGAGGGCACAGGTTTGAGTGTTCAATCTTTGTAATACAACTAAGTCCTTCAATTTTCTTCTGTGGCCTTCTTCACTAGTGGCGCGCCCAAAAAGCGTACACTTAGCTATTTTGAGTGTGAAAAGCACTGGGATCCAAACTACCTCCAAGGCAACGACTTAGTTCAGTATCCTGATTCTACTCTCACTCTGACTAAAGAAAATGTTGCAAAATGTTAACTATTGGTGCATCTAGGTAAAGGGTGTATGCGTGTTCATTACACTGTTCTTTCAACTTTTTGCAGGCTTAAAAATTTTCAAAATAGGGACTCCTGGCTAGCTCAGTCAAAAGAGCATTGCACCTTCGGTTTTTTTATTTTTATTTTTTTTGAGCATATACCTCTTGATCTTGGCACCATGAGTTCAAGCCCCACGTTGGGCATACAGATTACTTAAAAATAAAATCTTAAAAAGTGTTTTTTTCAAAATAATATATCAGAAAAAAAAAATAAAATAGAGGAACAAAATTATGTTGTGTTACTAAGAGGAAAAAAAATAACACCCTCATTTTTTGCCCTGTGGCCCCTGTTCTGGCTAACAGTCAAACATAAGAAAATTCCAGAGTGCAGACAGAGCCTAACTGTAGGCTATCTGTGACCTGCACTCCCTTCCCTGCCCAGTCTATAGAGAACTCCTAGGTTTGCCATTTCCAACTGTAAAGTCACTGCTGACTTGGGATAGAACATGGAACACCTTCCCTCCCATCTTTCTTTTTAAGATCACAACAAACAACAAAATCATACAAGGAATAATAAATTAACACCCATAAAACCAAGTAAGGTGCCCAGACAACCAGAGGGCAGTTTATGTTTGCTTTAAATCTTGTTATTTTTACATTTTATTTTCTTCAATTATAAAAAAGTTATAAATAAAATCCTCTTATGACTGGCCAATCCCAACACGGCACTTCCCACCCAGACATCTCTCAATAAGCCTTCGAGGAATACTTACTCATGATGCAAAAAATAATTCAGAAAACACTGAATTATTATTTTGGGGAAGTGGGCATATTAAGGATATAAAAGTCTACCTAGAGAAGCAAGCATATCATGCAAATCTTCCTTGTCAATGAAACCATCTCTGTTCTGATCAATCATGTTGAAGGCCTCTTTGAATTCCTGAATCTGTGACTGGTCAAACATGGCGAACACGTTGGATGTTGCGCGCTGGGGACGCTTCTTGGTGGTCTTGGTCTTTGCCTTTTTGCTCGACATGGTGGCTATTTAATTCTAGAGTTAAAAAGAAGAAACAAAGCAAAGGAGAATGCATAAAACATAAAACAAAAAAGAACCTGTAACACCTAAAAGTTAGCAAGTAAAAATATCTTTTAAAAAGAATATTTATTTCGAGGGAGAGTGACGGGGGGGGGGGGGGGGAGGGTGTGGGGGGGGAGGGGCAGGGAGAGAGCATGGGAGAGAGGGAGAGAGAGAGAGAGAGAGAGAGAGAGAGAGAGACTCCCAAGTAGACTCTGTGCTGATGTAGGGTTTGACCCCACGAACCATGAAATCATGACCTGAGCAGAAATCAAGAGTCAGATGCTTAACCAACTGAGCCACCCAGGCACCCCAGTGAGTAAAAATAGGTTACTGTAGAATTATTACTTCAATTGGGTAAGAATACATATACATTTAAGCTTTATTTCCAATGTGACAGTTAAATGGCTAGGAAAAAAGCAGTTTTGAAAATTTTAAGAAACAGAAATCATTATATAGGTTGTCCCCAAATTCCATGAAACCCATTTTTATTGAGTGGAAATTAGTTTAAAAATACATACAATAGCCAGCATTTACTGAGTAGCTTACTATGTGCCAAGCACCGTTAAGAGGGTTTGGGGCTCTCCTAAAGAGAAATGCTCCAAAGCTGACATTTTACTTTTTACAAGGACTGTCCCATTGAATCCTCATAACAATCCTATACAATAGGCACTCTTCTTTTTACTCCATTTTACTACCAATGTTGCATAAACTCTCTGAGCCTTGGTTTTTCAAAACAGTGTGGAAACCAGGGAAGCTCACTCGATCTTCAGTTTTACAGCAAAACACAGCCTCTAGTTCAGTGCAAGTGAGACTTAAATGAGAGGACATTTGTAGAGACTAGTATAGTCACTGTATGGTACATGTTCAAAGGCTCTCATCTTTAAAAAATTATCAAAAGCTACTCTTTTTTCATTGCTTTTTAAAAGTCATCTCTATGCCCAACGCGAAGCTCGAACTCAGGACCCTAAGATCAAGAGTCACATGCTCTACTGACTGAGCCAGCCAGGCATCCCAAAACCTACGACTCAATCTTGCATCCCTTCCTTTGACATTTCCCCTTTCCTTTGACAAAACTTTTAGAATACCAGTGTAATACTCAACTATTTTTCATTTTCTCATCTTTTCAATCACTCCTCAATTCTCTGTAATATGGCTTTGGTGGCAGCCTCCAACACTCTATTGAAAGCCACTAATAATTTAAAGTCTTTTTTTTTTTTAAATGTTTGTTTATTTTTGACAGAGAGAGGCAGAGCATGAGTGGGGGAGGGGCAGAGAGAGACAGAGACACAGAATCTGAAGCAGGCTCCAGGCTCTGAGCTCTCAGCACAGAGCCCAATGCGGGGCTTGAGTTCATAACCTGAGCTGAAGTCGGACGTTTAGCTGACTGAGCCACCCAAGCACCCCATAAATGTCAAATAGAATAAACACATTTCATTCCATTTTTTATTTGCAGTTTCAAATAATGTAGATAAACGCAACACAAAAATACTATCAGCTTTGGGATTAGAAAGTCCTGAGTTCAAATCTCAGCTCCACCATTACTAGCTACATATTATCTTGGAAAACCCAGAGGCACCAGAGCCATTTTTCAATCCAATGTCTTATTCCATCTTCACAATTGCCCTATGAGATAGGTATTATTTAGGTTAAAATATAAAATCAATGGCCCTGTGTAGTAAACAATTTTGCTCAAAGAGAGTCTTGGCCTTTTCCCTCTGCTTCTGGGAGGTAATCTCTAAGCCTGTGGAATGTCCTGCTGATATCAGGGTCTTGGGTCATATCAGACAGCCTAATAATGTAATTTATTGTGGGGGCGTTGGGTCATGTGTTATCAGTTTGACCACTCAAGGGGCTGGAGACTGAGGTCAGCCACAGAGCTGCTGACAGTATTTATGTGATAGAGCCCCAGTAAAAACTATGGATATCAGAGATCAAGTAAGCCTTCCTAGTTGGCAATACACCATGCATATTGTCACATCTTATTGCCAGGAGGGGTCAACACTGTCCAAGGAAGAGGACAACTGGGGGCTCTGCATTTGGAACCCTCCTGGACTATGCAACATACATCTCTTCCCTTGGCTGATTTCAATCTGAACCCTTTTACTGTAATAAACCATAACTAACAGTATAACAGCTTTTAATGAGTTCTGTGAATCCTAGCAAAATTTGGGGACCCAAACTTGCAACCGGTGTCAGAAATGAGGGTGGTCTTGGGGACTGTTCTCTAATTCTGTAGCCCCATAGTGTGAAACCAGATGACTAGATGGGACAATGGCTGACCAAGGCAATTTTGGACCTGGGTCTCTAGGACTTTTAGTCTTAGACTTAATTTTTTTGGTACTGTTTTTAAGATTGTAATCTCTACACTCAATGTGGGGCTTGAATTCACAACCCTGAGATCAAGAGTTGCATGCTCGAGTCTTGGACTTTTAATCTACATTGTTTACTTTTCTTTTCAATTCAAAAAAATACACCACTGGGTATTCTAAAGCTTGGCTTAGTGGTGCAGGTTGAAGTACATCAGCCTTAGAGTTTCTCATTCTAACATTCCAACTCCTTCCCTACCCCACATACTTGTCCTGAATAAATGTTAATTTTCTCTTCTGTCCTATAACTTAGCTTATTTCAGCTTAGTTATATTGAAGGTTAGAGACAGAATGTGGTCCACCAGCAAGGCACTTGACTATGCTTTAATTCTTCTTCCCATTCCAAAACTGTTGGATTAACATTTTTTCATGCTAAAAATCCTAAGATTCTATTTCTTCAAGTCATAGTATGTACATAAGACAGTAAATAGGAAGGCAAGAATTAGTTCTCTCAGTATCCACAAATTATGTTTGTAATAGTCACTGAGAAAAAACTCCCAAAGAGTAAATTTTTATTTAAAAAAAAATTGGTTGTGTCATGCTAACCTTACAGCTACCCAAAATATTTAAGCATTTCTGAAGCTTATTTGGAGTTCAGGAAGCTGCTGCCAAGATGAGATTAAACACGCAAAATTTTTTTATTAGGGGAAATGCCTGTGAGAGAGAATGGGGAAGTAACCAACAAGGCTGGAAAAGCCCTTAGATAGTGAGCCAAGTCTGACCCCTAGAGTGAAGGAAACAGGGAAGGAAAGCGAAAGACAAGAGCAATTCACTAAATGACCCTAATCAAAATATGTTACAGAGCAGATAATAGGCTCAATATAACACCACAGTTTCTTTTAAAAGTTTTTTGTTTTTTTTTTCTTCTTCCTGGGGCGCCTGGGTGGTTCAGTCAGTTAAGCATCCGACTTTGGCTTGGGTCATTATCTCACGGTTCGTGGGTTCAAGCCCCACATCACGCTCTGTGCTGACAGCTCGGAGCCTGGAGCCTGCTTTAGATTCTGTGTCTCCCTCTCTCTCTGCTTCTCTCTCAAAAATAAACATTAAAAAAAATTAAAAAAATTTTTCATTACTTCATGTTAAAATAGTACACATTTATACACATATAAGGTACCTATAGACACTACACACATACGCACATAAAATATGAGCTGATAATAAAATATCTGCTGAAGAGTGAAGCCAAGTTGTAGCAAAACAATCAATCTCAAAAGAACTCTACCCCCAAAAGAAACTACATTCCTCTTTCTCCTTTTCTTCTGAGATAAGTATCTTGGCTTTCTCTACTTTCTCACTTCCCACTCACTCTCAACCCACCACAATCTGGCTTTTCTCCCCTCTACTGCAACTGCTTTCAAACTGCCAAATCCAGTCTAACTCATTGGATCCCTCTGCTGTCTCTGACACCATTTTATCCCTCTTGGCCTTGGTGAACAGTAACAGTAGAAATGAACTGTCCAAAATGGAAAGAGAATGCAAGGTTCCCAACTTTGTATACCTTCCACTCCTGATGAAGTAACATGGGGCAAGCTGAGGGCAAAGTGCAGGCCAACAGCTCCCCCCCACCCCCCACCCAGGTGGGACATGTATGATACTCCTTGGACACTCCAGGCTACCCAAAACCAGGAAAGGACAAAAAACCCAAAAATAAACAAACAAAAAACACCCAAATGGTTAAACTGATAAAAGTCCCCACTAGTTTACCAGAAAAAGGCAATCCCATCATAGCCTGAAGTCCAGGAACTCCCTGCGACTTAATGTTAATGCTTTGCTAGAGGGAAAAACAACCTTAGGTTGACAATAATAGCTAGGCCTCCAGTAAGTCTTTAGTATGTGAAAGTCTCTTTGGAAACTCCCTCTACCCCAGCTCCATAAACCCATAACCCCCCACACTTACAATGCACAGGCCCTGTCCCCATGCCTTAATAAAATCACCTTTTTGCACCAAAGACTTCAAGAATTTTTTCTTGTCCATTGGCTCCGGACCTCACAAACCCCACCCCAAAACCTCATCACTCTCAGGAGGGATACTCGTAAATGTTATACTGGAGAGGTTCATTTATGTTAAATACTTGGTTGACTTGGTGATACCAACGTACTCTTCTCTCAGTTCTTTCTATGATTGGTCCTCTTCCATTTTCTTGTCAGGCTCTTATCTTCTCCACTCACCTAGGTATTCATGTTTCCCAATATTCTAGCAGTCCATGGCTTATTAAAATTCTTTCCATTCTGCTTTCCTTGGATGATCTCATCAACTCTCACTGGTCTGACAACATTCAATGGCTCCCAAATCTGTATGTATCACCAGGCCTGACCTTTCCCTTGGCTACAGACTCCAACGTCCAACTGCTTATGAAAGGCACTCATTTGGACATCCCACAGACACTCATAATCAATGTGTTGAAAAGTGAATTCATTATCTTCCCACTTCTAAATTGTCTTAGTTTTCTGTCATTTACCTACTCACCAAGCCAAAAACTTAGGAATCATCCCCAACTCATCCCTCTTCCTGATGAATCAAGCCCTACCTCTTAAATATTTCTCAGATTTGCTCATCTTCCTCTTTCCTCTCCCACCACCCTAAACGGGACTTCATTATCTCTGTGTAGAATATTTCTATGTCGGGGTGCTGTGTGGCTTAGTCAGTTAAGCGTCTGACTCTTGGTTTCAGCTCAGGTCATGATATTGGTTGCGTGAGTTCTAGCCCCATGTCGGGCTCTGCTGGTAGTGCGGAGCTTTCTTGGGATTCTCTCTCTGCCCCTCCCCAACTCATACTGTCTCTGCCTCTGTCAAATAAATAAACTTAAAAAAATATATATTTCTATGGCCAACTAACCTATCTTCTTGCTTCTTCATCCCTCTAAACTGCCCTTTAAATTCCAGCCAGTGGTGTCTAACACATGAATATGAATATGACCTTATCTTTCCCTTAAAAATCTTTGGCTGTCCACTGCATACAGTACAGAATACAAGTTCTTAAGCATGGTACACAAGGTCCTCCTTTCCATACTCTAGAATGACCTTTCCAGCCTTATCTCTAGCCATTCTCTGCTTTGTACTTTTCCTTCAGTAACACCAAACTGCTTGTATGTGTCCACGGCACCACGCAGTTTGTTACCTTATATATTTTTGTTCTTGCTACTTTTCCAGCCCCAAATGCTTTAAGACCAAGGAGAAAATTAAAGGTCTACTCAACTTATGGCTCCATTCCATTTATTGAGTGACTCATGCTAGGCACATTATGTGCATTAAACTTAACACACCTGCTTCACAAATGTAGAAACTGAAGATCAAAGCAATTAAATAACTTTCCCAAGGTCACCTAGTGGCAGACCTGGGAGCCAAGCCCCATTTATTGAAGGCTATTTCTAACTTTGTATTTTTCACTTTGTACTAAATATTCTTTTAGATATTTTTAGTTTACCACAATTTTTTTTAAGTTTATTTATTTATTTGAGAGAGGGAGAGAGAGAACCCCAAGCAGGCTCCATGCTCAGCCTGACACAGAACCTGATTTCGCCATAGCAAGATCACCAGCTGGGCAGATATCAAGAGTCAGATGCTTAAGTGACTGAGACACCCAGGTGCCCCTTGAACTTACCACAAAATATAAAAAACTTTCAGTATGACCAATGCAATCTAACACTGACTTCTGAGCAGTGACTTTCCTCTGAATTCAAATCCTTGAGTTTTCCAATAAATTCAGACGATACTGGAGAAACCAATATACAGGACAGAATTGCACAGTGAAATGGGAACTGCAATGTAGGTTTAAACAAGTGACAATATTTCCTGTCAGTCATGGTCTTGGTTTGACATCATAGGTAAGGCTTGAAACCTTTATCTAGGACTGCCAAGTTAATGTTCAACTTATAAATGTTAAGCAGGAAACAACAACCAAACTCCACTCTTAAACTGTAATTACAAAAAAAAAAAAAAAGCAGCAAAAAAATCCCCTCATATCAACCAGCATGTAATTTAATGAAGAACCATCAACAGCAGTAAATACTTCTCACTTCCTCTTTAAATATGTCATTATTTTTGTAAATTTCTCATATAGAGTGAACTAAAGGTGTATGTAGTGTTCACAGAACTTATAAGGGTTGGGATACAGGAACACTGGTATATGTGGCTGTGGTGTCAACATATTTAGATAATGATCTAAATGTCTGCAAAATCACCTGCGATACTGTTGTGTAAATCAAAACTTGGGCATGATAATCACTACTAATAAGCAGAAATTGCTTGTGAACTTTATCCTGCCTATATGACTTTATTGGCTTTTATGAAGCATATTCTGTCAGCTACCTAGGACTTCCTTGACATTCCTTTAAGGGTTCCTTCTTTATATCCTAAGTCAGTTAGGGGCTGTCGCCATATGACAAGTAAATCTGTCTCTCACAACAGTTAACCTTCTGGTTTCAATATTGGCTGCACATTAGAATCACCCTGGAAGTTTAAAAAGAACTGATGCCCAAGTCCTAGTTTGGTCTAACTGAAACTGAATGATGATGGGTGGTGCCCAGGAATTTGTAATTAAAAAAAATGCATCAGGTGATTCCATTCAGGAGGGTTGAGAACCAATGAGTTAGCCATTTACAAGGCACTGGTTATTTACGCATCGAGTTTCTTTTAGTTCTTTTAAAACTTAGTCATGTCTTAATGGAGATGCTAGAGAGCTGGACACTAATTCTAGTTCTGTCATTCACAAGTTAGTTACATGACCTTTGGTCATTTTAGCTTTCCTGGGCCTCACTTTCCTCATCTATAAAATAAAATAAGTAGATCAGAAGTCACAAACTGGCAGCTGCCACACTATATGCAGTCCGCAGGGAGGTTCACTTACTTCTCCCAGGGATGATCTTTTTAAATGCCTTCTTCAGTAACTGAGTTAGCCTGCCAACATTGTAAAAAACTTAAGTTTACTTTAATAAAAACAACTTTCAGATGTCTTGAAAAACTGTATGATAAAGAATCAATTGACCAGCATTTGTAAGTTCCTGTAGATAATGAGTATTCAGTGAGGAATCCCCACTACTCCCTACATCTTCCTGTCACAGTTGGTATTTGTTTATGTGATGGCCTGGCCTCTGAGAGCATCTGAACTTGTTCCTTGGCTACGGTGGTAGCCAAACTTCAAGACGGGCCTCCACATTTCTCATGCCCTTGCGCAGTCCCCACCAACAGTGGAAAGGGTTGACCTGTGAAAAGAGGTAAAATAATTTTCCTTCCACCCTTTTGAGTTCTTGGCTGCCACTTCTGTAATTACATATTCACAAGAAAACAGTTTACTAACATGTGTAACAGCAGAGATACCCAGGGAAAAGCCAACTCAGAAAGGTAGCTTAGAACTCAGTCTAAAAAAAATTTTTTTTTAAATGAAAATAACTCAGCTTAAATATCATCTTCAGCTGAAGACAAAGAAGACAGGTGTGTGTGAGGGGAAGAGGCTAGTGACGGAAGGTTACCAGGAAAAGCAAGCAAACAGGGTAAGGCTTGTTAGGTAGATTTAATCAGGGCTTTCTCTGCTGATAAGAGGCTAACGTTGTCTCCTGAGAGTAACCTTTGTCCTTCCTGGTAGACAGGGGAGGAAGGACACCTATGCAAATTTATGCCCTGCTTTTAGGTAAATAGGAGGACAGAGAGCTTTTCTTGTGTCTGGTTCTTCAGCTGCCAATACCAACTTATCAGCCATATGAGTCAGCCATCTTGGAGACTGGTCTTCCTTCAGATGACTGCAAACCTGGCTGACATCTGGATTGCAACCTTATGAGACTCAGAACCAGTAGCTCAGCTGCCTTGGAATACCAGATCCTCAGAAACTATTGCTTTTTTAAGGTGCTGAGTTTGAGATAATTTGTTATATAGTACTAGAAAACTAAAAAAAGCCACTGTGTTTCCTTGACCTCTTTAATATTAAAATAGGAAAATGCCTTTATTTCAGAATTATGGCCATAGTCAAGTTTACATTGGATATGGAACTTTCTATTCCTGGTTAGAAAATTTTAATTCCTTCTATTCAATTTCTCCAAGTTCTGTGGGTTCCTTTTTTTTTTTTTTTTTTTTTTAAGGAATCTCTATACCCAACACGGGGCTCGAACCTACAACCCTGAGATCAAGAGTCACATGCTCTACCAAGCCAACCAGGCACTCCTAACTTTTGGCATTTAAAAAATATTTCTCTAGTAATTTAACCATTGCATCTAGATTTAAAAAAATTTTTTTTTTCAACGTTTATTTATTTTTGGGACAGAGAGAGACAGAGCATGAACGGGGGAGGGGCAGAGAGAGAGGGAGACACAGAATCGGAAACGGGCTCCAGGCTCTGAGCCATCAGCCCAGAGCCTGACATGGGGCTCGAACTCACGGACCGCGAGATCGTGACCTGGCTGAAGTCGGACGCTTAACCGACTGCGCCACTCAGGCGCCCCTAGATTTTTAAATGTTAGCTCACAATTACTCATAATACTATTTACTTTAAATTTATTTAAAAAAAAATTTTTTTAATGTTTATTTACTTTTGGGAGAGAGAGAGACACAGAGAGCATGAGCACGGGAGGGGCAGACAGAGGGAGATACAGAACTGGAAGCAGGCTTCAGGCTCCTCACTGTCAACAGAGCCTGATGTGGGGCTTGAACTCATGAACTGTGAGATCATGACCTGAGCTGAAGTCGGAGGCCGAACTGACTGAGCCACCCAGGCACCCTGGAAGTTTCTTTATTTTTAAATAATTGCTATCCCCAACGTGGGGCTTGAGCTCATGACCCCCTGAGATCAAGAGTTGCATGCTCTGACTGAGCCAGCCAGGCACCCCTTCTATGGGTTCCTCTTTTAACTTCAATAGAATCAGCACTTCCTCAACATTCCCATCAACACTATCCTGTTCTTCTGATTCCTATGCTGTTTTGCTAGTTCTTGTTTCCTAATTGCAGTTTCCTGAAAAGCTCTATCTTTGAACTATTGTGCTTTTCTCAGGTACTGGTCAAAAAACCAAAATGAGGTAATTGGGGGAACACCTGGGCGGTTCAGTGGGTTAAGCATCTGACCCCTGATCTCAGTTCAGGTCTTGATCTCAAGGTTGTTTGGGCTCCCGGCTGGGCGTGAAGCCTACTTTACAAAAAGAAAAAAAAAAAAGAGGTAACTGGGGAGGAAGGAGAAGATGGTTTTGTGAGCAAAAGGATGATGAAGAGTTCAAGTTTTAGCCAAGCTACAGGACAATGGTAGTGGAGACACTTAGGGTCAGGATACTTAGGGGGTCTCCTTTTAGCCAGACCAATTTGTAAGCAGAGGCAGAAGGTGAGACCTGACAGTAAATGCAGAAGACCAGAGAGCAGTTCTGCTAAAAGCTAAAGTCATTTCCAATTCAATTCTCATGCTCACCAAGGTCTAACAAAATCTTTAGAAATTTCTCATGGATTCCCATGGTCATTATTGTAGTCAAGACTAATGTTGGTGCTAATTAGGAGGATCAAATGACTGGATACATGAGCAACGGTCTGAAAACAGTAATCATAAGGGGGAATTTAGTATATAATCAAGCTAGAATAGTCCACAAAATTAAGCTCATATACTTAATGACATATCATTGTTTTTATGCTACATATTTAGGCAAATATGTAATCAGTTCTATAAATTATTACATGTATTTTTTTAAAGAGCCAAACACAATTTTTACAGCTTTCCTCTTAGTACCAGCTAAACTTTCCCCATAGCATACATATTTTAGTATTTACCACACATGTTATAATGCTGTCATTTTTTAATTATGGGTTTTATGATCATGCCCAGTTGGCAGTAAACATTCCATCCCCTGAACACCCATATCATTTTGTTTTATTGCAGTGAAATGTATATATGGTGAAATGCACAGATCTTAAAAATGAGTTTTTGTAAATGTGAACACTTATCTAACCACCATCCCAATCAAGTTATAAATGTTAACATCACTCCAGAAAGTTCCTTCCAAGTCAATGACCTTCTCCCAGAGGCAACCATTGCTCAGATTTCTATAAACCAGAAATTTATTAATTTAACCATAAATTCATTCTGTCTTTGAAATTCTTATAAATGGAATTATACAGTGTATATTCTATATGCCTCACTTCTTTCACTATCTCAAATATCTTTCACTCAAAATCTCAATTTTTGAGATTCATCTATCTTGTTGCATTTATCTGTGATTTATTCTTTTTTTACTGCCCAGTAATATTTTCTTGCCATGCCATTCACCTATATATTTTTATGGCATTTAGCCTTTTTTACCTTGGATTGTGTGGTATAGTAGACTGCCTTACACTTGGCATGTGCTCCATAAATATTTGTAGAGCAAATACATACATATGCTTCCTTCCTATCACAAACAGAATTACATATACCTATATTCATTATAAAGTAGATCCTGGATCTTACTCCTAAAATAAATCTTTTCTCTATGATTTACCCATGGTTCAGCATAAACTCCACTGGACTTTTCCTCAAGAGATCCTCAACAAAACTTACCAGTTACCCCCTGTTCCACACCTGGAAGAAACAATGCTAATAACAGACAATAATTGAGTGCTAAGTATGTGCTAGGCACTGGTCTAAGCATTTCACATGTATTAACATATTTAATCCTCACAACTTATGATATAAGCGCTATTATCTCCATTTCTCAGAAGAGAGAATTAGGGCAAAGAGAATAAACAATTTGTGCCTGCAGCCACACAGCTAGAAAATGGTAGAGTTTATTTTAAAGTTTATTTATTTTGAGAGAGAGAGAGAGAGACAGAGAGAGTGCAAGTGGGGAAGAGGCAGAGAGAGTGAGAGAAAGAGAGCGAGAGCGAGAGCGAGAGCGAGAGCGAGAGAGAGAGAGAGAGAGAGAGAGAGAGTGAGTGTGTCCCAAGCAGGCTCCAAGCTATCAGCGCAGAGCCTGACAGCAAGGCTCGAACTAAGGAACTGTGAGATCATGACGTGAGCCAAAATCAAGAGTCAGATGCCTGATTGAGCCACCCAAGCACCTGGAAAATGGTAGAGTTTAAATTCAGGATCTGTACTCAGGAAGTCTAGCTCCAGAGCTGTACCACTAGCCCGTTTCTCCTATATCTAGACAGCTCAAATTCTCTGTCATGAAAACATGGGTAGCTAGCTGGGGGTAACAAGCAATGCCACCACACAGCAAAGATGCAGAGTAAGGAAGATCCCAACGCTGCTGGCAAGGAAAAGCATCCCTAGGTACTTGGCGTCTTTGAATCCTAGAAGAGAGGGACAATCAGCCCCATTTATGGGCTCTAAGTCCTCTTATCTTTCCTAATCCCACAACCCTCACCTGGGGATCTGTCCTTCAGAAGTTTCAGTCTATCCTGTCGAAACTCAGTCTCATTAAAGCATAAACAAACATCAAGCCATCCAATATAGAAGCTGTTTCATTCAACAGTGCCTGAACAAACAAAAAGCTGTGCACTTAGTTATGAGGCCCAGTGGGGTCCACCTAATGCTTACAAAGAAAATGAGAGGCACACGTGAGTCCTTCAAGTGACCTTGGGCAAATTATCTCGCTTCTCTGGGTTTCAATTTCCTCAATTATAAAATGAAAGATAATCTATAAGACAAGTCATCTATTTCACAAGATAATCTTTAAGGTTCTTTTCAATTCTAAAATGCTATGATTCTTCTCTTACGAAAAGACCATTTCAAATCCATCTTAAACAAAGGCTGCCAAACTAATTTTCTAAGCACCCCTTTCTTCATATTACTCCCTTAGTAATGAATCCAAAATGACTGCCTAATGCCTCTTACATAATCTGTTATTTCTGGCCAAGTTTTCAAGACATCCATAAAAACGTCTCACTTACCTACCTATCTACCCTTATACCCACCTATTACTCATTATAGTTCTTGTTCCATTCAGGCTGGTCTCCCCACTGTCTCCTTTTCACCCAACACAATTCCCACCTTTTGAGATTTTCCTCTTGTTACCTCCTACCACAGATCCTGCCAGAAACACTTCAGTTCTACCTCCTAGAGCTGAATTTAAGGTCTTCAAGGAGGTTACGATTTTTTTCTTCAGAAATCTTTCTTGACTTGTGATTTGTCCTTTTCTTCCATCAACACGCATGACCTGAATCTTTACAAGATGCAAGACACAGTGAGAGTTACAACTCCTATGGGCATCGTTCCATTTTAGCCTGTACCAACCATGCACTCCGGTACAGGTTCTCTTAACAGTTTCCGTGGACACTTCACCTAATGCAAAGAAGCACGCACCACTAGACTCCTGCACCCACCAAAGCATCCAGCCCTGTGTGCGGCACAGAGCAGGTGCTGGCAGCGGGGCCGCGGGGAGGTCGGAGGCACCAGGTGTGTGAAGTCACCCGGGTGACGCAGGGCCGGTCTACGCGCTGCCCGGTACCCAGCCACCTCTTCCAGCAGGGCGTCTCCTTAGCCCGGCTTCATTCGCCCTGGCGCTGCCCAGCCTCTCAACGTTCAGGCCCAGGCCCGGCCGCTGCCAGGGCCTCTTCATCAACCCTCTTCGCCCAGCCCAACAGGTTCCGAAGCCCCCGGTCCCCGGCGTCCGGGTCTATTGGGGCGGGGTCCCGGCGGCGGGCGCGAGGCTGGAAGGGAGGGGGCCAGGGGGGAGGCCCGAGGGATGTCGCGCGCCGGGGCGAGCGCCACTCACCGCCGCCAGACACCAGAGCCCGGTCTGCCCTGCGCGAGACGACGAGCGACGGCGACGATCGCTCGGCTGTGGTACTACAGTGGCGGCGCCCGGCACTTCCTGCCTCGAGAAGTGGACCGGAAAGCGCACCGGAAGGCGCGGCGAGATCCAACTCGGGACGGGGGGATGCAAGAGGGGTTCTCGCTCAGGACCGAGCGAAGCCCGCTGTGTCGGCCGAGGAGCGAGGCTGCGGCCGAAGAACACAGCCTGGGCTTTAGTTGTCTTCTGTGGCCTGTTGCATCGGCTGCTGCATCCCCTCCTGCGTGCGGCTGTAGCTCCGCGGCCCGCCCTCCTCCCCCGCCTTATGCGGCGGGTTCCCGCGGCCCTTCCGCATTCCTGGGCTGCAGGGCGCCGGGCCGGGCTTGGAATTTGACCCGGTGGGGTGGGGCGTGGCGCGGTTCCCCAGGATTTGGGGGGTCCCGGGTGCCGAAGGCCTCCCACCCTGGGCTCCCACAGTTGGCACATGAAAATACAGCTCGCGTAGTTCCCTATGAACTTGAAGTAAAATAACTAATTAGGGTGCGTCCCGCGTAATACTGCAGAAGGTAAGAGGGCGGCGGCGGGGCGGACTCCTGCCTGCTGGAAAACCCTTTCTTTTTCAACGGAGCTCCAGCCAGAGTTCTATCATTTAGCCTTCAAATTATAAGGTTTATGGCCTTACAGACCACGGCTAGCCTATAACTGTTTCATTCTCCATACAACCACAAGAAAGTTTTGCTCAAAATGTTTTTTGCTTTCCTTGGGTCAACAGATGAGAGAATTAACGCGCACACACATTTATAAAATGCTCTTCGTCAAAACAGGAAACCACGAAGCTACATTACACAAGTTTGTGCCTATAACCTTCACTTCCCTCATTCTAATATAGATGAATGCCACTATTTCTGGGTAATGGAGGATAAGCCAATAGCAAACCTTTATTGAGCACTTGTTACTGCCTGAAAGTGTGCCAGATGCTGGGGAGAGGAATAATAGTCTTTTATATTCTAGAAATCTTTGATCAGAAATTCCTAGATATTAGGAACCATGTGTTCAGCACTCTATAGCAGTTCTTAAACAGCAGCGTGTGTAAGCAAAACCTGGAGGGCTTAGTAAAAGATTCTTGAGCCCCAACCCCAGATACTCAGATTCAATAGGTCAAAGGCGAGGCGATAATTTGCATTTCTAGTAAATACAAATTTACTAGATGCTGGGGGATGCTGATGCTGTGGTCTTGATCTGAGTAACATTGCTCAAGGTCGAGATAATTAGGGAATGCATTTTCTCAGAATTTGAAAAGCAATTTCTGAAATGTCACACCTGATTCTAAAATAATGACCCTTTCTCTTGGCTGCAATCTGCTCTTTGGTCCAATAGTATAATTTTTTAACACTCCAAATCAAGAGTTTGGCTTCTTTAGGTCTTTGTCATAGAGCCCTTCAAATATGGTCTACTACCATCCCATAAGCCCTCATCTTTGCCAGCTTAGTTAAGATCATAGCTGAGGGACTCTGACTGCACTTTGACTTTGATCTCCATATTTGTTTATAGAACTGCTTTCCAATACAATAGTCACCAACCACACGTGGCTATTTAAATTTAAATTAAAAACTCACTTCCTCAGTTATATTAGACATGTTTCAAGTGCTCAATAGCCATATGTGGCTAATGTCCTTATTGGAAAGCAGAGACCATTTCTATCATCACAGAAAGTTGTACTGAAAAGCTCTGTTCATAAAATAATTCTAGGGTATATTGTTCTTTAGATTCAAAAGAAAAACAATATTTATTAACGAAAAGCCAATTATCTAAATATCTAGCTCTTGGGTTATGGCTAATTAAGGCAAATCCTTTTCAAAGATAACTGTGGTCATTAAAAAGAATGGTTACAAATAAAGGTGGCTATGCCAAAACATGAAAAATAATTTAAGCTATGTTAAACTAAAAACAAGGTGTATGTTCATTACAACTATAAAATGTATGTGGATAATAAGACATGGCACTACTTGTGAGTAGGGAGATAGACATCTAGTGTAAAGGATACAGGGACTTAAAAAAATTTAAAAAAAAGAAGGGGGGGTGGCTGGGTGGCTCAGTCAGTTAAGTGTCAACTTCGGCTCAAGTCATGATCTCTCAGTTTGTGGGTTTTAGCCCTGCGTCAGGCTCTGTACTGACAGCTCAGAGCCTGGAACCTGCTACAGATTTGGTGTCTCCCTCTCTCTGCCCCTCCGCCATTCTCACTCTGTCTCTCTCAAAAATAAACAAACATTAAAAAAAAAACATACAGGGACTTGGAAGTTCAAGAGCAGGTAGAAATGAGAGAAGCAGCATTAGGGAAACTGGGCATTTCTTCCATGTGGGATTAGTTCCAGCAATACTTTCAAGAATAAAAAACCAGGTTTCAGGGAAATCGAGAAATTGTACACTAAAGGAGGACCTAGAAAGACACAAACAAGTCTAATTATTGGATCTACTCAGGAAATCTAAAAAACTACTTGAGCATCTAGTTGGTCCCAGGAAACTGATAGACTTAATGTATATTCTTAGTAAATCCTTATTACCACCTTTTAATATAATAAAATTCTAGTTTGAACTAATTTACTATCAAACAACTATGGACCTTTCTCCTAACCTCAGCCTTTTACTTAATCTCCAACTGCCATTAACTCCTATCGCCTATCCTTTCCTCTTTACAGAGGTAGAAGTATCCATTTTTATTTCTCTAAGGATAATCTTACAATGTGTGATCTAGGTTCTAGCCCTGCCTATCTCTTGGACATAATTCATTTTGTTTCACTGATTGTTTCTTCCAGTTTGTCTTTTTCCTCTGTCTACAAACAGGCTTAAATCTCTAAAGATGAGCCCTTTGATCCTGAACTTCCCTTCAAGCTTCTCTTCATTGCCAAGCTTCAGACCCCCACTGGTAAACAGAACAAGAGTAACTTTTGAATACCTACTGTGTGCCAGACCATTTAGCTTTAGTGTTTCTAATTTTCACAACAGGCTCTAAGGGTACCATTCGTTTTATAGGTGATGAAACTGACACAAGTGACCTGCCCAAGTCTACAAAGTGTGACTCTAAACCCCATACTACTCTTAGTCACAAAAAGTGCTGCATTATATATTAATAGATTATGTTCATATTATGGACCAGTAGCATTACTTCCATTTTACAAATGAATAGAGGTTGAGGGAATCTAATTGACCTAAGGTTATGAAACAATGTAGCAAAAATGGGATTAAAATGTAGATTAGCCTGACCCCGAAACCTAGGCAGTCTACTGTTTCATGCTGCACTATGGATTCTGCATTCGGAACCCTAACAAATCTAGCAAAGGTGACCAATGACTTGATCTAGTGGCCTCCTTTAAACTTTCCTATACTTAACTTTTCTGTGTCTTAACACTATTGACTAACCTCCTCACTCTTGAAACTATTCACTTGGTTTCCACAATACTGTTTTTGTGGCTCTTCTTCTCCAAGCCCTTTTATCATCTTCTATCTGATCCTTAACTTTTCTGCATATTCATGTCTAGGTGTTATACCACTTGTCCCCTCTCTCTTCATACTTTGTAGGAAATGGTTGCCTTTCCTTTCAGAATTTGACTTTACTAGCTTTGCTTTCCTCCTTTTTTATCACAGTAGCACTCATCAATTCCTGCTCGAGTCATAGGCTCCTTGATAAATATTAAATTTGGGCCCTGAAGTCCAAATGGTAATATAATCATAAGCAGGTAGATAAGGATGCAGTAGGTTGGTTTCATGAGAACTTTTGGAATGTAGGACTTCATCATGGAGACTGGTTTTTCAGTCAAATCCACTTTTGGAGATGTTTTAGCTTTTTATTGGCAATTATCTTTGCTTAAAGAAACCCTAGTTACTATGTGGAGAAGCTATTACTT
Organism: Prionailurus viverrinus; assembly: GCF_022837055.1. Lineage (NCBI taxonomy): Eukaryota > Metazoa > Chordata > Mammalia > Carnivora > Felidae > Prionailurus > Prionailurus viverrinus. Next base: position 41,951,793 of record NC_062572.1, read on the forward strand.
TATTAGAAGACTTATTTCATTCAAGGGAGACCATTCACTGTTCCTAATGGAAGCTGATTCTTTTTTTTTTTCTTTTTAAAAAAATTTTTTTAACGTTAATTTATTTTTGAGACAGAGAGACAGAGCATGAACGGGGGAGGGGCAGAGAGAGAGAGGGAGACACAGAATCGGAAGCAGGCTCCAGGCTCTGAGCCATCAGCCCAGAGCCTGACGCGGGGCTCGAACTCACAGACCGCGAGATCGTGACCTGAGCCGAAGTCGGACGCTCAACCGACTGAGCCACCCAGGCGCCCCTGGAAGCTGATTCTTTGAGAAGTTATTTGAAATGAAAATGCAGATACTATTAAGAGCTTATTTTAGTAGATGAGATCACTTTGTTTCCGTAGTGGAAACAATGTTATTTGGACGTTTATTAAAAGCAGAAGTGGGGGCGCCTGGGTGGCGCAGTCGGTTAAGCGTCCGACTTCAGCCAGGTCACGATCTCGCGGTCCATGAGTTCGAGCCCCGCGTCAGGCTCTGGGCTGATGGCTCGGAGCCTGGAGCCTGTTTCCGATTCTGTGTCTCCCTCTCTCTCTGCCCCTCCCCCGTTCATGCTCTGTCTCTCTCTGTCCCAAAAATAAATAAAAACGTTGAAAAAAAAAAAAAAAAAGCAGGGTGACCTTTTTTTTGGTTGAAATGGAAATTCAATTCAACAAACCGTATTTTAGCATTAAGGCTATGAGCCTAGAAAAAGTATTTTGCTTAACTCACTGAATGAAATTCAGAAACACATAAAGGGCAAAAAGTAGGTGCTGAGATTCTAACCTCAAAGAGGACAGAAGCAGTCTTGTTCCTCGACTTTTTACTTCTCTGTAAAGCTGGCTGCACCAGATTAAAGGATCTCACTCACCTATCCTGTTGAATGCAAAGGTCTGCTGCCTTGAAGGCATTCAGTAATTGTTTATTGAGTGAGGTAATGTCTTATTAATAGTAGCATAAAACATAAAGTTATTAGAGTAATTGTCAATTACTCATCTTTGTAGGCTGTCAACTCTTTAACCAACTTTTCCCCCCAACATTTCAAAGTCTTTTTAAAACTCATGAGTATTTTAAAGTTAGATTTTTGAAGGCCGAAGCAAGTGAAACTCTACCACTTTCTGATTAACTCTGAAAACAGTCCTGCATTTTGCAGATAGCAGAAGTTATTTTTAGGATTGAAATAATGATCTCACTTTCCCAGGCATGTAGCTTCAGCTGTTTTGACTGTGGGGAGGTCAGGAATGTCCAAAATTCATACATGGACTCATGGTGAATCTCTCCATAAACAAACATGGTATTTCAATAGGGACTGTTGTATTAAAGAGAAACTACATACAATAAAAAATACTGGATTGTATTTCCAACATTTTGAAATTCAATACAAAAAAATCTTTTTGGTAAGAAGTATTCCATAAAACCTTTGGAGCTAAAATAGTTTTAAAAATTAGGACAAATTAAAATTAGGCTCAGTGGCCTGGTCTAATTTTAAATCACGTGATGCAATACACAAAAGCTTAGAACAGATAAAGAGGGACGTTGACATTTATGTAAAACTTAAAGATTTAAAGCTACCAAAGCTAGCATGTCTCTGCAAGTCTATAGAAAATTATTTTTAAAACTGAAAGACATAGTGCAAGAAACCCAATTAAGGCAGTTTAAACTGGATTTCTTTGGGAGGGGGAGGAATAAATATTAGAGATAGGATTGTTAGAGAAACTGGTTGGAGTAAGGGAGAGGTCTAACAACCATATCTTTTTGTAGGCTTTGCCTCATCTACTTTTCTTTGGAAGAAGCAAGTAACAAAAGCCGATTTTGGTAAATAAGAAGTTTTAAACAAGCAAGTTTTTATCATAAAGTTTAATAACGGTTCAGAAAAAATTGAGTGAATAACTTTCTCTGAAAAAATATACTGAATCTGTGTAGACTGCAGTTATTGAGGGGGAGGGGCTGGTAAGTTAAATTGCCCTATTTTCTATCTGAAAATCATAAAAAGTCCCATTTCCAGTCTGAATACAGAGATGCATGTGCCCAAAATGGCTGAGAATAAATACAAGAAAGGCAAAAGCTGCAAAGCTAAGGGCATGCAACAGACTCTAAGAGAACGTCTCAGAAATACCCAAAGTGGCAACAAGGAACGTTTGGCTGGAATCTGAAGTTCTTTCAATCATCTTTGTCTTTTGCTCCATGTTTAAGGATGCGCGTGAACTCGATGTAATTGAAATTCCCCTTTTTGTCGATAGGCGCTTCTCTGTACAGCTCATCCACCTCTTCATCCGTAAACCGGTCTCCCATTGTTGTCAGCAGCTCTCTCAGGTAGTCTTCCTGGATGGTGCCTAAAGAATAAAGAACTGGGGATCAAAATACGTACTCCTCTGGGGATTGATTACAAGGAACATTTACACTTGACCAAGCATATAGTTCTTTATGTTAAGAACTATAAACTTGCAAATATATGAAATATGGGATCTCCACATGCTTAAGCCAGCCTCAGCAGACGGTTGTCTAGACAATGCCCAGCTGCCTAGGTCTATCATCCTGTTCTGCTCTATCATCTTCCCTGCCCAAGTCTTCATAATAGGGCCTAAACCTACACCTAAACAAAAGCAGTAAAGTATGATTAAGGAATCTAAGCCTCATGGTTCCTTCAAGTAGCGTGAATGGTCACACTTAGTTTGGTTTTTGTTTTTGGTTTAAGTAAGCTCTATAGCCAATGTGGGGCTTGAATACATGACCTCAAGAGATTGAGAGTCACATGCTCTACCAAAGGAGCCAGCGAGGCACCCCTGGCCACACTTATTCTGTAAGCAAATAACACTAAAATTAATACCATATCATAAATATCAATAAAGTGCTTCAGTGGCAAGAATACTGAAGTCCTGAGGTCCAGTTTTTTTGTTTTTTTAAGATTTTATTTTTAAGTAATCTCTATACCCAACATGGGCCCAAATTCACAACCCTGAGATAAAGAATGACATGCTTTCCCAACTAAGCCAGTCAGGGCACCCCATGGCATTGATATTTTTAAAAGGTTCCCCAAATAATTCACATCATGATTGAGAGCCACTAATACTAAAGCAAAATTGATAAATGACCAAGAGATTCTGAAATTCATAAAGTAAAAAGAAAAATCTGAATTTTCTTTTTTGTGAAATTAAGCTAAAACAATGATGATACATTTCATATGAGTTTAAATTATAAGGTCAGTTCACAAGAGCAACTCTAGACTTATGGGGTTTTTGCTAATTAAATTCTACATTTAAAAAAGCTCTTTAAATGTTAGTCTCTCAGCTTGTAGAAATAAATCCTCATCCCCAGCCAAGTCATTCAACTATCATATAAACCTATCATCAACGATGTGCAAGGAGCTGTGGTAGGTGTTAGAAGGGGTTACAAAGATGGGAATATAATGCTGTTGAAGACAGAGCCATGGCTCTGGGTGTGGGGAGAGATTTTGTGACGACTGGGAATAAGTACACAACTAAAACAGAAGGCCAGGAGAGAGACAAGAATATACTTTAGATGTGGAATGAAAGGATAGGCTTTAAGTTTTCCTGGAACCAGGAAAAAATATTATATAAAAACACAGCTAAGGCTCTATAAAGAATGTGACCATTGAGATAAGTTTGAAGAATGGATAAGATATTCTGAGACAGAGCATGAGCAGGGGAGGCGCAGAGAATTAGAGAGAGACAGAATCTGAAGCTGGCTCCAGGCTCTAAGCTGTCAGCACAGAGCCCGGGGCTTGAACTGAGGAATGGCGAGATCATGACCTGAGCTGAAGTCAGATGCCTAACTGACTGAGCAACCCAGGTGCCCTTGGATAGGATTTTTAACTCTTTTATGGCTGTATTCCCTTCCGTTAAAAAAAGTAGCAACTGCTCACAGTAAAAAGCTCAAGCAATACAAAAGTGACTTTAGGAGAAAAAAAGTTAAGTTTCCTCTGTCTTTCCCTTCCAGGTATAACTGTTAAGAATTCCAGTTTTAAAGGGCACCTGGGTGGCTTAGTAGGTTAGGCGTTTGACTACGGCTCAGGTCATGATGATCTCACACGGCTGGTGAGTTCGGGCTTTGTGCTGACAGCTCAGAGCCTGGAGCCTGCTTTGGGTTTTGTGTGTCTCTCTCTCTGCCCCTTCCCTACTCATATTCTGTCTCTCTTTCCTTCAAAAATAAACATAAAAAAAAAACACAAGAATTTCAGTTTTAAGAGGGAGCAGGTGATATGGTAAGGAAGATACAGAGGGAGCAATGGTAGAGGTAAGTTAGGACAACAAGGCATAGAAGAGCTTGGAAGGAGGTTAGGAAGATGATACAGGAAGATGGTATACCTGAGGAGGCCTAATGGGGCCATGTTGTGCGGAAACTATGCTTCCAACAGCAGACTATGCTTGGACTATTTAAAACAGTCCAAGTAATACGTAAATAAAGGGTGTGCCTTCCTTCTCAAAAACTTGCCATGTGAGTTATGCCCTTATGTTTCCTTTATATGCAATTGCGCCGGAGGATCAAGCATTTATATTGTTAATTTTGAGGTTTTTTGAAAGTTAAGTCTATGCCAGCAGTATACTAAGCACTTTGTATAAATTATCTCATTTCCTCATTTAATAATCACAACAACACTATGAGGTAGGTAATATTAGTGTCCATTTTATAGGTAAGAAAACGGAGGCTTAGAAAAAGTTAAGTAACTTGCCCGAAATCACATAGCTATCGCACAGAATAGGTATATAAAACCAGGGAGTCTGATTCTAGAGCAAAAGATTAAACAATCTCAAAGCTGAGAGGTACCTGATAAACAAATATGGGACAGTACTGGTATCAAGGTCTACAGCAATTTAAACTTTATCCAAGATTGCCCTGGTAAAAGTTATTCATTCAACACAATTACTGACAGCCTAACCATTATGGAGTTATCCTAGTAAAAGACCAATGTAAGTTTCCTAGAGAAGTTCCAAATACACCTATTAAATTGTAAATTAAATATTTAAGGGCAAAGGCAGTAAAACGAGTGATTAACATGCCATAGGAAAAGCCTGTCCAAAAACAGGTATGGAATAAACCTGAGGGTATTATGTCATCATATTTCAAGTTATTATATGTTTTAGTTACCACAACTAAAAATTAAATCACTTAGTAATTAAAGGTTACCTCAGACTTACCAGTTGCTTCTTCATCAAAGCAAGCAAAAGCATTTCTGATGACATCTTCTGGATCTGTGCCATTTAACTTCTCACCGAACATCGTGAGAAACATGGTGAAATTTATGGGCCCTGGAGCCTCATTCATCATGGCATCCAGATACTCATCAGTTGGATTTTTCCCTGAATAAAAAAGAGGGTCATAATTTTATTTACATCACAAAATGCATCAAGTAATCATCACAGTAACCTTTTTGACAAGAAAGATTATCATTTATGTAGTTTGCTGTGTATTCATAATAGCAAAACTATTTGGGAAAAATTCTCGGTGAATAAGGCCTGTATTAAGAGTCTAGAGATAGTATGCTATTCTATTGGGATGACAGGAGGAATAACATTGCTCTCATAATCAGTTATCAGTGTTTGCAACACACACACACACAAACACAGCTGGCCCCCAGCCCAATCCTGAGGCCTGTCCAGAAACTTGCAGGTGGTCCAAGGGCCACACTTTGGGAAACACTGTTCCAGACTCTGAATCTTAGTAAACTACAGCATCATTAGACTGGCTTCACAGGCATTACAGAAATTCTCTTTATAATATTAAAGTTGATCATTACCCAGGGAGGCAAGCATATCATGCAAATCTTCCTTGTCAATGAAACCATCTCTGTTCTGATCAATCATGTTGAAGGCCTCTTTGAATTCCTGAATCTGTGACTGGTCAAACATGGCAAACACATTGGATGTTGCGCGCTGCGGGCGCTTCTTGGTGGTCTTGGTCTTTGCCCTTTTGCTCGACATGGTGGTGGTTAAATCCTAATTAGGAAGGGAAATATACAAAACACAAAGATTAATAAAAACTAAGTTGCATCAAACTTCCTGACGTGTCTGAGCTACTTAGAGATGTGCCTAAAAACTACTCAGCAGGGCAGTATCACTTAGCAAACATCTGTCTCAACTAATCAATACTCTTAACTCACAGAACCAAATTACAAAGAGAAAAACCAGACTCAACTTTGAGTTCACTCACCCTTAGTAGTCATAACATCTAATGAACAGTCCATCACCAACTTCAAATTCCAAACTGTAACTCACATAATTCAAAGCTCAGAGCATATCAACAAGATTGCATGTCCCCTGTGCTGCAGCATAGCCAGGTAAGTACTGGTTTTACACTTGGGGAAACAGTACTGGTTTTATACTTCAGTGCTGTGGCAGTACTGGGGAATACTAATTCATCTTCAACAAGTCTTTCGCACAGCCCTAGCCTAAACTAGCCGTCCCATTCTAAGGTAGACAGAAAGTAGGAAGGAAGACTAATTGATGGAATAGGTCTTCATCTCTTAATCTCCATTGTCAAATAGCATTCTTCCACTCGCAACTAACAATTTTCTTGCACCCTCACTTCTGGAATCAAAGTAGCTCATGAAAGAGATTTGTTGAAAAGCTAACTGGAAAGTCTAAAAAAACTATGAATTCACCTATAAGTTTTACAGATACGTCCACTCTGTTAAAACCAATTTCTTGCACAAAGCCAAGCTAAGTCCCATAAGGTGTGACTAAATTCTCTAGACAAAAGCCATAGCGCAACAGTTTTTAAAGCTATTTATTTGTTTTAAGTTTTAGAAAACATGTTAAGAGCTAAGGAAACTACCTTTACTCTCTAATAATCTAAATTTATCCCTGTAAAATTCAAGTTAAAAATAAAAAGAATGCCTAATAACAACTGAAATGGAAAGGCAATTTTCTTTTCAGCACTCAATCTTTAAAAGACTATAAAAATTTGTTTGATGTTAAAAAGCCCACGGTCCTCAGATAACAAAATGTTACCGTACCATCCTTCAGAGCTGAGGTGGCGATGGTAGTCGGCAAAACCTCTAACCAGGGAGACTAGGTCACTGTATTGAGTTATATTCTTCCAAGCAGGACTAAAATAGGCACTACTGATTTCACTCTCTGACCAGGATAACAATTTTAAAGCTTACGTTCTGAAAACAACATTTAGCTATGATGTAGCAAAACACTATGCCCTTGCTCTAAAAATAAATCTGTGGCCTGCAAAGAATGAAGCACTACCTAGATCTCCCCACAAAGTGACCTTAGAACACAATGCTTCCTATGAGCTTAAAAAGTTGTTTCCTACATTCTTCCCGATTATACCACATCACCCAGACTAAATTCAATTATAGAAATAATCAGAAAAGCTCTGCCTCAGATTTTTTTAAAAAGCTAAATCTGTTCTCAGATTTTAGTAGGAAATTCCACAAAGGAGAGTCACAAATTCCAGTCCATCCAATATAGCACCCAGTGATACACTGGAATGTGCTGTTGGTAAGATATACCCTACGCGACCCAGAAGTTACGATACACACTCCTCCCTAATTTCCAAGTTTCCTTTAATCACAATTTGTGTGGCTGCCTTTCAAAATTTATCAGCACCATGAATGCCTATTTTGATTCTGTAAAAACACCTTTTGGGGCAGCAAATACCATTATTTAATTTTTCCCTCTATTCTAAATGTACTTTTAAAAACTAGAAAGTTACAGTGTATATTATTCCACCATCTTTTAACTGTACTCAAGAACTTGGGGTTAGTGATCCAGACGTAACGAGTGACACATATTTACCAGTCCACCTCTCTTTGCTGTGTCTTTGCAAATCAAAGCATGTCTTTAAAAATCATCGGTTTTGTTTGACAACATTGTCTTCCCTTCATGAGGCAGGAATGTCAGTTATTTTAAGAACAAAGAAACTGATGAGAATTCTAGGTCAAATGGTTGACACATTTTTTAATCTATAAAAACTCAGAATACTAAATTTGATGGGAGTCCTCTAGGTACCTTTATTATATATATATATATATATATATGAATTTTAAAGCATTTCCCATTATTGTTTCTTTTAATCATGCATTCTTTAAATTTGTATTCATTGTAAAAACGGTTTGTAAAAGTTATAAAGGTTTTTTTTTTCTCCCTTTGGTCAGCACTGACAGTGGTCTTTCACAGAACTTTAGCTCAATCAATACTTAATCATCAATCTTTAATATGATTGATGAATTATACCAAAGTGCATCAAATGTCACTAGTGTTGAAAACTACTTACGAATTAAACGTAAGGCATTTGTCCTATCTTAAAAAGGTTAAAATATAGTTGGGGAAGCAACTACAAAGAAATGAAATGAGGGGTGCACGGATGGCTCAGTCAGTTGAGCGTCCAATTTTGGCTCAGGTCATGATCTCACAATTTGTGAGTTTGAGACCCACATTGGGGTGGCTGTTGTCAGTGCAGGGCGCACTTTGGATCCTCTGTTCCCCCCTCTCACTGCCCCTACCCAGCTCGCGCTCTTGCTCTCAAAAATAAATATACATTTAAAAAAAAAAAAAAGGAAATGAACTGATTGGTTAAATTTATGAAATGACGCATAGTTTTCATTCCTGAAGAACTCTCAAGTTAAAACAATGTGTGGCAATAATGAAAAATAACTCAAAGGTGATACATGATTATTAAATACTGTGAGTTGAGGAAGATCTTTGTTTCTAAAAGATCGAGATGGTGGGGGAAGACCCTGAAAAATCTTGTACCATTTAGAAGCTAAGAGACACCCTTAGAATTAAGAGATTCAGATGTTAGTTTTAATTCTAAAAAATTAAGATAGTTACTTCTATCAAAAGCTGGTAGTATAATGTTAAGACAAGTTACTACCTGGGCCTTTTTCAAGGAGGTTGTGCTCTTGTCTATGAGTTTATCTCCCACCAGAAACTGGTAGCCTTTCAGCAATAGGGAGTTCAGCCTCACAGTAAGTTGTTCTAAAATACAGAAAATGTAGGGGCACCTGGTTGGCTCAGTCGATGGACTGTGCAACTCTTGATCTTGGGGTTGTGAGTTCAAGCCCCACGTTCGCTGTGGAGATTACTTAGAAAAAGAAAATAAAATCTTTACAATAAGGAAAGCGTGGTTAAGTTTTTCCTACCAAACTAAAAGTATGGGTGGAATAAACACTGATGAAGAGGGAGCCATATCAGGAACAGTGCTATGATCACAAAGAGCAGATCACTTATGGTATTGTCACTGTCCTCCTTGCTATGATTCTAGTTTGTTATCCATTTTGACTTTCCCCAAACAAGCGAGACTGTAGCTCTCTTTATGTAACAAACAAATGCACAACTCATAGAAATTTAGGAAGCTAGGGTAAAAAACACTGAAAACATTTCATGCATCAATGTAAATATTCTTTATTTAGGATGAGAAGATGTAAGCATCTGAGATTTTCAAGTTATAGGATTCTCACTCATTCAAAGTTAGAGTCTGGAGTTTATTTCTGAAGCATTTAATGAAAGCTCTTTCATGTGAAGGCATATTTGTTGTATTAAACTTTAAAGCAGGGAAACTTGCAGAGCAGGCCTCTATGAAAAATGAAAGGATTTCAGATGCACAAGAAAGTGAATGAAACATAGTCAATGGTGGTCAAAAATATTCAGTTTACAGATCTAAAGGAGTATAACCTTGTTTTAAATCAGGGGACGTAAGTGTTGCTAGCAATGAATTTGGGGGTGTTTTAGCATGATCAAATAGGAAGAAACTCAATTCAGGGTTATGACAAAAGAAGGGATACAAATCATGTAAGGAAAATATTAGACTAGATTAAGTGGTAGAAGTAAAGGTCCTCAAAGTCTTCTTCCACACACCAAGGGCAACCAGAAGATTTTTCAGCATCTCAAGATATACTATGGTTTCATTTATAAAATAATATTAATCCATACTAATATTATACTTTGTTACTCTAGTTAGAATTCTAGAGTCTAGCATTTATAAAGTGGTAATAGATATAAAATAATCTAGAGATGTTTCTTCTACAGAACTGATACTACAACTGATAGTATCCTAGGAAGTATGATACATTCTTTAAAGAAAAACTCCCATCTTTGAAAACACTTCCTAATGTGGTAGCATGTAGTATCTTTTTTCCAAATCCAGACCAAATTTCCTACCTCATTTATCAACGTACTTCCCCCTGAAGCGAAGTTTATGCGATTTTTTTTGGTGCCATCCCCATTTTTTTTTTTAAATATATTTTCAGGTTAGTGCTTCTGTTCCAAATGAAGCGAGCTTTCAACTCCTATGCAAACTTCCGGTTAAAGGTAGGATTAGATCTCTTATAGCCACACCCAAAAAGTTCTTAGCACTTGACAAAGGCAATTAGTTGTCAAGGTTCACATGCCAGTAAATGCTCACTCTTGAAAACGGAAAGCTTTTCTTGTTAAGTTTTATCAAAAGCCTTCCAGAACATGAAACAAATAGTTTTAAAAAACATTCACTTTCTTCACCTTCAGATAGAAAACATTTTCCACTTAAGTTAAAATCTCAACTGAACGCATATTTGTTCCAAAGTTCTGCTTTAAGAACTGATATTTACTTTCATATACCAGCTCAACTACTTTAAAAGGAAACACTCTGGCAAACTGACAATAACCCGAGGTCTCCACCCAAAAGGAATATGGTATTGTATTTAGGAGTTTTCTCAAACGGCAGACTACACCCTCAACCCCTCTTTGTAAATTATCACTTTAAAAAAAAGTTCTAATTACGGAAGTGGATGCTGAGCTGAGGAAGCTGCTAATTTGAGTTGGTTATTCCTACTAAACGTAGCCACACAGCTGCAACAACAGCTGCAGCACGGCGGACACTGGGCTTCGGTTTTTGCGCAAACTCTCTTGAATCCGGCAAGTTTACGTTAGAAACTAAACATAGTCCAGGAGTCAGCGCCGCGGGGTTCGGGTTTCGCAGGCCCGGCTGTCGCCCAAGATCGCGGCGCCAGCGAGCTAAACCACACTCCTCTAGCTCCGACTTTGGGCAAAGGGACAAAGTCCGCGCCTCGGCTACTTCCGGGCGTGGCCTTCGATCCTAGAGCTAGCCCTTGGGCTCGAAACAAGGAACCCGCCAGTACACCTGCCCAGGTGCACTCCCTGCTCCAGTGGCCCGCTACTGCCGTCCCAGCCGCCCCGTCGAGATGGGCCCCCGCGATGGGCCTCGCGCACCTTATCGCGGGCACCACTCACCCTGCACAGCCGCAAGAATCCCAGCACTTCGGTAACCCCTTCGCTGCCCTCGCTGCCGCTATCAGCACTCTTCTACTCCCAGAGCCCCCTAAAACCAACACTTCCGGCCTCCGCTTAGCAAACCGGAAGGAAGCCTAGTCACCATTGTCGGCCGACAGAGTGGGCCTGACTTAATAGAAAGACGACGGGTGGGGGGAGTTGCCAGTGTCCTAGGAGGGCGCAATTTTGAACGAGTGCACAGGAAGGAGCATAAAGCGGGCGACTTAGAACATAGAAGAATGTGTAATGGTTCGTTCGTGTAATTGTTCTACTGAGTTTCCATATTTTTGTACCTCCTCTTACAATGTAGGCTTTCCCCCCCCTTTCCTGTTGGTAAATGGGTGAGCCTGTCCTGTGGGTTTGCCTCCCTGCACATTCCTGGGCACGTCCAGGGGCGGGGCCTGGCAAGCCCAAGTCCTTGTAGGGAAATAGCGCAGAGGGCTGCGCGGCCCACGTGACCCGCGCCCGCGCTTCCCAGAGGGCTAGACCTCGGCCGCCGGACGGTCGGGCGCCTGCGCGTGGGACTCACTCAGGGCGTGGGTCTCTGTGAGGTCTACGGGTAGGAGGTTCTATCTCTGTGTACTGTGCTGTTTCGAAGGGTCCCACCCCTTATACATTGGAGCAAACTTTCCTAAGTCCCTAGGGCCCTCAGCCAAGCGGCCACTGCTTTTTTTTTGGCCCGGGCGGATGTCATGAGGTCACGGATGATGAAGACTTCCTCCCTCTTCAAAACCGTTTGCTGTTTTTCCCACCAGAGCCCCGGTTAACAAGGGAAGTCGGGACCTGACTAGGAGGGAAGACAGGCGACCAGCAAGAGCTAACTAAATCTTGCCCCAATCTCTCACTGTGAAGCGGACTTGCGGCTTGGTGAAAATAGGGATTAAAAAGTGCGGCCTATGTTTTCTCAGCTCTCCTTTTCTTGGACAGCTTCTAACAATGCATCTTGTTACAGGAAAGCCCGCCCCAGTTCTGTCCTCTGTCCTTTTCCATCCAGAGTCTGGTGAGGAAGAGAAGACTGTGGTGCTCACGGTCACCTCAGCTCTCTGAGCTCAACTACAAAAGGAGTGAGTTGGACCGATATTACTCAGGATCGTCATCCCAGCCCTGAGGTTCAGTGCCTAGTTTGGCTCACGTGGCCAGAACAGTTCTGACGTTGGGGGTGGCTGTGGTTTTGGCCTCTCACTTGAATCACCCTGCTAAAAGGAAGCTAAAAGTTGCATTATTATGTATTCTGAATATTAACACACTGCAACTTCGAGGACCTCAGGAGCATTTTATCTACTAACCAATAGCATATTCCAAGGTTAACACTGAGGTAAAAATCACTGAAAAATAAATAACTGCCCTAATTCTATAGTGGGAGTGACACAAAGATGATTAGTTTCCTAAATGGCCTTGATGTTAAGAATCACGGAGGTGCTGGTAAAAATTCAAAATACTGGGTGCCTTATCTCCAACCTGATGATTCAGAATCGTTTTAGAGCAAGTCCTGTGAAGCCATCTGTATAACTAGGGTCCTAAGGAACTCTTAACACTTGGGGATACAGAGCTAGACAGCTTAGGGCCTAAGACCTAGGCAGCGACAGGCCAAGTCCAGATGGCTTAGAGGTAGGGGTACCGCAGTTTGGTTTTGGAGTCTGACTTGGGCAGCAGTGTGAGCACCCTGCAGTGCACTCGCACCTCCACTGAGTGGTGACCTGCCACCACGGAGACCTGGAGGCTTCCAACTACTGTCCTTGTCTTCAGAAAGAAAACTTTAACCCACAATGAAATAGTTTAGTCTTCTCAGCTCGGAAGGAAGCAGCAGCATTCTTTTGCTTTTCTAAGTGTCAGATAATTGCCTTGTTTGCCTTGTTTCTTTCCTCTCAATCAGTCAACAGGTATTACACAGCCCCTGTATTTCCAAGTGTTGTGGTGGGTGTTGTGGTTTATGCTGTTTGAAATAGAATAAAGCTGCTATCTCTGGGATTGGCAGAGAGGGAGTAGAAAGGATTGTAAAGGCACAAGGAGTGTCAGGGAACAGTTTGTAAAACAGATCGTTACAGTACAATTGCATAAGGCCCATAGAAGGAACATGGGAAGAAATAAACCTGTGTGGGGATTTGTGGAAGGTGGCCCCTAGAGGACTTTTGAAGAGCTGATTGTAAAAGTCAATGGGGAAGGGCACCTGGCTGGCTAAGTCTGTAGAGCATGCGACTCTCCATCTGGGGTGGTGAGGTCAAGCCCCCACATTGGGCATAGAGCTTATTTAAAAAAAAAAAAAGGAACTAAAAATAAAAATTAAAAGTTAAAAAAAAACAGGTCAGTGGGAAAAGAGAGGAGAGGTTCCAGGCAAATGGAGGAGCATGCTTAATTGTCTAAAGGTGATCAGAGAAACTGGGTGATTGAAGAGGAATAGGAATTGTGTGGTCAGTGTTCATTCATTCCTTTATTCATTCCACAAGTAACTCTGGGTACACAAAGGTTAGCAAGCCACTGTGGAAAAATAAAAACCTTGATAAAATGTTTTTCACATTTTTACATGCATCTAATATATTGATACTTGTTTTAATGATTGGACCCACTGCCAAAGACCTCTGACTCTATAATGTCTCTATTCTTCTGACTCCATAAGAGATTTTTGCCCTCAGGTAACAATCTCCTTTTTACCTTAACTTTAGAGACTTGGGTTCTGCATCATATCCACTCTTCAGCCTACTGAGTAACGCTGAGGGCAAATCACTCAGCTGACCTCAGCCTCAATTTTCTGATTTGTAAAATGGGGGTAACATCTTCCTGCCTACTTGATAGAGTTTCCTGATTAACTGAGATAGTTTATGTGAAAGGTCTTATTAAGTATAGAACAGTGGCTTTCAAACTTTTGATTAAAACTTGCTGTATGAAATTTATATCACTAAATAATACTTGAGTACATACAATGTTTTCTAAGATTTCTATTTCAAAATTGGGCCATTTAACTTTTTTCCCATTCTGACTTCTTTATTGTACAGCTTTACTTTTTTTTTATTAATTTATTTTCCAGTTAGTTAACTTACAATGCAGAACCCAGTGATTCATCTCTTACATGTGACACCCAGTGCTCATCCAGAAAAGTGCACTCCTTAATGCCTATTACTCATTTAACCCACCTTCCCACCTCGCCTCTCTCCAGCAACCCTCAGTTTGTTCTCTGTATTTAAGAGTCTCTTATGATTTGCCTCCCCCTCTGTTTTATTGTATTTTTCCCTCCCTTCCCTTATGTTCATCTGTTGAGTTTCTTCAGATTCCACATGAGTGAAATCATATATTTGTCTTTCTCTGATTGACTTATTTTGCTGAGTATAATACCCTCTAGTTCTATCCACTTTGTTGCAAATGGCAGGATTTCATTGTTTTTCATCACTGAATAGTATTCCATTGTATGTATGTGGGTGTATGTGTGTGTGTATGCGCATATATATATATATATGCATGCCACATCTTTTTTTTTAACTTTTTTTTTTTTTTTTACTTTTATTTATTATTGAGAGATAGAGCCTGAGCATGGGAGGGCCAGAGAGAGAGGGAGACACAGAATCTGAAGCAGGCTCCAGGCTCTGAGCTATTAGCACAGAGCCCAATGCAGGGCTCAAACCCACAAACTGTGAGATCATGACCTGAGCTGAAGTTGGACGCTTAACCGACTGAGCCACCCAGGTGTCCGTGCATGCCACATCTTCTTAATCCATTTGTCAGTTGATGGATATTTGGGCTCTTTCCATAATTTGGCTATTGTCGATAGCACAGCTATAAACATTGGGGTGCATGTGCCCCTTCGAATCAGCATTTTTGGTATCCTCTGGATAAATTCCTAGTAGTGCAGTTGCTGGGTTGTAAGGTAGGTCTATTTTTAATTTTTTGAGAAACCTCCATACTGTTTTCCAGAGTGGCTGCACCACTTTTCATTCCCACCAACAGTGCAAAAGGGCTCCTCTTTCTCCATGTCCTCGCCAACATCTATTGTTTCCTGAGTTGTTAATTTTAGCCCTTCTGACCAGTGTGAGGTGGTATCTCATTTTGGTTTTGATTTGTGTTTCCCTGATGATGAGTGATATTGAGCATCTTTTCATGTGTCTGTTTTATGCCATTTAACTTTTAAAAATGCTCTTCAAGACCTACTACGTGTGAGTTTATGATTCACTAATGCAGAGGTTCTCAACCACAGGTGACTTTTTTCCCCAAGGGAATATTTGAATACCTGAAGGCATTTTTTATTTTCACTGCCAGGGAGCTACTACTGGCATCTCATGCATAGAGGCCAGGACTACTGCTAAACATTCCACAGTGCACAGGCTAGCCCCCTACAACAGAGCATTATTCGGCCCAGAACGTCAGTAGTGCCAAGGTTGAGAAAACCTTCCATTAATGTTTCAAGAGCTCAGAGTATATAATATTTGATTCTTATGGGTTACTATAATTATTAAAAGGACACTGTTGCCTCAAGGTGAGGCTTTTTTTGTGAGACCAGAAAAATCTAGAGAGAAAGAAAGGAACTCCTGTTAATATGTACCTATTATGTGCTAGGTATCTTACCTAAGCATTTTTATCATTTAGTTCTTACAACAACCCTGTGAGGTAGGTATTATTACGTCCACTTCACAGATTAGGAAATAAGTCTCAAATATTTTGATAACTTGCCCGTGTTACCCAAAACGTAATAAAAGAACCAGGATTATAACTCATGTCTCTGCTTGCCTAGGGGCAGGAGAGAAGGGAGGACAGGGACCAGTGTTCCTTACTCATGTATCCCTAACTCCTAAGATAGTGCCTAATTTTCCATGGGTGCCAGTAAATATTTGGTAACTGGTTATTTGTTCAAATGCACATAGCTGGTAAATGGCCTGACCCAAATCCCACATTTTGTTTTACAATTCTGTGCTCTCTTCTTTGGTTCAAGAAGGGAAACTCCTTACCCAAACAACAGAAAGTGTGGCTGAATTAACCTTTGGTATTTACTGCCAAAGTCAATAATTTCCTAGTGATCACTTACAATTTGTATTGCATATAAGAAACTTTCGAATGGTGAGAGACGTGGCTTACATTCTGGTTGTGCCTACATAAATGGAATTGTAATTCTTTCTATGTAAACTAGGATGTAAAAAATTAGCATTAATCCAGGAACACAGTAGGAGGAGCTCCTTTCTTTTAAATAAAATTAAGGCGGTTAAATTAATCTGTTTGGAAATTAGTTTTAAAGCTGCAAAACTACAAATAAATGTATTAAAAGGGTGTAGAAAGTTCTACATAAATAATTGCTTTAAAAATTACAATTATTTTTAAATTCAGGATTGGTATACAAGATAAAAAATAATCTGGAATTGAATTAAGAATATTTGGGGGAAGTTATTACTTTCACACTAATACTTTTGAGGGGTGCCTGGGTGGCTCAGTCGGTTAAGCATCAGACTTCAGCTCAGGTTGTGATCTCTCAGTTTGTGGGTTCAAGCCCTGCATCAGGCTCTCTGCTGTCAATGTGGAGCCTACTTTGGATCCTCTCTCTCCCTGTCTCTCTGCCCCTTCCCCACTTGCACTCTCTCTCAAAAATAAATAACAACAAAAAAATACATTTGAAAAAAAAGATAAATGCTTAGAAAAAAACACTAAAGATTCAAGAAGAGAGAAGAGAGAATATGAATAAGGCAAACCAAAAGATGAAATAAGAATTACCTAGAAAATAATTTACCTGTTCCCGGCAATTAATTAAAGAATTGCTCCTCCACTGATGAAAAAGCAAATATTTCTAAGATCATAAACTGTTTTTAGCCTGACATAGTTGATATTAATAATAACTTGTTAATGAATGAATGTAGTGACCAAATCACATTTGCTGAATTAATCTTGTGAGGCAGTTTTTTTTAAATACTCCCAAATAAAACGAATACCTAAAACAAAAATTATGGCTTAGGCTTACTTCAAATAATTCTTTGGTTTTCTTATCTAGACAAGGGCATAATGATAGCATCTACTTTAGTCATCCATTGTGTGCATCAGGTGAGATAGTCCATGTAAATTTCTTAGAAATCAACTTCAGTTGTGTTAAGGCACTAAAATTTGGGGTTTGTAGAGCAGTTATCCTACCCCAAACTAACTAATATGCTAATGCTTTGTCTGTTCAACTGGAGGAAACAAGCTGAATGATCACAGTTTAAATTTTTTTTCATTTTGTTTATTTGAGAGTGAGAGAGAGAGCAAGTTGGGGAGAGGGGCAGAGGTAGAATCTTAAGCAAGCTCCATACTCAGTGCTCAGCCTCACAAGGGGCTGAATCCCACAACCCTGGGATGATGACCTGAGCCAAAACCAAGAGTTAGACACTCAACCGACTGAGCCACCCAGGCACTCCTGAATGATCATAGTTTACATATGACCAAAGACCTCAAGTGAGCCCCTGATGTTATCTTGATGCTTCTGCTCTCTTAGATATCAGTTTAAAATTTGTCTCCTCGCATCTCCAGCACCTTTTCTCCCATCCTTGCTCTCAGTTGATGACCTTTTAAGTCACTGGGCAAAATAGACTTCCACAAGCTCTCACCACCACATCTACCTACTGGCTGGCATCTGTCCCCATATGTTGTCTTCTCCCTTTTGAAAACTGATCTTCTGATCTTACCTACAGACCCTGCTCTTCCTGCCATCTTCTCCGTCTAGGGTAAGTTGCTCAAGTCAAAACCATTGGCTCATCTTTGCCACCTTTTTCTTTTCTGACCCTCATCCAACCTTGTGGTTAAACCATCTCCAGGGTCTAGAACAGCAGTTAGCCAAACCTATTGGTTAAGTCCTTCAAAACGTACCAATTTGACTATGTCCCATCACCTCTACAGCTACCATCCTAGTACAAAAGTATCAAACCTGGATTTTTTCAGTAGTCTTCTAACTGGTCTTCTTACTTCCATGTTCCCCGGAATTCTGCTGTCCATAGTCACAGAGTGATCCTTCTAAAACATAAATTAGATCATGTCATTGTTCTACTCAACACCCTCCACTGGTGTCTCACCTCAGAGTAAAAGCCACATGCCTTAGAGTGGCCTATAATAAGCCCCCAAAAAACCAGACTTGGTGAACTTCACTGACTTTATCTCCTATTGCCTGCTTTTGCCAATTGCTTAACCATATTGATTTTGCTGTTTCTTGAAGAAGGCATTTTTCCGCTTTGACACCTTTGTATTTGCTGTTCCTTTTCAGCGATCTTTCTTCTAATGTTTTCATTGCTTTCTCCCTCAACTCTCTCAAGTCTTCACTCAAATGTCACCATCTCAATAATGCCTTCTCTGGTCATTCTATTTAAGATTCCATCATTCATTCTTCCACGTCCAGCATTCTCTCTCTTGCTTTATTTTTTCCACTGCATTTATTACCTCTGACATAACTATATACTTTACTTACTTTGTTTACTGCTTATTTTTTAAAATTTTATTTTTAATTTTTTAAAATTTACGTCCAAATTAGCATATAGTGAAACAATGATTTCAGGAGTAGATTCCTTAATGCCCCTTACCCATTTAGCCCATCCCCCCTCCCAGAACCCCTCCAGCAACCCTCAGTTTGTTCTCCATATTTATGAGTCTCTTCTGTTGTGTCCCCCTCCCTGTTTTTATATTATTTTTGTTTCCCTTCCCTTATGTTCATCTGTTTTGTCTCTTAAAGTCCTCATATGAGTGAAGTCATGTGATTTTTGTCTTTCTCTGACTGACTGATTTCACTTAGCATAATACCCTCCAGTTCCATCCACATAGTTGCAAATGGCAAGATTTCATTCTTTTTGATTGCTGGGTAATACTCCATTGTATATATATACCACATCTTCTTTATCCATTCATCCATTGATGGACATTTGGGCTCTTTCCATACTTTGGCTATTGTTGATAGTGCTGCTATAAACATGGGGGTGCATGTGTGCCTTCGAAACAGCACACCTGTATCCCGTGGATAAATGCCTAGTAGTGCAATTGCTGGACCATAGGGTAGTTCTATTTTTAGTTTTTTGAGGAACGTCCATACTGTTTTCCAAAGTGGCTGCACCAGCTTGCATTGCCACCAACAATGCAAAAGAGATCCTCTTTCTCCACATCCTTGCCGACATCTGTTGTTGCCTGCGTTGTTAATGTTAGCCATTCTGACAGGTGTAAGGTGCTATCTCATTGTGGTTTTGATTTGTATTTCCCTGATGATGAGTGATGTTGAGCATTTTTTCATGTGTCGGCTGGCCATCTGGATGTCTTCCATGGAGAAGTGTCTTTTCATGTCTTTTGCCCATTTCTTCACTGGTGTATTTGGTTTTTGGGTGTTGAGTTTGATAAGTTTTTTATAGATTTTGGATAGTAACCCTTTATCTGATGTGTTGTTTGCAAATATCTTCTCCCATTCTGTCGGTTGCCTTTTAGTTTTGTTGATTGTTTCCTTCGTTATGCAGAGGCTTTTTATTTTGATGAGGTCCCAGTTTTTTTTTTTTTTTTTTTTTTTTTTTTTTACTAAGTTCCATGAAGACAGGGTTTGGGGGACTGTTTTGTTTACTGAAGTATCCTGAAGGCCCAGAACAGTAATTAACACATTAAAGGCACTCAATAAATAAAAATACATATTGAATGAATGAAGAACTGGAAGGTAGGGTATGATGGGAAAATGGCAAAAATATGAGGCCTAAGAGGTGGCTAGAGACCATGCCCTGAATGACCTCAAAGCCATGTTTCTGAAGGTCAATGGGATACCACTGATCTGTCTTATGTATGGGATTAACATGGTCAGACTTGTATTCTTTTTTTTTAAATTTTTTTTTTCAACGTTTATTTATTTTTGGGACAGAGACAGAGCATGAACGGGGGAGGGGCAGAGAGAGAGGGAGACACAGAATCAGAAACAGGCTCCAGGCTCTGAGCCATCAGCCCAGAGCCTGACGCGGGGCTCGAACTCACGGACCGCGAGATCGTGACCTGGCTGAAGTCGGACGCTTAACCGACTGCGCCACCCAGGCGCCCCCAGACTTGTATTCTTTTAAAATCACTCTGATAATAGTATAGAGGATTAGTAGAAGGTAAGCCTGAGAGAAGAAGGAATCGGAATTTCTGATAGATGGTAATGCCTATCACTGAAATAAGGAACATGGGAGAGAAATAGTTTGGAGGGTGGGTATGGTGATGGTAAGAAATGACATTTTAGACATTTGAAGTAGTGGATTAGAAGACAGTACTGAGGCCTTCACCAAAATGTAACACAGAGAGACAAAAAGTAAAAACATAAAAGAGCGGTCAAAAGCCATGGAGGATATATTGAACTAGTCCATTGTATATTTAATAGGAAATCCAGAACAAGATAAAAATGAGAATGTTGGAAAATGATATTGAAACAGACGACTGAGAGTTTTCCAGGATTGAGAGTCAAAAATCTTTATAATCTTTATTCCGGTTGAAGATGCACCCAAATATGAAACAAGAAAAATAAAAATAAATCTGTACCAAGTCATGTCCCAGTGAAACTTCAGAACATCAAGAGTAAAAAGGAAAATAGTACAAACTTACAGAGAGAAAAGAGATTGCCTGCAATAGACTGACAGTGGGTCCAACAGCATGCTTTCCTCCAGCAACAATACATGCTGAAGGCGGGTGACCGATATCTTCAAAGTGCTATGAGAAGTACCACCTACTCCTCATGCCATCTGTATGTGGAACTGATGCACAGAGCTCTGACAATTCTTTCTGAAGAATTCCGTATGCTGGTCTCTCTAGAATCTTTCAGGTCTGATCTCCTTGTCTCCTTTAATTCCTGAATTGGAACATTAACTAGGGGTCACAAAATGGATTTCATAATTATGAAATTGTATAATCATATAGCATGCCTGGATAGATGTTCTGAGAACTAATGCTCTCAGCCTTTGGGCTATCTGCCAGAATTCTGGGAAACATGAACCTCATATTTAACATCTTATTACACTGAAAAATATTGAATCACTTTGGATTGTTCTTTGCTTTTTTATGTGTGTTTGACTTGCTTTCCAACTAGCTTGTAAACATATCCTGTATTAGTTTTACATTTTCAAAGTGGGAGGTTTTTTTTTTTTTATGTTTATTTATCTTTAAGAGAGAGAGAGAGACAGAGCACGAGCAGGGAAGGGGCAGAGTGAGAGGGAGACACAGAATCCGAAGCAGGCTTCAGGCTCTGATCTGTCAGCACAGAGCCCAACGTGGGGCTTGAATGCGTGAACTGTGAGATCATGACCTGAGCCAAAGTCAGAGCTTTACCAACTGAGCCACCCAGGTGCCACCTAAGTAGAAGTTTTTTAATGTATTCATTAATAATAATAATGAATTATTATTGTTATGATTATTTATTGAGTACTTCCTATAAGCCAGGAGCTCTGAGTGTCTTATTAACATTGCCTTTCAGTCATTGCCCTGCAAGATGGTTACTGTCACCTCCATTTTACTAATGAGGAACTTGAAGCTTAGGTTAGTAACTTGCCCAAGTTCATATTGTGGGGAAGAGAAGGGGCAGGAATCTAATGCAGGTCTATATGACCTCAGTGCCTGAGCTTTCAGCCTCTATGCTGTATTGATTGGTGAAGCATGCTAGCTGTTGATAAAATGATTGTATCAATAATTTGGAGTGGGAATATTTGCCCAAAATGTTGACTTATTTTTTTGTTCTTCCCAGGAAAAGAGACTTTATGGTTTCTTGCAGACTTTCCAGCAAGGCTTAATTCCACTGAAATCAGTGCCTTGGGGCAATATCTGTTTTGCCAGCCACCTGTAAGTATATTATAACTTTTGATTCTGAGTTCTTCTTTCTCCTGGAAAAATAATGGTAAATGAAAGTAATTTCTATGGGCAGTCTCTGTTTCATATAACTTGTCAACATTTAACACAGAACACCTCCTTTTGTATTACCCCATGGAGCACCGATTCAATAAAGCATTAAATCACTGGTCTGGCAGCATCACCCAATAATCCCTGAAAGACCAAAGAACCTGAAGTTAAATTTGAAGGGGCCTTTCCAAGATTCGTGTCCTTCAGTGTCTTACTGTGTGCTACATGATTCATTACCTGCTTCAGGAAGAAGAAAGAGCCACGATATGAAAGTACACATATTTCCTGAGAGTGCCTCCTTCCATTTTTATTCCCATGACCTTGCACTGTGCCAGGCATGTCATGTGTGCTCGGTTAAACCTAAGTTAAAACTGTAACCCTTATTCAAGAACTTTGAGGCAAAGGTAGTAGAAAAAAATAAAGGAGACTTAGGAAGTGGTTAAATGATGAAAGTGGTCCTGTGTTGAAATACAACCAGATGTATGTTATCAAACTTCTGTGTGGCCTGTTAGGTCCAGAATGAAAATTTTCTTGGTACACAGGTAGTTGTGGTGGCTGGACTAGTCACAGATAGGTTAGATCTTATTTGGATATATAGGCCCCCAAAAAATTATTGCTCAAGACAGGGGAGACAATGAATAAAATCTTGGTGTTCCTCTATTCTTTTTTTTTTTTAAGTTTATTTATTATTTATTTTGAGAGAGAGTGCATGCACGTGAGTGGGGGAGGGGCAGAGAGAGAGGGAGAGACAGAATCCCAAGCAGGCTCCATGCTGTCAGCACAGAGCTGACGTGGGGCTGGATCCCATGAACTGTGAGATCTTTACCTGACCCGAGGTCAAGAACCTGACCCTTAACTGACTGAGCCACCCAGGCACCCTGTTACTCTGTTACTCTATTAATTCTTATAGTAAACTCTTTTACTTAAAACTCTTTTCATATAAGGTGCATCTGATGTTTATTAAAATAATGTGTATAATAGCTACATGAGATTTATTTTGTGTAACTATATGAGAACATCTGTGTGTGTGTGTGTGTGTGTGTGTGTACTAACATTAGCACACTTGCCTCATGTAAAGTCCTTTACTTGACTTTAAAACATTACAAATATCACAAAGGAACAAAATTCCAGACCTCCAAACCAGGTAGTATTAGGTTTAAAAATAGAAAAATTAGCCAAGGAATGAAAGATATTAATAGGAATAGATAAAAAATGATAGGCTCAGCACATGACTTTCCAAGTGTAATAAACAATGGTGCAAGAAATAACTATTTATGAAATGTAGTTGAAAAAGAGAATATTAAAACTGAGAAAAATAAACTTTGATTAAGTTCACATAGCATAAACCACAATAAATTGCAGGTGAGTTCCAATTAAGCATAAAGCATAATAAGTTGAATGAAATAGAATTATTTAAGTATCTTAACTGGAAAGAAGAATATATATGTTTTAAAAAATGGTTTAACTAAAGCATCATTGGCATACAGTAAACCACACATATTTAAATGTATAATATCCTAAGTTTTGACACATGTGTACACTTGTGAAAACTTAACCACACTCAAGATATTGAACATATCTATCTCCCCCTAAGTTTCTTCATGCCTATTTGTAAATCCATCCTTCCTGACTCCTCCCACTTCTCTCCTCCCCCACCTTCAGGCAACCACTCTCTGCTTTCTGTCCCTATTGTTTGTGCAAATATAAGTTTGTGACCTGTGAAAGTGTTACTGATTATCAGATTGATGGTTCTACTTTTACAAAAGTCAAAATGTAATGAAATCAAGGAAAGAATTGAAATAGAAACATTTTATGATCAAAATGACAGATGAAAGCTTAACATCCAGAATGTTTTTTAAATTTAATGAAAAGAGCATTTTGGGGTGCCTGGGTGGCTCAGTCGGTTGAGCATCCGACTTCGGCTCAGGTCATGATCTTGCAGTTCATGAGTTTGAGCCCCGTGTCGGGCTCTGTGCTGACAGCTCAGAGCCTGGAGCCTGCTTCAGATCCTGTGTCTCCCTCTCTCTGCCTCTTTCCTACTCATGCTCTGTCCCTCTCTGTCTCTCAAAAAATGAATAAACATTAAAAAAAATAAAAAAAAAGAGTGTTTTATTTTGACTTGTTCGATAGCAAGGAACAGAGACCCAGTCCAGTTAGCTCACGAAAAAGGATACGTAGGTGAGGGATATACATGAATGGCATCTAAACTGGAAAGTTACTGAAAACAGAGGGAGCTTTGAGGTATTGACTCTTCGGTTTTTCTCTCATTCGCCAAATGATTGTTCTCTGATTAGGTCTGCTTCTTTGAGCACACCTACTTAGTTTTCTCTCTACCAACCTTCTTTCTCTGCTAACCCTAGTTTCTGGTGCCTCATAATTTCAGTTTGTCATGGCTCCTCTGACTCCAGTATTCGCAAAGCAACTCTTCATTCTACCTTTTCCACTTTTGCTCCTTCTATTAAGTGCACTGATGCTCAACATTTCCAAATTCAAATTCTCAAGAGAGGAATGTGATTGGTTTGGCTCACCTTTTGGACCAGGCCATACATAGGTTGCTGGTAAGGATATACATCAGTTACCTTTAGGTCTGAAATGACCCATCACTGTGGGTCAGAGAGCAGGAATCACATGGTGCAAAACATCAGCATGTACTGTGAGCAGCGCAAGCATTGAGTGTTCACTTGTCCAGTAAGGAAGATAGTTCTTGAGAGCCAGATGGAGATGGGTTCAAATATCAGCTCCATTATTTATTAGCTGTGTGACTTTGGGTAACTTGCCTAACCTATCTGAATCTTAGTTTTCTCATTTATAATTTGGGGATAATTACTGCCTTGTATAATTTTTGTAAAGAATAAAGCAAAACACACGTAAAGCATGGTACAGTATCTAGCACATAGTAGTTCTCAATCAATGATAGCAATTTTATTTTGTTAATATATTAACAGATTAAGAATGATCTCAAGAAAAATAATCTCCATGGCGAAGGTCAAAAGATAGCTCACACAGAGGAAAACCAAATAGTTAGCTAACATTGATAGAAATGTCCAGACTCACAAAGAATTTTTAAAATGCATTTAAAAATAGCTATGAGGGGACACGTGGTGGCTCAGTCAGTTAAGCATCTGACTCTTGATTTTGGCTCAGGTCATGGTCTCAGTTTGTGAGATTAAGCTCTGTGTCGGTCTCTGCACTGACAGCGTAGAGCCTGCTTGGGATTCTCTTTCTCTCCTCTCTCTCTCTTTCCCCCACTCACATTCTCCCTCTCTCTCTCAAAATAAATAAATAAACATTTAAAAAAAATAAAAATAATTTAAAAAATAAAATTAAAATAGCAGTGAGATCTATTTCACACCTGTTAAACTTGCTGAAATAAATTTAATTTAAATAAATTAAGTTTATTTAAATTAAATTTAAGGATGCTTGGGTGGCTCAGTCGGTTGGGTGTCCAACTTTTGATTTCAGCTCAGGTCATGATCTCACAGTTTGTGTGGAGCCTGGTTAGGATTCTCTCTCTCCCTGTCTCTCTGCCCCTCTCCCTTGCTAGGGTACATGCTCTCTCTCTAAAATAAAATAAAAAAATAAAAATTGAAAATAAATTAAAATTATACATTGCAATATTGATGTGGCCATGAAGAAAGAGCATATTCATACGTGCTAGATGGCATAGCCCAATTATTCCAAATAGCAATCTCACAAAACATACCCTTTAATTCATAGTCCCTTTCTGGGAAAATACTTACAAGGAGGTAATTGAAAAGGAAAACCTCTATTTGTACAAAATATTTATAGCTCTCTTTTTAATTCAGAGGCTTTCATCATTTTAGAATGGAAAGAGACCTAAGAGATCATTTTTCCCTTGAGCTGCACATTAGAGTCATTTAGGAGCTTTTAGAAATTCTTGTGTCCCACGCCCAGAGATTTTGAGGTAATTGTCCTGAAATATGGTCAGAGTTAGAGTACAGTTTAGAATCTTCTTAGCTATTCTAATGTGTAGCAAGGAAGGAGAACCACTCTTCCAGTCCCACACAATTGGGGGAACCATGAAGAAACAGCCAGAGAAACAGAGCCTCTGAAGGGAACACACATAGATGTAATAAAAGAGCTGGGTTGCAGATGAAGATGTTCCTAATTCCTAACCCTGACTTCTAGTCTTGATGAATAACTGGAAACATCCATGTGTCCAGTATTTAAGGACTAGGACACCAATGATTGTGGAATAGTACAATGCATTCATTAATTGTTATTGGTTATCTATGGATGCAGTAGAACATAGTGTGTACACATTGGTGAGAACCAGGTGTGATAGGGGTCTGTCTGTTTCTCTCCTCACCAAGAGATTCCCAGCTGACACTGTTGAGTTGCTCCTTGGAGGGGCATGGTTCCCGCTTCATGCTCTCCCCTCTGCCCAAGGTGGCCAAGTTCTCTGAGTCCCCCATCTATCTTATGGGGAATGGAGTTATCAATGTCCAGGACTGCTTAACTGTGGGCTGTTCATGCAGAACAGTGATGAATCAGAAGTCCCCATTTTAAAATTGTGGTGAAATACACATAACAAGAATTTACCATCTTAACCATTTTCAAGTTGCACAGTTCAGTGGTATTAAGTACATTAACACTGCTGTACAGTTATCACCACCATCCATTTCCAGAACTTTTTCATCTTCCTCAACTGAAAGTTTCTTCCCATTAAATACTAGTTCCCATTTCCCCACCCCACTGCCCCAGCCTCTGGAAACTACCATTCTACTTTCTGTCTCTATGAATTTAACCTAGGTACCTTATGTAAATAGAATCATATAACATGTGTTCTTTGTGCCTGGCTTATTTCACTTAGCTTAATGCCTTCAAAGTTAGGAGTTTGTTTGTTTGTTTGTTTGTTTGTTTGTTTGTTTGTTTTGAGATTGAGAGAGAGTATGTGTATGAGGGGGGAAGAGGGGCAGAGGGAGAGAAAGTGACAATCTTAAGCAGGCTCCGGAGAGTTTGACAAAGGGCTGGATCCCCTGACTGGATCATGACCTGAGGCAAAATCAGAGTCAGACGCTCAACTGACTAAGCCACCCAGGTGCTCCAAGAGTCCATTTTTAAGGATAAATTATCCCTTATCTTTCTCTCCCTTGTTCTTTCTTCCAAAGGCCCCTTTCCTTCTGGGTTGAGGATCACCCTATTCCTTCTATTGGTCCTTGCTCCCCTGCTGTAGTGGCTACTCTGCCTTTTGCCTTTTCTTTTCTAGGCTCAGTATTATCTGGTGAGCAGGATAGGAAAATCTAGCTCTGTAAGCTTGTACCTGAAACTCCTAAGTCTGAAGGTTTGTTTTGTTTGTGCATCTTTGTTCTGTTTCAGCATGGACTGGGAGAGAAAGGGGAAGGGACTATCAGAGTATGAAAGAGAGAGAAGAAATCAAAGAATATAATCAAGTTAATACTTGAAGATATATGCCTGCCTCAAATGTGAGACTAGTATCTACATTATAAAAGAATAGAAGAAGTTACAGAATTTTATCACAAGTGCATTGTTTTAGTTATGAGCAAGTGTTATATACTGACAAGTGGGTGAGGTCTGGATCTGGATTATCTGAATTTGAACATAGTTTCTTTTTTTTTTTTTTTAAAGATTTTTATTTTACTTTTAATTTTTTTTTCCTTAGAGAGAAAGAGCACATGATGAGCTGGGGAGAGAGAGCGAGAGAATTTTAAGCAGGCTCTGTTCTCAGCACAGAGCCCAATGTGGGGCTCAATCCCACAACCCTGGGATCATGACCTGAGCCAAGATCAAGAGTTGGATGCTCAACCACCAGGCGCCCCTGGGTTATCTGAATTTGAATCCTCACTCTTAACATTTTCCTCCCAGTTTTATTGAGATATAATTGACATTCAGCAATGCAGAAGTTTAAAATGCACAGCATAGGGACACCTGGCTGTCAGTTGGTAGAGCGTGCAATTCTTGATCTCAAGAGTGTGAGTTAAAGCCCCATGTTGGGTGTGGGGCCTACTTAAAATAATAATAAAATTAAATTAAATGTATAGCGTAACAACTTGAATCACATATATTGTAAAATAATCACCACAATATCTAACACTTTTTAGTTGTATGTACTTGAGCAAGGTACTGAATTTCTCTGTACCTCAGTTTTCTCATTAGTGAAAGTGTATAATAATAATGATAGCACCTACCTCATACAGTGTTCTGAGGAATAAAGAAGTTAATACATATAAACCATTTATAATACCACTGGGAAAATAGTAAGTACTATGTAAGTGTTAGATATCAATATTTTTTTGGTCAGTGTTTGGATACTTGTTATCTGTGAGACCAAGTGTGATTAACTATATAAGGACAAATATATTTAAAAATTCAAGACAGCATATTCACAATAGCCTAAAACTGGACACAATGAGAAGTCCATTAATTGATGAATGGATAAGCAAAATATGGTATGTCTTTCAGTGAAATATTTCTCAGCAATAAAAAGAAACAAGCTGCCAAATCTTGGAACAACATGGATGAATCTCAAAAACATCTTGCTAAGAAAAAAAAAAAACCAGACATAAAGGACTACATATTATATGATCCCATTTGTATGAAATTTCTAGGAAAGGCTAAACTATAGAGACAGAAATCCAGGTCAGTGGTTTTCTAGGCTGTGGATGGGATAATGCTTAACTACAAACTGGCATAAGGGAATTTTTCTGGTGATGGAAGTGTTT
This sequence comes from Prionailurus viverrinus, assembly GCF_022837055.1. Classification (NCBI taxonomy): domain Eukaryota; kingdom Metazoa; phylum Chordata; class Mammalia; order Carnivora; family Felidae; genus Prionailurus; species Prionailurus viverrinus. The sequence goes on from NC_062572.1 coordinate 41,980,564, forward strand.
TAAAAATGGATTTTGGTGATGGTTGCCCATCTATATAAATCTACTAAAACTCATTGAACTTTACTCTTTTAAAAAAAATTTTTTTTTAACGTTTATTTATTTTTGAGACAGAGAGAGACAGAGCATGAACGGGGGAGGGTCAGAGAGAGGGAGACACAGAATCTAAAACAGGCTCCAGGCTCTGAGCTGTCAGCACAGAGCCTGACACGGGGCTCGAACTCACAGACCGCGAGATCATGACCTGAGCCGAAGTTGGCTGCTTAACCTACTGAGCCACCCAGGCGACCCGTGAACTTTACTCTTAAAATGGGTGAATTTTGTGATATGTAAATTTTACTATTCTGAAACTGTCAAAAATAAAATGAAATTGGAGATTCAGATCTCTCCCTCTTTAGCCTGGTTCTCATTCATTCATTCATTCATTTATTTAAGAGAGAGCATGTACATGGTACATGAGTGAGCAGGGGAGGGAAAGTGGGAGAGAGGGACTCTCAAGCAGGCTCCACACCCAGAACAGAACCAGATGTGGGGTTCATTATGGGGCTCAACGTGGGGCTCAATCTCATGACCCTGAGATCATGACCTTAGCTGAAATCAAGAGTTAGAGGCTTAACCGACTGAGTCACCCAGGCACCCCTAGGTTCTCACTTGGTTCTCACTTAAAAAAAACAAAGAAGAGGGATGCCTGGCTGGCTTAGTTGGTGGAGTGTGCAACTCTTGATCTCAGGGTCATGACTTCAGGCCTCACATTGGGCATGGAGTCTACTTAAAAACAAAAAAGAAGAAGAAAAAGTTATTGTTTTTGCAAAAATAATGTATGTCAGTTGTTGGGAGGCAGTTCTTCATGGGTCCATCATTTCTGTATACCTTGCAAGCAGGCCCAGGCTTCCATTTGTTCCAGATTATCTTTTCAGGGATGTCTGTGTAATGAATAGCCTTTGAAGATAGAGTGTTTCCCTCCGGGGAAAAAGGCAGGCATGCTTACTAGCCAATATAATAAAGAAAATGTCTACCTCTGGAGCAAAGGGCGCACATGCTTAATACTCATTATATAGTATTTGGGTCCATAAGAAGGGAAGTAGGAGTAGAGTTGGTGAATTATACAGGGTAAAATGGCAGATATCACCTTATGCCATGGTACCACAATTATTTTTAAGTAACTACCTGACTTTGTCTACCCAACTACACAGTGGCTACTTTGGGGACATGAGTAAGTCACCTCTGGATCCTGGGTCATGGCACAGTGTGTGATGTAGTAGGTTTTCAATACATGCTCTTTCTTTTTCCATACTGTTGGTGCATGCATTGTACTTGTTAACTACAACTAGCAACTTTAAAAAAAGTTCTTGATTTCAGTTGGAATTTAGTTTTTGTTTTGTTCACATTTCATTTCTTGTAAAAAAAATTTTTTTTTAACATTTATTTATTTTTGAGAGACAGAGACAGAGCATGAGTAGGGGAGGAACAGGGAGAGAGGGAGACACAGAATTGAAAGCAGGCTCCAGGCTCCAAGCTGTCAGCACAGAGCCCAACGTGGGGCTCGAACCCATGAGCAGTGAGACCATGACCTGAGCTGAAGTCAGAGGTTCAACCTACTGAGCCACCCAGGTACCCCTTCACATTTCATTTCTAAATAATATTTATTTTAATTACTTTTTTGGTTTATCTTTTTATTGGTTTTTTTTTTTTTTTTTTTTTTTTGAGAGAGAGAGAGTGAAAGTGCAAGCTGGAAGGGACAGAGGAAGGGGAAAGAGAGACTCTTTTTTGTTTTAATTTTTTTTAACGTTTATTTTTGAGAGAGAGAGAGACAGAGTGTAAACAGGGGAGGCCCGGAGAGAGAGAGACACAGGATCCGAAGTAGGCTCGGCTCTGAGCTGTCAACCCAGAGCCCAACATGGGGCTCGAACCCACAGACTTCATGGACTGTGAGATCATGATCTGAGCTGAAGTTGGACGCTCAACCGACTGAGCCACCCAGGCTCCCCTATTTATTTTTATTTTTATTTATTTATTTATTTATTTTTTAAATTTTATTTATTTATTTATTTTTTTTTTTATGAAATTTATTGACAAATTGGTTTCCATACAACACCCAGTGCTCATCCTAAAAGGTGCCCTCCTCAATACCCATCACCCACCCTCTCCTCCCTCTCACCCCCCATCAACCCTCAGTTTGTTCTCAGTTTTTAACAGTCTCTTATGCTTTGGCTCTCTCCCATTCTAACCTCTTTTTTTTTTTTTTCCCTTCCCCTCCCCCATGGGTTCCTGTTAAGTTTCTCAGGATCCACATAAGAGTGAAACCATATGGTATCTGTCTTTCTCTGTATGGCTTATTTCACTTAGCATCACACTCTCCAGTTCCATCCACGTTGCTACAAAAGGCCATATTTCATTTTTTCTCATTGCCACGTAATATTCCATTGTGTATATAAACCACAATTTCTTTATCCATTCATCAGTTGATGGACATTTAGGCTCTTTCCATAATTTGGCTATTGTTGAGAGTGCTGCTATGAACATTGGGGTACAAGTGCCCCTATGCATCAGTGCTCCTGTATCCCTTGGATAAATTCCTAGCAGTGCTATTGCTGGGTCATAGGGTAGGTCTATTTTTAATTTTCTGAGGAACCTCCACACTGCTTTCCAGAGCGGCTGCACCAATTTGCATTCCCACCAACAGTGCAAGAGGGTTCCCGTTTCTCCACATCCTCTCCAGCATCTATAGTCTCCTGATTTGTTCATTTTGGCCACTCTGACTGGCGTGAGGTGATACCTGAGTGTGGTTTTGATTTGTATTTCCCTGATAAGGAGCGACGCTGAACATCTTTTCATGTGCCTGTTGGCCATCCGGATGTCTTCTTTAGAGAAGTGTCTATTCATGTTTTCTGCCCATTTCTTCACTGGGTTATTTGTTTTTTGGGTGTGGAGTTTGGTTAGCTCTTTATAGATTTTGGATACTAGCCCTTTGTCCGATATGTCATTTGCGAATATCTTTTCCCATTCCGTTGGTTGCCTTTTAGTTTTGTTGGTCAGGCTCCCCTATTTATTTTTGCTTTTAGGATATACTACTATTAGTTAAACTCATCATTTCACCCTTAATTTTTAATAAATATTAATGTAATTAATATATAATAATATACATAAAATTATATAATTATACTATATAATAAATGTCAATATTAAAAAGATTGATACTATTTATTTCTTTTAGTAATCTCTATACCCAGCATGGGGCTCAAACTTACAGCCCCCAGATCATGCTCTCCAACTGAGCTAGCCAGGTGCCCCCAAAATATTAATATTCTTAAAAGTCAGTTTGAAGAGAGAATATATCTACTTTAAAATTGCTTTTAAAAACCCCACAATTCTAGAAGCAAGTATTTTTTTAAATTTTCAAACTTTTATAGTTCAATGCTTTTTAAAAAGCCATTTCCATTAGATGGTTTCCTAGGAAATTTAAATTAATACTTGGTTAGCATTCCATTAAGTTTTCAGAATAATTACACATCTATAAGGGCTTTATGATTATATCAGAGTAATTGACAAGATGATTTTTCATCTATAAGGGAATCATGATTGAATCACAATAATTGAGTTTTATGAGACCAGCTAAATTTTTCTTTAATTTTAGTTTAATTATGTAGTATGTATGTAATTTGGATAGCTATATGTTATTTTTTCATGTTTGTTTTGAGAGAGAGAGATTGGGGGGGGGGGTGGAGAATTCCAAGCAGTCCACACTGTCAGTGCAGAGCTTGATGCAGGGCTCGAGCTCACCAGCTGTGAGATCATGATCTGCGCTGTAATCAAGAGTCGGATGCTTAACTGAGCCATCCAGGCGCTCCTGGATAGCTGTATTTTAAATAAATATGTTGTCAGGAAAGGGTGAATCCAGATGATGCTATAGCAGAAAGATCACTTGGTAAACTAAGTTGATTCTAGCTCATGCTGTTTTGTCAAATCCTATATATTTGTTTGAAATAAACTATTTGGCTTTCACTGGGATCTTGAGTGTCAGTGTATAAATGATAATATTTTAGTTTTCCACAAGTGTGTGTGGACTTCTCTAATTTTGTATTTTTAACTGGGATCAAAATTCTGTAAATATTTTAAGGTATTGATTTTGTAGCCAGTATATCTTGATCTAATAAATACTTGTTGCACAGGAAATATAACAAATTCTTTAGTAACAGGTCTTCCTTCTGATGGACATTATTGGCATATGGCTCTCTCCACACACACACACACACACACACACACACACACACACACAGTTAAATTGTTGAAAGGCAGTATAGTATGAAATTTGGAGACTACTCTCTGTATAGAACAGAACTGAGTTTAAATCCTCTGTCACATTCTAGTTATGTGATATTAAGAATATTAGCCTCTTGGTGGGGTGCCTGGGTGGCTTAGTCCGTTGAGTGTCTGACTTTGGCTCAGGTCAGGGTCTCACAGTCTGTGGGTTCAAGCCCTGTGTCAAGCTCTGTGCTGACAGCTCAGAGCCCCAAGCTTGCTTCGAATTCTGTGTCTCCCTCTCTGTCTGCCCCTCCCCCACTTGTGCTCTGTCTCTCTGTCTCTCTCTCTCTCTCTCTCTCTCTCTCTCTCAAAAAATAAACATTAAAAACATTAAAAAAAAAGAATATTAACCTCTCTAAATCTCAACTTCATAAAATGTTTTTATGTATATGCAGTGTTCAAATAAGATACTGTAAAGCAGTTAGCATTAATGCCTGACATATAGCAAATGGTCATTAAATATCACCTAGTATTATGATTTATATATTTTATTTTTGTTTATTTTTCTCTCTCCTGTTTTGAGAAGATTTGAAACATGTTGTCTACAGAAACAGCCCACTGGGAACCATTCTGATGCCTGGTGGATAAAAATCAGAACCACTACCATTCTATATTGGGTGTTTAGAGAACAAATGGATGCTTGGGGAACATGAAACTTGGAAAACTCTCATATGGATTCCAAATAGCTCAAATGCACACTGACAGGAGGTATATGTTGATGAAGAAATGCCAAGTTAAATTTTACCAGGAAACAGCATCAGGACTAAATGGAATGCATTCTTTTACATACTTTGGATAGCTCAGAAGCAGAGCATAATGTAAGAGAGACTCACAGAATACCTAGTTTCTTGTAAACGAAGTGTCACTAGAGGATACATCAATGCATGGCAAGAAGTGCTGGGATTTGGAGTCCAAATATGGATTAAATTAATTGCATTTGTCATTTACTAGCTGGGTGATCTTTGGTAAATGACTTTGCCTTCAAAACCTTGATTTCCTTGGCTATATAGTAAAGCTGATTATACCTCGCTTGCAGGAAATTATGAGAATTAAATGAGGTCCTGTATATAAAGTGCCTATCACAGGGTCTCAGTGTTAACTGTAGTTATCATCAAGAAAGTAATTATAGACTACAATATTAGGTCTGTTTAATATTTTATAGTTACAAGTGATCTGTATTCACTTGAGGTGATATCACTGTAATATCATGTTGGAGCTTAACCAGTTCAGTACATATAATATGAACAATGAGCTCTCAAATTTTTCTATCAGTAATAATAGTTGATGTTTACTGTTACGTGGTAATCACTGGGTTAAATGCATTATCTCATTGAATCTCTACGGCATTCTCATAATTTGGATATATTTTGTAGAGAAGGAAAATGAAGCTTAGGAAGGAGAAATAAATTGCTTGAGGTTGAATCGATGGTCAGGAATCTAGCTCTAGTCTGAATCCAAAATGTAGACTCTAACCACCAGGTTCTACCACCTGTTAATTTGCTACATAGTCTGAAAAACAAAGAAAGAATCTCTGGTTAGATAAACTGACCCTACTGTGACTTTGGCAAAGAGAAAAACGTGTTGCTTCTCAAAGGCTTTAATTAGTGAAAAAAGGGATTCAAATACTCAAGCCTGAAGCTGTGACTTTGAAGCATGAGAGAAACAGTGACTGTGTATTGTCAGGCCAAAGTTGCCACCACATGGGACCCATTTTTTACATGTTTTGCCTTTAGTTAGCCTCAAGTTCTTTTTAAACCTTGTGCCTTTTAAATGTACTGTACATGTGTTACGAACAGCACACCCAGAACCATATCTTGGCATTAAAATTCCATGAAGTCCATTTTGGGAATCAGATTACCACACCTATTTTTAGTTCACAACACAAACTCCTTTTTCCATTACACTTTTAAATATCCAGCCATAAAAGACATATTGAAAATAGCTCTTCCAGCCTCATAAAAATCCTGCATTTGGTGAAATCAGGACAGACCCATTGACTGGCATTAATGTAAGTACGTGACTGAGGCAGCTACCTGCCAGTGCCTCTCTCCTCCTCTTGGTTAGGACTACCCACCCCATCCACTTGCTGCTATATTTGTCTGCCTTCTTGGCCATAAAAGGCTGGCTGTGTGGCTCTGACATTCTACAGCCTGACCACATGCATTATTTTTGAACTGGTCCCCAGGGTCCTGTCTTTAGGCCTGCCTCTTCACGTTTTCTTTGGGATTCATCCTCCGTGGGCTTTTCATTCTCTTGTCCAGCTCCACAGCCACCTCGGAGCATTTGTGCACCACCATCGCTCCTTTGCAAACTGGTAAGTGTGACACTGAGGCAGAAGAATGCACTTGATATTTTAGGTGCTTAACAGCATTGCATGCATGTGGTTTCTTTCTATCTTGTGAGTTCAGTGGTTTGCTCAAAGAGCTGTCAGAATAGCAGAGAAATAGGAAAGTGGAGCCCCTGGGCGGGAAGACAAAAGCAGCAGGGTGCCAGTTTCTGCTGGCACAGCTATTCTCTCACATCACGCTGTTCTTTTTAAGTTAAGCTACTGTTCCTGGAACTATAAGGAGATAAGATCTGTCTCAGGTGGAACTGTAAGTGTGAGTCCAAGTACTCTTTCCAAGTTATAGTTCTGTGGTTTGGTTGGAATCTGGAATGGATGAGATGACAGCAAGTAATATGTTTTCTGTTTTCCACATGCCTACAATATTCCCTGATTACAAATTAGACCAAGAGGAGGTAAATTCACTCAGAAGTCCCTAGTTTCGAATTCAGTGATTTTGTTATGTCAATGCCATGTGGACAAATGTAAGAGTGCATTATGATATTTCTGACCCAAAAATGGTTAAGTCATAGTTCAGTAGCAACACAGATCCCCACACGATGATCCTAAAGTTCACACTTTCTGTGAATGATTCTAATCAGCTTTGGGCCTCTAACGCACAAAAGTATCATCTCAGGATTATAATTTTGTAAACAGTATTTCTCCCCAAATTCCCAAATTATATTCAGAAAGAAAATGCCAGTCTTAACCATCTTGCCTCCCCGCATACTCTAACTGTCACGTGTTGGGGATAATCCTCACTTACTTGAAGCGAAGGTAGTTGTACCTTCGTTCCAGAGGTCAGAGCAGAGGCAACCAGCTCTGACGACTACAAGCCAGACCCTGTTTACTTGTAATACATTATGGATGTGCCTGCAATGTTAAGTACTATTAAAAATAAATCTACTGAGGGCAAAATAGAAATAAAGAGAGTAGAAAATAGAATTGGGGCAAAATAGAAATAAAGAAGTACAAAATAGAACTGGGGCAAAATATTTAAAGATTTTACTTTGTGAAAATGTAAGCATTTCAAGTCACGTGAGCTTATATGAACTTGTCTTATAACTTAATACATAGGAAGGTCATTCATTTGTTTGGACATCTTTTAAACAACCTTTGCCATGTGCAATGTAGTATGCATCATTAAAGAAACTTATCTATTATCTTTATAACTGCCTAACATATTTCTGTATTAATATATTCTAATTCTTTTTAAATCAAAATTTATCTAATAGTTATTCATTACATATGGTAATTATTCTGTATGTTTTAGAACAGAAGATAGCAATCTATTTAAGGGTTGAAGCAAAGTTGCTTGCTAGTAGCTATTTTTTTCCTCTTGGGAAATGCCATGTAGACTGATATCTTCCATGAGCCCCAAGATAAATATTTCTGGAGTGGAGTTTGCTGGATTTTCTTCCCTAGGGAATGCATGCTGACTTACAAAAGAGTCTAAATAAAAAGTTGATTTAACCCTGACAAAAAATATGGCAACTTTAGAAGAATTCATTCCTCATTTAAAATAATCAAAAAAGAGATTTGGAAAAAACTGATTACCTCACAATGACTTTTACTTGTAAAATTTACAAATCACATTTCAGAACATGCACAAAAGTATTAAAAATGGGTGGAGGGACTCCTATAAAACTATTATTTCCTCCAACATTGTCAGTGTGACTGATACAACTCCTGTCAGTGGACACAGCATTCAAGAAAACTCATACAATGTGAAGCCTCCCCTTTCTCTGCTACACAGACTTATCTTTGTCAGTTGAACTGTTAGCTGAAGTTCACAGTGCAACCTTCTACACTGATGGCTGACTTTCTTACTTCTTTATGTAAGAAGACTAGAAGCCTTCATATTCTTAATGGAGCAAATTGTCTGGTTTGACACTATACCTTTTTCAAGTGTTCATGGGATTTGAGAGAGCTCATTACAGGATAATACAGTTGACCCTTAAATAACATGGGTTTGAACTGCATGGCCCCTCTTATACACAACATTTTTTTGATAAATATAGTACAGCACTGTAAATCTATTTTCTTTTTGATTCCTTAATATTTTCTTTTATCTGGCTTTATTGTAATAATACAGTATATAATACATATAATGTGCAAAATATGTGTTTATCTACTGTGTATATTATCAGTAAGGCTTCTAGTCAACAGTTGGCTATTAGTAGTTAAGTTTGGGGGGGTCAAAGTTTATATGTGGATTTTCCACTGTCTGGGTGCAGGCGGAGGTTGCCACTTCTAACCCCTGCCATTGTTCAAGGGTCAATCATATAAGCAAACTCCAAGGTTCAGTCCTAGAACTTCTTTTTCCATTTATAATCATTCTGATCTATTTTTTTGGCTTTGCATACCATCCATATGTTGCTGATTCCCAAAGGTAGGTGTCCATCCTGGACCTTTACCCCGTGGCCCAAAGTCATGTGTCCACCTTAACATCTCCACTTGGATATCTAGCAGGTATCTCCATTGTAGTATATCTCAAACCCATCTCCTGTACTTCCATCCCTAACTGTGCTTTATGACACTCCTGCCCATCTCAGTCAACAACTTCATTCTTCCAGTCACTCAGGCAAAAACCTCAGCATCGTCTCTCACTCCTCTTTGTTTCACACCCTAATTCAGAACTTTCAGCAAATGCTGTTGGTTCCACCTTCAAGACACGTGCAGAGTCTGATCACTTTTCACACTTCCACTGCCACCATCTTCATGTCTAGCCTGGACTATTGCAGTGGCCTTTGTATTCATTTGCTAGGGCTGCCCTAACAAGGTACCATAGACTGGGTGGCTTAAACAACAGAAATGTATCTTGTCACAATTCTGGAGGCTACAAATCTGAGATCAAGGTATGGGCAGAGTTGTTGTGTTTTGAGGCCCCCTTTATAGATGATCTTCTTGTCCCTCTTCACAGAGTCTTCCTCTGTATATGTACATGTCTGTGTCCTAACTTTCTCTTCTTACAGAGACACCAGTCATATTGACTGAGGGCCCATCCCAATGATCTCATTTTAACCTCATTTCCTCTGTAACGACCCTATCTCCAAATGTAGTCACATTCTGAAGTACTGGTGGTTGGGACTTCAACATATGAATCTGGGGGAATACAACGTAGCTCATAACAGCCTTCTTTTTTTAAAATTTGTTTTTATTTTTTTAAAAGTTTTATTTTTAAGTAATCTCTCCACCCAGTGTGGGGCTTGAACCCACAACCCCAAGATGAAGAGTCCACCAACTGAGCCAGGCAGACACCCCCATAACAGCCTTCTGATTGGTCTCCTGGCTTTCCTTCTTGTCTCTCAGTAGTCTATCATTTATATATCAGCCACAATGAGTCTCAGCTTGTAACCTTTTGATGGTTTTTCTGCCCTTTCAGAGTAAAAGACAAAGTCTTTGCAGTCACTTCTCGGGCCCTACACTGTCTACCCTCCCACCCTATGCCCAACATATCCTCTCCTATACCTCTCTTTGCACCCTGCTCACTCCTTGCAGCTTCACTGCCACTTGCTACTCCTGGAGTACAACAGGCACGCTCAAACCCTCGTGTCTTTGCAATGGTCTTCCATCTAAAACACTCTTCCTCTGATATTCTCATGCTCAGATGTCACTCTCATGCTCAGAAGCTATCCCTGATGAGGCTGTCTAAAATTGCATCCCAACTCTTTGTTTTTTTCCCCCTTTGTTTTTGACTGTAGCATTTAACACATTCTGTTTACCTTACATTTTAGTTATTTTCTCTATTGGCTATCTCCTGCTATAGAATATAAGGTCCTATATAAAGTTATCAGAGCAGGGATTTTGTTTGTTTTGTTCATCTGTGTATTTCTTGTGCTGGAACAGAACCAGGCTCATAGTAAGTGCTCAGTAATTATTTGTTGAATGAAAACCACTTTGACTATACACAGGCTCTCCTCATTACATATTCTCCCAGTAGAAGCCCCCATCAGAATGAAATGCCAGAAAATTAGAAATACATATTATGAAAGGCCTGAGGAAAAAGCAAATAGCCAGAGTAGGGAAATTTTGTAAAGACCTCCTAGATATTAAAACAAACAAACAAAAAGAAACCTGCACTATTAGAAGACCTAATGGCAGGAGGGGGCTTAAGTGGGCCATGAAGTAGAAAGTTTGCTGAGTAACCGGTTAAGCTAACCTTCACATCATTTTCCATTTGCTCTTTGGAAAAGATAAGAGTATTAACTTTTGCATATTGGTTTAGATGACTTGTTTCTTTCTTTTGTTTTTCTTTTTCTTTTTTTTTTTTTTTTATGTCGAGAGAGAGAGAGAGGGAGAGAGAGAGCAAGTAGGGGAGGGGCAGAGAGAGAGAGGGAGACAGAGAATCCCAAGCAGGCCCTGCACAGTCAGCACAGAGCCTGACATGGGGCTTGAACTCACGAAACCGTGAGATCATGACCTGAACCGAAATCAAGAATCGGAAACTTAGGGGTGCCTGGGTGGCTCAGTCAATTGAGCATCCGACTCTTGGTTTTGGCTCAGGTGGTGATCTCAGAATTTGTGAGGTCAAGCCCCACATTGGGTTCTGTGCTAACAGTGCAGAGCTTGCTTGGGATTCTCTCCCTGTCTCTCTGCCCCTACCCCTCTCTCTCTCTCTCTCTCTCTCTCTCTCTCAAAAATAAATAAATAAACATTAAAAAAGAAAAAAGAAGAATTGAACACTTAACTGACTGAGCCACCCAGGTGCCCACTTGTTACTTAATATTAATAATTCACTCAAAACTTGCTACTTTCTTATAGGTTACCTGGTTCCCTCCGGGGCACACGATGTCTTTGCCATTTTATCAGAAGCTCCACCAGCACTATGACAGCAGCTACCGCAACAAGGACCTTCGCACCACCATGAGCCACTACCAGCAGGAGAAGAAAAGTTCTGCCATCTACACCCACGGCTCCACGGCCTACAGCAGCCGGTCCTCTGCCGCGCACCGCCAGGAATCTGAGGCCTTCAGCCAGGCATCCGCTGCCTCGTACCAGCAGCAGGCCTCTCGGGCCACTGCGTCCACCCATGCATCTGCAGCCAGTGGGAAGACAGCCTCAGCCTATGATTATGGCTACTCCCACGGGTATGTCAAAAGCAGCCTTCCAACCTTAGGGCAAAGGCACGTTCTCTGAATAACCCTCCTACATCATTTCCCTTTCTTTTTAATCTGGCAGCCCTACATTTAAACCAGGTGTGGAGTGAGGCCATGTGTTTGGGAGACCTGGGACTTCTGTCTACCTGTTTCCCTTTACATCTCTTTGAATTTCACACTTTATAATCACACTGGCATGCCTTGCTTGCATTGCCAACTGTGATATTGCTAGAAGCAGAGAAGTTTTGCCACAGATTGATTTCAACATTCAGCAGCAGCAGAGCCAGAAAATATCATTTCAACACTCACAGCAGGTTTCCTGGCCCTCAGAATGTTTCTACTTAGATGAGAAGCCAGTATAGAATTAAAAATTCACAGGTCACAGGCGCCCAAACTACAGCAGAGATGTGTTCTACTTTTTCAATATCTGAGAACCAATTCTGAGCTATTGTTCAGGCAGCAGATATTTTCTTTAGCTAGAACACTTTATGTTTTTATTTATTTTTGAGACTGAGAGAGACAGAGCATGATCAAGGGAGGGGCAGAGAGAGAGGGAGACACAGAATCTGAAGCAGGCTCCAGGCTTTGAGCTGTCAGCACAGGGCCCGATGCAGGTCTCGAACTCATCGAGTGTGAGATCATGAGCTGAGCTGAAGTTGGACGCTCAACCGACTGAGCCACAGAGGCACCCCAGCTAGAACATTTTATAAAACTAGGCCCTTATCTCAGTCAGCTTAAGAATACCAGGAATAAATCTGTATTTTGATCAAAGTAGATTGATCAACCCATTGCAATGAGGGAGACCACGCCACAGAGGAAAGAGAGTTACTATAGCATTCTAGGAAGAGTGGAGTTTACATGCAGGTTTGGTTCGCAAAGTGAACCCAGGGTCCTGTTTCTACTGGAAACAGTGAAGTTGAGATAAATGAGGACTGTTGTATCCAGAAACCCTTAATGTGGGAGCTCAGCCCCAGGGTTGGGAACTGAGGCTGCTTTGTCAACAGTGACTGGGGTCATCCAGGTAAGAGTACATTGTCTCATTCTCACTGATAAAATTTCAAATGGCAAATTTACTGATAATCTTTGATATTAGAGAAGAAAGTTTCTCAGTGATCTGTAGTCACACAAAGAAGGAGGTTACCACAACCTTTTACAGCAGCAGTATCCCTTGGAGAAATGTTTCCTGTGAACTTTGCAATTGGCTTCTGTGTCTTTTGTTCCAGCCTGATGAATGCTGGCCAGATGCTTACTTTCTCAGCCCAAGCCAGTTTTTATTTTCTTGATATCCAGAATGAAATGTTTCATGGGAATCAAAAAAACACTTGCAAGATTTATGTGATTTTATTAAAAATCCTGGGGCACTTGGGTGGCCCAGTCAGTTAAGTGTCCAACTTCAGCTCAGGTCATGATCTTGTGGTTTGTGGGTTTGAGCCCCATGTAGGGCTGTGTGCTGACAGCTCGGAGCCTGGAGCCTGGAGCCTGCTTCGGATTCTGTGTCACCTTCTCTCTGACCCTCCCCCACTCACACTCTGTCTCTCTCAGTCTCTCAAAAATAAATAAATGTTAAAAAATATTAAAAAAAATCTATAGTCCACAGAAGAAATTGCTGAACTTGAAAACATAGACATTTTTGGACTATGTGGTAAATAACCACTTGCTGCCTTGAATCCCCTCCAAAGCATCTGGCATAGTTGCATTCTTTTGTTGTAAACATAATAATATAATTTTAAGTTTTACAAAATTTAAGTCCACAAAATATCTGTTAGGACAACTAGAAAAGTGTTTATTTCTGGGATTTAAAGGTATTATTAAGGAAATAACACAGTGGTTTGTATGAATCAAAGTGAGGATGATTTCTGAAGGAAGAAATTCCTGAATGAATCCCCAGTGGGTTTAAGCAGCACCTGATCTACAGCTGTTGTTCCTTGGGCACGAGCAGGGACCTCCTGGGAGTTTCTGCTCTGTTCAGTAACAGAGCCAGAGTCTGCTGGGGCTTACCTAGGATATATGATGGCAACGTTATAAAATTCCATTTAAAATGGAACAGGATCATCTTGCCATCTCACTTTCATGGGATATTCAGAAGGACTTTGTGTTGGCTGTAAATATGGAAATATTGTCGCTAAGGTGAATTCATTTCTTTTAGCACTTGCTTCAGATGAACTGCCTTCCAAAGGAAAGTTAGGGGGAATTAACACCATGTGTATGTGGCAGCATCATTTTGTTCTGAAGAATGTTCCATAGAACATTAAGAACCTCATTTAGGAAAGCAGCTGTCTTGTAATAGAGGAGGATTACATTTTAAATATCCATTTTCCAAGACTGTGCTGAGTCTATAGAAGAGGTAGAAGATGGGTATTTTCATTATTGTATAGTTGTTAATGTCACTGCTTGTGTATTTATTTCCTTTCCCCAAGGCTATAGAATCTATAGAGTTTTCTGCATTTGTATTAAAATTTTTTTGAAGTTTATTTATTTTTGAGAGAACATGAGCAGGGGAGGGGCAGAGAGAGAGGGAGTCACAGAATCCAAAGCAGGCTTCAGGCTCTGAGCTGACAGCACAGAGCCTGACGTGGGGCTGGAACTCATGAACCGCAAGATTATGACCTGAGCTGAAGTCGGACGGTTAACTGACTGAGCCACCCAGGTGCCCTATGAATTTGTATTTAAAAGAGATCTTCACTTCTTCAACTCTACTGCTAAATTTTATGTTAAAATTTTAAACAAATTCTTCTTTTAACCATATGTGTAATATTCATATTTATTAAAAACATTTTTTTATTACTTTTCTTTATTTTTGAGAGGCAGAGAAAGACAGAGCACGAGTAGGGGAGGGGCAGAGAGAGAGGAAGACACAGAATCCAAAACAGGCTCCAGGCTCAGAGCTGTCAGCACAGAGCCCGATGCAGGGCTCGAACTCACAAACTGTGAGATCATGACATGAGCCGAAGTCGGACGCTCAACTGACCGAGCCACCCAGGCACCCCTATTCATATTTATTTATAATTGGATATATTATATTAAACATTAGTAATTGAACTTTGAGCATTTTTATATTTTATTCAGAAAAAAATTGCTCTGTGTTATCTTTGGAACACGTAGCCATTTCAGCTTTAAAAGCCTCACATAATAAGCTTTCTATAGGAAATGGAACTGTAATTATTTTCCTATACTCAACTTCACATCGTGTTCTTTCCTACTATGTCTGTATTTTATGTAGGCAGGAAGGTAGGTAGGTATTCATTAATGGCTTTAATGTTGAAGAACTCAGACTCTTGGTAGAAATATACTAACCTAGAAATGTTGACCCAGAAACAAGAGAGGGAAGAAAACACCAATTTTTTTCCCTTTATGTAATGCAATGTAAAGGAAAAGAAAGCCAACCTAACCCTGGGGTTATTTTAGTTTTTCTTTTTTTAGACCTAGAGCTAACAGGTGCAGATAATATTCTTTGAACATTTCAGAATCTTCGTAATTCCTTTAGGTTGTATTTTCGTTCTCTCAAAATGGAGGAGCAACTTTTCCCCGCTAAATGAAATATCTCTCTTTGGATTGTGACAAGTGTTGTTGATTAAAATCCTTAGCGTTATAAATGCAATTCTGTGGAATGTATGTAAACACTAGGCTTGATCTATTTTTACCCTCTGCTTTGTTATTAGATGTCCAGTGGTAAAATGGAAACTATGGAGACTGATATGTGCTCAGGGCTTGGCTGACCTCAGTAAATCTTAGGAACAATGGCTCGTTCAGCGTCAATGTGGTTATAAGCACAGATCAGTTACCAATTGAATTGTAAGCCAAGGGTTATAAAATAAATCCTGGAACACTTATTATAAATGCCTTTATTCTTAGTCACAGTGAAAAAAAACCCCTAAATTAAAGTAATTCAGGAAGACAAAGTGACACAAGATTATTGTTTCATGCAAATAATCCACAAATACTATCAGTGATTAAAGGAGAAATGGTACTTATAACTACCATTCGGCAAGAGTTCTTAACTTCTATCCTTGAATAGATTTCAACAGGGTCTTGGTTGATCTGAAATTATGTGCAAAATTAGGCACAGTTGAGAATTTGTTTTTGCTGAGAAAGACCGTAGTTTTTATCAGATTCCCAGAGAACACTGTGACTCAACAAAGGTCAGAACCGCTGCACTAGAAAGTGTGAATATAAACATCAGACAACCCAGCGTGTGGCCTGAGGGTCCCTTTCCCAATACCAATATTATACGAAGTTAGGATGAATTAAGGCAGATGTTTATAGGGAGTGTGATATTATGGAAATCATGGTAACTTTCTTTTCAGTAAGCTGGATCACACATTAAGATGGAAATAATAAATGAAATATTTTGTTACACTTGGTAGGAATGAATAACTTTCAAAAAGCAGAGACAACACAGCATAGTTGTAGGATGATGGAGGGATTTAGAGTTGTCCCTCAACCCTGTGGTAATGGTAGATATTGAATTTCTTAATTCTAAGCAGTTGAAATTCAACCCATATGATGCAATTCAGCACAGTATCCTCTATACTACTGTATCTTTACAGTAACCCTGAGAAGTAGAAATTATTATTCTCTTTTTAAAAATGAGAAAATTTGGGGTGCCCGGGTGGCTCAGTTGAACATGGGTCTCTTGCTTTTGGCTCAGGTCATGATCTCACAGTTCGTGAGGCTCTGTGCTGAGAGTGCAGAGCCTGCTTGGGATTCTTTCCCTCCCTCTCTCCCTCTCTGCCCCACCTGTGCTCTCTTCTCTGTCTCTCTCTCTCTGCCAAAATAAATAAACATTAAAGAAAAAAAATGAGAAAATTAGAGCCCAAGTAGACTAAATAAATTTTCTCCCTTGCACTAAGAAATGATAGAATAATGATTTTAACCCCCATCGTACCCCAAGCCCCCCACCCTTTCCATGAGTACCCAGTGACAGTTATGATCAGCCAACTCCCCTTCACCTCATAGCCACCAGATTTTTCTTGAAGCGGCAATATATAATTTTTCATTGTTTCCTTTTATTTGCCCTCCTACTAGAAAAGCCATTGAGCACCACAATAACAAGATTCAGAATAGGGAACAATCGGTCCAGGAGCATTCATGAATGCCAAACTTGAAACCTCACAGACTCTTTAACTTGTCACTTAGAATCAGACATAGTGACTCACAAGGGACTGTAGAAGACACTAGTGTGGGGACGAGAAAACTGAGGCATGAGTAACTTTTCTGGGATATTCTGCCTAACTTTATTTTTTTAAATTTTGTTGTTTTTTAAAAATTTTTTAAATATTTATTTGTTTTTGAGAGAGAGAGAGCGCGAAAGAGAGAGGGTGGGGGAAGGGGCAGGGAGAAAGGGAGGCAGAATCCAAAGAAGGCTCCAGGCTCTGAGCTGTCAGCACAGAGCCCTATGTGGGGCCCGAACTCATGAACTGTGAGATGATGACCTGAACTGAAGTATGGCATTTAACCAGCTAGGCCACCCAGGCACACCTCTGCCTAACTTTAAATTATGCCCTTACCTACACTCATGTCACATTGATAAACTACCCTTGGTGGTTACCCAAGTAATAACCTCTTTTGAAACTACTATAGTTTGCAAAGAATATGCTAATGCTCAAAACAATTCCAATTCAGACAGAAGATACCAATGTTCAAAATAGAGACCACTGAACACAGAAGCCTCTGTCTTTTATTGGCAGGTTTGATTACAGCAGGACAGAGAGGAACCTGAAAACTTGCTCTATTTCCCACCCTAGGGTGGTTTCAAAAGATGTTACCAAAGAAATCTACTGCCTGTGGACATTTCTGTGTCTTGACCTCAGCTGCTGGCATCAGATTAGTATCCATTTTCTACATATTCATTTCCAGATGTTATAATGCAAAGGGGGATAGTCTTTGGGGTCAAACAGGCTGTGCTTACTTGGAGTTAGACTTGTGACTTCAGATAAGCTAGTTAACCTCTCAGTTTCTTCATCTGTAAAATGGGGAAAATGTTTATCCCTCATGTTGGGAAGTCTAAAAGAAATAATCACATAAGGTACTTGATGTAATAGCTAGCACATGGGGACAGTCACTGAGGTTTAAGTATTGTCCATTCATTCACTAACTATTTATTGAATGCCTCCTGTGTGCTAAGCACTGCTCTAGGTGCTTGGGATAGATTGCTGAACAAAACTGACAAAGATTCCTGCCCTCATGGAGGATATGTTCTAGCATGGAGAGACAGGCCATAAACAATAAATATAATGAAGAGGGCCTTGAATTTTATATCACTCTAGAAGGTAATAGATGTTATGGAAGTAATAAAAAAATCAAGTAGGCTAAGACACATCAGTATGTGGGGTGGGGGTGCAGGTTTGAATTTTAAGTAGAGTAGTCAGACCTCCTCAGGAAGGTGATATCTGAACAAAGATGTGAAGTAGCAGAAGGAATTGTCTGGGGGAAAGGTGCACCAGACATTGAGAACAGCCACTACAAGGCCTTTCAGCAAGGAACAGCATCGAGGCCACTGAGGGAACAGAGGAGTGAGGAGAAAGTACGTGAAGATGTCAGAAAGGAAATGGACAGGGCATGGCCAACCAAATGGCCTTGTGGGCCATTGTAAGAATTTTTTATTCTGAGTTAGAGGGAGTCTTGGCAAAGTTTTGAGCACAGAAATGACTTGATCTGACTTAAGTTGTGACAGGAGCACTGTGGCTGCTCTGTGGAGAACAGACTGGTGCATGAGCAGAAGCAGGTCACCCAGATAGGAGGCCAATGCTGTAGTCCAGGCAGGGCAGATGGGCAGTCAGAAAGGATATGGTGAACATATTTTTGGATTTATTAGCTTTTGCTGAATTCTTACTTCTACCAGATTTGTCACAGGGCTTTTCAACTCCCATAGCCACATAGTTTTGAGGCTGCAAAAAGATCCATGTAGATTTGTTATACAATGAATTTTCTGAGAGTCTCTTTAGGCAGTATAATGATGGTAAAACCATACCCTTATTCTTCATTCCCCAAGATCCAATGAAGTACATTGTTCCACTGTTAGGGTTTTTTATGGTACTTAATAGGAAAAACACCTGAAATAACCATAGTTGTATGGGGATTTAGGTCCACCTATAGATTCAAGCGGCCGAATATGAATTACAAAAAATTATTGAACTATAGGCAGTTATGGGAAATGAAGTTTGTTTGGAAAGCCACTGATATATCCAGGTTGCCTACTCTTACCTTTTCTCCTCTAGAAATAGTCTTATAGCCTCATCTCTAAATAAAAGCTTAACTGTTGTATATAAGGAAAAAGCACCACAGTTTCTGGATTACAAAAGTCAATTCAGTGTTCTGGGATTTGTCTTCCACATTTTAAATACTAAGAAAATGACGAGTTACATTATTTCCCATATGAAAGAAAAAGATCAGAGAAAAATCTAATGAAAGCAAAAAAGTCAGTTACTTTTTTCCCCCAAGAAATAGGCAAGTTTATTGCCAATTACTTCTTTTTTTACAAAAAAATACTTTATTTTAAAGTAATCTCTATACCCACCATGGGGCTCAAACTTACAACCCCAAGATCAAGAGTCACATGCTCTGCTGACCAAGCCAGCCAGGTGCCCTGCCGATTACTTCTTTATAAGCCAACTGAGTTATGTTCTGAATCCCTGAATCCAAGGAGAGTAGCCTTCGCCATATGTCAATCTCCTGTCCCTACTATCACTGCTATAAACATGTGGCTTGTTTGCATGGAGAGAACTGGGACTGTCACTCCTGGTAATACCGCTTCATATTATCAGCAGTTTGTGGATCCACAGAACTGTGGAATGGTCAAACAGGAAGAGACCAAAAGCTCATCTAACTTAAGCCCTTCCTTTCACAGGTACTTACACTGAGGCCAGGTAAGATGTGATTCATTCTGTTACCTGTGCTTTGCCCTGTCACTCAAAACCGTTATTTGCTGGGCTCTTTTGCAGGCTAAATTCAAGTTTAGATGATACAAGATACCTCCAGAATGGCATTCATCTTCCACAGACAGGTGAACCATCCTGTGAGAAGGAAGGCATGTCCTTTAGTAGAGTAGGAATAGAATGGGTCAGCCAAAGGTGGAAAGGGGCAAAGTGGTACCTCCCAGGCTCCAATGTGAAATGTTAGCTCTATTCCTGGCTGGCTGGGCAGTAGAGTGTAACTGAGCTTCCCTACAGAGATTTCGGAACTCTGGAAGCCCATGGGAGCCGTAGCAACAGGCTTGACCTTTTCCACAGCAGCCTTTCTAGATGAAACAAGAGAAAGCAAGAGCACCTCAAAGGAGGGGGGGTAACTTCCATGCAACCACAGTGACCATCCTCAAAGTGGGGTGGGATGTGGATTTCTGGGCTGCCTTATAAATAATAAGACTAACTTTTTAAAACCCTGGACAATTTTCAGTTCACAGACTAAAACTTTATAAGGCATCTCCTTCAAGTGTCGTGCATAATATAATATCTAGGAACTATGGAGTAAACCTTTTCACTTCTGCTTAAAAATAGGCCATAATCTGGGTTAATTTCTAAAATAGTCATAAATGGATAAAAACTGAAGGGTATGTGTAGAGAAGGACCACAAAAGATTTAAATCTCTCAGTGTTTTACTCCTTCACCTTTTCTAGAACACATGACTGTTCTACATTCATGTTGAAAAGTGGTTCAAACCTCCGTGGTATTTGCTTTTAGCTCACGGCTATACATTAGCTGTGGAAAATTACCAAAAGGAAGATAAAATGTTAATTATCGATGGAAACTTAAATAATGGAAAAAATAAAGCAATAAAGAGAAGAAAAAAATTGTGGCTACATTCCTATTTAAATAACTAAACATTTTTTTTTAAAACTAAAAAAATATTTTCATGGCTGAGAAAGTGAAATGGAGAAGGGGAAAAAAGACAAGTGTAAGGTAAATAATGCAAAACCAAACAAAAAACCAAGAATGTTTACTTATTATGGCGCTACACATCAGTAAATTTCAAGAGTGATGTTAATCAAACAAAATTCATGCTTATATCTTATTAGAAGCCTTTTCTGCAAAGTGTATTAGTAAAAAAGAAAGGACTCAAAGTCTACTACTTGTCTAACTTTGATGTTCTCCTGAAACCTCCATAAGTGTTCGGATTGGGAAACAGGAGAATTGAAAGGTCAGTAGAAGTGTTGAGCCTGACATGATACCCATATCAAAGGAGGATCATAGAACGAAGCTACTCTAAATCAAAAGTAGATCCGAAACAACCTTTTCATAAAACCCCAAAGAAAGTATTGTCTTTCAAGTTTTGCAAGAGGGAGATATGACTGATGGAAAAGTAGAAATGAAAAGAGAGACTGCAAACTTCAAGTACTTATTCCTGACCCTCCGGGGGTGCTGAAGATGAAAGAGATAGGGCTTCAGATACCAGAAGCCCCCAAGGAGTGGCTGACTAGCTGAGTGAAGACAGCCGAGAAGGATGACCCATAGTTCACTAAAACCGCTGCCTCTCCCTTTCTTCTGGTAAACAGCTGAGCATTTTGTTTGTATGCAACAGGAATAAGTTGCAAATATATACGAAGATGCAGTTTTAAAGGAAAATTGTTGTAATAATAAAAGTGAGTTCGGTTCTTTTGTGACCACTCAGTAAAGTCTAACGACGACACATACATAAGTCAGCAATAAAAATCGAGCTTTTACTTTGAAGCTTTTGCACCTACCACTGTGTCATCCCAGGATGACCTACCCCTCTTTCAATGTCCAGCTCTTCCACAAAGGATTCCCTGGTAACCCCAGACGGAAGTTGTCTCTCAAGCCTGTGAATTCAACTTTTGTTTGCACGGCTCTTTCTGCGTATCTGCCTGTGTTTCTTCTGTCCTTTTGTGCTTTCTTCCTTGATGGACATTATACGACATGTCAGGCCTGGTAGCATTTATTCCCCTGCAAGTTGTAAAGCTCTGAGAAAGCAAGGGTCTTTAATTTCTCTTTATATCTCCCTCCCACCCCAGTCAGGCACAGTATTTTGCACACAGTAGAATATGAATAAATATGTTTATAGGATCTGTTGAATAAATCAAGTTGTTAAGGAAAGTTAAAAAATAAACCTGTGAAAATTTCAGTGGTACTGTTACATATAACACAGTTTGAAAGGCTATTTTTGAAGTTACCTTTCTCCAGCACCTTCTAAAATATCAGCTACATGCTAAGTTTATGTTTAACTTTATGAGAAACTATTCAATTGTTTTCTGCAGTGACTGTACCATTTTACATTCCCATAGCCATGTATGAGAATTCCAGTTTATCCACATTAGTTACCTTCTGTCTTATTTATTATAGCCATTCTTGTCGGTAGGTAGTGGGGTCTCATTTTGGTTTTAATTTGCACTTACCTAATGACTAATGATGTTGACCATCTTTTTATATGCTCATTAGCCATTTATATATCTTCTGTTCAAATCTTTTGCTTCTTTTTTTCTTTTGCATATTTTTAAATGGATTTTTTCTGCTTATTATTGAGTTGTCAGAGTTATTTGAATATTTTACGTACAATCCTTTATTAGATATGTATTTGAAAATATTTTCTCTCATTCCTTTCATTCTCTTAACAGTGTCTTTCAAAGGCCAGAACTTTTCAATTTTGATGAAGTTTAATTCATTCCTTTTTTTTTCCTTTTTGAATCATTCTTTTGGTGTTATCGCTAAGAACTCTTTGGCTAACTCAATATCATAAAGAGTTTCTCGTATCTTCTAAGAGTTTTATAATTTTCACTTTTACATGTAGAAATTTGATCCATTTTTTTGGTGCGTGGGTGGCTCAGTTGGTTAAGTGTTTGACTTTGGCTCAGGTCATGATCTCACGGTTCGTGGGTTCAAGCCCTGCTGTCTGTGCTGATGGCTCAGAACCTGGAGCCTGCTTCAGATTCTGTGTCTCCTTCTCTCTCTGCCCCTCCCTCACTTGCATTCTGTCTCTTTTTGTTTCTTGAAAATACAGGAACGTTAAACATGTGTTTAAAATAAAAGGTATAAAAACAAAGGAAATTTGATGCATTTTTAAATAAATTACACATGTGATATTGAGTAAAGTTCTAAGTTCATCCTTTCACATATGGATATACAATGGTCCAGCACCATTTGTTGAAAAGGTTTTCTTTCCCCCTTTAATTCCTTAGCACCTTTATCAAAAATGAATTAATTAAAATTGTTACTTATAAAAAGTTTTAAATCGGTGAATATAAGTCTTCAAACTCAGTTCCTCTTCTACAAAAAAATCTTTTGCCTATGTGTTCCTTCACATTTCTGTATAAATTTTAAGATAACCTTGGCAGTTTCTACAAAGAAAAAAATCTGCTGGGATTTTGATAAGAATCATGTTGAGGGGTGCCTGGGTGGCACAGTCGGTAAGCATCCGACTTCAGCTCAGGTCATGATCTCACAGTTTGTGAGTTTGAGCCCTGCATTGGCCTCTGTGCTGACAGCTCAGAGCCTGGAGCCTGCTTCAGATTCTGTGTCTCCCTCTCTGTCTGCCCTTCCCTCACTCATGCTCTCTCCCAAAAGTAAACAAATGTTAAAAAAATTAAAAAAAAATAATGTTGAAACTGTAGAACAATTTTGGAAAATGTGCCTTCTTAACAATATCTTTTAGTCCATGAACATGGAATATTTATTTATTCAGATCTTTTTTCACTTATCATAATAATGTTTTGTCATTTTCAATACACAAGTTTTCTACTTCTTTGTCAAAAGAAGTACTACACCCAACATGGGGCTCAGACTTACAACCCTGAGATCAAGAGTCCCATACTCTACTGACTGAGTCAACCAGGGGCCCCTAAGTGTCTTTGGATATGCAATGGGGCTTTTGTAGCAGCCTACAATTGGATTTTTAAAAATCCCCATTCTGACAATATCTGCTGTTCCTTGGAGTTTTTAATCCCTTCACATTTAATAAAATTACTAATATGGTTGGTGTTATGTTTGCTACTTTTGGGTTTTTTTTTCTATATATTTCATATCCTTTGTATATCTCATATCCTTTGTTCATTTATTTCTCCTTTATTGCCTTGTTTTATGTTAAATAGTCATTTTTAGTGTACCACTTAATTTCATTGTTTCTTAACTACATTTTTTTTTAAAGATATTGCTTTAGGAATTGCAGTGCACATATTAACTTACCACATTCTACTTCAGATGTATACTAATTTAATACTGGTAGAACACAGAAACTTTGCTTCAATGTGGCTTCATTTCCTCCCCTGTCCTTTGTACAATGGTCATATATATTAAAATTAATATTATAAACCCAGCAATGCAGTATGATAACTATTGCTTTATGCAATCTATGTCTTCAAAGTATTGAAGAGAATGGAAATGTATATATGCAAATACATTTATCCAAATATTTACTTTGTGGTATTCTTCACAAAGAAGAGTATGTATGTGTGTGGATTCAAATTACTGTCTGGTGTCATTTCCTTTAAATTTTTTTTTAATGTTTATTTATTTTTGAGAGAGACAGAGACAGAATGTGAGTGGGTTAGGGGCAGAGAGAGAGGGAGACCCAGAATCCGAAGCAGGCTCCAGGGTCTGAGCCATCAGCACAGAGCCCGATGCAGGGCTCGAACTCACAGAGCTGTGAGATCATGACCTGAGCCAAAGTCAGACACTCAACTGGCTGAGCCACCCAGGCGCCCCTGGTGTCATTTTCTTTAAACCTGAGGGATTTGCTTTAACACTTTTTGTAAGACAGGTCTGCTAGCAATGAATTCTCTCAGTTTTCATTTGTCTGGGAATGTCTTCACTTTGACTTCAGTTTTGAGTGATAGTTTTATTAGATATAGAATTTTTTCATTGAAGTATAGTTGATACACAATGCCACATTAGTTTCAGGTGTACAAGATGGTGATTCAACAAGTCTATACGTTATGCTGTGCTCACCACAAGTGCTACCATTTGTTACCATATGACACCGTTAGAATACCATTAATTATATTCTCTATGCTATACCTTTCATCTCCATGACTTATTCAATCCATAATGGGAAGCCTGTATCTCCCACTCCCTTTCAGCCATTTTGCCCATCCTCCTACCTGCCTTCCCTCTGCCAACCATCAGATTGTTTTTTATATTTGTTTATAGGTATGCTTCTGCTTTTTGTTTGTTTTGCTTTTTTAGATTCCACATAAAATGAAATCGCATGGCATTTGTCTTTGTCTGACTTATTTCACTTAGCATAATGCCTTTTAGGTGTATCCATGTTGTCGTAAATGGCAAGATCTTATCCTTTTTTATGGGTGATTAATATTTCATTATATATTATATGTATATTATATATAAGTTAATTTTTTAATATATTCATCTATCAATGGATACTTGGGGTACTTCCATATCTCGGCTATTATAAATAATACTGCAGTAAACATAGGGGTGCATATATCTTTTTGAATTAGTGTTTTCATTTTTGGGGGGGTTAAATACCCAGTAGTGGAATTACTGGATAATGTGGTATTTCTATTTTTAATTTTTTGAGTAGTCTCTATACTGTTTTCCACAGTGGCTGTACCAATTTACATTCCCACCAACAATTTACAAAGATTCTTCTTTCTCTGCATCTTCATCAACACTTGTTATTTCTTGTCGTTTTGATTCTAACCATTCTGATAGGTGTAAGGCAATAATCTTGTGGTTTTGATTTGCATTTCCCTGATGGCTAATGATGTTAAGAACCTTTTAATGCTCATAGACACTTCTCCAAGAAAACATCCAGATGGCCAACCGACACATAAAACAATGTTCAATATCACCCATCATCAGGGAAATACAAATCAAAACCACAATGAGCTACCACCTCACACCTGCCAGAATGGCTGACATTAACAACTCAGGCAACAACAGATGTTGGCGAGGATGCGGAGGAAGAGGATCTCTTTTGCCCTGCTGGTGGGAATGCAAGCTGGTGCAGCCACTCTGGAAAACTGTATCGAGTTCCTCAAAAAATTAAAAATAGAACTACCCTATGACCCAGCAATTGCACTACTAGGTATTTATCCAAGGGATATAGGTATGATGTTTTGAAGGGGCACATGCACCCCAATGTTTATAGCAGCACTATCAACAATAGAGCCAAAGTATGGAAAGAGCCCAAATGTCCATCGATGGATGAATGGATAAAGAAGAAGTGGTATATATATACAATGGACTATTACTCAGCAGTCAAAAAGAATGAAATCTTGCCATTTGCAACTATGTGGATGGAACTAGAGGGTATTATGCTAAGCGAAATTAGTCAGAGAAAGACAAAAATCATATGACTTCACTCATATGAAGACTTTAAGACACAGAACAGATGAACATAAGGGAAGGGAAGCAAAAAAAAAAAAAACAGGGAGGGGGACAAAACATAAGAGACTCATAAATATGGAGAACAAACTGAGGGTTACTGGAGGAATTGTGGGAGGGGGGATGGGCTAAATGGGTAAGGCGCATTAAGGAATCTACTAATGAAATCATTGTTGCACTATATGCTAACTAATTTGTAGGTAAATTAAAAAAAAAAAATCTTTTCATGCTCAACATCTCTTGAGCCATCTGTATGTCCTGTTTGGAGAAATGTCTATTCAGATCCTGTGCCAAATTTTTAATCAGTTTTTTTTTATGTTGAGTTGTATAAATTCTTTACATATTTTAGATATTAACCCCTTACTGGATATATCATTTGCAAATATCTTCTCCCATTCAAAAGATTGCCTGTTTGTTTTGTTGATGGTTTCCTTCACAATGCAAAAGCATTTTAATTAGGTATAGACCCAATAGTTTTTTTTTGCTTTTGTTTTTCTGGATATAGAATTCTTTTTTTTTTAATATATTTTTTTTTTTCGCAAGTGGGGGAGGGGCAGCCGGAGGTGGACGGAGGATCCGAAGTGGACTCTGTGCTGATAGTTTGACAACAGCGAGCCTGATGTGGGGCTCGAACTCACAAACTGCAAGATCATGACCTGAGCCAAAGTGGGATGCTCACTCGACTGAGCCACCCTGGTGCCCCTCGATATAGATACTAACTTTTTTCAGAACTTAAATAGCTCAGTCATATCAATGCCTTCTGGGATA
Organism: Prionailurus viverrinus; assembly: GCF_022837055.1. Classification (NCBI taxonomy): domain Eukaryota; kingdom Metazoa; phylum Chordata; class Mammalia; order Carnivora; family Felidae; genus Prionailurus; species Prionailurus viverrinus. Next base: position 42,007,344 of record NC_062572.1, read on the forward strand.
TATTGTTTCTGATGAAAAGTCAACCATTAATATATTTTTCTCCTGTATGTGATTAATCATTGTACCCTTGCTACTTTCAAGATTTCTCTCTGACTTTGGTTTTCAATAGTTTAACTATGATTTATCTAGGTTTGTATCTCTTTTGTGTGTACCTTACTTGGATTTGTTGAGCATCCTGGATCCATAGAGTAATATTTGTCATCAAATTTGGAAAGCTTTAAGCCATTTCTTTAAATATATTTTCCTACCCTTTCTCTATCTCTCTTCTTTATGATATTACTATTACTCATATATTGGAATGTTTGATGATGTCCCACAGATCTCTGAAAATTTTTAAAGTTTTACTCATTCTTTTACCTGTTTTTTAGATTCGATAATTTTTATCTTCAAGTTCACTGATTCTTTATTCTTCTATCTAAGATCTTTTTTGAGTCCCTTTAACAATTTATTATCTATCTATTTATTTTTAAAGTTTATTTATTTATTTTGAGAGAGTGGGGGAGGGGCAGAGAGAGAGGGAGAGAAGGAGAATCCCAAGCAGGCTCAGCACTGTCAGTGAGGAGCCCAACATGGGACTCAAACTCATGATCTGTGAGATCATGACCTGGGCTGAAATTAAAAGTCAGATGGTTAAGTGACTGAGTCACCTAGGCGCTCCTTGAATAAATTTGATTCTATTTTATAATTTCTCTTTGTTGACATTCTCTCTTTTTTTGAGTCATTGTCATACTTTCCTTTAATTTTTAAACATGGTTTCCTTTTTTAGTCTTTGAACATATTTATAATTTTTCCTTTGAAGTCTTTGTTAAATCCAACATCAGAGTGCACCCAGAGACAGTTTTTATTTACTGTTTTATTCTGTTGGTGTGGATCACATTTTCCTATTTCTTGGCATGTTCCATAATTTTTGTTGTTGTTTAGAATTGGACATGTTAAAAAATGTATTGTAGTAATTCTGGATTCTGAGTTTTCCCTTAAATGTATTGCCATTATGCTTTGGTTTTGTTTAATAACTTGTCTAAATGTACTTATAGGATCTGTTTACCAGCACTGTGTGACTGCTGATGTCTTTTAAATTATTGTTCTCATTTTTAAGCCTAAATTCATAAGGATCAACTTGTGTGTGCATAGATTAATGACCTGTGAATGAGTGGCCAGACATTGTGCTCAAACAAAAGAGTTCACTCTCTGGCATTAGATCTGCGTGTATATTGGTGAGCACATTTAAAGTTCAGGTAACTTGGGGCACCTGGGTGGCTTAGTTGGTTAAGCATCTAACTTTGACTCAGGTCATGATCTCACGGTTTGTGAGTTTGAGCCCCATGTCAGGCTCTGTGCTGACAGCTCAGAGCTTGGAGCCTGCTTCAAATTCTGTGTCTCCCTCTCTCTCTGCCCTTCCCCACTTGTGCTCTCTCTCTCTCTCTCAAAATCAAGTAAACATTAAAAAATTTAATAAAAAATTCTTTAAAGTTCAGGTAACTTTTGAATACATACTTCCTGGCTTTGCTTAGTCTAGACTCTCTTATCTGTCTTCTGTACATGGACACAGGCTTAGTCAACCAATGATGTGTGGATAGCTTGCATCCTCTTCAGTTTTTTCTATGCAGGCATATGGAGAACTTTTGAAGGCCCCCTGTGGTAGTCTTATTTCCAAGATCTTCCTATTAAATTGCTGGCTGAACTCTCAACAATAGCCAAATTGTGGAAAGAGCCTAAATGTCCAACAACTGATGAATGGATAAAGAAATTGTGGTTTATATACACAATGGAGTACTACGTGGCAATGAGAAAGAATGAAATATGGCCCTTTGTAGCAACGTGGATGGAACTGGAGAGTGTGATGCTAAGTGAAATAAGCCATACAGAGAAAGACAGATACCATGTGCTTTCACTCTTATGTGGATCCTGAGAAACTTAACAGAAACCCATGGGGGAGGGGAAGAAAAACAAAAACAAAAACAAAGAGGTCAGAGTGGGAGAGAGCCAAAGCATAAGAGACTCTTAAAAACTGAGAACAAACTGGGGGTTGATGGGGGGTGGGAGGGAGGGGAGGGTAGGTGATGGGTATTGAAGAGGGCATCTTTTGGGATGAGCACTGGGTGTTGTATGGAAACCAATTTGACAATAAATTTCATATATTAAATTGCTGGCTGATTATGCCAGTCTGCTGCTTGTCCTAACCATGATTGGAACCTGAGGCTAACTGAGCTTCTGGTCTTCCTTTGTTTGTTTACTACTTAGATTGCTAGTGTTTCCCACAGTGCTTCTGGATATGGAGTTTTATCATACCCTGCTGCAAATCAAGTCAGCCCCTCTGGCAGTGAACATTCTGATTGTCATGCCTTTTTCTACTTTGGTAGAACTACCTTATAAACTGAGCTAAGGGAGGGGGAAGCAGAGAGGGCTAGGCAGAATGCCATACTTCCATTGTTCATACCTAAAGTTCAGTGGCTTTTTTATGAATAACTAGTTCTCAGTGTTGTGTATGCCTTTGGTTGATTTTCAGAGCCCTGAATGGGTTGGTTTTGACACTTGTATCCATTTTTATCATTGCTTTTGGGGGAGAGTAACTGCTGAAGTACTCACTCCACCATACTAGAAGTCCCATCTCTGCATCGGTCATTTTTAACAACTCCTCAGCAGATTCTGGTGTGAAGCCAAGGTTGAAAATCACTGAGCTAGGGTAAATACAGGAATGAATGATTTCACTTCATTTAATAAACATTTATTGAACATCATCAGGCACAGTGTGGATACAAAGTGGATAGAGTATGGATACAAAGATTATAGACTATCCCTCTCCGTGGGTGGTCATAGGCAGTGGGAAAGATCAAGTAATAATGCAGTATGACCTGAGCAAGTAGGGTTGGGTGAGGCTAGGTTTGGGAGCAGTGTCAACAAAAGACAATGCCTACAGCCCATCATTTTTCTGCAACATGCCAATAGGTTATCACATTTTCAGAAAGTACTATAGCCAGTAAGCAGATCCCTACTTAATGTAAGTATAAATAAAGTTTCTCATCCTGGAGAACTAGGACAGTTTCCCCAAATTACATGATGATTACAAACATAACTTTAAGGAACTGATTTTACTTCATGTAAAATCTAACGAGTTTTTTAAGGCTATATTTTCAACTGAACTGTGATGATTTCATAATCTATGAATAAATTAAGGAATAGCAAATCACAATGGGAGTCAGTATAGGCAGTGTGATATGGTATTATGGTTTCCAAAGTGGGATATCCACAAAGGCAAACCATGGAAGCATAGGAAGAAATATTAGTTAGCACTACTAATTTTTCAAAAACATCAGATTTGGTCTTTAAAATGTTTCTATTGACTGGGGAGCCTGGGTGGCGCAGTCGGTTAAGCGTCCGACTTCAGCCAGGTCACGATCTCGCGGTCCAGGAGATCGAGCCCCGCGTCAGGCTCTGGGCTGATGGCTCAGAGCCTGGAGCCTGTTTCCGATTCTGTGTCTCCCTCTCTCTCTCTGCCCCTCCCCCGTTCATGCTCTGTCTCTCTCTGTCCCAAAAATAAATAAACGTTGAAAAAAAAATTTTAAATATTTCTATTGATTGAATGTTTCATAGAGTGAGTGAGACTATTTATATAGTAGTATATGCATAGAACTTACAAATAAACAAACGTATATAAGCAGCATGCCCCCAATATTTTTGGATTGGGAGTGCTCAGTCACAAAAGTTAGAGACCACTGGTATAGTGGTAAGAACACTGACCTAGATGGGTGCTAGTCCTTCTTGCACTACCAACTTGCTGTGTGAACATGGGCAAGTTATAAAGACACTCTGTGTATTCCAAACTATAAAATGAGCATCCTGTTATAAATATCCTTGAGATATCTTCCTATAAGTGGTTTTGTTCTTTATTTTCCTGTAAAGTATAGTTATGAAGTTGTAATAGCAGAATGTTGTCTTTGGTTGTTGTTCAGTATTTGAATTGGATGAAGGTCTAAGCCTCTTTCTGAGTTCCTGAAATATTTCCGGAGAGAGCTTGGCTACATCCCTTCTCTGTGATGCTGCTGGTTGTAGATGTGATGATGCCACACACACCATGATATTTCTTTAAATTCTGTTAACTTTAGGCATATTAACAGGACATACCCCAATTGGTGGCAGAGTGCCAAAATATAGACACAGTTATAGATGTGTGTGTGCATGTATGCACACACAAATCAATCCTTAACCATCGCTTAATTTCATTGCCTCCATAAATGGAAATTCAGAAAGCTTCACGATTTAAGCTGAGTACATAAAGAACATTAATTGTAGTTTTAATAGTTAGAAAACACCCAAATAGATCCATGCATATCAAGTTTAGTGTCTACTCAGAAATGAACTTGTAAGATGGAGGATTATTTTCAATATTTAGATACAACTAAAAACCCAAGAGGTTAGCAAAACCTTATTTCATCTTTTGATTTAAATTCAGAGAAATTTAAATTTTACATGTTCTACTTAAAATATTCTCCTGTAAAAACATTCAGCTTCAGAATTCAATAGAGTAATATGTTGGGCTTCAGTGTTCACGGATCATAACAAAATAGACTATTGATGGTTTTCTGCAAATAACTATTTGGACTGATTATGACATAGTCAGTTCCTTAAAATTTGATGTTTCTCTGATTTAGTTTTGTTTGCTATCTTCAGTAAATGAGTTATTGCTAAATAGTCTGTTGGCATAGTATTTTAACATCTAATCCCTCACATGCTTTTTATTTATTATTAGTATTTAAAAGCTTGAAGAAACTTTAAAGAACATAACAAAGATTTTTTCCTAAGTACTTTGGATTTTCTTTTTCTTTCTTTCTTTTTCTTTTTTTTTTTTTTTTGAGTTTTGAGTTTGAGAGAGAGAGAGAGAGCAAGCATGAGTGGGGCAAGGGCAGAGAGAGATAATCCCAAGCAGGCTCTGTGCTGAACCCCACGTGGGACTCCATCTCACAACCATGAGATCATGACCTGAGCCAAAATTAAGAGTTACACACTTAACCAACTGAGCCACCCAGGCACGCCTGGATTTTCTAAATAATACTATATAATACAAAACATCATAATGCTGGAATGTTTTTTGTTCCAAATAACAAATGACAGGAGATCGATGATAGTGCCATGAATCTTTACCGTAAAGTTCAATATTAAAAACCAGCTGCTGTGATTTACCTGTAAAGATGGAATAATGACATTCAGGTACATTCTATGTGATAAGTGCATCATTTAAAAGATTCATCTTAGGGGCACCTGGGTCGCTCAGTCGGTTAAGCTTCCGACTCTTGATCTCAACTCAGGTCTTGATCTCAAGGTCGTGAGTTCAAGCCCCATGTTGGGCTCCGTGCTGGGCATGAAGCCTACTTTAAAAAAAAATCATCTTAAAGAGAAAATGACAGAAAAAAGGAGCAACAATACAACAAAAAGAATGACAAATCATAACCATTTTGATGTAGATAAATGTTGAAAATATGATCTCATAAGAATGACTATAGACAGAATGAAAGTAAAAAAGAGCAAAAATAGAAAAGCAAGAGTTGGGGCACCTGGGTGGCTCATTCCATTGAGCATCTGATTTTGGCTCAGGTCATGATCTCACGGTTTGAGAATTGAAGCCCCACATCGGGCTCTGTGCTGACAGCTCGGAGCCTGGAGCCTGCTTCAGATTCTGTGTCTCCCTCTCTCTCTGCCCTCCCTGCTCATGCTCTGTCTCGCTCTCAAACATAAGTAAATATTTAAAAAAATTTTTTTAAAAGAAAAGCAAGAGTAAAATGAAAAATGCAAATGTTGTATAAGTAGGAGAAAAGGTAACTCTTAAATTCTAAAATTAATTTTATTTTGCATGGTAATTAATTAAAGAGGAGAAGGAAAATAGCACTTTAAACTTAGACCTGCATTAGCACAGCCTGTACTTTGTAATCTACTGGGGGTATAGAATGCAGTCATTTTGCTGCTGCCTGGAACAGGCAGCCAGGAACAAATTTCACTCAGCCTTCCAATTGGTAACCAATCCACAAGCTTGAATTCAAAGTTCTAACCTTTAATTTTAATGCTGATCATAGACTAGGACATAGCTATTCACCCTAGGGGAGGAGCTAGTTAGTGGGAGAGGAAGAAGTTTGCCACTCCAGTCTGGGGATCAAAGACAGTAGCCTACCCTGTACCCCCAGGCCCAGAGCCACTGCACCCACCTCTGTACTCTCTAGAAGCCCTGTGATTCGGTGCTACTTGTTTAGCAGAGGATAGATTTGCTTGCATTATTATGTGTTAATTTCGCACTATGTGTGCATTTGGCCTGTCTTCTGCTTTGATTTCGGTCATCTCTTTGCTTTTCCTGATGCTTCTTAAAGATTGAGAAAAGGTCAGGTTTGGATGGTTTGGAAGGTTTTTCTGTTTCAACTGGGCAGCTTGCTTTTCCCATGACCCATCACACACATGGCTTCACTTTTCCCCCAAATTTTCTGTGGACAAGGGGACTTTTTAGTATTAACATTTTGTTTTAGAATTATTTCAAATTACAAGGATAGTACACACAGTTCTGGTAGAGGTCCCTATTGTGGATATCTTTCATTACAATGTAGACCAGGGGCTTTTAACATGAATCCATGGATTAATTTGAGAGATTCCTGAACTCCTGAAATTTATGACCACTTTATATATTTGAATGAAAATGCATTTCAGTTCATTCAAGAGCTACATAAAGATTGTGCATTTATTTATTTTTATTAAAAATTTTTTAGGGGCGCCTGGGTGGCGCAGTCGGTTAAGCGTCCGACTTCAGCCAGGTCACGATCTCGCGGTCCGTGAGTTCGAGCCCCGCGTCGGGCTCTGGGCTGATGGCTCAGAGCCTGGAGCCTGTTTCTGATTCTGTGTCTCCCTCTCTCTCTGCCCCTCCCCCGTTCATGCTCTGTCTCTCTCTGTCCCAAAAATAAATAAACGTTGAAAAAAAAATTTAAAAAAAAAAAAATTTTTTTTTTTTTAATTTTTTTTTTTTCAACGTTTATTTATTTTTGGGACAGAGAGAGAGCATGAATGGGGGAGGGGCAGAGAGAGAGGGAGACACAGAATCGGAAACAGGCTCCAGGCTCTGAGCCATCAGCCCAGAGCCCGACGCGGGGCTCGAACTCACGGACCGTTAGATCGTGACCTGGCTGAAGTCGGACGCTTAACCGACTGCGCCACCCAGGCGCCCCAATACATTTTTTTATTAGAATAATATCTACCTCAAAAAGCACCAGCGTGCATGAGCACATTTGTGTATACAACAGAACTGACCAAATTTCTTTATCACACCCCTATCATTGTCTGAGTTGCTCAACACTGTGTGTTCACATAAAAGATATTAACTGTTGTTTGATGAACTTGTGTTTCTTCTAACAGAGGAGTCTGTCTATACTACATTAGAGCCCTCGAAGTTGAACCTAGGGGTCCTCCATCAAAATGTTTTGTTGGGGAAGGGAGAATGGTTCCCTATCCAGAACACTTTGCATTTTATCAGTGCCCTGAAAAGACTTGGATAAAACCATTTTTATAGATTGTCTAAAATTTGAATGTTAACAGCAAAGGGTATTTGGAACTATTACAAAAGCACTGCTGTTTTCCCTTGAAACTTTAAAGGGGAAAAAGCTATGAAATTACCATAGACCTATTTTTCTCTTGTGTCTATATAGAGTGCATTATTTGAGGACTTTCTCACTCCACTTGAGTTCTAAAGATAAAAGATATTATAATATTAGAAATCTAGGATTCTGTGAAACCTCCCCCCAAGTTAAAACTTCCCTTTGTAAGCATTTTGAATACTTTCAGTGCAATTTTTGGTTATTATCTAATATTAGGGGTTTTGTTTCAGACTTACAGATTCCAGTCTGATGTTAGAAGATTATTCATCCAAGTTGAGCCCCCAACCAAAGAGAGCCAAGAAAAGCCTTCTGTCTGGGGAGGAGAAGGAAAATCTGCCAAGTGACTATATGGTGCCTATTTTCTCCGGACGGTACGTATGTATTCTCTTCCTGGCTTTAAATATTAGAAAGTGAAGAGTAGGTGTTGCCAGGTAGTAATAATAATTGCAACTAGCATTTGTTGAACAATGTTGAGAAAGCTTGAGAAACTTTCCTTGAGAAAGCTCTGAGGAACTTTGGCACCCTGCACTGAGGGAGATGTGTTCATTGTGAAAATCTGCCCCCACCTAGGATGGCTACATGACAGAAGAGAATGATCAGAAACTTAGTTCTCATTATGTAACTGGTTGAAATCAGAAGGAGAGCATTGGATGCTAGTGATTGAACACTGTATATAGTCACTATAGGTAGAATAGAAAGAAAGGTTTGAAACCGTAAAGTGTTTGATGAACTTTAAAAAAATCAGATGTTACGTTTAGGTAGAGGGAAACTATTGTGGTTGCCAATGTGATTTAAAAAAAAAATTTTAATGTTAATTTATGTTTGAGAGAGAGAGAGACAGAGCGAGAGTTGGGGAGGGACACAGAGAGAGGAAGACACAGAATCCGAAGCAGGCTCCAGGCTCTGAGCTGTCAGCACAGAGCCCGATGAACCCATGAACCACCAGATCAGAACCTGAGTGGAAGTAGGACGCTCAACCGACTGAGCCACCCAGGTGCCCCGACAGTGTGATTTTAATTATTATTCATTAGGAAGAAAAAAACCTTAGATAAGGTAGACTAAGTAAAAGAAAGGCATCATAATTTGAATGCCTGTGCTATATTTGTTTAATGTAAAACAGATTACTATGTATTGTGAGGCAAACTCACAAAATAATCACTAAATCACAAGTCCGTTAATGCTGTTAATGTTCATAAGGGGTGTGTGTGTGTGTGTGTGTGTGTGTGTGTTTTAAAAAATATGAACTTTTTTGGAATGATTTTAATATAGAGAAGAATCTTGAAACTTGTTTAAGACACCAAATTAAAATTTAATGGGAACCTTCAGAGCCTTCCCTGTTTATTTTCCTGTGAATGGAGAGCTATATCCACAGAGCTAAGGCTATATTCAAAATGAAGGGCAAAATGCCATCAGGAAATTCAGTAGGAATGACATGGTTGTCATTGTTGGTGACCTTCTTCCATTTCCCTGTGTTTTTCCTATTTTTCTCTGACGGTTCCTTTTGGAATTGTTTCAGATACTAATGTCATAATTGTTCTGATTCTGATTAGGAAGGTAATGGGATAAGTAATATACTATTTTTTGCTTTTTCTTTGATATCTTTGAGATCTCTTGTATTTTAGTGTTTATTTTTTTTTAAAAAAAATTTTTTTTTTTTCAACATTTATTTATTTTTGGGACAGAGAGAGACAGAGCATGAACAGGGGAGGGGCAGAGAGAGAGGGAGACACAGAATCGGAAACAGGCTCCAGGCTCCGAGCCATCAGCCCAGAGCCTGACGCGGGGCTCGAACTCACGGACCGCGAGATCATGACCTGGCTGAAGTCTGACGCTTAACCGACTGCGCCACCCAGGCGCCCCGTTAGTGTTTATTTTTGAGAGAGAGATAGAGCATGAGCAGGGGAGGGGCAGAGAGAGGGAGACGCAGAATCTGAAGCAGGCTCCAGGCTCTGAGCTGTTAGCACATAGCCCAATGTGGGGCTCGAACCCAAGAACTGTATGATCATGACCTGTGCTCAACTGACTGAGCCACCCAGGCACCCCTGATATCTCTGATTTTTTTAAAAGTAGACTTTCCCGGGCGCCTGGGTGGCTCAGTTGGTCAAGCATCCAACTCTTGATTTCAGTTCTGGTCACGATTTCATGGTTCCTGAGATTAAGGCCTGCATTCAGCTCTATGCTGACAGCATGAAACCTGGTTGAGATTCTCTCTCTCCCTCTCTGTCTGCCCCTCACCCACCCCCCAATAAATAAATAAACTTTAAAAAAAAGTGAACTTTCCATTGAAATATACATATGTTGCTAAGTATGTTTGCCCAGGCTTGGCCTCTTCACAGTTCGTTTAATATACACTGCTATTCTTTATAGGAGATGGCTAGGCTAGAGGAGTAGAATGTTTTATTTTCTGCTTTGTTCCCACTCTGTTTTAAAAAAAATATATTTAAAAAGCATATTAACTAATCATGAACCTGCATGGCATACCTCTCCATCTCTTTACCACATGAAATGAAGCTGCTTACTTTCAGTGCCTTCTTTCTCCTAAATCAAACCAATTTGTCTCCTCAGGGCCAGTCTCAAGAAATGATAATTTACAAAACAAACAGTGATAAAAGAAAATGCAAAAAAAAATTTATCTTCTGGGTTTTATTTCCAGTGTTTTTGTTTTTTTAATATGGAGCCATGTCCTGTATTCTACTACTGTGTTGAAAATAACACTTCCTACTGGTGTTGACAGTATTAATCTCAGAGGATGGGACAGAAATGAACCTTTGTTAAGTACCTGTTATTTTCTGGGAATCATACTACATGCTTTATGTAGACTATCTTGCTAAATCCTCAATGCAGCCCTAGAGAGGTATTAGTATACCAATTTATGGACAAGGAAATTAAGGCTCAATGACTTGCTGAAAGTGACATGGCTGGCAGTGGAAGAGCCAAGAGTCCTCTAGGGATTGGCCGATGCAACATACATACATGCACTCTGCAATTATAATGTATTTCTGGGAAATACCATTTCTTCTGGATGGCACTTTAAAATTTCACTTCTTGGGGCACCTGGGTGACTCAGTCGCTTAAGTGTCTGACTTTGGCTCAGGTCATGATCTCAAGGTTCTTGAGTCCAAGCCCTGCATAGGGCTCTGTGCTGATGGCTCAGAGCCTGGAGACTGCTTCAGATTCTGTGTCTCCCTCTCTTTCTGTGCCTCTCCCTACCACCCCCTGCCCCCGTGCTCTGTCTCTCTGTGTCTCTCTCTTAAAAATAAATAAACATTAAAAAAAAAATTTTTTTTAATTTCAATTCTTGTTCTCAGATAAATTGAGTTAACTTTGTGTCACCGGCAGATTTTTGAGTTGAGACCATCAGAGATCGAGTACTGGGGAGGTTTTAAATTCATCTTAAATTTGTAGTAGTTTATTTTTGTCAGCATATCAGCATCATATTCTTGTTCTTGTACCCAGATTATAGCAGGGTTATCACTGACATACACTTATATTTACTTAAAGAAAAATACCCCTGGTGTCCTGGGTGAAAAAAATATTCCTAAATGTATTTGAGGTCTCTTATGAAATAATTATAGTCTTCCTGAGGTTTAGCTTATTTGCAGTAGAGAAGGCAAGAGACCAGGACTTCATTCTGCTCTCTAGAGCTATGTCAACATGTCTACTGTCAGAGATAATGTGAGCTCAAACTTAAAGTTCTCTTACTTAAGAGTTGTCTCAACTCAGGGCAAGGCTAGCATTGAATATAATCTATTATTATATATATTGAATCATTTTACAAAGTTCATTTTAAACCTCTCTATTATATATTTAGTTCTGTATGGAATTCCAAGCAGATTCTCATGATGATTTTTATAATCACTTATTAATTCGTTCACTTCCTATCTCATTAAAAAAAAATTAGAGGTAATTATATCAAGATTCTGAACTGAAAATCTTCCATCTTCCTTTTTCTCTACCTAAATTATAGTGTATATGTTACTGAGTTAGTAAATATTACCTTGTTAATATTCAGAAAGATAGAGATAAGGAAAAAGAAATTAAAATTTACCCACTAAGTTTAGTAAGAAACAAAGTGGACTAATCTTATCAGATGTTTTAGTAAAATTCCATGAGAAATTTCAAACTTGGGCAAATGTTGAGCCCTATTTTTCAGCAAACTACACAGATTCAGGTACCAGGAACTTAAAAACATAATGCCAGTATTTGCTTAAATTTTAAGTAACTATTCTTGTAAGAAAAATCAAAGGTAAAATTCAGCCTTCAGAGGCCTAAGGAGACTCAATTTCAAGAAAATCTTCAATATGATCATGATACTTCCTCACCGTTGGGGTTGACAACAAAGGTATTGAAGGAGGTTAAAAATCATCTAAATATGTTTAACAACATTAATAAATTATAGCACAACTTCTATTATAAAGCATTTTGGGATGTTACCATTCCATCATCATCATCTCTCTGCCATCATCTCTCTGCCATCGCTCATACTCTGCCATCATCATCAATTATGAATAAAAACAAGTCACTTTTATAAATATCACCACTTTAAATGCAAATTTGGTCAATTTTTCTTATCAGGGATGCATAAGTAAAAGCTCTCATTAAATATGTTTACACGTGCACACACACACATAACTTTTTAAAATTTTTTCTTAACGTTTATTTATTTTTGAGGGAGAGACAGCACAAGTGGAGAAAGGGCTGAGAGAGAGGGAAACACAGGATCGGAAGCAGGCTCCAGGCTCTGAGCTGTCAGCACAGGGTTCGAACACAGGGTTCGAACCCACGAACTGTGAGATCATGACCTGAACTGAAGTCAGATGCTTAACTGACTGAGCCACCCAGGCACCCCCAAATAACTTTTATTATCTTAGAAAGAAACCCAGTAGGCATGAGGCCTCCCCATAACTTTAGAATTTATTTGTATATGCAACAGCTCTGAGCAATGCATCACATCAACTCAGTTATAGAATTCAGATCAAGCACATAGTCTTATATCAGGATCACAGGCACACAGGCGATATCTCATTTTACAATATCATCTATTCTAAAAGGAAAGTCTTGGGGCGCCTGGGTGGCACAGTCGGTTGACGTTCGACTTTAGCCAGGTCACGATCTCGCGGTCCGTGAGTTCGAGCCCCGCGTCGGGCTCTGGGCTGATGGCTCGGAGCTTGGAGCCTGTTTCCAATTCTGTGTCTCCCTCTCTCTCTGCCCCTCCCCCGTTCATGCTCTGTCTCTCTCTGTCCCAAAAATAAATAAACGTTGAAAAAAAAAAATTTTTTTTTTTAAAAATAAATAAATAAAAGGAAAGTCTTTTATTATAGACTCAATCATATTTAAACACTCTAAAAAACCAATGAAATGATCTGAGGCAAGTTATCTAATTTCTCTGAGCCTTGTTACTATATATCTAAAATAGAAATGATACACTTTACCTCATAGGGTTGTTGTGGACATAAAATGAGATAATATATACAAAAAGCACTTGGCAACACTATGGCCATAATAGGTATTATTATTGTTGTTACCATTACTGGTTAAGGTGGTGATCCCTTCTGTATGTGAACAGTTAGATCCTGATTTACCAAGTTTTTCTTTGTCAGGTTTTCTTTGGGCATGTTACACAATGTACTTTGAACTTAGTAAAAGTTGGACAATCCTGTCGCTGCCACCCATAATATCTGTATTTTGCTCTTATTGTATTTTAGTCAAGTACATGTCAGTGGAATTACAGATACAGAAGAAGAAAGAATTAAAGAAGCTGCTGCCTATATAGCCCAAAGGAATCTTCTTGCTAGTGAAGAAGGAATCACAGCATCCAAACAGTCCACAGCATCCAGACAGTCCACAGCATCCAAACAGTCTGCAGTATCCAAACAGTCCGCAGTATCCAAACATTCTACAGCATCCAAAGAGTCCGTGGTATCCAAACATTCTGCAGTATCCAAACGGTCCACAGCATCCCAAGAGTCTACGTCCAGTCTTCACCAGGAGGAAGCCTTTGAGAAGAAGTCAAGGAAAGTTGCAATTCGAGAGAAGGCAGAACGCCTGTCGCTGACAAAAACAGTAAGGAAAGAAATTTAATATAATTTACAAAAGCAGAAATGCATGTACCATTGTGTGTGTACATATAGATTGATTTGTTTCAATTGAAAAAATAAATATGTAGTCTTATGGAGAAACAAAACTAAAAGAATACAAGGATTCTGCGTCTCCCTCTCTCTCTGCCCCTCCCCAGCTTGCACTCTGTCTCTCTCTCTCTCAAAAAGAAATAAACATTAAAAAAAAAAAAAGAAAGAATACAAAGATAAAGACATTAAAACGTATGGGTCAAAGGGGTGCCTGGGTGGCTCAGTCAGTTAAGTGTCTGACTTTGGCTCAGGTCATGATCTCACAGTCTGTGAGCTTGAGCCCACGTTGGACTCTGTGTTGACAGCTCAGAGCCTGGAGCCTGCTTTGATTCTGTCTCCCTCTCTCTCTGCCCCTCCCCCGCTCATACTCTGTCTCTCTGTCTCTCTCTCTCTCAAAAATAATAAACATTAAAAAAAGTTTTTTAAATAAAAAAAAGTGTGTGTCAAAGAAAGACAGACTTGGTAGTTTTAAACTCCATGAAATTTTATTTTATTTTATTTTATTTTATTTTATTTTAGAGAAGAGGTGCAAGTGAGTGAGGGCAGAGAGAGAGAGAGAAGCAAGGCTCACACGAAGTGGGGCTAGAACTCACCCAAAGCGGGACTCAAACTCACTAGCTGTGAGATCATGACCTGAGCCAAAGTTAGATGTTTAACCAATTGAGCCACCTAGATGCCCAACTCCATGAAATTTTAGGTTCTACAGAAAGTACAGTTCCAAAGAACCTTAAAAAATCCACCATAGGGGGAAATAAGATATGTTGCTGAGGCTTAGAACGTTAAAAACTAAGTGTATCTTTTTTAAAGAGGCAAAGAGAAGGCATATGGTCTAAATACGCAAGTAAAGCTCCAAGTGGAAAAATGATAATTTTGGTTTGTTTGTTCTCTTAGTAGCACAGGCTACTCTGACTCCATAATACTTTGATATATTTTTTTTTATAGTTAGAAGAAACGGAAGCATTTCATAGAAAGTTGAATGAAGATCATCTTCTCCATGCTCCTGAATTTGTCATTAAACCTCGTTCCCACACTGTTTGGGAAAAAGAAAATGTAAAATTACATTGCTCTGTATCCGGCTGGCCAGAACCTCGTGTCACATGGTATGTTATCTTTACGAAAATTACTCATAGAATCTATTACACAAAGTTAATTTTACCTCTAGTGAAAACATTCAGCGTTATGAATATGCAAGAGTGAATGAAAGCACCTATGAGTTTGTATAGATTTTTTAAATGGTGAAGAAGGGGCACCAGGGTGAATGGTTTATGAATGAGAAGAAAGAACAGTCCTGCATACATTATATTATGATACTTCATAATCCTGTTATACATGTGGGTCTTTATATAAAGTATTAAAATGTAGTCAACATTTATATACAAAGAAAATCTATGGTTATGACTGCTGTGGGCCATGAAATTTAAATAAAAATTTGCTCCCATACGGTATAGGTATCATTTTGTGACCAGAAGCAATAATATTTTTAAAAAATAATTAAAACCCAGAAGTCTTCATCTCTACTCCTCATAGGAGCTGAGGTTTCAACATGCTTTCTAAAGCCAAACAAAAGAGGGAATTAGATGGAAGATATTTCTCATTATGGGGTCTTTTTTTTAAGTTTTATTCTTATTTATTTTGAGAGAGAGAGATCGTGAGGGGAGGAGAGACAGAAAGAGAGAGAGGGAGAGACAGATTCCTAAGCAGGCTCTGCACTTAGTGCAGAGCCCGATGCAGGGCTTGAAGTCATGAATCACTAAGATCATGACCTGAATTGAAGTTAGATGCTTACCTGACTAAGCCACCCAGGTGCCCCCTCAATATGGGATCTTAAGAAATTTTCTTTCCGTAAAGAATAAGCACCCATGTTCTCCTTCCATCCTATAGCCTATTGTAATTGTCAATGACTTCATGATCCTTAACCTCCAAACTTACCTGTCTAATGTCATGAATACCTGCCACAGAGACAGCAGTATGAAAATGATGGAGCCAGCTTAAAAAGATGTTTTCTGTTTGAGTCTCTGACACGTATATTTTGCGTGCTGTTTTCTTATCCTCAAGAGTAATGGTAAATTCACCCTATGTTGCAGTATAAATGCTACACAGGATGACATTGCCATCTGTAGAAGGCCTGCCTCCTTTTCCTTTCTTACCCATTTTCTCTGTCGCTTAGACACCTAATTTGGCTAGGACTAATGAAGATAACTGACAAGGAGCATATTTCAGTGAAAATCAAGTGGTTTTTTTTGTTTTTTTTTTTAAATTCACTTACAAGCTTTAAAACATAAAAGTATACTGCAGTAAGTTAGGAATCAATCAATCTTGGCCCCACATTTCTCTGTGACTATGGTATTGCATACTTTGGCCTTTCAAAGGGACACTTCCTCTTTTTTTTTTTAACGTTTATTTATTTTTGGGACAGAGAGAGACAGAGCATGAATGGGGGAGGGGCAGAGAGAGAGGGAGACACAGAATTGGAAACAGGCTCCAGGCTCTGAGCCATCAGCCCAGAGCCTGACGCGGGGCTCGAACTCCCGGACCGCGAGATCGTGACCTGGCTGAAGTCGGATGCTTAACCGACTGCGCCACCCAGGCGCCCCGACATTTCCTCTTAAAACAGATTACTTCTCACCTCAAAAAATCTAAACTTTTGAATTGAAAATACATGAAGAATAATGAATTTTTAGCTGTAAGAAATATTATTTCTTACAGTAAGTAAGACAGAGGGTAAGACATTCCCTCTTCTCTCATGAATTAAAATATACTACTAATAAATGAATAACTGGAATCCTTAATCAAGTAGATATATTTATTACACAATAAATTATAAATTTATTGAAAATTTATTATCAATTTTCAGTTATCCTCACTAATGGAGCTGAGTAGTGTGAATGACTCCCCAAATCTTTCACTTATGGCTTTGAGATATTTTTTTTCTTAACATTGAACCATATGTCCCAGGGGCTCATTTTAAACAAAAATGAAGACACAGACACAAGGTTTGTCTCAGGAATGATTGGAAATCAGTTCATTTACTGGAACAAGTCTTCACAAGTTCCTGCGTGTCATTTAGTGTTTGGAGAAGACAACTCCATTATTTATAAAACTCTCTCCTTAGGGATGGATCAGAGCATTTCATGAAAGTCCTGTTGCCTTGCAAACCAAGTGAAAAGTAAACATTAAAACAAAGAACCAGTGGACCACTCATAATCATAACCATCCTTCAGAGAACAAGATTTGCCCCTGGATAAAGCTTAAATTTAGACAGTTAGCTAGCAGACAACTGAAAATTGACTATGGTAATAAACAAGGTCAGATGCAAGTTTTGTGGGGCCTGAAGCTCATAAATTTGGCAGCACTCTTTACAAAAAAGAATGTTAATGGTCTAAATTAGGCCCTGCGCTGTGAAGGGACCCTGCTGGTGAGGGACCCTGCAGCTTCATTGGCCTCCCGGTAAACCCACTTTTGGAGGAAACTTTTGTGTGGGATTAGTGTGCCTTCCTGGGTATGCTGCTTTAAAAAAAATAATCGTTAAGTGAAGGTCTCATTTGCTTCCTAACACTGGTATAGAGTACACAGTCCACAATAAGCATTTCCTCCGTGAGCAGGGTCCCACAACCCAAGTACAAACCCAGGTTGTTGATGATTACTCTGCTGGCATTTATGTCTTTTTGTTACCCAACTGCACTTTCTGGGCCTGACACCGAGTGCAAGCATGAAAGAAATAATTGGGGATGACCTTTCTGAATAGAAGGTGGTAACTCATGGGAACAAGTGTGTGACGATACTTTCTGCAGTCATGCTACCTCTGCTTGTAGCCCTTAGGTCCTTAGCCATGGTTTTCAAGGGCATTTGTGCCTGGGGCCTGGCTGCCTTAGAGCTCTTTGCAAAGAGGGTTAAGTTCCAAGTTTCCAGTAGGCACCCTCAGGACATGGAAGTCCCTGAGGCCTAACAAATGATCTGAACACGCAGCAGTAACAAATGATCTGGACATGCAGCAGCTGCTCTTTGGCCAATCCCTTGGACTGACCAAGTCTGTCTAAATGGAATCTAGAGGTTACCCAGAAAGCACTAACTGACAGGAGCACATATCACTCATCAGGGCCAGGTGCAGGGATGCCAAGGAGCACTGTCCTATTCCCAAGTCACTTTGAGAACAGAAAGAACCCTGTTTAGGCGTTGGGTCCAGTAGGAAAGTTAGTTGCAAGGATGTTTCTGCACCACCACAGTGAAGCTGAAGGAGGGCTTTGTCAATGCAACAGGAAGCATACATATATGGTGAAAAATCCCAAAGTTGTTTTACTTAATTTAAGAGGCTATCTTTATGTAATAACTTGTATAATAGGCTATATATTGGTTTAAAGGAGGAGAAAAAATTATGTTTGTATTTGTTTTACTTGCATGAAGAAATTCTGGAAGGATATATAAAAATCTAAGGAGAACAGTTACCTAAAGAGATGAGGGGAGTAGAGGATAGATACATTTGAGAAAGGAGACTACTCCCTGTGTTACCTTTACACTTTCTTGGACCATATAAAGGTGTTGCTTGTTCTAATTTTTAGAATTATATGAAATAAGGGAGAAAAGTTCTCTTTAAAAGAAGGAAGGAATTTGAATTAATTTAATTTTTTTAAAGAGCCAGATTCAGTTGGATTTCCAGTCCAAAGTCTAGATTGATTTTTGTCAATGAATATCTGGATTGTAATGTGTGGGGAGCTTCATGCAAACTCACTGTAGCAATGTGTTGGCGTTAGTGAGTAGCATTCATTCATTCCCTCACTGAGTACCCATGTTTTTGGATCTAAATGCAAATACTGTGTTAGATCCACCAGTGAGACATTTAAAATACTTGTTTGGAATTCTTCACATTGCCCCTAAAGTTAATGCCAAATAGACCCTTAAAGAAATGTGTCATTAGGCATGATAATAATGCAAAACCTCAGAATAAAATAGTATGAGACATGCATCTCAGGAAGAGTCTAGAGATTTGGAAAAGTCTTATTCAATTTTTGCAAATTATGAGAATTTATAAATTCCATAATAGAATCATGTATTCAATTTGTTTACAAGATTAGAGTTATTCACAATGTATTTAAATTTAGCAGTTACTACTCTATTTTCTTTGGAAAACAACCTACATTTAACATAGTTTAAAATTATTTATAATTTATGATTACTTCCCAACATAAGGGTTTTATTTTAGATTTTTCTTATTTATTTAAGTCCAAAATTTATCCTAATGGGATAGATCTCTCTCAGCCAACTGGATTTTAAAGTGGGTAATAGCTATTTATTTAAAATATAAAGCTGGATTCTAAGCAGCCATCACAGTTGTAGTGAGATACAACATGTTAAAGATCATTTTAGCATGTATTATTTGTTGATAGAAAAAAAGCAGAATGAACCTTTTTGCTTGACTATGCTTTACACTACCAAAGAGCTTTCACTATAACCCCTTGCTATCAAGTCAGCCCAAGATCCAGTCATTTATTTGGGGGGATGAAGTGTGTGTTTTACACACATAAACAAAGAGTATCCTTCTCCAAATATTTACAGTATAATGGAAGCTCATTAACTAATAAGTAGTTCATAGACTCTACATGAAAATGGTAAGGAAAATGGTGTACATCTGAATGAATATTCACAAGAATTTCAGAAGCCTTTTGACAAATAATCCCAGAGTGTAGGTTACTCTCCAAAATTAGCGTCTGACTGTCCTGTTTGGAATTTCACTTTCCAGAAATAGCAAGCCCTGAAGCATATACAGAGCAGGCCAAAAATCCTTCTTTTCTTCCCCGACTGAATACTGAGGATGGCCAATCTCAAGTGACTCCCAACGTGAATGACTGGCTGAAATTCTTGGAGAATAGAATAGAATTGCTTCCTAATTTAATCCTTGTGTGCTGTTTTTAAACAGACTTTTCTTACACTGACATCTGGAGTTCCAGGGGAAAGACTAGAAGATCCTCAAAGTGTTGTGTGTCGTGTGCATGTATATTTTAAACCGACTTCTTGTGCCAGGGGGTCACATTAGAAAAGTCATGGGTTTTTAGCAGGGGGAAGGCACTAAGGTGCTAAGTCGCGTAGTACTGGAGAGCGAGGGAGGTGAAGCAACACTGCGAGCTGCAAGATACTGTTTTAACTCAAAGTTTATGGAGACATGAACAACATTTTTGGCCAGAAGCCATATCAAGTGTCAGTAGATTATTTGCTCAAGTACCACATGCCATAGCCTTCCGTGTCATATTTCTCTTCTTATGCTAAAAAGAACTACTGCAAACACTCCAGCGCATGAAAAAAACTGAGTAGTAAGAGGGAGCTTTTTTTGTTTTTGTTTTTTTAGGAGGGAGCTTTAGAATCTAGTGTGAAATTACTGAGACCAATTTATTCTGAAGAACATGCTGATTAACTTGTTGCACCCTGTCATTCATCAAAACAAGGAATGTTTGAAACTAGGAGCAGCTAGCTGATTTCTTTTTCTAGGTCATCTCTGATCAAATAGTCCTGTCTGCTTGGAGCTCTGTGGGGAGATGGCTGGCTGAGGACACTTTGGGGCTGGCAGGAAACAGCTAGCAGTTCTGCCGGGGGTGGGGCAGAAGGTTGTGCTGCTCCACCTGCCACACAGCTGTGACTCCTAAGCCAATCCAATCCTCTCATCTCACATCTGAGGGAACTGAGACACAAAGAGATGCAATGTACTTTCTTGGTCTGTACTTACTTTAAATTAGCCATATCATGGGGTGCCTGGGTGGCTCAGTCGGTTGAGCGTCTGACTTCAGCTCAGGTCATGATCTCACACTCCGTGAGTTCAAGTCCTGCATCGGGCTCTGTGCTGACAGCTCAGAACCTGGAGCCTCCTTCAGATTCTGTGTCTCCCTTTTTCTCACTGCCCCTCCCCCACTCATGCTCTGTCTCTCTCAAAAAATGAAAAAAAATTAAAAAAATTTAAAAAAATTAGTCATATCATGAAGTTTGAAGTATGCATTTGTCAGAACTCTGTTCCTTCAGCCACGAATTATGAAGCCACAATTAATCTGTTGTTACACAATAATTCTGTTCAATCCAATTTAACGAACAGTGAGTACCTAATATTTGCCCATGATTCATGCTTCCTGGAGAATGGGAATAGAAGTAAATGTGGATCAGACACAATCCCTGTCACCAAGACAATGACAGCTCAGTAGAAGACACACATATCCAACCAGAATCTGATAAATGTTGTATCTTGCAGCTTGAACCAAGTAACACTGATGTAGAGAGGCAGGAACAATTAATATCATGTGGGATTTCAATTTTTCTTAATGGGGGGTGTTTATTGATTTTGAGAGACAGACAGACAGACAGAATGTAACTGGGGGAGGGGGAGAGAGAGAGAGGGAGACACAGAGTCTGAAGCAGGCTCCAGGCTCTGAGCTGTCACCACAGAGCCCAATGCAGGGCTGGAACTCATGCACCGCAAGATCATGACCTGAGCCAAAGTTGAATGCTCAACTCACTGAGCCACCCAGGCGCCCCTTGTGTGGGATTTCAAGGAGGAGTTTATTGAAGAAATGGCATTTGATCTGAACCTTGAAGGATGAGTTGGGATTCTGCTAGGTGGAGGAGAAAGACACATTTTTTAAAAGTATATTTATTTATTTTACGAGAGAGAGAGAGAGAACAAGAGTGAGGGAGAGTCAGAGAGAGGGAGAGAGAGAGAATACTAAGCAGGATCTACACTATCAGCACAGAGCCTGACGTGGTGCTCACACTCAGAAATCATGAGATCATGACCTGAACTCAAATCAAGAGTCGACGCTTAACTGACTGAGCCACCCAGGTTCCCTGACACGTTGTTTAAAGTATAGAAAATGAGCATGTTTTAGGGACATAGGGCATGTGTGTGCACATGTGCGTGCGTGAGTGTGTGAGCTGGGGAGAGGAAGGAACTGACTGAAAATTATTTCCTTTCTTTCTCTCCCTTTCCACCACTTTCCCTGCTCCCAAACCTCATTATAACCATTTCCAGAAGTCTGAAGAAATAAAATGCAGCTAAATAGAGAACAGTTGGACAATGGAAGCATCATATGCTGTCACAAGTCAGACTGCTTGGGTTCAAATCCCAGCTCTGCTATCTAGCTATGTGAACTGGGACAAGTTACTTAACTTCTCCTGGTCTTGGTTTTTTTAATCTGGAAAATGATGTTACAAATAGTACTATCTCATGCAGTTGTGAGGATTGAATTTTCTAATCTATATGTAAAGCACTTAGACTCTTGCCTTGGCTCACAGTAAATGCTCTGAGTTGTGGTTATTAGTGTTATTTACATTATCTGGGCACGTGAAGTGGGGTGTTTGAAAGGGAAGCAAGTGAAATCTAGCTCTTGGACAGAAAATGGCTTAAGCAAAAAAGCCTGGTCTGGCACCATAGCCATTGGCTATTGAGGGCATGAGGAGGTGGTGAAGAATCAAGGTGCGACTTCCAGCCTTGGGGGACAGTGTCTGAGGAAGGGCCCCTCCATGTAGCCCTACCCTCTGAGGGCTGACAGGCTTAGCCAGGAATGGGACAGTCAGAAAAAGGGAATCTTTCAGCTTTTATTTGTCAGACTTTTTCTTTCGTGATTGATATTTAAGTTCTCCCAAGCCGAGAGCCATGCTTGCCTTTAACAGAACAAAACACTTAAATATAATGAGCTTTCAATACAATGGCATTGTTTTTAACAACATGGAAGAATCTTAGTAGGAAGAATGTTTTACTCTCATCCTACAGACAGCCAATGATAAAACTCCCAACATAAAGCCTTTCTTTCTGTCCTGTCAACAATGGACAAGTTTTTCTTTCAGTCTTTTATTGAAGTATAATATACACACACAAAAAGTACATATTACATATAAATGTAGAGCTTTGGTGAATTTTTGTAGACTGTACACACCCGTGTAACCAGTACTCAAACACAAGAAACCAAACATTATCAGCACCTAAATGCCTCCTTCATGTCTGCTGTCTCCGCCCCCCACCACCCCCCTCCCCTGGGAAGTCACTCTCTCCACTTCTAATAGCATTAATTTGGTCTTTTCTGGTTTTGTAGTTTATATAAAAGCAATCATTATATACTCTTTTGTGTCTGGTTATTTTCACTCAACATTATGTATGTGAGACTCAACCACAGTGTTATGAATGGTCAACTTCTTAAATGTAATTTTTATGATGGAAGAGAGGAAAGGATGCTTATCAAAAAGTTTTACTGGATTTATAGTGCATTTTATTTAATCTGCCATAGATTTGTATTTATTGAACAGATACTGCTGCTAATCTCAGTGCCATGTTTATAGGTGTCCCTTGAAGAACAAGGATTGTGTGGGTGTGCTTTTAATCATAAAGCTATTTACATTTCTACTTATTTCACCTTGTTCTCTTGTCTCACAGGTATAAAAACCAGGTGCCGATAAATGTCCACGCAAACCCTGGAAAGTACATTATTGAGAGTCGATATGGAATGCATACTCTGGAGATCAATGCGTAAGAGGACATCTGGGTCCATATGTGTGCTGTTCGACAATTGCCTGGGGAGTCATATCACCACTCCAGTTAACAACCACTCTCCCCCTTTCTTCCCAGTGCAACAGGATCACAAAGTGATCTTAGATTTGAATTTAGTAAAAGATGATGAGAATAAAATTAACTTCTGTCTTTTAATTTATCATTTTATATACTTGAGAGTTTTTCTAGACATTAGTAAGAAAATGAGTTACATAAGTAGGCACTTATATTTAGTTATCCTTCCATCATCATCATCATCCTTTTTTGCCTTTAGTCGGCAGAGGCCATGGAGATTGTGGTGGGTGGCAGTGAAAGTAAGCTTCCCACCAGAAAGTGTGGGAAATTATCTGCCCACCCTGTCAGCCTGCAGAGGGAGGCAGGACTGGACACTGGGGTGTTTTCAAAGCAAAATGCAAAGCAGAATTGAAAGCAGAACCCACATCAAAATTTCTAAGTCCTCAAAGGTTTATCATATCTCCTAATATGGTTTTGAAATCCAAGCTTAGTCATGTGAATGAAAAAGCTAAAACTCCCACTATTTGAAGTTCACATGAAACTGTGACATGCTGAGACGTCAAAGTAAAATTTACATCATTGTGATCTCAAGAGAGTTTGTAGTCTTCTCCTCAGATCAGAACAGCTGCCACATGGGATACAGGGTTTCAAGCAGGACTCTGGGGCCCTGTGACATTTGCCGAGCATCGACCTCCAACCAGAGTCACTTCAGTTCTGCCACTTGGTGGTTCTACTGAGGCTGCAGTGAGCTCTGTGGTTGCTTTATAATTCAGTAGTTATGAGAAAGGCAACCATATTGACCTTCCTGGGGTTGTGCTGGTGTCTATAAAATTTCAACAAGAAATAGGTTTTTACAAATGACGCTAAACCCAGAAAGTCAGCGAGGAACTCAGACACTGGTTATGACAAGACACAAAAGACCTGCTTTGAAATCTTAGCTTATTCATCTCTGTGAGATCATTCTTTCTTTTGTTTTATTATTAAACACATCCCAGTTTCTGTATTATAACTTACAGGAACTTCCAAATAGCACTGCTTGTGTTGTACTATGGGCTGAATCTCCAAGTGCGACCTGAACCTTGGTAGAGTTGAGACAGAAATAGCATATTTGTACTTTGGAGCTAGAACACAGACCCACCTATTAGATAGACCCAGATCTGGTTTGTGGCTCAAGGAGAGCGGCTGTGTCTTTCCCTCTCTGTTCCCCCCCAGACTGAAACTCACCCTGAGGGATGCCAGCAGGAAGACTGTCCCCCCAGGGTGCTCTGGGTAGTTACTACTACAAAAGTACATGGCTGGACATTTTCTGTTCCTGACACAGCTTTAGACCAGTTAATTGTAACACTGTTTGTGCTGTAATTTATGCGTTTAACACTTTGCTGGCATTTTTTTTTTTTGGACATTTAAAAAAAATTTTTTTAATGTTTTATTTATTTTTGAGACAGGGAGAGACAGAGCATGAACAGGGGAGGGTCAGAGAGAGGGAGACACAGAATCTGAAACAGGCTCCAGGCTCTGAGCTGTCAGCACAGAGCCCGACGTGGGGCTCGAACTCACAGACCGAGAGATCATGACCTGAGCTGAAGTCAGCCGCTTAACTGACTGAGCCACCCAGGCGCCCCTTTTTTGGACATTTAAATGAACCTGGGCTAGGGTCACAGTGGACTATAGGTGTCCTCCTCCCATTCTGTGCAGCTGGCCTCAAACTGCAGTAGATATCTTGCATTATATAAAATCCCACAGGGAGCTAGATTGGAGTTAGTAGCTTCATCAAGAGTCCCCAACAGCCAGGGCTCCTGGGTGGCTCAGTTGGTTAAACGTCCAACTGTTGATTTCAGCTCAGGTCATGATCTCACGATTATGAGATCGAGCCCCACATTGGGCTCTGTGCTGACCATGGAGCCTGCTTGGGATTCTTTCTCTCTCCTCTCTCTCTGCTCCTCCCCCTGCTTGTGCTCTCTCTCTCAAAATAAATAAATAAACAGTTAAAAAGAAAAAGAGTCCCCAGGAGCCACGTTGTTAGCCAGTGATTTGCAGTGTGTGTTGTCAGCAAAGATACCTTTGATAGAACAGCATTGTTGCAATGGTCACTCACTTCCTTCTGTCCTTTCAGATGTAATTTTGAAGACACTGCCCAGTACCGGGCTTCAGCGATGAATGTTAAAGGAGAGCTTTCAGCATATGCTTCGGTTGTCGTAAAGAGTGGGTTTGCTGGGCTTGTTTTATTCAAAATGCATTTTTAAAAAATTAACTGTCATTGCTAAAAATAAATCAAGAAGCAGTTCATATGTATTTCTGCTTTCTTTTCTAGGATATAAGGGAGAGTTTGATGAGACTCGCTTCCATGCTGGGGTTTCCACCCTGCCCCTCAGCTGTAAGTTTAAAAATATGTTTGCTGAGTGTCATCTCTATTTAAAATCCAGCATAATAAGCCATTCTATAATGCTGAAATAAAAGCATAGGATTATTATAACATATGCTAGTACGTATATAATAGCACTCTTTTCTTATTTTTTAGATTCTTTGGTTACTATTCTCTTTCTGAATATAATTGCTTTGTTCTGGTTTTATAAAAGCCCAGATATGATGGGCTAAAAATGGCAAATGTTTTTAAGTCTTTCTGTGTTAAACTGAAGAAGATCATTACACAGACCTGGGCAGAGTGATTTAACCACACACACACACACACACACACACACACACACACACGCACACATGCCCACACGCACACACGCACACACACACACACGTGCACACACACGCATGTGTACTGTATCAGGGCATCTAGGTCAGCATCACTCCTGGAGACATCTATGTCTGACTCCCACTGCTACCCCACCTCTACCCAGTCAGGGTTAGGTGTCCTTGGTGAGACCATCAGAGCATCCATCACATTGGATGCTGTTAACTGTTATGTGTCTCTTTCTCCCACTGGCCTCTAAGCCACTTAAAGGCAAAGCTGGACCTTTTATCTCTAACCCCAGCACCTGACACAGCGTAGGTGTTTGATAATGAATGAATAAATAAATACATTAATTTATGAAGTACAAATCAAAACACATGATATCTAAATGTGCTATAATAACAAACTATTAAAAATATTCTGATCTGTGGTTGTGAACTCCAATCATTTTGTCTATATCAGAACTTCTTTTCATAGGAAACAATAAAAACAAAATCCTTATGGTTGTTCAATAATTCAGTGCTTACAATGTTCAGACTGAAAAAGGTAGTCATGCCTGAACTTATTTTCTGAATGTTAAAATGTAAATGGTAGTTTTGAAAATGCTTGATGAAGATACTTTCTCATGGGTTAATGAAGATACTTTCTCATGGGTCAGTTTTTCACCTGCTCAGTTTGATGTCTATAGATCACCTGTTCCATCAAATTCATGGAATGGCTCGTAATTTTAATATTCCAAGTTTTAATCATTGGTACAAATTCCATGGGTGGCTGGGAGGGGGTGATGGGTGGGAGTGAGGGAGGAGCACATCCCCAATCATGTTTTTCTTCTATCATTTCGTTTGTATTGAGATAGAATAGTTGGAAATTCTGGAACTATGACTTATCTCCCATTGTCCCTAAGGCTGGTTTATTAATCATTTATTTCTATCTAAATGTATCCTGCTCATTCCCACTGCCATATCATCATCTATATTTCTCCTGTTTCTCTCTTCTCCACCAAGCCAGGGTTGAAAAGCCCAGCTCAACCTACCTCTCTAACTTTTTAATCTGACCAGCCCCTGAATTAAGTGCAGTTGTTTCCAACAGAGAAAACAGAGGGATTTTATTCATTTATTCAACTAATATTTATTGAGAATCTGTTATGTGCTAGGTACTGGTGTAGGTGCTTGGAATATGCTGGTAAATATCATAGATAAAGCTCCCTGCCCTTGGTTCTGTTTTAGTAGTTAACATATATTGATCAGTTGTACCAGACAGCATACTAAGATATTTTGTTATATGCAATAATCATGTAATGCTCTCCCAAAGCTTATAAAATAGGTGTCTTTTATCTGTGCTGTGCCTATGAGGAAACAGTTTTTGATAGGTTAAATAATGAGACAACACCACATAGAGTGGTAGAACAGGGACTTGTAAATTGGTCTCTCTAATTCTAAGCCATACTCTTTTTTTTTAATTTTTTCAAAATGTTTATTTATTTTTGAGAGAGAGAGAGAGAGAGCAAGTGGGGGAAAGTAGAGAGACAGGGAGACACAGCACATAATCCAAATCAGGCTCTAGGCTCCCAGCTGTCAGCCTAGACCCCAACATGGGGCTCGAACTCACGAACTGTTGAGATCATGACCTGAGCCAAAGTCAGATGCTTAACTGACTGAGCTACCCAGGTGCCCCCTAAGTCATATTCTAAAACAGGAGTCAGTATTTTCTGTGAAGGACTCCTATAATTATGATTTGTGAACTACCTGTAATTTGTAAATTGTAAATACTTTAGGGTTGTAAATACTTTAGGCTTTGTAGGTCATATGGTCTTTGTCACAACGACTCAACTCTACCTTTGTAACACAAAGTAGTCATAGACAGTAGGTAAATAAATGAGCATGGCTGCCTTCCAATTAAACCTTACTTATGAACATTGAAATTTGAATTCCCTGTAACTTTTCACACATCACAAAATATTCTTCTTTTGATTTTATCTTGATCATTTAAACAATTGAAATTTATTTTTCTAGTGGTGCAAACAGGAGACAGTCCAGATCTGGCTCACAGATTTGCCAAACCCTGACCTAATCCCAGCTTTCTTTGTAACTGTTATCTCTACTCCTAAGGCAGCTTCGGAGCCAGCCTGGCTCTCCAGACAGTAAGGTCTGATTGAGTTGTTTCACTTTTTGATCTCAGTGGGATACCATCATATACAAGTGGGGCAGATGTAACCTGTGCTTCAAAGGGAAGTTGTTTCACTATTGGTTAGGGGTTGCCTGGGAACACACAAATTCAAGGCAATATCATGTCTTGCTTGAGAGCACAGGTTCTAACAGTCCTCCAGTGTAAATCCTGGCTCTGCAGGGTGAACATGGGCAGTTTCTTGGCCTCCCTATGCTTCTGTTTCCTCATCTATAAGACAGAGAGACGATAATAGCACTTACCTGATTGAGCTATTATGAGGTTTGAGGTAATAGCTATTTAACGTTTGGAACACTACTTGGCACAAGTTGAACTCGATACATTTTAGCTTGCATTTTCAAATTAATTCTAAGACGTTTTAGGAAGAGAGATGAAATCGGAGAGAAATTTTAGAGTTTGAATTTCAATTTCACACATAGTACGAAACCTGGACATTAGCTGTATGTTATTTTTGTGACCTTCTGCATTCTCATCTGCAAGAGAGGAAAAAAATATCTATGCCATGGGGCTTTTGCAAGGAACAGACGACATGTCAAATGTAAAGTGCCTGGCATGGTAACTGTCCATAGAGTCATTATTTTCCCAAGTCCTTTCTTTTGAGAAAAGAGAAAATAAAACCTGGGAGGGTTTATGATTCAGGAATTTACTTAATCAGTGAATAAGTTATTGCTAAGAAAAATATTTTTAAAGTCATATTATTGTGAACTTTTCAGTTTGACATTTCTTATAATATTTTTTTTTATACAGATAGTTAAACTGAAGCAACTTGCTGGAAAACTGTATTTTTATGAGTAATTGATATGGGTGTTTGAACAGTACAGCAGTTCAGTTTTAAATGAACTAGGAATCTAAAAAGTACATATATTGTGCTAAGTAGTTAAGTATAAGCTAAATGTGGTATTAATTTATATGCTATGTGAGGTATTAAACCTGATCCTTTAAATTCTATTCATTGCAATAATAAAAACAAACATTTAGCTTATCTGACCAATGAAGCAAGAATTTCCACACCTAGAATTTCCATTTCACATAGTAATATGTGGGAATGTGCTTTGTACTTCTTTATAAGACTTAATATTTTGCCCAAATAAACCATTTGATCAGTGTTTGTTGTAACTGCTTGTTAAAATGCTTGCGTCTCTCTGATGAGAAAAAACAAGTTAACCAATGTTTGTTTTTGTCGTACCCAGTTGCTGTGACCCCTTATGGTTATGCGTCCAAGTTTGAGATCCACTTTGATGACAAGTTTGATGTGTCTTTTGGGAGAGAGGGCGAGACGATGAGTCTAGGCTGCCGTGTAGTTATCACTCCTGAAATTAAGCATTTCCAGCCAGAGATCCAGTGGTACAGAAATGGTGAGACTCTGTGATGAATTCTCATTTAGATTCTTATTCACAGAATAAGGCTTGGCACCAGAGCATGAGTGTCCACAAGACTGCAGGCCTGTTTATCAGAGCTGGCAGAATATGGACATTAGGAGGCATAACCTATTGGATGTTGAAAAAAAAATTCATGCATGTATCAAAGTAGCAGAACTTTTATAATATATTTGTGGAGATTATAATTTCTTATCACCAAGTAACGTGGAAAAGATTATGAAAAATGTATTTTTGTAAATTAGTTATATATTCGTTTTGTAAGTTAATTTTAGTTGGTAAAATAAAGGGAAGTCCATTGCAGTTCAGTTGAACTATGGAGCATGACTACTGACCCTTGGGCGTGGTGGGCAGCAAACAGCGTAGTCACCAAGCAGTTGGCCTGAACTTCAGTTGTGCAGACAGGCATCTGGGGCATTATGGAGCATCTGGGTCCAGACTGAAGCCAGTAATGGCAACAGCAGTATTAACAGTGAACATGGCCCTAGAGAAGAGGAGGGACTCCATGTGGGGGCATCATGGGAACCTACAGTGGGAGATTGCCAGGCTGTTCTTCCTTCCCCAGAGCTCGCTTCTATGGGATCTGCACAAATACTAATTTACTAGGCTAGCATCAGGACAGGAACTATCAGCAACTAGGCAGTGAACTTTGTCAGTAAAATTACAAAATAAAAGCATGTATATAGACATCGCACTTAAGCATACAAAACAGTTGTTGGAGATCTTCAGTTTAGAATCTCTGGTTTTGAAAAACATTATAACACTGCATGGCAAATATTCAGAGGCTTAGAAATATAAATTAAATTTAAAGATTGTCACATTCAATGAAAAAGAACACTTTTCATATGAAACTTTGGATGAAGCAATTATTAACAAGGAAGATAATTTTAAAATTAATTTTCCTTATAATTGAAGATGCAGGGATAGAATGCATAAGTAGACATTTGATTTATGTACAAATCATTTTCCGTCTCTTGTATAACCTCTACAAGTTACAGCACATGTTAGAGAAACTATTAAGATGTAATTATGTAAATTTACATTTAAAATTAAATTCAGACTTATGTGAAACTGATTTATATGAAGAATAAAATATTTTTTCAAAGTTTATTTCTTTATTTTGAGAGAAAGAGAGAGTGCAAGCAGGGAAGGGGCAGAGAGACAGGGAGAGAGAATCCCAACCAAGCTCTGTGCTGTTAATGCAGAGCCAACACGGGGGTTGATCTCACGAACCATGAGAACGTGACCTGAGCTGAGATCAAGAGTTGGACACTTAACCGACTGAGCCACCCAGACACCCCAAGAGTCAAATTCTTTTAGAAATTTTGTTCCTTAAGAATCAATAGTTCTAGAGTACTAAAATTTATATTTTGAAATAATTTATCAGAAAGTTAACCCAATGTTAACTTTATAAGAATATGGCTATATATAACTATGTAATATCTGAATAGCTGCAATAATAGTTGCATCAGCAGAAAGATCCTTCTCAAAATTAAAACTTAATCTGCTCATTTGTGATCTTGCATTTGCCAAGAGTGACTGATGTTGCTTTCAAGTATATTGATTTAAAATAACGCTGCCTGGGTGGCTCAGTCGGTTAAGTGTCTGACTTCGGCTCAGGTCATGATCTCACTGTTTGTGGGTTCGAGCCCTGCATTGGGCTCTGTGCTGACAGCTCAGAGTCTGGAGACTGCTTCGGATTCTGTGTCTCCCTCTCTCTCTGCCCCTCCTCCATTCATGGTCTGTCTCTCTCTCTTTCTCTCAAAAATAAAATAAACATTTACAAAATATTTAAAAACAAATAGATAAATAAAGTTGCTAAAAGTATATATCTGATGACCTAATAACTGAATTTGTAGAAAAGCAAGCCAGAAATATCTTATTATCAATCAAGATATTACATTGATAAATATTTTTGTGTATAAAATTATGGCATAAAAATACTATTTTTTGTATTTTGGGTTACCCCAGTTATATTTTATATGCAATAAAGTTGTTTTAGAGAAAAAAAACCTTATATTTTAGTACCTCTAACTGTATTTTTTTCTCTGCTTTTTTTTTTATTTTAGAGAGCATGTGAGTAGGGAGCGGGGAAGAGGGAGAGAGAGAGAGAGAGAGAGAGAGAGAGTGAGAGAGAGAGAGAGAGAGAGAGAAAGAGAGAATTTCAAGCAGGCTCCATGTTCAGTGTGGACCCCAACATGGGGCTTGATCTCATGACCCTGGGATCATGACCTGAGCTGAAATCAAGAGTTGGACACTCAACCAACTAAGCTACCCAGGTCCCTGTTTTCTCTGCGTTTTAGACAGGGGGATTGTAATTTCATTTTGCACTGGACCCTGCAGATTATGTATCTGGCCCTGGCCCCCTCACTTCTGATCTAGTATTTTCACCAATATTAGCATGGCAGAATGGCCCAAAGCCCTAGAGACTTCTACTAATTGTCATATCTCTTTCAATATAGAAGAGGCAGAGAGAGAGAGAGAGAGAGAGAGAGAGAGAGAGAGAGAGAGAAGGTGGAAGAGAATGAAGGAGAGAAAAAGAAGGGAGCAATGGAGGAAAAAAAATCACTTAATTTTCTTACTTTTAAAAAATTTTCTAGGAGCACCTGTTTCTCCATCAAAATGGGTACAAACACACTGGAGTGGAGATAGAGCAACGCTGACGTTTTCTCATCTCAACAAAGAAGATGAAGGCCTCTACACGATCCGTGTGCGAATGGGAGAATATTATGAACAGTATAGCGCTTATGTCTTTGTTCGCGGTAAGACCTAGCAAAAAGCAGAACACCCAAGCACGTTTAAAGCACTGAGACCAAATCCATCTATCCAAACATGTTTTTTGTAATGATGAAAGAGCCATTTGAAAATTCTTCCAGTATGCATGGCATAAGATTATTAACTTCCAGTGAAATTAGACCTAGTAGAAAAAGGCTAACCCTCAGGCACCAACCCCAAGGTAACTTGTTCCCAGACTGTGTTAATATCTCTGATGTCATTACTTTCTTCAGCTTCAGTGAGCTACCAGTGCAGGTCTCTATAGGTGTTCCATTGGAGATAATCCATCCTAATGATCTAAAAAGCCGTTTCAGTTTATGGGAGCTGCAACAAAAGAGGGATGTGCTACTTGGGGACTTACTCTTTAATATCTATTTCAGAGAGCAAATTTATCATTTCATTCCAGCCCCCTTCTTTATACTTTCAGCTTTAATGAACTAGGAAACAAGGTGCTACAATTTAATCTTTAAAAAATTTTTTTAATGTTTATTTATTTTTGAGACAATGAGAGACAGAGCATGAGTGGGGGAAGGGCAGAGAGAGAGGGGGAGACACAGAATCCGAAGCAGGCTCCAGGCTCTGAGCTGTCAGCACAGAGCCTGACATGGGGCTTGAACCAACAAAGATCACGAGATCATGACCTGAGCCAAAGACGCCAAAGACTGAACCACCCAGGCACCCCTGCAATTTAATCTTGAAGGCAAACTAGAATTGTGATTTTAGGAGTCTTTAATTCTTCAGCTGTGTTTTAAATGGATTGGCTATATACAAGTGGGAATGTGATTTGTATGGGATCCCAGTGCATTTGGAAGACCATTGACAGTTCCAGGTTACAGGAGCAGTGTTCTGTGTTCTCTTCTGTGATGGTTAGTCAGGTGTGGCCACAAGAGGAGACACAGGAGAGGATCCAGAAAACGAAGTTTATTGCACCCACAGGTCCTAGAGACAGGAGGTACTGCACACCACACAGGGCCACGTGGGGGAAAATCAGCATTGGTTGGCCAGGAAGAAGGGGTAGGAAGGAGGGGAGAGCTTAGGCCATGGCTTTTATTGGAGTTTCTGTGGGAAAGGCAAGGCAAGGCAGGGCAGGATAAACAGTTTAGGATTGGCTAGTTTGAATAATTTGGGTGGACTCTAAACTATAGGCGTGGTCCGTACTGGCCTGCTACCAGGCCCTGGGATGATTACGGCAGGGGAATATTGCTTCCTGGGGTGCACAGACCAGATAGAGAATGTGTGGCTCTGGATGGGTCAGTTTGCATATTAAAGGCATGCTCTGGCTGAGCCCATTCTATCCAAGAATTGGCTAGCCCTGGGAGGGGCAGCATCTCCCCAGTCAGAAAGGCTTTTAAGGTGTCAAAACATCATAATATACAGAAAATTAAAATATAAACAATATAGGAGACTTACTATATTTTTAAAAAAATCTCTCATGCACTAAATAGAATCATAAACTCACAGGAATTTTGATCAAGATGGAACTTTAGAGGTCAGGTGTCCTTAAGTGGGATCCACAGACTCCCAAAGGGTCTATGATTAGAATTGTATTTTGGGGTGTCTGGGTGGCTCAGTTGGTTAAGCATCCTGCTTCAGCTCAGGTCATGATCTCACGGCTCATTAGTTCGAGCCCCGCATCAGGCTTTGTGCTGACAGCTCAGAGCCTGGAGCGTGGCTTCAGAGTCTGTGTCTCCTCACTCTGCCCCTCCCCTGCTTATGCTCTGTCTCTCTCTGTCTCTCAAAAATAAATAAACATAAAAAAATTTTTTTTAAGAATTATATTTCAATATATTTAGTTTCTTTGGTAATCTCATGTCTTTTATTTTATGCATTTGAAAGCAATATTCTGAAAAGGGGCTTCTAGACTTTCTTTGCCAGTCTGCCAAAGGAGTCTATGGCACAAAAAAGCTTGGATTCCCATTCTGGTCCACCCCTTTAATTTTAAGATGCAGAAACTGAGGTTCAGAAAAACAAAGTGATTTACCAGTAGACTCACAGTTAGTTAAAAGCAGCAGTGGACATAGGATACAGGTCTTCGGAAGCCTAACCCAGGATTTCAATTAGGGTATAGGCTAAGCTGCTGAAATGATACGAAAAGGTTAATTTCTCTTGTATGTCTGTCAACTCAGAAGTAGAGGTATGGTTCAGAGTCCCAGGTCCTGTCTCCATTGGTGTTCCACTGCCCCCGTGGTGTTATCCCATGTTCCCATCCCAGACTATGGGAAGGGAAAGGAAGTGGAGGGGGAGATGCAGAGTTGCACACATCCCTTCTGCATGGTAAACACTTAGCCATAGGCACACATTTCACTGTGAGGGAAGCTAGGCATCATGTATCCACTTGGGCAGCCATGTTTCTTGCTAAAGCTGGGGCATCTAGGAAACACAAAGAATGGATAATGGGGATGGTTAACAGCCTATACACACCAGTAGTGAACAGTAACGATTGTTGAATTCTGCCATGGGATCAACAACCGATAAAGATACAGGAATATCTACATCACCTGAAAATGTGTCAGACTTTCTCCTACACAAAAGTGTTACAGGAAAAGTCCAGTATCACTGAGGGAAGACAGATGCTAGCCTCTGGATCAATTGCAGTGAAAACAGACACACTGAAACTCATCAGCAAGTAAGTTTGTTCAGCCAAACCACCTGGATAAACCTGGCTAGACAAGGACTGAATAAGCAAAGTCTTTTCCTTTGCTCTCAGTTGTCTTACCCAAACAGAGAGTATCTCTTGGTGACTCAAAAAAACCTTAGTTATGCCTCGATGATTCTTTATTGGACTTTTTCTGGGACCTCTGACATAGCCTAGGGGTTTTTTCAGTGCCATTTCTCAGTGCCTATAACCAGAATTGTGGCTCCCTCCCAGATTTAGGCCAGACAAATGTGATGCAACATAACACAGTATTTGGATTTGGCTTCTATACAGAACCTGTTTTGTGAGGGACTGTCATGCCCATCCCAAGAATGGCATAGTCCAAGAAATGTTATAAATATGCTGAAAAATGGCTCCTGAAATGCCTACCATCTGATAGGCTCTGTTATATATAATGGATATTCAGCAAACTAAACTGCTCTATCAACTCAGGGATTACTGGTTGTTACATTATGGGCCTTTAGCAAAAGGACATGGGTAGAGGTGACCAGCTGTCCCCATCCAAATGAGCAGCTTTCCAGCCTTCCTCTTCTGCCATTTAAGCCTATTAACCTCAGCATCTCTACACCCTTCCAGCTCTGCTCTAACTTCACCCTCAGCCGGCTCTGCCCCCATCCAGTGCTCTCAAAGCCTGAAAGGAAAGAAGTTTCTCCCCACCAAAACGCTTGCTTTTAGGCACCAGGATTTAGTTAATTCTACACTAAGTTAGTCACTTACACCAGAGAAGTTGCCTAGAAACACTTTCCTACAGGTTCATGTGGCAAAAAATAGAATATTCAAAACCAAAGTGACTTTAGCTCTTCTCAGGTAATGCAAACCTATCAAATTCAGAAGTGCACAGATATCTCTGCCTTCTTATCAAATATTTTAGTAATTCATAAGAGTTACAGAAGTGTAGCTCATTGTAAAAAAAAAAAAAAAAAGGATTTATTCAGTCAACAGGAGTGTTTTGCCTGAGTTGAGTGGTCCGACATGTCTCAGCCTCCTCTCCTATTAACTCCAGTTATGAAAAGGTTGGCTGGAGTTCAGGAGAAATTGGCAATGTGGACCCCACCTCCAGGAACTCCACCTCTCATCTTAATCTCACTTAAAAGGCTATTAACTGATTATTTTCATTCCCCTTGCTCTCCTAAAAACATCCCTGATTCACTATGTGAGCTATGCCTGAAGACACTGCTGAGGACACCCACTGTCAGAGGATCCTGTTTCATAAACAGTCACTGCCGTCTCTTTCCTGTATAATCCTGGACTTTTACTAAACTCAGATAAACTCCACTCAGATGTGGGTATTGCATCAGAGTTCCTTTCGCAAGTGTCTTCAGTCTGGGAACAAACATTTGATTAAAAGGAATGTTTTCCTTTATCTTCCAAAATGGTAGTGCCCAGCAGAGGAGTGGGTAAAGTTTTTTATTCTTTTGTGGATGCATCGAGAAGGTGACAGAAGGGACTCTTTGTTCCCCTTTGGAGTGGCTCATGTTTCTGAGTAATATTGTACAAGAGATATCTTAAGAACAGACTTTCTGACTTGGCTCACCTTAGACTTTTCTGATAGCAATTCCTGACATCTCCATACTTATTTTCCTTTAGAACATTTTGGGTAGGCAAAGGCCATAAAGCAAAGGTCACGGGTCCTTTTGAGAGCCCTTGCTAACATAATGTTCTTTGTGCTGATGATGAAAACACACATCATCATGTTGGTAAGCAAATTATAAGGTTGAAGCTTGCTCTACTTGAGCCAAAGATGTAGCCACTATAAATGTGGTAGGAAATATATGCACTAAGTCTTGGATTGCCAGACTGTGATGGAGCTTATCTGAGAGGGTTAATGAGATCCTTCTGTGTCTCCACAGATGCTGATGCAGAGATTGAAGGAGCCCCAGCTGCTCCCTTAGACGTGATGTGCTTGGATGCCAACAAAGATTATATCATCATCTCTTGGAAACAGCCAGCTGTGGATGGAGGGAGTCCTATTCTGGGATATTTTATTGATAAGTTAGTACTTAGTCTATTTTCTTTTCTGGTCTCCTCTCCTTCTTTCTCTGTCTCTCTGTCTCCCTCTCTTTCTCTCTTTCTCTCTCTCTCACAAATACACACACACACACACACACACACACACACACACACACACAATCTATTGACCTAAATCCCAAAGACAATTTTTGAATCTGACTACTAATGCAAATCACCAATTTGGCAAGAATGCTATGAATTTATAGACATTCTGGAGACCACTTTGGAAATAGCTGGTGTCCATTATATTTAATGTCCATATTCCTAATTTGTTAGTAATTTTAAAATATTAAGTAATTTAAACAATAATGCTTTAGGAATACTAACAAAATCCTATTTACATTACAGGATGTGGTTTCAAATTAGACAAAGAAATAACAAATATCAATAGTATTAAATCATATTCTTTCTATAACTTTTTGTTGTTCACATTCTCTAAAACTTAGAACTTCTGATATTTATAGCAATTGGGTCTTACACATTAATTATACAGTGAGTTTGGTCAATATAGACAACAAATTTAGATTATCAACCTAAATACATTATTATCTGACTTAGTTTCTATTCAAATAGTTGTTCCAATTTTCTTTCCAATTTTCAGTAATAGAATCTAATTGTAGAAACCACTAGGGACAGATAATCTGTGCCACTGTGGTACAATAGGTTTGTACTAAGGTGTATTAAACCTAATATTTATAGTAATAAGTAAATATATGCTTATTGGGGCACCGGGTGGCTCAGTTGGTTGAGCAGCTGACTTTGGCTCAGGTCATGATCTTGCAGTTCATGGGTTCAAGCCCCACATTGAGCTCTGTGCTGACAGCTCAGAGCCTGGAGCCTGCTTCAGATTCTGTGTCTCCCTTTCTCTTTGCCCCTCCCTCACTCATGTTCTGTCTCTCTCTCAAGAATAAATAAACATTAAAAATTCAGTATAATATATATATATATATATATATATATATATATATATATATATGCATGCCTATTGGGCTCAATACCATGCAGAGAAATATTTATAATAAATAATACACTATTTAACCCATGCTAAATTCTTCCACATTGTTTTGTCATTTAGTGATGATGAACTGTTAAGTTTTAGGTAGATTCTTTTTCATTTTTACAGACTGCCTTATTGTCTTTGGCAGATTTCCAAGGGATTTGCAAACTTCATCAGTGAAAGACCAGCAACAATTAGTAGCACATTTTGCTTAGTCATCATGAAAATAACCATATTGTGGCTTGTATTTATTAAAATTGGTTACGTTCATGGCACTGTTCTAAACACATCACATATATTAACCATTAACCTATAACCACCATTTGAAAGGTAGACACTCTTATTACAAGTAGGAAACAGTAGCTGGCCCAAAGCCACATACTCATGAGAAAACACTAAGTTGCCTAAAGTCACACTAGAATTCAAATATCAGCCTGGCCATATGTTGGTGTCCTTTCTGCTCCAACATGCTGTAGGCATCTCCAGAGCAGCTACTGCCCCCCTTTCTTTCTGCCCACATGAGGGTTGGGAAACACACTCTACTATCACTGGGTCACCATGACAGCATCTGCATAGGGAGAGAGAGAGAGAATCTCTGGAGACAGAGGCAGTTTGAAGAATTGTCCTAGGCCTCTTGGCTCCCTCCCAAACCCTACCCATAGCAGCTCCAGAATTTCTGCAAAGGCAAGATTTAAGGGTGAAAGGCAGGGATTTAAGCCATATTTGACAGCACTTTACATAAGGGTGAGGAAAATGTCTATTGTCTATATCAAAAACTGGAAGGGTGAGGCTGAAGAAGTGAAGAGAAACTTCCCACCCTGACCAACTTTGCACTGCCATTAGAACTCCCTCCCCCATCAGAATTATTTGGGAATTAGATGTTTTAATGT
Organism: Prionailurus viverrinus; assembly: GCF_022837055.1. Lineage (NCBI taxonomy): Eukaryota > Metazoa > Chordata > Mammalia > Carnivora > Felidae > Prionailurus > Prionailurus viverrinus. The sequence continues at coordinate 42,046,194 of NC_062572.1, forward strand.
TTTTATTTATTTTTGAGACAGAGAGAGACAGAGCATGAGCAGGGGAGGGGCAGAGAGAGAGGGAGACACAGAATCTGAAACAGCCTCCAGGCTCTGAGCTGTCAGCACAGAGCCTGACGTGGGGCTTAAACTCACAGACCGTGAAGTCATGACCTGGCTGAAGTTGGACCCTCAACTGACTGAGCCACCCAGGTGCCCCGGGAATTAGATGTTTTAGACATAGACCATATTGGGGAAGTGACATAAACTAAAAGTTCTGTGTTCTCATAAAAGCTGATGAGTTACTTAATCCTAGTGCTGTATAATTTAATCACATGCTGAGCCCCTAGCCCCGTCTATCAGGCCAATAGCATGATATGAACTACTCCACCCCAGACACCAACTGCAATAAAAGCACCCAGTTAGAAATCAGAGGTTCTAAGCACTTAATCTTTCCCTGCCAGTGGGCCTGGGAATTTCCCTGCATCTCATCATTCTCATCTGTTAAGAAACAAGTATATTATAATACTCTCTTCACCCTTCTACCTACACAGCATATAATGATCATTAAGTAGGCTTTTTCCAAGGGTGCCTGGCTACTCGGTAGAGCAGGCAACTCTTGATCTCAGGCTCATGAGTTTGAGCCCCACATTGGGTGTGGAGATTACCTAAGAAAAAAAAAGTGAGCTCTTTCCAAACTACAGTATAAACAGGTACATTTAAGGTGTTAACTTCCTCAAACAAAATTTTTATTTTTAAAAGAAAATGTGTAAAGAAGACAAAGAAAGAAGTCACCAACAATGGAATTAAAGACGTCAGCCAGGGGCGCCTGGGTGGCGCAGTCGGTTAAGCGTCCGACTTCAGCCAGGTCACGATCTCGCGGTCCGTGAGTTCGAGCCCCGCGTCGGGCTCTGGGCTGATGGCTCAGAGCCTGGAGCCTGTTTCTGATTCTGTGTCTCCCTCTCTCTCTGCCCCTCCCCCGTTCATGCTCTGTCTCTCTCTATCCCAAAAATAAATAAACGTTGAAAAAAAAAAAAAATTTTAAAAAAAAAGACGTCAGCCAGGGAGATGTCTGGGGGATCCTCCCTCTTAGTCTCTCCAATGTCGAGAGTGTACATACCTGCCTGCTGCTTCTGCTTTTTCTCCCCAAAGTTCCTCTGCCTAGCATACAAGGCCCTCAGCTGCTAGTTTTCAGGGAATTTAAAGGAAGTATATGTGTTTAGGAAGGATCTGAGGCTTCTTTCTTATTAAAGAAGACACATTGCAATTAAGTGGAACCAAGTGCATGCAGTTAAATAACTACTGAACCACACCCGAGCTGGATATTTTATAGGGAGATCTGAAGCAATTGGGTGGGTTTGCAGATTTGGAGCTATTAATTTAGTCAGACTTCTTTTAATTCTTATTGATTACTCTTTTTCCCCATAGGTGTGAGGTGGGCACAGATAGCTGGTCTCAATGCAATGACACACCTGTGAAGTTCGCTCGTTTTCCAGTCACTGGGTTGATAGAAGGTCGTTCTTACATATTCCGAGTTCGAGCTGTGAATAAAACTGGAATAGGTCTACCATCTAGAGTTTCTGAGCCCGTGGCTGCTCTGGATCCAGCTGAGAAAGCTAGACTGAAAAGTAAGCATTTTTCAATTTTCAGGATCTTCTTGAACCTTTTTTTAATATATTTATAACTGTAGTACAGCTCATTGCGAGGTCATTCCTCCCCCTTCCACTAGAGGGAGAAGAGAATAGGAAATCCTTTATGGGTTAGAAAATCCTAGAGGAAAAAAACAAAAACAATTTGTTTTCTTGACTCATCCATTCACTAAGAGCTTTATTTTTTTATTTTTTAAAAAATAATTTATTTATGTTTAAATTTAAATCCAAGTTAGTTATCATATAGTGCAACAATGATTTCAGGAGTAGATTCCTTAATGCCCCTTACCCATTTAGCCCATCCCCCCCACCCCCCCACACAATCCCTCCAGCAACCTCTGTTCTCTATATTTAAGAGTTAAGAGCTTTATTTCTTATTTTGATTCAGAAAACTTCTCCTTATTAAATTGAGTTCTGGTCATTCTGTTTGAAATGAAATATGATAATCAAGAGCCTGGGAAGCATTTTTATTCATTTTATTAGCACACTCCAAATGTTTTTCCTTTAATTCTTAAAATTATAAGATGGTCACATCTTTTGATGGTCACAATGGGAAAGGGAGGTCATTATTGGCATCTAGTGGGTAGATGCCAGGGATGCTTCTTAACCTAGAATTTGCCCCCTAGAGCATTAATATCTCCACCGTAAGTTTCTTTATATCAAAGGAAAAACACATTTACAACATATCTGATCTATACTTGAGTTTCCATATCAGACCATCAAAAATAATCTTTTCATATATTTAAACTCCAAGTTTCAATGTCAAAACCATGGTATATGAATTATGCTCTGCATTTGTTTCATGGGAACCCATATGCATCCTCAATAATAGAAACCACAAAATGATATTTTAAAAAACTGTTCGAGGGGCACCTGGGTGGCTCAGTCGGTTGAGCATCTGACCTTGGCTCAGGTCATGATCTCGCGGTCCATGAGTTTGAGCCCACGTTGGGCTCTGTGCTGACAGCTCAGAGCCTGGAGCTTGCTTCGGATTCTGTGTCTCCCTCTCTCTCTGCCTCTCCCCTGCTCATGCTCTCTCTCTCTCTCTCTCTCTCTCTCTCTCTCTCTCTCTCTCTCTCAAAAATAAAGAAACATTTAAAAAAATAAAAATAAATCATTGGATATTAACACTTCAGTCTATAACAGATTTTTCAACCTTGGCCCTATAGACAGTCTAGGCCAGATAATTCTTTGTTATAGGGGGCTGTCCTGTTCATTGTAGGATGTTGAGAAGCATCCCTGACATCTACCCACTAGATACCAAAAACGACCTCCCTTCCCCATTGTGACCATCAAAATTGTCCCCAGACATTACCAAATGTCCCTGAGGTGCAAAATCACCCCAGTTGAGGACTGCTAGTCTATGTCCTATTTGCAGTGTTTTTTGTTTGTTTGTTTGTTTGTTTGTTTGTTTTGTTTTTGCCTTAGGTAGATGTGTGGCGTCACAAAAAGCTAAGCTCCGGAAAAAGTCTGGAGACTTTTTCTAATCAGGCTCCTTGATTGCCCTCTAATTACTTTTCACTTACTATCTGACTTCCCTCCCTCTTTCCTAATTCCATCTCATTCTTTCATTTACTCTATTTTTTAAATAAATTCCAATGAGAGTAAGATTCGTTTGAATTGAAAATAGGTTATCTTATGTATTACCTTTCTGTTTCTGTACAAACTATGCTGAAAAGTCTGGTGATAAAGCAGGAGTTGAACCATTCTCTCTGATATTTGTGGGAACACAGAAGTGAATTTCCTCTTCAATGAATGAATGAATGAATGAATGAAATGGATTTAAATGCATTTTAATCTTTTCCTGCCCATCTCACCCATTTTTCTTACTCCAGATCTAAGCTGGTTTCCTTCATAAATAACACTTGTCAAAATACAATGGAAAGAAATCGCTTTCATTGAACTGTACTGCAGGATTCATTTCATTCACTTTCATTTCATTGTACTGCAGGATTAGCCCCCCTCTCCTCTTTGAGTTTCATTATTGCAGATAAATAACTACTGGGCTTACAATTGTTCCAGAAACGTTTCCCCCAAATACATGCTATCTCTTAAGAAGACATGAAGGAACCTACATGTTTCCAGAGATCTACATTGAATAGTAAACAAACACAGGTTATTTACCTTGCTTGCAAAAGTACATTTCCAGAAATATTGACTCCAACTAGGTAGGTTCTGTGCTCTAGCAGATTGTGAGTCCCTTGAAGACGTAACACCATATATGTGCTCAGTAAGATTCATTATGAAAATACCTAAGCAAACTAGTAACAAAGTCAATTCTGACTAATATGGCCAGTTTGTGAATACAGTTGAAACTGCATTTAAGAATTTTGTGATTTTTACATTTATCTATGTTTAGGTCGCCCTTCAGCACCCTGGACTGGACAGATCATTGTCACTGAAGAAGAACCTTCAGGTAAAACTCAGTTTTCCCCAGATATTATTGCCCATGTTTTGCCACGTGGTTTATCCTTTATTGTGAAGGGTACAGTGCATATTATTTAAGATGTTTAGAGAGGACATTCTGAAATATTTGGATACCATAAAGGAATTTATATTTTCAGAGAATCACTGTTTTAAAAAAAAGGTTTATTGAGGTACAGTTGACATATAGTAAATTGATATCTGTAAAATGTACAATTTGATAAATTCTACATGTGTATATTCCTGTGAAACTGTCACCATGATCAAAATAATGAACATATGCATCACCCCTAAAATTTTCTCAGGCCCCTTTGTAATTTCTTTCTCATACCTCTTCCCCATCTCCAGGCCATCACTGATCTGCTTTCTGTCACTATAGTTTGCATTGTCCAAACTTTTAGATGAATGAATCATACTCATTTTTATCTTATTTTCCTCACTGAGCATAATTGCTTTAAGATTTATTCATGTTGATGTATATATCAGTTCATTTCAATTTTTTCATCCATTTACTGTCAAAAATTTCTATGAATATCCTTGTTAAGTGTTTGTAGGGACATATGCTTTCATTTTGCTTGGATGAATACCTAGGAGTTGAATGGATAGGTCATATGGTAGGTGTGTTTAATTTTTAAAGAAACTGCCAACTGTTTCCAAGATGGTTATACCACCTTGCATTCCCATCAGCAGTATGTGAGTTCCAGTTGTCCACATTATCACCAGTAGTGGTATTTTATAGTGGGTGCATAGTGGTTTTAATGTACATTTTCCTAATAATGTTGGGCATCTTTTTTTTTTTTTACATTTATTTCTTTTTGAGAAACAGAGTGAGACAAAGCGTGAGCAGGGGAGGGGCAGAGAGAGAAGGAGACACAGAATTTGAAGCAGTCTCCAGGCTCTGAGCAAGCGGTGAGCATAGAGCCTGATGTGGGGCTCGAACCCACAAACTGTGAGACATGACCTGAGCCAAAGTCAGACGCTCAACCGACTGAGCCACCCAGGAGCCCCAATGTTGGGCATCTTTTTATGTATATATTGCCATTTTTGCATCATGATGCTTGAATCTTTGCCAAATCAAGTTTACTCAGATATTTTTCCTGCTTTGTTTTCTAGAAATGTTACAACATTAGCTCTTAGATTTTAATCTATGCTCCATTTCAAATCATTTTTTTTCTATATTGTGTGAAGTAAGAACCCAAGTTGTTATTCTTATTATCCTGATCATTTTGCATATGGCTATCCAATTATTTCAGCAATCTGTTCAAAAGATAATCCTTTTCCCATTGAATTGCCTTGGCACCATTGTCAAAATCAATTGGTTGCATATTTCTGGACTCTCTATTGGTCAATTTTATTTTCTCTACACCAATCACACTATCTTGATTACTATAGCTTTTATAAGCTTCAGGTTGTTGTTGTTTTAAAAAGCTTCATGTTTAAAACAAAAAACCAAACACATAAATAGCTTCAGAGTTTTGAAATTAGGTAGTATTAGTCCTCTAATTTTTTTCCCCAAAGTTGTTTTTGCTATTCTGTCTTTGCATTTCCATGTAAATTTTAAAATCAGCTTATTAATTTCTATTACAAAACTTATGGAGATTTCAACTGAGTCTTTTATATCTTTAATGATTTTCTATCTACTTGGTCTATTAAATTGATAGAGCAGTGATGAAATCTCTGACTGAAAAATAGATTTATGTATTTCTTGCAGCTCTACCAGGTTTTGCTTCATATAGTTTGAGGTTTTGTTATTACATGCATAAGTAATTTATCTTCTAATGAACTGACCCACTGTATTATTATAAAGTGATACTTTTTATTCATGGTAGTGTTTTTTGCTTAGGAATCTACCTTGTCTGATATTAATGTAATCATTCCAGGGTTGTTGTTTTTTTTATTAGTGTTAGCATGGCATATGGTTTTCATCCTTTTACTTTTGACCTATATTTAAATTGTATTTTTGTAGGCAGCATATAGCTGAGTCTTGATTTTTTATCCACTCGGGTAATCTTTGCCTTTTTACTAGAGTGAACAATTTACATTTTGTGTGATCATTGATATGGTTGGATTTAAATCTACCATCTTGCTATTTGTTTTCTATCTGTTCCATGTGTTTGTTTCCTTTTCCTCTTTTTCTACTTTCTTTTGGATTTAGTATTTTTTATTATTCCATTTTAGCTGTGTTATCTTATTAGCTATAATTCTTTATTTTGTATTATAGTAGTTCAGAATTTATAATATACATCTTATCACAACCTTTCTTCAAGTAATATATTACTTCATGTATAGTGTAAGAACTTAAAACAGTATTATTCCATTTCCCCCTTCAAGCCTTGATGCTGTTATTGCATGGATTTTATTTGTGTATATATTATAAATTGCACAATACATTGCTGTTATTTTGGTTCAAATAGTCACTTATCTTTCAAAGAAATTTAAAAGTAAGAACAAATTTTCAAATATTCACTCACATTTTTACCATTTCTGTTGTTCTTCATTTCTTTGGGTAGATCTCTTTGTTTTTTTAAGGTTTATTTATTTTTGAGTGAGAGAGAGACAGACAAGTGCTAGTGAGGGAGGGCAGGAAGAGGGAGACACAGAATCTGAAGCAGGCTCCAGGCTCTGAGCTATCTTCACAAAGCCCAATGCGGGACTTGAATTCACAAACCATGAGATCATGACCTGAGCCGAAGTCAGCGCTTAACCTACTCAGCCACCCAGGTGCCCCTGCGTAGATCTCTTTGAATCTCAGGCATTTCCTTTACTATTTCTTATAGTGCAGGCCTGCTGGTTATGAATTATTTTATTTTTTTTTGTATGTCAGAAACAGTCTCTGTTTCATCTTCATTTTTGAAATATATGTTCATTGGTTATAGAATTCTAGATTGACAGTTTTCCTTTCAGTACTTAAAAAGAATTTTTTTTAATGTTTATTTATTTTTGAGAGAGAGAGACAGAGCTCAAGAGGGGAAGGGCCAGAAAGAGAGGGAGACACAGAATCTGAAGTAGGTTCCAGGTTCCAAGCTGTCAGCACAGAACCTGATGTGGGGCTCAAATTCATGAACTGAGAGATCATGACCTGAGCCAAAGTCAAACGCTTAACCAACTGAGCCACCCAGGCACCCTTCCTTTCAGTACTTTAGAAAGGATGGTCCATTATAGCTCAGACCTACACTATAAGAATGACTATTGTTATTCTTACTTTGTCCCTCAGATCTTTTCCTCTCTGCCAGATTTTAATAGATTCTTTTTATCACTGGATTTACAAATTTGATTATGATATGCATCTGTGTTGTTTCCTTCATGTGTCTTGTGCTTGGGGTGTACAAGTTTCTTGGATTCATGAGATTGGAATTGGATTCATGAGATTGGTTTCATGAGATTTGGAAAATTTTTTCACCAGTATTTCTTCTTTAAATTTTTAAAAAATGTTTATTTTTATTTTTGAGAGAGAGAGAGAGAGAGAGAGAGAGAGAGAGAGAGTAAGTGGGGAGGGGGCAGAGAGAGGGACACAGAATCTGAAGCAGGCTCCAGGCTCTGAGCTGTCATCACAGAGCCCGATGTGGGGTTCGAACTCATGAATTGCAAGATCATGACCTGAGCCGAAGTCGGACACTCAACCGACTGAGCCACTCAGGCACCCCTCACAAGTCTTTCTTTAAACATCTTTTTTCTGTATCCCTTTCTCTCTTCTCTACTTTAGGAAATCCAATTACATGTCACTTGAAACCACAGCTTGCTGATGCGATATCCATTTTTCCTTTCAGTCTTTTTTGATTTCTGTGTTCCATTTTAGACATTTTCTACTACTGTGCCATAATTTTACTATCCTTTTCTTCAGTGTCTAACTTGCTGTGAATTCCAGTCAGTGTGTGGGTTTTGTTTTGTTTTGTTTTCATTTTAGGTTTTGTAATTTACAGCTGTAGAAGTATAGAACAATTTGTATTATTTTTACATTTTCCATGTCTTTAATTAACAGGTTTAATCTTTATGCTCTGGAACATAATGAATATATTTATAATAACTGTTTTTATATCCTTGCCTGTTAATTCTATCATCTGTGACATTTTTGGTTTTGTTTTCATTGATTGATTTTTCTCCTCAGAAGGGGCTATATTTTCATGATTCTTTGCATACTTAATAATTTTTCATGAGATGCCAGACATTTCGAACTTACATTGTTTGGTGCTGGATATTTTTGTTTTTTTATAAATGCTCTTGAGCTTTGTTCTGGGGAAACGATTTGATCTTTCAAGGGTTGCTTTTGTTAGGTGAAATCAGAACAGCCTTTAGTCTAGGGATAATTTGGCCATACTACAGAGGAAATACCCTTCTGAGCAGTACTCTACCGGATGCTTGGGAATTAGATTTACACTCTGACTGGTGGGAATATGGACTCTCCCAGGCCCCATGAGAGCTTTGAGGATTGTTCTCTCCAATTCTTTTGTGTGGGTTTTCTCCAGCCTCAAGTGGTTTCCTCATATTCATGTGCTGATCAGTACTCAGGTGAACACTCCAGACAGACCCTTTGCAGATCTCTGAAGCCTCTCTCTCAGTGTAGCCCTTTCCTCCAGTATTCATCCTTCTGACTCTATCTGTAGATAGATACCTTGCCCTTCCTGGAATTCCAGCTTTTTTTCCTCCAGCTGGGGAGACTGCCAGGCTCTACATGGTTCCTCTTCCTGAGCTGCTGTCTTGAACTTCTCTTTGGACAATAAACTAGGACAATAGTAGAGCTCACTTTAATTTGTTTCTCTCCTATCAGTCATCATTGTCCTAAGACAGCTAATATCCAATGTCTATAGACAGGCGTTTCATGTATTTTGCATGGTATTTTAGTTATTTGACATGGAAGGGTTACTCTGATGTCAGGAACTGTGGAGGCTCTAAAATTTTACCCAACTTACAAACTAATACATTTTCTACCACAGTTTCATAGATGCTGGCAAAAGACAAGAGAGTCCTAGATCAGAAACAAAGGACTCTATAATTCACAGCGTAGTAGACCACATGAGCTTCACGTTCCCATTATTTTTCCCTGCACTGTCTCCCCCTCCCCACACCAAGTCCCACAGGTGGTATGGAGGAGCACAGATGGGTGTGCACACACAGTACATTTGTGTCACATCTGAGAAACCTTGTACTTAGGACTCCCCAGTCTTATAAGGGGGCTGCTAACAGATCTACCCAACCTTTCTCTGAAGGATATTATCTTTACTATTCTGGGCAGAAAACAAGACAACTTTCTGCCCTAGAGAATATACTGTCTCATATTCCAAGTTTGTTTGCTTTCCAAACATCCTTGAAAAGATATTCTATATATTTTCTTAATGTTTATTCATTTTTGAGAGAGAAAGAGACAGAGCGTGAGTAGGGGAGGGGTAGAGAGAGAGGGAGACATAGAACTCAAAGCAGGTTCCAGGCTCTGTGCTGTCAGCGCGCCCTGAAAAGATATTCTATAAAAAGCTGATATAAGATGTACAGAAAGTAAAACTTATGTCGTTACTACTGTTTTTAAGGACCAGAAAGAAAATCAAAACTGCCAAGCAAAGAAAGTAAAATTGTGGCTTTGAGTGAATGAATGAATGTTTTAGGAAGGATTTCAGAGTTGGGGTACTTCTTTATACTGTGGAGAAGTAATGAACTCTTCCCCCAGTAGGAGAGAAGCATCTGTGCCTCTTGGAGCATGCTGGGCTTCCCAGAGTGTGTGCTTTTCACTTTTCCTCATTGTTTTTCAGAGGGTATTGTTCCTGGGCCCCCCACAGACCTCTCTGTCACAGAGGCCACCCGGAGCTATGTGGTACTAAGTTGGAAGCCCCCTGGCCAGCGTGGCCACGAGGGCATTCTGTACTTTGTGGAAAAGGTAAGACTCTGGGATCAAACATTATTACCTCATGCCACTTCCTAAAGATTTCTTTAGAGAACTAGGGCTTAAATTTCCACTGTGTCCTGAACTCTTCAAACCCATATAAACTATGAACAATCTTCATGGAAAAATGCACATCACACAAAACTTTGCCTAAAAGTTCAGGGGGTGTATAGATCTGTGAAGCTCACCCATAGACTCCAAAGAGGTCCACAGACCTCAAATTATAACCCTTTAAGAAGAGAATTGCTCCCGAAACTGTAGATTGTTCATATGGCAGTTTTCTAGAAGCTTTCTCTGTCTCTCTCACTCTAGTAATAGCTTTTCATCTCTCTACAATTTGTCTTAAGCAATCGAAACTGAAGATCAATGAGGGTAGATGAGCCAGAGGAATAGAAGTGACAATACTTTCAGAATACTGTCAAATAGCTGGAGGATCAAAGAGAGAAAGTCCTTACATGCTGCCTGGCACTTGGCCAGCACTACTCTAAGTGCAGGTAGTAGGATGGGGTCAGAGATTGCAAAACAGCATGAGATACTGGCTAGTTCTTTCCCTCAAATATCTTGTAATTTTATTGTCATGCTCTTGGAGAGGGCAGCGTATAATGAAAGCCTAAAATGGGTGGAATGATGAGAATTATATGTGAATCTACCATAGACACAGATCTAAGGGCAGTTACAGTAAGCATTTATGCCCAGAAAATGGAGAAGAGCCAAGTCCTAGACAGGACGTTATTTGGGGCAAGTGCCCTAGTTTCAAGGGCAGACACAAAGGAGGAGTATCTGCCAGGCAAAACATAATTGCTCCCGGGATGAGGCATTTCAAGAGAATTTACTTAAAATGAGGTTCAAAATCCATTCATTAAGAAAGTTTTGATTAAGATATAATTGAAAAAAATGAAACTAAAATAAGCTTATTTCCTGGTACCCATAAGAACATTTACATTTATACTGGCAGCCACGCACCATTATTTTTGAAGAACAACAAATGAAACAATTGGCTGTATTTTTTGTGTATTTTGTTTTTATAAAATTGTGTGATAACAGGATAAGTTGTCATTTACTTTACATTTTACCTTCGTAGTAAAATTATAGAAAAGGTTTCTACTTGGCAAAAATATTACGGAGCTTGGTGAGTTTTCCTAAGAGCTTTTGCATTTCATCCTTAATGCTATTCTGATCATTCAACTTCAGAACATCTATTAGGTCACCTTTCCTGATAATTATTACAGGAGAATAGACATGATGGGTATATAGGTACTTGCAAACTTCTGCAAATTAGGTGACAACATGAAAGTAATATGCATCTATCTTCATGGCCTTTTAGTTATTTCAGATCATCAGAGAATATTATACTAGCATTAAAAATGCTAGGGTCTGTGGTTTTCCTATTTTAATTAATAAATGTATTAATTTATGTCCTTTTTAAAGACATTTATCATGTCTTTGAGGAGCATGCCTCACTTCTCCTTGTCCCTAGCACATTGGTAACAATAAATGGATTATTTCTGTAACATGGACATCTTTCAAAAGAATCTGATTTTACTAAAAACATATTAGATTTTTTATTGTTAGTAATTTGTATATTTTCTAGATATTAACCTCAAATTAACTAGAACTTGAGTAGCATTTCTGATTTTAAAATTTTTCTTTTCTTTTTTTTTCTTAATAGAGGGCAAGACTAGAGTGGAAAATGTTTATTTCCTGGTGTGCTTAATACATACCCTCCACTGAATCTTTTCGAAATTCTCCACAGGAAGAGAGTTCTGAGTAAGCTCTCTGACAGTAATTACCATCTTTCCTATAATAATGACACAGTAACAATGTACCACTGAGGCGTTTTCTTCAAATGAGTCAACTTTGGCTTCTGTTAAACATTTCCTCTGGTCACATAAACTCTAATTTCTCCAGGAAAGTCTATTAACTTCCCTAGACCTAAATACATATGAGTCTGTGATTAAAAATGTAAGTGTTCATCCACGAGCAAACCTGGCATGGAACAGAGGGAACATTTCGAGTGCAGGGTGAGCAGAGAAGCCTGTAAAGGCATGGCTGACGTATACAAAAGGCCCAGGATGTTGACATATTGGGGGAGCAGAACATGTCCAGAGACCTAGAGCACACTTACAGAACTATCCAAACATCACACCGTTGTCCTGAGCTGAGACTCAAGCTATTCTGATGAGCCACTTCTAATACATTGACCTTTCTAAACAGAAATGTTCTACATGCTTTTGTCCCACAGCACATTTTCATCCCCAGAATATTCATGCCCATGGGAGTTCTGCTTCTTTACCCCTGAGCTTGCACTTCTTTACAGAACTTTTTACCAGAATTTGCATGCACATAAAGCACAAAGTCACCTGTCATGGCTAAAGCTTATGCCCAGTTACACCATGTCTGTGAGCCCTAAAATGGTTGATAGTGAGGGGTTTATTAGCAAGGTTATTGGATGGATCGGTCTCCAGTGTTCCCAGCCTTCCTATACTGTGTTCTTCTCAGCCCCAAACTTTTTTCTCAGATGTCTTATGTCTTCAGCTCTTCCTCTCTCATTCCCTTATCAAAAATCTGGTCCTGTCAGAGATAAGGGTTGTATCATTTGCTAGCTCTGTTTCTGCATGCAGGGATGTTTATCAATGACCAGGCACTGTTCTTTTTTTTTCCTTTCATAAAAATTTATGTTTATTATGCTTAATCAAATGTAAGTGATACATCCAAGGAAAAATTTGCTATTTTTTTAAATGAAATTTATTGTCAAATTGTTTTCCATACAACACCCAGTGCTCATCCCAACAGGTGGACCAGGCACTGTTCTAAGCACTCTGCACATGTTAACTCACCTAATACTTACGGTAACCTTATGAGGGAAATGCTTTTATTTTCATCATGCCTATTTTGTAGATGAGGAAACTGAGGCTTCGATGGGGCATATAATTTGCTCAGGGTCACACATTTAGTAAGAGACAGAGCTAGTATTTGAACCCAGACAGTCTGGCTCAGTTTCATATACTGTATCCAACTAGTATACATTGCTGCCTTTCAACCTTCCCAAGCCTGTCTTCTCTGGAAAACATGGATAATCACACAGTGCTACCTCCACAATACTTAGTTCAGAGCACAGTTGAGAAGATTAAAGAGTTACAATGACATAAATCCCCTAGCATAGTGAAAGGCAGCTATTGTTTTTTATTATGAAAGTATAAATGACTGATAATTGTTATATGTTCCCCAGGGGAGAATGTGTCAAAATGAATTAAAGCCATAAACTGAAGAATTGAAGGTCTGGGAGAATTTTATCCCTCAGTTATCAGCAGATTGACTGGTTAGGGGGAATTTATCCTCTCTACCCTTCCACACACAATGACACATCATGAAAGATTCTACAAGGGACTTTAGAGGTTACCCTGTCACATTTGCTTATTTTGCACATGTTAAAACTGAGACCAAACAATACTCATGTGACTCTCCCCAGGTCACATGTCTTATTCTTAACAAAGCTAGGACCAGAGTGGATGCCTCTGGATCCTTTTCACCATACCATGTTGTCTCTCATTTCAAATCCATGAAGGTTATGCCAAACGATATACCAGTATTTTTATAGTCCCAAGAATGTATCATCCCTCACAGCTGGTCACTGTATCGCAAGGTTTGGATTTCTGGAAAAGTCTCTTGAAACTGTTCAAAAGTTCCAAAGCAAAATCATTTCTGCTGACCTTGGGCAGAATTGACAGTACAAATAGGAGGGGAAAAGGATTACTGAAGACTACTGATAGTTTTCTCACTATATTCTCTACCAAAGTGCAAATAGACACCACATCCTTTCAAGGATTTCAGAGTCACTCTAGACCACTTTAATTCCAAGAATAGAATTGCTTTAAATTAGTTTTTCCCATAATTTATTCTAAAATATGGGTAAGAAAAAAAGAACATCTTTATCTTTCATTAGCTTCCGTCCTTCCTTCCTTCCTTCCTTCCTTCCTTCCTTCCAAATTAAAAAAAAAAATTCATTCATTCAGGAAAAAACAATTGTTGATTATTCCCTATGTGTCAGATACAATTCTAGGCTCTGGAGGATAGCAGTGAACAAGACAACTCGCTGAACTCAATTCACTGAAACTTATTTTCCAATGGAGGAGATTACAAATAACTTAATTTCAAATAGAGATAAGTGTTTAAAAAAATAATAAAGCAAGGTAAAGGATAGAGAGTGATGAGAAAGGAACAAAGAACTCTTTCAGATTCTTTGGTAGAATAGGGAGGGGGTGATCAAGAAGGGCTTTCTGAGGAGGTGGTGTTTGAGCACAGACCTGAATGATATTCTGAATCATTAAATAACACTCAATTAAAATAAAAGTTTATAGCAGTGAAAATTAAAGTATCTTATATAGCACATTAAATTGAATTACCCACCCTAAGAATTAGAAAAGGATCTGACCCCAGGCAGTCCTCAAAATAAATTAAGGTCTTTTATAAGTCGATCAGTGATCTTACTTGGTTAATAAAGTCAGTGAAGTATTAAAGTATTTATCAAACAATGCAAAGCCAATTTTATTTAGATAATCCTATGGACTACAGATGCTTCATCCCCATTTCCTCCAAATCTCTTCTCCAGTTCAACTCACTGGTAACAGGTAGGTGGTTTGTTGACGGATAAATAAGACTGCTAGATGCCTGGCCTAGAGGTCCCATTTATTCTTGCCGTGCCGTGAATGGGTCTCACTGTTTGGGCTGCAGTGTGACGCAGAGACAGAAAACTGGCAGCGGGTGAACACAGAGCTCCCTGTGAAGTCTCCCCGCTTTGCTCTCTTCGACCTGGCTGAAGGGAAATCCTACCGCTTCCGCGTCCGCTGTTCTAACTCGGCAGGAGTGGGTGAGCCCTCAGAGGCAACGGAAGTGACCGTGGTAGGGGATAAACTTGGTAAGTGTGGAGTTCCCTTGAACAACTGTAAACTTCTTTTACTTCAATTTAAGAAAAACTTCCAAAGCAAGTACTCATCAGAACATATATGCCCGGAAGCAAAAGTAGTGGCATCCTTCTTTCGTATCATGAATTTAATTGATGACTATACTTGACTGATACATTTCAAAAATTCATTATTATGAATGATGAAGTTATGAAAAGTAAACTTCTTTGGGAGTTTCAACAGTATTGTTAATGTATTTTTTCTGGAGTGGGTTGGTAGGTTCCTGGGTATTTAGTTTATCATTATGCCCCTACACTAACATATTTATTTTTTTTATTTTCTGCTTTAACAAATATAAAGTAAGTAACTGTATGTTTGAGATGATTACTTACGTAAAATTTATGTGTGTGTGTGTGTGTGTGTGTGTGTGTGTGTGTGAGAGAGAGAGAGAGAGAGAGAGAGAGAGAGAGATAAGAATGAAGTTTTTTAAACCACACCTGAGTTTGATCATCATTTTCCTCCTTTGTCAGATATCCCAAAGGCCCCAGGCAAAATCATCCCAAGCAGAAATACAGACACATCAGTGGTAGTTTCATGGGAGGAATCCAAAGACGCCAAAGAACTGGTCGGGTACTACATAGAGTCAAGCGTGGTTGGCTCTGGCAAGTGGGAGCCCTGCAACAACAACCCTGTGAAGGACCCACGGTAACCACAGTGTTGGGGGGTGGGCTGTGGGGAGCCTTCTGACTCTAGAGCATAGAGGCTATCAGGAGGAAATCAGCCATGGACCCATACAGCAGCACCAACATCCAGTGGAGGAAGACTTTTTAAAACATTATGCTTTAAGGGGTGGCTCAGTTGGTTAAGCGTCCGTCTGACTTCAACTCAGGTCATGATCTCATGGTTCATGTGTTTGAGCCTCACGTTGGGCTCTGTGCTGATAGCTCAGAGCCTGGAGCCTGCTTCGGATTCTGTGACTCCCTCTCCCTCTGCCCCTTTCCTTGCTCATGCTCTTTCTCTCTCTCTCTCTCTCTCTCTCTCTCTCTCTCTCTGTCTCTTAAATAAATATTTTAAAAATTTAAAAAGAACATTATGCTTTATATATCCAAATGAATTAAAAATTGGAACATTATCTACTGCTATATATTTTTTTAAAAGTTTACTTGGGATATTAAACACTTAGAAACACATTAATGCCAGCTATGATGGGTTCACTTTATAGCTCTTTTCTGATTCTTTTCCTTTATGCTATTTGTTCTTTCTACCCCTCTTTTGTGGTCTTTAATATCCAAAGTGATAAGATTTCAAGGGTCTAATAGGCTCTAGCTGACATAAAATAGCCAGGCATTTTAAATGAATAGGAAAAAAGTATCAACATTTTACAAATTTTGAACATGGTGAAACTCAGTGCTAAGGAGACATAAGTAACACCAAAAAAAAAGGACACTCAGAATACTTTGCCACTTCTTTACATCTGTTTCTAATATGGAGAGGGTTTTTTTCTTGCTTTCAAATGTTTTGTCAACCAGCCTTGCAAGTTGATGATGAATTCTGGTCTGCAACCAAACTCTGAGACTCCTTTGATTTAGGACCGATCTGAGAGGAGAATTCCCCCTGCCCCCACCAGAATTGTCATGCAGGCTTGTTAGGCAGCTTCTGGCATGGCCACTTTCAAGTCCAAGGACCCCCAAAGGATGAATTGTTTCTTTTGCAGAACATGAGAGAATAGAGACAAATCAATTAATGGGTGAAAGCAATATGTTTTTCAAGAGATTCACTTGGCCTGTTTACTCATTTCACTGTTACTCTCAGTTCCCAGCATTTTCCTGGGGCTATTTAGAAATATTTATAGAGGGTGAGGCAGGGTCTGCCTTTCCACAAACAGATGGCAGCCTCTCAAGGGCAGGCACCATTTTCTATTCATCTTTGTGTCCACAATACCTAGCTCAGTGCCTGGAACACTGAAGTGCTCAATAAATATTTGCTGAGCTGAGCTGACCTGAAGAATTGGCCTCATTTATGTCTGCCTTCATTAAATATTCCAACTTTACTAATGGTAATAGAGTCATTAGCAGACCTGTTATTTCCTCTGGTTACAGTGTTCAGGATGGATTAAAATGTTACAGTGATTCATGAAACAGCTATTTATAGCCATAATAGCTATTAAGGAAGGAGGTTGTTTTATGTGTGAAACTGCCCATGGATTCACACCTCATTACTGGATCCTCATTTCTAAATGGTTATCCATATTTCATCTTATTTTCAGATTCCAGTGTCATTTCTCAAGTCATTATGTCTTCCCTGGTATGCAGGGAAGCAGTAACCAGGCCTCTGTAACAGGGAGCAGCCAGTGTCTTACAGCCATAAGTGTAAACCTGAAATAGCCACTAATGATATCATTAATATCACCTATTATTTATTAAAAGACTCCTCTATGCCAGACCCTGAAATAAGTACTTTAAATACAGCCAATCTTTACACAAAAGTTATTATGGAGGCATTATTATCCCCGTTTTACTGATGAGCACACAGAGCCTCGGAAAAGTTAAGGTACTTAATTCAGGGGAAACCCAGGACTCTGCATTGTTTGATAGAGTTTAGAAAATCGCCTTAATTAGCTGCCTTCTTGTCTAAAGCACATACATTACCTGATCTCTCTACGAATTATTTTTATAAACCCAGATCATTCAGTTAAGCTAAAATCATCTTGTCTAATTTGCCTGCTAGAAAAGTTTTTAAAAACTCCTTTTCCTTTTAGATTTACTTGCCATGGACTGGCAACTGGCCAGAGTTATATCTTCCGGGTCAGAGCAGTTAATGCAGCTGGACTTAGTGAATATTCACAGGATTCAGAAGCGATTGAAGTAAAAGCTGCTATAGGTAAGTACCTTCTGCGTAGCTTTGGAGGGCAAAAAGTGAATTTTTATGTTATAAAGGAAGATACCATCCTCGCCAGAAATGGTTTTAAAGCTTCTAGTACTGCTCGAGGGTTCTGTCCTCAGATGATCATTTTCTCTGACTCCAGGTGACAGCTAACCTTCCATAGCCATCATTTTACAGATCTTCATCACTTACCCAGACTCTGTGCATCTGTAGCCTTGCCATCTTCACAAGTCCGAGTGTCCTCAGATAGTTCCCATTGTGTGAAACTCCATTCTAACTTCGTGCTCATCCTGGGAGTGTGGAGGGCCATCCGGTTCCATGAAGTGGTATATCACCCATAACCCACGTCATTTTGTACCTAAATGCCATTTCACCTGCGACAAAGCCTGGCTTGTTTTCACTAACAACATGCTTTTTATAAACTCCTCTAAATTTCGTGCAAGATACTTGTGGTTGCTTGGTCATATGCTACATTTCTGCTCACAAAGTAATCAACAGAATAAAACCCGTAATAAAGTAATTGTATGAGTGTACATGATGTGCCTCCCAATCTTAGATAAAGCAGGGAAAGGACACACATAGTTCAGAGCACTAAAAATGATGTCTGTGATAGAGTGACACGCATTTGAAGGGAAAGATTCTTTAATACCAGTTATCTTCAGTTATCATGCCGTATTACTTTTTAATATTCCTTATAATGGTAACGTTTTACCATTTTACCATTATACGTCCCGTATAAGGTAACGTTTTTTTTTTCTTGAGGTTGGGAGGTACAGACCATTAATATTTCAGTAATGTACATAATTCTAGCTGTTATAAAATCAGGATCTTTAATGTATGTCCTGTGCACTTTATGATCCATTCTGCCCCCTCATTCTGTGAATTAAGAGGACTTAATATCTTTCAAAAAACTTCAGAAGTTTGCTTTTTTCTTGTATATACTTGGGTTCTGCAAATCAAAATGGTTCCTGTTTCTGTCTGTGGTTTTTTGTTCTCATTTCTTCTTTTCCAGAATATGGAGAAGTTGAAATGTTCCCTTGGTGTAAATTATGTGAAACGTGTGCTTTCCATATTTCTTGCAAATCTGAGTGATTTCTGTTAAACTAAGATTACTTGTTCTGTTTGTGGTCCTAATGGTTTCCCCTTTGTTCTGTTAAGTAAGAGCAATTTGGACTGTGTCTGGGCTCAAAGCGTTTCTGTTGTTATCTGGTGATTGTAGGGGGAGGAGTGTCTCCAGATGTGTGGCCTGAACTGAATGATACACCTGGTGGACTAACAGACTCCAGGGGAGGCATGCATGAAGCCTCCCGGCCAACCTTTAAGAAAGATGCTTTGCTTGGTAGCAAACTTAACAAACCTTCACTACCCAGTAGCGCTCACAACCTGGGCCAAACAGAAGTGAGTAAAGTAAGTGAAACAGTTCAGGAAGAGCTTACCCCATCACCACAGAAGGCAGCTCTTAAGGGGAAAAGTAAGTCTGACCCTCTGAAAAAGAAGAAGGACATAGGTGAGAGTTGAAAGAGTCAACTGTTCCATCTGTCTCCATCAGTGTCCTCACCTCATTGTCCGGATCACACTCTTCCATCTGTGTTCACTTTCATCTATGTATATTCTTAATTTTCTGTGTTTTCAGCTATCCATTTGCAATACTTTTGTCTAGTGAGTTGTAAAAGTAATTTTATATGAGCTTGGCTTTTATACATAGTTTACTGTGCTTAATGACAATAGAATAAGGTGATTTGGTTATAGAGTCCTTTTTGGTTTCTCAGACACAGGTTTAGCCTCATTTTGCTAAGAAAATTAGAGCTAAGAGCACAAATAATTTGAGAATCACAGCCTATGTGAGGTCCTTTGAAATGTTTATGCTCAGTACATGTATAGGAAAAATATTTTACAAAGAAGTCACATTTAGTCAGGATCATAGTTATTAACTTCCATTGTTTATCTTCAGGTGTTCAAGTTATCCTTCATATTTAATTCAAATGAATATGAGTAACATTATCTCTCTGAGTTACCATGAAAAGTTTAATAGGGTATTATAATCATATAAAGCTAAATTCTATGATTTATGAATCACATTCCCAGAACTGTTTTATTTAAGACTATTTATCAGTAAGCTCAGAATTTTCTGATTAGGATATTTGATACTTGTGTCTTATATATTCTAGGAGACAGTATTTTTCTTATCAAATAAAAATGAAATGATAAGCATATACTGACAAACTATAGCATGCCTGTCTTCCACCCCCTATTACTACCCTACTCCTAACTTCTGTAATGTATTTTTTTTGGCACCTTTATTGTCCCTTCAACTTTGAGATGGGATATTCATTTGAGAATTCACATTCAACATTGCTCTGTAATAGGGAGAGAGAGAGAGAGAGAGAGAGAGAGAGAGAGAGAAATTTCTTTTTTAATGTAAAGAATGAAGGAGGTTGGTGAGGGGGAAGAGAAACACATGTATTATTTTTAAAATCTTTATTGTTCTGAGAATCTTTTGAATAAGAATAAATAGTTCTTTTTTTCCTATAATCCAAATAAATATTTAGAAAACTCTTTCTGATGTTATTGCACATCTAGATGGATTTCTTTCCACCATCTCACCTTCTCTTTCTTTATCGAAAACCATAATTTAGCAGTTAGGTGAAAAGTTGATCAGCAAAGCCACATAAATGAAGTAAGTCTTTTAAAACATCGTCCACATGTATTTCTGGTTATGCACTAATAAACACAGTGACAACTATTCAGTATTTTGTACTATATGAATAATAGTCCAACATCAGATTAAAAATAATGCAGCAAAAAGTATTATGTAATAAGAGAAAAATCACATGGCAGATTGTGCCTGGCTTTAAAAAAAAATTTTTTTTTAAGGTGGCATTTAGCTGAGTTCCAGAATAAGATTTGTCCTGTGTGTAGACAGAACTTGTTTAGTTGTAAGGTCTCACAAGGGTATGTATGCCCAAATGGTGAAATGCTATCCTTTTGGAAACAATATGGAAATTCTCAGTAAGGAAATTGAGGGAGAAATTAATATACACATTTCATTTTCCTCAAGGAGCAAATAGAAACAAAACTACATAAAGAAACAAAAATATATATCTTGGGGAAAAGATGTCTTCTTATGGGTAACAGAATCACTTTTCATATTATTGCACCATCTTGCTGTTAGTATTTCAAAAATTATTCTTCCGTGGAGGGGTGGGGCAGCCTGTTTTTATCTTTGCAATAATAATTGCAGTGCCCTTTTTACTGTGTGTTGGCTTTTTTCTCATACACCGGATTGGATGCCAAGTTACTGATCAGTCTCACAATTTAGTCTCATACTGCAAGAGCCTAGTGCCCTCTCACATGGTACTAATGACATGAGTTTAATGTACATAGAATCATAAATGCATTTCTGTCTACTCACGAGCGATTCATATTGCAACAGCGGCACCATCGCCACCCTATGATATCACTTGTCTTGAAAGTTGTCGTGACTCGATGGTTCTTGGATGGAAGCAACCAGATAAGAGTGGAGGGGCTGAAATTACTGGCTATTATGTGAACTATCGTGAGGTAATTGACGGGGTACCGGGAAGATGGAGAGAAGCCAACATCAAAGCTGTCAGTGATGAGGCATATAAGGTAAATGTGTGACCTTCTGTAGTGTGGAGTGTCATGTATATGATGACACGGTCACTTGCACACCATGCACACTCACCTACACACCCAGCACCTTGTAAATGATTCATGTCATTACTCCAGGGTCCATTGTCTGCAATGACATGAGTTTTGTCATTGTCATATACGGTAAGTCATATAAGGTAAGTAGAAGTGATCTGACCAGGAAAGATTTGTATTTTCTGATTCATACGCATAAGCAATAACTTCCCAGAACATTTACTGTGAAATGTATATCTATTATAAAAATTAGTGTTTATTTCAAGACTTATGAAATATCTGTAACCAATATGCCACTAGCACCAAGGGTCCCAGGATCCAAATGACTAAATTTTTAACTTTCAGTGTTCAAATGACAAAGGATAAAGGGACATGGGCCTGGGGGTCAGACTCAGCTCACCACTTGTGAAGTGTCCCCCATGAAGGGATGGTTCACATGTGTCTACCCACAAGTTTCCCTTCTTCACTGCTTTGCCCATCTCAGCACACTTGAAGGGTCTTACTGTTGCCACAACTCTGCCCCCCCCCCCTCTTTAGAGCATTGTCAGCTGGAGGAAAGTTACCACCTCCTAGTACTCACAGAACCCCAAGCTGTTGGGGCAAGAGCAGGGCGAGGCTGGGGGAATGCTTTCCCTAACTCAGTGCCATGCTTTTTAAATCTAACATTTAAAATTTATGAAATATCACACACATACTGAACACATAAAGAATAAAACAAGAATACTTAAAATAAAATTATGTTTTTAAGATTCTTCCATGTCAATGTGTAGCTATGACTTCATTACTGTGTTGTATTCTATCATAGGACCATCTCACAATCTACTTTTCCATTCAGTTATTGATTGATATTCAGGCATTTTTGCATTCATAGCTATATCAAACAGTGTAGCTATGAACATTTTTGTTTGCATCTGCTGGCACATACATGCACTAGTTTCTGTAGGTTATTATCTAAAAGTAGAATTGCTGGTCCAGAGAGTCTGTTTGTCTTCAATTTTAGTAGATAATTCTATACTGTTTTTCTAAAGAGTATGAGAATTCCCATTGTTGCACATCCTTCTAACACTTGCTATATTCACACATTCTCAGTTTTGACAAAGTGTCAAATGAGTCTGAACATCTCTTCCTGTATATACATATTCCACTTGAAATCTCCTTTTATAACATGCCTATTCAAAGGTTTTGCCAGTTTTCTACTAGGTTTTCTTACTGACTGGTGATGTTCTTTATATATTCTGAGTTTAAATCCTTGGTAGCTGTAGAATCTGCGTCTATCTTCTCCCATTTATTGGCTGGCATTTTCTTCTTCCTATGGTAATGACACTAGTTTTAATGTCAGATTTATTGTGGCCAGACTTAACAGCATTGGCTTTGTCATTAGTGATTGCTGGACCCCCGCACCCTTTTTTTAAGAGATGCCTTCGCTATTGAAGGTCATGGGGATATTGTATTAGATTACCTTCTCAAAGTTTTATGGTTTGCCACTTACATTAAAGTCATTACTTCACCTATAAATTTTGTGTGTGGTGTAAAGTAAAAGTCAACATTCACTTTCCCCCCATGGGTTTTCAGTTGTCCCAGCATTATCTATTGAAAATTGCAGCTATTCTGCTAGGCTATCTGTATCATGTATCAAGTTTCTTTGATGCGAGTGTCTGCTTCCATGTTCTCTATTTTGTTCCACTGGTCTGTTTGTCTACCACTGGGCCAGTACCACACTAATTTAATCATTACCACTCTATAGTAAATTTGATAACTGGTAGATCAAATTATCTTCGTTTATTTTTTTATTCCAAGGCTATTTTTAGCCCTTTGCACTTTGATATAAATTGTAGAATTAGGTTACCAAGTTGTACCAAAAAACAAGACAAGCAAAAGAAAATATAATAAGAAAAATTAAACAAAAACATTTTAAAATTCTGCTTGGGATTGTATTGACTCTGCAAAGAAATTGAGGAATCATTGATATCTTAAAATATATTTTTAATGTTTATTTATTTATTTTATGAGAGAGAGAATGAGTGCAGGAGTGGGGGAGGGGCAAAGAGAGAGACTCCCAAGCAGGCTCCCTGCTGACAGCAAGGAGCCCAAGGTAGGGCTCAACACGGGGCTCGGCTAGGGGCCTGATCTCAATCCCATGAACCATGAGATTATGACCTGAGCCGAAATCAAGAGTTGGACTAACCAACTGAGCCACCCAGGCGCTCTTGACATTTTTAAAATATTAAATCTTCTAATACATGAACATGATATTTCTCTCCATTTATTTTGGTCTTCTTTAAAGTTTCTCAATAAAGTTTTATAATTCTCCATAGAAGTCCTACACATCATGTTATTTATTTATAGGTGTTATATATTTTCAGTGTTTAAATAGTATATTTTTATATCATTTTGTTATTGCTGGAATATAGAGATATACCTAATTTTTATACATTGATTTTACATGTCATTGTTATGTATAGGTTTTTTGCTAAATTGTCTCATAATTTAAAAAAGCTACCTATGAACTCTTTTTGATTTTTTATGTATCATCATATCATCTGCAAATGACAATTTACTTCTTCATTTCCAAATTTTATATTTTTTGCTTCATTTTCTTAACTTTCTGCTTAGAGTCTTTACAAAATGTTGATAGAAGTGGTGGTCTTGGTCATTCTAGACTTGATCTTTATCTTAAAAGGAAACCTTTCAACATTTCACTGTTAAATGTTATATTTACTATCAGTGTCTGATAGACATCTGTTATCAACTAAATGAATTTTCCTTCCGTTCCTAGTTAAGAATTAATTTAAATTATCAAATATTTTTTCTGAATCTATTGATATGGTTATACAATTTTTCTCTTGAGTTTTAATGTGGTATATTCTACTAATTGTCTAATGTTAAAGCAACCTTGTGTTCCTGGCATAAATCCAAACTGGACATTATGTATACTGTGTCTGGATATTACTTGATTTTTTTTTTTTTGCTTATTATTGTTTAGGATTTTTTGCCTTTATGTTCATGAATGAAATTACCCTGAGACTGTAATGAATTTGATATAAATACCTGACAAGGATAGTACTGGAAGTGAAAATTCCAGGAAAATCTCACTTTATTGAGATATAATTCACATATTGTAAAATTCACTCAATTAAAATGTTGCTTTATATATTTTGAAGGGATGTTATTAGATGCATACGAAGTGACTTTCTGTATCACTAACAATATGTTTTTCCTTAAAGTCTATATTATCTGTTATTAATAGAAACTTACCAATTTTCTTTTGGTTGGTGTTTGCATGGTATATAATTTTTCATCCTTTAACTTTCTATCTATCTTTAACTTTATGCTTTATATGTGTCTTTTAAAAATAGTATAGGGTTATGTATTTTTTCCTACCTGAGAGTCTTTGTCATTTAACTAGAGTAATGTTACTACTGGTTACTTTTTTGAAAAACCAGTTATCTTATTTTGTATTTTCTATTTGTTGTGCCTGTTTGGTTTCATTTTCTGTCCTTACTTGACTACTTTGAATAGTTTTTTTCCCCATCAGTCATCCCCTTATTCCTCTACACTACCTTGAAAGCTATAGATTCTGGGTTTCTGGGTTTGTTTTTGGTGGTTATTCTAGAAATTACCGTGAGCAAATTAACAGTCCAGTCTGAATTTATTCTATTGTTTTACCCTTGTCTGAGAAACATACAGCCTCAAAATACCTTAAGCCAGTTCCCAACGTGTATGCTATTGTGTGAGTTAAGACTTTTTTTGAATCCAAAAGTATTGTTATTATTGTTTTATCTCAATAATTATTTAGATTTATCTACATATTTTACATTTTATTTGATTTTATATCTTTGGCCTTCCATTTGAGATTACTTTCCTTTTGTCTAAATTAAATAGTTTAGAATGTTCTTTAGTGAGGGTATTCTGAAGATACATATTCTTCACTTTTATCTGAAAATAACTTTATTTTCATTCTTCAAAAAATTTTTTCTGGATAAAACATTATATAATAGTAGTTCTTTTCTTTCACACTTTAAAGGTGTAATTTCACTGTCTTTTGGCTCATTGTTGCCACTGACATGTCATCTCTTATTTTTATTTTTTTAAGATTTTTTTTTTAAGTAATCTGTGTACTCAATGTGGGGCTTAAATTTATAACCCCAAGTTCAAGAGACACATGCTCTACCAACTGAGCCAGCCAGGCACCTCAACATGTCAGCTTTTAGTCTGTTTGCTCATTGGAAGATTATTTGTCTTTTCTCTTAGACAACTTTTAATATTTTCACTATCTCTTTGGTGTGCTACAGTTGAAGTAGTATGTGTCTAGGTACAGGTTTTTTAACAATGTCTCTTCCAAGGATTTTGACAGGAGGAGGATTTTTAACCTGTGGGTTGGATTTTTTCAGGAAGATCTTTCTGGAAAACTCTAAGCCACTATCTCCTAAAATACTGTTGCTGCTCCCTTCTCTCCCCTCTTCTCCTGAAGCTCTAGTTAACATGCATTTGGCGTTCTCATTCTATCTTCCACGTCTATTAATCTCTCTTCTCTCTTTCCCATCTTTGTGTCTTTCTGCACTGTGGTCTGTGTAATTTCTTATAACTTTCTTTTAGTTTACAAAGTTTCTCTTCTTTTCATCTGATTTCCTCTTAATCACATCCCGTTATTTTTTTCTTATTGTATTTTCCCTTTTATAAGTCATATTTTACAAAATATAGCTTGCTCTCTCCTGCAGATATTTTAAATTTGCATTTTATATTTAAAACATAGTAACCATAGCTGTTTTTCTAATCTATGTCAGATGATTACATCATCTAATATCTTTGCAGGTCTATATCTGTTATCACTGGTTTTGTTGTCTTGCTCATGGTATCTTGTTTTCTATGCTTGGTTATCCTTGATTATGTGATGCTCATTGTCCTTAAAATATTACTTGCATTAATAATTTGAGGTTTAGCATGAAGGCATCTTTCTCTGGAGAAAATATGTATTTGCTTCTGCAAAGTACCTGGGGATACCCCATGTTCAGTTTTTTCTTAAATCAAGTATAAGGCTTTAATTTTTTGGACAATCAAGCAATGTGAATTTACACTGTATGAAGGCAGAATGATTTCTAATTCAACTTTATCCCCAAAGAGTAAAACCCTTTGGGGTTCCAGCTTAATTGTAGAGGGTTCCCTTTTATTATCTCCTTTTTGGTTTGGCTCTAGGCTTTGATTTCTGAGTTCCTCTACTTGTCAGATAATCAAAACCAAAGGTCAAAAAAAAATTTTTATTGGCCAATTCCCCAAAGTAAAAGCCACTTTGATGTTTCATTTATCTCTCTTTGTTCCCTATTTCCCTTTATGCTGGCCTGATAATTCTGTAACATCTTGACACTAATTTGATGCTTTTGAGAAGATTTTTAAAAGATATTTTTATCTAGTGTTTTTTAATTTTTTAGCAGGGTGATTAATCTCTATAGCCTAGTTCACCATTGCCAGAAATAGAAGTCCCATGCCACAGTATTTCACCTAAGCCTAGAATGACCAACTTTTCCAGTTTGCTTAGGACTCTCCTAGTTTCAGCACTAAACTGCCTACATCCTTAGAAACCCCATAATTCCAGGAAAATTGGACTAGTTGTTCACACTAACGGAGCCCCAGAACAGCTGGTACCTGAATAAAGTGCTTTTAGATCCAAGATATCTACATGATAGTTTCCTCTTAATTAACAAGATTTCCCCTTCTTAAAGGGAGTGTATGTATGTGTGTGTGAATCAAAAAGGGAGTTTGTATTATTCTGTTACCAAAACATATAGCCATTGTATTCTACTTGTACCCTAAATAACTGGCAATACACCCCCTTGCAGATGAACTTATGACTTCATGATCAAATCAGGAGTAGACTGGATCAGAGATATATATTTGTCTTGTGTAGTCTTAAATCATACAATGGGTAAACTTTGTTAACTCAGGTGTTTCCATCAATACCTCCATTTATTAAGTATTTTTAGTGCTCAAAGGATTGTTCATAGTCCATGGATTTTTTTCACACTAGTATATTCTGTCATTTCTATTTTGCAAATGTTTTCACATTCCTTATTTTATCACATATATGTACAACAACCCAATTTCTTCTGAGGGATATAGAAAATATTAGGTCTCTCGGTAAGGAGCACAAAAATGACAAGATTTTAAATATTTTGATTCCTAGTTTAGAATTCTCTTAATTTTTATCTGTACAAGCATTAATTTTCTATTGCTGCATAGCAAATTACCACAAACTTTGTGACTTGAAAAGACTCACATTTGTTACATCACAGTGTCTGCAAGTCAGGAGTCTACATATGGCTCAGATGGGGCTTCTGCTCCCCGTCTCACAAAGTTTTAATCTAGGTGTCAGCTGGGCTCATTTGCATCTGGAGCTGAGTTCCTCTTGCAAACTGATTCAATTGCTGGCAGAATTCAGTTCCTTCAGCTCTGAGGCTGGGGCCCTCTGCTCCTACAGACTGCCCTTCTCCAAATGTGAGTGGCTAGGCATTTCTCAACCTGACATTTGCTTCTTCCAGGCCATCAGGAGAGTGTTCTCATTAAGAAAGTCCCAAACCCCATTTTAAGAGCTTTCATCTGATTAAATCAGGCCTACCCAGGATCATCTCCCTTTAGATGAACTCAAAAATAAACTAAGTAGAGACCTTGATTACATCTATAATATCCCTCCTCCTTTTCCGTATGATGGAACAACAATCATGGGACTGCTATTCCAATACCTTTGCCATATTCTCTTGGTTGGAAGCAGGTTACAGGCTTCACCCACACTCAAGGGGAGGAGATTACAAAAGGGTATGACTCATTGGGGGTCACCTCAGGGTGTATCCAGTGCAGGAGGTAAGTAAATAAAATATTGAACAACTTTAAAAAACAAACATGAATCAACATCCACTCTCTGTGATGTTGTGTTGCAGATTAGCAACTTGAAGGAAAACATGGTGTATCAGTTCCAAGTGGCAGCCATGAACATTGCTGGGTTGGGAGTGCCCTCAGCAGTAAGTGCATGCTTCAAATGTGAAGAGTGGACCATTGCTGTTCCAGGTAAACTATATTAACCATATCTCAGCAGTGAGGCTTGGGGTTTCTTCCAAAAGAAACTACAACTTGGAACTACATTTAAGTGCTATATAAACAACTCCTAAGGGAAAAGAATTCTCTTGACCCCTTATGTTTACTTAAAATATTTTTATAATCCTATTAAATAATAGGTACCTATATAAAATAAAGTATAATTTCTTGTGCTTGTATTCCAAATACATCCGAGAGCCCTCATAGTTATACCTCTGCTTGGAATAGGATTAACAGAAGCACAAAATAAGAGTGCCACATGATCATTGAAAAGGAATTCTGGGGGCGCCTGGGTGGCTCAGTCAGTTAAGTGGCCGACTTGGGCTCAGGTCATGATCTCGCGGTCCATGAGTTTGAGTCCCGCATCGGGCTCTGTGCTGACCACTCAGAGCCTGGAGCCTGTTTCAGATTCTGTGTCTCCCTCTCTCTCTGACTCTCCCCCGTTCATGCTCTGTCTCTGTCTGTCTCAAAAATAAATAAACGTTAAAAAAAAATTAAAAAAAAAAAGAAAAGGAATTCTGATTTTTTACTTGTGCTTCTTAAAGACCGCTGAAGGCCATCCAATTCATATCCCCCAACAAAGTATCTCAGAAACTTCTTCCTGCACTCCCTAATTAATTCTCATGCATTCTCCCACTGCACTGGAACCTTTCATTTGGCAACCTGCTCAAAATCTCTCTCTCCGGGCTCAGCCAATATGTCTCCTCTTCCTTGGTGTCTCTCTCCTCCCTTGCTGCCAGCTCTTTGTTATGTCATGTAGGTGGACTTAACATGCCTGCCTAGGACTTAAGCCATAGACTTTCTCCACTTATCTCTCTTCACTTCTCCAGTCCTTTTGCTCTCTCTACGCCTTTGTCCCAACTCTGCATCATAACAAAGGTACTGGTACCTGGCTGGAAGTAGTCTCTTTTGGAGGTTGCCATTGTGAGCAGTTGGCTGAACAGGGAAGAAAATGGAAGAAGGCAGAAACATTTACCTATGCTTTTAAAAACTCATACAGCTACACACTGACCAAATTAAAAAATTGAATACAAACAAATGTATGAAGCCATTAGGTTTCAAACTAACAATGTTAATGTATTTGGTAGATGATTTTATTTTGCTTCCAACAGTACTAACTTCAGAGATCCAGTAAGTGCCACAGGATGACTAGATTCTCCCACTTGGCTTTAATATTCAACATATGTAATAACTGGTATAGCACCAGTATTGACCACATTAGAACACAAGGCTACACTCGAACATATTGGGTGGATCCAGCTTTGTCCTTTAATGCCACCGTCTTCCTCTATTTGAAATCCTAGTGCCCTTGAAGAACCATAATTTTCCTTCACTTAGTGAGTGTTTATCTGCATGACTTCTCTATCAAGTGTGAATAAAAAATTACAAGAGGAACCCAAGAGAAGCTCAAGCACTCACTCAACTTCAGTAAATATAAGACGCAAACATGCTGCCTTTCCTTGTACCTCCACTAAGCCGGTTGATATTTCTTAAGCTCCTTCTGTCACCTACATGAAAGTGGATCTGTTTTTTTTAATTCTGTAATTCCTGAATAAAGTTAAAATATGAGTGACCAGAGACTATGAAATTCTGAGCAGGCCTGTGGGAAATGTTTGATTCAAAGAGATATAGTTAACAAAAGAGGTTGCAGGGTGAGTGCTAAGTGTTTTGATGCCTCATTGGGTTCCAAGGATGACACAAGAAAATGGTTTAGGGGCGCCTGGGTGGCTCAGTCGATTGAGCATCCAACTCCGGCTCAGGTCATGATCTCACAGTTCGTGGGTTCAAGCCCCACATCAGGCTCTGTGCTGACCGCTTACTCAGAGCCTGGAGCCTGCTTCAGATTCTGTGTCTCCATCTCTCTCTGCCCCTCCCCTGCTCATGCTTTGTCTCACTCTGTTTCTCAAAAAAAATAAATAAATGTAAAAAAAATTTTTTTTAAATAATAAAAAATAAAAAAAAAGAAAGTAGTTTAAAAGCCCTTTGCAAAACAGAACATGACACACTAGTATAAGGTATTGATGTTAATATTTAAATCTATCACCACATTATTTAAACCTCTTACCTTGTCAGAAGGCAAGGCTGACACAGTTCTGTGACTGTTAAGCCAAGGTGCAGGACCCAACAAATACTGAGCTATCAATTGCAAACTGCCAAAGCACAGCATGGTAGAGTCTGTGTGTGTAGCTGGCTTTTTAGGGCACTGTGAGTCAATTCAGGGGATTTTAATTGATTGATTAGGAATCACTTATTTTTTTTAAAGGACAGGAAAAAAGAAAATATATCATCTGCAAATATCACCAGCTAGCTGGTGGTCATGGAAAGATGTGGGAAATCACTTAGTAGTTTGGACTCTCCCAAGAGTGCAAAGAGCACATGGACAGGGAGAACATTTTTCTCTTTCTGGACAGGTGGATCAAGTTATTTGGCTTCTCTGAGCTTTCTGTTAATTGTCTTAAGGATGAATGAGATAAATAAATAAGTATCTAGCAGTGTTTAGCATAGATTCAGGGCTCACGGGATTGATTGTATATGTTTTGATAAAAGTTCTTTGTAAACTGTAATGGTAGTTTGGTTTAAGTCCTAGATGGGATATATGCTTTATGGGAAAGATTTCCCTCCAGAGGGGAGCTCTTTGGTAATATATTCCTTTTTCCTATAAAAGAAATATTACTATATATATTCATATGCCATAAAATAGAGTTGCTTTCTTCCTCCTTATTTGAGATTTAGGAAAAGTTTCAGATTACCATCGAAAAATAATCTGAAAATGAATCTGCAACCACATTAAAGTGTTCTGATGAAAGGTGAGGACCACAGGGCCAAGAACACCCTGAAGGCAAATTTTCATCCAGCCTCTGAGGGGCACCTTGAACAGGCCCCTAACCACCTACTGCTCATAAAGGGACTGAGTGGGTTGATGTAGAGCCATTGAGTAAACTTGATCTGAAATGACCACAAAATACCTATTTCTAAAGGAATGGTAGATTTTACAAAATAAAAACACTGGATTCAGCTTTAAGACTTTAAATGTGGTTCTAGATTTACATGTATTTGAATGTTTTCATATACATCATGATTTTTATGTATTGGTCTCTTTCTCTTTCTCAGGACCCCCACACAGTGTCAAGTGTAGTGAAGTCAGGAAAACCTCCCTAGTTCTGCAGTGGAGGCCTCCGATCCACTCTGGAAGGACTCCAGTCACTGGTTACTTTGTGGACTTGAAGGAGGCCAGTGCCAAAGATGACCAGTGGCGAGGACTCAATGAGGCAGCTATTAAAAACACATACCTGAGGGTAAGAGTGTGCTCATATTTTGAGAAACACTTTTTTGTTTTAAAGAAGAAATGCTCCTCTAATGGTATTAACTTTAAAATTAGCAAGATGGAATACAACATTTCTGCTTTGGTCTGTTTCATATATTGGGCTCCTGGTAAGTTTCCATTTGGCAGTGGTTGGGGTTGGGTGCAGTTTCTGATGTTTAAAGCAATTTGGTTCTGTTTAACCTGAATCCCTTAGCCTACCTCTGGAAAACATCCACAAGCTCCCTTCTCCCTCTTCTTTCCTTCCTTGCCTATACTTACCTACCTCACATTTTTGTTACTTACAGTCTTAGAAAGGTGACTTTCACATTTCCACCTCTGATTTTTTTTTCTTTTTTTTTTGAAGATAGTTTTTGCTTTGAGTGTGCTATTTTCCTAGTGCTCATGCTGGCAAGTGTTTACCTGTGGATTCCTTTGAGTCATGCTGTGTCTCACTTCACAGGCTTCCTCATGCTTGTGTCACATGAGCTCTCAGAGGCCAGTGGAATGAATTGACTCAACTCTTGACCTAATCCTCACCCTTATCTGTGCCTTTGCCTTCCAGATTCCTTTAAAATGCTCTAACTGAACAAATTCCTAACTTCATCTACCAAAGACTGTTCTACTAAAGCCACTGAATCTCGCTTGTACCAAATGGATATCTCCAAAGAATGTTTTCCCCTATGTCACCCTTGGCATCTGGAGACCCTGAATCCATACTAGGGCTTCAGAAACTGTGGGGCATATGATTCTAGCTCTTATTACTTAGGATGAAGGGTAGCTTCACCATAGTCATATAGAAATACCTGTTGGCAGAATAAGCCACTGCCTAGATGGTGGACCTTGGAAGATATTCAGAGTATGCCTGCTCTAAAAGATCTCTACCATTGACCTGCCACTGTGGACTAAAGTCCATACCATCTGTCAGCCACTTTCAAAGGTTAAGGTATCTACTGTCCCCATAAAAAAATATAAATATATCTTCCAAGAGAAATGACCTTTAAACATGACATCTTAGCATATGCCAGTGAGTTCCCCAGCCCCTTACAAAACCTTGAGGAGGTAGGCAAGGTCACATTTCATGGGGAAGAGAAAAGGTAAAGGAAGGGAAGGAAGGTAGCATGCTGTTTGGTTCTCCAAATGAGTCAGAAGGCCAAAAGATAGTGTAAAATGAAAGTCAGACACATCCTGGATGGTGGTGGTATGTGTTTATGGCCAGGATTATCTCCACCTCCCCAGTTTGCACAGCACTGGATCCCAAGTGCTGAAGTTGGACTTGACTCAGGTGAAGCAAAACAAGGATGAGAAGCCAAGCAAAGGGGATCAAACGCCCAGAAAAAAAGGGGGGAGGGGCAGAAAGAAAAAATAATAGAGTTTAAACCTATCAAAGAATGGTTAAGGTCACTCATTTAAAAAAACAAAAAGTAGAAAGGCAAATATAGGAGAGAGAGAGAGAGAGAGAGAGAGAGAGAGAGAGAGAGAGATTGACTTGATATAAAATGAATGTGCCTCACAACCCGGGAAGTGAATGTTCTGTGAGGAAATTATCTTAAGTTTGTCCACAGTTTCTAAAGTGAAAATAGAATTACTGACTTTTCTGATTAGAAAGCTGACACAGGCTCATAATGAAAAATCCAAACAATATAGACATAAAAAAGTAGAGATGTCCTCTAATCTCCATACCCATTGAGGTGTAGATTCACTCTTTCAGATATTTTATATTCAGAAAATTTTCAAGTCTGAACTGGAGAAAAAAATGTACAGGTTAAAAAGTTTAATCTGGGGTGTCTGAGTGGCTCAGTTACATGTCTGACTCTTGATCTCGGCTCAGGTTGTGATCTCATGGTTCGTGAGGTTAAGATCCACATTGGGCTCTGGACTGACAGTGCAGAACCTGCTTGGGATCCTCTCTCCCTTACTCTCTCTGTGCCCCTCCCCTGCTAGTGCTCACTTTTTCTCTCAAAAGTGAAATAAACACTTTAAAAATTTTTATTTAATGTTTATTTTCAAGAGAGAGAGAGAGACAGAGACAGAGACAGAGAACGAGCAGGGAGGGGGCAGAGAGAGAGACACAGAATATGAAGTGGGCTCCAGGCTTCAAAGCTGACAATGCAGAGTCCAGCACAGGGCTCAAACCTACAAACCGGGAGACCATGACCTGAGCCAAAGTCAGATGCCCAACCAACTGAGCCATCCAGGCACCCCAATAAAATAAACATTTAAAAAAAATAAAAATTAATAAATAAAAAGTTTAACCTGAACAAAAAAGTTTAATCTGGTCAATTTCAGTATGGATGGGAGATATAGTTCCACGAATGGGAGAATTTGGGCTACACAACTAAATTGTATTTACAGAGGAAGAGCACTTCTGTTTAAATGACACAGAACACCCATCACTTCTGTACCTGCTTCTTCCAGGTGCAAGGCCTCAAGGAGGGTGCCAGCTACGTGTTCCGTGTCCGAGCCATAAATCAGGCGGGTGTCGGCAAGCCGTCTGACCTTGCTGGGCCTGTTGTGGCAGAAACCCGTCCAGGTAGGCTTTTACTTTTTTTAAAATTAAAGTTAATCTCATCTTTGTAAGATACCAAAGTAACATTCAACCTTACTTTCTATGTTTTTCCTAATTTTTAAAATTATCAACATATGCCAGCTGAATAGTTGATAAGTTTGGCTTTCAGACATGAGTCATTTATTGCATCAAAGGTGCTCTCAGGATAGGGGTAAGCCAGGTTTGAAATGATCCAGGGCTATTCTGGTCTACACCTATAAACAAGGAAGTTCTTGATCAAATTATGCTTCCTGGACGGACTGTTTCAAGTATACATTCCTATGACATTATTCCTTGGCCATTAAGTCCTGTAAGAGTAATTTGCCCAGTCATAGGAGAAGCTGGAACAGCCCAGTGAGCAAGCATGATTCTTCAACAAAAGCAGAATTTATATAATTGTAACTATTATGTTAAGCCAGGGGTCAGTGAATGTTTTCTGTGAAAGGCCAGATAGTAAATATTTTCAGCTCTGTGGCCATATGGTCCCTGTCACAATACTCAACTCTGCCATGTCGTAAAAGCAGCCATAGATAATACATAAACTCATGTGCATGGCTGTGTTCTAATAAAATTTTATTGTGCCAGTTATGTGCATTATATATTACGTGTATTATGAAATTTAAATTTTAAATAATTTTCACATGTCTTGAAATATTGTCATTTGATTTTTTTCAACTGTTTAAAAATGTAAAAACCATTCTTAGCTTGCAGACCATACAAAAGGAGGCAATGGGACAAATTTAGCCTACAGGCCACATTTTGCTGACCCCTGGATTAAACCAACAGCAGTTTTAACTGGATGATCTATAGAGTGGAGGCGCTTTCACTTCCCAGTTTCAAGAAACACCATGATTAGACTAGAGAAGATAGTCTTCCCCTTTATTATGTAAACAAATTTTACAATGTTTACTGTGCAAATGACTTCAGATTATTACATTATTATTATTTAGTCATTTAATCTCTATTACTTTTCAAAGTTATTATATATTTCAGTTCATAGAAGTTACATAAAAGGAAGCACTGTAATATACAGTGTAGGGAATATCGTCAATAATTTTGTATACTTTGTATAGTAACAGATGGTAACTAGGCCTATTGAGGTGATCACTTCTTAAGGCATGAGAATATTGAATCACTGTGTTGTACACCTGAAATTAACATGATATTGTGCCAATAAATCAA
Organism: Prionailurus viverrinus; assembly: GCF_022837055.1. NCBI lineage: Eukaryota > Metazoa > Chordata > Mammalia > Carnivora > Felidae > Prionailurus > Prionailurus viverrinus. The sequence continues at coordinate 42,081,679 of NC_062572.1, forward strand.
TAAATATATGTTTAAAATGAGGCACCTGGGTGACTCAGTCAGTTAAGCGTCTGACTCTTGATTTCAGCTCAGGTCATAATCTCGTGGTTGATGAAACTGAGCCCCGTGTTGGGCTCACGTTGACAGGATGGAGCCTGCTTATGATTCTTTCTCCCTCTTTCTATGCCCCTTTCCTGCTTGCACTCTCCCTCTCTCTCTCTCTCAAAATAAATAAACATTAAGGAAAATTTTTTTAAACATTGGAAATGAAAGAGGATAAAAAAGTATTAACCAGTTATTTTCAGATTAAAATAAAGGCTGGGTATGTAATGTAATATTTATTTTTACGACAAGGAAAGAAAGTAAACATAGAAACCTTTGATCTCACTACAAGTTGCTTGAAAAGTATACCAAAAGTATACTTTTAGGAAATATCTACCCCTGTCATCCTATCACTTCATAACCTGCTTTCAACTACTCTTATAACTACCCTCTAAGACGGGGGTGTGAAAGTGACCTTATACACAAGTGTGCAAGTTGTCTGGAGAAAGTGCCACACCTCATATAAGTACCTTTTATAAAATCCCATAAGAAAATAGGAAAATGCTAGAAACACACATAAAAGGCAACACACGAAGACACCAGGATATATATTCCTGTAGGAATCAGACTCTGCAGTTGCCCACTGTAAGGGAATAGAAAATGCCAAATGGCCAACATGCAAAAGGATCCAACTGCAGACCCTTGTAAGAACAACATTTAGGTTACCATGAAGGTGAACTCTTAACCTAGTCATTGATAAGTTAAAAGCACCCTGGAAGCAGTGGATTCCAAATCAGATTAACTGAAGGAAGGTTAAATTGATTTTTTATTTTCACATCAATAGCCTCAGAATAGCAGATGGCCTGGCCTGACATTAACAAAGCTATCACTATGGAAATTTTACCACCAGAGAATGATCTTCTGGTGAGTTCCTGGGTGAAGACTTTTGTTTCACTGATTTGTAATAAAGCAACACAAATCATTTTGGGGGCCCATTCCATTCTCAGAATATAACTACAAAGAGCAGTTGCAGACACTGATCCACTAAACAGCACCAGATTAAGCCATTCTCTGGCTCACAGCTTAGGACAAAATCCTATGATGCACAATGTCAAAGTGCTTCACCATGAAGAAGCCCCAAAACCAGGAGACACTTGGACTTGTTCATATGCAATAGGCACATTCATTCTTGGAATATAGATTTCTTCAGCACCTACAATTAATCAGGTGCTGCATGGGCAGCAGGAGTAGAGGAATATGATATCGTCATTGTATACTGGGCTTACAATCTAGTGGAAAACCCAGACTTTACACCATGGTGTGAGATGACAGCTATGACAGACATTCATAAAGTATTTGTCATACCTGCACAGGCTATAAACTGGGTTTTATAACTCCCTGTAAACACTTATGTGTAGTGTAAGCTTGTCTATATTTAATAATTTTGTTAAATACCAGTATTTTATTTTTACCCAGATATTTATTTTATGTTAGAATGGATAGGGCAGGGGTGGGAAGGCATGTTATCAATTTCAAGATTTGGGATGTGAAATTTGGATTGCTATTTCAGAAGAACAGCTTCTTTTGGAATGCATTATTAAAATTTCAGATAGAAAATAAAGCTTATCATGTAACAGCAAACCTCAAATACATCTAACAAGATACCTCAAGTGTAATTTGAATTTGTGTTAAAAGTTAACTTAATCCACCAGGACTGAGAGGATCACTGGTCTCCCTTTGAAGTCAATGAATATGCCAGCAGAGTAGCTCAGCCACAGCCAGAAAGTCCATTTGTGCTGCTAATGATGATCCAGAAAAATGGACTAAGTGTATCATGCTTTACCAAGAAATCTATTAAGCTAGAAAAGCCTATAAAGAAGAATACGCGGTAAAATATCGAGTGTAGATTTGTTGGTACATAAGATGGATGCACTTCTATTCTCGATATTCGATATTTTTCAAATAGTGTCTTGCTGATTGCATCAGGCCTGGGTGGAGGGGGAGGTAAGGTGAGCCTGGTTAGATGGGAGATAAGAGAGAGACCTGCCAAGGTGTGGCAGGTGATCTGGCCAGCAACAAATAACTGGTGGTACAGGCTGCAGGTATTTTTACCAGTGACTCACCAGCAGGCAGGAGAATTCAGGTGATGGGCAGGAGGACCCAAACACAAGGCAGAGTCCCAAGCAGGACCTGGGTTACCAGAAGTTAGGACTTAGTCACTAGGAGGGAGGCAGTTAGAAGAACTAGAGGGAATAATGAGCTGGGGTTGAGTTAGCCAATTCCAGTTTCTAAAACTTGCTTGGTCCTAGAACCTGGCAGGACCAAGAAAGCAAATGTAGCCTGGAGGTAGAGTTTTAAAGGATTCTGAAGCTGGAAACCAAGCTGACTGTTAGACTCAACTGGCGTAATTTAGAAATATTCACTTGTATTTGCTTATTAACTGTTCTCTTTCACCCATTAAAACAGTAGTTCTCAAATTCAATATACATTAGAATCATGCTAGGAACTTTTTGATAATACTGACTTCATTCCAGACTCCATTGCAGACCAATTATATCAGAATCTCCAGGACTGAGTCTGGGCATAGGTTCATTTTTGTTTGTTTAGGTGTTTGGGTAATTCTAAAATGAAACCAGGGTTGTAAACTGTGTTACACTGTAGGCTCCTTCAAAACAGAAACTGTGTCTTTTCTCCCTGTATGCGAGGGCCTAGTACCTGGTGTGTGATAATCATTTGTTTCAAGGAAAAAATAATGAAGGACTACTATGTTTTGGCCAGTGAGTATGACTCTGTTTTATAGCCACAGAGTATAAACTTAACGCTAGATATTTTGTAATGGAGGCCACAATGTGGACAGCAAAGTGATAGGTTAACCCCATAGTTCTGGTCTTAAACATAGGGAGCTAAGTTATCATATGTGGCTGATTACATTAATTCATTTCTATCTGTTTCTATTCTGTCCCACTCTCCAGACACACACACACACCATGGAGGACAAATAACTAAAGCTTGTAAAAGTGATCTATTAATGCTGATGTTAAAGACTAAATTATATGAAAAAAATCTGCATACCAGATTATGAAATATATGGGAAAGTGAACAGTTTACTGTGATTTCATTTTAGCTTTTAAATTTTATTTTTTTAAATCATTTTTTGAAGAAGAGAGAAAAGTAGGACAGTTAATTTCCAAATCATTCATTTTAGCCCTGGGCTGTACCTTACCTCTTTCACATATTGAGTGTGGTAGCAAACCTGAAGGGACCATTAAAATGCCATCCCACACAATCTGGTATATCCCTGTGTCCATATGTAGGATTTGTGTAGGATTGAGGCAGCTGACTCAAGACAACTCTTCTTCAATCCTTTTTAGACCAAAGTAATCTCTCATTTTTATGGCCAAATATCTTGTGTTCTTAACCAAATTCTTCATGTTCAAAGATTCACAGGTCATTTTTGAGAAAATCTAAGTCCTGACAGATTTTGGTCTACTTTTCCAGTGCCAGCTATGTGGGAAAGTGAAATGGCCTTTCATCCAGATGAGAATATCCACAGAGAAGCCTTTAATATGACAGCAGCATATCAAATTTACTGCCTACCTGTCAAATATCTGAACCATTTTGATCATACATTAATCAACTTTAGAGAATGTGGCTGGCTCTTCAGACATTTATGAGTTCAGCCGTGAATTGACAGTAGCTCAGTACCTGACAAAAAAACAATTAGGCCATGGGACATTCTAAAAAGAAAATTCTAGGATGTCATAGCTACAGCTTTCTTACTCTGACACCGCACCAGGTCCCTCTACACGGGCATTGTTAGGTGGATTAGCCTGGGGCCTATTAGAAATGCTGGCATTACTTTTGCTCTTGTTTTTCTAGAGTATTTATAAAAAGAATCACCCATTTGAATGTCATATATCTTTTTGAAAATTGCTATGGAATTTTTTGCCCAGTGTATTTTAAGGACTTCTTTATTTAAGGAATTCCACTGCGGAACTTCCTCTTATTTTTTTTTTTTAATGTTTATTTATTTATTTTGAGAAAGAGAGCGCGTGCCTGGGTTTGGTGAGGTGAAAGAGAGGAGAGGGAGAATCCCAAGCAGTCTCCAAACTATCAGCATAGAGCCCAACACCAGGTCCATCTCACCAACCATGAGATCGTGACATGAACCGAAATCAAGAGTCTGACACTTAACCGACTGAGCCACCCAGGCGCCCCATAAACTTCCTCTTAGATTTTAATATGTGGAAAAATTAGCCTTTCCAGATGACCGTAGTGATTTCCTTTTTCATACAAAGAGGAATATACAAGCCAACATGTCCTTCCTTTTCAGATACGAGAAACTCTGAGCTCATTTTTCAGTTGTTTTCAGTTTTCCAAGATATATCTTTTTGTTTTAAACTCCTCACATTTATTCTTTGTTGTCCCATATAATTTCTTTAAAGTATTTTCCCAAAACACCATTTTCTCTGTAAACGAACACAGGAAAACTCTACCTTTTTTTCCAAAGGAATTTTCAATCAATCTCCTGTTATGGTACTATTGTAAAGTACTTGGCTTACTAAGTCACTCTTTAAAAATATCTTTATTCAAAGAACTATGTTAACAAGTTAATTAAAACTAAACAGTAATGGGAAGCTTTGAATTTGAAAAGCATTGAAAGATTGGATAGCATCAGCATTGTAATTGATGTGACAAATAAGAACAAGCTATAACTTGCTGAGCATTTTAAGACAATGAACTTACTTTCTGTTTACAAAATGTTTTTAAATTGCATTCTTTCTTTGAAGTATTACTTTGACTAAACACAATGTCCTAATGAGAATTGTTACGGGGTTCAAGAAATAGGCTTATATAACTAGTATTTGAAATATTTGTAGTGAATTTGATTTTTCAAAAGCTTGAGATGGTGATTACTTCTAGAGTGATAATTTGAGCCAGTTGACATGTTACTGATTTGTCATGGAAGAGATCAAGCTTTCAAATCTGGGTATAAAATTAAGTAGGAAACCCATTGTGACTAGAATACTTTCTTGCTGGTACTTTTATTTCACTTGTCTGTTTATCAAAATGTTGGTATTATACTTAATCTTTACCTAGATAAGTTTGAATAAGGCAAACATAGCAATTCTAAACTGACATTTTTCTTTTAAATCTGTTTTTTTTCAATCCAGTCCCTTGCATATGTAATATGTATGGAAAATATGGAACACAAAACCCCCGCTCTTTATACTTTAATCCTGTTGTTGATAAATTAAACATGAATATTACTTTTTGAAAAATGAAATCCAATCAAATACGGGTCTTAGCAAGTATTTGATTTTTAAACATTAAGTGCCAAATATAGCTTTATTTTTTATTTTTCCTTTTATCCATATAAATCAACTAATAGTACTTACTATAGCCAAAGTTATGTGTGCATAAATTGAAGAATGTTCATGCCTGTGTTTCTGCCCACTATATATATAGTCTACCATGTACTTTGACATGATTAATCAAGAAAAGTCTCACAGATGAGGAAACTGTCTTAGATACTAGCTTACATTACATCTAATCCTTCTCATTTTGTCTCTCTAGGCAATTACTTAATTTCAAATTATAAATTTTAATCTAAGACTTCCAAAAAATTATCATATTTTTTTCTAAAAGTATAAATTAGTACATTTCTTATGTTAGAACCCAGCTATAAGGTAATGATGTAAGACTTATAGGTTAAGGTAGAAACACATGTATCACCTGGGACTTTAAAATAGCATCTTTTCTTTCACTTCATATTTTCACAAAAGACCTCCAACTACTTTATGAAAATTAATTCTCCAGAATAAGTCAACAAGATAATTCTATAGTCTTCTCTCAGTAATTGGGACAATTGAGACAGCAACTAAGCAGGGTTTTCTTATTCTTCAAGTTGCATGAGTTTGGGATCAAATTTGGCCATTCAGACACCTGAACAATGCCACAGCACAGCCATGTATTGAAGCTGGCCCAGACACCAGCCCCGCCCACAGCCCAGCTGTAGACACAGACCTGCCACAGAACATGAGTATATGCAGTCCAAAAAAGGAATGTCCCTTGAGCATCTAGCTCTGATGGTCAGAAGGGGTTGCACTTCTGGGCTCCACATGACATCTACACAAGATCACTCCTTCAAGACCAGGAGCAGTAGCTGATTTGTCTAATACATAAAAACAAACACAGAGAGTCAGGAAAAAAAAAATTAAAGGACAGAAGATTATGTTCTAAATGAAAGAATAAGACAAAACATCAGAAGAAGACATTAATGAAACGGAGATAAGCATTATACCTCATACAGCGTTTAAAGTAATGGCCATAAAGAGGTTCACTGAACTCAGGTAAACAATGAGTTAACATAGTGAGAGCCTCAACAAAGACACAGAAAATATAAGGAAAATTCCAAATTGAAGTTACAAAGCTGAAGAATATAGTAACTAAACTGAAAAATACACTAGAGGGATTCAACAGCAGACTGGATGAAGCCAAATATCAGATCAGTGAGCTGGAAGACAAAGCAATAGAACTCACCCAGACAGAGTAGTAAAAAGAAAGAAGAATTTAAAAGTATGAAGATACCTTAAGGGATCTCTAGGACAACATCAAGAGGAATAACATTTGCAGTATTGGGGTCCCAGAAGGAGAAGAGAAAGAGAAAGGGCCAGAAAACTTATTGAAGAAATACAGATGAAAACTTGCCCAATCTGGGGAAGGAAACAGACATACAAGTTCAGGAAGCCCAGAGAGTTCCAAATAAGATGAACCCAAAGAAATTCACACTAAGACACACTGTAATTAGAAGGTTTTTTTTTTAATATATGAAATTTATTGTCAAATTGGTTTCCATACAACACCCAGTGCTCATCCCAAAAGGTGCCCTCCTCAATACCCATCACCCACCCTCCCCTCCCTCCCACCCCCCATCAACCCTCAGTTTGTTCTCAGTTTTTAACAGTCTCTTATGCTTTGGCTCTCTCCCACTCTAACCTCTTTTTTTTTTTTCCTTCCCCTCCCCCATGGGTTTCTGTTAAGTTTCTCAGGATCCACATAAGAGTGAAACCATATGGTATCTGTCTTTCTCTGTATGGCTTATTTCACTTAGCATCACACTCTCCAGTTCCATCCACGTTGCTACAAAAGGCCATATTTCATTTTTTCTCATTGCCACGTAATATTCCATTGTGTATATAAACCACAATTTCTTTATCCATTCATCAGTTGTTGGACATTTAGGCTCTTTCCATAATTTGGCTATTGTTGAGAGTGCTGCTATGAACATTGGGGTACAAGTGCCCCTATGCATCAGTACTCCTGTATCCCTTGGATAAATTCCTAGCAGTGCTATTGCTGGGTCATAGGGTAGGTCTATTTTTAGTTTTCTGAGGAACCTCCACACTGCTTTCCAGAGCGGCTGCACCAATTTGCATTCCCACCAACAGTGCAAGAGGGTTCCCGTTTCTCCACATCCTCTCCAGCATCTATAGTCTCCTGATTTGTTCATTTTGGCCACTCTGACTGGCATGAGGTGGTTTTGATTTGTATTTCCCTGATAAGGAGCGACGTTGAACATCTTTTCATGTGCCTGTTGGCCATCCGGATGTCTTCTTTAGAGAAGTGTCTATTCATGTTTTCTGCCCATTTCTTCACTGGGTTATTTGTTTTTCGGATGTGGAGTTTGGTGAGCAGAAGGTTAAAAATTAAAGAGAGACTCTTAAAAGTAGCAAGAGAATAACAACTTATTGTGTACAAGGGAAAGCCCATAAGGCTATCAGCAAAATTTTCAGCAGAAACTTTGTGAGCCAGAAGAGAGTGGCACAACATATTCAAAATGCTGAAAGAAAAAAATTCTCAACCAAGAATTTTCTACCTGGCAATGTTATCATTCAGAATTGAAGGAGAGATTAAGAGTTTTCCAGATAAGCAAAAGCTAAAGTTCATTACACTAAACTAGTCTTGCAAGAAATGTAAAAGAGAGTTCTCAAAACCAAAAAGAAATGGCACTAATTAATAATAAGAAAATATATAACAAAGTAAAAATCTCACTGGAAAAGGTAAATATGTAGTAAAGATAGTGGATACATCCATTATAAAGCAAGTATGAAGGTTAAAAGACAAAAATAGTTAAAATTAATTAAAACTACAATAATCAGTTAAGGGATGCATAAATAAAAAGATGTAAAATGTGACGTCAAAAATAAAAATGTGTGGGTGAGAGAAAAATGTAAAGTTTTGGAATATGTTCAAATTTAAGTTGCTATCACTCAAAACACACTGTTATATACATAGAAAATTATATATGCACCTCACAGTAACTACAAAGCAAAAACCTATGGTAAATACATTTAAAAAATGAGAAGAAACCTAAATATAATTCTGAAGAAAACCATCAAACCACAAGGGAAGAGAGAAAGAGAAGAAAAAAGGAACAGAGAGGAACTACAAAACAGCCAGAAAGCAATGCACAAAATAGCAATAAGAACATCTCTATCAATAATTACTTTAAATGTAAATGGACTACACTGTTCAATCAAAAGATAGAGTGGTGGAAGGGGCACCTGGGTGGCTCATTCAGTTGAGAATCTGTCTCTTGGTTTTGGCTCAAATCACAATTCATAGTTCATGGGTTTGAGCCTCACATCAGGCTCCACGCTGATGGTGCAGAGCCTGCTTGGGATTCTCTCTCCCTCTCTCTCTGCCACTCCCCTGCCCATGTGCTTGGTCTCTCTCTCATTCTCTCCCTCTCTTTCTCAGAATAAATAAATAAACTTTAAAAAATAAAAATAAGATATAGAGTGGTGGAATGGCTAAAAAAAAAAAATCAAGACCCATTTTAGGGCGTCTGACTATCTCAGTCAGTTAAGCATGTGATTCTTTATTTTGGCTCAGGTTCTGCTCTCACTGTCATGGGATCAAGCATTGCATTGGGTTCCATACTGGGCTGGTTGTAGATCCTGCTTAATACTCTCTCTCCCTCTCCCTCTCCCTCTGCCCCTCCCCTGCTTTGTCTCTCTCTCTCTCTCTCTCTCTCTCTCTCTCTCTCTCTCTGTCACACACACACACACACACACACACACACACACACAAACAAAAACACCCCAACAAGACCCATTTATGTGCTGTCTACAGATCTAAAGATACACTTCAGATTTAAAGACACAAAAGACTGATGGGAAGGGATGGGAAAAGACATTCTATGCAAATGGAAATGAAAAGAAAGCTGGAGTAGCAATACTCATACCAGAAAAAAATAGACTTTAAAACAAAGACTGTAATAATAGACAAGGGCATTTAAATATATATTCACCCATAATAGGGGCACCAAGATATATAAAGAAAATATTAACAGACATAAAGGGAAAAATTTATAGCAGTACAATAATAGTAGGGAACTTTAACACTTGTATCAATGGTTATATCATCCAAACAAAATTAATAAGGAAACATCAGCCTTAAATGATATATTAGATTAGAGGGACTCAATAGATATATACAGAACATTCCATCTAAAAGCAACTGAACATTCTTCTCAACTGCACATGAAACATTTTCTAGGATAGATCACATGTTAGGCCACAAAACAAGTGTCAGTAAATTCAAGAGCATTGAAATCACATCGACTATTTTCTGTGACAACAATGGCTTGCAACTAGAAATCAATTATAAGAAGAAGACTCAGAAAATTACAAAAATGTGGAGATTAAACAACATGCTACTGAACAACCACTGGGTCATCAAAATAATCAAAGCAGATATTAAAAAAAAAACCTAGAGCCAAGTGAAACCAGAAATTACATACCAAAACCTTGGGGATGCAGCAAAAATGGCTCTAAGAGGAAATACCTTAGCAATATAGGTCTACCTCAAGAAACAAGAAAAATCTCAAATAAACAATCTAACTTTACACTTAAAGGAGCTAGAAAAAGAACAAACAAAGCATAAAGTAAGTACAAGGAAGGGAATAGTAAAGATCAGAATGGAAATAAATGAAATAGAGACTAGGAAAAAAATACAGAAGATTAGTGAAACTTAGAGCTGGTTCTTTGAAAAAGTAAACAAAACTGACAAACCTTTCGCTATGCTCATGAAGGGAAAAATAAACAAAATTAGAAATCAAAATTAGAAGAAGTTACAACTGACACCACAGAAATATGAAGGATCATAAGAGACTATGAAAAATTATACACCAACATAGAGGGCCACATAGAAGAAATAGACAAATTCCTCTAAACATACAATCTTCCATACAAGACTGATTCATGAAGCTATAGAAAATATACTAATTACTAGTAAGAAAATTGAATCAGTTATCAAAAGCCTCCCAACAAACAGAAGTCCAGGCCAGAACAGCTTCACTGGTGAATTCTATCAAATATTCAAAGATTTGATCCCTCTCCTTCTCAAACTCTTCCAAAAAATTGAAGAGGAGGGAACACTTCCAAATTTATTTTATGAGGCCAGCATTACTTGATCCCAAGACCAGATAACACCACAGAAAAAGAAAATTACAGCCCCATGTTATTGATAAACATTGACGCAAAAATCCTAAACAAAAATCCTTAGCAAACCAAGTTCAACAATACATTAAAAAGAATCATCCACCGTGATCTAGTAGGATTTATTCCAGGGATACGAGGATGGTTCAAAACCCACAAATCAATAAACATGATGCACCACACTGACGAAATAAAAGATAAAAAATATATGACCATCTCAACAGGTGCAAAAAAAGCATTTGGCAAAATTCAACATCCATTTATGATAAAAGCTCTTAACCAAGTGAGTATAGATTAGAATGTACTTCAACATAATAAAGGCCATATATGACAAGCTTTCAGTTAACATTATACTCCATGGTGAAAAGCTGAAAGCTTTTCCTCTAAGATCAGGAATAAGACCAGGATTCTCACTCTCACCGGTTTTATTCAATATAGTAGTTGGCATCCTAGCCACAGCAAGAAAAAGAAATAAAAGGCATCCAAATTATAAAGGAAGAAGTAAAACTGTCACTGTCTGTAAATAACATGATACTATACATAGAAAACTCACAAGACTACACACACACACACACACACACACACACACACACACACAACTGTTAGAGCTAGTAAATGAATTCAGTAAAGTAGCAGGATACAAAATCAACATACAGAAATCTGTGGTGTTTCTATACAGTAACAAATTATCAGAACTAAAAATTTAGAAAACACTCCCTTTTACAATTGCATTAAGGGGTGCCTGGGTGGCTCAGTTGGTTAAGCGTCCAACTTCAGCTCAGGTCATCATTTCACAGCTTATGAGTTCGAGCCCCCTGTCAGGCTGTATGCTGACAGCTCAGAACCTGCAGCCTGCTTTGGATTCTGTGCCTCCCTCTCTCTGTCCCTTCCCCACTTGCACTTTGTCTCTCTCTCTCAAAAAAAAAAAAAAAAACACTAAAAAAGAGAATAAAATACCCAGGAAAAATTTAACTAAAGAAGTGAAAGACCTATACTCTGAAAGCTTTAAGATATTGAAAAAATTTGAAGATGAAACAGACAAATGGATATACCATGTTCATGGATTGGAAGAATTAATATTGTTAAAATGTCCATACTACCCAAATCAATCTACAGATTCAGTGCATTCCCTATCAAAGTTACAATGGCACTTTTTAACAGAACTAGAACTAGAACTAGTAATCCTAAAATTTGCATGGAACCACAAAAATACAAAATAACTAAAGCAGTCTTGAGAAAGGGGAACACAGTTGGAGATATTATGCTCCCTGATTTCAAAAATACTACAAAGCTATAGGAATCAAAACGGTATGGTATCAGCATAAAAACAGACACACAGACCAATGGAACAGAATTGAGAGTGCAGAAATAAACTCACACATATATGGATAATTAATTTACAACAAAGGAGACAAGAACACACAATGGAAAAAGGAGAATATCTTCAATAAGTGGTGTTGGGAGAAATGGACAGCCACACATAAAAGAATGAAACTAGATCACTATCTTACACCATACAAAAAAATTAACTCAAAATGGATTAAAGATGTGGATGCAAGACCTGAAACTATACAATTCATGGAAGGAAATAGGCAGTAAAGATCCTCGATATTGGTCTTAGCAATGTTTTTGTGGATCTGACTCCAAAGACAAGGGAAACAAAAGCCAAAAAAGAAAACAATTGATTACATTAAGCTAAAAATCTGCTAGTGAAAGAAACCATCATCGAAACAAAAAAGCAACATACTGAATGGGAGAAGATTTTTGCAAACCATGTATCTGACAAGGGATTAATATTCAAAACATACAAAGAATTCGTACAATTCAACAACAAAAAACAAGCAACTTGATTAAAAAAATGGACAGAGGGGTACCTGGCTGGCTCAGTTGGTGGAGCTTGTGACTCTTGATCTCAGGGTTGTAAGTTCAAGCCCCACATTGGGTGTAAAGATTACTTAAAAATCTTTTTAAAAATGGGCAGAGGATCTGAATAGACTAGACATTTGTCCGAAGACATATAGATGGCCAACATGCACATTAAAAGATGTTCAGCATCACTAATTAGTAGGGAAATGCAAATCAAAACAATAATGTGATATCACTTCACAATAGTTAGAATGGCTATTATCAAAAAGACAAGAAATAATGATGTTGGAGAGGACATGGAGAAGAGAAAACCCTCAAACACTGTGGAAATGTAAATTGGTGCAGCCACTGTGGAAAAGAAAATATGGAAAATTCCTTTAAAAAATTAAGAATAGAGCTACCGGGGCACCTGGGTGGCGCAGTCGGTTAAGCGTCCGACTTCAGCCAGGTCACGATCTCGCGGTCCGTGAGTTCGAGCCCCCGTCAGGCTCTGGGCTGATGGCTCAGAGCCTGGAGCCTGCTTCCGATTCTGTGTCTCCCTCTCTCTCTGCCCCTCCCCCGTTCATGCTCTGTCTCTCTCTGTCCCAAAAATAAATAAACGTTGAAAAAAAAAATTAAAAAAAAAAAAAAAAAAAAAAGAATAGAGCTACCATATAATCCAGCTATTCAACTTCTGGGTATTTGTCCAAAGAATACAAAAACACTGATTTGAAAAAAATATAATCATCCCTTTGTTCTTTGCAGCATTATTTATTAATAGCCAAGAAGTGGAAACAGCCTAAATGTCCACTGATGGATAAATTGGTAAAGAAGATGTGGTATATATATACAATTGAGTACTACTCATCCATAAAAAGAATGCAATATTGTCATTTGTGACAACATGGGTGGACCTCAAAGATATTATGCTTAGTGAAGTCAGTCAGATGGAGAAAGACAGATATATGATATCACTCATATGGAATCTAAAAACTTAAATGAACAAACAAAACAAAAGCAAACTCATAGTACAGAAGATGAATTGGAGATTACCAGAGGGGAACAGGGGTGGAAGTGGGAAAAATGAGTAGAGGGGATCAATTGCATGGTGATGGATGGTAACCAGACTTTTAGTGGTGATCACTTTGTACTACATACAGATATTAAATTTGTGTGTTACATACCTGAACCTTATATAATCTTTCTTTATTCCTTCCTTCCTTCCTTCCTTCCTTCCTTCCTTCCTCCCTCCCTCCCTCCCTCCCTCCCTCCCTCCCTCCCTCCTGCCTTCCTCCCTCCCTTCCTCCTTCCTTCCTTCCTTCCTTCCTTCCTTCCTTCCTTCCTTTCTTTTAAAGTCTGGTTATCAGCAGTTTTTATTTGTTTGTGTAAGTTTTTATTTATTCTATTTAGTTAACATATAGTGTAATACTGGTTTCAGGAGTAGAATTTAGTGATTCATCACCTACATAGAACACCCAGTGCTTATCACAATAAGTGCCCTCCTTAATACTCATCACCCATTTAGCCCATCCCCTGTTGCCCTCCCCTCCATCAACCCTCAGTTTGTTCTCTGTAGTTAAGTATCTCTTATGGTTTTCCTCCCTCTCCTCTTTCCCCCCTTCCACTATGTCCATCTGTCTTATTTCTTAAATTCCACATATGAGTGAAACCTATGGTATTTGTCTTTCTCTGACTGACTTGTTTCACTTAGCATAATACAAAGTCCACACACTAGTATTCCTGAACACTCACTGGAGAATTCTAGCTCCATCCATGTTGTGGCAAATGGCAAGATTTCATTCTTTTTGATGGCTGAGTAATATTCCATTGTATATATACACCACATCTTCTATATTTATTCATCAGTCAATGGACATTTGGGCTTTTTCCATACCTTGGCTATTGTTGATAATGCTTCTGTAAATGTCAAGGTGCATGTGTCCCTTCAAATCAGTACTTTTTTATTCTTTAGGTAAATACCTAGTAATGCAATTGCTGGGTCACAGGGTAGTTCTATTTTTGACTTTTTGAGGAACCTCCATACTGTTCTACAGAGTGGCTGCACCAGTTTGCATTTGCACTAACAGTGCAAGAGGGTTCCCCTTTCTCCACATCCTCACCAACATCTGTTGTTTCCTGTGCTATTAATTTTAGCCATTCTGACAGGTGTGAGGTGATATCTCATCATGGTTTTCATTTGTATTTCCCTGATGATGAGTGATGTTGAGAATCATTTCATATGTCTGTTAGCCATCTGTGAAACTTATATGTTATAGACTAAATTTTCCTCAATAAAAAAAAAAAAAAACCTGAACAAATTATTGTTTTAAATTCCCGGTTGTTCTATTTACCTGAGAATTTACTGCTGAAGCATTAAGATTTGAAAATACATTCTAAAACTCTTTGATAAAAAGTCTTTTGAAATAGATTGGACATTTTAGTATATACTTTTCAACCTTGGATGCAGTGTACTGAATCTTATTTACCTCTTTCGGTGTGACTCAGGGCCATAAAGATCAACCTTATTTATTGTACAGTGTTGGAATACAGTGATGTCATTAGGGAGTGAGGAGCCATTTGTCCCTCTTTAAATATGCCTTTATGCCTGCATTTATGTTTTCTGCCTCCTCTCTTGCTGTCATTTTCCTTATTCTCAGTGTACCTGCTGAGAGTAGTTTTTTGCCTCCCTGTGCTTTGGGGGTTTAATCTGCTGACAGAAACCAACCAACCAACTTTCTCGAAGTGAAATTTAAATAGATTCCAAGTGACGATCTACAGAATTCTCCAGTGAGTGTTCAGGAATACTAGTGTGTGGACTTTGTCACATCAGCACTGCCACTTAGGGGCTGTTTTCCTTACTTCTCGGTTTTGGGCAGGGTTCCAGATGGATGAAGTGTTACTGCACAAAGGCTAGCTGTGGAACTGAGAAAACAGCTAAGCCAATTATATACTATTCATATTCTTTCAGTTTTGTAACTCCTTTGCAATGAAGTAAAATCTTTCACTTTAATAAAAACAAACCTCACAATTCTTGACCTAAGCAATATTTTTTTTCTGTTGTAAACTTAAATCATGCCTCTATTATAATAAACAGCAAGCTTATGGATGATTCACTTCCTTTTAAAAGGGATTACAGATCAGACAATGAATGATTAATATGAATAATCCATCATGCCTCCAAAATAGATATTATGCAAATAGCAAGGAAGGTTTAGTCAACCTCTGTCATTTCTTTCCTCTTCATAACAACACAGATATACAGAAGTTTTCTTATTTGTACTCTCTCTGTGACTCAACCATGCCGTGTATTCTAACACTGCCTCAACCTCCACACTCTTAGGTGTTAGTCTTTTCTTAAGTTTTAATGAGAGGACTTTCTCACTATTTGTTATACAATAATGGATGGTAAGGATTCATCATATGTTATCAGGAGTAGAACTAAAATATGGTCTGCAACTTTCAGTAGAGTAGACTCAGCCCTTTAGAAGCAATACATGGGGGACATTTCACTTAAATATAATTAAGTCTTTATTTGATCATTATTTCAGTTTATAGCCAAATATGAAAATAGCCCTTAGTTTGTTTTTTAAAAAGTAATTTTAAAAATCACTAGAAGTAGTCTTCTCTAGCCATTCCATGTGTTAAAAATCACTTTTTGGGAGTTTATAATTGAAGCACACACTGCCATCAGTAAGGACACAAATTAAATCAACTGCCTGGCTTAGGAACCAAGATCTTCATGTTGCCATGCACAATTTGGGCACTCATTTTCTTTTGGCCTTCCCCTGGGAGGAGTTTTGCAATTTTTCCCCCTGACAAGTTTTACTGTACAGTAAGCCAGGATGCTGACTTCTTACAATTTAGAGAGAAAAACTTCAGTCTTTTGGCAGTATCTATTGGAAGACTTTTTTAATGCTTTCCTTTTAAGTTTATTTATTTATTTTAAGAGAGAGCAGGGAAGGGTCAGAGAGAGAGAGAATCCCACACAGACTCCACACCATCAGCGCAGAGCCTGATGAGGGGTTCAAACCCATGAGCTGTGAGATCATGACCTGAGGAGCCAAAGTCAAGAGTCAGACACTTAACAGACTAACCCACCCAGGTGCCCCTTTTAATGCTTTAAAAAAAACAAACCTGTACCTTTCTTAGATTGAATATATTTTTCCTAACATGTGGAAACAAACTGAGTTTAGACTGGTAACTGAATGAGTGTCAATTTGAGAAGAGCATTTTACCTTTCAAACTGGATTTATGCATAGATGTGAATGTTTTATGTGCTATACAAACTCTTTGAATCCCCAGATTAGATGCAGGTGCAATTTATTATAACTCACAAAAACATAAGAACTCAAAACACTAACTGAATTGTTTTCTTTTAAAAGCTAAAAACCAATCTTCTTGAAACATCTGGATCTCTTGAAATTAATTTCCATTTAAATTTACATACAGTTCAATAACAGTCATGTCTAGATTGCTGTCATTCTAATCTAGAGGGGCATCTTTAGATTTATATATGCTTACTTGATAAACAGAACAAGTTTCCATGTATTTCATCATTTTTTAAATGATTTACAAACTTTAATCATGTAACTATAGGCAATTTTTACTACCTCTGTTTCTCCCCTTTGGTTTCTTTATCTATTATCTATCCTTTCCTGATGAGTAGCTGGATATGGGTGTTATTGAAGCAAAAGTCATCAATTCAGTCCTAACAAGGATCATTCAACTTTCCTTTTGCCCAGGGCTGCCTTGTCCTCCTTATTATGACCAACTTGCTCCTATAACTGTACTTTAAGTCACATCAACCAATTTTTATTCAGCCCTAGACTGGTGGTATCTCTACCTGAAAAATATGGCACATTAATTAAATTCCATGTTGCAGTATAGAAGTTGAATTGTAGAGCAGGATGCAGGCTTGTCCATCCATAGTGAGCAGTTGGGTCTTTTCTCTTGCACAGGCTCAAGGCCCTGCTTGAAGGCTAAAGTAACAGATCCCAAAGTAAGGAATTCTCACTTTGTTGATTTCTATTAGGAAATAATCAGTGCCTTGTTTTGGATCTTCTAGGAACCAGAGAGATTGTTGTAAATGTGGATGATGATGGCGTAATTTCATTGAATTTTGAATGTGATCAGATGACTCCAAATTCTCAGTTCAACTGGTCCAAAGATTATGTATCCACTGAGGGCTCTCCACGATTAGACGTTGAGAGCAAAGGCAACAAGTATGTACCATTTCAATCAAAATTAAATGGGTTTGTTTCCTTTAATGATAGGAGAGGGAAGTTAAGTGCTTTGCTTTCTATCTCAAATACTTGGCATAAGGGGATGAAATCACAAATATTTTATATTTGGTCATGTAAAAAGTAATAATGTCAACCTTAAAAAATAACAATCCTACTTTCATATTATTTCATTTAAAAAGCTTTCTTATATGTTATCAAATTTGCGATGTTGGAAAAGCCTTAATTGACATTTTAAAAGTCAGCTTTAATGATGCTTTTCATTATTTTATGAAACTTCATAACCTTAAAGTAATGGTGAGGATGCTTATGGGGAGGGAGCAAGGAAGAACTTGCTGCTTGCTGATTCAAGTTATAGTGAATTAAACGAAATAGGTATAATCTCGTCTGTTTTTTTCACCCCCACTTAAGAATGACATAATAATACACTGGAATGAACCTTGTTTGGAAAGCAGAGGACAGATGAGTTCTAGCCCTAGCCCTACGAGGGGCCAGCTCTGTGACCTGGGGTAGCTTTGAACTTCCATGGGCCTCCAATTTCTTTTTCTATAAAATGGGAGAGATCGAAGATTAATTTTGTGATCAATTACTTCTTTCACATCCAAGATTTTAAGTTTTCTTTTTACTTTGCCTTGTTTAGCAAGTTTTATATTTTTATAGTTCCAACCATATTGGATTGCATTTGGTAAAGCAAAATGCTTTTAAGTATTATTTTTATTACAAAGACGCCCAAAATATCTCAAAAATAAAGAAATAGTAATTTTGTTGGAGGATGACAAGGACATATTGAATATAACTAGAAGACATTTTTCCATCAGCGTGCTATAAAGTACTTGAAGTAAAACATAAATCTGATTAAAGAAAAGGCAATCAAACTATACATTTTTTCTTCCAATTTGTGCACTTGGCTCACATTTATGTTTGGCTGATCTTAGACACTGAGTAGCACCATCACTCACCAAAGTTAGAAAACACAGTGAACTAAACCATTGACCCATTCATTTATTCATTCCACAAATATTTACTAAGCACATATTATGTGTCAGAAAACTATTGGATGCTGGGAGACACAACAGGAAATAAAACATATCTCGTCCCTAAAGGCACAATGACTATATAGTGGAGGCATACGTATAATAAAATAGGTAATACCAATACAGTATGATAACCTCAAAAAGGAAAGTTCAGAGGTTAACTAACATAAGAGGGGCACTTGGAGTTGTCAACAGAAAGTTCTGCCCTGTGGAGGAAAATGTTTTTTTAGTTTCCCCCAGCAAGGGCTGATCAGTTAAAAATATCTTTCTGGGGGATGGGCATTGATATGCAACATAGCTTGGGGATGGGAGGTTTGTACCAGCTTCCCACTCCTGTCCGCCTGTCATCCTTGCAGCCCCAGGAGAAGGTCAGGAAAGTCTTCCTAGAAGCTGCAGGAATGTGCAGGTTTTACGTCAGTAGGGGAGTTAGGAGCAAGTGCTCCCCATGAAGGAAGTCGCATAGGTAATCACCTGGAGACAGTACAGGACGCCAGCCCACAGACCCTGGACAGCCTCCCTTCTTAACAAGAGTATTCTGTTCTGCAGGACGAAAATGACCTTCAAGGACCTTGGGACGGAAGACATAGGTATTTACTCCTGCGATGTAACAGACACGGATGGGATAGCGTCAAGCTACCTGATAGACGAGGACGGTAAGCTTAAAATCAATCCATTCATAAGTCTAATGCTGCTCTGATTCATCAATGATCCTCTGGGATCAGGTGAGTTTTGTTTTAGTAGTTTAATTGTTCTTTTTTTTCTCCCTACAGAATTGAAACGTTTACTAGCTCTCAGCCAAGAACACAAGTTCCCAAGTAAGTGTCCACAGTACATTCACAGAGTTTAGCAATCCTGCTAGGTGGTGACTTCTGGAATAGGTCAGAAGACAACTCTGACAGGGTCAAGACAAGAGGCTCTTGAGAACACACAATGGAATATAGACTGGTAGCTACAAATGCACTTTCCAGAAGTGCTGCTTTTATCTTTGCCATTGTTCTAAACAGATACAAATACTAACATAGAAAAAATGTCACATGCTCTGTGACATAGTGAAGTGTCAGGTTACGTAGGTGTAATAGCTGAATCATCAAGTTCTTCACCTTTTGCCTATGTATTTTGGAACCCTATATATTATATAATTCTGGATACATTAATTCGCATGTTTTTTAGGCAAACCAACCTCTTGCTGAGCAATTTAATGTTAGCACATAATAGAAGAATCATACCTCTAATTAAAGATAATCTAAAGACATTATCTACCATTTTAAACTCCTGGAAAATAAGGTAAAGATGCCTTAGTCAGAAAAAGAATCTCTCTGCACTATCTACAAACTCTTCAATAAAGCACTTTCCACATAAAAGATTAAATTTTGCAGTTGACACCTAAAAGAAGAGAAAGAAGTGTGAAATGACACCCGGAAAGTTCCATTGGCCTGATAAGATCTCTTGCCACTTATATCTATTGACCAAACTAGGGGATTATCTAGAAAGTTATACCCTAGAATTTGAGAAAACAATTAGGGAGTGATATCCACACTCACTCTTTTAAACCAGGACTTTTTTTTTTTTTTTTACTGTTTGGTCCCTAAAATATAATTCCTTTACTGATACAGAATTTTCAGGAACTCAGGAAATTATACTGTGATCCCAGACCATAGACAAAACCTTGCATGTTTGTATATGTGCATTTTTCTAGGAGGAAGGTCTGTAGCTTTCCTGAAAGTCCCAGTGAAGGCTATGATTAAAAAACAAACACTGCTCTGGAACTTATCTGAATTGGAAGTCTGGAATTATCTGACTTCTTTTCCATTACCAAGGAATGCTTGTTCCATTGTGAGGCTGAGTGTTGGTGACTATTGGCCTCAGTGGTTCAAAACCACATTTGTTCAACAAAGCAGCACAGCAACATGCTTATGGGGTGTGAAAGTAGGATACAGACTTTCTGAATTCTGGGAGAGAACCATTTTTTGTCTGTATGCTTATTCACTATGAAACTGGAAAAGTAATACCATGGTGTCTTAAAAGTTATTATCATTTTTTAATTGTATGGAAGGTAGATATTTGGCCTGTACTCTCCTTATTCAGTACTTTTGACCCAGTCTATGAACCTGGGAAACTCATTTTAATTTCCCTGTGCCTTACTTAGTATCTTTACTAGCAATGGCTGTTGTAATAGTTTATAGCACCTACTGTATAGAGATGCTGTGAGAGATAATATAGTATTGGTTGATCCTTGAGCTCTTCAGGAAAAACATAAATACTAATTGAAGTAGAATAGTGATCCTCAAAAAACCCACTTGTAGGGGCGCCTGGGTGGCGCAGTCGGTTAAGCGTCCGACTTCAGCTAGGTCACGATCTCGCGGTCCGTGAGTTCGAGCCCCGCGTCGGGCTCTGGGCTGATGGCTCAGAGCCTGGAGCCTGTTTCCGATTCTGTGTCTCCCTCTCTCTCTGCCCCTCCCCCGTTCATGCTCTGTCTCTCTCTGTCCCAAGGATAAATAAACGTTGAAAAAAAAAAAAAATTAAAAAAAAAAAAAAAAGAACTGAATGTACTTACTTATAAAAAAAAAAAAAAAACCCACTTGTAGAAGATTTTCTACAAGCTGTACAGGATGCTCTCCCTTCATGTCCCCAGGGCTGTGAAATAGGGAGTAAAGGAGAGGGTCACTGTGCTGACCATTAGTGATCACGGTCTACTTTCAAACATTGGTAGAAATGGAGACAAACAGCAGCTTCCACTTATCTAGTTAGACAATAAACACTGGCAAAGCATCTGGGCAACAGCTGATCCAAACGACATTTACATTTAGCTTAAAGGATGGAGATGAGACAATATTGGGTGTTAGTGTTGAATTGGAGGTGCCCAAGCCTCCCTGAAGTTCAGTGATCTTATGGACTTGGAGGCAGTAATTGCCCAATGTCGCTGTCATGGATGCTGAGATATTTTATTTTGCATAAACATAATCACTCGAATTACTGGTTCTAGGGGAGAGAATAGTAGCAAACTGAGGTTCCCTTTTTATTAGAGCCCTGGTATGGCATTGGGTAGGCAGAGAGAGAGAACTCAAGGATGTGTTAAAAACTCTGACATTGAAGTATCAGATCTCCCAACCCAAGGATGATTTGCTTAGCCCATTGAAGCAGCATTTTATTTTATTTTATTTTATTTTATTTTATTTTATTTTATTTTTAGACAGAGAGAGATAGCACATAAGTGTTAGAGAGGGGGCAAGAGAGAAAGAATCTTAAGTAGGCTCCAAGCTCAGCACAGAGCCAGATGCAGGGCTCAATCCCATGACCCTGGGATCATGACCTGAGCCTAACTCAAGAGTTGGACACTCAGCCAACTGAGGCACCCAAGTGCCTCGAAGCAGCATTTTAAATAATACAGCTCCCACACTTTTCTTCCCCCACCACTATTAGATCAGCTTGGCCACTACATGAATATTTTCAGAGATCTGATGATAGGGTCAAAGTAGCATATCTAGTTTCTCAATTTATGCCCACTTCCTTCTGGTAAATGTTGACACATAATTAAGTCTTTTCTTGAGATTTTGTAAAGTTTTAAATGGGTCTTACTTCTTACCGAATGTGAAAAAAGAGTATGGTGTTCCTTTAGCCCTTGGCACAGTAAATTCTCCTACTTTAAGCTGTTTTCAAAAATATTTTGAAAACCACTAAACATATGCCTTAAACATATAAAAAACCAGATATTTTGCTGGAGGAAATTAACTGCCAGAGAAAAGAGCCTAAAGAAATTTAGGACTGAGAAGAAGAAAAAAAATATGTATAAAACTAAAAACAGAAAACAGCCTAGCGGGTCTTACCAGCTTTGATATTAAGATGCAGTATACAGAGGCAACCTACTTCAGAGAAACTTACTGTATTCTCCAAAGATTTCAAGGTATTATGAGGGAGATGATGGAAGGTATACTTCAGTATCGTCAATGGCTTGCATAATATCTCTCGGTTATTATCCCACGTGTACCTATGTGTGCAGGTATATGCAACCACATACACATTACTTACATCTATTTGGTATGTCCTTTTAGGTATCAGTGTATTATATTTTATCAGGGGTAGTTGTAGGGTTTTGTTGAATTAACTGGAAGAAAAAAGAGGTACAAAAATATTAATAGCCAAATTTATAGAGCACTTATTATATGCCAGCGTATTTATAGGGTACTTAAATGGAGTATATCATTTAAACTCCACAATGACCTGAAAAGTTTCATTTCTAAGGTGATTTAATTTTAGAGATGTATACTGTGAGGCCCAGAGAGATTAGGTAACTAGACCACAGGTACACAGCGGATACCCGTGGTTAAGCCCAAGTAGTCTGTCACTAACCAGGACATGAACTGTTACTGTGTGTGCACCTGCTGTTTGCCACCACACCCTCTCTGGCAATTACTGGTGGCCAGTGTTTCCTCTGGTGATTTTCCTATTACTCAGAGAGAACCGTGAATATTAAGGGAGCTTGAAACTTCCAGGAGGGCATGCCCTTTCTCCTTCACCACCACTCTGGCCCTCTTAGATAACCTCATCACTCATGTATTAGATTTCCCAGAACAAGGTCTCCAGACTTTTCTAGGACAGATTATACTTTCCATTCCCCTTAAGAGTTACTAGTAGCAAGCAGGAGTGTTCTGTAGCGAGAAAGCTTAGCTTCTGCTCTCACAAGCCTAGAGTCTGTCCATGGTGCCTTACTCAGACATGTTCACACTGGAAAACCACTAGTGTTCTTCAGAGTGGACATCCAGGACGAAGAGGAGCACAGAATCGAGGGCATAGCCCTGGTCTCAGCTCTGCTACTCAGATTTGTTACTAACCTTTCCTGGAGGTCACTTTTTTCATCAGTAAATTAAGAGAGAAAGAACTAACATTTATTGAGCACTGGTCATTATTCACAGTGTCTTAGTGTCTTCTGGTATGATATTCACTCTTCTTGGTGGTCCTATGAGGCAGATAATATCCATGTTAGCAAGTGAGGAATGCAAGGTTTTAGAGAAGATAACTGTCCAAGGGCATGGTGTGACACCAGAGCCCATTTTCTGCCCATCGTGGACACCCCTCAGTAGATGACATCTGAGCCTCCTTTTAGTTCTGCATTGGAACAAATCTGTAACTGAGTTTTACAGTGACTATGGAATAGTGCAAATGATAGGCATCCCTTAAGCTTAGAAAGGATAGTTTTAGGATAAGTACAAAGAAATATTGATATACATTTCATACAAGTTTGGGAAGCTTACAATTTAAAATGTAGCATGTGTTGAAATTTTCAGGTTAGTTTGAGAACAGTTTAGAGAAAGTAAAGGGTGATGATTTCTCCTAAAGGAAGTGAAGGACTATTAAACTTTGAGAAACAACCATGCTTTTCCACAAAGTTTGCCCTGGAGTCACCTCTGATACAAAACCATTGGTTGCAAGAGCCTTTATAAAGAACACTTTCAAGTTACAAGAAATTTAGAAAATGGTCTTTGAGAGATATCAGCCAAAGACTGAAATTTCATTCAGACTTAAATGGCTGAAGCGATACAGGTATCAGAGATATCATATGATTTCTTCACTTTCTTTATGAGGCAAGCCATGCCATATTTTAATATACCTTCTCAATAGTGACTCAAGTATTTGCCTCTGAAAAATTTTGCCTAGTCTAAGAACTTAAATGAACTGGTATACCAGTGGATGAATAGAGTTTAAATGATAAGCTGGTTCATTTTATATATATAATCAAAATTAATTCTGTTTTAAAATTCATCTTTAAAAACATTTGAAAGAATGTCCACAGAGAGTTAAGTTGTTGGAAAAAATAAAATTTAACTCCTTTCCCAATATTTTGAAGCAATTGAGATTATCAAATGTTGGTGCTGGAAACTATCTTGACCCTTTAGGACATTCAGTTCAATCCCCTTCATTTATAAACGAGTCAACTGAGGTCCAGATATGTGAACTAATCTACCTAATATCACACAGTTTGTTAGTTGCTGACATTGACATTGGACTAGGCTCCAGATCTCCTGGGGCCAGCCCAAGGCTATTTCATCACACTTTGTTATTGTCCCTAAATAAACCTAACCAAAGCTACAGTAGAGAGTCACACAGGTTAGCTGAAGGAACCCTGGAGGTAAGTTCATCTTCCTCATTTTTACGGTTGAGACATCTATGACTCAGAGAAGGGGAATGACCTGCCCAATGTGGCAGCAGGATTAGAATCCAGGTCTTCCATCGCTGAATATCGTTCTTTCTCTACAACTTTCTTACTGCCTCCAGGCTTTGCCAGAAGCAAGGTGCTATATTGTCATTTCTGTTGAGTGTTTTTTTCACTGAAAAATCTGTATCAATACAATTGGTTACCAATAAAATTGCTATTTTTATTTTTATTGTGCATAGTTGTTCCAGTTAAGTCAGAGTTGGCAGTTGAAATTTTGGAGAAAGGCCAGGTTCGGTTCTGGATGCAGGCTGAGAAGCTATCTGCCAACACCAAGGTCACCTACATATTTAACGACAAGGAGATTTTTGAAGGGCCGGTATGTTATACGCTTTTTAGATTCTAAACTTATCACTGTAGAATGTACTGAGGAAGCCCTATTAAGATGCGGGTAAGTTGTTATGAAAACCACTGAGCATGGAGTGGTGGGGTTTAAGTCATTTCATATGTAAAAAAAAAAAAAGGAGAGGAAAATATAGATTTACTATATCATATTATCCAAACTGGGACACTTTTGAGAATGAAAGAGGGTTCTAGTAATAATTTTTCCAGGACAACAATCGAACCAAAACTGTCCCAGGCAAACCAAGAAGTATTGTTACCCGTGCAAACGGAGCTGCTCTCCTGAGAAGTCAGAGGAGCAAGAACGCTTAACTAAACTCACATACTCCCATCAGAAACCCCAACAGGAACTTGGTTCTTCACGGGGGAAGAAATGGCTTCTATTATTCTGATGGCTCAGAAAAAATTACAGTAAAAATATCTTTCATTGGTCTTCTGGTTAAAATGCAATACATTTTTATTGTAAGAAAAACTTTAAAGACTCAGAAGAATCACAAATTCTTACAGTTTTGTAATGCACATATCGGTTTATACTTCTTGGTCTGATTCTACACTTCTGTGTGTGTATGTCTATTGATATCTTATTTACATAGGTAGTTGTGTATATCTACTCTTTGCTTTGCTTTCAACACATAGTTTCCATAGACAGAGTTATAACATCTGCACTTTATTTGTCCTCCCTAGATATCAGTAGAGCCAGGATCAGGCCAGCACTCAGTGGTACTGAAGAATTTGGGTTTAGGAGCTCTGGCTCTTACCTGTGCTATCACGGGTATGAATGAGAGACTCAGAAGATGGGAGAGAAGTGTGACTTGTGGCCAATGTTAACAACCTGTTCTCCTTTCATCAAGATATGTTTTTAAAACATTTCAGAATTCGTTAGTGAAGGGGAGAATGAATCACATAAATAGCAAAAGAATATGTAATGTATTTCTTTTCAACTCATTTAGCAACTGTGTGTAGAGCCCGAATAGGTCACGCAGAGTCCACTGTGGCCCATCTTCTCCCTGTTTTCAGAATATTCTCATTGACTGTGTGCTCATCACCTGACCAATGGAGGGGAAGGAAAAGCAGCGTTGGCATCACCCTCTGACCACTCATGCACACGTGCACAGACACACTCCCCTTCATGTGTTCGCACACACTTTCATGTTGTTGCCCACATACACATACGTACCCTGAACGTGGAGACCTGCCCATTGTCATCGAAATTAGTTCTTATACTATTTCATTGGGTGGAAATTACGGTCTTAGGCTAAGTTCCTTAGAAGGACAGTCTGAAATAAGTTTCTCTTTCAATTGATTTATGGGAGAGTACTCTCAGGAGTGGGGATTAGCAAGCTAAGGTAGATGACAGCTAAGCAAGAATGTGGTCTCAGTTGGAGACTGGCTTCCTTCAGGGGAAACTCTAGGGCATGAATTGCAGCACAGAGTTGATCCCAGATGTGAGCCTTCATTCTGTGACAAGTTATAGGAGAACTTTATTAATTCCAATCCATTATAGAACTTGTGCTTGTATGCCAGAGCTAAGATTTATCTTTACATTGAAAAGAAGTTGCCTAAGCAGTATGATAAAATAAGCACAGTTCAGTAGGGCAATTTCAGTTTATTAAAAACAAATGGACTTCAAATGCTTTGGAAGCATTTTTATTCACATGTTAATTCAGCAGATATTTATTAATTGCCTGCTATATACCATGCATGTGCAAGATGCTAGGGATATAATCATGAATGAGCCAAAACACATTGCATGCTGCCTATTTTTTGCATTGTTCTGCTAATTGAAGCTAATGTAATCTGGAAGGTAAAATGGGAATCTAAAAACACGTTTTTGACAAAATTTGTGACTTGGGATAATAAAACTTTATTTGTATTTAAAAAATTAAATTTCAGAGGTTTTAGTAAGCATTTCTGGTCAAGGTCATCTATTCCATGTAATGTTTTCCTTTTCCTGGGCACAAGATTTTGAAAGCTTGCATCTAAAAAAAGTGTGAACAAGAAATTGTGTTAACATTATGATTCTTTGGAGTTTGTGTTTATTCTATCAGGCATCCTCATCATATCTAGCTCACTGATTTCTGTTTTCCTTTTCACACTGAAGAAATATAAGATGCATGTTGACCGAAACACTGGCATAATTGAAATGTTCATGGAAAAGCTACAGGATGAGGATGAGGGTACATACACTTTCCAGCTTCAAGATGGAAAAGCAGTTGGCCATTCTACTCTTGTTCTCATTGGAGATGGTACGAATTCTGTGAAACATCAGCTGAAAGATTTCCCTGCTCCCTTCAATGCAAACACCCATGGCACAAAAGTAGTCGCGTGGAAGGCAGTAGGAATTGCTTCTTGTATTTCAAAGTTGGAATCCAATTTTCAGTTAATACTTTCCATAGTACTTCATTTCATAGACACCAGATTTATCCTTAGCCCACAAGGAAGACTACAGTTCAGTCATCTCATATATAAACAAGTATTTATTACTAAAATTCTCCAGTGAAGGAGACTGCAACACAGCCAAGTCTGTATATGTATCTCAGAAACGATGCTCCTACCTTATATTGTGTACTTACTTTAAATTACTTAAGAAGAAAAATATGCAAAAGTAGTGTATGCCAAATCAATTAGTCATACTTTAGAACTAGATTATATGTCAGCTGCCATAAGCCACTGTAGAAACCACCAAGATGTAAAATGTGGCATTTAGCAAGTGTGGCATTTGGGAAGGTTGGCCAGATCTCTACATTTGCAACTTCCGATACTGCTTCACTGTTTCCTAGCGCAATGACCTTAAACAATTTACTTAACCTTTCTAAGCCTACTTCTTCATCATGAAGACTTACAACAAATAGGGGGTCATGGTGTATGAGTGTTATAATAATGAGTACAAATCACTTAGCACGGTGACTGGCATATACATTTATACCACTCAACTCAGTTTCATACTTCTTTCTTTTTCAATCTTTAGTTTATAAAAAGCTCCAGAAAGAAGCTGAATTCCAGCGGCAAGAATGGATCAGGAAACAAGGTAAAAATGGGCAGTGAGTAAAAAGAATAACTTCAATTTCTTGAACAAAATATTCCAAGATTATTTCCATAACAAGTTAAAATGCATTATTTTTGCTTATGTTACTAATGCCCTGGTAAATAAAAAATAATTGAAAATATTTATTATTAAATATGTATCCATTTAAATATTTGAAAATTAATCTTGAATTTTAAAATATCACTTCACACATGTATCGCTTTAGAATTTAAGAATGAGCTTTGATTTTGCATTTGTGGTTAATAGGGTGATTACTGATGTCATTAAAATTTTATAGGTCCTCATTTTGCTGAGTATTTGAGCTGGGAAGTGACTGGTGAATGTAATGTACTATTGAAATGCAAGGTAAGAAGTAGATAAGTTTTTAATATTTGATATAAGGGAAATAAAGATAAAATAGAATGTGAGAAAAGGAAGATCAATTTTTCATCTCCTCCATTTGAACCAAAATGCTAAGTGACACATTCTTACTGTTGAATGTTACTGTAATCATTGGTTGGTAAGAAGCATAAAGTAAAATGAAACATAAAATAAGATAAAACAACATAAAAATATGGGAAGACAAGATGATGGCTCCTATTCATTACACCTTAGCTAATAAGGACTGGCTCTTCTTTTCTTTTTTTTAAGACTTTGTGGGTTTTTTTTTTAAAGCTTTTTAATGTTTATTTTATTTTTGAGAGAGAGAGAGGCAAAGACAGAGTGTAAGTAGGGGAGGGGCGGAGAGAGAGGGAGACACAGAATCTGAAGCAGGCTCCAGGCTCTGAGCTGTCAGCACAGAGCCCAACGCGGGGCTCAAACTCACAAGCCATGAATCATGACCTGAGCTGAGGTGGGTTGCTTAGCTGACTGAGCCACCCAGGCGCCCCAAGACTTTACATTTTTTAGAACAATTTTAGGTTCACAGCAAAATTGTAGGGAAGATATAGATATTTCCCATATACCCCGCCCTGTCCGCACAAATGTACAGCCTCCACCTACGTTACATCCCCCACCAGAGTTGCACATTTGCTACAATTGACGATCCTACACTGACACATGACAATCACCCAAAGTCCACAGTTGACATTAGGGTTCACTCTTGACATTATATATGCTATGGGTTTGGACAAATATGTAATGACTTGTATCCACCATTGTAGCATCATTCAGAGTTTTTTCACTGCCCTAAAAAGCAAAAAGCCTCTGTGCTCTGCCTATTCATTCTTCCCTCCCCACTCCCAACTCTTTAAAAATTATTAATCTCAGAAGAATCTCACATGGTCTTTGTTTCAGGCCAAATGTGCATTCTAACTAGTAGATCTATTCCACGATCATTCTAGATACACTGTCCTTCCCTGGAAATTTAGCAATTTCGTATCTATATTCTGTGACTGGTGCAACAATTCCTTTGAGTATTGGCTAGCTCAGAGGCTGGTTCTGGAACCAGCATGCTGCCAGGAGGGGAGAGGTTTGATGAAGAGTGTACAGCTCTCATTAGGCCTTGGGAAAGATTTAGGGGAAAAAAGGCCATATCACACCCTTAATCATTTTATACCTTAGCACATGGTGTGTTCAGCCGAGTGAGTCACCAAAATGTTTTGGACCGGGAACTGCTGGAGGAGGTCGGAGTGTAAAGTTCATGACAGCAGACAGTGGCTCCAAGTAGAAGCATGGATCTGGCATTTGGCACTAGCAAAGCCAGAACCCAAGCGCCCCCGTCTCTTCTAAGTCTGATGAAAGTTACAGAAACATCAGTCTTCCAGAAAGGTGTCTGAAAATTAAATTCTAGGCTTTAGTCTCAATGGAAATGGCAAAGCTTCCTGAAAACAGTTTCTCAGGCAGCAGCCCAAACCCTCTCTCTCCTCCTGGCTGTCCACTGCCATACAGCCCCTGGCTCACTTTCTCCTCCACAACTGCCCACTGGCAAACCACCCTTTCCCAGGGGCCCACACATCTATCCTGCTTCTTTCTGTACTACCCACCTGTTGTACTAGCCTTTTGGGATGTGAGCTCCGGTGTCCTGTTCTGATGGCTTTCCTCAGGAGAATCAGCCCTTTGCCCAGATTCTGAACAACCATGGAAGCCTAAAAATAGAATCTAGATATTCATACATTATGTACTTATGCTGTTCCAGTGCCTGTTCCTTATGCTGTTTCAGCTTCTCCGACAAAATCCTTTCTCTAGTCCCAGCTTAGTCATCTTTTCTGTAAGACCTTTTCCTTCTTTGTGCAGGTAGAATGAACCTTCCTCTGTCTTCCCATAGCTCTTTGTTTCATTATTAGAGCAGTTTAGGCACATTTAGCAATTTATATATTCATTATAGTTAATGGAGTATGTGTAACTAAACATTCAGACTCATGAGACTATCATGGACCCCATTTGGAACTAGTCTACTCAAAAGAATATAGGACAAGAACCCCATCATGCCTGCAAAGCAGAGCTGGGCACTCCTCTCCTGCAGGAATCCACGCCACCATTTTCTTCATCTGTTTGTCATATAGTTTGTTATATAGTTATATTTCCTCTTTGGGGACTTGTGTGTGCATTTCTTCAGTTGTTCAGTGGGGTCTTAAGGATTGTTCTCTTGATTTGTATGAAGTCTTTACTTTTTTTTTTTAACGTTTATTTATTTTTGAGATGGAGAGAGACAGAGCATGAACAGGGGAGGGGCAGAGAGAGAGGGAGACACAGAATCGGAAACAGGCTCCAGGCTCTGAGCTGTCAGCACAGAGCCCAACATGGGGCTCGAACTCACGGACCGCGAGATCATGACCTGAGCCGAAGTGGGACGCTTAACCGACCAAGCCACCCAGGCGCCCCTGAAGTCTTTACTTTTGACACAATATTAATTACACAAGAAATACAAGAATGTAGTCTTCTTTGTAGAAAATTTAAACATTGTAGATAAAGGTCAAGATCCCTTTAACTGCACGAGTTTGAAACTTATGATGTTATGATGTATGGATATAGGATTTAAATGAGTTTCCTCAAAATTGCTAAGCAATTAATTTACTAAACCATACTTGATGGTTTTTAACTAAACTTACTGTGAGGATCAATTCACAATATATACATACATCAAATCAATATGCTATATACCTTAAACTTACACATTGTATGTCAATTGTATCTCAACAAAACTAAAAACATTTTAATTAAAAAATGTTTTCACAAACATACTTCCCTTCCACACTTCTTTGCAAAGCTTCAGTCATCTTTTTAAAAATATTTAGATATACATTGGGGCTTACTCATTCTGTTCTTTTGATAAAGCCATTTGTTTTTGTGACACAGGCTATATTTTAATGTGATGGGATGTGTCTTCTATGGTTTTCAGATATTTATTATTTATTTTATTTAAGTATACATGTTAACATGTACATATCTATTCTTTTCTGTCCACCAGACAATCTTAAAGTCAATTTTTACTGCTAGAAATAGGTGCTATTGATTTAGGTTTATTCATTTGTATCCATTTTATTCTAAACTCTTTGCCAATTAAAATTGCTTTCAATTGATCCCTTCGGATATCTATGCCTTCTGGAGTGCCTGGGTGGCTCAGTCAGTTAAGTGTTTGACTTTGGCTCAGGACACGGTCTCAAGGCTCATGGGCTCGAGCCCCGTGTCAGGCTCTGTTTTGACAGTTCAGAGTCTGGAGCCTGCTTCAGATTCTATGTCTCCCCCTCTCTTTACCCCTCCCCTGCTCATGCTCGCTTGCTCTCTCTCTTTCTCTTTTTCTCTCTTTCAAAAATAAATAAACATTAAAAATTTTTGAAAAAAAAGAAATCTATGTCTTCTAATTTCATGCATTTCTTCTATCCAATGCTACATTAGAAACTAGTTTTGTAAGAGCAGCATTCCCTTACTTCAAGAAGTATAATTATGGCTTTTCTTCCAGGTGGCAAATATTAAGAAGGAGACTCATATTGTGTGGTACAAAGATGAAAGAGAGATATCAGTGGATGAAAAGCATGACTTTAAGGATGGCATATGTACACTGCTTATAACAGAGGTAGGTGACTATAAATGTGAAATGTAATTTATTAGTTCTGTACCCTACATTCTTCTAAAAAAGAGATAAGATTCTGTATTCCTTGACTCCAGGCATTTGTTACCTTACTTCTAGCTGCTCCAAAGATCCGTGCCCTGACATCACCCCAAAAATAAACAAACCATAGGAACACAAAAACTCTCACTTTGTGATAATGCACGGATTTGTCAGATATCCAACCAATATTGGCTAGACACCACAACTCTGGCCTCTCTAAGCTACTTCTTTTCATAGATGGGTGAGGGGCAAAGCAATTAAGTAGATTCTTCCTGGTTTGCTCTTAAGCCTCATGATAACTTGTTCCCTCAAAGTACAGAGACATCAGGCATAGTATTCATGTAAGTATAGGGTTTTACCTCTTTTTTTGTCTAAAAGGTGATATCTTTCAAATATATGTATTCATTAGTTTTTAATATGAAGGAAAAGTAAAGAATAAGGACTTCATAGCCTCAGAGGGTGAAAAATCAGGACCGCTAGCTGGTGAAATGATGATGGACACGTTCGTCTGTGAACTCCTCATTGCTCACATAGCCAGATGCTTGTTTAATGTGTGATTTGATGGCAGCTCTATAAACCAGAGGACCTTAAGAGTGCAAACACGGTACTCTGAGGCTGCTGGAAGCTGCAGTGTGGTGTATCCATCCCCCCCTTAGTTTTCCAAGAAAGATGCTGGGATTTATGAAGTTATCCTGAAAGACGACAGAGGAAAAGATAAGAGCAGACTGAAGCTTGTGGATGAAGGTCAGTCCACCAGCTGGGGGGGTCCATTTTGTGTGTTCTGTGTACAGGTTACCAGACTGGTGAGTAAGGCTGAGTGACAACTGAAGTCCTGCTGTGTTTGTCCACAGGTTTTGTTTTAATTGAAACTCCAGCAGAGTGAACGACTGTTTTATTAAAAAATGCTTCACGTTTAGTCTTCATGGATATCAAAAGTGTACTTTAGGCGTTCAGAGAATTTGTAGTCCACAGTCCCCTAGGGTTCCATTTTCAATATAAAGGATCGTTTTTGTTTCAACCGTATAAAAAATGTTCCAGGATCAAGAACTACTGTGAGGGGCGCCTGGCTGGCTCAGTCGGAGGAGCATATGACTCTCACTCTCAGGGTTGTGAGTTCAAGCCCCACATTGGGTTTACTTTTTAAAAAGATGTTCACTTAAAAAAAAATTCTATGAAAAGCATGTCGCCAAATAGTCCACTCTTAAAAGGTGGCAAGAAAGATTTATATGTGAACTGTGAAACCTCTCAGGTATTAGCAGAGCAAGAAAGAAATTTCCATTTTTGAGAGACTTCTAAGAACAAATATATCATGATAACAAAGACCTGCCTGTGACCACCAAACTTCCAAGTGCATTCTTGGACAAGATCTTTAACAGTATTACTAACAAACAGTGTGAGTCTGACTTCGATTTCACCTTCCTGCTCCTCGTGGAGGCAAGACTAAATGTGCTTATTGACAAAAAGCATTATAAGGCTGAGAAATATCAGGGAGCCTGGATGGTTAATTCATTATGAGTTGATGGCACAGATGAGAAAACTTCCTCTTAGGTAAACTAAGACTTCTTGGGATTTAAGAAGAAGAGAATCCTAAAGCCAAGAACCTTCCTGGAAATCTCACGGTGGCTTTCTCTAGAATGTATATATATAGTTACAAAGAATTAGAGGGGGAAAAATATCAAAATAAGAGCAGGGACCTTTTAAAAGTTGATACAAATTAAAGTATTATTCCCTCAAAGAGTACTTATTCTCATTTGGTCAGCAAATTCACCTTATGGCCAACACCCTTCACCAGGCAGGATAATGTTGACAACACGTGCTACTAACAATTTGAGATTTGACCTTGGTGAGCATTTTTATGCTAAAGTTCTGTCTGTGACTCTCTATCCACAGCCTTTAAAGAACTAATGACTGAAGTATGTAAGACAATAGGTAAGTTAAAATGGTCTCCCCGTGACAATGCTTCATTATGCTCCTGGTTAGGCTTACAGCTGTATGAAGTATGCTGTTTTCCTCTTTCAGCTTTGTCTGCTACAGACCTGAAAATCCAGAGCACAGCCGAGGGCATACGGCTGTACTCTTTTGTTACTTACTATCTGGATGATCTGAAAGTTAACTGGTCCCACAAGTAAGTAAGTGGGAACTTAACTGCCCTGTAGAAACTCTTTCTCCATGTATGTGTGTGTGGGTGCACGCGCGCATGGCAGGGGGGCAGGAGGAGGGCAACAGCAACCCTCTGTTCCTCTCATGTAAGGAGACTTCTTACTTCTCAGGTCTGATGTTGATGTGTATAGGATACAAGCACCCCCACAATTCCCTTAGGACAAAGTTAGCACTTTCCCTCAACACATACATGGAGAGGCCAGTGATGGCTAAAATCACCTGTCTTTGTGATTTGGGAACTATCATAATCCATACACGTCTCTATAATGCAACCTCCACCTCCAGACGGTAGACCTTAGGCTACCTCTGCTTTGCCGGGCATCCAGATCCAGATTCTGATTCTTCCCTCTCTACCTGCAGCTAACCCCTGCTATGGTCTAGAACAAAACTGAAGCAGCATGCACCAAGAGGCACCAAATTTCCTGTTATTTGAATGAATAGCCATTCGCCACAGAAACCTGACACAGTGGAGTGCCTGAGTTTGTTGTTAGCGTTAATAGCAGTCGGCATAGTTGGGCATTAACTTGTTTCTCATCCACCCCTGGAAGGCTTTGGGGATTTGCGATTACTTTCAGAATGTGTGTTTGAGCTAGACTGAGCCTGCCTATCTGTTCTAATCCCAGGGTCCTCTGTGGTGTTATAGGTGAACTCAAGTTCACCTCTGGGATTCTAAGAGCTAAAGTAGGTTTCTAAGTCAAACCAGTTCCCCATTATACTTTTGGCCGTGACCTCAACCTCTGCCCGTCCTTGAAATTTCCTGAGCTGAAAGAGAACTGCAGCCTAGCATAGACATCTGATGGGGTACAGTCCCCTTCAGTCCACTCTTTGGATGCAGACCTCCTTAGCAGCCCCACTGGGCAGTAGGTCACTGTGGCAGCCCTGGGAAGGGGCACACAACAGTGTTTATCTTCCCTACAGTGGATGTTTATAACATGCTGGTCACTGCTCCACACCCTTTCCATGTATGAATTCAGTTAATATTCACAACTCTAGGAAGCAAGTAATTCTCACTCGGTGATGAGGAAGCTCAGGCTCAGGGAGGTGATTTGCCTAAGGCCACACGACTAAGTGGTAGGTGGAGAACTGAGCCCAGACAGCCTGGCTCCAGAGCCCCTCATCCTGGCACTACTCTGTGTTCATGTTGCTTTAAAAGTCTAGATTGAACATTTAACCAGAGCTAGGTCCCACAAAATAGTCATTTGTGTTTTCTTTAAAAATGACTTTATTGTGATATAGAACACAGTTTTTGTTCGTATTCTTATTCATTTCCTGAGTTCTTAAAAAAACAGAGCGGGGAGGGGGACGTGGGGGTGGGAAGAGAAGGAGTAAAATTCCAATTTGAACGCCTGGGGTTTCATTCCTTTGTTCTATTTCTTTCAGAACATTTTAGGAAAGTAATTATAAGTTAAAATAGATCAAATTCTAGGAAATTCCTCTGTGACAGCTAGGACATCCTAATATATCGGTCTGAAGAATAAGAGAAGATAAATTAACTGAATCATCAATCAAAAGTCTTTACATCATCTTTAAAAGAATTACTTGTTCACAAAAATGAGAGCATTCAGT
This sequence comes from Prionailurus viverrinus, assembly GCF_022837055.1. Taxonomy (NCBI): domain Eukaryota; kingdom Metazoa; phylum Chordata; class Mammalia; order Carnivora; family Felidae; genus Prionailurus; species Prionailurus viverrinus. The sequence continues at coordinate 42,117,676 of NC_062572.1, forward strand.
TTTGAGGAAACTGCTGTTAGACTAGCAAGGCATAAACCTCTGACTCTATTCAGTCTAGTCAGCTGAATGACTGTTTTATGTACCCGGGTACCTATGACAGATTCAGGAATCAAGGACTCATTGTCTTCACTGTCTTTATGTAAATATGCAGCATAACAGGAAAAAAAAAAAAAACCTTGAAATGGGCTTTAGTCTTGACTTGGCTCCTATCTTCCTTTGATTCTTAGGCCAGTCATTTAATTTTCTGAAATGTCAGGTTTCTCTCATATGAAATAGCAACAATAATACCTGTTTTATCTCATAATACTGATGGACCCAATGAGAGAATGAAAAAAGTTATGGCACTTTGTAAACCGTGAAGGGCTTTACAAATGTAAGGTATTATGCATGTTGGTCAGAGATTAGAGATTTCAAACAGATTTATTATAGCAAACCAGAGGACGATCTATCTTTCTAACTGTCTAAGACATAATATTGCTCAGACTCAAGTCTGTGGGTGCAGAGGGGCTCCATTACTGTTCATTTTATGGCAGTTTAACTTTTAATAGCTTTTAAAGAATGTAGTGTATAAGAAAAATGCTGTGAATGTTTATTTGAAAGCTGAAAATTTTTAGTCGTGATTTTTGTTTTTCTGTTTTTAAAGTTCATTTTGTTTATTACAACTACAAACATAATACATTGCTTCTTTTAGAAAATACACATAATATCATATTACATATTAGAAAGAGTTTATAATATGATATCCTCTCTAGTTTTCCTAGCCATAGGGTAAACTTTTTGGTGTACTTCCAGTCTTTTCCCTATGCATAATTGTTGCTATCATTAAGTAGTTTTGTGCCTTTTCTTCTTATTTCCTCTTGTGTTTACAAACTCTTCGTAAAGTTTCTTTTAGCATCATTGAGAGTATATCTACCTCTACCTCTCTCTTACCTCATTTATAACAGTAACATGTCTGGGCCATCAGATCACAAAGCAAAGGGTTCTATTTGCTTTCATTCTCTTGTAAAGAATGCAATGTATGTGTCTGCTCATGACCTACTACAGAATTTAGAGAAACTCACGTTCAGGGACAGAGAAAGTGCCTCATTCATTTTGGCAGAGATTCTGCTTTTCATTTACTCTAGGCCTTCCTACCAAGTACATATTTACATATGTTTTAAATAGCTTTGTAACCACGTACATGTCAATAGATTTCAGCCACAGATGAACCTCCTTAGGTCTGCTTTTAATTATTTTGTAAAATCTGATTTATAGCCGTAGACCATCTGCGTGACATATGCTGTAATATAACATGGAGTTTGGCCTTTTCACTTTAAAGATTCTCTTAGCCCTACAAATAAACCCAAGCAAAAACAAAGATCATTAATACCACTGAGAAGTATTGGCGTTGCAATCGGCTAGGGCCCCACACTGCTGTTGGGAGTTAAATGTACAGACTGTCAGACCCCTTACCCTCACCCCCGCCCAGGGCCTTGGAATCCAAGTTCTGTGATGCAGGGCCCATAATTTTTCTGAAGCAGAACATATGTGGATCCCATGTTGTTTGAAAGCCTGTAAAACTCTATGGTGAGATCTTCAAGAAAGAGTAAAAATGAGCTCTGGATGAAAGCAAACAATAACAATGTTTTCTTTGATATGAACAGCGGGACTGCTATTAAGTACACAGACAGAGTTAAGAGTGGGGTCACCGGGGAGCAGATCTGGCTGCAAATCAATGAGCCCACTCCGAATGACAAAGGGAAGTATGTAATGGAGCTCTTTGATGGCAAAACTGGACACCAAAAGACAGTGGATCTTTCTGGACAAGGTAAATGGATATTTTGCAGGTTAGAAATTCCTGAGGAGGAGAGGGCTTTTAAAAAAGAATGAAGGGTGACAAGAAGCCATTACATTTGACTACTGAAAGATGATTGGGGATTTTAATCAAGTAGTTTAAATTTAGCGTGGTGGTAGAAGAAAGAATTCAGTGGGTCTTGGAGTATCAGTGAAAAGTATACAGTGGAGACAATAAACATGGAGAGAAAGAACTACCTTTTCAAGGTGCTTACAAAGAAGGGCAGGTTGATTTACAATCACTTGAGCAAGGACGATCACTGAAAAAGAAATGTGTTATGGTGATTGAAATTTGAGCATGTTTAATAGAGTTTAAGAAATCAGTTGAGATGGAAGGATTGAAGGTGGGAGTGGAGGGGAATAACCAATATATCAGTGTTCTGAAGAATGGAAGGCTTGAGATCTAGGGCTGAGGCGGAGGCGTTGACTTTGGGAAGAGCAAGGGATTCCTTTTCTTCAGAAACCAGAGGAGGGTAAATGTGAATTGGCAAAGATCAATATTAAGGAGAAGAGAAGAAAGTTGGAAAAGTTGGGTCCTTATGGCCTCAGATTTCTTGGTCATCTGCTGAGAGAATGGGGGCATCTGGAGAGAAGAGGAAAGAGGAGCAGGAAGTAGTGAGAAACATGGACAAACACAGACCAGAAGTAACACGCAACTATCAACCACAAATTAAATGGTTAAAAGAGGTGGAAGAGGAAAGCGAGTGTGTGTTCCTCACACACCTGTGGCTCTTGATCTGTCAGCCCCAAGGCCTTGAAAGCCACAGGGTCAGGATATTGTACCCTCAGGCTTTTAATGTGTAGCTTACTTATCACCATCCTTGCCTCCAGCTCCTGTTTCTATCATCCTCCTTCAAGCACTTGGGACTCTGCCTTGGGGTGTTCCTTCCACTGCTCCTGTCTAGCTTCTACCTAATATTTCTCAAGGAGACTGTGGACTGACTTTTTCTTCCACTTCTTCATGTACTCAAATGCAATCTAAATATCCCAGAACTCTTAGTGTTTTTAATCCTCAGAGAGTAGATTCACAATTCAGAGCACAGCCTTTTCAGTCCTGCCTTGAGTTATTTTGTGCTGACTCCCCTTATCTTTACCCCCCATCTCCCACTCATTTGGACTGGAAAGATTCAAATGGGAGTGGTTGCCTCTGCCTCCCCCCCCCCCCCCCCCACTGTGCCTGAGTCACACACTGCAGTGAAAGGGGATCTCTCGCATTTTGAAACACAACAGAAAATGGGAAACAGGAAGGGGGTGGATTTAAAAACAAAAACCAGAACCTAAAAAACTTTTTCTTTTACTCTCCGGCTCACCAAAGCATATTGGTTCAGCGATGCCCATGTCTCAGTGTAGTGTGGGCAAAAGGAAGGGCACCGAACGCTTAGCTAGGGGTAGCCTAACTGGCCTACCTCCCCAGACTTGAAGCCTGACTTTGTGCTTATTCTTCCCATCCGTAAAAGCAGGGGGATGGACTGGTATTATGTAAATACTTTCTAGACATAAAATATCATGATTCTCAGACCAAAGAGGAGCTTAAAGAAGAGATGAGAGAGACTTCAAAATAAAGCTGCCTTTTTACCTGAAGCATTCCAAGCAGCTTGCTCTGCAGGCTCAGGGGGGAGAAGAGATTTTAGAACAGTGTAGCTCTCATTTCCTCATCTGCTGTCTTTTATCTCGGCTCCTGGCCAGCTCAGAAGCATTGCTTCGGGCCCACGCTGGCACACACTGTGAGTATCATAGTTCCTGTGCCCTTTCACACAGATAGACGGGCCAGACTATGCAACATGGAAACACTTAACTGTCCAGCTAGGAAGCTGTGACGTACATGGGGGATGATTTAATAACAGAAAAGCCTTTTTGATGTTCAGGATGTTTAACCACCTTTATTACCATTTTATCTTTGGCAGAGTGAATCTTTGCCTTTCTGTTTGAAAGGATGGTCTTGCAACCGAATTGGGAGCTTCTAAAATCCACTACTTCATCTTTTCTCCCTAGAAAGTATTTGCTTCCCCTGTGAAGTCCATCAAGTTGCAGAGTAAAGGAGGCATAGCCTTATTCAAAGTCAGCTTAGTCATGTCCGGACTGATCACACCGACCTCAGGCTGTGAATTTTAATCCACTCCTGTTGTGTCCTCAGTTCTGGGTGAGAACATTCTAACTTCTCTTTTTTTCTCTTAAAGCATATGATGAAGCCTTTGCTGAATTCCAGAGATTAAAGTAAGTCCCTTGCCATTTGCATGCACTGATTTCTCTGGAACATGGTGTGCTCAGGTATTCCCCCACCTGAGGGTTAGAGAGGGTCTTTTATTTTGGCAAATGCCTAAAAGCAACACTTCCCACTGCCTTGTTGAGCAGCAAGATGTCTCCCAGGCAATGAAATGCAGTCCAGGTTTCGCCACTTTGAAGTAACACTAAAACAAAATTCTTCTTTGTTTTCATGTTTGTTCCTGTCTCTCAACCACAGACAAGCTGCCATTGCAGAAAAAAGTAAGTAAAACCCCCTTCCCATTTATTCCTGGCATAGTTTCAAAACATAACTTTCATTTGTTTATTGTGACTGCAGATGGAGAAGAATGAATTTTTTTTCCTTTCTTTTTTCTTTTTAACCTTCTACATGTGTTTTCATTTAGTCTCTTGAGTAAGAATGTCTGTGAAAGGAAGGTCTCAGGTTACATTTTAAGACTGTCACTCAGCTCTTGAGCTAACCACCCAGGTGTCCTGAGAAATCTCTGGGCACAAATTATGCAAGTTGTTAACCACTTGCAGCAGGCACAATGTGTCAGAAAAATTTATATATATTAAAGAACAGAAGAAATAAGAAACTTTGTGGGGTGCCTGGATGGCTCAGTCAGTTGAGTGCCTGACTCTTGATTTCAGATTATCTCACAGTCTGTGGGATCAAGGCCCATGTCAGGCTGTGTGCTGATAGCGTGGAGCCTGCTTGGGATTCTCTCTTTCCCTCTCTCTCTGCCTCTCCCGTGCTCATGCTCTCTCTTTCAAGATAAATAAACTTAAAAAAATTTTTAATAAAAAAAAAGAATTTGTGTACATTTGGCATCAGGTAAATCACTATCACTGATTTACTCCTGCATTTTCCTAAGAACCTTTGTAGGATAAAAGCTGCCAAATAAGGCCTTCTTGAATACTTCACGGTCTGAGTGAACAAATGCCAAACTGTCAAGTCTGTGTACCCAGAAATGTGCTCACTACTAACTTCTGTCAGCTGTTTGCCTCACACATGGAGATTTCTGGAACGCCCAATCTTTTAGGATTTCAGGGGTCATGGACTAAATATCGTAATCATGCAGGTTCTCTCTGAGTGTGTGAAGCAACAATTTGAAAATGGTTGAAGGTTAAAATTGTAGAGTCAGTCCTGAGCTGGAATGGAAGGGAACCGTAGGGGAGTGAGAAATGAGGTCATTGCCAGCCTTTTAGTGGCTCCAGGTCATTCAGGATGGAACTTTTCACCTTTGACTTGCACTGCTTCCCGCCTCCTTCCTGCTCCTTCCCTCTTCCTGCCCTTGTGCTGGGTTTGTGTGGGTGCTGCTAGTGGTGAATGGGGCAGGCACCGGGGCCCACCGTGGGCCAGAGGGGAGCGCTCCTTGTTGGTACCCAGTGTGCCTCTCCTGCTCCTGTACACACACACAAGCAAATCCAGTGTCCACAGTTGGTGGCTACTCCCCATTCTCAAACTCTGGTGGGCAAGGAGCCTGACCTTCCTTCCAGTTCATGAACTCTTTCTGAAATTTCTGTATCAAAGCAGTTTAGAGCTGGAAGAGACTTTAGTGCTTTTCTAGCCCCATGTGTTTAATCTTTTATATGTTGGGGGATGCTTCATTCAAACACCATCTTTCATGCAGATCCAGTATCTGTGTGAAAGATATTTTACCAAAATGGGTAAAAGCTGAGTTAGCTTCATTGGAGTTGGGATGGGGTCTGAGCTCCCTGACTCAGTGCCCCTCCTCAGAGGGCCCCTAGAGGAATCCCACGGATGCTGTGGAGCAGAGCTGGGTGACATCATGCCCACAGCTGTAATGCAACCCTTCCTCCACACCACAGATTAGGAGACTGGGGTCCACACAGGTGCCCTGCTTGATATCACACATCAGGTGTGGCAGGAGCCAAATGATGAGTTGAACTTACAAGTGGTGCAAGGTGCAATGGAATCAACAGGAGAAAGCAGTGAAGATTCAAGACTCATTCAAAGCTTTAGTCTTCTGACTTCGGGATCTAGAGTCACACGTTAATTAAAGTAGGCCTAAAATTGAGAGTGTGGTGGCTACTGCTTTAGTGGCAAACAGTATCCCTTTGAGCAGATTATACAAAGGTGTTCTTCTCTGGGGCTGGGCCAGTCACACCCAGAGCACAGGGCTTAGTGGGGGCAGGGGGGCAAGAGGTCAGCTCTGGATTTCAGCACCCTTCCCACACCTCGCCCCCTCAGCTGGGGCCCTTGCACTCATGCCCATAGATCGTAGCCCTACATACCAAGAACTAGTAGGAGACAAGAAAGAAAAGCTCTCTAGAAAAGTCCACAAAGAAAGCCCACAATTTGCATAAACCTCCAGATCTCATGGCATATAGCCTCCAATTATGCAACTTTTTTTTTTTTTTTAATCATAGGGAAGCCCATAAAGGAGGCCAAGCAGAGTTGGAGGCTGTCCATAGAGATCTGCTCTGCCTCCTCGAGCTGAGCCCCACTGAGCTGCAGAAGGGCCAGGGCTGAAAATAGCTGTGAAAATTATAGAGCAGGTCTTGATGCCACAAAGCCATCCATCTCAAGCTGATAATTTAGGCACAGATAGAGGCACCCACGCACACAAAGTATCGTATGAGGAAGGGTAACATCCACAATCACTGGATCATTTTCTTATTTTACATATTAAAAACAAGTATAAAGGAATTATAAGGAGAAGGAGGCTAAATTGGAAAGTTAGTTCCCTGGGGTGGTTTTGTGAATGGGATCACTGATGCTCATCATTTCAGTGATTAACCAGAAATGCCTATGCTTGCAGATCGTGCCCGAGTGCTGGGTGGTCTCCCCGATGTGGTCACCATCCAGGAAGGCAAGGTAAGCATGCACCACTCCTGTCCTCACGTCTTCCACACTAGCAATGGGTTCCAGTGGCCCAGACTTTGTTCTAAGCAAGTCCCCACCACTGCTTCTTAGGGTTCATTTCAGAATAGCCAGATTCAAAGCACAAACCAAGTCTGTTTTTTAGGCCAAGGATCAGGATACAAGTTCGCCTTACACAGGCCCATGTGGACCACAGAGTCTATTTCCAGAGGTGCCCTTTCATACCATGAGAAGCAAAAAATGTTCGATCACAACTATATGACAAACACAAATGAAGAAAGATGTGAACGTTAATACCTAGTGGAAAATAGGCTGTCCTGTTAAATACTTTGCCTCTGAAGGGAAACATGCTGCTCAGCAAATTTCTGTTGGCTCTATTTCGGTTGAAAGCTGATTTCTTTCCATTTAACTTTAAACTGGTATTTCCTGGCTCTGTAATCATCTCTCTGAAAAGCAATGAACATAATTTCTAACCTGGAGTCATTCTCTTTATCCCTATGTTTCATGAGACAAATTTCAGGGGTGCCTGAGTGGCTCTGTCGGTTAAGCTTCTGACTTCAGCTCTGGTCATGATCTCACGGTCTGTGGGTTTGAGCCCCGCGTCGGGCTCTGTACAGATAGCGCAGAGCCTGGAGCCTTCTTTGGATTCTGTGTCTCCCTCTCTCCCTGCTCCTCCCCCGCTCACACTCTGTCTCTCTCTCTCAAAAATAAAATAAACATTTTTAAAAAGACTAATTTAATAAGCCAGCCATAGGGGAGGGGTACCTGTAGTGGCACAAAACCTTTTCCCACCTCAGAAGGACACTGAAGACATTCAGTAGGTAGACTAGGGATAAAACAAGGCATGTAGAAAGGCTTTAGTGAGAGGCAGGTTTCATCCAGCTAAATTTCTTTGCGGGTAGAATGTGACCACAGCTGACTTTAAGCTCAACCACTGCAGGGTTGCAGGTTTTCATGTTCCTCATCTAATGGGGTTCAAAATATTCAGTTCACTAGGTTGTAGTGAGAATTAAGAGATAGAATGTATAAGAAAGCACTTTGTGATCTATAATGGCAATAAATCTAAAGTATGGGTAGTAGTTTTCCATGACACCTAAGGTATTTGAGAGTTTGGTTTGGTTTTGTTAAAAGTTTTAACCCTCAAGGCGTGCCTGGCTGGCTCGGTCAGTAGACATGCAATTCTTGATCTCAGAGTCATGAGTTTAAGTCCCACATTGGGCATGGAGCCTACTTAAAAAAAAAAAAAAAGTTTTAACCCCTAAGTAATCACAGTTTCCAAAATCATGTACCTGATCCACTTGGGTAAGTTTAATGGCAATAGCTTGACTATTTTTCTTGTTGAAATTTGTTTGTAGAATAATTCAGTAAAAAATGCTAATTAACCATGGAAAGGAAACTGATTCTTAATCTCCTGTTTTTAAACAATACTCTTATAGAAGAGATAATAAGTGATCATATAAGACTCTTTAGAGAAGAATATCCTTTTCCCTGTATGTTGTGAGCCCTAGTTCTTTTTCTTATAGTTTCTGGATTTCAGTAAGAAAAAAAAAATGCAAGAATGGAATTTAAAATGTGAAGTAAATTCAGAGAAACGCAAATTACAACCACAATGAAATATCCTAACACACCTATCAGAACCGCTAAAATGAAAACAGTGACAACAACAAACACCGATAAGGATGCAGAGATACAGATCACTCATATATTGCTGGTGGAAATGTAAACCAAGATTGTACAGCCACTCAGGAAAACAGTTAGACAATTTCTCAAAAAAGGAAAACATGGATTTACCATATGAGCTAGTAGTTGTACTCCTCAGCATATATCATAAAGAAATTAAAATTAAGCTCAAATAAAAACCTGTATACAGATGTTCAGTAGCCACTTTAGTCATAATAGCCCCAAACTGGAAACAGCCCAGATGACCTTTATAGCCACACACACACACGCACACGCACACACACCATGGCACACTATTGACCCATAAAAAGGGACAAACTACTGATATCTGCAGTAACTTGGATGAATCTGCAAGGAGTTGTGCCAGGTAGCAAAGGCAATCTCAAATGGCTACATACTATACAATGCTATTTATGTAATGCTTTGGAAAATTCCGTGTTGGAAATGGAAAACAGATTGGTGGTTGCCAGGAGTTGGAAGTGAGGTTGGGAGGTTGGGGACAGGGGAGTGGGTGTGGGTATAAAGGGCAACATGAGAGATCCTTGTGGTGATGGAAATGTTCTCTGTCTTGACTGAGGGACTAGATACATGGACCTAGACAAGTGACAGAATTGAATAGAGCCACACACACACACAAACACCAATGAGTGCAAGCCAAACTGGGGAAACCTGAATAAGAACAATGGATTCCATCACTGTCAACGTACTGGTTGTGTTCTTATACTATCGTTTTGTAAAATGTTTCTATTGGGGGAAACTGGGTAAGGGCACATGGGATCTCTCTATTATTTTTTACAACTGTTTATGAATCTACAATTACTCTTAAACTTTCAACAGAAAACTATGGTAAAGTAAAACTGCAGGCCTAAGCATTGATCTTTTAAAATAAGAGGGTTTCAGCACAGATCGTAGTATAATAAGATATCAGGAAGTAGGAATACATTTTGGTAGAGCACCTTTGCAACTGCAACAGACTGGGTGGAGTTTTGGGGGAGAAATAAAATGAGGAAGGTGGAACCTGAAAATCAGTCCCATTATCTGAAACAGCTGTTAGGATTCTGCTGCCGGGCTCTGTGAGGCAGACAGAATGCAAAGTGAGCAGGTGGTAATTACGGCAATGAGATTTCTCTACCGAGACAGCGTCTAGATGCCACATGAGAACAAAAGGCATATCTAGGTGTTTACGAAAGCAAGAGTGCCTGTGGGACCTGGAAGCAAACTCCTTTGTGTGGTTCTGATGATAAGCACTCCCAAAGCCAGAAGGCTGAGGCCCTACAGAAACCTACTCAGGACTGAAGTCAAATTGTAATCCACGCAGGTGCATATGCCACGTAACTCCACCCATCATTCCATGGGTTTTATATTCATCCTCCTTTGGGTCCTGCTGGACCACCAGAAGGATACTTGAAATTGGATTATCGTACCAAATATATTTCCTTCCCTCTGATAAAACCTGTTTTGCAGGCGCTTAATCTCACCTGCATCGTGTGGGGTGACCCGACTCCAGAGGTGTCCTGGCTGAAGAACGAGAAACCTCTGGTCACAGATGACCACTGCAGCGTCAAGTTTGAGGCTGGCAAGACGGCCTACTTCACCATCAGTGGGGTGAGCACCGCCGACTCCGGCAAATACGGGCTCGTTGTGAAGAACAAGTATGGCTCGGAGATAAGCGACTTCACTATCAGTGTGTTCATCCCAGAGGAGGAGGCAAGGAAGGCCACTGAGCAGCCCCAGAAAGGCAACAAGAAGTCCAAGTGACGGGAGACCGCTGAGAGTGTGCGCAGGGGCAGCTGTACTGAGCTGCCTCGAGTTACTTGTGTGCAAATGGCTTGAGTTAAGCATAAGGAAGTCTTCATGCTTTCTACTCCCTATTTTTGTGCTGCTTGGGGGAAAATTGTGAAATCTTTTACTCCTGTAAAAAAGCATCAACTAACAACATTTTAATAGTTTTTCTTTATCTGCAAATTCTGTGTTAAGAAAATACCATTGGTAGCACAAACATTAGGAAATGGTTTTAAGGAAAAGGCCAGAATAAAAGTCAGAGGGACGTTGAACGATGGTCAGAGAGCAGACGAATGTGTTGTGGAGCAGAGTTTGGACTTGGCTAGACTTTCCCCGGTGAATTCTCATGGGTTGCAATCATACTTCAGCATTTTTGTCAAGACAGGGATGAATTGTTAAGCCAACCAGTATGTTTTGTGTGTTGTTACGATAGTGACGTGCATTTCTATTGGCGGTCTTGTGATTTGGAGCCTCCTTGGTATTAATAAACAGTCCTCACACCTCTCCTCTTCCCCATCAGTGTTTCTCTTATTCTTCCTGTTTGGCTGCTCAGTTTAGTGGTCTCTGGTGCATCCTTCTCATTGCTTCTTATAGTGCATCTTCTGATGTAAATTCCTCTTGGTTAAAGTGGTACTTTCATGGAGCACCTGGGTGGCTCGGTTGGTTGGGCGGCCAACTTCGGCTCAGGTCATGATCTCACATCTCGTGGGCTCTAGCCCCACTTCGGGCTCTGTGCTGACAGCTCAGAGCCTGGAGCCTGCTTTGGATTCTGTGTCTCCCTTTTTCTGTGCCTCCCCCACTAGCACTGTGTATGTGTCTCTCTCTCAAAGATAAATAAATGATAAAAAAACATTTTTTTAAATAAAGTGGTACCTTCACAGACTTGTCAGAGTCATCCAAGGTCAATTGAGGATCCAGGGTGTAAAATTGAGCTGTCACTGTACATCTGGTGGCTTACTGTACAATCAAGTCTATTCCATTGTTAAGATACCCAGAGTAATTGCATGTAATGTGTCAATTAAGGATAATAAGATGGTGTGGGAGTCTAGTGCCAGAATTGGAGAATAAGGGTGCACAGCTAAGAAAAGAAGAACCCTGATTCTGAGTTCAGAGAACTGCCAGCTTTGGAGCCTGCCCCTCTTTGCAAGGCTTGCTGGCAGACAGCATTATGCTTTAGGAAATTTGATTCTTCCTCCATCACTACCCCACAACCACCTCTACCACACACATTCACACGCAGACTCATGCTCACTCACACACCACTAGAGGAAAACAGTAATGGTAAAAGGAGGTTTCCCCTCTCCATCCTCCTTCCAAAGGTCAGGGATGGGACAACTGACCCTCTTATAAGTTTGGAGGTACACCTACACCTTCTCATTTGCAACGTTCAGGACCGGAAACCCCTCATCTGACTGTTGCTGATTCCCGCGTGCAGCCAAGTGCCCCCTGCTGCTGCTGTGACATTGAACGCCAGTCAGCGGAGAGATGCTGTGCTCTCACTAACAGGCATGGCAAGTTGATGAGCTTCCCAAGGGTCAAAGCCAAGGGCGGCCTTGTGTAGTCTGAAGCTTTCCCCCCTTCAGCAAGAGGGCTGTCTCTGGACAAGAAGACCTAAGGAAAGTGGACACCAGCAGGGAAGCCAAAGAGAGAAGAAAGGAGTAAAGCAGGGGCAGTTCTGCATGCAAGGGAGCTGTGCAGGTGAGAGACCCCCAAGACTCTCCTCCACACCTCAGATGCCCCCCTTATGAGAACCAGCAGCAAAGTCGCCAGTGTTAGGGGAAGGGAAGGAGGAGGGAGGTGTGCGTGTGAGCAGAACCTGCCACCCCCAGTCCCAGTTCCAGTCCACTGGAGCCCAGACCAGAGAGAACAAGAAGGACGTTGAATCCCAACAGTGTGTCCTGAGTTCTGAAACTGTGAAAACTTGGGAAATCAAAGTGTGCATCACCAAGATCCGTGCCATCCAGTTCCGAGGGACTTGATGGAGCAAGCTGGCACGTAGGGGGAGAAGTGGCTTTCGTATTCATAGCTCTATAAGCTGAGACTTCTCAACAAGATGGTTGTAAGAATTATTTCAGCCATTGTAACGACAAAGCTAAATCAACTACATTATGGTTTGATGGTTTATGTAAAAAGCCACTGTTTCTACAAGGGGAAATAGAACAAAAGTGTAGATCTATCAATTTAATGATGCTGAAAATCTTTCTAACTCATGAGAATTCATGGATCTGTGACCTGCTAAATGTGAGTTACTGGTACACAAAGGATCATATTGAAGCACAAAAAAAGACTCTTCAGAGTTTTGTTTTTTAAAACTAATATTTACTCTATTAAAGTAATGAAGTTAAAAATCTAGTTCTTCCTAAATCCTTGAAGGTTAGCTTTAAGATCTTATTTTTCTATTTAAAAAATCTAACCATTGAAAAGATTTAAGGGTGCTTTAATAGTATAACTAAATTCCCTTTAACTTGTTAAGCTGTATTTATAAATTAATATATTTGCTTTCCATTTTAGGTACTACTATTGTCTGACTTACCAAACAAAAACTTTGCAGAAACTTAAATAACCTTACTTACCTATGAAACTGAGTATATAGATGTGGAAGATTTTGAGTTCTCTTAAATTTGTCGTTTGGTGTATAAACTTACTAATAAGTCCTCCACATAAAATTACAGTTAAACATTTTAGGTTAAAATCATAAAGCTGAGCTATTACTGGGATAAATTACCTAAAACATCCCAGGTACCTAAGAATCAAATATGTCCAGATGCCATAATGCAAAAATATTAATTCTACCTAGATCAAGCTCCTCCAGCGAGAGACGTGGCTCCCGTGGCTGGAGATGGGTGGCTGTCCACCAAGATCCTGCACAAAGCTGGGGTACACAAAGGGTAGCTCAGTCAAAAAAAAATAGGAATGGTAAAAATATCACCAACTGACAGAGAAGCTATATGGAAGCTTGCCATCTGCCTGGGGGTGGTTCTGGGTAGAAAAACAAAGTTAATGGATTCCTGAAGCCAGTACTGCATGCTTGTGGGGTCCAAATTTACAGCACCACATGGTGTAGGAATCTCAAGCCAAGAGTTCCCATAAAAATGGCCAATGTCTGGGGCCCTAGAGAAGCAAATGTAAAACTACACCACAAGGGACTTCTGTGTCTGCCCACAAAGGATTACTGTTATGGAAATTGTCCTCCTACCATAAACAACTAGAAAACCAGGCAAAATATATGGGGGAAAAAACTGTTTAAGGAAGGGCACCAGCATGCAGACATAGAGGACTGTTATCCCGAGAGAAAGAGAAAGAGAAATGAGAGATCTGTGATTGCCTGGACGGAGCATTGCCCTGGACAGAGTGTTCAGGCTGGAGTTCAACCGGTGGGAATCCAGACAGAGCCTGACAGTCTCATTGAGCTGAAGGCGCAGAGACCAAAGTTCAAAGAGGCTGAGGCGGCTAGAATTTGTAGAGAAAAAAGGATAGGGAGAGAGTGTTGCATAGAGGAGCAGGGCTGGACAGCTGTACATGGGTCTCTGGCTGAGCACTGCTCTGTGAGTGCTGGGGAAAGAGCCGCGGGGAAGCAGGAAGCCGAGCAGTTTTTGCAGCTCACACAGGTTGGGACTAGTCCTTCCTCCCACCAGCCTGAATGAAAAGACTTTGTAATATGTGGAACATCATGAGCGTCCTCAGAAGTTTCTCACCTTAGAGGCAGGGCTAAATTAACCCTACACTAAAAGCCACTCTGGACCCACCTTCGCAAAGGGTAAAAACAAGCTTCAAAAGGCTCAAATATCAATCATAATCTAATGGTGTGTCAGAACAAAGTGCAGCAGAACTTAAATGGATGCATTATCCAACAGTGTGAAATTCATTCTACAGGATATCCAATAAAAAAATCAGGAAGCAAACCAAGAAGCAGGGAAATACGACTAACAACCAGGAGAAAATTACATTTAAAATAAATAAGGGGCACCAGGGTGGCTCAGTCAGTTAAGTGTCTGACTTCAGCTCAGGTCATGATCTTACGGTTCAGGAGTTCGAGCCCCACATCAGGTTCTGTGATGACAGCTCAGAGCCTGGAACCTGCTTTGAATTCTATGTCTGCCTCTCTCTCTGCCCCTCCCGCCCCTCAAAAATAAATAAACATTAAAACATTTTTTAAAAAAGATAAATAAGTCCTGGGGATACAATGTATAGCATGGTGACTATACTTAACAATACTATATCATATATATGAAAGTTGCTAAGAGAGTATATCTTAAAAGTTCTCATCACTCAAATAAAGTTTGTAACAGTGTGAGGTGACGGATATTAACTGAACTTATTGTGGTAATCATTTTACAATACATGCATATGTCTAATCATCATGTTGTATGTCTAAACTAATACACTGTTTTATGTCAGTTATATCTCAATAACACTGGAAAAAAATACTTTATACACAAGTATTATGGAAATATCAAGAATAATTCAATATAAATTTAAATTATTTGAGCAGATAATGAAAATCCAAAATAAATTTTAGTAATTTTAACACTATGTAATCCCAACAGCAAATATAATAATAATTTCAAGAAAAGATACATAAGTAGCTTTTGAAATATGGCAAGCTGTGTGTATATCAGCAATTTGTTGGTGGATTGTAGGAATATAACTTGAAATGTCACCAGTATAATTTTATAAGCATTAACCTAAGTTAGCAGATCTCTATAATAAATATAATTTAGCAGGTATCTAATAAAATAATGCATTCTGGAGGCAGTGGGAGAAATACATTAATCAAAGCAAATCCAGAAATGACAGAGATAATAGAATTCGCAGGCATGGACTTTAAAACATCTATTATAACTACATTCTATATTTTCAAGAAACCAGAGGAAAGATTGGATTATTAAGTAGAGACATAGAAGAATACCAAGAATGACCAAGAGTCATAATAAATTTGCTGGAGAACATTGGTGAAGACAATATCTTAGATACAGCCGGAGAGGAAAAGACATGTGCAGAGGAATGAAAGTGAGAATAGCAAAAGACTTCTCAGGAGAAACTATAGAAGCCAAAGGACCATGGAACAAACTCTTTAAAGTGCCGAACAGAAAACAAGCAAAAAACTCTCAACCTAGCATTCTCTACCTGCAGAAAATATTATTAAAAAATTAAGGCAACATAAAGACTTTACCTGACAAACTAAAGCTGGGAGATCTATCACCAGCAGAATGCTCTCTGCTCTCAGATCTTTGTCTATTCAGGCACCCCCGGTTCATGAGCTTCCCCCAAAGTCCAGTCCCCATCCACCATACTGTCTCAAGAGATGTACCTCTTCCTCACACACCCAGAAACAAGGACCACAATGCCAAGAGGGGCTTTTTATTTCTCTGAAAACTGTACCAAGGGAGAAGAAAACAACTCATTCATTGCTGGAGCAGAATCAAGAAATCTGAAATCCTCCTCTCAGAAGAAAGTTTCAGCAGTGTTGAAAGTAAAGATAAAGAAATTATGGCAATGGAAAAAAATCTGTGTTTCCTTCTCAAAACTTAAGGAGATGGCAGTGACCTGTACCTTATGCCAATAAAAATATAAGCTATCATTTTGTTCTACTCATTCATTCATCAACGAATATTGACTTGGCACTGGTCTGGTCCAGGCCCTGTTCCTCACAGGCTTCCCAGCATGACAGGCTGAACCTCAGTAGTGGGGGAGAACACCCTTGGCCTCTAAAATCCCTGCCTTCTCACCAGGTTTATGTCCAGTGACAGTGGAAAATCCCAGGCAGCTTTGCCCTCTGCACAGACTCTCCCAGAAGTCATGGAACTGAACTGGGGTGAGAACTTTTTTTCCGTCTCTCTGGAGGGGGAATGAGGCAAGACGAGAGCTGCTGGGTGTGTGGGAGGCTGGAAGCCAAGGACAAGGAAGGGAAAGGAAAAGAGACTATTGGCTTCTATGCATCAACTTCACATCTATAAGAATTAGACTATTTTGTGTCAACACTTGTAATTGGACTTCTCAATTTTACATTTCTTCAGTCTTTTAATATTAATTTTGTTTCTTACCTAGGCTACATCATGGTTAACATTTCAAAAACTTGCTGCACACTTCTAGCACTATGTTAAAGAAGGCTGTTGCCTTAAAGTATGAGGCACCAAAGAAATAGAAAAGCTGTAAGTAAATATATAACTTAGTGTCCTATTTTTATTTTAATAAGTGTTATACAACAATTTATTACTGTTGTAGCTAGAATGATAAAATAAACTATTTGTATTTTAATTTTTTTTTTCAACGTTTATTTATTTTTGGGACAGAGAGAGACAGAGCATGAGCGGGGGAGGGGCAAAGAGAGAGGGAGACACAGAATCGGAAGCAGGCTCCAGGCTCTGAGCCATCAGCCCAGAGCCCGACGCGGGGCTCGAACTCACGGACCGCAAGATCGTGACCTGGCTGAAGTCGGACGCTTAACCGACTGCGCCACCCAGGCGCCCCGAAACTATTTGTATTTTAAAATATGGTCATGCTCAAATCATTCTGCCTTATAAAACAGAGACATTTGGTTGTCCCTAGTTCTGCTAAAATCTGAGTCAATGACATTTAACAACTTTTATGAAGTAGAAGTAGATTGATCTCTGGTAGAGCAGAGATGCAGAGCCAATTTAATACTTTAAATTTAAATTTAAATACTTTCTACTTTAATAATATGAAACTAAAATAAAGGGAAAAGTTTATCACCACAAGGCAGAAGATATTCTGTAAGTGTTCAGATCTCTGTTGATAAATAAAGCAAAATAAATCAAGGTACTAGGAAAAGTTAAAAATCTTGAAACACATTACTTGAAATATTATTATAGTGCTATGTTCTAGAGATAGAGTTGTGTACTATTATCATTGTATTGTTTGTATTACAGATATACTATATATTTATATATTATGTATTATTTAGAGATACAGTTGCATATTATAGTTGTATTATATTTTATTAAAGTGTATATTATAGAGATATACACATGATAACAATTAGGGGGCTTGAAATCTCAAAAAAATTGCATAAAGACCTTAAACTAGCAAGACATTTGGAACTGTTCCTCATTTCTGTGGAACTGCATTTACAAAAATGCAATGTGTCTCTTGACAACACAGGAGATTTGTTATAAAGACATCATTCAAAACAAAAGTCAAACTCTGGGAACTCCATTTAAAATGAAGTAGAAAAAAATTCAAAAAGTGTCTACTTTTCTAGCCTTTAAAGTATCTCATATAGAAATCAATTGAGTCACTGCAAAAAAAAAAAAAAAAATCCAACCCATCACTTCTGCTGTGGACCTCTTGTGTGGGTTCTTGAGAATTCCACGTCATTATAGCATGACATTCTTCTCTCCACTAAAGGTATCCATCTGCCCATATAAAGGCATACATTAATTTCATGGTTCTTCCACTCAGGCTTTCAACATGCTCACCTTTAGTAGCTAGCAAAACTTCCACTAAGCATGTAAGGTCTTGCAATAAGTCAATTATCGATCAGAGATTTGGGAGAACTTCTCAATACTTGACTTCAAGTATGAAGCATAGGTCAGTTTGGCGGTCACTGTTAGCATTCATGTTTTCATTCAACAAGTATTCAGAGCAAAGACTGTGAGGACACAAAGATGAATCAGATGGAGAACATTAGATGCTCACCCCTAACTGATGAGAGGGCAGGAACATGAAAAACCATTATAAGCAACGAGTTCACAAGGAAAATACAGACAGCAGGCTGTTATCTGAGTTCAAATGAGGGATGCAATACTTGCTTTATAGTGATAGGAGGATGAAGGAGAAGGTGGGATACAGGATTCAGAACAGGCTTTGTAGAAGTAGGAGGATTTTTTCTGAGCTCTGATGAGCCCATGGGGTTTAGCCATTTTGAGACTGAAAGAAGTATTTCAGTTAGAAATCACTCGGCACCATGAACACATCTCAGGAGCAGACAAGTCTACACAGGAATAAGATGGAATAAGTGCTCCCACAGAAAGGAAGTGTCCAGCAGAATTTTTTCTGTCCTTGTTGTGGGCTGAATTGTGTTCCCCAAAATTCATGTTGAAGGCTTAAGGCCCGGTACTACACAGAATGTGACCATATTTGGAAATGGAGCCTTTTAAAGAGGAATATAATGAAGTTATTAGGGTAAATTCTAATCCAATATAACTGGTGTGCTTAAAGAAGATATTAGGACACAGACACACACAGAGGAAAGACCATGTGAAGACACAGGGAGAAGACAAACATATACGAGCCAAGAAGAGAGGCCTCAGAAGAAACCCTGACAACTCCTTGATCTTGGACTTGTAGCCTCCAGAACTGTGAGGAAATAAATTTCTATTGTTTAAGCCCAGTCACTCTGGTACTTTGTTATGGCAGCAAACTAATACAGTCTCCATCTAGACATTAGACTTTAGACATTCACCTGGTTTGGATCTGGCTTGATTTCCCAGCTCTCTATCTTGCTCCAGTTTATAACTCAGCCCAGACTCGTGGACCACTCATGGGGTATCTCACCAGCATGCCCTGACCCATTAGTCATGCATATGACACAAAGCAAAATACAGCAATAGAGGCAGCGATAAACATCTCCTGAAGCCCTACGAGGCATGGAGCATTCTGTAATTTAGCACTGGGTCACTGTATTAGTCTTCTTAGGCTGTGATGACAAAATATCATGGACTGGGTGGCTTTGATAACAAACATTTATTTTCTCACAGTTTTGGAGGCTAGAAGTCTCAGGTCAAGGTTGCAGCCAATTCAGCTTCTATTGAAATCTCTCTTGCTGGCTTGCAAATGGTCACCTTCTCACTATTTACTCATGTGGCCTTTCTTTGGTACGGGCATGCAGACACCATCCTTTTGGATTAGGACTCCACCCTTATGACCTCATTTAAGCTTCAATGTCTCCTAAAAGCCCTAGCTCCAAATGCAATTACATTAGGGATTAGAGTTTAACCATACAAATTGGGGACGGGGGCAATGCAATTCAGTCCACAGGAGCCACTGATATTTGTGTTGCAACTACTAATTAATAAGTACTTACAATATTCCAGGTACTGTCTTAAGGATTTTAGACACTGAATCCTTTTAATAAGTCTATAAGGAAGATACTACTATTGGACTGCTTTTCCAAATGAGGAAACTGAGGCACCAGGAGAGACATAACTATTAAGTGGTTACACTGGGTTTTGAGCCTAGGCATTTAGATTTCAAAGTCCACATTTTTAATAGTTAATTATACTCAACTGCCTCTAGGTTACATGTGGATAGAAATATATTCATAGTCTGCAAGGTATGCCAAAGGACTTATCATCCCCAAGGGGCCCCTGGGTGGCTCAGTCAGTTAAGCATCTGACTTGAGCTCAGGTTATGATCTCACGGTTAGTGGGTTCGAGCCCCACATTGGGCTCTGTGCTGACAGCTCAGAGCCTGGAGCCTGCTTTAGATTCTGTGTCTCCCTCTCTCTCTCTAACCCTCCCCCACTCAAACTCTGTCTCTGTCTCTCAAAAAATGAATAAATGTTTTAAAAATTAGAAAAAAAAAAGAGGACTTAGCATCCTCTAACCTTTGCCAGGCAAAGGTGGGAGAGGAGGAACAACTGGGCTTTCTGGCAAACTGAGTCTCTGCGGGAAGATGCCCTCTCCCCCATAGCCCCCACATACATACATATAGAAGTGCTGGACAAAATGTAACAAAACTGTTTCTAAAACATAGGGAGAAGAAAGAAATCTCTCAAAAGTAAAATGCTTGAGGGCAAAGACATTGTTTATTACTAATTCTCTAAGGTTTAGAATTGTGCTTAGCACATTTGGATGCATTTGATAAATGTTTGTTGAACGAAAGAAACTGATTTTAAGGGCTAGAAAATGAGCAGTAAACTCAAAGCCAAAGTAAGAGTAAAATTGGACCGAGGAACAAGGTGTTAGAACTCGACGCAAGCTTCAGGAGTTGGGAGCTGGGGTTTTGATGTTCATGTACCCAATGTTCACCGATCAAACACATGATGTTCACACATGTCAGAAGATGAAGCCACTAACCTGTTTAAGAAGAACTCCTGTATAAAGCTAATGAGTTGTCCCATGTGTGAAACAGAGACTAGGACACTCAAGGCAACCAGTCCTGAGAAGCCACAAGAAACTGACCTGCCCTCCCTGTAATGTGTCTACAAAACCAAGGAAGGTGGGACTCATAGAAAACAACATCCACCACGGATGAGCTCATAGGTAAAAGCTACAAACCATCTAGGAAGTGAATCACTCCAAGGAAAAACCACAAGTGAGATAATTCCTATCTAAGAACAAGAGGTATTAGAACAACATGAAAAAATATTTAAAATAATTGTGTTTAAAATATTGAGACAGGGGCGCCTGGGTGGCGCAGTCGGTTAAGCGTCCGACTTCAGCCAGGTCACGATCTCGCGGTCCGTGAGTTTGAGCCCCGCGTCAGGCTCTGGGCTGATGGCTCAGAGCCTGGAGCCTGTTTCCGATTCTGTGTCTCCCTCTCTCTCTGCCCCTCCCCCGTTCATGCTCTGTCTCTCTCTGTCCCAAAAATAAATAAACGTTGAAAAAAAAAATTAAAATATTGAGAGAGGTAAAAGAAGAAATACAATTTATAATGCAGGAATAGCATATTAACAAAAAATATTCATTTGGAAAAGAACATATAGAAAGAAATTCCACATATGAAAAATACACTAATTAGAATTTTTTTAAAAAACTCAGAGGATGGGGCACCTGGGTGGCTCAGTCGGTTAAATGTCCAATTCTTGGTTTTGGTTCAGGTTATGATCTCACAGTTCATAAATTCAAGCCTCTCATCAGGCTTGGCAGTGCAGAGCCTGCTTGCAATTCTCTCCTTCTTCCCCCCTCTCAAAATAAATAAATAAAAACTTTAAAAACAACCTCAAAGAATAAGCTAAACAGCTGAATAGAGAGAGAGTTAATGAAGTGGAAGATAGGCTGAAGACATATTTTAGAATTCAGACTAGTGATATGAAAAAGGAAACCATGGGGGCGCCTGGGTGGCTCAGTCAGTTGAGCATCCAACTTCAGCTCAAGTCATGATCTCACAGGCCGTGAGTTTGAGCCCCGCGTCGGGCTCTGTGCTCACAGCTCAGAGCCTGGAGCCTGCTTCAGATTCTGTGTCTCCCTCTCTCTCTCTGCCCCTACCCTGCTCATGCTCTGTCTCTCTCTGTCTCAAAAAAAATAAATAAAAACATTAAAAATGTTTTTTCAAAAAAAAAAAAAGAAAACCGTAAACGTCATTTCAGAAACCTGGAGACTAAAATGAGAAATACCAAACAAGTCAAACAACACTTCCAGAAAAGAAAGTAAAAAGAACAAAAATCACTATTGAAAAATAGATATTTTATCTAAAATTAAAGATAAGTGGTGAAGTTCCCTATATGAGCAGAAATAAAAACTAAATCCACATGTTGACCTCTCAGAACAAAATGCAGGAAGAATATTAAAGACAAAGGGAAAATATTAGAGTTCCTGTGTGAGTAAGGCTGGGTGCTAAGGAACCCATAGCAGGCATAGAGAGTGGGGTGTGGCCAGTATGCACTTCATTCTTGCCCATTCTTCAGAAATTTCAGCTTCAATGGGCAGAGAGCACTGGTTTGGTAGGGGAATCAGAGTTCTGTCTTGTCAACAGGAGGAAGTGAGTAGATTAGGGGGAAAACAGCTAGATTAGAATTTTATTACAGTCTCTGGAACTATCTCAAATATAGTATTTAAAAGGACTAACTCTCTGGGGCGTCTGGGTGGCTCAGTCAGTTGGGCATCCAACTCTTGATTTTGGCTCAGGTGATGATCCCAGGGTCATGGGATCAAGTCCCACACTGGGCTCCATGCTGAGCATGGGGCCTGCTTGAGATTTTCTTTCTCCCTCTGCCCCTCTCCTGCTCACATGCATGCACACACACGCTCTCTCTCTCTTTCTCTCAAATAAAAATTTATAAATAAATAAGTAAAATGAAAGGACTGACTCTGAAGTAATGCCAATATATTATTTGTAATTCTATTCACATTTTCCTCAACTTTAGTCTTGCTTCAGTTTTGGATAGATTCCCCAACCATGTTTTTTATTGAAGATAATTAAAGCATAAATCAATCAGTGAACAAGCTTCACTGATCAGCATCATTTGTTTATTCCAAAAATATTTATTGAGCATCCACTAAGAGTAAGATGCTTTGTGGAAAATTTTAGAGTTAAGAGCTATGAAAACATACAACAGGACAATGGATAATGAGTTTAAATGGTTTAGATAGAATGATCCAGGCAGAGCATTCAGCAAGTGCAAAGGCCCTGAGCCAGGTCTGCATTTATCATGTTTGAATAACAAAGTAGATCTGGAACATAGTGTGCCTGGAGGACAGTGATTGGGGAGAAGGAAGCAGGGGTCAGATCATATGAGGCAATTTTAGAGTCGGGTAGGAGTTTGGACTTTATTCTAAATCCAATGGGAACCCCCTGGAGGATTTTAAACAGAGGAACAACATGAGTTGATTAATTTTTTTAAAAGGTCATTCTGGGTGCTTAGTGGAAAATGGATTGAGGGATAAAAATGAAAGAACGGAAAGGAGTTAAATTGTTTTCCCACCAATTAAAGAGAGAATTGATGACAGTTTTGACTAAAGCTAATAGTAGAGTTGGAGAGAGGCAAACAGATTTGAGATATAACTTGAAGGTAAAGTTTTATTGGTGCATTGGATCTAGTGAATGAAGGAGGAAGAGAAGAATCAAGGATAACTTCAAGATTTTGGCCAGTCCACTGGAAGGGTATCACTACTTGAGGTAGGTAAAAATATGGGGAGAAACAGGAAAATCAAACACCCTATATTGGGCATATGTTATTTTGAGATACTTATTATACCTGCCAATGGAGATGGATATGACAGGTAAGAAGTCAGATGAAATCTATGGTTCAGGGAAGAAACCATGAGAGAGATGGCTATTTTAGAGTCACTGGACTTTAGACACTACCAACATCTATCGGCTTCCAAGAGAGAACCACCTCTGTAAAGGAGGAAATGAGGAAAGAGAGTCCTGGTGCAGGCCAGCATGAATGTTCCAGAAGACGCAGAGAATCCAGCAAAGGAAACTGGGAAGTAGTAGCTTCGGAGGTAGGAAGAGGACCAGGGAGTATCCTTCCCAAACAGAGTGGACAACTATATCAGATGAGGATGACATTTGGTATTGAGTTTAGTTTTAGTAACAGAAGCCTTGGAGTGGGTTTGAGAGTCAATGGAAATGGAAAAAGTGGGGACACAAAGTACAGATAATTATTTCAAGTAGCTGTTGTGAATGGGGACTAAAGAAATGAGATGGTAGCTGAAGGGGACTTGGAGTAAGGTGGAGGAGAATTATCTAGGATGATAGATATCAGAGGTGAAAAGATGTTGATGAGGATGATTGAGCAGAGAGGGAGAAAGAGAGGATGCAGAAGCCCTTGAGTAGCAGGAAGGGACAACATGCAGAGCACAGGCAGAGGTTTGGCTTTGCATGGACGGGGACCCTTTCCCTGTGCTGCAATGGGACAGAAGGCAGCAGACGTGAGTACTTAATGGTGAGGTGATGAGGAAGTTCCCATCTAACTGTTTCCATTTTCTTCATGAATTACGAGGCTAAGTCATCAGTTAGAAGTGAAGATGCAGGAGGAAGATGAGGATCGGGTTAGGAATTGAAGAGAGAAAAGGGAACAATATAAATGTCTTAGCAGAAAATGTAGGGATTTCCAGGAAGTGTCCAGAGCCCATAGAAACCTGTGACTCATCTTAAAAATGAGACTCACCAGCACTGTTGTGCAACTTTCTACAGTATTAAGTTGCACAAGTGTAGTTAGGATGGAGGACGGACGCTTTGCCAGCAGAGTAAGTGGAGAGAGAATGGAGAAATGGAGTCAAGGCCAGTTGGTGCGGAGGCAGTTACAGAGTTGGACTGTGGAGTCTGAGGCTGGGCAACAAGGGGAGAAGAATACTTGAAAAATGATGCTCAACAGATGGGTACCCCCAATAAGATAAAACCATTTGGAATGAAGCATTTTAGTAACTAGGCCAGAGGATAACGAGTCATGGCCAGAGAGTGAAATGCTTCAATTTGAGATTTCAGAGATATTTCCCACCTCCTTAGCCTCCCCTTATGAGTAGGCAGAGTAAGTAACCATCTGTGGAGTGAGGTTACAGAAATAACAAGAAAGGTTCATTGTCTTCACCTTGCCCAGAATACATCCCCCTACTTCTTCACAGTTGGCTGAAATTGCATAATTAAAAAGCCATTTCTCCATCATCAAGTGACTTCCTGTTAAAATGTAAACCCTGTGGGAGAGATGACTTATGCCCACCCAGGCAGGCACACCTCATCCACTCCTTTCAGTAATTAGTAAGCACCTCTCAGCAATGCTGCTCCCAACGGTGACATTCTCACAACCTCACCCTTAGGTGAGAATAAATTTATCAGATTATTTATAGAGCACAGGTTTTTATGTGGAAAAGAGCTTGATATATCAAGCACCTGAACCAGAAAGTTTGGGCCTTCACAATTTATCTGGGCCTGGCATTGTTTCCCTAAAGTTAGAGCATAGCTAGAAGTTTTATAAAAGGGGGCAAAAAGCAGAAAGATGGATTGAATCAACATTGGAATTCTGCATTAAACAATTTATTGTAAAGAAATAGAGATGATCTATTAAGATGTTTGAATAAGAATGTTTATGGGGCATCTGGGTGGCTCAGTTGGCTAAGCTTCGACTTCAGCTCAGGCCATGATCTCAGGGTCTGTGAGTTCGAGCCCTGCTGTGTGCTGACAGCTCAGGGTCTGGAGCCTGCTTCGGATTCTGTGTCTCCCTTTCTTTCTGCCCCTCCCCTGCTCATACTCTCTCTCTTTCTTAAAAATAGATAAACATTAAATATTTTTGAAAAAAAAAAGAATGTTTAACATGATACTACTTATAATATCAAAACATGGAAAACAATTTTAATACTAAGAAATAGGAGGGGTGTCTGGATGGCTCAGTCACTTAAGTGTCCAACCCTTGATTTTGGCTCAGGTCATGATCTCACAGTTTGTGGGATCAAGACCCACATTGGGATTTTCTCTCTCCCTCTCTCAAAATAACTAAATAAACTTTCTTTAAAAAATAGGAGATTGGCTAAGAAAAATATAGTCATCCACAGAGAGAATCCTAATGCAGGAATATTCATTGGTATATTGCCTACTTGGAAAAGAAAGTGCTCTTCCTTTTTTTTTTAAATTTAAAATCATATAAATAAATAAAAAGGAAAAAAGAAAAAACTATCAAACTTTTAGCATTTCGTATCTGTAGGGTGGGACTATGGGTGGTTCTTAGTTTATTTTGTTTTTTCTGTCTTTGTGCTTCACTATGTTTTTGTGTGAAAGCAAAACTAAATGTGAGCATATTTGGTCATCAAAGAAAATATCCAATTTGATTTTATTTCCTAGCTGTGCAGAATATACATATATACCAGCCTCAGAATTCTGCTGTAAGACTTAATTAACTTTAACAAATAAAGCTTTTAATTCACAATATTTATTCTGACAGCATCTATCACAAAGAAACAGTTGACTCAAACTGAATTACTTGATTATAAAATTATTCTTGTCAGAAAATAATGGTGCCCATGAATAGACAAGAAGGTACAACATTCTTTTTTTAATATATGTTTTTTCTGATAACTAAATTATCCTGCTTTGGGAAATGTAGTTAATGCAGTAGCGTGAGCTGGAAGACACACACTATTGTAAGGCTTGGTAAAAATAGTTCTGGCATCTTCCTGGAGTCAGAGTGGGAACATTCAGGGAGGAAATGGCAGATGATAACTGCAGTGACCGCCATCCATCCTGCTGGACACAGGAATCAGCAGGCAGCACTGTAGTGTCCTGTCCTATCTCATTTCCTGTGCTGCTTTCTACTTTAAACTCCAATAAATGAAAGGAGGGAGAGAAAGATAGGCAATGAATCTGAAGGTGGAAAAAGCAGAGAATATTTAAAAAGGAAAAAAAATACTTAAAAAGAAACGGGTGATTCAATAGGTTGAGCGTCTGACTCAATTTCGTCACAGGTCATGATCCCAGGGTTGTGAGATCAAGCCCTGTGTCAGGCTGTGTGCTGAGTGTGGGGCCTGCTTAAGATTCTCTTTCTCTTTCTCTTTCTCCCTCTGCCCCTCTCCTCTGCTCACTCTCTCTAAAATGAAAAAGAAAGAAAGAAAGAGAGAAAGAAAGAAAAAGAGAAAGAAAAGGAAAAGAAGAAAGAAAAAGAGAAAGAAAGAAAGAAAAGAAAGAAAGAAGGAAAGAAAGGAAGGAAGGAAGGAAGGAAGGAAGGGAAAGAAAGAAAGAAAGAAAGAAAGAAAGAAAGAAAAGAAAGGAAGGAAGGAAGGAAGAAAGAAAAAGAAAAATGGGAGGTAAGAGGAAGAGGACCATGTCACTTATTGTATTCCTATTGGAATAAAGGAGGGAGGGTGATTACTTCTATAATAAATAAGACATTCATTTATTTATTCATTCTCTCAACAAACATGGACTAGGCCCCCACAATGGCCCAGGTCCTATGTTATGATAAGAAAGAAAAGCATTCTTCTATCCCAGTGAACACAACCAGACCACTGTTCTAGAATGTACTTTTTGCTATTCCTCTGCTCACAACTTCATGACCTTGCTCCATGAGTTTGGCTCATGATTTTCCAGCCCCTAGAATCACAAGTTCCTCCATGTTGCATCACCAAGTCCTAATTGTTCTTTGCTGCTTATCTGCTCCATGAAGTCACCTTTAACTTTTCCTTCCAGGCTATGTGCATATTTCTTCTTTGAACTCCTATTTACAGTGAGTACTATGTTTACATGTCAGAATGAAACTATTCTCTATTTGTGTATTTTCTACTCAGTGTGTAAAGTGGGTCTTGTGGATTCTTCACACTAACACAGAAATTGACATGTGGTGAATACTGATTGATAAACACACTATTATGGTAGTTGACTGTATGATTACAGGGATTGTGTGATAACCAGGGATCAATCAGTAAACCCTGACTGTTAGACACACCATTATTGTCTTTAGTAACTAAGAAGTAACACAAAGCAGGTGATGATCACCTGATTATAGCAAGGATTTATAGAAATTGGTTGACTTCATTTATTTACTCATTCATTCAATAAATATTTATTAAAGATTCATTCATTCAGAAGATTCATTCCCTCCTTTTCTGGTTGTTTTGCCTAAAACTGAAAGGGGGGAGTAAAATTCCAAAAATAGAATAGAAAAAGATAGAAATAGAAATAGAAAATAGAAAACGATCAACACAATAAGCTAATGACTACTTGGCTAAAGCCACTCTACCTACCAATGCTTCCTTCTGCACAAAAACACGTGTTGGGTGTATATTTACTTAGGGAAACTCCAAGAAATATTTCTTTTTTTTTAAGTTTGTTTATTTTGAGAGAGAGCAAGCACAAGTGTGGAAGGGGTAGAGAGAGAGGGAGAGAGAATCCCAAGCAGGCTCCTTGCCATCAGCACAGAGTCTGACATGAGGCTCAAACTCACTAACCTCAAGACCATGACCTGAGCCAAAATCGAGTTGAATATTTAACTGACTCAGCCACCCAGGGGCCCCAATTCCAAGAAACATTCCAAACACTTTGGGGGAGGGGGACCAGAGAGGACAAGGTATCTTATTCTTTTTCAAATTTTGATACAAGAAAAAAAATTGCAGAGGGACTGATATTGCAAAACTGAAGCTAGTCATCGTCAGGCTCATCAATGTTGACACCAAACATTGATTTCACATCTCTATGAACTGTGACAAGGTAATAAGTGTAGAGTAACATGAATAAAATACAGACCCTGCTCAGGAGAAGCTTAAATACCTCAATGGAGAAAGATAAGAACATCACCCATAAGTTTGATATGGAGGGGTTTGAAAGTATCATCCATCACCCAAGAGAATGCAGTCTTAACCAGTCACTCCCCAAAGACACATACCCTGGTCAGGGGAACATAGAAATGTGTCCCAATTTCCCAATTCAATGACCAACCAGTTCACACAGATGCTGTTCCATTCAGATGTTCACTATGAGCCCCTTCAACTTCTAGTCTCTCACTCTTTTCTTCCTTTACCCTCTGGGGTCTTTTTACCCACCCACCTTCCTTCTGCTAGATCCCTAAGACACTGGACTTCACCGGGCTCCATCCTGCCAGGACAGCCACAGGCCCACACTGGCTTATGTCTTTCATGTTCAGCCCACAAGACAAACAAAACCTTTCCCTTCCTGTTAGTGACATCATCTCTGTAATCTGTAAGCCAGGTAGAAAGTAGGAGGACCAATGAGAAGAAACATCCTGTCCTGCAGCATATCTGGAGCTAAATATAATTCAGAGAAGAAATTATTGAAAAAGTATGTATTTAATAGAAATAACTTTGCCTCTGAGAAATAAAAATTAAAAATAACAGTGACTGGGGCGCCTGGGTGGCGCAGTCGGTTAAACGCCCGACTTCAGCCAGGTCACGATCTCGCGGTCCGTGAGTTCGAGCCCCGCGTCGGGCTCTGGGCTGATGGCCCGGAGCCTGGAGCCTGTTTCCGATTCTGTGTCTCCCTCTCTCTCTGCCCCTCCCCCGTTCATGCTCTGCCTCTCTCTGTCCCAAAAATAAATAAACGTTGAAAAAAAAAAAAAAATTTAAAAAAAAAAAATAAAAAAAAAAATAACAGTGACTAAAACAGGATAAAGGCATATTCCCCTTCTTATGTAAAATTCCACAGGTAAGTATCCAGTCCAGGGTCTACTCCATGAAATTCTTAGAGACCCGGCTCCTTTCAGCTTACTGCTCTATCATCTTGAGGATGTGGCCGTGGCCTTCATGGTCCAAGATAGCAGCTGGATCCCCTGCCATTACATTCTTATTCCAGACAGAAGGATAGAGGTTAGGGCAAAGAGAAGAGACAAGGGGTACAGGTAAGTTACTGTTGTTTTTTCATTTTTTTATTTTTTACAAATGATAATGTTTTATTACAGAAAAGGCATCCCAAATATAGGATTCCATAAATGCTAGTAGATGAAGAAGTATAACCTTAAAGGTACATACAAAGTGACGAGGCAAAACCTACAGGCTTTTTGCCTTTAAGAGAAAATATAATGTTCTCCTGGAGAGGTGATCCCACCCAGAGCATGAATTGTGGCTGCACCTCTCATGAAGACATCAGGCTTGCTTTCTGAACTCACTATATGCCCATTTTAACAATTTCAAAGTGATGGCAAGAGGTGGCATTGAATACATTACTAAAACCCCTTGATTCTTAACTTTCTATTGACACTCAATAAAAAAAAGATTCCATGTCATGGTTCATGACAGAGTTTGAGTTAAACCTGATTGTTTGTCCTTACAGAGGGGCCCAGCGGAACACTATTTGCAAATAGATCTATTTTTCCTGGGCTTGTGCCATAATATTGTGATAGATTCATATACATTGGATATCACACTGTTCTCTCGGATTTTAGTTTAAAATAATATTTGGGGTGCCTGGGTGGGTCAGTCAGTTAAGCGTCCAACTTCGGCTCAGGTCATGATCTCACAGTCCATGAGTTCCAGCCCCACATCGGGCTCTGTGCTGACAGCTCAGAGCCTGGAACCTGCTTCAGATTCTGTGTCTCCCTCTCTCTCTGCCCCTCCCCTGCTCATGATCTGTCTCTCTCTGTCTCAAAAATAAATTAAAAAAAATTTTTTTAAAACTTTTAAAATAATATTGGCTGTTGCATGCTGTGCAGTAAATCCAGATACTTTCTAGCTCCCTTACTCTTCTTGCCGTCATTCTTTCAATACCTTTCCTTCACTTTGGAGAAACCATTAAGTAATCTAACCTGACACATTTTAACACTGCTTCTCTGCCCACTCTCCAACTCCTCAAGGCCAACGCAAACACAAACTCACATTCTAAACCTCAAATTCAGGTTCGTATTGGCTGGCCAAGCTGCCTTGGAATAAGATATTCTGGGTAAAACCATTTTCTTATGAAAATGTTTCTGTATAAACAGCCTTGCTTATTTAGGCACCTAGAAAAAAACACCAAACCCGAGTTCCACCTTTTTTATTAGAAACACCTCTTCACCAGCTGGTCAGTAACTACAGGTCAGTTGTCTTTTGAGGAAGGTTCCCAGAGGTCACGGTACAATACTCCTACTTATATCTCATTGGTCAGGACTTCATCGCCTGGTTACTGCAAGCCAAAATAAGCTGGCAAATGGAGTCTTTCTATGGAAGAAAGAGAGAATGGATATTGTAGGAGAACTGGCTTCTCAGCCACAAATAGCAAACAAGATGCTTTGGGAGTAAAAGTAGAAAAAGATCAATTTGAAATTAGGAGAACTGAGGATCATTTTATGAAAGAAAGTTGGGTCTTGAAAGTTGTACTATTTGGACTGGCAGAATGGAGAGGACAAACCAGGTAGAGTGAATGTAATGAACAAATGGACAGAGGTGGGTACATGTACACCCATGCATTCTTTCATTTCCTTTATTTACTCAATCTAAAAATATTTTGTATTATAGAACTTTTCAGTGATACGTAAGTATAGAAAGAATAATATAATAATGGACCTTCAGGGCTCATCAACTGTTGCAACTAGTTTGGAAATGATCAATAAACATTTATCAAATAGGTTTTCAAGTAAGAATACAGAAATGACTAAAATGCAATGGCCCTAAGGAACTTCTGGCAGAGTGGGTATGTCCAAAGGGATAATTCATTGAAGGAAATGAATGAATGTTTGGTGAGGTTGGGTGGTAAAACAGCAGCAAATGTAACCAGGATATACATGTGTTAATTCTCTACTCTGTTCCAGTCACTGGGCTTAAGGAACTTGTATAAAAAGCTCAATGTTAGCCCTGTGAGTATTTACAGTCCTGCAGATGTGTTCACAGTCCAGTGGAAATAAATAGCCACAAATCATGAAGGCCTGGACTATCATGTGGTGGAATATGAGCAGGCACTACTCAGGCAATAGGAAATTATCAGAAGTAGTAGTTTGACCAGGAAAATGACAGAGTATTAAATCCATGTTTTAGAAAAGTAATTAGTACTGGAGTGAGGGATAGAGTATAAAGAGAAAAAAAAAAGAAAATGGCTAATGAGTAAAAGTGCATTTCAGGGGCACCTGGTTGGTTCAGTCGGTTAAGCATCCAACTTTGGCTCAGGTCATGATCTCACATCTGTGAGTTCGAGTCCCACATCAGGCTCTGTGCTGACAACTCAAAGCCTGGAGCCTGCTTCGGATTCTGTGTCTCCCTCTCCCTTTGCTCCTCCCCTGTTCTCTCTCTCTCAAAAATAAATAAACATTAAAAATAATAATAAAAATTTCTTTAAGAAGTTCATTCCAAAACAACCTGAGTAAAAGGAAAAGAGAGGAGAATTAATGTATTTTGATGTCTACATTGTCCCATGCATAGTGGTTTGTCCTTTACACATATTATGCCTTACATCAATCTTCATGACCATCTCAAGAGGAGGGTGTCATCACCCTGATTTTTAGATGAGGAAGTAGAGGCCCAGAGAGTGACTTTTCCTGGGCTCTATTCATAGGTTGCAGTGGAATCAGAATTTGAATCTATTCTGCTGGCCCCCATATTTCCAGCTGCACCACATGCCTCCAAGTCTTGAAGTGTAGAAGCAGCGGAAGGAGTAGGAAGGAAAGCACGGATGGTAGGCTGCTCCTGAAGAACGGACCTGGGTGAGCAACAAAGTTGCATGGATGGAGAAGAGGGAGAGATCAGGGGTATCGAAGACCACCAAAGACTCCAGGCTGAGCGTTGGGGCAATGGTAATGTGCTTATCTGAGATATATGAGACAAAACAGAGAGGGTTTGGGAACAGATAATGCATTTGAATTTGAAGGTGTTGAACTGGAATTGATGTCTAGCAAACAGTTGTAAACTTGGGTCTGAAACTGAGGAAGACACCAAGTCCCTACACATACATGTAAAAGGTGCCGGTGTGGTGTGACAGCAGCAGTACAGCGTTTGTGAGGTCTCCGGAGAAAAAGGGACGTGGTGAGAGAAACAAGTGCCTGCGTGAGAACCTTAGTTAACACCCTTATTGCTTGGATACAACAAGGAACCAGAACAAGATCTGGAAAAGGGCTGCCAGAAAACAGGAGAAACAGGAACGTAGCACATCACAGGAACTGTAGAAGGTGACAGTCCCAAAGTTCACAAGTAGCTGAGCAGTGAGAGGGTCATCAGTGATGTCTTCAGGAACAGTGACCTCTTGCAGAGCGTCAGGTAGGGAGGGAGCAGAACAATGGTGGGCTAGGAGGAGAGAACAGAGACGAGCTGGTGTGTCCTCCATGGAGAAATTGTCATTGAAGAGAAGGAAAAGTTAAGGCTGAAGCAGGATAGGACATGCCCAGCTGGAGGAAAGCTTTTCTTTTTAGAATGAACGGTATTGGTCTGCTTGGGAACAGAGAGAGGTGCTGTGGAGAAGCCAGACATGTTTTTTTCTGGGCCAAGAAAGAAGGAAGGGAGGCCAAAGGGAAAGGTGAGAGAAAATGTGAACATCATTGCATTTTTCGATGTACTTGGGCAGGTTTCCAGGAATTTGAGAGGTAAGGTGATGAGTGGAGTAAAGTGCAAGGGCATGCTTCTGACTGGAGGAGAGTGAAAAGGTTTGGAGCAGATGCGTAAAAGGACCAGCAGGTGAGGCTGAACAGCACTGGGCCTGGGCAGGGGCCAGGGTGGGGATACCGACAGAATGTGGCACACAGAGCACAGCTTTGTGGGCAGTGTGGCAGCTGAGGAATGCGGGGCTCAGGGAGTCTAGGGTGATGGTAAGAGCTTAGCTGCAAAGAAAATTTGTGGCCTCAGACGCCTCAGACTAACCCATGGAGCCAGGCGAGGGAGGAAATTTCCTTCAGGGCAGAAACTGCGTCTGATACCTTAGTACATCTCTCAACTGCTGGCATGAGGTAGCTTCTCCATAAATGTTTCATCATAAATGAACATGCTGAGTACAAGATACAAGGTTTCAAGAAAGTGCCCACCGGGTAATACAGACAGATCCAGGGGAAGAGAGGTGACGTGAGGCCAAGGCAGTCGGGCAGTTGAGAGAATCTATTCAGAAAGTTCCTCTTGGTTTATTTCCCCCACTAGCGTCTTGTTCTTCTGTCCTCTTTCTGTGTGCAACTTTATCAGAGTTAACTCCTCCTCTTTGCACCTGGCACTGTGTCTTGTGTCTTGCACAGAGTAGACATTCAATGCATGTTTATGGGATTGGATACAAAGCAAGTCGTGATTGGTATTTTGTGGTGGTGGTTTATTTTGGGAAGCATAAAGCCTGCTGAATGTGGGAATGGCTGCTTCTGCTTCCTTTCACCATCCCTTGGCCTCGTCATGCCATCTGTCCTGCTTATTTCACAGCTACCTGGGTTACCTTTTGGCTTCCATTCCCTCAGCCTCAGCTGGCCTTAAAACAAGCGCCCCTTACCATTGCAGCACTAGGGTAGCCCAGCCTGGATCCTGCATGCCGTTCCGCACCCTGCCTCCTCACAGAGGACTTCTCCCCAGGGTGCTCACTATTGCCTTGCTCCATCTTGACTACCTTCCACCAGGATTGGATCTCTTCTCAGTCTTGAGTAAATACTTGTCCCTGTTCAACCCAACCCTAGGCCATTTGTGGATGACTTATCTACACAGTTAGCCCATTTCAGCAAGCAGAAGCTAGACCCGAACTGTTAGTAATCCTCAGGCCTGTTAAAACTATTTTCTGGAATTCACAGACTACTTTTCCACCACAGAGACCCTTTTCAGAGGTAGTTTAGGGCCATGAGATAGTCTAGGTGAAGATACGAGTACTGTGACAGAAGTCATATAGAAGCATGGCTGTGTTATATATACTTCAAAACTTTTCAGTAATATCTTCTTCCCTGAGGGCTAAATAGTGTCATTACTTCCTTTCTTTCCTAAGTAAGCACCCTTGTTATTACAAGTGAGAAAAATTAGCACA
This sequence comes from Prionailurus viverrinus, assembly GCF_022837055.1. Lineage (NCBI taxonomy): Eukaryota > Metazoa > Chordata > Mammalia > Carnivora > Felidae > Prionailurus > Prionailurus viverrinus. The sequence continues at coordinate 42,152,045 of NC_062572.1, forward strand.
GAAAATAAAGAGTCAATCACCAGGCTAGACCAAAAAGCTGGACCCACCACTCCTGACTAGAACAGAAAGCAACCTATTGGATTCTAACATCAGATTCTACCTTATCTTACTAAACATTGCAATGGGGGTGGGGCCTTATTCACATCATTAAGCTGAAGCTATTCAAATGAGTCTTGCTACTCACGACCAAAAGTTCTGTGTCTTGTGCAAAAAGTTTGACTAATTAAAGGCCATTTGAGACAAAATTAAATCTTTTATGTGTAAAAATTTTTCCCATTGTGTGTATAAATGACTGTTCTCGCTATTCCCTTGTAGATCAGCATTATTGAGCAATAGAGTTGAGTTGGATTCTTCTAGTCCAGTAGAAAAATCATGGAACTAGACAGACTGACCTCAAATCTACCACTTTCTGACTGTGTAAAGGTTAGATTTCCCCCTGTGCCACAGGAAAGCACTGGAAAAAGTTAGATTCCCTACCTATGCCACTAGAAAGGGACAAGGACGTTGCACTATCTCCCATATGGAGATTTTGTGAGTTCATTTCTTTAAAAAGTGCCTAGGAGGGGCACCTGGGTGGCTCAGTCGGTTAAGTGACCAACTCTTTTTTTTTTTTTTTTTTTTTTTTTTCATTTTTTTTTTTTTCTGAAATTTATTGACAAATTGGTTTCCATACAACACCCAGTGCTCATCCCAAAAGGTGCCCTCCTCAATACCCGTCACCCACCCTCTCCTCCCTCCCACCCCCCATCAACCCTCAGTTTGTTCTCAGTTTTTAACAGTCTCTTATGCTTTGGCTCTCTCCCTTTCTAACCTCTTTTTTTTTTTTTTTCCTTCCCCTCCCCCATGGGTTCCTGTTAAGTTTCTCAGGATCCACATAAGAGTGAGACCATATGGTATCTGTCTTTCTCTGTATGGCTTATTTCACTTAGCATCACACTCTCCAGTTCCATCCACGTTGCTACAAAAGGCCATATTTCATTTTTTCTCATTGCCATGTAATATTCCATTGTGTATATAAACCACAATTTCTTTATCCATTCATCAGTTGATGGACATTTAGGCTCTTTCCATAATTTGGCTATTGTTGAGAGTGCTGCTATGAACATTGGGGTACAAGTGGCCCTATGCATCAGTGCTCCTGTATCCCTTGGATAAATTCCTAGCAGTGCTATTGCTGGGTCATAGGGTAGGTCTATTTTTAATTTTCTGAGGAACCTCCACACTGCTTGACCAACTCTTGATCTCAGCTCAGGTCATGATCTCATGACATGTGAGTTCAAGCCCCACATTGAGCTTTGTGCTGACAGTGTGGAGCCTACTTGGATTTTCTTTCTCTCTGTGCCCCTCCCCCACGCTGCATGCACACACGAGTGTACTTTTTTTTCTCTCTCAAAATAAATAAACTTAACAAAATTTTTAAAGTACCCAGGAACGCACCTGGCATATAGTATGTGTGTAAGGGGCTTCCCTTCCCTATCCCTCCCTTAGTTCCTGCCTTGTTTTCCTGAGCATAACTTTTTAAAGGGCAAATAACATATTACGAAAGTGCTTCTGTACCCATTCACAGTACAGAAATCATTTGGAATGTGTAAAATCAGGAACTCACTTTTGTGAAATTTTCTTACTTACATTGCCTAAAATTTTACTGGAACTATTTTATTTTTGTTTTTAAATTTTTTTTTAACGTTTTTATTTATTTTTGAGACAGAGAGAGACAGAGCATGAAGGGGGGAGGGGCAGAGAGAGAAGGAGACACAGAATCAGAAGCAGGCTCCAGGCCCTGAGCCATCAGCCCAGAGCCTGACGCGGGGCTCAAACTCATGGACCGTGAGATCGTGACCTGAGCTGAAGTAGGACGCTCAACCGACTGCGCCACCCAGGCGCCCCAAACTATTTTATTTTTTTATGAAATATGTTTTTAAGTGCTTCCTAGTTGAGACAGCACTATGGGCATACATAAAGTCATACATACAAACTGGTGAGGCAGTTCAAGTTATTTGTCCCCATTTTATGGATGGACAAACTAACACTCAGGGAGGTGAAGCACTTTGCTCAAGTTCATGCAACAAGTAAGGGCAGGAAGAGTGGAACCCAGATCTCTCAACACCTCACCCCCATTACTTTCTCTTCCCAACTGCGCTGAGGTACCAATCTTCAAAAGCCCAGGGAGAAGCCATCTTTGTTAGATGAATTCATGACTTGCTATGGGGTATGAAAAGAACAATGTCCTTGACGAGGACATGTCAGTTGTCAGCTGCCCCAAGTACCTAAGAATTTCCTCTATTACAATGACAGCTTCCCATGGCCCTCCCCCAAAAGCCTAGTACAATTTCTGTATTATTGGAGAGTAAACACTTTGCCTTGGAGAGGACAGGGAAAAAATGGGAGGGGATTAAATAAATAAGAGATAAGAATCAGGGCAAGAGTCTTGTTCTTGAGGAGGCTTTCACGGTTTCATCAAGACAGATGGCAGCTGTCTATAAAACATGCTTGCAAGTCCTACTTTCTTCTTCATTTTGGTTTGTTGTGACAACTGGCGTTAAGTTTTAGGCAAATAAATATATAGGAGCATATTTTCACTCCAAGTATTGGAGTAACTAAAGCAATAAGATGCTTCACAAATTTCTCCATTCACTTTGCACAAGAAAACTTCTTTCTGTGAAGCGAGTATTCTTGCTTTTCTGGGTTTTGATAGGGAGGCAAGGGGAGGATGTTAAGATCTATTTCTCCAATAGTAAGCACTCCTGATGTAGTGTAACTAATCGGAGTTAGCCTGGAGCAGTCTGCCACTCAGGGGAATTATCTTCATCCATGTGGTATCCCACACCTTCCTTTTGCGAGTTACACCTGGAGCCCGCTCACCTGATGCTGGCTCCCGGCTGATCAAACCTCCAGGCCCTTGGGCTGTGATGCTCACATCAGGCCCGTCTCCCACCACAGTCTACCTACCCCAAGAACCAGCCCCCTCATGACATCCCTGTGCTGAGCTCCGTTCCCTCACTGTCCTCTAAGCTGAGTGATGGGACCCCGACTGGAAATTCTAATCCCTTTGGAAAAACAAATTTTACTTTAACAAAGGCCCCCAGTGCTAAATCTGGGGCCCATGGTAGGGGCTATGTTTCAGGGGAGCAAGGTCTTTCAGGATTCCAGTCATGCTGCCTCTGTAGAGCCAAATGATTGCTGGTAAAAGTGGAGAGAACCCCACCCAAATGATCTCCTGCCGAAGCAATCGCTTCCATTCACCAGATGTCAAGAGAGAGCATCTTTCCATATGGCTCAGACTAGAACCTCCAGGAAAAACAAATGCTACACCTGAATTACTGAAATGCAGTGAAGCAAGAACTGAGTTGGAAAGATCTGAAAAGAAATTAGGCTCAAGATCAACAGTGGGGAAAAAACAAGACCTGGAAGGACAAGTAACAAGAGGAGAAGACACGGAAACATGCAGAAATGCGCTTCATGGAAGGAAACTTTGGGCAATGAATGCCAGGTGAAGTTAGGAGCAAGAAGGAAATAACAGGAGATGCTTCTGAATAGCTCCTCTGTGGTGTGATGAACATAATTAGACCTAATGAGACTCTCTAGAGTTTCTGATTTATGTAATGCAAAGATAGCTGCTCAGTGGTGGTCTGTGTAATGTTTACCTTTGAAAAGCCCTATGCTTTCTTGTCTTATTTTAAATTTAGACTTGTGGGCTCTTTCATTTTTGTCATGTCAGTTTGTTACTTGGTGGTACTGTGAGATGCTAAAAACAGACAAAATGGCCCTCTGCCAAGAAATAAATTCAATCACAGGGCGCCTGGGTGGCTCAGTCGGTTGAGCATCTGACTTCAGCTCAGGTCATGATCTCGCGGTCCGTGAGTTCGAGCCCTGCATTGGGCTGTATGCTGACAGCTCAGAACCTGGAGCCTGCTTCGGATTCTGTGTCTCCTTCTCTCTCTGCTCCTCTCCTGCTCATGTTCAGTCCCTCTCTCTGTCAAAAATAAATAAACATTTTAAAAATTTAAAAAAAAAAAGAAAGAAATTCAATCACCTTTAAGGTTAAAAGGTGAAGGACACTGCCTGAAGTAGTAATTTTCCTCTTCAGCCTGAAGTTTTAAAAATATTTTTTTTTTTCCCTCTGAGGCAGCTGGGTAGCTCAGTTGGTTAAGTGTCTGACTCTTGATTTCAGCTGAGGTCATGATCCCACATGTCGGGGCTCTCTCTGCCTCTCCCTGGCACTTGCTCTCTCTCAAAATAAGCAAACTTACAAAAAAAAGACTTTTTTCTCTTTCTTGTGCTTTTTCATTACTTCTTCACTTACATTGATTTGTGCAGACATTAAAATATCCTGTTTCTGTGCTCCCAATGATTGAGATGACATTGTTCCCCTGGTTTCCAAGATTTAAGTGGATTGGAGAAAACACAATTTATGGGAAAAACTAAATTTCACAAAGGCTTGTATAAAGTTGAACATGAATGATGGTCCATTTCTCACATGTGCTAACCGGGCTTACATAGTGTGGTAGCTTTGGAGCCCTCCAGTCTCTGATGGCAATTGCCACTTGTTAGTTGTGTGACTTGACATTTGGGCATCATTTTTTTTATCCATAACATGGAGATAGTAAATAATGTCTACCTCTTAGAGTTACTGTGGGGATGGAGTTGATATATATATGTAAAGCACTTATTAGGACTAGGCTTTTATTATTATGCAATAGGTTATATAGTCTTAGAGGAGTCACAAAAGTTAGATGTTATACCCACTTGAATACTTAGAAGAAATGTTTTAGGCAAAAAATGTGATTTGATAGGTATTTAAGTGATCTTTATTACGGTGTAAAAAATTCAGTTTCTTTTCAGGTTGCAAAATGTCCAAACACCAAACACTAAACAACATGGTTGAGATAGAGACCCTATTTGGCTTAGTTGGTAGATAGAACTAACATATATTTAGCACCAGCTTCTAAGAAAAAGCAAGTTTTAAGAAGCAAAGTGTTTATCTTCACTTTATAACTTCTACTTAAAGGTTTGACCTTGCAGTAGGTATTTGTCATTTGGTGGCTGCCCAAAGTCCAAACCCCTTTTCTTTGTTCACAGAAAACCCCACTGTATGAATCTTGATGGGGAAAGCCAGAAAGAGACTGTGCCTTATTTCTCTCTGCCTTGTGCCATGTGTAGAATCCTTCCAGGTATACAGTGTATGTTGGTTAAACTGAAAATATAAACAGGAAGAAGAAAAGTTTCACAACCAGGAAAAGCTACACAGTGAATCAGGGGTTATTCTCTGTTCACAAGTAACTCCACCGTGATTAACTGAGTATCTTTGTTCAAGTCACTCAACTGGCTCAGTTAGTTACTGACTGGTTAATAGTTTCTGCATCAGTATATGTGATATGTAAATGAACCCATTGATCTAAATGGAGTGATGTAAGGATTAATCAGTGAATGGAAATTAACTGGGGATATCCATATAAAATCATGTGTCTGTCATATACTAAAAAATAGGTTTAGTTCACAAATATATATCCCATTGTGTTTTTAGATTGGTTTAGTTGAACTCCTAGAATTTTCTATGCTGTATGTTGTTATAAACATTAACTTATTCTTTTTTTTAAGTTTATTTATTTTTGAGAAAGAGAGAGAGCACAAGCAGGGGAGGGGTATAGAGAGAGAGAGGGAGACAGGAGACAGAGAATCACAAGCAGGCTCCATGCTATCAGCGCAGAGCCCAATGTGGGGCTTGAACTCATGAAACACAAGATCATGACTTGAGCTAAATTCAAGAGTCGGACGCTTAACCAACTGAGCCACACAGGTGCCCCTATTCTTCACACAATTATGAAAGTAAATGGCACAAAAACAGACACATAGACCAATGGAATAGAATAGAAAGCCCAGAACTAGACCCACAAACGTATGGCCAACTCATCTTTGACAAAGCAGGAAAGAACATCCAATGGAAAAAAGACAGCCTCTTTAACAAATGGTGCTGGGAGAACTGGACAGCAACATGCAGAAGGTTGAAACTAGACCACTTTCTCACACCATTCACAAAAATAAACTCAAAATGGATAAAGGACCTAAATGTGAGACAGGAAACCATCAAAACCTTAGAGGAGAAAGCAGGAAAAGACCTCTCTGACCTCAGCCGTAGCAATCTCTTACTCGACACATCCCCAAAGGCAAGGGAATTAAAAGCAAAAGTGAATTACTGGGACCTTATGAAGATAAAAAGCTTCTGCACAGCAAAGGAAACAACCAACAAAACTAAAAGGCAACCAACGGAATGGGAAAAGATATTCGCAAATGACATATCAGACAAAGGGCTAGTATCCAAAATCTATAAAGAGCTCACCAAACTCCACACCCGAAAAACAAATAACCCAGTAAAGAAATGGGCAGAAAACATGAATAGACACTTCTCTAAAGAAGACATCCGGATGGCCAACAGGCACATGAAAAGATGTTCAGCGTCGCTCCTTATCAGGGAAATACAAATCAAAACCACACTCAGGTATCACCTCACGCCAGTCAGAGTGGCCAAAATGAACAAATCAGGAGACTATAGATTCTGGAGAGGATGTGGAGAAACGGGAACCCTCTTGCACTGTTGGTGGGAATGCAAATTGGTGCAGCCGCTCTGGAAAGCAGTGTGGAGGTTCCTCAGAAAATTAAAAATAGACCTACCCTATGACCCAGCAATAGCACTGCTAGGAATTTATCCAAGGGATACAGGAGTACTGATGCATAGGGCCACTTGTACCCCAATGTTCATAGCAGCACTCTCAACAATAGCCAAATTATGGAAAGAGCCTAAATGTCCATCAACTGATGAATGGATAAAGAAATTGTGGTTTATATACACAATGGAATATTACGTGGCAATGAGAAACAATGAAATATGGCCTTTTGTAGCAACGTGGATGGAACTGGAGAGTGTGATGCTAAGTGAAATAAGCCATACAGAGAAAGACAGATACCATATGGTTTCACTCTTATGTGGATCCTGAGAAACTTAACAGGAACCCATGGGGGAGGGGAAGGAAAAAAAAAAAAGAGGTTAGAATGGGAGAGAGCCAAAGCATAAGAGACTGTTAAAAACTGAGAACAAACTGAGGGTTGATGGGGGGTGGGAGGGAGGAGAGGGTGGGTGATGGGTATTGAGGAGGGCACCTTTTGGGATGAGCACTGGGTGTTGTATGGAAACCAATTTGTCAATAAATTTCATAAAAAAAATAAAATTAAATTAAATTAAAAAAAACAATTATGAAAGTAAAATAAATGTTTTATCATGTGTCCAAATTCCATATTTCCAGTTTCTGAACATTTAGGAAATTTTCCTTCCTCAATCTTCCCTTTTACTTAATTAGGAATTTAATAGTTACCACCTTTTTAAACTTTAATTAAATTATATATTTCCTACTTTTTTATTCCATATTCTTTGCTCTCCTTTAAGGGGCTTATATAAATTCAGCTCCCATTTTTTTTCTTTAAACAGATGCCTTTCTTACCTCCCCCCCCCCTTGAGAAATGTGAATTAAAAATTTGCCATGACTGCTGTAATTACTATTTCAGTCCCCTCCAAATATTTCAACCCAGCTCTCCTAAAATATGTGATCCATGGCCACATAAGCCAACTTTATCTTTTAACACACAAACACCACATCTAGAACAGAAACATTCACATCTACACACCTCTCTGCTTTATGCTTTCCCACTTTCATTAACCTCTGAGATTTTTGCAAAGAATAAATCACTAAAGCCAATAGACCAAATCCCCAATATGTGTGTGGCTCTCTAAAGCCAAGGTGATTTATGATGCTAAGTTTAAAACAAATATCACTGCTGCTTATTGATCTGCCTGCCATTTTATGGCTTTTCCTAATGAAATGAGACAGGAAAACATTTAATTAGAAGTGCACTAAATTTGGAAGACGTAAATGTCTTTAGTAATCTTTGAAAATTAAATACTGCACGTGTGGGAGAGCTACAGATGCACTTCACTTCACGTAATAATGCTGCCATGCTCCTGACGTCTTGAACATGAAAGGGATTTTTTAACATGAAGCTTGATTCTTTTTAAAATCTATCTCGAATCTTTTTGTAAAAACAGTGGAGGACTTTAAATTCAGCCTGGAAGGGAGGGCAAGACTCAGATAGTTAGAAGCAGAGGAGTAAGGAATTTCAGATAAGAAGAATGCCTTAATAAAAGCTGCAGGCCAGGAATGAGTCTAATGTTTTCCAGCAGTGATGAGGAGATGAGTTTGGCTGGTATGTAGAGTAAAGGGAAGAGAAGGGAAGCCAAGTTGGAGATTGGTGGAGGCAAGTACTCTGTGTTCTAGCCTGGGTCGGGGCTGGGGAAATTGCTCACTGCCCTGCAACTTTTTTCCCTTAGGACACCAACTGTATGGCACGATCCACCTACTGGGTAGATACATCTTTGCTCTTACTTAAGGCCACATTCATCCATTTGTGCATCAAATATTTATTAAGCTTTTTTCTGCAATGTGTTAGGCGATGTTAGATGTTATTGAAGCAACAATAATAAACTAGCCATGTATCAGGCAATCGAGTGTCAAATAATCTGGAAAGGGAGATTGGATTTATATATAAATAATCATGATGGGGGCATTATGTGAGACACAAATTGCTTTGCCATTCAATCATATGAAAGGAAAAATGACATCTAGTTGATGTGCTTAGGGAAGACTCTTGCAGATGCAGCACTTGCTCAGAACCCGGCAGAATAAGTAGAATTGTGGGCGTGGGAGAACATTCCAGAAAGAGGAAACAATTTGAACAAAGTTGGGAGGATATACAGATGCACTTCACTTCATGTAATAATGCTGCCATTCTCCTGAGATCTTAAACATGAAAGGGATTTTTTTAACGTGGGAGGGGAGGACAGGGGGTATATCTAGTTAACACTTGGGACCAGAGGATGGATGAAAGAAATGGTGGGGATAAGAGGGAGTGGTATATGTCACCAAAGCCTTCAGGGTTTCATTTGTCTAGCTGAGGAGGGACCACAGGGGTGATGTTGCTGCTGTGAATATTTCCAATTTGCTGGGTTTTCTCTTAAAACCAGCCGGCAATTTAAAGACCTAGAGCAGTGATATCTATTGAAACTTTAAATTGGAGACTAGTTAGCCCCTAACAACTATATTGGTTACACCCAAGCAAATATCCTTTAGGCCTCACTATCTAACAGTGATATGAAAAGACATTTAAGCAAACGTTATTATGGTTTCACTGAGTACAACTCAGAAGTGAGTTGATAAGACTCTCTGAAGCCAAAGGGCTGGCTTCTCAGGAACTTTCTGCTTCTAAAACAATAACAATGTAAAACTTCCTCTCTGAGGCTAAAATAGAAGAGGTAAAGAGATGTCTGCTCAGCAGGAAAAACTTGACAAGACTCTTCTATAGCATGGTCTAAATTTAGACTCAAATCTGAGAACAGGACTGCAGATCAAGTGTTTGTTTTCATTGCAAATTCCACATTCCCAGTTCGAATTGCCTTTAGTATCTTGTAGGATCTTTTCAAAGGCCCTCCTTCCCAGTCTGCATCTGCTTCCAGACTGTAGACACACAGAGCTGTGTTTCCTGGCAAAGGATCATAAAAAGCAATCCCGGAAAGTTTGAGGAGAGAAACCTGGAAGGGAAGGTGGTCATTTGATGGTGATAACATCAGCTCTGGGGAAGATTTTTTTTTCCCATAGCAAACCCTCCTCCCCAACCCCAAACTGCTCTTGTTCAGTTATTACAAGTTAATTCAGTTAATAACAGTTATTTAAGCTGATTTCTGATTATGTGCAGAGGCTTGGGCTTCTTTCTTATCGCTTTCCTCCTTGCCACTCCTCTGTTTGTACCTTTCCTTTATCTTTTCCTCTCTGGCTAAAACAGAAAGTCCCAGTAGCATGTGTTATGTGTTGAAGGGGAGGATGGTATGGGGGTGGGATGTGTTGGCTGAGGATAAAGGACAGTTGGGAAAAGCAGATATTTCAACATTGAAACTTTTGAGAATCCCCATTCTAACTGTACCTTTTCTTTCTTTCTGTATCCTTTGAGACAAGTGCTATATTTTTCTGCACCCCGAAGTTAATACTTACAAACTGGGCCCATCCCTGACTTCTGAAGTAGTCTGCTTCCTCATATAAGTGTGTGGAAGGTACATCACAACTAACCCACTCACGGGATGCTCCATAGATCAGCTAATTAATTAATAACTACATAGTACTCTAAACTTGCTGATCATTCATTGCACAAATTCCAGAGATTATTATTTAATAACAAAAGACTCCCTTAGTAAAAACACTGAAACTCGAGTTCTAACATGGAAAGAATCTGCAAAACCAAACCCTTTCCCCCCTGACACTGGAAGAAATCTAATATTAGTAAGCCATTTAGAGAAATATGAAGGAGTGAGGGGGAAGGGGAAAACCTTTTTGTGTTGCCAAGAAAATCAATTTAGTGAAAAACTTTCCTAAGGGAGAAAATGGGGAGGAGTGAAAGAAGGGAAAGAGTACACGCATGGTCAGGATCATTATGTAGGACTAACACCTCCAAGCCAAGGAGGAACAAAGGATAGTTTTTGAAGTCTTTGGAAGAGGATAAGGAGACCAGACGTACTCTGCAAACACATTCTTTAAGAAGAGTATGTGGTTGTCCAGACATTCCATTCAACTTAGTGGCTATTCTGGAAAGAAATAAAGACAGTAGCTGCTGAAACAAGCAATCTGGAAGCATAAGAAAGTTAATATTCACAAAGGGAAAGTTGTCGAGGCCGGTCTCAAAATTGTTGCTGTAAAGTGTAACAGTGAATTGCTGAGGGCTTTCCAGTACGCTTGGGGGGCTTCTCAAGCCAGTTAAAATCTTCCCTCCCTCCATAGCTTCTAAAATTATTATTATCGTTAACATTATTTGTTTGGTTATAATGTATAATACATACTGATGAAACTTAGCACTACAAAGGAGAAGAAAAGTCTCAAGGCGCTGATAATCAAATCCTTCTTAACGTTTTCTCTGCACTGCCCAACTAGGGAAGGTGGTGGGTACTCCAACAAGATAATGATTTTTGGACAAAGTCTGTCTCCTAGGTGACGCTGAGTGATCCCAAGAAGGCCTCCCATACATAGCTCCGCCTACTGAGTAAGGCAACAATCCTAATCGCCTGATCATGGAATGAATTGCCCCCAACATGATGAACTGCCCACCACTGGAAGGACTCAAGCAGAGACAAGACAATAACATCCCTAAGAGGATTTCTGCTCCGGCGGTAGATCAGACACATTGGTCTCCTGAGTCCCTGGTTTTTTGACCTTGGCGGCACATAACCAATGAAAATAAGAAATTCCATCTTTCGGTGACTTTGTTCTCAGGATTAAGAATTATAACTGCTATTTAAAAGAATGCAAACCTAACTGGAATGATTTGGAGATGGATGTGTTGTGAACGACTTCTTAGAAGAACTTTTGTGCTTCTACTGTTTCCGTTTGCCCTTCTGGTCCGTCTTTTCTTGCTCATCACTTAGAAGGATTTATTACAAAACAAGCTGTGCACCACACTGTTGGAAAGAACCCATTCCTTGCAGCTTGTTAGGGAAGTTGCAAGGCATACAAGTTTGTCTCCCAAGCCACAAAGGTAAACTTGCAAAACTTGTAGGCGCACAATAACATTTTCTAAAAATACAGACAGGTAGCCATTTATTGATTCATTTTTGTTTGTCCTTCATTTATTTTAATTTTCATTGTAAAATAAAGATACACAAAAGCACATATATACTCATCGCATGAGACACCCTACCCATGACACTCTGCATGCTGCTCTCAGACTGCGTAGGTTTCCCTTTCTATCAAAGCTGATCCTACCCTGAAATTTCTGTTACTCGCTTCCTAGTTTTTCTTTATAGTTTTTATTGCCCATGCTTTTATTCTTAAATGATATATTGTTTAGAGTTGTCCATTTATGGAACAGAGCAAGTAGAATAACACTTTCATTTTGTTGCTTCTTTGCTTAACATTTTACTTTTTAGATTCATCCATGCCGATGTAATTGTATAGTAGTATTTCCTTGTCTCATTGTACCCCAATTATCTATTCCACCTTTGGCAAACCCTGGATTCTTGCTTTTTGCAATTAGAGCAATGCTGCCATAAAGATCCCTGTATGTATCTTTGAATACATTTTGCAAGGACTTTTAGAGAGTATATATATGTAACATTGGAATTCCTGGATATTTGTGTATGTATGTTTCAACTGTCTAAGTAATACCAAACTTTTTCTAAAGGTGTTATGCATTTGAATTCCAACCAGCAGTCTGTCTGAACTCTTTTTGGTCACTCCATATCCTTGTTGACACAGCATTGAACAACTTTAACAATTTTTGCCATTCTGATGAGTGTGTGGTGGTATCTCACTTCAGACTTAATTTGCATTTTCCTGATTACTAATGGAACTAAACACCTTTTTATATGTTTATGGACAATTTGTGCATGGGTTTCCTTGTGTGAAATTCCTCATTGTTTCTTTGGCTCATTTTCCTACCAATTGCTAGACTTATATGTTGATTCATATGAGTTCTTTATATACTCTAGATTCTACTATTCAGTGGATTATATATGTAGTGAATATATTCTAGAATGGATGCTTAGTTTTGTTTCATTTTGTTTTACTCTATTTTCTCTTTTAAAGAAAGTTTTTCTCTTTTAAAGAAGTTTTAGGGGCACCTGGGTGGCTCAGTCAGTTAAGCATCTGACTCTTGATTTCAGCTCAGGTCATGATCTCATGGTTCATGAGATCGAGCCCCATGTTGGGCTCTGCACTGACAGCATGGAGCCTGCTTGGGATTCTCTCTCTCCTTCTTTCTGTCCCTCCCCCCTCAAAATAAATAAGTAAACTTTTTTTAAAAAGTGCTAGCTTAAAAGTAGTCAAATCTTTTTCTTTATCGTTAGTGCTTTTTGTACCTTAATACTTTCCTACCCAGAATTTGTTAACATAATCTCCTCTATTGCCTCCTAAAAGTTATATATCACATATCACATTAAATACTAGTTGCCCTTCGGGGCGCCTGGGTGGCGCAGTCGGTTAAGCGTCCGACTTCAGCCAGGTCACGATCTCGCGGTCCGTGAGTTCGAGCCCCGCGTCGGGCTCTGGGCTGATGGCTCGGAGCCCGGAGTCTGTTTCCGATTCTGTGTCTCCCTCTCTCTCTGCCCCTCCCCCGTTCATGCTCTGTCTCTCTCTGTCCCAAATATAAATAAATGTTGAAAAAAAATTAAAAAAAAAATAAATACTAGTTGCCTTTGATTGTAAGAAACATCACAATTTCAGGGATGCCTGGGTGGCTCAGTCAGTTTTGCATCCGACTTCAGCTCAGGTCATGATCTCGCAGTTCATGGGTTTGAGCCTAGTGTCAGACCCTGTGCTGACAGCTCAGCTTCAGATTCTGTGTCTCCCTCTCTCTCTGCCTCTTCCCTGCTCGTGCTCTGTCTGTCTCTCTCTCTCTCAAAAATAAATAAATGTTAAAAACAGCTTTTAAAAAGAAAAAAAAATCACAATTTCAGAAATGACAAAAAGAACAAGAAAGTATATCCTTGAAATGATGACAGCAAAGCAAATTTGTTTTTCTTTTATGGAAAACTTAATCCAACTAAGGCTAATTTGGGGAAATGCCATAGAATAGAGTGCAAATTCTTTTCCATGTGGATAATCAGCTGCCTCCTCACCATTTATCACAAAGTCCACCTTTCCCCCAGTGATCTGACTTGCTACCTCTATCATGTATCAAGTGACTATATATCCTGGGTCTCTTTCTGGGCTATTTTGTTTGGTCTATTTGTCTATCCCTGTCCCAATACCACCTTTACTGATTACTATAGGTTTCCTATATAACAGTGTAATTCCTTCCTCTGTGTTCTTCAAGAGTTTCTTAAAGAAGAGACCTCTGGGGGCACCTGGGTGCTCAGTCGGGTGAGCGTCTCACTTCAGCTCAGGTCATGATCTCACAACTCGTGAGTTCGAGCCCTGCGTTGGGCTGTGTGCTGACAGCTCAGAGCCTGGAACCTGCTTCTGATTCTGTGTCTCCCTCTCTCTCTACCCCTCCCCTGCTCACATTCTGTCTCTCTTTCAAAAATAAATAAACATTAAACAAATTTCTTTTTTTTTTTAATTTTTTTTTTCAACGTTTTTTTTTTTATTTTTTTTATTTTGGGGACAGAGAGAGACAGAGCATGAACGTGGGAGGGGCAGAGAGAGAGGGAGACACAGAATCGGAAACAGGCTCCAGGCTCTGAGCCATCAGCCCAGAGCCTGACGCGGGCTCGAACTCCCGGACTGCGAGATCGTGACCTGGCTGAAGTCGGACGCTTAACCAACTGCGCCACCCAGGTGCCCCACAAATTTCTTTTTAAAAAAAAGAAGAAGAGATCTCTGTTGGGGTTTTGAATGGAAATGCATTGAATCTCTAGGTCAATTTGTGGAAAATTAGAATTTTTATGAGATTGGGTCTTTCTATCCGTAAATATCATATTTCTTTAATTAGGTATTCTTCATAGCTTTTCAGTGAAGTTTTAGAATTGTCTTTATAAAAATCTTGCACATATTTCATTAGAAACATTTCATTAAAAAAATTTTTTTTAATGTTTATTTATTTTTGAGAGAGAGAGAGACAGAGCGTTAGCAGGGGAGGAGCAGAGAGAGAGGGAGACACAGAATCCGAAGCAGGCTCCAGGGTCAGCACAGAGCCTGACACGGGGCTCGAACTGACAAACCGTGAGATCGTGACCTGAGCCGAAGTCGGGTGCTTAACCAACTGAGCCACCCAGGCACCCCTAGAGTTATTCTTAAGTACTTTGGTTTTTGATACTGTACAGGAAGAAAAAGTTTTCCTTGACCCTCTTAGGGTCCCAGGCTGGGTGGGAAAATTAACCTGACAAAGACAGATTAACAGGAGAAAAGCATATACATTTATTTCAGTTTTACATGATGTGGGAGTGTTCATAAGGAAATGAAGACCTGAAGAAACAAGTTAGAAACTTGTTAGAATCCTAGGAAACTAGTATTTTTGTGTTAGGTTTGATAAAGAGTGGGCAGTCACATAGAAATATAGCAGGTTAAGGAGTATGCAAATTAAACATTGTCATCTTCTTAAAAAATCATTTCTGTGTATTGCTGGAATATATAGATGCTAAATGACTTTTGTATATTGGCTTTTGTACCCACAATATTTCTCAACTCTCATGTTCATCTCAATAGACTATGTACATATTTTTTTGAATTCCTTACACACACTGTCATGTCATTGTGATTTCTTCCTTTCCAGTCTATATATATTTTATTTCTTTTTCTTGCCTTACTCCTTTCTTTAGTTCTCCTAGTATAATATTGAGTAGAAGTGGAAGTGCCAGCGTACTTTTCTTGTTCCCCATTTTATTTTCTTGTTCCCCAATTTAAAAAGGAATCGTTATTTATGATATTTACTGTAAATTGTGTAAATATCTTTTATCAAAGAAAATATTCCTAGTTTATTATGAAATTCTTCTGGGTGGATATTGAATTTTATCAAAGGCTTTTCCTGCATTTACTGAGATCATCGTATGATTTTTCTCCTTTAACCTTTAATATGGTGAATTACATTAATTGATTTTCTCATCTGAAACTAACCTTAAATTCCTGGGTGATTCAATTTGGTTATAATGTATTATATTGCTGACCATAAATTGCTGAAATTTTGTTTAGGAGTTTTATGTCTGTATTTATGAGTGAGATTGGCCTGAAATATCTGTTTCTCACATTCTCCAAGTCAGATTTTGGCATAAGGTTATGCTAGCCTCATAAAATGAGTTAAGGAATAATCTTTCTTTTTCTTTTTTCTTTTTTTTTTTAATATTTCATGTTTAAGTAATCTCTACACCCAACATGGGGCTTGAACTCACAACCCCGAGATCAAGAGTTGCATGCTCTACTGACTGAACCAGCCAGGTGTCCCTAATCTCTCTTTTTCTACATCCTAGAATAGATTGTGTGAGATTAGGATCATTTATTCCTGGAATGTTTGGTAGAAGTCACAGGTAAAATTGTTTCAGCCTAGATTTTTCTCTGCAGAAAATATTTAACAGTAGATTCAAGTTCCTAAATGGTTATGAGTCTAATCTTGTTTTCTCTTTCAGTTTTATTAACTTATATTTCTTGGAATTTTCCACTTCACCTAAATTTTCATATTTAATTCACCTAAAAAGATTCACAGGGTTTTTTAAATCTTTAATTTCTGTATCATGTGTGATTATAACTTTTTCTTTATTTCTCACATTGTTGTGCCTTCTCTTTTTTCCTTGATCATTTTTACTAGAGGTTTGTAAAATGTATTAGTCTTTCACAAATCCAGTTTTTAGCTTAGTTAGTCCTTTCCATTGTATGTTTGTGTTTAATTTTATTATATTCTTATTTTTCATCATTTTCTTTCTTCTCTTCTATTTCACTTTATTTTACTATTGTTTTTCTAACTCTTTTACTCTTCATATTTCAAACTATTTTCTCTTCTAACATAAGCTTTTAGGTCTATAAATTTAACTACTTCTTTAGTTTTATCTCCCAACTTTTTACATATAGTATCAAATATTTTACATAGCATTTATTTATTGTCAGATTTCCATAATGATTTGCTTTTTGATCCATGAGTTTCCAAATAAATGGGTATTTCTAGTTATCGTTAAAAAAAATAGATGCTTTTTTTTAATCTTTTTTTTTTTGGGAGAGAGAGAATGCATGTGTGTGGAGTGGGGGGAGGGGCAAAGGGAGAGGGAAAGAGAGAACCCAAGCAGTCTCCATGATGAGCATGGAGCCCCATGTGGGACTTGATCTCATGACCCTGAGATCATGACCTGACCCAAAATCAAGAGTCGGATGCTTAACAGACTGAGCCACCCAGGCGCTCCCACAAAAAATTGATTCTTGATTTAATTGCATTGCGGTAAGAACATATGCTTTTTGTGATATTAAAATTTCAAAATATGTTGAAACTTGCCTTATGGCTCAATCAGTGATCAACTTTAGTGAGGTTTTTGGGTGGGCTCAAAATTAATTGATTTTTTTTTTTTTTCTAATTCTATGATTTTGCATTTGGGATCCCACCTTTACTGGGACCTTCACTTAAACTGCATGTTCAAAGCAGACACTCGGTCTTTCACTTCTGCCCCTGAGGCCCCCAAGGCTGCAAACACCAACAGTCAAATTCACTAGCTTCAGCAAATACCTTCCAGGCAAAAGTTGACTTTGAACTCTGCTTACCCCACTGGTTTCTGGCCTTTACTCTGTCCTAGTGCTAGTTTTTAACTTCTTGCCAGTTTATAGATGCCTTCAAGAATATATTTTGAAATATTTTACCCACTATTTTTGTTGCTGTTATTTTAATTGAAAAAGTCCAGACATTTAGCTGACCATATTACTAAAAATGGAAATGCTTAGTTTTATTTTTCATCAAAGATTTATTGGGCACCTACTATGTGAGGAATAAGATCTATAATTGTGATCTGTATCCAAGGTGAACTAGTAACATGAGAAAAAGAGACATTGGGGTAGGATAGTGGGGGCAACCAATCGGTGGTGAAAATGGGTGGTTAAAAATACAGGTTTGGGAGAAAGCATGCCTGTGGATGAAACCTAGGGTCACTGCTTACTCTCTGTGAGACTTGAGGCAAGTCACTCAAAGTCTCTGTGCCTCAGTTCCTTTGCATCAATAAATTGGTGTTAATGATAGAGATAACTCATAGGCTTGTAGTTAGAATTTTTAAAAGAACTGAGCATACAGTGATGGCCCAGAAAATGCTACGTAGTCTTTGTCCTGTGAAAGGATTTCAACCTAAAATGGAACTGGAGGATATGAAATGGAGAATCTCACTCATGCACCCTCAGAACAGAACTTAAGAACTCAGAGGCTGATTTCCTATAAACGCCTGGTTTACAGAAGACTGAGACTCATTTTCTGACCAGTGAACATCTGCCAAGAGTCCTTCTCCATCCTCAAGCCAATGAACTTACTGCTTGGACCCTGGCTGGACTTCCTCTTCTTTGTACTCCTTGCCCATAAAATGGACTCACTCCTCAATGGACTTGCTTGTAGCTGTAGCACAAGTTTCCCAAATTGTAATTCTTCTGCTATTCCTAGATAACCTCAAGTTCTGGTTATTCGAGATTGACTCACTTCACTTTATTGAGATTGACAGTCCTCACAGAAGAGATGCATAAACTGGGAATAACAAAGTTATTTTTCTAAGGTTTAATCACCTTCCATGGGAGCTGCCAAGGGGAGGGCATAAAAACCACCTCCCTTCCCACTCCAAGCTGGGAAGACTTGATTTTTATTCTAGGGAAAATCCTCTCCACTTCTGAGTTGTCTTAAAGAGAACCCTTTTCACTGGCCCTGTCCCTCCTGACTTAGATCAGTCCCTCAGCGAGTTTAGAGTGTTGGGAATTAGAGACATAAAGGAAACGTCTTGCAGGCCACTTCTGCTTTCCAGAAGTTCATTGAGACAAGCACAATGCCTGGCTATATTGTTAAAATGGGGTGGGAGGGGTGGGAAGGACAAAGAAGAAAGTGCATGGAGAAAAATAGAAGTTAATATTTCAAAAATTATCCTGTTTCAAAAGGAATGGCAAAAGCATATGAGATGGGAGGTGCAGGAGAGAAAATTGGAGAGAAAAAGAACACCCTGGATACCATGCTAGGGAACTTGGACTTTTTCCTCTAGGCACGGATGGCCAATAACTTGTGCTACAGTCAGATCTGCAATTCAGAGTGGAGGCTACTGGAGGGCAGAAGACCAGCTCAAATATGACTATGATGGATAAGAGACGTGGCAAGGGCCTGATTGCTAGAGGGGTGAGAACACATGGCTGTGCAACTGCAGAAGACCTTGCAAGTGGCCAACATGGCAGTTCTGCAGAAAGCCTTAGAGTAGAAATGAACAGACTTGATGTACATGGAATGAGGTAGAGGGAAATGAGACTCCCTCCTAGTTTTTTTCTGGCCAGGACAACTAGATGAGTGATGGCGTATTAGCCAAGATAGGAGATTCAGGAGGAGCAGGTTTAAAGAAGCAAACACGATGGGCATGAATTGGATATCACTGTGGGCCACGCTGGTGGAGGAGATGTCTAAAGTCACCAAGCACAGGCCTGAGGCTCTTAGAGGAGTTTCTGGCTGATTGGAGGAGGAGGGAGTTTCAAGAAGGAAATCGTGGTCAACTGTGTCTTACCCTACGGATTGTGAGAGAGAAGACTGAAAGAGATCTACTGTATTTGGCAACCAGAAGGTCATTGCTGACTTTAGTTTCAGGGGAGGAAGAGGACCAAAGCAGAAGGAAGACTGAAGAAGTGAAAAAGCAGAGACTCCTCTTTCCAGGTAGCTTGGCTGGGGAGTGAAGCTGTGATATAAATTGATTGCCTAAGAAGGAACAAAGGAACAAGAAAGTCTTCTCCTGCTTCTTTTCCTCCTTCCCTCGCCTCCTCTTCCCCCACCTTTTCCTTTATCTTAAGTGGTGCGAGAAGCCTGAGTCTTCTGAAGCTAAGGGATGAATCCAGAGTTGAGCAAGGGGGGACAACTAGCAGAATGAGGATCCCCCATGGAGCTGGAAGGTGGTGGGGTCAGAGGACAGGTGAAGGAAGATATTCCTTCCTCTGACATTCCAGTGGAGTAGGTGGGATTTGGTGGTTTCCAACAGACTTCTTAGGCATCAGGGGAAGGAAATGAAGGGATATCATGCAACGAATATTTAGTGAGTCCCTACTTTGCTTAAGTGGTGTTGTAAATTAGGTAGGCACCAGAGAATGAGGAAATATTAGAAATGCGAGTCATTCAGAGTGAGGTATCAAACCTTAGGTTGTTTGGAGGAAGGGAGGAGATATCTAGGTCTTCCTGAATGATGAAAGGAAGGAAGCTTGGTAGAATATTTCCCTTCCTAGGCAGAAGGTAGTGAAAATAGCCTGAGAGAAACAGGAAAAGTCTAAAGCAGGAAAAATGGAAGAAAGGAAAGAGAGCAAACAGTAACCGCATGTTCCAGGTTCCAGACATTAAGCTAAATTAGGCACTCTGTAGGCAAACCAATCCTGTGAGAAAGGCATTAATATTTCCATCTTACTGATGTACAAAGTGAGGATCCGGCTCTTTTCCTGTCTTCAATTCCACTTTTTCATAGTGGAGTAAAATGCTTTGAAATAATGGAGCAGAAATTCCAGTTCTTGTCTTTCTGAATTTTTATTCACTTGGAAGCCAGGTGAAAGGCACAGAAAAGAGGAAAATTCCTAGTGTGCTTAGGCCAGTGAAACTATCTAGTCTTCGTAGGGCCTTGGTTAAGGATGGGGCAAAGCTTGGCTGATGAGAAAGAGGCCGAAGGAACTTAGATGAGGAAGTGGTTGCCCTTGTTCCTCCTGCAGAACCACAGGGGGTTCCTGAGACTGGAAGCCGGTTTCCTGGGTCCCAGCCCAACGCAGCCACACTCCATCTGTGGGAAAAAAACTGTGCAGCCGCTGGGCTCACCACGCAGGAGCTTTACATTAGTGCCTATTTTCCAAGATCCTCAAAGTTATATAAATTATCATTATCAGAATGCGTACTGAGAAACTGACGTTTGTAAGTAACACATATACTTCCATTCATAACTTTCAATAATAGGCTGCAAAAAGATAAAAACCGTGTGCGGTAATATGGTTTCGGCAATCCCTTTCTTAAAAAAAGTGTATTTTAAAATATGTAATGGGATTGGGGAAGAGAAGGGTGGGGAGAATAACCAAACAGGCGAAGTAGCTACTGTTGATCAAAAGTGGATTAAAAAACATTCAACTGTATACCTTTCTTTGCACTTTAATACTTCTTTTTTGGCAGTTGGGCTCTAAGTTCCACGTGACGCGCCACACGGTTGCCATGGAGACTAGCAGAAACTTTTTTTAGAAAAGTATCCCTAGCGTTGCCCTTCGCAAGAAAGAGGCCAGTGCCCCTGGCCGGGCAGCGCAGGAGACAAGCAGCCGCCACGGCGCATTCGGCGGCGCTGGCCAGGGAGGGAGGCCGCTAGGGTGTCGCGCGGCCGGGAGGCGGCGGCCGAGCGCGGCGTCACGTGGCCGGGGAGGGGCCTGCGCGCCGCCCGCCCGCCCACCCCTCGGCTACCGCCGCCGCCGCCGCCGCCGCCGCCGCTGCCGCCGCGTCCCATTCATGAGGGCCGCCCGGCTCGGCTGCGGCCCAGGCGGCTCCCGAGGCAGCGGCGGCGGCGGGCGCCTGGGCCTCGCGCGCGTCCTCGCACGGCCCCGCCCCCTCAGCCTCCGACGAGCCCGCCTTGCGAGGCCGGTCCTCACCGTCGCCGTCCAGCCACCGCCTCCCGTCGGCCGCCCGCGGGCGCCGTTGCGGGTTGGGAGCTGAGCCACCGCAGGTAAGCGGGCGCCGAGCCGGGGTCCTCGCGCCGCTGCGCCGCCCCCCCTCCCCCCCCGCCGTGGCTCGGGCTCCGCGGCGGCTGGGGTCGCCAACTCGGTGCGGTGCCGCTCTGACGGAGACCGGGACCCCTGCCCCCGCCTCGCCGCCGCCGTCACGTAGACGCGGGCCCCGCCGGCGCCGTGGCAGGACGGGTTTGCGGGGTCGGCTGGGACCGGCGGGTGCGGGGTGAACGTGAGGAGGGGGACGTGAAGACTGAAACATGCGGGTGCCCCCGCCGCTGCCCGAAGTGATAGTCACTTCAGAACCCCCAACTCGCGGGCTTCTGGCGTAAAGGCTGGAGCGGAGGCCGAAGTGACGCTTGGCCGAGCCGCGCACGCCGAGGAAAGCGCGGCTGGAGGCCGCGTCTCCATCCCGCCCCCGGCCCTGGGGGAGGGGGCGCCCGAGGCACGTGATCGCATTCAATCCAGGGCTGGGAAGTTGCTGTTATTTCTCTGCAGCGGTTCGTTTGCCCTGTGTCTCCACCTCCAGGTTGTAGACCCGGTCCTAAGTGTGAGTAGTTTTTCCCTTCGCAACACCCCCCCTTCCCTCGATAAACCTCAATTTGTAGGGAACGTGTTAAGATACAGTTTTATAGTAAGGGCTTCTCTCTCAACTTTTAACCCGGCGGATCACTATTTTCTCCACTCTTGCGAACAAATTAAGACTGTTCTCGTTGAAAATTTGGGATGACATTTTGAAGGCATACTGAACGGGCAGAAAGATAACCCTTCCTTGCAGAAAGTGCTGGAACTCTGAATATTTGGAAATGCTCTGAAGTATTACTTAACAGACCGCTATACTAATTTTAAAGGTACATCGGGGGATTGTTTTTCCAAACCTGTTTGTTTGTTTGTTTGTTTGTTTGTTTTAAAGTGAAAAAGAGTCACTTATCTCGGTGTCAGGCCAGGCCCTGTTGAAGCTCTGCCCAATAGAAATGTTCTGTAAGTGTTACTGTTTATTAAAACTTGGTCTGGCTGGTTCATAATGCTCTGACAATACAAAGTCAAATTTTAAATACATTTAAATACAAATTTAAAAAAATTGTATTAAAATGTATTAAAAATACATTTAAAAAATTTAAATACACATTTAGTGGCCCATATGGTTGATATGTTGATGGTCTGATATTGATCTTAGTGGCTTACGCACGTAAAGTATGGCAGATAATGCTGAGATGGGGAGAGACAGGGCCCACAAGGTGCAGGGGAAGGATTCAGGTGGTCCCCTAGTGCAGCATCCTCACTTTTCATGAAGGGCAGTCAACCTCAGGCCATACCCAGCCAGTGTATAAAAAGCAGTCCTAAGGCCACCTGTGAAAGAGCACTGGCCAGGGAGTGTGGCTTCTTCCTTCCAGTTCAATGTGCAGTTGATTGTGATACATCAGAGTGAAGTATCTCCATGTCCAAATGTTGATAGAGACGGCCATACTAGAATGCTAGAAATGAAACGATAGATTCTGTCTTAAAACGTGATGGCATAGTTGAGAGCCAACAGAGAAGCTTTATGTTTAAGAGGAACTGGAAACGGGAGCATTTGAAAACCATTCAACACTATAGTAAAGCTACTGTGAAGAAACAATTAAGAGAGTCAGCTGGGCATTGTGTCCTTCATTGCTCCAAGAATGTAGCAATAAAGGTACTCATCGCCCTGTATTGTAATTTTTGGTTTACTGACTGGACTGTCGCCTGCACTAGACCGAAAGTCCTTGAAGGCCAGACTCTGGTAGGTGCCTGGTACCAAATGCTGAGCCAGCTTTTAGAAGAATCTCCATGGAGGGCTGTTGAACAAAGATAGAAAGCAGCAAGTCAGTCTGTGTGTCCTTACCAGTGACCTGAGAGCTGGTGGCACTTACTGTACACTCAACTTTCCTGAATTGTGAGCTTTGGTTGAATGATCCTGGTGGTGCCATGCTTTAGAGGTGGTAAAAGGTTAAATTAAGCTCATGAGTATTACAGGGAACATTTTGCAATGTTTAGTTTAAATATTAATATTTAGTTTAAATATAGCTTGGTTCTCTGTGTCAACAGCTATTCCCTCTGGGTATGCCTTTTTTTTTTTTTTTTAAGTAATTTCTTCATATAAGGCAGCACGGTAACTAACACTTAGCTGGAAGCTTTGTCTTGTTGGGAGGTAGATACAGCTACCTTTCTTAGGTGCTTAGTAATGTAAGTCAGGAGGTTTTTCTTGAAGTCTAATTTAAGTCCACCTGCCTTTAATTTAAATCCAACCCTTTTTGCTCTGACCCTAATAGCTGTCACGGTTTGTGTGTGTATGTGTGTGCATATTAACTTGCCAGTCAATGGCTAGACAGTGGTTGGGACCTTTATTTTGAAAGCCCCTTTTTATCTGTTTTATTCCCTTCATTTATGAGATGTTGTATTTCTGGCTGAGCCCCAGAGTCTTCTGAACTGTCATTTGCCTTCTTCATAATGAAATAACTCACAAGTTGGTAGGCAGAACCTCTAGTTGGCAGAATCCTATATAAATTGTCTTATTAAAACTTGGAAGATAATTATTATAGGCTGGAGTAGTAAACTTTATGGCTGTATCAGAAGGCATTCAAAGAAGATTCCTCGGTGACTTTGCTAACAATGAACTGCACTTTTTGGTATCCACTTCCCTTGCTGTCTGCTGTCGGTTTGATTCTTTTAGTAACACAGTATCACTATTACTAATGCTAAATGCTTTACATGTGTACTCTCCTTTAGTCTTTAAGACAAATGTGTGCTCACCCAGGGAGGTCCAGATGAAGCAGCTAGGTATCTCTGAGAGTCCGTGGCAACCTATGTGTTGGGGGTGCCATTCCAGCTCTGCTGGCCTCACCTCTGGCCGCCTTGCTCTCCTGACCAGCCACAGGAAGCTTGGCCCACATGGTCCACCTCTGCTGTAAAATGCTGAGACTGGATGATTCTGCTGTAAGTTTTCAGTCTATAAAGAAGGAAGAAGAAAAAAAATGTTAGGAGATAAGCTGTGCTGCAATGCAAGATAAGCCCAAAATGTGACTTTTAGGATTAGAATAATGATAAGATACACATTTTAAAAATTTGATTCACTGACTACAGTTTAGAATCTTTTTCTTCTAAAGCCCTTGAATGCCAAATTTCTGTCATCCTGTATTTGTCAGTTTAGATTGGTGTTAAAATTATTACTAAAAAAATGAGGAAGGAGCCAGAAATCCTTGAACTTGTAAAGTGTAACAAAAGTTACAGCATTGGCTCCTTGTGCTACCTTCATTTTACCTATGTACAAAGAGGGTCTAGCTGAAAGTCAGGTGACTTGTGTGTTAGAGGATCTTTTAACTTTTATTTAGGTCAAATATATAGTTTGAGAGACTACATAAATGTGTTGGAAAAATGGAGGGCTCATAGAGATCTTTTAAAAGTCCATTTAGAATCCGTGTAGTTATCTTTGTAATCTTTGAATTTAGAACTTTATTATGTGATGTTTATATTTATCTGTGGTGTTACAGATTTTCAACATGAACCATCCAAATTAGGCTTTTCTACTTCTTTGGAAGAGAAACACTGGCTCCTAGAAAAGTCCACTTTGTGATGTTTGGGTAGCTAGGGGATTGCCTTTATCTGACTTTTTGGCATATTTGAACAGTAGGGAAAGTCTTCTGTAGTTAATTTTGTGAATAGTAACTGAGTTTCTTGACTTTATTTCATTTCATATTTACTTTTGTACCAACTCTCTTAATTTTACTGTTGAATAATACATATATTTGTCTGAACAGCCTCTAATCATTTTTTTCAATGAGGCAAAGTATAAATAAAATTTAAGGTGATTTATAAATTCTAAGTTGTTTTCAACGCCTGGCATCTTTTTTTATCTTAACTGTTCAAGAATCTACAGTGATCCATTCTCACCTGTTTTAGCAAATAGAAGTTTCCCATCTCTGTTCTCTTATTTCCGTTTTCTCCCTCCCATCTCCACTGGCCCCAAACATTTATCATTTTCTTCAGTACTCACTTTTCTTGATTAACTTAGGCTGTGGGAGGCGTTGCTCTAGCTGTTAACCAGTATTAGAGTAAATAACTGTTGTCTTTAATTTTTAGACACTTCATGTGACCTGCTGGTAGCGCTAGTTTGCCTTTTTTCTGTAAATGTCGAACTAAGGGGAGGAGTAGGGAAGAGATGGATTGTTGAATGGAAGTGGTAAGAAGTTAGCCTTTTTGTTCAGAGTCTAGTAGAGAAAGTAGAATTTGAGGAGAGGAGGAAAGGACGTTGAAACACGAGCAACTTTTTAGGATGGTCCTGAGGATAGGATCTGTTGATTTTAAAAGTAACTAAAAGGGGAAAGAGGAAGGGACAGACCTTCATAGGTTGATGTGCAGAAGAAAGCTCAAATAGAGTGAGCTGGAGTGGCTGTACAGACCTTGTATTTGCAGTTCAGTGGAAACTTTTTGAGGGTTTGGCATGCTATCTACCATTGTTTTGATATTTTAACTTTTTTGGTCACTTGTGAATTTAGTTGAAATTTTAAGTAACATTACAGGGGTGTAAAGGGATGTGGATTCTAAAAGTTTTAAGAAACATGATTAAATACATAGCATTTCAAAGACAAAGGGTACCAGTATCTAGGTTTAAAAATTATTTGGTTTTGATGGTCATAACTAAGTAATTATCAGTGATTTTGCTCAAAAAAAAAAAAAAAAAAACCAAACAAACAAAAAGGCACATGGTACCAAGTAACTTTAGTGACTGACTAAATTTCTGCATTTACCTATTTCTGGTATAATGGAAGGGATAATTGGTTGTAAACATCTTTTTTTTTTTTTAAATCTGTTTTTATATCTATAGTAAGATGTTTTATTTTTATAGGAAGAATCTTAATTACAAACGAAAAATTGACCGGTTAATCTGGAATTGAAATCTGCCTAAAAGCTTTTTTTATGTTTCTGAATAAACAATGGAATTGTACAATTCCATGATGGTTCTAATCTATTCAGTGCATTATGATGTGACATGTGTTGCTCCTGGCAAGATAGATGTGTCCAGCTGTACTAGAGACTTGGTGTTTACTGATTCTAAAAGAGAGGTATCCAGAATGTGAATAGCTCTTATAAGGTATTGGGCATAATCTATTAAATATAAAGGAATCTCAGCAAAACCATAAGATAGTTGATGTGAATTATGAACTCTGAATTGGAATTCTCTGAATTGTGGTATGTTACTTTCTCCAACAGTTGCCTGTAAATTTGTGGTCTTTGTAAAGTGATGTGCCTTTTTTCGAACCAGTTTAAGTCAAGCAATGTTTGGGCTTACTGAAGAACCATGGGGAATATACTTTTTGTTTCCTTTACGATACTAAGTGTAATTATTTTTTTCTTTGTAAAATATTGCAAAATTATCTGCCCACATTTTATATATTTTTTAAATTATTTTAATCTCAGTGTTTTTTGGATCAGTAATACTTATCCATCTGACATTATAACTATATTCATAACATCTGTTTATATATGAACTGCAAAGGAACAGGACTTATTTAGAGAAGTATCTAAATATTTTGTGAATAGAAAGCTCTCTATTTTATAATTTAAAATGTGTATTAGAGATGCTTTATAAGTAAGGATTGATCTTGTTGTAGGGTTTTCTAACTGGTTCAACCAATTCAAAATATCCTGCCTAAAGTAGTGGTATTTGAAAAGTAAACATTTGGAATTTTGGTGTCTTTAGCATACTCTATCCACTGAGATTCAGTCTGTAAAATGGTGCTGATGCCTATTTTTTAGGAACACTGTTTCTAGGAGGTGTTTAATGTCTGTAAAAGATTATTATTATTATTACAGTTACATGATTAAGTACTTTCTTTGGCTGAGGCATTGTGTTTTACATAAATTATCTCCTAAGAGGCACAACAACCCTGCAAGGTAGAGATGTAGCTGCATTTTCTAGGTGAAGACAGTGAAGCGGAAAGAGATTTGTCAAAGGCATGCACCTGTGTATTGGCATTGACCTACCCACCCACCCCCATTCCATTGTCCCTGCTCCCATGCCACCACACTGCCCAAGGGACTGTAAGAATTCTTAGGAATCTGCTTGACATGCCAAAACTAATTTGGGGGTGTTGTTTTCACTTTGTTAGGTATAACTGGAGAACTGACTTTTTTTTTTAAGTTTATTTATTTATTTTTGAGAGAGAGAGGGAGTGAGAGAGAATCCCAAGCGGGCTTCACATCATCAGTGCAGAGCCCCCTATGTGGGGCTCGAACTCATGAACTGTGAGATCATGACTTGAGCCGAAATCAAGAGTCGGATGCTTAACCAACTGAGGCACCCAGGTGCCCTGGAGAACTTATTCTTAATGTCTGCATCTATAAACTGTTTGTAGAGGGATAGCACCTGCTGCATAGAAACCTTGGGTTTCTCTGAATCATTTATATATGCAAGAGAAAGACCAGCCAAGAAAACAGTGGAGGTGATTTGACTCCACCACACCTACTTGGTGCCTGCTCAGGAATGAGCTAAACAATATGAAGCTGATGATCATCTGCCTGCCTTCTGTAATATGAGCACATCACTGGGCTGAGTTGGGATCAGGTGTTTAAAACCTGACCCCTAAATTGTAGCTAAGTTTTGCTCACAGACTCTGCTTGAGAGGAAGGCAATTCTTTTTAGTGTTGGGAAGAAGAAATGGACTCAGTTGGACTTTTTGAGACATGCTATGTCAGTATCCAACATGATGTCTTCTTGAAGGATTTTCCTTGGTAATTTTGACTGTTCCTGATATGAGAATTATACTCCATAACCCCTGGGTTATGTGGAACTTGATTGTGAGTAGGGGCCCTGAGTTAAACATTTCAGAATTGGACAGAGCTTCTGGCCTCTTAATCTATGTAGGAACCTTGTTTCATCACATTGTGGGTGGCCAGGTGAAACCCCTAATATTGTTGAGTATCTGAGTTTGCATTTTTGAACAGATTGGTTTTTGAAATTGGCACTTTCTTCATTATATCACTTGATTTGCTTGGTAACTAGATCTGCAGACAGGATTCTTTGTGATGGAATTTTAATGGTGTTTTACCTACTGTAATTGAATAAATGGATAAGTTGGTATTTATCAATTCTTCAATACAGAATAACTTATGAAACAGAAGTATATTCATGGACCGTTAGGAATTCCTAAATCATCATTACACATTTGGCATATAGCTTATCAGTTGTCTTATCTGTAATATGGAGATAACAATACCTACTGATGGCCTGGTTCTGAGGACTAGCTGAGACTGTGTATTAAACCAGAGCCAGAAGCCACCTAGAGGTCTAGAGGAAGAGTGGCAGGCTAGGATTTCTAACCCGACAAGACATGCCAGTGTTGAGGGGCACAGAGGCAAAGGGCAAAAGGCAAATAGCACATTCCTCTTGCCTTGAAGTAGCTAATAGACTTGTTTGAAGCAGAATTTTATAAAACAGGTAAGGATTGAGAAAGGAGTACTACATGAGTGATTAAAAGTGAGTCAGAGGAGGGGAACCTGTGTGGCTCAGTTGGTTGGGCGTCCGGCTTCTGCTCAGGTCATGATCTCGAGGTTTGTGAGTTTGAGCCCCACGTCGGGCTCTGTGCTGACAGCTCAGAGCCTGGAACCTGCTTCAGATTCTGTGTCTCCTTCTCTGTCTGCCCCTCCTCCACTTGTGCTCTGTCTCTATCAAAAATAAATAAATGTAAAAAAAAAAAATTTTTTTTTTTTAAGTGAGTTAGAGGAGGACACCTGGGCAGCTAGCTCAATCACTTGAGTGTCCGGACTTCGGCTCCTGTTAAGGTTATCTTGCGGTTCCTGACTTCATTCAGTGCTGAGCTCACTTCTTTTTGGATCCTGTGTCCCCCTGTCCTTGCCCCTCCCCCACTTGTGCTCTCTCAAAAATAAATAAAACATTGAAAAATGAGTCAAAGGAAATATTTGGAGTGAACTTCTCTGCTTATATTTTTAGCATGAGGATATGATGTTTAAAGATGTTTGTGCTTGCTTAAAATTTCCTTGACCCAGAACTTTTATCTCTATAGTGTCAAAATAGAAAATGCATTTTTATGTTAGCTGTTTTGTATCCAAATCTTATGCACTACATATGTTTGTAAATTTAAGCCTTGTGATTTTTGCCATCATTTCATCTCTTATTCTGTGAATTTTGTTGCCTAGGCCCATAGGTGGAACATTGTCTTTTGTATCTAGAAAGCAGAGCTGTCCTTTATACACTGCGGGTAAATGCATATAACTAAAAAAACCCCCAAAGCTCTTGCTGTCTAGTTCAAAAGTCTGTAACATTTTTCTATAAATTTTAGTACGTGATTGTTATTAAAATTTCTTTAGATTATATAATTACATGACATTTCTCACTAGTTGAAAAATACTAATAAACCTGTATTGTTAATGGTGGATTTTTTTTTTTTTTTAAATCTTCTAAGGATCATCCTTTTCAACTGTTAGCTAAATCTTTTGCTATTATCTTTGCTATAGAATGAAAAGGGCTTTTGTGTTAGGACATTCCCCTTTCCTAAGTGAATGAACTGGGCAACTTAATAAGAACCTTACTATATTTAAATTTTCTGGTTCATTTGTTTTGTCTTGTTAATGAGACATACCTAAAGTTCAGTGCTGATGCTGAGAGCCAGAAAAGAGGTTTTCCTGTAAAAGCAAAGCAAAACCAAACCCCACAGAGCTATTTGCTTGGTGTTTGTTTTTTTCTTTTCTCTAATAGTTTTCATTCCTGTAGATAGGATTCTTTAGCATGCAGTTCCATCATATAATAGTGCTATTCGTCTTTTACATTTTTAAGTGTATTTTTTTTTAATTTTTTTTAATGTTTATTTATTTTTGAGACACAGAGAGACAGAGCATGAACGGGGGAGGGTCAGAGAGAGGGAGACAGAATCTGGAACAGGCTCCAAGCAGTCAGCACAGAGCCCGACGCGGGGCTCGAACTCACGGACGGCGAGATCGTGACCTGAGCCAAAGTCGGACGCTCAACCGACTGAGCCACCCAGGCGCCCCTAAGTGTATTTTTTTAAGTGTAGTTTAAAAATTCAGATAGCACTTTGAGATATATAGTGAAAAGCACCAGTCTCTTCCTCACTCCTGACTACTGCTTCCTAGAAACAACTTCTTCGAACTCTTACCTGTTTCCTGTGGGATTTTCTTCTATGGGTCTATGCCTAAACTACTGCAGCTTGTTTTTCCAAATCTAGACATTCATTCTCTGTGGGTTTCTTACTTTGCTAGATGAGGATTCATCTCTCATACAACCCTCCTTACACACTTTTCCTTCTATCCTTCCAAGGTAATCATAACATAATTTTTTATTTTCTCTATATTCAGTATTTATGTTTTCATGACCAAGTGTTGCTCAAAACTAGGCATATACAGTGATTTAATTTCTTCACCAGTTCAAATTTCTGTTTTTTCTGGAGTTAATTGGTTTGTTGGCTCATATTTCTTAGTACCAGTCACAAATTCAGGCCCCCACTTTCAGATCGAATTACAGGGCTCTGGGCAGTGAACACCTCACCTGCATCCCATTAGTTTCTCACCTCTGTTGGGTAGTCTTTCCTAGAGATTCCTCTCTCAGCCTGCCTCCTCATTTTTGGTGGGCACATCCTCCTGTAGCTTTTTGAGAAAGGGTTCACAGGAGGTCAACTCTGAGACCTTACTTGACTGGAAATTTATTCTAGCCTCATCCTTAATTGGTAAGGTAAGCTGGCTATGGAATGCTAGAATGGAAATAGTTTTCCTTTAGAATTTTGACTTGTTACTGTTGAGAAATCCCAAGCTTTTTAATTTCTGTTTCTCTTTCCTTCCCACTCTATGTATCCTTTCCTTTTCTCTTCCGGTTTTCTTTCTTTTCTTTGTTTTTCTTTCTTTCTTTCCTTTCTTTTCTTTCTTTTTCTTTTCTTTCTTTTGAAACTTTACTTCTTTTTGAAGTCGCTCTTACTTTCCTCTTTTGATGAGGTGCCTTCATTTGTGATTTGCAGCTGTGGTCCCTGGACCATTAATGGTGAAGGAGTGACTGGAACAACTGGGAAGAGCCCTCCTCACCTGGCTTCACGGTGAACCCACAGTCCTGGCCTTGCTTTGTACGTTCATGCCTGGTTGGCAGGCAGGTATTTCATCAGTGTCTGTAGGTCAGAAGGGCCTAAAAACACTGAGAACGTATGAGTGCTTCTCAGATCTGGTGAGGCTTCACGCCACAGACAGGATCACCTGCAGCTGTATGTCCTCATGAAGAGTTCAGGAGGTAGCTGGCATTGGGTGCTGTGCCTCTGATTGAGAGCATGGTGTGCATCCTGCTTTGTGTAGCCATGCCCACAGGGTGATTGCTGAATCCTTTGTCCTTGAAGACCACAGAGCCTTTAACATTGTTTATTGGCATCTTTCCATTGTGGCTGCCTTTGATAGAGGCCACTACAGTTCAGGTACCTCTTCATCTTTTGTGCTGGGCACTTGGTGGGAACTTTCATTTTGGAAAATCATGTTTTTGACTCTGGGAAATTATCTTTTTTTTTTTTTTTTTTTTTTTTTGAGAGAGAGAGAGAGAGAATGTGTGACTGGGGGATAAGGAGCAGAAGGGCAAAAGGAGAGAGGGGATCTTAAGTAGGCTCTGTGCTCAGCACCGAGCCTGATGCATGGCTCAATCCCATGACCCTGGGATAATGACCTGAGCTGAAATCAAGAGTTGGACACTCAACCCACTGAGTCACCCAGGCACCCTCCTGGGAAATTATCTTGTAGTTGTAATAATTTTATGTAGTTCTAATGTGTTTTTTTGTTTTGTTTACATACCTCCACCAATGTGGGCTCTTTTTTTAAGCACTTACTTTCTGATCCTCCATTTTTTTTCCTCCATCCATTTTTCATCTTTTAAAAACTTGACCTCTTTTCATTTGCTGTCATTGCCTCTAGCCATTCTTTATACTCGTGAGTTACCCCTTTTATATTTCTTTACTGTTATGTTAGTGAGTGTATTGCAAGAAAGTACCAGAAACTGGATGGTTTAAACAACAGAAAAATTTATTGTCTCACTGTTCCAGAGGGTGGGTTAGTTCCTTCTGAAGCCTGTAGGGCGAATCTGTTCATTCCTCTGTCCTAATTTCTGGTGGTTAGCTGACGATTTTTGGCATTTCTTGGCTTGTAGATACCTTAATGGTCACATGGAATTCTGTATGTGTGTGTCTGTCTATCTCTCTCTCTCTCTCTCTCTCTCTCTCTCTCACTCTCTCACTCTCTCGGTCCAAATTTCCCCTTTTTCTGTGGAAGCCAGTCATGATGGTTTAGGGCCCACCCTAATGACTTCATTTTAACCTGATTACCTCCATAAAGATCCTGTTTCCAAATATCACATTCTGAGATATTGAGGGTTGGAATTTCAACTTAGCATTTTTGGGGCGGCACAGTTCAACTCTGAACAGTTGGGTTTTTAAGAGAGAATGAAAATAAAGTGTATGTCTTCCTTTGTGTTTAACAGAATGTCTAGTTATTGTAATATTTTTAAAGACTGTTTTAGTCACATCTACACTGAAGATTAGAAAGCAACTCTCAGGAAGTAATTTTTAGGTTACGGTTTGCAGTTTTTGTTCAGATTTATGTGACTGTTAAATTTCTGCTGGTTTCCTGAATGTTTGATAACTTAGTATCTGAGTCACCTCATTTTTTTCCTACTCTTGCTCTGTTTCTAAAGTAATTTGAAGGTTGGCAACATGACTAAAGAAGGAACAGCAGCAGTGGCTTGTGAGAAAGTAAATCCTAAGTATATTATCATGGCATAGTTATGGGAGTATGATCAGCCAGGTTCTAATGCTCTTTCGTGTTAATTATACTTGTTTTTTCAGATGTGAGCCTTCCTGGGTTGAGTTTGTTTGTTTGTTTGTTTGTTTGTTTGTTTTTAAAAATTCTATCCTACATTTTCTTGGTTTTGGCTTCTCATTCCCTTTACCTAAAAGTAGCCTACCCTTCCTCCCTTACTTTCTGGCAGCATCACTCTCTTTAATTTCCTGTGTAATAGTTATCCCAGTCTAGAATTTTATTTTTTATTTCTTGTCTCTTCTTTCTCCATTAGAATCTAAATGCTATAAGAGCAGGTGCATCACCCAGGTTCACTGCTTGATCTCAGAATAGAATAGTGCCTAACATGTTATAAAGTAGGCACTGCTTTTAAACAGGTCAGTGAACGAAACAAGTTTTATTTTCCAACATTCCAAATGTTGCTTCACTGAATTGCTTTTGCTCTTGGAAGTCCTTCTGTCTTGTTGAAGTAGCTCAGTGTACAAGTCAGCTTGTGATAACACAAGTGGCTCAGCCTTACCTGGCATTTGTTTTGCAAAACTGTAAAACTAGGACACAGCTCAAACTGGAGTGATGAGTGGCTCTCATAGTGGTGCAGTTGGCGATGGCTACTGTCTCCACAGATTCTCCCTTTATCCACCCAAATGTCCTCCCAGGCCGGGAAAGGGAGCTCCCCCCTAACATTTCTGAAAATCCTACTAGGGTTCCAGTAGTAATTATGCACAATAAAACAGGGCCTGAAATTTGAGTTATATTTTAATTGGATTTTGGTGGAAGGCTCTCATCCATCTCCACAGCCTCTCCCAGTTTTCCCAGAAGCCTCTGGGAAATATGGCCAATATGGGATGCCTGGAGTTGGGAGTGGGATCTTTGCATGGCTGCACAGGAGTTCATATCCCTGCTTCCTGGCCTCATGGTCACCACATTCTGTTTAATTGAGACAGACCCAGGCAGTTCCAAAGAGAAGAGTGGAGAAGTAGTGAATTTGTGCTTCCTGATCTAGGAAACAGGGAGGGAGGTGCTACCTTCTGAGAGTTAAATGTAAGAGAGATTGCAGGTGTTATTAAAAACTGAATATCTGTTACAGGAGCTGAGGAATTCTCCTGGTCACTTTTATGACATTTAAGTAAGCCGGCAGATTGGTACTTTTTTTTTCTTGTTTTTTATTCGTATGCTACCAGTACAGGGAAGACCTTTCTCTCCACCTACAGGAGTCACTGAAAGTTGATTGATGCAGTGTGTGAGACTGGTCAAATGGTTTATGTAGCAAAAGTCACCTTTTAACTGGAATTGTGGTACTGTCTTGATTTCATCATGGTATCCTGAAGGGTTATAAGGAAATGGCCTGGCATTCGGATGCTGTCCCAGAGGTGATTGCTACAGCTTTGACCTCAGTCATGTTCCTTTGAATTTCAGGTAGGTTTAGAAAAATACAAGCTCTTGGGGTACCTGGGTGGCTTGGTTGGTTAATTAAGTGTCCAGCTTCAGCTCAGTTCACGATCTCATGGTTCAGGAGTTCGAGCCCCACATCGGGCTTTTCGCCCACAGCGTGGAACCTGCATGGGATTCTCTGTCTCCCTGTCTCTCTGCCCCTTCTCTTCCCTCGCCCTCCCTTGCCCTCCCTCTCTCTCTCTCTCAAAATTAATAAATAAACTTTTAAAAATTCTTTAAAAAAAAATACAAGCTCCAAAAATGAAGTGTGCATACTCACAAAATGTTGAATCTGGTACCTCTCATGCAAAAGCTAACAATCAGCTTTGAAATTCTTAGGTGATTTAGAGAACCTGGTGCCTGTGGTAAGGTCTCTGTAAAACCACATGATGCTTTCTATGTGTGGTGAGGAGGGGAGAAACAAGAAGTGGTTCTGTTGTTCTGGGTTACATGTGTGATATTGGATACAAGACTGTCCTGGGATGTGAGCAAATAGTCATTTCTTTCCTGCATCCTCACAGTGCTTATTGAGATGGGGGTGATGGATGATGACAATTGATGGACATTATTCACAATGAAAAATACTATTTAAATAAAAGATGCAACACATTGTGAAGTGTAAAGTTTACCCATAAGATCTAATATAAGTTCTTCAGCTATGAGCTCCATTACAAATGAATAAGGAAACTGTTGATACTCCTATAAAAGATGTTCCTGTGAAGGAATATGACTAAAAACTTAATGCAATCAAATAAATGTACACTGCCCACTTCAGTGCAATATATGCATTTCAATGATGCTATCATTCTTACAACATTTTGGAACTCCATTTTCTTTTCAAATTACTTTCAGAGTCTCAAAATATATCATTTTATGCTCAGTGGTGGAAGGTTTTTACCCCTTAAGGTAGGTTAGGGTTTTCACAATAGCTACAAGTCATTTAGAGCAACATCTGGTGGATCATGCATGTCAGAGAGATGAACAGTAATCTACTTCTGTGCTGTTTAAGAGTTGTGACCATATAGTAATGATAGTGATCATGCAGTTTTTACTTTTTTTTGATGTTTATTTATGTATTGAGAGAAAGACAGAGGAAATGGGGGGAGGGGCAGAAGAGGACAGACAGAATCCCAAGCAGGCTCTGTGCTGTCAGGGCAGAGCCCCACGGCGGACTCTATTTCCTGAACCGTGAGATCATGACCTGAGCTGACATCAAGAGTTAGGCACTTAACCAGCTGAGCCACCCAGGTACCCCACTACAATTTTTTCTCTTAATGCATCTTAGGGGAACTTTAGGTTGAAGTAGGCAGATTGAATTTCTGAAAGACAATAATCTAAGAGTTCTGGTTATTTTCATTTTAGTTTAAATTTAGCCAGTTGAATAAAATCTGGTAATCAATATAGATATAGCATTAGAATTTTCTTAATATTGTAAAAGGAAATTCCTAAAGTTACCATTGTCATAGCAATGTATTTTAGCCATTTTGCTGTTCATTTCCTGAAGAACACAAATGAACCTGCATACAAGAGTATGAAATGCTGCATATTCTGATGGGAAGGGAAGGGTGAGGTAGATGCCATCAAATTGAGAAACCTTCAGGTTTGAAAAAGAAACAAATTGGGAGAGCAAGCCTTTCGCAGGGTTGCCAGATTACACTGGGGGCCCATTTAAGGCTACAGATAAAAATTTATAAATTTATACTTTCACTTGTTTGTCCTACCAGGATGACTCTTCCCAGTAGTGCTCATGATGATTTTTTATTAAAATGATAATCCCAGTTGCTTGGATGGTATTTTCTTTAAGTTTATCAGTATGATAGCAAGCAAATTGTAAATTAAACATCAGTGAAGTGGTTAAAAGCAAAGGCTCTGGAGTCAAGCCTTGGTTTATTATATCCTGGCTTCTCTAGCAGCTGTAAAACTGGAGCAGGTTCTCACTGTCAGTAATAGTTATGTATATGGGATGTCAGTTGGCTATGTCTTTTTATACACTTTTCTCTTGAGGTCCTAGCATATCTATTATTATTTGTATGAATTTTATGTGTGATAGAATTTTTACATTTTCCTCAAGAAACTGCATATCCAAGAGATTGTTGCTGAGTTCCTGGTCTCTAAATACTTAATCAACATTACAGTAGCAGTTCACTTATATGGATGGAAGAAGAGGACTGGAAGACGAGTACCAGCTAATTACCAGTATTTTTTTAATTAAAAAAAAATTGTAAGGAATTCAAGGAGGTGCAGTTACAGCAACAAAGTAGTTAAAACAACCATCACCAGTTTTTCAAGTGGTCCAGAAAATCTTTAGTTAGATATATGCAAAACTAGCTGAAGAAGGGGAAATTCTTCTTGAGAGCCAAGGAATGTGAGTGTACAACTGACTTGGGTCCTTGCATGATGCTTATCTCATAATTTGTTAGAATTTTTGTTTATTTTTCTTTGGGTTGTGTTAATGATATTAAGTCTTGCTTACTTCATTTATTATTTGTCATAGTTTTCTATGGCAAGTCCTAAGCCATCTCACTTTTGACCTGGCATGGAGAAATCTAATACTGTACTTCCTTTAAAGTATCTTCATTTGGCCTCAGTGTGATACACTGGTGTGCTCCTGTTAGTGGTGAGTTTATAGCAACAAATTTGTTTCTAAAAGATAGAAGTGGGGGCGCCTGGGTGGCGCAGTCGGTTAAGCGTCCGACTTCAGCCAGGTCACGATCTCGCAGTCCGTGAGTTCGAGCCCCGCGTCAGGCTCTGGGCTGATGGCTCAGAGCCTGGAGGCTGTTTCCGATTCTGTGTCTCCCTCTCTCTCTGCCCCTCCCCCATTCATGCTCTCTCTCTCTGTCCCAAAAATAAATAAACATTGAAAAAAAAAATTTTTTAAAAAAAGATAGAAGTGTCACACTTTTAAAATTATTTACAATTTTTAAATTTGATAATAATATGGCTTGCATTTCAACAGGATTTCTTGAGTGTAGGGGGTGACCTAGTCCTAGTACAGAAAATTGTTTATGTACTTAGGGTGTCATCTCTGAGTGTCACCATGGCGACAGGGTCATTTCACACCGCTATTCAGAGGGTGAAATGAGAAAAGAAAGAGAAACATTTAAACAGAAACAGTTGTGATTAACAGGACGTGGATGGGCACACACACCCACACACACAGCCACAGCCACAGCCACTGAAGCAGCAGCCGTGGGAATTTGGAGCAGAGCATTCCCCATTTGTTTCTGGCTTTATTTTATTGGAAGTGTTGTCCAGAATTGGCGACACAAGTCAAGCCATGATTCTTCTCATCCTTAATTGGGCTGTTTAGCTTTATGATCTTAATGATCAAACGGATACACTTGATAGCTACAGCCAGACAACTCTCAGTATAATCTCTCTGGTCTCAGAATATTGGGTGAAAGTTTGACCTAGAACATTAGTGTCAGAAGGGTTCAGCTTCAAAGATTTTTTAGTCCCAAACTCCCTAAAATGGGATATGTTAACTGAAGATATTCTAGGCCCTAGAGTAAATGTGATAAATTAACCCTTGAATTTTGTAGAAGAAACCTTTATTCAGTCACTTTTTTTTTCATATTAAATGGATGCATCAGAGTAGAATGCAAAATGTGTTAAATTTTAAAGGTTAAAATATAAGTTGTCAACAAGATTACCTTTGAGAAAGATACTTTAAGTTGGGCCTCAGGAGACCCTTCCAGTTTTTTCTCCTCTGTTCCTGAAAAGACCCAAATGCATTTGATTTTTCATTCATTCAAAGCTCAAGTGAAATAGTCACTGGCTACCCTGTTCAGAGAGTTGGGGATTGTATGAGGATATAATGAAACACTAGAACCTTGAGTAAACTAGCCATTATCCAATAAGCAGTTAAATTGTAAATGTTTGAAAAACCTCAGAGAATTATCAAGAGGAATTTTGCTCTTGGTTTTGAAGAATGCATATAAGTCCCTTTTTTCGTAAGTAAACAGTGAATTATAAGTAATTCCAGATATAAGAAGAAAAACTTCATTAGTATAGATGATGAGAGCCATTCTGGCTCAAGGAACTCTGTAGTCCTTTGTGTGTGGGCCTCAGTCGTGAGTGCTTTTGAAGATACGGACATGTACTTGAGTTAATTCCTTTGCTGTAGAATAATTATGGTAAAGATTATGAATTGTTTGTAACCGAGGCTTTAAAAAGTATTTTCATCATGAGTTCTAGTAAGAACTTTTTAGTGTTCTTTACCTCGTCATGGGTATTTCAGTAGAAATAAGTTGCTATTCCACAGTTTGACCACTGGGGGGATGTAGGTTATTTTCATTTTTTGTATCAAAGTCTGAATATAACTTTACAAGTACTTCTGTGGAACCAGTTTAGCTCAACCTCAAATAAGCAGATTTCAGGTTAAGAAGTTTTAAGTAAATCCCTGTGCCACCTTTAAAAGCTTTTTAATACTTAATCTCCTAAGTCTCATATACTTAGGGGATCAGTAGTGAAAAGAAACAAAGATGTGTATTTTACTAGCATCATTATCAGCTGTGGAGTCTAAACAAGATTCTGACTCTCCTGACTAGCATTTTAGCTTTGTTTCTCCAAGATAGGCCTTTTCTTGAAAGATTTAAGTCTAGGAAAAGTAAAAAGTAGTCTTTCTTGACTACTTACCATTTATTATCTTTGCCTCTAGAGGAAAAATTTGACAGTACAGTAACATTTTTCTCTGAAAAACCATATGGATAATTAAGAATTATTCATTGTAATTTTAACTTTTATTGACCAAGTCCAAAAAGTGCCACCACTCAAATGATGGGCTGGAACCAGAATGTCAGGTACTAGCTGGGAGTCAGGTGATCCACAGTCACAGCTAGGGGAAGCTGGAGGTGTGTGCCTCTTACAAAATTGGTGTTTGGAAGATGCGCTCACCCTGTCTGGGTCCATGGTGCATGTTCACTTGCAGTCAGAATATTCTGTGAGTCATCAATCCAAACAAACAGTGAAACGATACCAAGACTTAAGAGAAAACTGAAGTGACTGGCCTAGGGGTTGATTATTGTGTAAGAGGTGTTTGAGGTGAAGGTTGCCCGAACAGAGGTCATACCCACTAA
Organism: Prionailurus viverrinus; assembly: GCF_022837055.1. NCBI lineage: Eukaryota > Metazoa > Chordata > Mammalia > Carnivora > Felidae > Prionailurus > Prionailurus viverrinus. Next base: position 42,191,757 of record NC_062572.1, read on the forward strand.
TCTTAGGCTCTTGCCTCTCTTCTCTTGTTAGCCCTTTCTCTTTCCTTCTGGTCAACCACCATCCTCCTTTCCCTAGCACTTTCTCTTCTGGTCTCAGCATGGCATTATGGGAGAAAGCACCAAACCAGAAATCAGGTCCAACTAAATGGGTGGCCTTGGGCTAACTGCCTGATGTCTCTGTATGCCTCAGTTTACTCATTTTTAAAATGAAGTTTTTATTTTTCCCTTTTTCCAGTATCTTTATCCCACCATTTACCTTTCTTAACAGTTTTCCCCTTTTCTTGTCATTCCACCTGTGTATTTTCTCATCACTTCCCAGTTTTATTTCCTCTGTTTTTCCTTTTTAACCCCTTTCTCATTTTCTTATGTAGTTTTTCCTTAATCTTCTTTTTCGTTCTCTTTTATTTGCTTCTCCCTCTCCCCGATGTCTTATTTCCCGTTGGTAGCACCCCAATATCAGTTTTTTTTCTTACTGCCGTCTGATGCCAGGGATCTAGAACTATAATAGGACATAGAGGAAGAGGTTTAAATTGTTATATGTTTAATATTTAGGTCAAAAAAAAAAAACACACTTCTCTTTTAAACGGAGGAATTTGTGTTAACTGTTATATACTGAGTTAGATAATAAGTACCAGTGGGCATCATGTACTCCAGGCACACATTAATATCTGTAGGTTGGGCAGCAAGCAGTGTAACCTACTGAATCAAGCTAAATTTTTGCCACTTCTCATATTGGTGAATTTAGTTTTAAATTCTGCCATTTAATATTTTTATTGTATGGATCTTAGCAATATATTGCTGTGGTAAACCTTACCCGCCTCCCCTTACTTGGTCAAACATTTGGAAATACTGTCTTTTTGTGATGTTTAGACATAGAAAAAAAAGTTTAATAATTTGAACATTAAATACATGAGGATCAGCTAGTATATTGTTGATGAATTAACACAATACTTCCATGGAATGATTAAAAATCCTGTCTTCATTTCTTCATTAGTAGAACTTCAACTAAACATCCTTTTTCTCAAGATTGTCTCAGGGCCCTACAGTAGTGCTTTGTCCAATAGAAATATAATGGGAGCCGTTTATGTAATTTTAAATTACATAAAGTAAAAAGAAAAGAAAAAAACAGGTAAAATATAATTTTAAGAGTATATCATATTCAACATGTCCAAAATAGTATCATTTTAACATGTATGTATAAAAAATTAGATTATTTCACTTTTTTTTAATTCTAGGTATAGTATTCTATACTTACAGCACATCTCAGTTGGTTCTAGCAACATTATAGATATAGCCACATGTGGTTGATGGCTAATTGTAAGGAACATCACAGCCCTAGACAACTGTATTGAGTAAAATAGTATACATATGTTGATTTACAGAAAGGTAGAAAGGAAATACCAGGAATGTTTGATTTTTACAGTGGTTCAATGTCATACTCTTCATTGTTGTACTACAGGTTAATATATAACAATATAATTAATAATATGTTAACATATAATTTATTATAAATTTTTCATTATTTACAGGGCTGAGTACACTATCTTCCATTCAGAAATTGTGAAAATAAATTGGCTCATGCCAGTATGACAAAAAATTGTTGGTTACTGAGTTGTAGAAAGCATGTGTAACCTGCTGTCTTTGGGAAGCTTGTTGATGCTTAGAAAATATATGAAAACTATTTTCCCTTAAATGATTGTATAAGATTATTTCTCTATAAGTATAGTTGTTTTTATTTCTAAAAACGAGGATGTGATTGATTTGGAGAATCATTAACTCAATCCGTGTCCTGTGTGATGGAAGCTGTAGGGACTGTCATGTGATTGGGCAGGACTTGGTACCTATCAGTGTAAACACATGGCACAGCCTGTCCCATGCCCCTCCTTATCTTCTTTAGAGAGAAGGGGTTGAGGTGTTTTGAGCAAATCTTATTGGTAAAGACGTTGTATGTATTGCTTTTTTTTTTTTTAAAGAACCATTTCCTTTCAGTTTTAGCCATATTACTGTGTGTGCAAACGGTTTGTACTCAGTTTGTCAGCAGAGTGGCTTTCCGTTTTGATAATTTAGAACTGTAACTTTGTCTCTGAAAAAAAGACATGATAAGCTAGTTCAGTTTTAAGATGTTTTACTTAGAAGATGATAGTACAGATGAAGAGAAGAAGGTTCGTGAAGGCCTATTAAGTGAAACTGAAGGTGTTTACCATGGAAAGGCCCCTGCTGGTATCCTGGTGAGTTACTTGCATCAGTGTCCTTCCCTTTGCTTGCTCGCTGGCTCAGTCTGTAGTCTAGAGGGAAGAGGGGGGGACACCCACCAAAAGAAAATGGCTAATGCCTTTTCTTTGGAAAATGTAACATCGTCACGGATTTTATTAACTTTTCATGTTACATTCAACAGAAATATCTGGTACCTCTTCTCCCTCATTCACGCTACACCATCTTTATACTCTTCTCTATTTTCTCTATTTCTCTATTAACAAATAACTTTCTGCCTAGAAAAATAATGAGGTTGCTGCTTATTTTTTTTAAACTAGGCTTCAGACTAAACCTATCTGGTTTCACATTTTTGCATCTCTAAGTACAGTAGTTGAGGAATAGAAAACATTTAAAAATTGTATGGTTTTTATTGTCCTAGCCACAATTTTTTGAAAACTAAACTAATATTTTGAAACTGGCATTTTATTCTATGATACAAAAGAATGCAGTCTTTCTTCTGTGATTACAAACAAAAAAATTTTATAAACTTGACTTATGTGGGCAAAATGCAAATTGACGTTTTTGGTTTTTGTTTTTTGTTTTTTTTTGTTTAATCTAGATAAGATATAAAATAAAACAAGTCAGGAGCGCCTAGGTGGCTCAGTCGTTTGGTCGTCCGACTTTGGCTCAGGTCACGATCTTGTGGTTCATGGGTTCGAGCCCTGCATCGGGCTCTGTGCTGACTTCCTGGAGCCTGCTTCAGATTCTGTGTCTCCCTAACTCTCTCTGCCCCTCCCCCGCTCATGGTCTGTCTGTCTCTGTCTCTCTCTCTCGCTCTCTCAAAAATAAGTAAACATTAAAAAGAAATTTAAATTAAAAAAAAATCATACAGAAGTATAAGTTCTAGAAGTCTGCATTAAGGAAATAAAATCAGGTAAACAGAAGATAATATAATTTAACTCTACCTGTGGAACCTTTTCCTTTAAAAATAATCAGAAGTAAATACCATGAGGTAAAGGTATTTCTTAGAAGATTAAGAATGTTTGTTTTCATGAAAACAAGGGTAAAATAAGAACAGGTCGATAATTTCAAAAATCTGTGACTCATAATCATGTTGATTTTTAAAGTTACACAAATTTTTGTCACCTTTAAAAATGTTATCACATTTGTGTGCTTTTGCTTTTTGGACTTGATGAAAGTGTACTTGTTCAGGGTTCTCAGGAACTTATGGAACTGGACATTGTTTGAATATGAATGGAAGTTAAGTATACAGGGAGAGGTAATTTACTTTTGAAATTTCCTTTTTAATAGTATATATTTATGGCTTCATGCACATTGGTCATAAAGGTCAGCAGAGAGAATAGTGAACATAGCTGAATCTTGATGAAATATTTAAAAAATTCTTTTAGTGAGTAGCACTAACACGCAAACCACCCATCACCAGAAAAAGTTCTTATGCTTCGTGCTACTCGTGTTTTCTAGAGAGAGGTCAATGGGTATTTGATTAGACTGCATTTTATTAACAGTTCCCTTTTGTGTTAATGTTAGAACATTGAAATCCCATGAGTCACCTCCCCTGCCCCAAGAGAAACTTGGATTTTCTGGATGGCTAGTGTTTGGAACACTGGATTTGATATCTGCTTAATGAACTGTATTGATTATATGAGAGTTAGACTTTGTAACTTGGGTGTGTGTGTGTGTGTATGTGTGTGGTGAGCAGGGAGACAGAGAAACCTAGTGTATGTGTGTGGTGAGCAGGGATACAGGCCCTCAGTGACCCTGACTCTCCTTACTACTCATATGCCGCCTGGGCACACCTCTTGTTGGAAGGTGAATGAATGTCTCTATCTTAAAGGAGATGATTTTATGGATTTGGAACATAAATGTATAAAATCTAATAGTTTAAAAAACCATGAAAAGACTTATATGCTTTGTTAGAAATTAGGAATTGAAAAAAAGGTTTCCATAATTTTTAAACAAGTGAAGATAATTCCTTTATTTGGTAAGAAAAAGACCAAATTATTTCATATTTAAATACTCTGAAGTTCCAAAATCTGCTGGCCTTAATTTCCACCACTTATTTAAATTAGGGCAACATATTGACTACAGGAGTTCTTAGCCAAACTTGTAATCCTAAGAAATACTTTTAGAATCAAATCTTTCTGTGGAGACTCTAGACAGCATCTGGCCATTCCTTTTAGAGATGAGAACCCCAACAGAGGCTGTAAGACCTGCTCATGGGGCAGAAGAGAGAACTTGACTTTGTGTTTTCATGTCCTCACCAGTGGCAGGGGACTCGAGGAAGCCAAGAAGGCAGTCCTTCTCCATCCTTGTCCCTCTGCACTCTTTGTCAAAGGACCTGGGCACTAGTGTGGTTGAGTCCAAAAGACTTGTTTTTGTTTTTGTTTTTGTAAGTGAGAATTTTGTATGTTTATATTATTTCAGCAAGGTTTACTAACAAACAGCGGTAGAAGATAGCAAGTCACCCTGTAGGTGGGGCGTGTGGCTTGGGGCAGAGCACTTTATACTGAACTAGGAAACCTCTGTGGAGATGGGGAAGCCTCCCCCTCAATCCCCAACCATAGCACATTTTGTCATTACTTCCTGCTGCCCGAAATCTTAGAACAACACTGGATGAATGGGTCCAAAACCAAACATGTTCTTCCAATCCAGCATGGACAGTGTTCACAAAATTAAATATTTAGTTGCATAGAATTTTATTTCCTTACAGAAATGTGGTGTTGTTTCCTACGTGGGCAATTTGGGGGGCGTAAATTCTCCTGGAATTTCACTTGTTTGCCTCTTTAATCCTGATGCCACAGATGAGCTCACCAGTTGTGGAGAGTAGGATAGAGGCTCTGGCCAGATATCTGTCTAGGCTTTTTGAAAATTATTACCCATTTTTGTATGTGTGCCCCTATCTATTGTCAGAAATGAAAGACTTAGAGACGTGCATACACACAACTACTCCACAATTCTGTAGAGTGCATGACTGAATTATTGAAGAAAAAATTATTTTCATTCAGCAAATCTTGTGCCACACTGGATCTGTTAGATACTCACTTTTTTTTTTTTTTTTTTTTTGCATTTACTAGTATGTCTGAATTGCTTGCTGCTCTGAGTTTGTAACACAACTGGACAGATTTCAGTAAGTGGCTATATAAATGCTGCCTCTTTTAGTTTATCCACATACCTGGTCCTGATTACATACTCCCTATTAGCTGAGCTTTTACCCATTTGATTGGAATAATCCCAATATTGCAGATTTGATCCAGGTGCTGGTGAGTCAGTCTTATGCATAGGAAAAAGAAGTTGTGATCCCATCACTGTCTTTAGATGTTACAAGTCAGGTGTCCGTCCAGTCTAGAGGAATTAGACACAGCTCTCTGAAAGGATTGAAATAAAAATCTTACCTCACTTGGAAAAAAACATTTACCTTTTTATATTCTTTGTTTTATATTCATTTCTTAGGTATTAAATATTCAAAATCAGCCCATTTCTACTGAAGAAAAAATTATAGACTCCAGTTCTAGAGTAGATTATTTAAAAAAAATTAATATTTGTTTATTTTTGAGAGAGAGAGAGAGAGAGAGAGAGCGCACGCAAGGGAGGGGCAGAGAATAGGGGAGATACACAATCTGAAGCAGGCTCCAGGCTCTGAGCTGTCATCACAGAGCCCAACGTAGGGCTGGAACTCACTCAGGATCTGTGAGATCATGACCTGAGCTGAAGTCGGACACTTAAATGACTGAGCCACCCAGGCACCCCTAGAGTAGATAATTTTTGTGTTTGTGTTTTACATTACTTAGCTAATTGAAAGTAGGGAAAATAATTTTTTTGGTTATTTTTCACTCTTGCTGGCTGTTCTAGAAAAATATATTTATTTGTCCCTTCTTTGAAACCTATTGCATTATCTAGAATCATTGTCTGAGCTCTCTTTGCTTAACTTATTTAGGGAAGGTATTTTTCAAAGGGTAGGAGTAACAGTATGCTGATCTTATTTTATTAGAGTACCATTTTAACTGTGATAAAATCATGTTTAGAACTTCGTGTGCCTTTGCTGTACCATCTTAACCATAGCTATATCTGTGTAGGAAAGACCTTCATCAGAAATTTGCCTAAAGTGAATCCCAGGAAAACCTGAAGGGAGAGTTATGTAATCTCCAGAATGTTACTGCATTCTCTGGAATTTATCTGAACTTCATTTGAACTGCAAATAGGCTATGATAAGTTAGGTCAAGGGGCAGTAGTTAAGATTGTAAAAGTCATTTGTCATATTTTATATTCTAACAAAGCATGAAGTCATATCCATTATAGAGTGATAGTCAGAATTTATTAGAAAAGTAATTCCTTTACGGGAAGTGAGGCAGGAGAGGAATAGGAAGTACACCCTTCAATTCTGTTCACTCCCCACTCAGTGATGTTCTCAAGAGGGGGCTAGGCATTGATCCCTTTGCTTGCAGTCATCAGACACAGCTTGGTGTAAGATGCCATTTTAGGGTCTCTTGGGGCTTTAAAAAGTACCTATACCTGTAATCTGGTGGGGGCGGGGGGGGGGGGCTGGTCATCAGGATACCTCAGAGCTCCTCCGTGATTCTAGTGACAGCCAAGGGCAGAGATTCCCATTTCCCAGACAATTAAAGGGGGAAGTAGAGCTTAGGAATTGTTCTGTTTTGTTTTTAAACCTGAACTATAGACTTTATTCATATTTTCCCCTGCTAAAGTCTTTTTTCTGTTTCAGGATCCAATCCAATATCCCAGCTTGGCGTTTGGTAATGTCACTGTAGTCTGCCAGTGACAGTTCCTCAGTCTTTCCTTATCTTTCATGACCTTAACACTTTCAGTGATTGTTGGTCAGATATTTTGTAGAATTTTCCTCAATTTGAGTTTGTTTGGTGTTGTCTCCTAATAAGACAGAAGTCATGTATTTTTTTGGCAACAATACCACAGACGTGATGTCATATCAGGAGTTCCATGATGCCAGTATGGGTTGTTGTTTTTTTTTTAAGTTTGTTTATTTTGAGAGAGAAAGCATGAGTGGGAGAAGGCAGGAGAGAGAGAGAGAGAGAGAGAGAGAGAGAGAGAGAGAGAATGAATCCCAAGCAGGCTCTTCACTGTCAGTGCAGAACCCAATGCAGGATTTGAACTCCTGAGCTGTGAGATCATGACCTGAGCCAGGGTCAGGCACTTAACTGACTGAGCTACCCAGGCGCCTCATCAGTATGTTTTATTACTGGTGAAATTTCCCAAATTCACTTGCTTAAGGTGGTATCTGCCAGGTTTCTCTACTGTAAAGTTACTGTTTTTCCTTTTGTAATGAATATATGTCTTTGGGGAGACTTTAAGAATATGTGAACATCCTGTTTCTCCTCAAACTTTTGTCCTCTTATTTTTAAACATCCATTGCATGCCACAGTTATTAACTGTAGTGTTCTAATAGTGGTTTTCTATCTCCCTTATTCTTTATTAATTGGAGTTCATCTTTAAGAGAAAACTGCCCCTTCTCCCTGCTTGCTTGCTTGCTTGCTTGCTTGGTTGTGTATGTATGTAGGTCTGTCTGTCTGTCATTATGGACTCATGAGTGTTTTATTCTGAGGTTATAATACTAACATTTTGTTGCTCAGATTGTTCTAGCTCTAACCTTTGGGAGCTCTTTTCACGTTAGCTCCTGTGTTCCTTTAACATATCCCTGTTCTCTTGATTTTGAGCACTTTCCTACTTTTCTGGCACTGTTAGATACTCCAGCATCAACTTGTATTTTTCCCTGTCTCCAGCCCTGGGATCAGTTACTTCTTCAAGGAGCCATGGTTGTTTTTATTGGAAGAATGGTATTTATACATCAAGATCTGGGCTCTAGGTGTGTTGGTTGCTTGTAATGGTATCCTTGATTCCAGATCCTCTTAACAGAGAAAGCTAGCATGTTAAATATGTATTCTAGTCTAGGCCTAAGCACATCTATATTTGTGCATCTGTCCATGGAGACTTCCAATTCTAGTCCAATACTACAGTGTTCATTTTAGCCTTCCTTCTAGGAAATTGTAGTTTTAGAAGCTTCCCAAGTGTTTATAATTAATCTTACTTGAGGATTGATGGCTTTTGGATATGTAAGGTACATTGTGTACCCAAAGGCTGTTGTGGCCTTGTTAAGTAGTCTTTCTTGATGAATACTCTTTGTTGTTGAATCATCATTATTTTCCATTCTTAGGTTAGTCATCATTTCTTACACTGAAAATAATTTTTATGTCACTCCTAGCCCTTGTAACTAAGGGAACTCAGCCAGCTAGGAGAAAAAGTCCCCAGTTTTTTATAGAGGAGTAGAAACCAGTCTCATGGCCAACATTTTTACAAAAATTTGTCAGAGAAATTGAGTGCACATGAGGGAATGTTTAGTGGTTCGAATACACAGGGAGGCCATGCGTATATTAGTATACACACAACCAACTCAAATGACAAAAAGTTTCACAGTTGCACTAAAGCCAAATTTATTTGAGTCCTTGAATTGCCTTCTTTTTTGATAAGGCTGCCTGCATTCTTTTTCTGAAGCACAGCATTCTTTCTGAAGCAGGCACTTGGTCCATCAGACTTGCTGAGAGTAAACCCTCCAGACTTGGGCTGTTGAGGATGTGTAGACTGTGAAGTTAGGACCTGCACGCCCTTGTTAAGTTAGTATTTAAAGTAGGTGCAGTGACCTTCACATCCTACTGGAGTAATTCATCTGACTTGTTCCTACCTGGACTTAACCAGGGTACCATATGATGGGATGGGGCTTGAGGGACTTTCAATCCAAGGAATTAACACAGATGGGACAAGTTTAAAATGTCTAATTCATCTGTGACACTAACTGAGGTTCTTTGGGGGGCATGAGAAGAAAATGAAATAAGTTTAACATGTCTTTCCTTAGACCTACAAACTACAGGAACATGTTTATTTGTTCCCAGTCTCACGGCTGTTATTTAACTGTAGAAGTCATGATGTCAATTCCTGATGTCTAAGTCACTGAGTAAAAAGAACTTCAAATAAAGTCATAATGTTTCAAAGGAAGTTGTGTTCTACGAGTGTCTGGACTAAAGAGATAGTCATCACTGAAAATACAACATATGGTTTCCTTAGAAACCTGCTAAGATTGTGTGCCTTTCATGTGTGAAAGTGAGCCAGTCAATTAGATTTTAGAGTTCCTTATGGTTACCAGTGGTCATCACCAAAACAGGTTAGCCACACAATTCTCTTGTCCTAGAAAGTTTAGGATGAGAATGTGTTCCTTAAAACATATTTGTAACTGTAATATAATCATACCTTTAAGGCTCATCATAAAAAGCATAACATTTTTCATGTATGATAGTATGTGGAAGAATCATCATGGCTTTCTAAAAGCTACTTATGAAATTCCTATACATAGCTCTGAAAATTACATAAACTTATCAGCATTAGTGTTTTTAGAAGCTAATGGCCCCAGGATACAGTAAAAAGAGCCTGTATGAGACAGACGCACCTGAGCTTTTGTCTGTGCATCACAGAGTAACTGTTTGACTTCATGTAAGTTGCTTATCTTCTCTGAGCCCCAATTTTATTGCTAGTATAATGCATATGATATTTACCTCACTTAATTGTGAGGATTAAATGAGAGGAGGTATATGAAATGGCATTTGGAAGGGATAAATGTTAGTGCCCTCTTCTCTTTTTTCCCCCATCACCTCCCCATGGCTAATACTAGGAGGAATATGGAGTAAAATCTGAATTGTTGGTTTTTTCAAGCATATGCATAGCCTAAAAGTTATAGTGTGAGTAAGTAGTTTGAATTTTCACCAGTGTTAAGTGAATCTTTATTTTAAGCAACTCCCACATGTGAAACTCTAAGTCCATAAACCAATCCAATTATTCCCACTTTGTAAAATAATTTAAAGAATGATTTTATTTATTTATTTATTTTTTCAACGTTTATTTATTTTTGGGACAGAGAGAGACAGAGCATGAATGGGGGAGGGGCAGAGAGAGAGGGAGACACAGAATCGGAAACAGGCTCCAGGCTCTGAGCCATCAGCCCAGAGCCTGACGCGGGGCTCGAACTCACGGACCGCGAGATCGTGACCTGGCTGAAGTCGGACACTTAACCGACTGCGCCACCCAGGCGCCCCAAGAATGATTTTATTTTAATAGCAAACTCCTCTGACTACACTGAAGATACCTTAAAAACAGTAGCTGCAAAATCACCCTTGCAAAATATATCTAAAGCAGTCTCACTCCTAAGTTATTTACCCAAATGAAATGAAATTATGTTCACACAAAAGCCTGTACACAAACATTTTTGATGGCTTTGTTTGTAATCAGCAAACACTGGAAACAACCCAGATGTCTTTCAGCTGGTAGATGGATAAACAAACTTTGGAACATCCATACAGTAGAATACTCAGTACTTAACACCAGGGGACAAACTGTGGATACCTGCAACAATAATGATTAATCTCAAATGCATTATGTTAAGTGAAAGAAGCCATATTCAGAGGGCTACTGTATGGTTTCATTTATGTGACATTTTAGAAAAGGTAAAGATTATAGAGACAGAAAACCAGATCAGGGGTTAGCATGGGGATTGGATAAAGTATTGACTTGCAAAGGGGCATGGGGCATTTTGGGAAACTACCTAGTTGTGTATTTTGATTGTGGTGGTTATTACATGATTGCATGGTTAAAACTGTACACTAGAAAAGGCTTAATTTTACTTTATGTAAAATACACCTTTATTTTTTTTTGAAAAAATTTATTTTGAATAGTTCAAGGTGTAGCTATTTAAAATTTTAAAGTTGCATTTCATAGCTGACTTCATATGAACATTTAGCTAGAAGTTTTTATATGCTGATAGGTATAACCATTAGAGTAAGGTTGACTAAGTAATAATTTAATGTCTTTCATGATTATCCACTGAATCTTAAACTCATTACATTTCCTAATGATTTTACTTCTGTGTTTCTCTCTCGTCTCTGGTCAGGTTAAATGTCACCTGTAACATAACCTGTCACCTCATGTTACAAATAGATTAGAACTAGGCATATTTTAGCCATGACAGGAAAAAATAACTAAATTATCAGAAATTGCCTTTGTTTCAAGGCAGTATTCTGTAATTTGGGAAATGAAGGGAGAAGAAGAAATACAAGAACAAGAACAATTAAATTTTACAGAGCTGCAATAGTTTGAAACGAGTTTGGTCACAGGAGTGATGTGGCATTTGGGGCAAGGTTATTAGGGCCCACTTTTCCTTAGTGTGCGGCTCGCTACTTTAGGATCTACTCAAGGAACACCTATTTTATTACATATAGTGAAATCTAAAATATGTGTAAAAATGAACATTTAATTTTTTTTGCTCTGCATCAATTACATTGTTAAAGTATTTTTTTTACAGTGCTGAACATTAGGGAAAAGAAACTGTTGCTACCAGCTGTTTACCTTGAAGGCTGTGCCTTATAGAATTGTAATTTTGGGCATTTTCATGTAAGTTAAAACTTGCTCGTAGGAGATGATCACCTGAGTCTGTTCCGTTTCATGCTCTTTTCTGTAATTGTCTTTGGTCACAGTATGATCTTTGTCACTTGCAGCCTTACCTCTGCCTCAGCTGACTTCACCACACTGACTTCCCCTGACAGACCAGTGAGCGGTCCCTTCTTCTACAAGTTGCTGTAGAGCTGCTCAGCGTTCTTCAGAGCAGTTTGCATGGATGTCATTTGTTCTCACAGGGATATTTTTAGATTTACCCGTGGGAGGTGGGTGTTGTTCTTAATTGTCACTCACATACAGTAGATTTATGCAGGTTTTTTCTGTAAAGTCTAAACCAGCATCTGCAGAAAAGCATTGGTTTCAGAATATCTGAGCATCACTTTTGAAACATTGGGTTGGTCCCGGCTATTCTTGGCATTTTTCTTAATGTGTGGCTATGTGTATATATACATATATCTTCATTTACATCTTGAATTCTCTCATGTTGGTTACAATACAAGACATTGTGTATATTTTTCCCTCTCCTTGCTGATTCTATTCACTAGATCTTGTATTCATCAATTCATACACATTCATCTCAAAATACTCATTAAGAACCTCCCTTTGTTAAGCACTGTGCCAGGCTTTGGGGAGACAGTGAAGCACACAAGAAGCAGCATACATACTTTTACTTTCTTTGTCAGAACTTAGAGTTTGGAGGTGCATAAGCAAATGACTGAAGTGTGGTGAGTGCTTACGTGCTGCAGTAGGGAAAGGGCAGGGCAGCCACAAACCCCTTCTTGCCACCTGCTGCTTTCTTCTCAGCCCTTGAGCCCATGCCTCTACCTCCCCCCACCCCCATTTCTTTCTCATCTTTTGCATTGTACTCTGTTTGTTCACAGTCTGTTGTGGGCACACTTTATTTGTTCTCATCTCCTCTTCATCCAGGAAGACTAAAACCTTGTTCCTCTTATAAAATATTAGATCAACAGCCAACAGTAGTAGTTGGATAGATTGAGAAGAAAACTTAGGTTGGATTATGGAGGATTGGCCTGAAAATTATTAGGTCAGTGACTGGGGGTACAAAGTGGGGAATTGATGGTTTTTGAAGATGAAATAGGTGACATAGTCCTTCTTCAAGTGTACCTGCTGAAAAGCTAAAGCAAATACTTGTGTAAAATTTTGGTCCACCACTAGGGAAAAAAAAGTATATTGCTGTGGTGGCCAAGTGTCTTCCCTTTTTTCAACCTTACTCAGCCCAAGATAATTGTTCATCTACTTTGTAGATAGTGAGTATGGTGAAATCATAGAGAAGTGAGCCCAGTAAGCAGAAATCTCGGCTTCCAAACTTCCTTAAAGAGAATATGTTGTGACATATTTGAAATCTGAATTCATCAACTCACCAGCCAAGTTTAAGGCCAGCCTCATGCTTTTTCACTTAAAAAAAAAAAAAAAAAAAAAACCAGAAACAAGAAAACAAAAGCAAATTGTCAAATCTCTCTGTGGTACATATGAAATTAACATTGTGTGTTTATTTAAAAAAAAAAAAGTCTGAGCTCAGGGGAGGAAGGCTTTCACTAATTTTCTCAGGGTGTTTTGGCCGGGTTGGGGGGATGGGAGGGGTGTTGTAGAGAGTTCCAGGTGGCTTTATCAGGTCAGAATCAGTATCAGCTTATCTGTATTTAACTACTGTGTTGGTAAATATCAGAATTGGACACTAAGCCAGGCAAACAAAGAAACTTCTAACCATTCATCAGTCAGAGAAATGATGAGAGAGCAAGGACTGGGGCTATGTGGCATCTCAGTGTCTTCAGCTGGTGGGCCTTCTGGATTGTTGCTCAAGTAGCTCAGCTAGTTTCTTACTTTGGCTCTCCATACATACCTCAAGAATATCTGTTTGGGTCAGATGTCTCCCCACCCCACTGTCAGCTGTGCCAAGGCCTAAGCCCCAAAGTACAGATTTACTTTGTAAATCTACTAGGGATTTACCCCTTTGTTTGGGGGGGTGGGGAATCTCTGAGAGACAAAATCATTGTGATCCACGGGGCCTTATTGTTATGCTCTGAGCTAGCCATTGCATCTTGTATCTGTTCAAATTCTGAAACAGGAATATTGGGTCAGAAAATTCTCTCTTCAGGGGCACCTGGGTGGCTCAATTGTTTAAACCTCCAGTTCTTGATTTCGGCTCAGGTCATGATCTCACAATTGTGAGATTGAGCCCCACATTGGACTCCACACTGAGCATGGAGCCTGCTTGGGATTCTCTTTCTCTCTCTGTCTCTCTCAAAAAAATACATATATTTTAAAGAAAAGTCCTTCTTTGGACACAAATGGAAGAGCATTCCATGTTCATGGATTGGGAGAACAAACATTGTTAAAATGTCTTTACTACCCAAAACAATCTACACATTTGATGCAATCCCGATCAGAATACCACTGGCATTTTTCACAGAGCTAGAACAAACAGTCCTAAAATTTGTATGGAACCACAAAAGACCCCAAATAGCCAAAGCAATCCCAAAAAAGAAAAATGCAACGGGAGGCATCATAATTCTGGATTTCCATCTATATTTCAAGACAGTATGGTATTGGCACAACAGCAGACACATAGATAAATGGAAAAGAATAGAAAACCCAGAAATAGACCCACAACTATATATGATCAACTAATCTTTAACAAAGCTGGAAAGAAGATCCAATGGAAAAAAGACAGTCTCTTCAACAAATGGTGTTGGGAAAACTGGACAACAACATGCAGAAGAATGAAACTGGACCATTTTCTTACATCATACCCCAAAATAAATTCAAAATGGATGAAAGACCTACACGTGATAAAGGACACTATCAAAATCCTAGAAGAGAACCCAGGCAGCAACCTCTTTGACCTTGGCCAGAGAAAATTCTTACTAGACATGTTGCCAAAGACAAGGGGAAAAAAAGCAAAAATAAACTATTGAGACTCTATCAAGATAAAAAATAAGATATCTTCATCAAAATAAAAAGCACAGGGAAGGAAACAATCAACAAAACTAAAAGGAAGCCTACAGAATGGGAGAAGATATGTGGTAAAGGGTTAATATCCAATATCTGTAAAGAACTTCAGACTCAACACCCAAAAAAACACATAATCCTTAAGAAATGTACAAACGACATGAATAGATGCTTTTCCAAAGACCTCCAGATGGCTAACACACATGAAAAGATACTCACCATCACTTATCATCAGGGGAATACAAATCAAAACCACGATGAGAAATCATCTCACACCTGTTAGAATGGCTAAAATTAACAACACAGGAAACAACAGGGGTTGGGAGGATGCAGAGAAAGGGGAACCCTCTTACACTGTTGGTGGGAGTGCAAGCTGGTACAGCCACTCTGGAGAACAGTATGGAGGTTTCTTGAAAAGTCAAAAATAGAATTACCCTATGATCCAGCAATTGCACTACTGGGTATTTACCCAGAGGATACAAAAATACAGATTCAAAGGGGTACATGCATTCTGATGTTTATAGCAGCATTAGCAACAGTAGCCAAACTATGGAGAGAGCCCAAATGTCCATCAACTGATAATGGATAAAGAAGCTCACACACACACACACACACACACACACACACACACACACACACAGGAATATTAGCCATCAAAAAGAATGAAATCTTGCCATTTGCAATGATGTGGATGGAACTAGAGTGTATTAGGCTAAGCGAAATAAATCAGTCAGAGAAAGACAAATACCATATGATTTCACTCATATGTGGAATTTAAGAAACAAAACAGATGAACATATAGGAGGAGGGAAAGAGAGGGGAACAACTGTAAGAGACTCTTAAAGATAGAGAACAAAGAGGATTGATGGAAGTGGGGGGGGGGTGGGTGGCCTAGATGGGTGATGTGTATTAAGGAGGCCACTTATGAGCACTTGGTATTGTATGTAAGTGACGAATCACTGAATTCTACTCCTGAAACCAATACTGCACTGTATGATAACTAGAATTTAAATAAAAATGTGAAAAAAAAAAAATCCCCTCTTCTCACCTGTCTATCCTAATGGTTGTTTTTGAATTGTGTGGGTTGTAATTAGGGAACTAACCCCTAAAGAGAGCAGTCTTAGGTCAGAATTTTTATAAATGAGGGGTGCCTGGCTGGCTCAGTCAGTAGAGCATATGTCTCTTGATCTCAGGGTCACGAGATCGAGCCCCATATTGGGTGTAGAGATTACTTAGAATCTAACAACAACAACAAAAAAGTTGTAAATGAGTTTTTGACACAACCACTGTCAGTCCTAGAATTCAAGTCTTATAAAATGATCAGGCCAGCTATTTGTTTCTTAAAATGTATGGAATTCATGGTGCTTGGGTTGCTCAGTTGTTTGGATGTCCGACTTCAGCTCAGGTCATAATCTCATGATTTGTGAGTTCGAGCTCTGCATTGGACTCTGTGTTGACAGCTCAGAGCCTGGAGTCTGCTTTGGATTCTGTGTCTCCCTCCCTCTCTGCCCCTCCCCCACTTGCATTCTGTGTCTCTCAAAAATACACAGTAAAAAAATAAAATGAAATTCAAGGTCTATTAAGTTTGGATTACAGGTCAAGGTAATAAGATACGGTTAAAGGACAGGATACATACGTTAGCCCATAACAACTCGGTTTGCTCAAGCTGAATCAGGACTGGGAAGAGAAAGTTCATGCAGTAGAGACTGAGTTAGTTCCCAAACATGAATACCTATCAGAATCGTAAATAACCAATCCTTAAGACCCCATTTCTAGTTTTTTGTATTTAGATTGGGGGTCTGGGAATCTATACTCTTAAGCATCAAAACTTGATTCTGTTATGATCAGAGATCTATCTAGTCTTTGGAAATACTAACCTACACTGTGGTCCTTCTCAGTTTTCTTCACTTAGAGGAAAAAAGTTGGCTAGACATAAAAAGGCCTTTGTGCCTTCAAACAGTGGAGTTGATATAAAAAAATAGGGTTACTCTTTAGAAAGACAGCTCAATCTACTGGGTACTGGTTAGAAAACTAGATCCTCCAAAGAACACCGCATCCTGGCTAAGTCTGTCTCTCAGGAAGGAATCTTTTGAGTTCAGACGCCAGCTCAAATATTTCTAGAACTTTCCTGTACATCTTCTCTGAAGAAAGATGCAAGACAATACCCAAGGCTTTAAGCCTTCTTGTAATGTATTTTATTACAGACTGATTTTGGAGGTAGCAAAAGTAGGCATGGAATGTTGTCATAGGATCTCTTGCTTTTACAAAGAGCGATCCTTCCGTAACCTGGCTCATCTTTATAATCAGTTATTAAACTTCAAAAAAAAATTCAAGAAAATTTGCCTTTTGAAAAACTGTTATGGATGATTTTCATATACACAAAATTTTGAACCAATGCAATAAGTGAAAATTCTTGAAGTTCAGCCTTAATAGGAAGTTCCCCACCAAAACTGCCCTTTTTATTTCCATATTTAAGTTCCATATTTCAGCAGTATTTACTGAATCCCAACTACGTGCCAGATGTAGCTCTGTCTAGAAATTGTGGCGTGATCCTAGTCAGCTGTTTCCTTTCCCTTAGCATTGCCTTGGGTCTGTCACAGGTCCTACTGATTCTGTCTTCTCTGCACTTCTGCCTTTAGAGCTGTGCCATGTCTTACTTGAATTGTTTGTACATTATTCAGGAATTTTGCTAGGAGACCCTGGGTTTTAGTTTACACATTCTATACATGGGGACTAAATGGTCATAGACACATTGGAGAGCCCTGTTCCAACTGCCACCCTGTTCTGCAGGACAGAAAGGGAGCTGCTTTGATCTTGAGGAGACTTGGAGCAGTAAAATTTGTGCAGCTATCACATTTCCTCGTGGACTTTGGTTTCAAGGAGATTAGATGGGCCTCAGTGGAGCCCTGGGGGTGAGGCCCTCTCCTTCACCGAGGGCAAGGGCTGTTCCTTGTGCTGCAGCTATTTCCTGTTTCTTATTTTATAAAGTGAGAGTCAAAAAGCAGCTAATTATAAAATAAGAAAAATTAAACAAATTACCATTTTGCTGTCATGGGGGATAAAAAGCTGAGTGGTACAAAGTAAGACATTTATTTGAGTTTAAATGGCCAACGGGTGGCTTTTCCAGGAAGACTGATTATTTGTCAGGCTTAGTGTCAGTTGTCTGAGCTCACTCATAGATGACACTATTTTGAATAGTTTTCCGTTACATAGGTCTAGCTAAGTTCTTTGTGATCCCCATAGTGTCTGCTAAGCACAGAGTAAATGTTTTAGAGAATGTCTTGACAGGATGTGGGCAAGTCCTCTGGGGGACTTTTCACCCCCTGACCTCCCAGACCAGGGAGAAGCTTGCAGCAGATGCTACTGTGTGTGCCATTGCTCTTTCATCTCCTACTTTCAAAGAGGCCAAGTTCTCAGCCAGTGGTGCCCTCCAGGCTTATGTTTGGCCACCTCTAAGAGACTCTGGAATTCATAGAGAGCTGTAGTCTTAAGTACAACTTGAGTTCAGCCTCAGGTCTCTTGTCCTCAGGGTTACCAGCTGATCTTGAGAGCCCCATGATTTTAAGCTACTGGTGGGAAATAGCAAGAAGGTTGGGACCCCGAGTGCAGTAGAGCTGGTTTCTAGTGAATAGTAATGGAAAGTTAAATACCTTTTGTCTCAGTCTAAATGTAAAATGAATGAAAAATGTCTGCCTTGGGGCGCCTGGGTGGCTCAGTCGGTTAAGCATCCGACTTTGGCTTGGGCCATGCTCTCGAGGTTCATGAGTTCAATCGCCACATTGGGCTCTCTGTGCTGACCGACCAGCTCAGAGCCTGGAGCCTGCTTCGGATTCTGTCTCCCCCTCTCTCTGGCCCTCCCCCGCTCGCACTCTGTCTCTCTCAAAAATAAACGTTAAAAAAAAGTTTTATTTTTAAATAAAGGAAAATGTCTGCCTTACTTAACCTAAATTCTCTTTTTGAAGATCAAATGAGGTATGTTTGAGAAAGTTCTTGAAAAATATTAAGTGCTACTCCAAGGCAGAATATAAGCTTTGGTGCCTGGAGGAGTTTGGTCTAGGAGCATAGGTGTAAGCCAGAACGTGTTCTGTCTGTTTACTGAAGTTTCTAGAAGTTTCTGTTCCCCCACAGCACACTCCTCACATCTGTGAGCAGAAGGTTAGAATGTTGAGGGCAAGTTCTTAGACAAAAGCAGTTCATCTCTGTCCATAAGCTCCAAACACACATGATCTCCCAGGAAGTCCACTTCCTAATCTTGAATTGTGGGTCTAGCAGGCAAGTTAGTAGTCAGTGCTACCTCTCATGACAGTGTGCAGAAAAGACTTGAAGGGCCAAGTAGTATTAAGTAAGTAACATTCCAGGTTCTATTTTGCTGCAGGTTCTTGCAGCAAAAAATCTGGGGTGGGGGTGGGGTCTCATCAAGGCATTCAGATCAGTGCTTTAGAGCTTTTCTATCACTGAGACATGGAGTAAGGCTATAGTGAGACTTGAGTTTGAATATCAGCTTCACCACTTACTGTGGTGATCTTGGACACTTTCAAACTTCAGTGTCCTCATATAAATGGGAATATTGATACCAAACTCCAGATACTTGTGAAAATTACATGAGATAATACACAGTTTTCCATAGCACTTGACACATGAGGGACATGTAACAACTGTAGTTGTGTTTGTTAGTAGCTGTACTTCTAACTAGTAATAATAGCATTGAATAGATACGAGGGTAAACTTAAACGTGTTTAGAATGTATCCATTTTTGTATTGATAACAATTTAGAAATTACAGTATTTTAATAAGTACCTATATCCCTTTTCTTTAGCAAAAATTGTTTTTGATTGAACATATCACCTTTAAATGATTCTGAGCAGTTTTTATAGAAAGAAGGTCTGTATTTGAACCTCGTTACTGATAGATTCCATTTATAAATCTCTACTACATATCATGATGGGTTGCTTTAGTTTCTTTGATGCTCAGGAAAAGCTACTAAGCAAATCTTTAAACTACCCATTTATTCCAGATACTAGTGTATGTTTACTTGTAAATTTTTGATGAGAAAAATCTGATAGTGGGCACTTCATTCATGAAGGACTAATTCAGTCTATTGAATTTTACACATAAAGAGCCATTTGGTTTCTAATAAGTATGTTAGTTAATTTCTGTCTTCCGACTCTTCCCATTTTTAGTTCACTGATCAGTAAGTACCTCCCTGTCTCGGGAGTTCCCAACATCTAACCCAGCCTATGGGAGCCAGTGCCTGGACCTAAACACACACTATACATTGTATACACTATATATTATCAGGCCTATCTACACCACTGTGTCTAGTTTTGGATCTCCCATTTAGAGTAAGTTCTTTAGTTTGTCATAAAAGTGAAAGTAAACCCAGTCATTTTAGAAGAATGCTTAGCCCAGAATAGATGAGACCTATAGTTGCACAACAAACTCTTTGGTGTATAATGGTATTTAGAAGATTCATGGTGACTTCTAGTGGACATAATGCTAGGGCTGTCTGATATGGTTATCAACTTCTTGGTGAAAGGAATGAATCTTTGTCAACAGGAAGTACCCCAACATTGAAAAACAGTATGGCAATTATGTTGTTTAAGAGGATACTTGTCTTAGCTTGGGCTGCCATAAAGAATACCACAGACTGGGTGATCTGAACATTTATTTCTCACAATTTTGGAGGCTGGCAAGTCCAAGATAAGGTGCTGGCCAATTTAATTCCTAGTGAGGGTTCTCTTCGTGGCTTGCACACTTTCTCACTGTGTCCTCACATGGTAGGAGGAAAGAACATCATCTCTGGTGTTTTTCTTTCTCCTTATAAGAACATTAATCTCATCGTAGAGGCCCAACCCTCTTGACCTCATCTAAATCTAATTGTCTCCCAAAGGCCCGCCTCCAAATACCTTCACTTGGGGGGTTAGGGCTTCAACATACAAATTTGAGGAGGAGAGAGGTTCAGTCCATAACAATGCTTAACTGTTTTAAGCCTTAATTTTATTATCTTTAAAAATAGAAATAATATTTACTCATTCATAAGGTGGTTCTGAGATTATGTATACGCTTAGGAATTTGGTACATAGTAAGCTCTCAAAAAATTAGTTGCTGCTATTCTGATGATTAACTTTCCATATTTCAGGGGTGTGCTAGAAGCACTTTTGATATTTGTTGAAACACTGGGCTAGATAAATACTTTGAGTTCTAAGAATGCATTTTTTTTTTTAATTTTTTTTTTCAACGTTTAATCTATTTTTGGGACAGAGAGAGACAGAGCATGAACGGGGGAGGGGCAGAGAGAGAGAGGGAGACACAGAGTCGGAAACAGGCTCCAGGCTCTGAGCCATCAGCCCAGAGCCCGACGCGGGGCTCGAACTCACAGACCGCGAGATCGTGACCTGGCTGAAGTCGGACGCTTAACCGACTGCGCCACCCAGGCGCCCCTAAGAATGCATTTTTGTACTTTTTTCTGTGCTTGTGAGCCTGAAGATAGGGATGCTGCTCTATGAACATCCTTCAGTTCCACATTGCTCTGTGTGGGCATCTTTATGTCTGTCTGCTTTCTGATTATGTATTTACTCTGTCTTTGCTTTTTCTCTGAGTTTTTATCTCTTTCTGCATCCTTCTTAGTCTCTTTGTCCCTGTCCTTGAATTTATTTTCTCCTCTCTTTTTTTTCTCATCATTCACTATAAAATATGGTGAGTAATGTGCAATGTATATTATTTTACTGTATTTTTTAATCTTTGTTTTATTTCAAAAGATAGTCTCTTCAA
This sequence comes from Prionailurus viverrinus, assembly GCF_022837055.1. Classification (NCBI taxonomy): domain Eukaryota; kingdom Metazoa; phylum Chordata; class Mammalia; order Carnivora; family Felidae; genus Prionailurus; species Prionailurus viverrinus. The sequence goes on from NC_062572.1 coordinate 42,213,177, forward strand.
TGAGGTGTATCCCTGACATGTGACTGTGTTACTTGATTGTCTTTCTGCCCTTGTTCAGAGTCCCACTTTCCCAGGCATTGACCAGGACAGGTGTCAGAGGACTGAATTTGTTCTCAACTTGGCTTTATTATGGCTAGTGCTGAGCTGGACATGTAGGAATAAAGTTTTATGGTACTAGGTAATGCTTAAAGAAGAAGCTGGGGTTTTTTTTTTTTGTTTGTTTAAAAAAATATTTTTTTTTAATGTTTACTTTTGAGAGAGACAGCGAGCAGGGGAGGGGCAAGAGAGAGGAAGACAGAGAATCTGAAGCAGGCTCCATCCAGGCTCTGAGCTGACAGCACAGAGTTGACATGGGGCTCGAACTCACAAACTCTGAGATCATGACCTGAGCTGAAGTTCGATGCTTGACGACTGAGCCACCCAGGTGCCCCTGGATGAAACTGGTTAATATATCGCACATATAACAACCAGCTGCTTTTCCTCCAGACATAACCATGGGGCAGCCCCCTCTCCCAACCTAGTTGGAGTGCTCCTCCTAGCAGAGTTGTGCCCCTCATTCCCAGGGTGTAGTGAATGTTACGGCACCAGGCGTCCCTTTACTTTTGTTTTACCAGCCTTTGTAATATAAACAATTGTTTTATATCTGCTAAGAAAAAAACCAATCATTTGATAGCCTGTATTTTTCTACATTTAGCAACTGGCATTTACACAATAGACTTTCTTGTATAACAGCACATCCTTTAACCATGGTAATTAAAATCATTTTGAATAGATGTAGTTACACTTAATTATGGATTCTGTGCTCTAGTTGATGTAAGCTTATTACACATTTAGTTTATAAGACTTGTTTTATGGCTGAATGACGATGCTTAAAGTTATCATTTTTCAGTTTCTTTTAAGGAAAGGCCTATGTAATTAGTTACGAAATTTTTAAAAATTTGTAACAAAGCTCATTTTTAAATGGCTACCAGTCAGTCAAGCAGTTATACAAAGATGGACTGCTTGGGTGCTGATTAATGTACATGCCATGACAAGCAAAAAGTATGTCGTGAGCATATATTACATATTATGAACATTCTGATGGACAGTTCTGGGTTGCTAAAAAATACCATCTGATAAAAGAGAGTGAAAATATGAACTATACAAGATTAAATTTTATTTCACCTTTGTTTTTGGAGACATTCCTAACATAAAAATTGTACACCATGACCCCAGAAATAAGGAACAAAAAGATGTTTATTCTCTTTTCCTCTAAGTGGTAGTGCTCTTTTATGAAACAAAATATAATGAGATATTCAGGTAGCAAGTCAGCATATGAAAAGATGTTCAGTGTCATTAGCCATTAGGGAAATGTAGATTAAAACTAATATCACCTGTACCTGTCATCATGGTAAAATAAAAAAGTACCAAATGATGGCAAAGATGTAGAAAAATTACATTTCTCGGACATTGCTTGTGGGGGTGTATAATGGTACAGTGACTCTGGTGGCAGTGTCTTGAAAACTAAGCACACAGTTCTCATTGAACCCAGCAGTCACATCCCCAGGGGGGATTATTCTAGTCAATTCGAAAACTGATTTTCTTAAAATTTTTTTTAATGTTTATTCATTTTTGAGAGAGAGAGACAGAGCATGAGCAGGGGAGGGGCGGAGAGGGAGGGAGACACAGAATCCAAAGCAGGCTCCAGGGTCTGTCTGTCAGCACAGAGCCCGACGTGAGGCTCAAACAGATCATGACCTGAGCTGAAGTCGGACACTTAACTGATTGAGCCACCCAGGCACCCTTGAAAATTGATATTCACACAAAAACCTATACATGAGTGCTATGGTAATTTTAACTGTAATACTCAAAAACATGAAATCACTCAGGTGTTCCTCAACAGTTGAGTAATTAAACAAACTATGGTACCTCCGTATTATACAGTGCTGCCTCACAATAAAAAGGAACACACTGTTGATACATGCAACAACCTGGATGAGTCTCCATAGCAGTATAAGAGGGAAAAGGCAATGAATGACAAAAGGTTATATACCTAACTTTCTTAAAAAGGTCAAAAGAGACAGAAACGAAAAACAGAATTAATGGTCTCCAGGGATTAAGGAGAGAGTGAGGGAATTGGGTGTATGTGGCAATAAGACAGATCTTTAGGATGATGGAAATGTTCTCAATTTTAACTGAATCAGTGTTGGTACCCTGATTGTAATATTGCACTAGAATTTTGCAAGATGTTGGAAGAACCTGGCTTAAAGGATACATGGGATCTCTTTGTATTTCTTAAAATTGCATGCATGCAAAACTATAGTTACTGCAAAACAAAAAAGATTAATTTTTAAAAATGAGATGTAATACGAATATTCTGATGAAACAGTATTTCCTCCCTACACACGTTTCTAATTTTTTTTTGTCTCATTTATTGATGGTTCGTTTGATCCTTTATTCATTGAAGAAATAATTATTGGGCACTTGGTATATGCTTAATTTGGCCTTACCTAATGAATTATTCTAAAACCAAAATCAAAACTAACTTGCAACTATTTTATAAAGGATACTACCTTATTTAGTAGTAAATTTTGCAGCCAGTTTACATCCTCAGAGCCATCTCTTCTGGAGGTACATTTTGGGGCCTTTGTAACATTAGCTTTAAAATATTCAAAAAATTTTCCGGGGTAAAAGTATTGTGGCTGTGCTCAGTAGTATAAAACTGATGGGTCTTGATTACACATTCATCTGTGTATAAGAGCAGAAAAAATGTCTGAGTGCAATCTGGGCACTGCCAGCAGGCACTCGCTCACCTGTGAGGAGTAGGGTGAGTTTCTCTGGAGGCACATGTCTTAGCACACCCCTAAGTTTTCCCACTGGAGTAGCATTCTTTCTCCCATTTCAGCTTTGGACTTGTCTCACAACATAGAATGCGATCTCTGGTAGCTTTTCTGTGCATGTAACTTCAAGCTTAAGGCACCTGAAAAGCTGGGGGTAAAGAGACAGATGTGTTTATGAGGAATGATCTGGAGAATAAATTGTCTTTTCTCTGGTTCAGTGAAAGTTGGCCTTTGGCTTAGCCAGAGCCACGGAGGATCTCTTGTTTGGTCTATATCCCTCCTGTCCCCAGGCGAATGACTTGCTGAATTGTACTTCAACATAATACTAGGGTTGTTGGTGTCTAATGAATGAAATGTGGTGGTATTTGATAAGTGGAGATGAAATTTGATAACGTTAGGACTAAAGAGCTATTTTTTTCTAATTAGTAAAAGAATTGAGGGGGATTCAAGGAGACTTCCCTGCTGGTCTTCATTGCATACTGTATGGTAGGCGCCCCAACCTGTGGTCAGATAAAGCCAGCCCTAGCCTCAGCCACAGCGGATGTGGGGCAGAGGAAGCAAGCATTTCCTAGCGACCCTGCAGCCTGGGTCAGGTGCACATTCATGTCCATCTTTAACCTTTTCTGGAGGATCCTTTTATAGCATAGTGATCCCGATTTGACTAGTTAATTGTAGTTGACCAACAAGATTAAAACCCTTTTCTGTACTTTGAACTTTATAGAACATGAATGTATGTTCTAGTGAGTTGTGTTCAAGCACTGAGGGGATTTTTGATAAAAAATAACACTATAAATAGGTTAGACCCAGTCTAGCTCACCCAGAGTTTGTTTATTTAATCTAGCATGCCTCTGAACCATATTCAGTTTTTGTAGAGTTTTGTAGAAAATTCATCTCTCATTTAATTGTCTTCAGCAGAAACAGTGGATTTTCTGGTTTCTCCCAAATGTGATCCTTGGTCATTTTTTCTGCTTGGCTGCTGTGGCCAGAGTGGATGCAGTTGCCCCAGGTTCCTAGTGATCTTGGGCAAGAGGTCAGTGGTGGTAGTCCGGGTTCTTTGGTGGTTCTGTGCAGGTTCTAAATTTCAGAGGGACACCCCTGCTGGCAGCTAGCAGAATCCATGATGATGGAAAAGGAAAGGGAACTTAGAATTTTACAGTTTGGCAATGTTGGGGAAGGAATTTGAGTTGGAGCAGGAAGCACAGACAGTACACAGATAATTAATATATTAGAATCATGATCAGCCCTACAAAAGAAAATCAAACCTGGCTCCTCTGAGGGAATGACAGTTAAATAGATGTCTAAAGAATGAATAAATTAACCCAGCTGGGGTGAGGAGAGAAGTGAATTAGTGGCATGGCTCAGGCCCTGGCTGGGACAGCCTCTCATGATACAAAGGAGAACCATCTGATTTTGTTGTTGTGTGGAATTGTGTAAAAACAGTGGTAGCATAAGACTAACTGGTTCAAGGTCAGCACAGTTAACAATATCTAATATGACATACAAATGCTCAATACACTTTTAATCACCACTGTTTTTTTTCTCTGTCATTAGATCCACAGATTCAGTGTTACTGTCTCATCTATTTTTTTTTCCCCCTGTCTTTTGTAGTTTCAAACCATGAATTATGTGGGACAGCTGGCTGGGCAGGTGATTGTCACTGTGAAGGAACTCTACAAGGGCATTAACCAAGCTACTTTGTCTGGCTGCATCGATGTCATTGTGGTGCGACAGCAGGATGGCACCTATCAGTGTTCGCCTTTTCACGTTCGATTTGGGAAGCTGGGAGTCCTGAGATCCAAAGAGAAAGTGGTGAGTACAGGAGACAGCTTGTTCTCAAGGAGGGTGAAAGGTTAGATGGGAACAGAATAAGTTGTTCCTGTGTACTCTCTCTGGCTCTTTTTTTTTTTTTTTTTTTTTTTAAGGAAAACCTGTGTAATGTTGAAGATAATCATATGAGAAGTCAGCCTTTATGTTTTATTTTGAAGTTGCTGCTGAATTCATAAGCATAGAAAGTCTCTCCAAGGGGGAAAAAAAGCTGAAAATTATCTTGATAATCCCATTTGTTGCAGCTCAGAGGAGCAAAATAGAGAAACTGGAGTTGTAAATGGAGAATGTTAGGTATATTTAGAAAAAGTTTCTTTACCTTATATACTACTTTAAAATATTTAGAGCAGTGGCTTCATACCATTTATGAATGGAATAGACTGAGGTAATCAAGAATACATTACATTTGTTTAAGTAAAATTAATGCCAGTTTTCCTTGTTTTGAGAAAGCTGTTGAATCTTATTTGTATCTAAATTTTGTTAGTGATACCAGGACTTGTCTCCAGATCTTACTAAATGCAAACTCACATCATGGGCTTGTTGGCGTTTAGTTTTATTTCAGGGAAGGTTCATTTAGAAAGAAGATAATTTGTATTTTCCTTTTTCTTACATCCTCTCTCCTTCAAATATTGGAACAATGGTAAGACATGTTAGTATATTTGATGTCAATCAAGTTAGAAAATTGAGCTAGCAATAAAACTTTGCAGGTACATGGTAGTATTTTTTTACCCTTCTGCTCTTACCCCACATTATTTACCTAAACAATGGAGGGAGATTTTGTCAGGATTATAAAGCACAATGAAAGATCTACACCATTTTGGGTCACAGAACTAGATGTTAGAGGACCACTGGCATAATTCGAATCATCTGTTTTCAGATTTTGGCTATTTTGCATAGCTAATCTTATTCTTTAAAATAGAAATTTGTGTTTTAATTAAACTTAAGTTTTTTGGGGGATGGAAGAAAAGGCTTATGGGTTGCACACAACTATATATTCTCCCCACTTGCCCCCCCCTCCGCCCCCCCCCCCCCCCCCGCCCTCAAAACACACATCTTTTTTCCGAGGTGTTATAAATCAGTATTTCACTGGAGAACCACCTTGCAGGATGGCAGGGTCTGTATTGTCGGCCTCTGTTCACCCTTTGGAAACCAAAAGCAGTCGCAATTCACTTAGTAACTTGGAAACTTTCCCTTGCAAAACAGTGTTTAGCCACAGTTTAGCTTCTTGGAATTTTGTATTTCTAGCCAGTAACACTAACATATAGTACTTTCAGTTTTTATCTGCTTTGGGAGAATCTGTACAAAATTGTTTATGCGCTGAAATTTCCCATTAGTTGTGCAAGGATCTATTCAGGAAATGGCTTATATGGCACTTTTGTTTGTTTTTCTGTGATCTGGATTTTGATCAGTAGATTGGTTAAGTCTTTTGGCCTTTCAGAATGGAATCTGCAGGCTGATGTTATATGTAAGCATTTGTGTATCTATAAATGGTGACCGGACAGACAACATACCTCTTTCTACATGCTGTGTGCCTCTAATTAAGAAAGTACAAGTTCAGTACCAGGCTACCCAAATGACTGTATTCTGTATCTTGTCAAACCCTTGGATTTTAATAGTCTGTCCATGAGACACAGGAAAAGGGAAAATTTCTTTTGCGCTAGTACCCCTAGGAGCTCAAAGGATGTGTTTGAGCAGAAATTTGGCTCTTTGACTGAAACACAGCTTTCCCGCGACAGTAAAACCAGAACCATGTCTGCCTTGAGATACTCAGGCAGTTTGGATTAAAATAATTAGGTCAGTTTGGACTAGGGAAGGCTACTCACTGATTTTACACTAAGACCCCAATTATGGTGACACCTATAATGGTGGCACCTGGACTGGAAATCATAATCATCTTAAAGCTTCTGGTTAGGGAGATACCATATAATAATTTTCCCACTGTCACTGGTATGTTTTTGTTTGATAGAACACCACTACTCCCAGTATATTTCATAACCTGAGTTGAATTTCAGAAGGTAAACCTGCAGTTGCTGTTTTTAAAATACTAATTTTGTTGATTTAACGCAAAACTAATGATTTGATTACTTATCAAAGTTAAGTAATCCAGTGTATTAGGAAGTTTCCATTGTGGGTGACAAAAATCCACCTCGCACTAGCTTAAGCAAAAAAAGGGAATTTATTGGCTTGCATAACTAATGTCCAGGAGCATTTGAATTAATCAGGTCTTTGAGGGTGTTAACCAGAACCCTGTCTCTGCCCACCTCTCAGCTCTGTCTCCTTTTGTGTATGCTCTCTCTAATGCAAGATGGCCACAGTACCTCCTGGCTTATTTCCCATGAACTCAGCAACCCTAGGGGAAAGAGAGCTGCTTCTTCCCACAGAAGTATCAGTGTTTAATCTCCCTGTCAGTCTTGAGTCACATGTACCTTGCAGACCAGTCACTATAGCTGGGGTGGAATGTACTGATTGGCTTGGCTTGGACAGCAGCCCCATGAAGCCATGCCTGAAACTGTCTGAAATAGAGGATGAGGAGATCTCCAGAGGACACCACTGATACTCTTACCTGAAGAGTGGTATGCCAAAACAAGTGTCTGCTATAGCAGGTATTTCTAAAAAGTAAATCAGTTCTATTTCAACATCTCAGTCATATATATTGAGCAAGACTAAGCCACAGTGTAGGAAGTAAGACTATGTAGATAGGAATATTGTTTTAGATACCAGTTTATAAGGAGTAGTACATCAAAATGAGTACCCTCTTTAAAATAATCACCTTGGGAAGCATTTATTCCAATTTGGTGCCATCTCTCAAAATATTTCTTAATATTTTTGCTTTGTTACTTAAAGAGCTTCTGGCATATTCTTTTAGTACCCTTAGTATTGCTGCAATTTGATGTTAGATTTAATTTGGGGGTAACCAAACTCATTTAGAGGCAGAATAAGAGACTAGTCATATTGGAAAATGTCATATTTGATCACTAAAGTCAGACAGGCTATAAATGAAGGGTGAATTTTTTTAAGATGGTTTAAAACCAGACTGCATTCTGAAAGAGGCATTGTTTTCTTTTCCCAACTCCCTAGGATAAATGGATAACCTACAAAGATGAAACATTTGAAGGATACTAGTTTGAATCTGTTATGTTTTTTTATGAAAGGTAAAATAACTTTAATATTTAATTTGTGTGTAATTTAACTTAAAGAATTTATACAACCACAAATCAATAAACAAATAATTTCAATTATTTTTATGTCCAACTTCTAGTTGAAAAAATGCAATTAAGTATTTAAGTCATCCTGAGAAGCCTAAAATTTGGCATTATGGAGCAAATTTAGTTTTCCCAGTCCCCTTGCTCTTACAGTCTAGGAAAATATATCTATTTCTTTACTTCATCAGCCCTCATGGAACTTAGAAAACATTTTTCCTATGTAGAAGCTGCTGCTATTAGAGCTTCTTCGGAAATAGATGATTCGAGATGCTTATGTGACTTCAACCAGTTTATTATGAAACACATTTTAAACTTAACCTGAAAATAATATTTTTTTAGCCCAGGAATTTGTCGCACTACTTGGTTTTGGAAGTGTTAGATTCCATGTCCTACCCAGCTTTATTTAAGTCATGAATATTCACAGTAATCTAAAACATGAAGAACTTAGTTGGGAAATGAATTAATGTTTGTCCTGTGGAAACTTATTTTATGCACCCTTTTCTTTTAAGAAGTAAAAGAGGGGCGGGGCGCCTGGGTGGCTCAGTCGGTTGGGTGTCTGACTTCAGCTCAGGTCATGATCTCACTGTTGGTGAGTTCGAGCCCTGCATAAGGCTCTGTGCTGACAGCTCAGAACCTGAAGCCTGCTTCAGATTCTGTGTCTCCCTCCCTCTCTGTTCCCCCCTGCTTGCGCTGTGTCTCTCTCTCAAAAATAAAAAAAGATTTTAAAAAAATTTAAAAAGTGAAAGAAAAATGAGTTTCTTACAAAATAATAATTTTGTTAACATTTCTTAAATAGGAATTTTCTTTTGCATAGGATTTTGTTATTTTGTATTTAATAGTTGCCTATTCTCATTTTCTGTTATAATTTTTTTTCCTTTTTTAAGAGCTTTTTTCATTGTGTAATTAACACAGTAACACATATTCAAAGGATATAATTTTAAAACTTTTACCATAGGTGCACTCATGAAAGCATCACTGTAGTCATGACATGGAACACTTAGCTGTCCTCACAGTCTCTTCCAGTCTGTGACTGTTCTGAGTCAGTTTTTTAATGACATTAGCATATTTTTAACTCCTATTATTTTAGATGTTTAACAAGTTGCAAATGTATTTTAAATAATTTCTATATCTGTCACCCACTTCTTCCCCTACTGTTGACATTTCACATGACCGTGGTACAATTTATCAGAACTAGGCAGTTAACATTGGTATAATATTATTAACTAAAGACCTTATTCAGATTCACTATGGTCTTTTTGTCTATGATCCTATCCAGGATCCCACATTACTTTCATTCTATATTCTGTAACCATTCTGTCTTTCCTTACAACCTTGACTTTTGAGGAGGACAGAATGGTTATTATGTAGATTGTCCCTCAGTTTGAGTTTGTCTGATGTTTTCTCATTTGGGAAAGAATAACACAGAGTGATAGTGTGCCCTTCTCAGTATATCATCTTAGGAAGCCCATCATGGTGCCGTATCTCATTATTGGTGATGTTAACTTTGATCCCTTGGTTAGTGGTGTCTACTAGGTTCCTCTTCTAAAAATTTATTTGTGGGAAGAAACTTGGAGATTGTGCAAATATACTGTTTTTCATCGTACTTCCACCCATCGATTTTAGCATACATTGATGAATTTTGCTTGCAGTAGTTATTACTGTGGTGTTTGCCAAATGATTTTCTGTTTTCCATCCTTTCTACTCCATTTATTAACTGAAATTCTGCTGTATCAAAGAGCTATCCTTCTGTTTACTTATTCAATTATTTATTCAGATCAGTATGGACTTCTGAATATTAATTTTACTCTTTGGGTTATAATCCATTCTTATCATTATGTAGTTGCTCAAATTGTCCCAGATTTGGCAATTAGTAGGTAGCTCCTTCAGGTTGAGTCCTTTTGATATGTTCCCATCATTTTTTGAGCACTTCCGTACTTTTTGGCACCATGAGCTATTTGACAAGAATCTACTTTACCTGCCTCAGCCCTGGAATGTAATTATTTTGTTTCTCTGAGGAGCAGTGGTTCCTTTTATTAGAGAATCGTATCTAGAAACAAAGCATCTGGTCACTAGGTGTGCTCATTACTGAGGTGTCATTGCCTCTAGGCCCTGTCAGCAGGCAGAGCTGGAAAATCTCTGTATGTAAATACGTGTACCTACATTTGTCTGTAAAAATTATGAGTTCACACTGATTCCTCTGATTCCAGTCCATCCCTAGAAGGTTCCTTCTCATCTCCTTATTTATAACTTCTTTTTCTGACAGTGAGAAACATGGCTCTTATTACCTACAATATGTTTACTTATTTGTTCAATCCTAAAATACACATAAAATAGTTTTAGAATTGTTACCCACATCTCTGTGATTTTTTTTAATTACTACAATATTTGTTTATAGTGCTTTTTGTCTTTAGTCTTAGAATATTTAGTTTTATTCCTTATCCCTTAGTGTGGTTATGTTACTAACAGGATTTTTATAATAAGCATTTTGACAACATGTTTCAGTTAATGATCTTCACTGACCTGATGTGACCCAGCACTCAGTGTCAGAAGGGATAATTAATTGGTCCTCACTGGGAAAAACCCAATGGTTTGCAAAGTTAAGAACACTTAAATTGTGGACTACTCTATTTATATACGTATTACATTTTTCTGTACTTTCGTTTTTATGTCCCCTGAACCAGTCTAAAACTGGAGTTTACAAGTTTATCTGTAAGAGTTTCGAAAGTTGGTGTTCATTTATTATTATAAGATGTTTAAAAACATTTAATCACAGTCAACAGATGAACGACTACATTATTTTTAAGTGGTAAGTAGTATTTAATATTATATACAAACAGTCCTTACTTTGCATGGTCGTATAGATCATTAAAATGACTGGGCAGATTTCAGCAGCATGGATGGAACTGGAAGGTATTATGCTGAGTGAAATAAGTCAGAGAAGGACAGATATCATATGTTTTCACTCATATGTGGATCTTGAGAAACTGAACAGAACACCATGGGAGAAGGGAAGGGGAAAAATTGTTACAGAGAGGGAGGGAGGCAAACCACAAGAGACTCTTAAATACAGAGAACAAACTAAGGGTGGATGGGGGTTGGAGCAGAGGGAAAATGTGTGATGAGCATTGAGGAGGGCACTTGTTGGGATGAGCACTGGGTGTTATATGTAAGCCAATTTGACAATAAATTCTATTCATAAAAAATATATACATAGAAAAAATGACTGGGCAAGTCAAAACCCAAAGCAAACTTAATAACTGAGAAAAATTAGGATTTTTCCATGAATTTTACAAATTTTTGTAAAAACTTTCTATTGTCAGTTAAAAATGTGTAAGAAAATGAAAAATAGTAAGTTGGTGTTTAGTACACTGCAATTTAAAACATTAGGAACATTGAGAACTAACATGTCTTCTTTGTAAAATAACTTAGCAAGATTAGTTGGTTTGAACAGTGCTTGCCTTCTTGATGTAAAACTTAGGATACCGAACAAGCATCTCTCGTCTTGGCAAATTTTCGTATGCTTTTCTGAATTTGGATCACCTTTCAGGTTTTCAGCTCTGAAACATTCAATGTCATGAAGTATGTCAGAGTTCCTTCAGTGTGGACATTTTTTGCCCATGTCACTTCCTCTGGGCCATCTTCATCCTTTTTGTCACAGCCACTCTGCTCCTCTGTGTGGATGAGCCTGCCTTCACCAGGTGCCTCTGGCTGCACATGTTGAGCCTTTCAGGTGGCAGCAGGGTCCCCATTCCCGCAGTCAGCTATTTCTTCTGTAACTGTTGACATGCAGTTTGAAGTTTACTTCCAGTAATGTTACTTTTAGTTTGTGGCATTTTGATCTTGGCCAGTTTCCTCTTAATTATCCATTTTTATAAAATGTCACATGGGTTTATCAGTGGGAAACAAGAAGACAACTACCACTACAAGCTTTGCTGTCTGTGCTTGAACTGAGTAATAATAGATTTGGTGCGCTAGTCACTAGTGCACTTTTTGAAAAAGTGATGCAATGGGTTACCAGTCATGCTGGGCATCTGTTTTTATGTAGTGATCTGTAGACAGAGAGCTGGCAGTGAAGCCTGTGCTCTCTGGAGTTGCAGGTAACATATTGCATTAACTGAAATTTGTGGTTGTCTGAAGCGTGCCAGCTGAGGCCTGTCTGTGGTGTAACTCTGGAAGTGCTCAATTGCTTGTTGACCATAACATTTCTCTATTTTATGCCATTTGGGAAATTAAGTACAAGATTTTATGTTCTAAAAATGATACAATATTTTCTTTCAATCCCTGGTTACCTATCCCCTTCCTTCCCAGATCTGTTTGGTTTTTTAAGGCAGGTTGGTGGGGCAGGTAGCAGTGTTTCTCAGAGACTATCACTCCAGGAACCTCAATACTAAGTTTGGCTTGAGAACCCAGAATTTAGGCTTCGTTTAGCATGAATGAAAGATTTAATACTAAATCATACTTTCTCTTCTTAGATTGATATAGAAATCAATGGCGATGCAGTGGATCTTCACATGAAATTGGGTGACAATGGGGAAGCTTTCTTTGTGGAGGAGACTGAAGAGGAGTATGTAAGTTCTAGTGGGTCACATTTACTTTACACATTGTATTCAGGCTCCAGGATCTGTCCCCAGACAGAAATATTCAGTTTTCATGGTTAGTTATAGAGGTGATTGTTGCAGGTTAAACAAGCTTTAGTTTTAGGTTGAAGAACTAAGCTGTCAGAAAGGAGCTAGAGTGAGTGAGGCACTTTTCTCAGCACCAAGTGTCAGAATACCGAGAGCATATAGAAGGCCCTTGCACTTGCTCTTTTTCTCTGTCTTTAATGAGCTTTCTTATTTAGTATGTTACAGTTTACGCCTTGACTGGAAGTTAGTTCCACCTAAGTAATGAAGGCATATGCATATCTCTCTGCAGGCTGTGTGTGTGTTTGTACATGTGTGACCTTTAAACTTGGAAAACATGTTTAACCGTTTTGGTTAGGGACATTGGATCGCTAATCTTGAATAGGCTTGTGAATGAGTTTATTATGGTCTCCAGAGATTTAAATTAATTGGCCTGTATCTTTTTAAACCATTATTGCATGTTTGGCTTCTTTAAGTAAGAGAGAACAGTTTGTTCCTCCCCACCCCTTCACCCCATGTATCCACTGATGGTGGTAAACTGTTTTTGATGGATCTTAGAAGAGGCATCTTCTAGCTTTCATCATAAAGAATAAAATCTCAGCAAAACTGATAACCTTCAAGTTATTAAGGATACAGGACTACTTTTTTGGGGTTTTCAAAGAAGAAAAGTCACCAAAAAATAGAATGAGATTGTTTATCATTTTTAGTTTAGAGAGAAACCAACAATTTAGATACCAGTATGTAAAGCAGCAGTGCAAAGTATGGTTATGAAAACAGTCCAGAGCAGTCTTTTCTTTTTTTAGTATCTATTAATTACTTGTTTTTATATTACCTTGTTTGTGTTTGCTTGGCCTTATCAAAGTTTTTCCTCATCAGAGACAGAAGCAAGAGGCAGAATGATACAATAAATGAGTTACCACAAGAATAAAATATATATTTTTTTAACTTTTATTTATTTGAGAGAGAAAGCACACACATGGATGCAGGGGAGGGGCAGAGAGAGGGAGAGGGAGAATCCTAAGCAGGCCCCACGCTGCCAGTGCAGAGCTGATGCAGGGCTCAATTTCACAAACCATGAGGTCATGACCTGAGCCAAAATCAAGAGTTGGACGCTTAACCAACTGAGCCACCCAGGTGCCCCAAGAATAAAATATTTTTGCTGTGTTCCTTAAAATCATGTATATTTCAGGACATTGGTTGATTAGGCTTTGTGTAAATCAGTGAGCGAGAGGGCTGGGTTATCGATCATTTGTTACGTGGTTCTCGTGGTCATTTCTGATGATTCCACTTACAACTATGCTTAGTAAGGTTAACTTGGAGAGTGTCAGCTTTCCAGCCCCTTTTGCCTATCCCATGTATCACCAAATTATTCAGATTTTCTTTCGTATGCTTCTCTGTGAATTTTTTTTTAAATATTAATTCATCCAACATTACTACTCTATGCCACATACTATGAGTAAAATATGCCCCCACTCTCCAGGAATTTACAGTTATAAAAGGGATAAGCATTACCAACACCCATCTGGCTGCCATTTATTTACATACTTGTTTCTCTCAGACTTTGCTCATCTGAACTGTATATCATCATCCTTTTCAAGCTGGTAGTTCTGTATCTAACCCTGTCCTGTTAATAGCTGCACAATCATCCATAGTATGGATACACCACAATTTAACCATTCTTGTACTGATAGAGATTTAGGTTATTTCATCACCCCCAACACAATACACATAGTGCTATAATAGAACTAGGAAACACCACCAGAGACAAAATAGCTTTTAAGAAGTACCAGTAAACTTTGGGGCACCTGGATGGCTCAGTTGGTTCAGCATCTGACTCTTGATTTCAGCTGAGGTCACGATCTCAGGGTTGTGGGATCAAGCCCCCTCCACTCAGCACGGAGCCTGCTTAAGATTCTGTCTCTTTCTCTGCCCCTCTCCCCTACTCGTGCATGAACTCTCTCTCTCTCTCTCTCTTTCTGTCTCTCTCAAATTAAAAAATTTTTTAAAAGTACCAGTAAACTTTATTTATACAATTAATAAAAAAGACCATTGAATTAAAAGGCCCTGGAAGTCAGAGACCATAGCCTGTAACTTGGGTGCCCTGGGGGCATGTGGAATAATATCCTGTCATCACAGTGCTGGATAAACAGAATTTTGGCTCTGGGGTAATATGTCTATCAAAGCCAAATTCAAAAGCTTGATTTAGAACAATTATGGAAATTCACTCATTTTCAGGACTATTATGTAAAAACTTGAGTATTCTAAGTTACTTGAAGTTAATTTATATGTTACCTACCTTCCATTTCCCCCATGATACAAAGGGGTGAAGCCAGTAACTACGAAGTTAATCTTCTGAACACCAGACTTTGGTCATTTATTTGATACTAAATTACGAGTTTATTTCTAACTGTTGGGCCTTATTTTCTTCTTTTGAATTCCTGAAAGGATGTTTTAAATAACGTTACAGTTTTAAAATCTGCCAACTTCATTTGTAACAGGGTATTGTGTATTTTAATCACCTTTTCACCCTCATTTAATTTAGCAAACACAATTTACCGGAGATCCTCACTTCACTTACCTGTCCTACTGCCCCCTGTCTGATGGGGTGTTCCTGATCCCTGCCTTCCGCTTTATCCTGTTACTGTTCTTTGTAAGTTTTTGACAGAGTGCTTCATATTGCCTCCTTGGAATGCTGGTGTTGCTGCTTTGAACTTCCCTTTATAGAAAATTTAACTGGCTGTGCTTTAATTACAGTTTTTGTGTGTGTGTGCTGATTTGGTATATTGGTTCCTTCAAATATATTCAGTTACATGGACCAGATGAATTATCTGTGTGTACCAGGGTAAAGACCTATTCAGAATAGAGTGGGCAGTAACATAGTTCAGTGTGACATTCTTACCTTTAAGGACTATGTATTCTTCCTACCACTGTGAATTTAGATATGCAAAGAGTTCATTATTGTTTTGATTCACTGTCCACTTTGTCAGGGACTTTTCTTTCTCCATGTTCTCTTTAAGGAAAAGCTTCCTGCCTACCTTGCCACCTCACCAATTCCTACTGAAGATCAGTTCTTTAAAGATATCGATACTCCTTTGATGAAATCTGGTGGAAATGAAAGACCATCTCAGAGTTCAGACATCTCCCACATGTTGGAAACGGAAACAGTTTTCACTTCAAGTTCTGTGAAAAAGAAAAAACGAAGGAGAAAGAAATGCAAACAGGACAGTAAGAAGGAAGACCAGACCGCTTCTCCTGCTGCAGAAGATACCGTGGATGTGGAAATGAGCTCTGACGATGACAAGGGGGCCCAGTCAGCAAGGTAGGGCTCTTAGTGTGGTTGCCAGGCATCCACACACACTATGGGCAGAGCTCAGGTACAGTGAGTTGTTGTTGTTTCTTTCATGGATCTGCAGTGTGAGTTTTGCACTTGTTTTTCCCCATGACAATTTATTGTGGAATCAGTGTAAGAGGCATTTTTTTTTTTTTCCTTTCTGCTATTCTATAAAATTTGCCATCAGACGTCCTGCTGTGGTATTGACATACCACTTGAAGCAGACTGGCAGTGTGTGTCTTTCCATCAGTAGGTTTCCAAAAGCCAAATAAATTGTAAGTTACAAAGAAGGTCTGAATTAGTGACTTGGCCCTGAGGCCACATCTGGTGTATATCCCTACTTAGTAGTCTTGGTATCTCACCTGTTTCTGAGAAGTTTAGAGTTTTTATTTTGAGTTTATCATCAAAACATTCCCAGTAAATTGAAAAGGAAAGGAGGATTTTTGTGTGTGTGGTGGTGTTTTTTTTTCAAGTGAGAAATCTTTGACCACTTACTTACCAGCTCAGTAGAAGAGCTCAAATATGCCAATTTTTAGGTCAGCACTGGGTTTGGAAGGTTAGGGGGGGTAGAACATGTATTTTTTTGTTTAAGAGTTCAATTTGTAAAAGGTTATCTTCCACCTGTTCACTCAGTGACTGCTGTGGCATTGGAAGAGGACCATATGTGGGTCATGGGGTGGTTTACTTTACTGATGAGCATTGGACAAGAAGTTGTTGCCCACAGTGACCCTGAAGTTCTACCTACAGTTTTTCCAAGATCCACCAGAAAGGACACTGAAGTAACACTTTTGCCCTTAAAGTTTATTCGTGTCCTTTATCATAACACAATTGAGCAAAGTTTAGAACTCTTGAACAACCTGCAGCTTCAGTTTAGGAAGTTAAAACATTTCTAACACATATGCAGAGTTACCTGATAAATGTATAAGAATCATTATTCTAAAGGAATTAATTTACAGAATTAATGTTGAAAGTGAATGCATTGCAGGTATATTAGTGCATGCCTTACTTTCTAGATTGTGTGAACAACTGCCTGCTTCAGCCAAATCTGTCAGAATACTGATTTGGTCAACAGTTCATGGTTGTTAGTTCTTTCTCTCTGAGCCAGAATCTTGCTTGCTTGGTAAGCAGGCATGTCAGAATGCTTGTGCAGTAGTGGCTTATGATAATTTTCAAGAGTTTGGTGGTTTGCTTTTTCTCTGGATTACGTGGATCATAGATACTGCCACGTGGAGGAACTCTGTCCTAAAATCTCCTTTAAAAAAGGATCTGCTTAATTATGCAGCCAACAGAAATTAGGACTTAAAAAAAAAAAAAAGGACAAAATGTAACAGTCTTGAGAATTCAGGTCAGGTGTATACTGAAATAAGCACTGAGCTAAAAGGTAGAAGACTGGGCCTCTTCTGTTTTTGATTGTGGAATAGCAGCCACTTGATTACTCTGGACCTTTGTTTTTTAATCTTTGAAATAAGAGAATTGAACTATGTGGTTTGCAAGGCCCCTTCCAACTCAGTAGATTCTAAAATAATTTGGAGAAAGATACTTAGGATCAGAAGTATTAGCAGCATATTAAACAATCAGAGAAAAAGAATAGGAAGTCAACTGCTTTTGCAGTTGTGCAACCTAGAAATCAGATAGGGTTGGGACATTTGCAGCTTTCAAGTATCTTCCCCTCCTCAGGCCCCTACCACTTAGGAAAGAAATTCTGTTTCCAGAGAAATACCTAAAAGTGGTTTTTATTTTATTTTGATAAATAGTGTCCTACTTAAATAGCGTTCTCTTTACTTTTCAAGAATTTCATGAATAATAGAATTAAGGTTAATTGAGGCTCCATGAATGAAGCAGGTGAAAGATGAAACCACCCTTAAACCAAGTTGCTGTTGCATAGCTAGGAGAAACACATTAAGTGAAAATTGGAGAGCTTTAAACTACAGAGAGCTTTGTGTAAATTGTACCTAGTGAGCCTCTCCCTTACTCAACATGGACTTGTATGTAGCATGGAAGCCTTGTTTGTCCTTCCAGAGGATGGAAGGATGTGTTAGTGTGTATATGTATTAAAAATGTTGTACCTAGGATAAGTAATCTTTTGGAGGGAAGAGTCTTTTCGGATTGGATGGTGCTGTAGCACAATCATGGGTGCAAATGTACAAAATATGCCACTGGTGAAATACTTAAAATACCCAGCACTATTAAAAATGGAGGCTTAAGACTGCACCATCAGAAAGGAATCTCTTCTTTTAATCCACCAAAGCAGACTTGTTTGCAAGTTGTATCTGGGAGCTAAGTAGAGGGAGCCTAAGACTTTTTATAAACAGCCTCCATTACCCTGAGGCTGCGGACTTCATCTCCTGATCAATAACTGGCTTCCAGAAAACCCTCCATGTTCTTCTCTGATGACTGGAATCTTACAGCCTGCTCCCTGCCTTTCCTCCCTTTGATTTCTGACACAGTAGACAGAGAAACATTGCAGGGCTCTTTTCAATCCTATTATGAGGTTATCTTTTATCGGAAATGTCCCATACCCAAAAGCAAAATGAGATCATTAGCCACACTGAAATTTATTGACCAGTACTGTGCTAAGGCTGAGGATAAACATATTGTTTACCGAGTTAGTAATCTTTGGTCATGGTGGTTAGCAACCCTATTTATCTCTTACATAATACCCCCAGTTAAATAGACAAAGACTCATTTAGTCCCTCTAATTTATCCCACTTAAATAAAGCAGGCCATTTATTTTAACTTTCTATTGATTTTTTTCCCCTGCTTTTAAAAAACTGAGATAATAATTTACATATAGTTGTATTTATAGAATTTAAATATGCAAGTATGCAATTGAGTGATTTTTGTCAGTTGTATATACATCATGTAACCTCTGTTGGCTTTTGAATAGGAAGGATAATTCGTTTATGAAATGGTATTGAATTTGAAGCCATGTTGAGATACATCTGTGAAGGCTGAAGTGTTCTCTTATACACACTTAGTATGAACTCCAGCAACTGGACCTCCCACATCCCCCAACCCTGACTCAGGGTTAAACTGTTTACCTACTGCGAATTCTCTGCTGTTCAGTGTTAATGTATGTAATTGTCCTATATTTTGACACGGATGTAGTCAGTGTTTGTACTGTTGTCTTCACATTCCAGTATCTACACTCCCTTTTACCCTCATATCATGAATTTAAGTTCCTCTGTCATGGTCTACCTAGCTTGTTGAATGTTCTTAGGCACAGGTGCCATTTTGAAAAGTGCTTATTAGCAAGTTTTTAGAAGCCTTATTTTATTTAATGGATCATAGGACCAAAGGGAACCTCAACATCAGCAACCTTTCTCATCACCTAAAATAATCGTCTAAACTAACGGGCCTAATTTTTGTCAGGATATGCCCAGAGAAGACCATTTCATGTCTTCCCTGGGGTATAAGTTCTTAATGGTGCTTATCTTGATCTTTGTTTCTCTCAGCAATATTTTACTAATACCAGATTGTTTTCTGAGCTCTTCTTGACTTAGCTTTTATATTACAGTGAAATATATGCCAAATAAGTAAGTTTCTGTGGCTTTTACATTGTTCTTTTCAAACCACTTTCAAACCATATGGATAGTGATGCGTCAAACTCTACTTACTCTCCTTTTAAATTTGTCAAATAAACATCTGATTCATAAGCATCACATTTTCCCTTTTTGTTACCATTTGATGTTCATTTTTTAAGGGGCACTGGGATGGCTCAGTCATTTAAACGTTTGGCTCAGGTCATGATCTCATGGGTCATGAGATTGAGCTCTGCGTCGAGCTCTGTGCTGAGAACACAGAACCTGATTGGGATTCTCTCTGTCTTTCCTGCTGCCCCTCTCCCCGACTTGCACTCTCTCAAAAAAAAAAAAAAAAAAAAAAAAACTGAAAAAAAAAACCACCCTCCTGATGTTCATTTTTTGAGAAGTAGAATGTTTTTAGCTAGATATCTGCCTTTTTCAAGTACAGGTTTTTCTCCCCTTGAAATGAGGTATTATACCAGAGTTTAATTCTTCTGAGAGAAATATTAGAGTTGGGAAAACCTTAAATTAGAAGATACAACTATATGGAAAAACTATTGCATGGCAGAGGTAGTAAAGCAGAGCATGTTAAAGATATAAAGGAAGAAAGGTAACATTAAAAATTAAAGTGATTTTTACCTTTATTTTTAGTCTGCCATATTAAGTAAACACAGATATTCTCATTTTATGTAGAATATCCTGGTAGAATGTAGAATTTTTTATAAGAAGCTCTAAAACTGGAAAGTATAGTTTTTCTTTATACTTCTCAGAGCTCTCAGCATAATACACTGCGTAAATCTCATATAAACTCTGAAATAGGACAAGTGATAAATTTCCAACTAAATATGAAAAACTGGGGCCCACAGTGCTTCTGAGGGATGTTTTCAAGGTTATATGGCAAGTTAGTTACATTAACTATGCAGATTCAAGAAAAACCAAAGGGTAAATTAATTAAAACCCTATTGGCATTAGTTCATCCTCCTATAAAGATAGAGAATATGGGGACATGTGCAAGGGGGAGGGGAGAGAGAGGGAGAGTGAGAATCCCAAGCAGGCTGTGTGGTGTTAGCACAGAGCCTGATGGAGGGGCTCAAACTCACAAAACATGAACTCATGACCTGAGCTGAAATCAAGAGTCAGACGCTTCACCAGCTGAGACACCAAGGCACCCCTCATCTTCCTATAGTTCTAAGGTCTGTGTATGAATCTTAAACATTTTTTATGTTATTGTATCATCATCCTCATATCCGCACGTCATGTAGATTCTAAATAAGGAGAAAGTTCTCAGTTAATTCTTGGTCCAAACAAAAAGAAAAATAAGTTCTGCATGTTTTTAAGAGTTTTTTAGAATATTTTTGAATTTTTGAACCATAACTTGTTTTTAGCTCATAGTCTTATATTTTCTTTAATACACAGAAGAATATAGTGAAAGAACAAGGATTTGTTTTGAATACAGCTACTTACTAGCTCTGTGACTCTGGGCAAATTACTAAACTTCTCTGGATTCTTGATTTATTTGATATCTGAAATAAGATATTCTGGGGGTGCCTGGGTGGCTCAGTCGGTTAAACCTCTGACTTCAGTTCAGGTCATTGATCTCAGGGTTCGTGAGTTCAAACCTCACATCAGGCTCTGTGCTGACAGCTCAGAGCCTGGAACCTGCTTCAGATTCTGTGTCTCCCTCTCTCTCTGCCCCTCTTTCACTTGTTCTCTCTTTCTCTCTTTCTCTCTCTCTCCCTCCCCCTCTCCCTCCCTCCCTCCCCTCCGTTCCCTCTCCTCCCTCCCCCCTCCCACACACACACACAAGAAACACTTAAAAAAACTAAGGTATCTTCAGATTTGTAAGGATTAAATGAAATATACATAAAGCCTTAGTTTTCCTCTTGAAGCCTTTGAATCAATTACCCTGAAGGGCTATAAAAGGAAAAATTTTTTTTTAATGTTTAGGTTTTTGAGAGGGAGCATGAGTGGGGGAGGGGCAGAGAGAAGGGGGCAGAGGATCCAAAGCAGGCTCTGCACTGACAGCAGTGAGCCCAATGTGTGGGGCTTGAACTTACCAAACTCTAAGATCATGACCTGAGCCTAAGTCAGACGCTCAACCAACTGAGACACCCAGGTACCCTGGGAATTGTTAATCACATCTTTTTCACAGTTTTAATTTATTGAGAGAGAAAAAAACGAGCAAGCAGGGGAGGGACAGAGAGAGAGAGAGAGAATGAATCCCAGGCAGGCTCCACACTGTCAGCGCAGAGCCTGACCTCAAACTCAAACTCACCAACTGTGAGATCATGACCTGAACCGAAATCAAGAGTTGGACGCTTAGCCAGCTGAGCCACCTTGGTGCCCCCAATCACATCATTTTTAAACACATTCTTTTCTGTCCTTCCTCTGTTTATTCCGTATTTAAATAGTGATGGCAGTAGTGTATGGTGGGTGGCATGGTGGCATCAGTGAATCCCCCTTCTCCTTCATATTTTTCTTCTAAGGGGATTAGTTATTAATCATTTGGTCTTCTTCATTTGCATCATTTAGACAATGTGTCCGTAGATTTGGAGATATTTTTAAGCTGACAGTGTCATCATTCCTGATTTTGTTTTTTTCCTTCACAGAGGATCTTCAAATGCTTCCTTAAAGGAAGATGAATTTAAGGAGCCTTTGCTCTTCCATTCTGGGGACCATTACCCCTTATCTGATGGAGACTGGTCCCCTTTAGACAAGTAAGTATTTTTAAAATTTCTCCATTTGTTTAAGAAAATATATATTAAATAGGTTTTCTGTTATTTGACAGTAATGGTATTTCCTATTTCTCTCAATTATTTTGTTCCTAAATTTGATATGATTTAACCCTCACAATGTTAGTGTAGATCTGTATAATCTGCATAGAATTTAGCCCTCTACAATTCTTAAATTCTGATCTTACTGTGTCAACTGTTAACTCTAGACGGATAATGTGAAGAAAGGCGCAGTCACACTTTGTTCTGTGTTTAAATCCAGTTTCTCTCATGTATTGATTTTGTTCATTTAACCCATCTTTTCTGTACATTTCATCTCCTGTAAAATTATCTTTGTCATTGGTTTCTTGTGAGAATCAGTAAGGATAATGTATATAAAGTGTTTATAGAGAACCCAGCAAGTCCTCATTAGATCCTGGTTGATGTTGTTTTTATTATTATTAAAGAACTCAAATGGAAGAAATAATTTATATTCCCTTCAATAGGAGTCTTTATACTGGCTGGATAAAGTTGGTATATTCAAGCTTATATTTCCTTTAATGTGTCGAGCTCAGCAAGACTGAAGTTTCTGACTTCAAAGGCATCACATTTTTTTGTCCCTTGTTTACAGCCCCTATTCCCCAACAGCAGTGTGTCCTAAGAGTGATTCAGAGCTGGAGGTGAAACCTGCCGAGAGCCTGCTCAGATCGGAGTCCCACATGGAGTGGACGTGGGGAGGGTTCCCAGAGTCCACCAAGGTACTGATGTTCACTTGCCTGTGGAGTACGTCCAGTTAAAAACCTGTGAGGTGTCTCTGTCTTTGAGTAAAGGAGGAGTGGTGATTTCTGAGCCAGTGCCCGTGAATATAAATGATGGTAGTGCCCTCGTGTGGTCACAGAAAAGAAATCCAAAGTTAACATTTTTCATAACTGTTTGCAGCAGAGGGATTCCAGCATTATATTGTGTGTTTCTAGTTAGTAATGTTGATTGCTAATTAACATTTTAATAAGGAAAATCTCAAAGGTACCTAAAGGAAACTAGGATTTCCACACTGAAGTTTTAAATAGGAAATTGATTATGAAAACTTTTTGCCAGCTCATAATGAAAGAATTGGAAAGATACATTACTTGAGAGAGAAAATGTTTAGTCCCTGTAAGTTTATAAAAAGTATACATTTGCTTATATGTGTAATTTGCATTGATACTTGACTACCCACTTTTATGCTATTTCAACAGAGCCTTGAGGTAGTTCAAGCAGGGCTAACCTTTCATGTAGCACTCAAGTTTTCTCCCTGAAAGGAACATTCTTCCTCTTGGCATCTAAAAATTGTCGTAATTCCTTAGTCTTCTCTGGTGCTTAACTCTTCATAGTACAACAGTTACAAATAGATCTCTTGTAAATATCATGATATTGAACAAAATGCAGTTATTTTTCCAGCTTCTTAATTATGAAATATGTCACACACATAAAGTAATATACTTACTGAATGTTATGAATAAAATGAATACGTTTACCTGCATCCAGATTAAGAAATAGATTATAACAAATACCTTTGAAAATAGTTTAATTTTTAAACAATTCACCTTTTTTTAGGTCAGCAAAAGAGAGAGATCTGATCATCATCCTAGGACAGCTACAATTACACCATCAGAAAATACCCACTTTCGGGTAATTCCCAGTGAGGAGAACCTCATAAGTGAAGTTGAAAAAGATGCTTCCATGGGAGAAACGGTCTGTACCATAGTGAAACCCAAACCCAGAGCCCCGTGTAAGCAGATGAGCAGTGCAACTTCTGCTGCAGAACTTCTCGAACCTCCCCTGGAGCCTCCTCAGATTTCATCTATGTTAGATGCAGACCACCTTCCTAATCCATCATTAGTGGAGGCTACCTCAGAATCAAAACCTGCAGCTAAAGTAGACTCACCATCAAAGAAGAAAGGTAATCATTTGTTTAATTTGGTGTCAGGTACTGCAAATTTAGATGATAAATTATTTCAGTGTTTCAAATGATACTCGATGGCTGCCTTTGTATTTCTACTCCCTGATCAGAACTTGTCGTACAGTTAGGATCACTTATTTAATAGGGCTTCTCCGCTGCACTCCAGATGCCACTGGAGCAGGATTCTGACTTCCTCCCTGTTCTCCCCCGACTGCTGCTGCTCAGTGTGCCCTTGGGAAGCAGTTATTGAAAAAATTAATGAGCATGTTCAAATTAGTTAATGCATAAAATTAACCACTTTACTGACTAAACGTCAATAGAGTGAAGTGAAATCCTAAAAAATTACATGTTGAAAAAGAAATAATTGGATGAGAGAAAAATGTTTTTACCTAAAGCATCTGGTTAGTTGAGGCCAGATTAAGTCCTTTTTTCTAGTAACATGGGATATAAATAAATGTATGCTAATTATTAGTGTTCTCTTTTTTTCATTGATTTTTTTCCTCTAAAATAGTTAAAAGATGGGGTCCAGCTCTTGGCTGCTCAACAGCTGTGTCTCACTTTTGGAAAACAAGTTTAATAAATCAGAATATTCTTACTATTTAAAATATAAAGTTGTCCATTGATACTTAGTACAGTAAGAGCCAGAACATACTCATTGTCTGAACACTGGCCTTGGCCCTATTTTTATGGAAGTAAAGCCTTACTTAAAAATTGAAAATACCCACTGTCACATAATAGCAAATACCGTATTCACTTTTTTAAAAATTTGAACACAAAAAGTTAAATAATCACAAACTGACTTAGAAAGTACTACAGGTATGAACCTTCAGAGTCATTCAGAAATAACTTGTTTAAAATAAAAGAATTTGACTATCAGGGGTATTTGTGGCCAAATATGATCATCCAGGTAATGATCCTGCTTAACTTGTGACCTTCTTTTTTCAGAGCTCAGCACTTTTGCAACCAGAGGCCATGTATTCTGCTTTAAGAAATGTTAGGGAGGAAAATCTAGTTTTCAGGGTGAATGTTTTGTATTACACTAGAAAATAACAACCCCTATTGCTAGCACATAGTGACTGGAGGAAATAATGACCCTATTCCTAGCACATAATATAGGAAGTGACTAGATAGAGATCGGGACACTGAGCGCTTTCCACCATTCAGTTGGGTTCATTCTCCACCCCCACCCCTCGTTTTTTATTATGTAGTTGTATGCATCTTTGCTTCCTTCCTCACTTTCTCTGTCTCTCCACTCACACAGATAACAGTTTTTTATTGTTTAAACCATTTGAAAACATTCAAAAGCATTTTGAGATTTCACCTTTAATACTGTAAGACACATCTTCAAAGAATAAGAACACTCTCTGCATAACCACAGGACAATTGTCATCTTGAAGAATTGATATTCATGTTTCCCCAAATGTACCAAGAAAAGCTTTTTAGCTATTTTTCTTCTAAACCAAGATCTCATCAAGGTTTACATGTTGCATTTGTTTTTTGTTATTAACCTTTTTTATTTAGAATGGTGCCATCCACACATGTTCCCTCACTCCTTTTTTCCCCTCTGCAACCATGATACTGACCTTTTCAAGAGTCTGGCCAGTTATTTTGTATGCTTTCTCATGTTTTGATTATATTTGTTAGTTTTTTTCAAGGTGACATCCCCATATTTCCTTAAACTGGAAGTTAACTCTAGAACAACAGTTCCCAATAGAAATGTAATGTGAGCTGAATATTCATTTTAAATCTTCAGTCGGTTAAGTGTCCAGCTCTTGGAATTGGCTCAGGTCATGATCTCAACAGTTCGTTGGTCTGAGCCCTGCATCAGGCTCTGCACAGGCAGCACGCAGCCTACCTGGGATTCTCTATCTCTCCCTCTGTCTCTGCCCCTTCTCCACTCAGGCTGTCTCTGTCTCTCTCAAAATAAATAAACTTTTAAATAAATGAGCGAAATTAAGTATAGTAATATATTCTGAGCTAGTAAGCCCAAACTGTTAACAATTTTAACATGTAATCAGTATAAAAATTGAGATATTTTACATTTTTTATAGTAAGTTTTAGAAATCTGGTGTGTGTTTTACACATTTAAAAAAAAAAATTTTATGTTTGTTTATTTTTTGAGAGAGAGAAAGAGCGTGAGTGAGGAAGGGGCAGAGAGAGAGTGGGGGACACAGAATCCAAAGCAGGCTCCAGGCTCTGAGCTATCAGCACAGAGCCTGACGTGGGGCTCGAACTCACGAACTATGAAATCATGACCTGAGCCAAAGTCAGATGCTCAACCACCTGAGCCACCTAGGCACCCCCTGTGTTTTACACATTTTTTTAAACATTTTACTTTTATTCTTTAGTAAAAAAAAAAAAAAAAAAAATAAAGCTCAAAGATATAATAAATGATTGGAGACTATGAAAAAAAATATGAGAGTTACAGAGAGAGAGGGAGGCAAGCCATGAGACTCTTAATACTGAGAACAAACCGAGGGTTGTTGGGCATTGAGGAGGGCACTTGTTGGGATGAGCACTGGGTGTTGTATGGAAACCAATTTGACAATAAATTATATTTAAAAAAATAAAAGTGGGGCGCCTGGGTGGCGCAGTCGGTTGAGCGTCCGACTTCAGCCAGGTCACGATCTCGCGGTCCGTGAGTTCGAGCCCCGTGTCAGGCTCTGGGCTGATGGCTCGGAGCCTGGAGCCTGTTTCCGATTCTGTGTCTCCCTCTCTCTCTGCCCCTCCCCCGTTCATGCTCTGCCTCTCTCTGTCCCAAAAATAAATAAAAACGTTGAAAAAAAAAATTTTTTTTTAAATAAAAGTAAAAAAATTTTATATACCTCATTTTGGACTAGGACACTTATGTGCTCAGTAGAAACGTGTCACTGGTGACTTACTGTAGTGGGCAGTACAGACCTAGAGGCTTAATTAAATTTGGGTTAAACGTTGTTTATTTTTTGAGTTAAAGATTACCCATGGAATATATTGAGTACTTCATAGAGCATCTCATAATGTCCCAGTGTTAGTGATTCTAAATATGATCGCTTGTTTAAGGTGTTACCTTCCAGATTTATCCATTATAAGCGATTTTTGTCCTTTTGCAACCTGAAGGTAATTCTTGGTGATACTTTGGTACCATGTGACTTTCTAGCAACCCTTCCGTCATGGTTTTAGAATAAGGACCACTTTCTCAATGCCAGTGATTTCATCAGGTTTGGTCATGCTTATTTATACTGTAAGAAAACGTTATCATCAAATATAAATAAATGACTTAGGAGCTAGGATTATTCATGTAATAGCAGATGAAGGAATAAGCATATGTTTAGGCACCTGCATGGCTCAGTCGGTTGAGCATCTGACTCTTGATTTTGGATTAGGTCATGATCTCACGGTTTGTGGGTTTGAGCCCCATGTCTGCTTCTGTGCTGACAGTGCAGAGCCTGCTTGGGATCTCTCTCTGCCCTTCTCTGCTCATGTTCTCATTGTCTCTCTCATGTTCTGTCTCTCGTGTTCTCTCTTTTCTTCTTCTTCTTCTTCCTCTCTCTCTCTCTCTCTCTCTCTCTCTCTCTTTCTCTCTCTCTCTCTCTCTCTCAATAAAGTTAGTTGAGGCACCTGGGTGGTTCAGTCGGTTAAGTGTCCAACTTCAGCTTAGGTCATAATCTCAGGTTTGTGAGTTCGAGCCCTGTGTCAGGCTCTGTGCTGACAGCTTGGAACCTGATTCAGATCTGTGTCTCCCTCTCTCTCTCTCTGCTCCTCCCTGCTCACACTCTCTCTCTCTCAAAAATATTAAAAAAAATTTTTTTTAATTTAGCATATGTTTATTGTGCAACTGTATGTGTGTAACACCAAATTTCTCCTTCTTTGGCATGGATGGTTGAGAACCAACACGTAGGAAAACATTAGCTGACACCTTTACAAATAAAACGCAGTTTGAATCATGATTGGTCTTATCGTTTGCAAACCTTTGTTTTGTAGCAGAGTTGTAAATGAAGAATAATTTAAACTCTTACCTCCAGTGTGTTTTTCTTATAAAAAATAGGTGTCCACAAGAGAAGCCAACACCAAGGACCTGATGATATTTACCTGGATGACTTAAAGGCTCTAGAACCTGAAGTTGCAGCCCTCTACTTCCCTAAAAGGTACTGTATTTCTTAGATGTTGAAAGGTGAATAGCTGTGAAATATAATGGCTATATCTAGAGCAAAACACTGAGAAAAAAGAGCAAAGTGATGATGACCTTTACCCAAGTTGGATGATTGCTTCAGATTTGGGGAAATTCAGAAATTGTGTGGTGTTTGAACTGTAGTGATATGAAACGAATAATTTACCTGTTTATGAAGAAAGTTTTAGTACAGTGAGAAAAGGTACATTACTTAAGTCTACGTAAGGGTGTACCAATGGTTACGACGTCAGACTAGCAAATCTTATGGTCATTAATACAAACTGAACATGTTGGGGGAGATTCGTTAGCATTATTTCATTTATTATGTGTTTTAAAGGTAATAATATCTTTACTCAAAAACATTTTACAAAGAATGTCCTCACTCCTTCAGTGAGTCTGAGCTCCCAGGCTTTTTCTGAACTTGGGCTGGGCCTCTTGAGTCCCCATTTCCAGTTGACCTGTACACCCCACATTCCCTAGACCTCTTACCGTTTGTCACCCTTTCTTCTCCCCTCTCAGTTTCCCCCTTTTGAATAACTAAAACCTCAGATATGCTGTATTTGTACTGTTTTCCTAAGTTTATTTCCATCCTTCAGGATATTCTATTATAGGACTCTGTGATTACAAAAAACAATTTACTTTTCCCATAGAAAGTATGGTTTGAAATACTGAGCCATAGGCACATATTATTAAGCACTTCTAAGTAAATTATTGAAAAACTTGTTACGTTTTTAGTTAAAATAGAAACATGGGGTTAATATGAAGATATTTAAATTTTTTATGGATATTTTTAGAAGGTCCTTAAAACACCTTCCTAGCTCTCTGCCCTAAATTTGTCTCAAAATATCTTCTTCACATAAAGGAATAGTTGGGTTTTTAAGGTGAAAGAATCGGAAGTGCTCCAATTTTTTTTTCCAATAAGAAAGTTAAAATGTAAGCTATCCTAGAATTATCACTTTCTTTCACATTTCCCAGTCCTTTATTAGTGTTCCAAAGATCAAGTTCTTAGTCTCCCCTTTAAAAAATGGGGAGTAATTAATAAATTTAAAATGAGGAGAATAACTCATGCAATAGAACCTTACTGTGCTCTATAAATTTGACTGCCTAATGTCATCACCTGTTCACCAAATTAGCTTATTCCCTCCTTACCCTACTGAACAAATTATTTCTGGAGACGTTTCATAAATACTTAAAGATACTAAGATTGTTGTAAGGCTTCTAAGCATTTGGTTTGTTAATTGTCCCAATCCTGTCATCTTGACTAAGTATCCAGTATTAATAATAATAGCTAAACTTCAGTCTAAACCACATCACTCCTTTGGATTTGGTGACATGTTGAGTCAGATGGCCTCCTCCATCTATTTAGGGGTCACTTTGCTTTGGATCACGCTAACTGCTCTGACAAAACACAGGACCTCAGTGGCTTACCACAATAGAAATGTATTTCTTGGTCATACTATGCTATTCCAGTGCTGGTGTTTGGTGGGAGGCACCTTGCACACAAGGATTCAGGAGCATAAGCTTTCTTCCATCTTGAGGCTCCACTATTCCCTTAGCGCCAAGACTGGGAAAAGAGGGAGGCTCACACAGGGGAGTTTTCAGGGGCTAGGCTTGGGAAGGGCACAGCACACCCCTCTGTCCACATCCAAAAAGTCAGTCATGGTCATGTGGCCACACCTCACTATAAGGGGACCTAGCCATGGGCCCAGGAGAAAGAGGAAACACATCACAGTCTTCTGTTCATGTTTTCCCCGGGGTCATCCCTGCCCCCTGACTCCATAACTGCTGCTTTACGTTGGCGTTTTCACCATTTCCAGTAAGAACATTCTGTTGATCTAATTAATTTCAATATTGTGGTATGAGTGTGCATGGCTACTAAGAAAGAAAATTTTCAGAAACCTAAATCTTTCATTGTTTCAAATGCAAAACATAATAGCTTTGGAAACTGCTTTCTATTTATGACCTGTCTGTACTCTGCTGCCACCTACTGCTCAAATTTGAAGGTTTTTTTTTTTTTTTTCCCTAAAAGTCATACAACTTTGATGGATCATATTAAGTAGGCTGGCTTTTTGAATAAAACAAAAGAATTTGAAACTTCTAGAACATTTTTTCAACATGACATTAAGTATCCTTTCAAAGGGTGTAGAGCAGTAAACATTCATGAATAGGAAACTTAAGGTACCATTTCCTTGTTCTTTTGGATTGAGATTTATGCTCCATTACAAAGTTTCCCTTAGGATCATCTTCTAAAACCTGGCTTCTGTGCCTTAACATCTAGAAAAATGAAAATATTGAATAACTTCACCTTTTTAGTCCTAACCCTTGCTAGTTAGTGTAACGATAGTTTATTTCCAGTTTATTTCTCAAAATGTTTTCAAGGTAGGTCTACCATCCTGAGAATTTCCTCTTGCTTAATTTCTTTGTTCTATTTTGTGAAGTAACAGTTGAATTTAGAAAGGTCTAGACAACCCTGAACTGCAGTAATTTTCTACAGGATGTGTACAGTACCACAGCTTTTTCTAGGAGGTTAGGATCAAAGGTTTCCAAACATCAGATTTTTCTTAATTACTCTGTCATTTTCATCATGGAAATGTAAATAAATGGTTATGACTCTTGGAATCCTTTAATTAAAATCAAAAAGGCTGTAGTTGAAAAGTTTGTCTTATTGTGAATGGCTGTAGTGATTTTTGTGACCTGTTTACTGTATTCACAGTTAATTCCTCAGCAGTGCTATTAAGTTATTTTTAATGTCATTTGTGATAGAGTCTAAACTCTAAGGAAAGCTGTGTCTTTAGGTCAATCTGTTCCTTTTTTAAGGGGATATATTATTTGGTTCAAGCCCTCAGAGAACCCTGTAGTAAGCCAGGAATACAAGAAGTTGTAATAAGGCAAATCCTTTTCTCCCCATCCCCTGCCCACAGTGAATCGGACCCTGGCTCCCGGCAGTGGCCTGAGTCTGACACGCTCTCTGGCTCCCAGTCCCCACAGTCCGTTGGAAGTGCGGCTGCAGATAGCGGCACCGAGTGCCTCTCAGATTCTGCCATGGACTTGCCTGATGTCACCCTCTCTCTTTGTGGGGGTCTCAGTGAGAACGGAGAAATTTCCAAAGGTACGCTGGGCAATCATGCCCCTGTCTTCACTGGAGAAAGCAGCCTGGTCATTACTTGATCGAAAACTTGCTGTTCAGCCACTTCGGGGTATTAAATTCTTTAACGATCTTGTGCAGGTAACAGGTATCTCCCTTTAATGTTAGATAGCTCCTCATTTAAGGTACCTCATATGGGGTGACCTTACATATAAATGGCTCCAGTAAGTTCGTGTGCCTTGAAGGCTCTCATTTCACATGGAGAGGTGGAGAATGCTCAGGCTGCCCTGTTTGTGGAGCAGCCAGGGTCAGCTCATGCTGTGTCCCACTTTCTCATCTGTAAAGTTGAAATGTGTGTGGACTGGGGCCCAGCTGCCCTCCTGGAAAGCACTGAGCCTTAGATATGAGAGTAGGGCTGAAGTTGTGGAAAATTAATTGTCCACTGAGGAAATAGTCTTTCTGGCAAAAAGTAGAAGGGGTTACTTTCTGTCTCAATCTTGAGACTTGGCCCTGGAAAGTATAGTTGCTCAAGAGAAAGGAAGAAGCTTAGCAGAGGCAATTCAGAGGACTCCAGGGTGGGGTGAGCACTCGGGTGTATCTTTCCCCAAGTTTTTTGGCCTTTTTGGTTTTACCTTCCTTTGTACCTAAACTCTGCTTAATATTTTCTCAGTTTGGCTGGTGGCCTTTGATTGTCCTCTAAGGAAAGAGTTTCCTTCCACAACTAGTATCATCTTTTGTCTTCTCTCCCCCTCAGAGCAGCTGAAGGCCTGAGTTTGGCAGACTTGGTGCCCTGAGGGTCATAATTGTGCTTTCCTGAATCCTTCTCTTTTTCAGGTCACAAGGTGCTCATTTTGCCTCTTCTCCATCTCTTAATTCTATTTGTTTTATTTTTTGCAAGAAATTAAGAGCAGGTTATAGTCAATAGCTCTTAATCCTCATAAGTCTTCATTTTAAAAAATACAAGTTGGGGGTGGAATGGAAAGTACACAGTTCTATAAACCATAAAATATACACTTAAAATTCTGGGTACTTAGGTAGAGTTTGTTATTGGAGGAGGCAGAAATGGAAAGTAAACGTAAATAATCTACAAATCACCAGGAGGAACAGTCCTAGCGAGAAATTTCCCTGTTAGCCTTGATCTGCTCAAATTCACGCAGAACCCTCATTCATTTCTCAAGAACTTGGGGTTCATTTCTTGGCTGATCCTAAGCCATAGTCTGGTGTGTATTTATTAGGTTTTTTTTTTTCTCCAAGCAATTGTAAAATGTTTTGATTGTTTTTCCTAATGTAGCATGCCCTGACAGCTGTAAGATCCCCATGAATATTCCCTAGTTATGCAGTTGCCTGCCTGCCAGTAATGTTTGTCTTTGTTAAGAATGAAACTACAGTTTTCATTAATTCTAGAGAATGTGTGTGCACACATGTGTATCTTCCTTTCTCTCTCTCTGGCCACATCTATAGTCTGTTTTCCTGAAATTCTGTGGCATATCCCTTTTTCCTGTGTTGTTTTTGTTGTGGTTTTGTTTTTTGTTTTTAATTGTGGGAGGAGTGGTAGAAGAGGGGAAGGATAGAAGAAGGAAGTGTTCTTTATTGTCCTGGATAAAAAAAAAAATGATATTTTGCTTTTGATGAATATAAAAAAAATTTTTTTAAAGGACGCATTTTATCCTTTAGATCCTTCAACGCAGAGTATTGTGATATTCTCATTTAGAAATTTACGTAATATCTAACCAAAGGATCATTATTTTACATTGCAGAAAAATTCATGGAGCATATCATTACTTATCATGAATTTGCAGAAAACCCTGGACTTATAGACAATCCTAACCTTGTAATACGGATCTATAACCGGTAAATACTCCTGCTTTTATAATTGCTAAATACTCTTCCAGGGTTTTTTTTTCAAAGTGCTCTTTTTAACTATTCTAGTTTTCTTGTTATAAAATGTGCCATCACATATAAATGAGCTAGTGGGCAGTGACTTTGAAATGAAAATGACGCCTCAGCCTTTTTTTCTTTTTTTTTTTTTTCAATGAAGCATTGAAATGTTATTCTGTGTTATAGATTTTACTACCTCTCTGCTCAGAGAAGTTTGGCTTGAAGCAGAGATCATTCATGTGGGGAAAAAATTTAGCTGATCATCTCTTCATTGAAAAGAATAAGGAATTTCATGTTGTTTCTGTGCCCCCATCCTCTCCTCTTTTTCCCTCCTTCCCTTCCTCTCTACCCCCTTCTCTTCTTTCTCCTTCTCTCCCTTCTCTGTGTAATGGTTTTACACAATTTATTTCTCACAGTTACTATAACTGGGCTTTGGCTGCTCCCATGATCCTTAGCTTGCAAGTATTCCAGAAGAGTCTGCCGAAGGTGAGATGATCCACCATTTGTTTTCTAAGTATCTACAACATATGGTATTTAGAAAAATTCATATGTGCACACTTCTAAACTAGATACTACTCAAAGTTTTATTTAAAATTAATTTAATATTCTAGCACCTGGCACCCAGGTGGCTCAGTTGGTTTAGTGTCTGACTTCATTCAGCTCAGGTCATGATCTCACAGTTGGTGAGTTGGAGCAACATTAAAAAAAAAAGTTTTTAATGAAATTAGATTAATATTACAGAAGATCCAAAGATTTTTATGTGCCCACTCAAATTATCTCATGCCCCAAATCTAGGAAACTTGCTGGGCTGCCGTATCTTTGTCATTTTTATTAGAAGTTTATACTGGTTTCTGGTTGGGTATAAAAGTTGAGAGATTTGATTAATTGTTAGCTAAATATGGAATGCATGAAAAGGAATTCCTCTCATTAATATGGAAAGAAGCAGCGGGACGAGGGTGATGTGCCCACCAGAAGTGTGATGTTAGTGTGATTGGATAAGATATGTCTAATAAGCCTGTGATATAGAACCTGAAGATTTGTTCTAAATCTGTCAGCGCAGTTGGTCCTCATAACTCATGAGAACATGTTTTCCAGTGGTAGAGAAATGAGAGCAGCACCTACCAGCCCCCTGCTCCTGTTTAGCCAGACCACCCAGTCTCCTCCCATAGAACTGCTACAAAGCCGTGCTACCACAAAAGAGGACTGTCCATCTGTCAGAGGTGTTACAAACTCTGGAGGAGTTGGGAGGTGTAGAGAATGTTGCTCACATTCCATAATAAGGCACTGTCCTGCAGGGGGATGATAGAAAGCAGTTGGGTGTTTTGTGACTGACAGATGACTAGACTGACCCAAATTGATTGTTTCCAGGCCACAGTCGAGTCCTGGGTCAAAGATAAGATGCCAAAGAAATCTGGTCGCTGGTGGTTTTGGCGTAAGAGAGAAAGCATGACCAAACAGGTAACGGACCCAGAGAGGTAATTTTTTTCCATGGGCTGAAAAGAAGCAAATTTTTCATTTTTTCAGAAAACATTTTTGCCAAGCATAAGAAAATCAATTTGGGCTTATAATACTGTCTTACGGTTAATTATAGCCGCCATTTATGAACAGTTTGATGTGCAGGTACTATGCTAGATGCTTTACGTACATTACCCTTCACCTTTACTACAGCCCTTCAGTATAGATGTTTGAGTTCCCATTTTACAAGTAAAGAAGCTAGGGCACGAAGAGGTGAGGTGAGTTGACCAAACACGCATAACTGGTGAAGGACAGAGCTAGGGTTTGGCCAAGGGTTCAGCTCCAAAGCCTCTTTCCCTTTGCCCACTCACTATATTACCTTCCAGACAGAAGCAAAAGCTTGTTATCCTACCGAGGAGGAGGCAGTGGGGGCGGCAGCATGGGGAACCTCTGTTCTGTAGTACTGGTGTCCCTGGAGCAGACCGAATGAATGTGGGCCAGTTGTATTATAGTCTGTGACTTGAAATGGTGCTCTTTTAAAAGTTTTTACTTCTGGGGCACCTGGGAGGCTCTGTCAATTGAGTGTCCAACTCTTGATTGGGGCTCAGGTCATAATCTCACAGTTCATGAGTTTGAGCCCTACATCGGGCTGTGCAATGACAGTACAGAGCCTGCCTCGGATTCTCTCTCCCTCTCTCTCTCTGCCCCTCCCCTGCTCTTGCTCTTCCTCAAAATAAGTAAATAAACTTTAAAAAAAGTTTTTAATTGTTTTGTAGTGAACAGCTTTTGCATAACAGCATATGACTTCTGTCTCAGATTTCTGTCCTTTGGCTCAAAGTAGAGAAAGGCTGTTTCTTAAGCATTTTTAAGTTAGGGATTCAGAAAACCATTTTGCTTATTGCTAGAGAGGGCTGCTGATAAATTTTTACCTGTCAGTCTCTGGGGGCAGGTGGGGAATAATTGCACATCGCCATTGCTGTCTTGTTGTTTTAGCTGCCAGAGGCCAAGGAAGGAAAATCCGAGGTACCACCAACCAGTGACCTGCCATCAAGTGCAAAGGAGCCAGCCAGTGGCAGGTGGGGCACCCTGTCCTTCCTCCAGACTCACAGCACTTGCTCACTCACTGCTTTTTAGCCATTGTATTCAAGCTGATTTTGACAATTTTGGTTAATTTTTGGTCAGAAACTTCTTTCTCATAGGGACAACCATGACCATA
The DNA here is from genome assembly GCF_022837055.1 of Prionailurus viverrinus. Classification (NCBI taxonomy): domain Eukaryota; kingdom Metazoa; phylum Chordata; class Mammalia; order Carnivora; family Felidae; genus Prionailurus; species Prionailurus viverrinus. Next base: position 42,248,931 of record NC_062572.1, read on the forward strand.
AGTGGCTTGTTTGTGCCACTCAGAAGATAATTTCTGCTTTTCTAAAAATTATAATCAGTTTAGAGGAGTAAATACACCCATCACTGCTTTTTAAATGCCTTGCTCCCATCCTGGAGCCATGGAATCAGATGCCTGTAAAATGGAGGCCTCTGAGAAAGGGATCTTGAGGAGTCCTAAGATGTGCTATCCTCGGTGTCTCTGCCCTCTAGCTTCCTATCCGACACAAAAGGGAGACACAAAAGAATTTCAGAGGAAGCCTAGTGGGCTCAGTTGATAAAGCATGCAACTCTTGATCTTGGGGTCATGAGTTAGAGCCCCACATTGGGGTAGAAATTTCTTTAAATTAGGGGCACCTGGGGGTTTAGTTGGTTGAACATCTAACTCTTGGTTTTGGCACAGGTCATGATCTCACAGTTGTGGGTTGGACTCCCAGGCTGGGCCTGGAGCCTATTTAAGATTCTCTCTCCTTCTCCCTCTGCCCCAGCCCCACCCCTACTCACATGAGTATACACTCTATCTAAAAAAAACAAAAAACAAAATTAGTGTGGGTCCTTTTCATTTCTTGGAAAATGTAGCCCCTCTTGGATATTTGTATTGGCTGGCCCTGAAAGGAGGTGCCACTATGCACCTTGTTCTCATTTCTGCTGTTCTTCTACTTGCCCAGCCAGATTTTTTCCTTCTCCTCCTGCTCCAGCTCTTTAATTCAGCTGCTGGTCTGAGCCTGAGCTTTCATTTTCTTGCTCTTTACCCTCTTCTTTCAAAAGCGGTTTATAGGGCACTTGGGTAGCTCAGTCCATTAAGCATCTGACTCTTGATTTCAGCTCACAGTTTGTGAGATTGAGCCCCAAGTCAGGCTCTACACTGACACCATGGAGCCTGCTTGGGATTCTCTCCCTCTGTCCCTCTCTCTCTCCACCTTGCCCCCACCCCCTCGCTCTTGTTTGTACTCTCTCTCAAAATAAATATTTTTTTTAAAGGAAGGGTATATAGAATCCTTTTTATTCGTTTTTTAAATTTGTACAAGCAATTATATTTTCTACAGTTTGTTATCTTTTGAAATGTATGTTATCTTTTCAACAAGAGTCAGTAGACCTAGTGGCATTCACTGGTCATAGCAGAAAATAATCAGTCATAGCCAGACTGCTGGCTAATCATGAGAGGGAGAAGGTGGCCTTCTCCCTTCATGATGTGAATACTCAGGCACTGGAAATCGAGTGAACAACTCTTCCCTTCCCCGGAATGGATTTAGGATCTCTTTGTTTCCTTGATCCTAAAGAAAAGCTCGTGTCATTAAAATGCCCTGCTGCCTCTTCAGTAACTGGATTGCTGTTGATAGGCCGGCTGAGGATGACTCATCCAGTGATGAAGGGTCACAGGAGCTCGAAGAATCCATCAAAGTGGACCCTGTTCCCACAGAGCCCCCAAGCCATGGCAGCACAACCTCCTATAAAAAGTCTCTTCGACTCTCTTCAGACCAAATTGTGAGTCCTGTGTGATCCGTGTGGATCCAGTCAGATTACTTTAGTAACTGTTTAATTGGACATGCTTCTTGCACCACCTCAGACTTCCTACTTCAGTCTCTGAGAGTGAACCAACAGATAAGTATTTTTAACCTTCTTCCCAGATGTACCTTACACAGCCAGGCCATCACTTTTTTTTTTTTTTTTTTTTTTTTTTTTTAGGAGCCACAACAACAGAGAAATGTCATTTTCTTACTTAAATGCAGTTTCCTTTTTCCTGTTGGTTTCCCATTCCCTTTCACACATTTTCAGTATGAAATGGTCTTGCTGTGCCCTAGGGCGGTCGGGTGTGGAGGAAGAGCAGAGACATTTGGTTTTTTGGAGAATCAGAAAAATTTCTTAGAATTCCAAAACACCATTCAGGCAGTGGCTCCCTCAGCTCTTTGTGAACAAGCTGTGCACGCAGCACTGGGCTGTGTGTGTGCCAACGCAACAGAAACCATCCTGCCTTGAGCTGACGCCCTGAAACACTGGTGGTGGTTTGTAAATATTCAGACCCTGTTGAGAATTGTATGTTTTCAGCTGATTTTTTTTCTCTTATTATAGTAATCATATTTATGTATTTCTTTCCATTCCTTATACGTTTCTGCCATATATATATATGTATATGTATATGTATACACACACACGCACACATGTGTATATATGTATGTACACATACTACATATATTTCAGAGATTAGGAGATTAGAATTTTTTTTCACTTAACATGATACCTTTGTAATCTCTCAGTGACTACATATTATTGGAAACTGACTTAGTTGCACATAATTTCATCAAAGTGATACACCATGAATTTTCAAAATTCTCCCTTTATGATTTTCTTTATTCTCTTACTTTTTATAAAAGGCAAAACTGAAGCTCCAAGATGGCCCAAATGATGTTGTGTTTAGTATTACAACCCAATATCAAGGTACCTGCCGCTGTGCAGGGACCATTTACCTGTGGAACTGGAATGACAAGATCATCATCTCTGATATTGACGGAACAATAACCAAGTAAGCACGAGCCCATGGTGGGTGGCAGGGAGGAGATAGGTACAGGTCACTGTGCAATGGGGGGCAGGATTGGGGGAATCCCTCCTTGACCACCGTCAGGAAGTGTTTTAAACTACACGCATGGAGACTTGAACACAGAGGTCACACGTGGTCACACACAGGATCATTCTGTGGATGGAGGAGATGGGTGGAGCTGTACAAATTAACATCAGAAACTTTTAGCAAGATTTAGTTACGTAGTCTCTAAGTTCTGGCATTAAAATTAAAAAAAAAACTGTTGAGATTAGGGAGAAGAAAAAGAAGAAAAAGATAATTGTTCATTATCTCTGAAAATGAACATCTGGCTCTTGTGTCTGATTCTATTTTTAGAAATTCCTCTGTGAGTGTGCAGGGGACTGCCTCACTGCTATGCAAGCTGTGACAAAATCACCCTTGTAGATTATATTGTCCCCCCACTCTGCCTCTACCCAGTGGTTTTTGGCAGCTGGTATTTAAATAGGCAAACACTTGGCTGTATATGCTTCGTTTTCTGATACCTTTTCCTATTTCTACCCTCTCAGGTCTGATGCTTTGGGGCAGATTCTTCCACAGCTGGGTAAAGACTGGACTCATCAGGGTATAGCAAAGCTCTACCATTCCATCAATGAGTAGGTATCTTGTCCCACATGGCCACGTACTCAAGTGAGCTAGAATTTTGCTTTAAGAACTACAGAAAAATGGCATACATCAGTCCATGGATATCTTGTCTTCATGATCCAGCTATTCCTGCTTTCCTTTCCTGTAGCCTCATACAGAGAAAAGTGTCAGCCGCCATTTCTGGAACATGAGCTGTGTATCAGTCATTGCGTTACATGTTTAACCTGTACCTCTCATCCTCACAGTGCTAGGAGTTTGAGGCGCTGCTTATATATATCTGTGGTTATAGTTATCATTGGGGGGTTAAGCTTTTACAGAAGAGCCAGATTTACATTTTTTTTAATTGGGGTTGCTTTGTTGTTGTTTAAGAGAACAAGTAGGAGGGAGGGGTAGAGGGAGAGAGAGAAAATCTGAAGCAGGCTCCACACCCAGCACAGAGTCCAAGGCGGGACTCCATCTCACAACCCTGAGATCATGACCTGAGCCGAAACCAAAAGTCGGACACTCAAAAATCAAAAGCCACTTGGTCACCCCTAATTGGATATTTTTAAATTGGATTTCACTGAGTAGCTAATACTTGCATGCATGGGGTCACCCATGGGGTCCTCTCTGTTGGGGCAACAGAGAAAACAGTGCTGTGGCCTTTGTGGGACCATAATCCATATGAGTTAAATTGATTTGAAAATTTAGTGTCTTGGGGCGCCTGGGTGGCTCATTCGGTTAAATGTCTGACTTTGGCTCAGCTCATGAGCTCACAGTTTGCAAGTTTGAGCCTCGCATTGGGCTCTGTGCTGACAGCTCGGAGCCTGGGGCCTGCTTCAGATTCTGCGTCTCCCTCTCTCTCTGCCTCTCCCTCCCTCATGTTTGCTCGCTCACTCTCTCTCTCAAAAATAAATATTAAAAAAAAAAAGGAAAAAGAAAACTTAGTGTCTTAAGCATTAGTTGAGAATGCCATAGTATGAAAATTGTATGTCTGTTACCCATGATTTGCTCCTTGTCTTACAGAATGGTTTGCATTCTACAAATTGTCTTTATAAATGAGATCCTTTGCATCTTGCCTTTATGCAGATAACTTAAAGATAGTCCAGGGTTTTTGTTCCGTAATCTGACTTTCATTGACTGGTTGCTGAAGATATATCAGTATTTATAAATTTAGCATAATCCCTAGTTGCATATATCCCCATTTTTCCCTATGATGTTTTCTATGGAGAAGTGAGAACTTTATAATCCTAACTACTTTCCTTATTAAATTTAAGAATTTGATTTTCACAACAAACGAAGGGAACTTTATTTGGATCTTTTAAAAGAATAGTCCCTTTTTTTTTTTTTTTTTTTTCCATTTTTGCCACAGTATGTGTTTCTAAACAGGATGTGTTCTCTTTTCTTTCAGGAATGGCTACAAGTTTCTGTATTGCTCCGCCCGTGCCATCGGCATGGCCGACATGACCCGTGGCTACCTGCACTGGGTCAATGACAAGGGCACAATCTTGCCTCGGGGCCCTCTGATGTTATCCCCTAGCAGCTTGTTCTCTGCCTTCCACAGGTACACCTTCTGTGTGTGCATGCGTGTGTGTGCACATGTGTGGTTGTATGCGCCTGCTCGCGCTGGGGGAAAGGGTCTGAATGGGGAGGTTGGAGGTCAAGCTCATTGTAAGGGTTTGTATCTGATTCTGAGCTTTGGCATTTCTTGGTTCTTCGGCTCCCCCAGACCCAGAGCATTCTAACTCAGAGCTCATCCTAGTCTGTGTCAAACACGGTCCAAAAATCAAGCTGTCACGTTTTCTCCTTCCCTAAACACCATCACTCAGAGTCTTAGTCTTTCTTGACTGGCAAAGGAAGAGAAAGAAAGATATCAGTTACAAAATATTTTAAGAAATGAGTGATTGTGAGCACTAAAATCTTTTCAGGATCACATACCAGGAAAAACTACCATTTCAGATTTGGTCATTGTATTTGTACTTTTTTTTTCTCCCTAGGGAAGTGATAGAAAAGAAACCAGAGAAATTCAAAATAGAGTGTCTAAATGATATCAAGAATCTGTTTGCCCCCTCTAAGCAGCCCTTCTATGCCGCCTTTGGAAACCGTCCAAATGTAAGTGTGTAGCCTTTGGTATGGTGGGTAAAATTCAGAGGCGTGTATTTTTTAGGGTACAGCCCGGATATAATTGTCAAACCAATTGTATAAACAGAATGAATGTTCTGCTAAATGGGTTTTCATTTATCTGTTCCAAATTTCTGCTGTTGGGTCCTGTAGGACATCTGCCCTAGAGTTTTGGTGTATGAGAAAGGGCACTTTCTCTTTGTTTCTATGGCTTTGATTCCATCTCCTCGGGCAGTCCTGACTCCTGTGTAAGTGGTTCTAAGCCATGTCCTTGGATCCACCCCAGAGAGTGCTCCGCCTTCGCGAAAGCTTCCCAGCCTGCCTACCCACACACGGACCCTCAGTTTCCAGGCCTGCGGAAGGTGTTGCCACCTGGCCTCTGGCAGGCAGCAGGGCCCCTCTGCCATTCCAGGGCCCCTGGCGTCTGTCAGCCCCCAGTTTTCTGACTCTGAGTGCCCTTGGGTTTGGCCCCACTCTTTCAGTTTGTCTAAAGTTCAGTTTTAGCAGTGGCAGAGGGACACTGTGCCTGCACCACGTGTTCCCAAGACAGCCTTGTGTTCATACTGTTTTTCTGGCTCACAAGGAACCAGAGAAGCATCTCCTGATTTCTTCTCTCATAATCACCTTATTTAATGTTTTCTTCTGCAGGATGTCTATGCTTACACGCAAGTTGGAGTTCCAGACTGCAGAATATTCACCGTGAACCCCAAGGGTGAATTAATACAAGAAAGGACCAAAGGAAACAAGTCATCGTAAGTGTGCTCCTCCTCCTCAGCCCGCCGCCCGGCAGCCAGGGGTGGAGTTGGGAACAGAGATTCTGAGGATCAGGCCCAGCTCGAAATGTCAGTAGTGTACCTGTCTGTTGGAGGCTTTCCTCTTTGCCTGGGTGTGTCCTTCTCTGTAATAGTGTCTGTACTGGGATCACTGACTATTTTAGACTTCGAAGAGGAAGGCTGTGTCCTGGGAAGGGATGCATGCCCGTCTCAGATCCTACTGCATTGAGGAATCTCTGTAACTAGCTTCACGACGTGCAATCCTGTGCTCTTACATCAATTTCAGAGTAACACTTTGTGCGTTTTTCCCCCAATCCCTTCTCTTAGGTATCACAGACTGAGCGAGCTCGTGGAGCACGTGTTCCCACTTCTCAATAAGGAACAGAATTCTGCCTTTCCGTGCCCAGAGTTCAGCTCCTTCTGCTACTGGCGAGACCCCATCCCCAAAGTGGACCTGGACGACCTGGCGTGAAATGGCACCTCCAGGGGCGATCCTCCGTCACTCGCCTCGCAGCAAGGGAAGGTGACCAGCACTTCTGCTGGACAGAGGACACTGGGCTACCCTCCAAGCCACAGGTGCAGAATGGGACTCAATGCTGACAGCCAGGCACCAGCAGGCACAGGGAGAGCTCCTGAAGTTGGAACTGCTGTCATCCTTCCCCTTCCTAGGCCTGGCAGAGCTGTGGCTCAGTGCCCTGGGCAAGCGGGCAGGGGAGGACTCGGACCTGACCTTGGAGGCCTGGGCTCCTATCACTGGTCGTCCTCATACACGCGCTGTGTCAAGTGTGTGCTGGTGCTTCTTTAACTGAATAATTTAAAAGGAAGAAAAAAGAAGCTAAATAAGAGTGGACCAAAACATGTATAAAGTAAAAGTGTTATCGTTTCCACTGGGCAGTTGAGAGCGTTTCTCTCTAAAACCAGGGCTTTCTTTATGGGATCAGGGTCCACTGAGCTGCCAAAGGTCCAGTTAGTGATTGATGTTGGTTCACACCGCCTATGCACATTTCTTCTGTGGGCGCCTCCTTCCCTCCTGTGGTGAGACAAGACACCTGCTCAGGCGGGCTGCTCTGGACAGGGGCCCAGGCCACCGTCCCAGCCCCACAGATGTGGGCTTCTGGGGAAGGAAAGTCCCTTAGATCACCGTCTTCTCAGCTGTGGACAAAGCCAGGACAGACAGGTGTTGCTGGGCCTGCTTGGTGCCTATAGGAAGAGTACTGCCAACAGCGGAAGTAGATTGGACAAGTAACTGATCTGTTTTCAGAGAGGCCTTAGAAATGCAAATACATACTTGTGTGGGGTTCTGGAAGAGTCCTTTGCTCTGCTCTGCCTGCAGCTCAGTTTCTCCGCCTGGTTGTAATGAGACATGTCAGTCTCAGAACAGCACCGGGGGAGGGTTCTGCCCCATCAGCCCCTCCAGAACCGGGAGCCTCAGTGTCAACAGTCACCTCAGTGTTCGAAGCCAGAGAACTGTTGGGGAGGAGGATTCTGTACACACACACAGGCCTCAGCTGGGAGGGAAGCAGTGAGCCGAGTTCCAGAGCAGTGAGGGGAGCTGCAGATCCAGGCGCCCGCTGGGGATGGTTTCCTGTCCCCCTACCCCCCCACCCCCCCGCGCTTGCCCGTAGTTGTACTGTGGCATTCGCTCCCCACCCCCACCCCCCGTTTTAGTTGGCCCCACCCCAGTGATAGTGATCTAGAGATGGAGAAATGGGAGTAGTTATTTTTCCAGATTGGAGAGTCGAAGTCCTTTGAGTTCAGCTGTTTCTCCCAGCACTGTTGGATGCGGTGACAATGGTAGAGTCCCCTGAACTCAGTTCTCAGTGGCAGAACCTGGAGGCACGTGTTCCCAGAGGAGGAATGACACCTGCTTCTTCCAGTGCAAACCTGCCCACCTTAAACAGTTCAAAGACTAATTGTTTAATAAGTTTATTTATGTACAGTAGGTTAGGCAAACTAGGTTATGTTTATATGAAATTCTGCCCAGTTAGCGAATCAAAATCCTGGCAGAGCAGCGTGCCGCTATTGATCTCATAGACGCCACAGCGTGTCCCCCCCATGTTGGCTTTAGAGGGAGAACATGAGCTTTAGTAGGGCTTCTCTGCACATGCACGGTACGGAAAATCTTCTATACCTTCTGTAGTGCTTTTCAGGTTGTCCTTTAAAGAGTTTTTGATTAGACAGTTTTTTTCCCTTGATAAGCTCTTCCCTCTGGACACACAGGCTTTGTCAAGGTCCAGGCCAGGAACCCGGGTCTCCCAGCTGTGTGCTGAGGGTGGCAGACCCCTCTGTCCCCGGTGTCCATAAGCACTAGACTTTGTCATTTTGTTGCTGCAGATTGATCGATCCAGTGGGTACGTTTGCTAATTAACGTGTCTTTTTCCTTATTTAAAAGGAGTCCCTCTTGCTGAAAGTAGATGATTACTATCACTATAGTGTTCTGAAAGTATTAAGTTTGTGCTGAAACCCATTGCCATTTGGTACAAATGACATTTGTTCTTTCTGTGAAAGAGCGTTACCCTCGAGTGTGTTTGTACACAGACCCTTACGATGGTGAGTTAATGAAGCGTTAGCCTCGCGCTGCTTTCGGTGATGGGTGGTATCACGGGGTGATTGCAAGCTGATCGGGCTTTTCTAAGTCGTTCTCTAGGCTCCCCTGGTGAAACGGCCTTGGCCCGTCTCCCTCTCTCCAGTTCACCCTGACTTGAGTGTTTGTCTTGATGCCCATGTGCTGAAGAAGCTTGTCTGGTTGTGTTGTCGACATCTGCGTCTCTGGCAGGCATTAGGAAGTGCACGTGCAGGCCCGGAGCTTGCACACTTAGCCCCCCTGTGTGAGGACTGTGTTTGCTGTGCTTTAAAACCATCTGCATAGTTTCCAACTGGAAAAAGAAAAAAGTTCCTAGTGTGATGTCCTAAAATGAAAGCTGCTGATAATCACTGGGAGAACAGCCAGGAACAACAGCTACGTGACTGGAAAGTGCCTGTGCCCTGTAGGGACTGTGTGTGGCCCTTTCGGACTTCATTGTTGAAGGTGTGAGCAAGACCTTTTAAAAACAGGTAGAAAGTAAATGCTTTCTAGTAAATGCTAGTTGGTGAAAACAAACTCTTCCAGGAAATTTTATCATCTTTTTAAGTTACTGTGGGAAGCCTTGTTTTCCTCTGCTTTAGAACATGCTGTGTTTAATGAAACCGGTTAAAAATGGAGTTTTTGTTTAAAGTAAGTGCTCTTTCCAGGTGAAAACTAGTTTTTTTGGTTTGTTTTGAAGGTAAGAAAGGGAGGGGGTAACTTTGTTGTTTTAATTTAATAATTACATTCAGTCTATGATGAAGTATTTGATTATTAGCAATGCCACTAACAATTTTTGAGTTGTCAGAAATTACTTGTAAACATCAGTACAGTACTCAGTCACGGCAAAGACAGTTATCCTAAGATAAATGGCTCATATTTTGGTGCAGTGTTTGATGTTCAAAACAAAACGTTACAACAATAAACAAACGTAAACTGAGTGCATTGGACTCCTTCCTTCAGAGGACATTTAAACCGTATTCTCTGTACTCTTGCCAGAAATTGATAATTTCCATAAATTAGCATTTTGATCTTTGCTGACACTTAAATTTGTCTACAGAAAGGACTTCTTTTTGGTGCTTATTTTTATAAAACCTGACTCCAAAAGTGCGGCTACACCCACAGGAACCAACCTCTCTGGCTTTGTACGTTCTGCCAGAGAATGATTCATTCATACATATGTATTTCCTGGTGTGTCCGCACTGGCATCCTCTAGACTGCTGCCCCCTCAGCCCTTCAGGGGTCCCCTGGGAGACCTGCTCCGAGCCTTCGCCACCCCACCTTTCACTAGACCCTCCCTCAAGGTGAGTACCACTTAGCACTCCTGATGTTTTCATCAGCCTAGGAGAGTCCAAGTGATCTTGGATCAAAAACCACATCCACATACTATTTAAATATCTTTTTATCCCCTCAGATTGCTGGCCCTACCAGGTGCAGCATACGCTGGATACGAATCCCAAAGCCTTCCTTGAGAGCCTGCCTTCCAGTATGGCAAAGCTATTCATTTCATGCTTCTTCACCTTGACAGGAGGGCAGGGCAGGGTGAGGGGACAGAGGGTCTTGGGGATGTACTTAGGGAATAGGAAGGAAGCGCTCAGAGGGAGAGTGACTGTAAGGAACCGGCTTCTAGTGCCTGGGAGCAGAGAAGCATGGGCTTCTTCCTGCAGCCCTGAAGAGTGCAGCCTTTTTCCCTCCCTTGAGGATAGGACAGTGTAGGAGGGGAAAGGAACTTGTTTAGAAAGTGGACATGGATATGTACGATGCCATGTTTTAGATCTGCAAGCGTGGATTGGGTCTGTCTCCCTGATTGCAAACCCTTCTTTCAAACCGCAGATCACTCGTGAAACCACTCGAAAGATGATCGGGTCACTGAGAAAGCTGAATCAATGCGCTACCATGGAAATAATTTCAAATGCAGTGGGTGTTGATTTGCACTCTTTATTTGTGGTTAATCATTTAAATGAGGCCATTTGTTAATGGTGGGGGGGGGGGGGCGGGTCCCAGTCCTGTCTCTGTTTAAGTGCCCTGACCTTTTCCTCGGCAACAGCACCTTTGAGAAGTCATTTTCTGGTACCTGATTGCATCCTGGGCATGGTTCCTAGCTTAAAGCCTGTCAGCTCCTGGAAGGGACTGCTCCAGAGCTCCCAGGGTCCTGAGCTTGGCCAGCCTTGCGGTTTCCCTCAGTACAGAGGACGGCCTTTTCCTTTTTGAAAGATGCTGTGTTCTGAGAAGAAACTTCTGAGTTTTCATTTATTTTATCTTGAACTAAATGCAGGACCTGCTGTCATTAGACTTCATTTATCTTGCCTATCTTGGATACAGAGAGCTGAAATGTACCTTTTTTGGTAAATGAGTCTGCACTGAGAGAAGAGGACCAAGTTTTTGGCGCTCTAGACAACCATCTACGGAGTAGAAAGAATGGTCCCTGTCTCCCTTCTGTCTGGCCTGTCTTTCCAGCTGCTGAGCATTTGTCCCCTTTGGTGCTAAGGTCTTTACAGGGAGGTGTGAGGGAGAGAGGGCTAAAGTATGTGCACGTGCCAGCTGGGTTTTCCTGAAATGCTCCACTGCATTGGGTTTTTTTCCATGAGTCATGTCTAGGTCGGCCGGTGATACAGCCACCATTAGCCAATTCCCCAGCTGTAGAAACAGGGAAGGAGAGTGCCCCTCCCCCCAACTCCTGGATAGAGAGATCCAGATTTTAAAGTCCTAAAACCACAAACCTGAAATTCTTGGGTCACTTCTGCTTACCTGGGGGAAGGGGATGAGGAAGAAGGCTCTTTTCTGAAGTGTCCAGGGGCCACCCTATCATCTCATTTGCAAGCAGGCCTAGAAACTCACAGAATTTTTACAGCATATGAGTATCCTGGGTGGCTGAATCGGGTAAGCGTCTGACTTTGGCTCAGTTCATGATCTCACAGTTCATGAGTTTGAGCCCGCATCAGGCTCTGCTGACAGCTCAGAGCCTAGAGCCTGCTTTGGATTCTGTCTCCCTCTCTGCCCTTCCCCCGCTCATGCTCTGTCTCGCTCAAAAATATAAACAACATTAAAAAATAAATTAAAAAAAAAAAGAGTATCCAGTGGCTTGATTTCAGGCCCAGGAAACTTGTTTCTATGATCTACAACTTTCCCTGGGACTCTAGGCGACTTGCCTCTCCCAGGGGCACTTGATTGGCCGAAAGATTTTACCAGCCTGATGAGCAGAGACCACCTAAAGCTAAGAGTCTTGTGTCCTAGGGGTTTCTGTGGCTGCAGATAAAGGAGCAATGTGCCTGGGCTTCCCTGGAACAGAATGTGCTCTCCATGGGAAGATGCCTGCTTTTCTCCGATGATCTCAGCTTTCAGTGTGTGATCAGTTTTATGTTGGGCCTGTTGTTGCCGGGGAACCCGCAAGTCTGTAAAGCCGCATCTGCTGGGAGCTGAGGCGTGCAGTGAGCGATCTCATTGGGTCGGCCAGCTGCTGATTAGATGTGAATTTTAAGCATCCCCTAGAGGAGCCCCTCTTTAGCTGCAGAGATCACAGGGGGGCCTTGACCTCTAAGCACATCTGGTTTGTCTTTACAAGCAAAAATCAACCCCCAAGTATATAGCTTGGATAGTGAGGGGTAACAGTGATATGGCTGAGATTTATTCAAGCTTACTTTCTACAAGCATAAAAAAATTACCTTTCTGCAGTTTGCTTTTTAGCAACAACTCTCAGTCCATAAGGCACCAGACTGGAGTAACCTGAAGTGGTTTTTCATCTTTATTGACACTCCCTGTCTTTGCACTTCAAATGTACATGTCATTCAAGGAGCCCCACGAGCTGCACAAGCCCCCTGTGCCTTCCTTCACAGCTGGGCATGGGCCCAAGCGAGCGGTGCCAACCAGCCCTGGGACAGCCCACCCTGGAGACCTGAGGTCTCTGGGGTGGCACGTGCCACCTCGGCACTTCAGTGCATCTGAACTTCTCTCCTGCAGGCAGCGTAAATGCAGACTGCGTCCACAAGAACCACTTTGCCGGCCCGCCGCCTCTCAGCCCTGCAGCCCAGCAGCTCTTCTCCATCAGCAAGATGTGGTCCTAGGCAGCAGATTAAGCTCTGCGGTTAGCACCCAACGGGCCCGGCACAGGCTCTGTGAGCGAAGCCGCAGGGGAGGCCCCAGCTCCTCAGGTGTCCAGTCGGAATGACAGAAGGTGGTGGCCCCATCAGGCACATGTGTCCTCACCACCTGCCTGGGAACTCTCGGGTGTGTGGCCTCAGCAGCCAGGTAAGGTCTGTATCTTGGGGGAGGTGTTGGGGCGTCTGCAGAAAACTAGACCAGTGCTCCAGTTACATACATAATAAACTGCATATATTAAAGCTTCCAAGTTCTCACAACTATCTTTCTTCTTCCCTTTCCCCAGGCACCCTAGAGGTGAGAAAGGAAAGGATATAAGAACACCCCACTAAACGTGGAGTACATTTCATCAAAGTCCGTGTGAGCCAAGCGGCCCCCAGTCACCACGATGTTGACGCCATCTCCTGCCTTCAAGTGCACGATGAGGTGGAACGCCCCTGGGCCCCCACAAGTGTGTAGAGCCCCCTGGGGCCGGTGGTATTCCAGGAATTCCCTCTTGTAGCCAGCTGTATGCAGCTGGGCCACACTGGCATTGGAGACCGACAGGACAGCTTCCACGTACGCGTCCCTCTCAGGAGTGAGGGTGGCTGTGATCAGGTAGCGCCCATCGTATGGAGCCGTGAAGATCCCTGGGAGGATGAAGGCAGGCACTTGTCACACCATCACAGGACCTTTGTGACAGGTTATCGGTTAACCCAGATTTGGGGAACTAACCATCTCTGTTTGTCCAGGACTGTCCCAGGAGACCCAACGGGGAGAGGTGGTCACCCAACCTCTAGAAGATAGGTTGCCCTGAGGGGACGTACTTGCACCTGCCCTCCACCCACCCAATGACAGACCCCTTAGCTGGTCCAGTCCTCACTGTGACACCCCCTGTCTTCTGCTTGGAACATCCAGGAGAGGACAAATCTTGCAAAACCCCCAGGATGTGCTCTGATGACTAGAACTCTCACCTACGCCCGGAGCAGCCGTCAGAATAACCTTCCCCATGCTGTCATGCGGTGAGCACGGAGAGGACCACCCACCCTTGCTGGAAGAGAGTTCAGCTGCTTTAACATTCCTGGCGATGGGGTACACACCAGCTTCAGCAGTGCTATGTGCATGGCGCAGGTATGAAGACGCAGGGTCTGCTCCTACCTCACCCAAGGTTTAGTGGGGAAGCAGCAGCTACCCAGATCCTGGTTGCATTTTGGGAGTTTCCTCCATCATTGAGAGCACCCCAGGGCCAACTTAGAATAAGCCTCACAACCTGTGTGCTGGGCACAACATCCACAAAATGCCTGAGTTGCCTCCTGAGGAGGCAAGAGCAAAAAGAACCCATAAAGTTTGTCACTAACCCAGGGAGAGGCCACAGCCAGCCCTCCTCACTTGGAAGAGCCAGTCTCCCTGCACGGGATCAGTATACAGGTGGCATCCATTTGTGGCCAAAAATAAGCAGGCATTCACTGAGCCAGTGGCCCACAGGTTCTGAGCATGGGGAAGCAGGGGAGGTGGTGGTTGGAGGGAGGGGGATGGCATGAGGAAGGGTACATGGGTTGGTAGATAGACCCATTTGCAAAGCAGCAACTGTAGATGCCCCAAAGCCACAAGGGTCGGAGCCTACACCAAACGTTGGTGGGAGCAGCCACTTCCCATAGGCTGTGGGGAGGGCTAGGCACGGACCCCGACCACAGGCCAAATGTGACAGAATGGAGGGCCCAGGAGCCGAGAAGGAATCTCGTGGACTGCCCTGAAAAATGGTCAGAAACTGCCAGGCCCTGCTGCTCCCTTCCCCAGCTTTTAATGACAAGTAATATAAAGCTCCACAAGTCTTCCTGAGGCACCAGAACGCACGGCCTCCTACGCCGCTTAGAGACTGCCTGTGGGGAGGCCTCACTTGAGGTCACCCAGAATGTGAAAGAAATGTCAGTCACCATCTCTGCTTGCAAACGTCACCTGACCCGTCAGGGTGGACAAGCTGTCCCCACCACCCAGGCAGCATGGGGTGAGGGCCCCAGGGGGAACCTGAGCTTGTGGAGAAAGTGAAAGTCTCTGAAAGCAAAGGCTCTTCCCACACCCCAGCCTGGAGAACAGTAGAGTCCTGAGCTTGACTCCAGTTGGCCTGGAGGACTCCGAGTTCCTTTCCCAAGTTCCGTAGGTAACTTTTATGCTCACTAAAACCTAAGCCTTGTCCTAGGAACAGTGGGATTTAGCTAGATGGCAGGACGGCCGGGCAGGACAAACACGAGAGTGAGGCCTATAATCTCTGCCTGCCAAGGAACTCTGTTCCATCCGCCTCCTTGTAACCTTCCTGACCTCCTCCTGCCCTCACACCTGTGCATTTCCTCAGGGAGGACTTCTGTGGGCACCGCAGCATGCTGGCACTTGATGTGATCAGAGATGGGCCTCCCCAGCTTTGTGAGCTACTCAGGAAAGGTGACTGGGCCCTCGGCACAAGCCCCTGGGTCCTGCTTTACCCTGCCCCAGCCACACCTGGAGCTGTGCTTCCCTCCAGGAAGTGGGGCCCTGACACGCCTTCCCCTTATAGAGGAGAAAAGATGCCCATGTCTGGCCTTTCAGGAAGGAAGGCTCTCACTTCAGTCCCCAGGGACAAAGATGGACAGAAGCCCAGGCACAGGTGTGGTGGGAAGGAGGAAGCCAGGGTGACCTCCGTTGTCGTACTGATAATCTGGGCGACAAGACAGATGCTGCAGGCAGGACCCAGGCCCACAGCTAAAGCAGTTCTATTCCAGAGCAGGAGACCCCGCAACCGGGTCCGGTCCCTGCCGGAAGGAGTGCTGTCACCCTTTTTGGCTCTGTTAATGAGCCACAAGCCACTGAAGGAGGCAGGGCAGGGGTGGGCTCTCCCCCATCCTGTCCCGGGGTGTTGGGACAATAGATGCTTAGGAAGAAGATCTCCCCGGGGCTTGGAGGACAGCGGGGAGGGGCCAGGGTGCAATCAGTGGTGGGCAGAGCCTAACAACAGTGCCAAGGACTGGTATGCTGCTCTCATGACTAGAAAAGGTCACTGCACATTCACCCACCCACCCCACAGCCTGGCAGCTGCAAACTTCTTCACCTAAAACTCCACAAATCAGGGGAGGAGCAACAGGGGCCAACTGGTCCCTCAGGCACCCACAGCTGCTCAGGCACCTTGGGCGTGGCGTCCCCACCCCGCACACAGGACAGGGGGCCCGCTGGCATGTGGAGACCGTGCACCGCCTCAGAACTCACCAGTGTCGGGGTTGTACACGTCCCCGTCATTTACCAGCACTTTGTTAAAGAGGACGACACCCCCATCGCTGGGGAAAGGCTTCTGGGTGAGCCCCGCAGAGAAAGACACCAGAGAAGGCGCTGGAGTCCCTGGAGCAGAGAGGACATGAAGTATTCACAGGGGTCAGGTTGCGCCAGTCTGGAGAGGCAGCCTCACGGTGCTGTTTGGCCTTAAGGTGGCAAAGCACTGTGGGACACAGGGCCAGGCCGGTCCTCGTCAGTTTGGGGGTGGGACGGTGAGCAGCAGGACAAGCACTGTCTGGGAGTGGACATGTGAGACCGTGTGACACTGTGTGTGTGTGTCGGGGGCTCGTGGCAGGCAGGGAGTGGGGAACAGGAAGCTAGGCACAGCCACACCAGGCAGAGACCCAGCCAGTGAGCCTCACCACCAACTCCATGGGCTGGGAAGATGTGTGAGGGAAAAGCCCTAGTCTCAGGCATGACTCAGACCCTCTCTGAGGAGCAAATCTTGGTGGGGGCCTGAGTCCCGTCAGCAGAGGTCTGTCGCTCGGCTGGTGGGCACAAAAGAGCTGGGCCGGGCCTCCACCCACGCTAATAGCTCAGAGGGAGGAGGCCGGACACGCAGGGGAGGGGCAGAGGCCACTGAGGAGAACCAGCCTCCCACCAAGGTCTTCCAGCAGACGTACCTGGGGAGGCCACAGGAGGTGAGCTGGGGTATCCTGAAAAACAAAATGGGAGTGGGACATCAAACAGGAGCCCCTCTGTTTCTCCCGGCTCCTCCCACTGTTCTCCTTTAGACCTAGAGCAAGAGCGCCCCTCCCAAGCTGCCCTCCCAGAAACGGGCACAGCTGTACCCCCACTGTGCCTGCTTCCTCACTAGCCCCCTCTCACAGAGCAGAGAAGGTCCATCAGGGCAAGCTGGCTGGGGGGATCCGAGAAGAAAGTGAGGCTGGATGAGTGTTTGATGGATGCATGGGAGGGGGTGGAAGCATGGATGGACAGGCAAATGCACAGCCCCAAGGAGTATAAACATCCCTAATGCGTATCCTCCTGGGAAAGGCATGTTTGTGGGGGGAGCCCTGTGATCTCTGCAGCTTGGGGTGGCTGAGCAGGACCAAAGGAAGAGAACGGCTGAGGGCAAAGGTGTCTCCTTGTGTTCCCAGCATTGACCCTGCCTGCCTGGCAGCCGTGGTGCTTCGAGGATTTTGGAACTCGCACCCGGAAAGACCCTGCAGCAGACCCCCTAAGGCTCAGGCTGCCCCTCCATCTAGTGTCACCCCCGCCACTTGGAGGTGTCCAGCCGCAGGGCCCTTACCTGGTGCTCCCGCAAAGCCCTCGGCGCTGGGGATGGGTCCCTGCCCCGTCTGGCCATCCACTCCTTGGGGCAGGCCCCGCCCTGACACGCCCATCCTCCCTGGAGGCCCGGCCTCTCCAGTCTCCATAATGACCCCAGTGGAGCCAGGCAGGAAGGGCAGCCCCGTCCAGCGTGGCCATGCTGGTGGGGGCAGTGGCTGCAGGGGTCTCTTGGGTAGGACAGGCTGCTGGCCTGTGGGCAGACGTTTTCCAGGCTCCTCAGGAAGCGGGGGAGCACTTGGCCTCGGCAGAGGGGTTGGCTTGGGATGAGAGGCCTCCGTGGGGGCCTCCACTGGCCCTGGGTGGGAGGGCCTTCCAGGCACCTGTGGGGCCTTCCCTCGCGGTGGGGGCTGCGGTGCTTCTGAGGGCTCCTCCGCTGGGCATTTGGAAAATGGAGAGAAATATGCAGGATTAAAAACCTCAGACTTGACTGCTCAGCCATAGGCGCCTCTGTGAGACTCGATGGGCTGGGCCCCCTGTGAAGATGTGGGCTTGGTGGCTGTCCCCAAAGCATCAAGAGTCACGGGCACTGCCTTGGGCCAGCACAGAGCAGCCACCACAGTGTGGGGCAGCATGCCTCATGGCTTCAGAAGGGGGCCACAGGTCAAGCTGACCTTGGGTCACCCAGGAGCCGATAAGAAGAGCCATGGGGACCCCCTGCACAGGGGTGGAGTGGAGGGAGATTTTCAGCCTTCCTTTCTACACAGTAGTCATGCTCTCCAAAACAGCACCATTCTTGGCCCCAGCACCAAAACTTCTGATTTCACCACATGATGATACCCTGGATATATCACAAATTACTGAAAGGGACCTGCTGAGCCCAACCAACAAATGTTCTCCCAAACCAGCTAGTGTTGGGGTCACTGTGGGTGGCTTCACAAGCTGGGACCCTGCCGAGAGCAGCACATGCCACAGTGACCCCAGCTGGTATTAGGGTGCTTAAGCCACCTCAGCAGCAGGCACAGAAACACCCAGCGCCTCTTGCCACAGCCTTATCACCAACTAAGGGGATTTCCACGGGAGGAAGTTTCTGATTCACATTTCCCTGCCCTCATGGGAGGGCACTGTGACACAGCCAGGAAGTGGCTGCCCCTTCCTCCTATGAATACATTCCTGGAACCAGGCTTCCACGAAGGCTTCCTGAGGGCCCACCCAACTCTTCAGTCTGTGTGGTACCTGCAGTGTGCCCAGGTTCCAAAGCTATATAATTAATGTCCAGGCAAAATCAGTGATTGCATTTTGACCCACTGTCTAGTTTTGAAACTCGCTAAGGTAACTACAATAATCAAACACATGTTCCCCTCCCCTTCCGCCACAGAGCCAGGTTGCTCACCCACCTCTGGCCCCCAAGGGAGGCTATTTCTCAAGCAGCCTTTCCTGACCAGTGCTCCATGAGAGACTTCAGCCCTACTGAGAATGATTCACCACTTCCTCAGTCGTCCCAAAGATAATACAGAGCTAACATCTAGATGCAGAGAAGAGAATTCATGTGGTTCCGTGGAATAGCATCAGGCCGTAATTCTCTTCAGAACCACCACTGAGAAGGGCTGGGTTAGACAGAAACTAAGGCAGGTGGACTAAAGACATGTGGACACCAGCCACAGTGGAGGACAGGAGTATGAGAACATGGAAACGCGAAGTCTATGCATTGAATCAAGAAGCTCCTAGCCCCCTTTTCCTGCTCACACCCAGGACACCTACTTATTTATAGCTTAGGTTGGGGATAGGGAGAATCTTCAAAGTGACCCTTTAAGAAACCCACCAGCATAAAATCTTATCCAGTGCCTCACCTTTAAATGTGAACCATAGTCAAGATCACTTAATGTACAGAAAACCTCTGATAAGAAAGACCAAAACAGGCCAACCAACGTACCAATGAAAAGGAACTCTGAGGAAACACACAATGCAAGAAAATAAAGAGGTAAAACCCTCAAACAGAAGACACAGTCCAAGATGCAAGAATACATTGGTATCAGAAAGGCATAATCAGAGGCACCCGTGTGTCTCAGTTGAGCATCAGGCTCTCTGCTGTCAGTGCAGAACCTGCTTTGGATCCTCCGTCTCCCTTTCTTCCCCTCCCCCATTCACATGTGTGCCCACATGTTCTCTCTCAAAACATTTTTTAAAAAGACATAATCAGAGAATAAGGATGAGCCTTTGCTGATAAAAATATTCTTACCAAAAATAAGCAAATACAATGAAAGAGTTGGTAGATAAAAGCAAGGAAATCTTTCAGAAGGTAGGACAGGAAGACATGGGGTACCTGGATGGCTCAATCAGTTAAGCGGTCAACTCTTGGTTTCAGCTCAGGTCATGACCTCACAGCTTTGGGGGTTTAAGCCCTGAGTGCAGAGCCTGCTTGGGATTCTCTCTCTTGCTCTCTCTCTCTCTCTCTCCCCCACTTGCACTGTCTCAAAGAAAGAAAGGGATGGAGACAGGGACAGAGAGGAAGGAAGGAGAAAATGAGAAAGAAAGAACTTAAAAAAAAAAAAAAAAAAAAAGGACAAGACAAAATGATGGACATCAGGAAGGAAACAATAAGAAATCTTTCCTGAAAAAAAAATCAGAAAAACTGGGACATAGGATGATGAGGTGGTAAGGCAAGAATTATCAAATTCTCACACATACACACCATTTTATTTCAGCAAAATTATTGAATAAAAGACCTAAACCAAGATCTAGTCCGAGCACTGAGGAAAAGGGGAGATCCTACAAGCTTTCAGGGAAAAAAAATTAAAGTGTGACTTCAAATCCAAAAGGCATCATCAGGTTTGTCAACAACAGTACTAGAAACTAGAAGACAAAAGAACGAGGTCTTCAAATTTTGAGGGAGAAATTGTTAACCTCGAATTCTATACCCAACCAAAATGTCAATTATGATTCAAGAATAGGTATTTTCAGACATGCAATATTAAAAAAAACAAAAACAAACGATCGCCCCCCCCCCCTTTTTAAGTCTATTTATTTTGAGAGAGTAAAAGTAAGCAGGGGCAGAGAGAGAGGGAGGGAGAGAATCCCAAGCAGGCTCTGTGCTGACAGCACAGAGCCCGATATGGGGCTCAAACTCACAAACCGCTAGATCATGACCTGAGCCAAAACCAAGAGTCAGATGCTTAACTGACTGAACCACCCAGGCACCCCTCAGGCCCCTTTTCTTAAAAAGCTTAGAAAACATACTCCACTGAAACAAGTAAACCATACAAAAAAGAAACATTAAAAAAAAGAAAAGTTCAAGACAGGAGAGAGGTTCAAGAAATTTCTAGGATGGTAGTGAAAGAAGTTTCAAATTGAAGTCCTTTAGCAAGTCCAGAGAATAAACAGTCCAGATTGGAGCAAAAAGAGAACTCCAGAAGGGAGCTCATGAATTCAAAAAACAAAAAATGATCTGATACTTTTTATGGTATAGAAAATTATATTGAGAGGGTATCCTAGGGTAAGAGGAATCCATAATAGATACACAAAATCTAGCAAATAATACACTACTACTAATTCAAAGAAAAGCAAAACAAAAAGCAACAATCATATTCAGCTGTACTGAGCTATTTAGCTCATAACAGCATAAATATTGGCGACTGATTGGCTATTGATAACAGCATAAATACTGGCTATTGTGGTAAATTCTAGTGGGAGGTGGGGAGGAGAGGAAGCAGGGGAGATATAAGCAAGCCTAATATATAAACTAATGCCTACAGCTGCTACATGATATATATAATGTCTAAATACTACATATATAATATCTGTATATAGAGAAATCTAAAAGTAATACATGAATTTAGAAACCTAGAGGTAAATATCAGGGGAAAACAGCCAAAAGAATTGCACGTGGCTGCCTCTGGGGAGCTAGAAGTGCCAGGGACGGGGGGGGGGGGGCCAGGGCCTGGTTTTATTATAAATCTCTCTGTACTATTTTATATTTTATAAAACGTACTTGCAGAAGACCCTCCCTGAGCTGCCTGCACTCTGGGTGGGTCCTCCCTTCCCTCCTCCTCACAGGGAGCCCCTGGCTCAGAGCCCTTCCTCCCAGCCGGCCTGTCTTCCCTCTGGGGGCTGCCCCATCCACTCCCTCAGGCCTCTTTCCTTGCCCCCACGGCTCCTGCCCTTTAGTCCAAGTGTATGGGTCTCCATCCAAAATTTAAAAGTAAACACGTCCCCTCCGTCCTCAATGGACTGCAGTCGGCAAAGTACAAGCCCCTCACACTGGTCCTTACTTTCTTACCTGTTCCTACCGCACCCTCCAAACCACCGCTCTTCCTCTGAAAGCCACCGCTGTTCTCCCGGACCGCCCCCCCCCCCCCCCCCACCCAGGCGCTGTCATATTCATTCACTCTCCCTCCCTCCCTCTCTCACTCCTCAAAAATCTGCAATCGTCTTCCAATGCTTATAAAATCCAATCGAATCTCCTCTGACATCCTGAGTCCCTGCCACCTGCTCCACCTTCTCCTGCACCCTCAGTGTCCTCACTGGTGCCCAGCCCTCCTCTGAGCTTCCCTGGCCACACGCCTTTGCTTTCAGTGTTTACGCTGCCTAAAACAGCCTCTTCCAGCACCCTCACTTCAGTCCCGGTTCAGAGACCACCCGCTCAGGGAAGCCATCGTGGATTAGCCCAATAGAGCTTGAATAATCCTGCCTCTGAACCTTGAGGCCCTTTGAGCCTCGGAGGGCTCTTTCAATTTTTTACTATTGTTCCTGTCATGCTGGATGATGAGCAGTTGAGGACACATTTTAATGATCTTTTGTCCCCAGGGTTTGGCATAGGGCCTGGTACACGACATTGCCAACATTTAAGGGTGTGGTGAATGAATGAAGGCTGGAAGGAGGGCAGGCATCATGGGCCACACCTTACCAGCCATTACCTTAGGCATCCTAATTCTGCCAAAAAAATCATTGTCATTCTGGGGCCAAATAGGGTAATGCTGGTACACAGAGATGGTGAAGGCTCTTTTATGTCCATCACTCCCTCAACACTCAGGTTTATCACACGCACTGGAAGGCAGAAGGAAAAGAATGAACGAATATTTCCCTTGGGCCAAATATCCCCGCCCCCCACCCCCCATCTCCATGGCGAGCACACCCATGCCTGGCTGGGGGCAACTGACTGCTCCCAGACAACCTGTCACCTCACGGCAATGCTGCCCTGGGTGCAGTCATTTCCCCCAGCCCCTGATCCCCCATCTCATGCCAGGTGTTTCCAATGTATACGCATTTGTTACAAAGCTGTAACACAGACTGGACAGCATTTTGCTCATTCTGGAAAGATCACTCCTCAGCGGATGGCTTTCTGAACTCAACATGTGTTTCCAATTCAGAGAATGACCATTTGAACCGCGTTCTCCCGGAGAGCCCAGAGTTGCTGCCCTTGTGGTTAAGGCATGAGGCTCACGCAGGAAGGGCCGGCGCGGCCCCACGGGTGCTGCCTCGGGTCCGGGAACCCGCCCCAGGCTCCAGTCCTGATGCGCCCGTGTGGCCTCAGGCAGGGCCACAGCCTTCTCCCCGAAGACGGAGAGGGACCGGGGAGGGAAGGCCGCTGCTTCTCCTCTAGAGTCCATCTTACTAAAAGCCAATTTTGACTTCACTGCAACAAAGACCTGCCGAAGAAAATCCGCCCTAATCCTCGAGCTGCTAAGAACGTGTGCCTGGCTCCCCTGACAGGCTGTCTCTGCCTCCTGTCAGGGAAGCCTGAAGGGAGGCCGGCGGCCACGAGAAAGTAAACTGCAAGCATGAGGGCCCTTAGGTGTGCCTGGCAGCGTGGTGGGGTCTTGTTACACTGCCAGAGGCCGGGGGACAGACGGTGACCCCGGCTGTCAGAGGCTGTGCCCGGGACCCCGGCCGTGCAAAAGCCACTGACCCCTCCTACCTCATACACCCCGTCCATTAAACGGGCAGCTCCACGGCGCCCTCTCGTCAACCAGGCAGAACTGGGTGCCAGCGAGACAGAGCGAGGGCGCGGGTGCTCATCCCTAACGGGGACACACGGCGCAGGCGCCAAGTCCGGCTGAGGGGGCATCCGATCTCCCGGGAAGCCGGGGTGCACCTGCAGGCCACAGCCGGCAACAACGCGACCTCCTTCCCGGATGCCATCAAGACGGGATTTCTACAAAAATCCTTCCAAACGCCGACATGCGTCCGGCAAAGCCGGTAGACCGCCACACTGCGCGCCCTTGAGAATGGGGCTGCCTGGAGGAAGCGGCTGCTCCTGCTCCCCGCAGAAAGACTGAGGTGCAAGGGCAAGGGCGGCGGAGGGGAGGGGGAAGGCCGTGGAGGGCCACAGGTGTGCTCTGGCCTGAGGAGTCAACCTACAGAAAACCGGACTTGTTCTGACCACACCTGAAGGGAAACCAGGTCTTCGCGGGAATGATTCTACTCGGAGCAAATGGTGACCCGGAAGCTGTTGTGGTTTGGGCTGGAAGGAAAGAAGGCCTCAGCGCCTATGAGGAGGGCTGTGTTGCTTACACCACAGAGGGGACAATGAGTCCCCACGTGACCACGTGAGCAGCCCCGGAATCGAGCTAAACAGCGAAAACGGCTCTGCATTTCTGAAAAGTACAACCTAGAGAACACGGAGATACAGACAGCTGTACAAATACAGCTGAAGTGGGAAGGAATCTGCAATCACAGAATCTCAGGGTTGGGTGGGCAGGGGTTCTCACCTAGCTGAGCCTCAGCATCGCTTGGGAATTTTTTTGTTGTAGAATTTCACAACCTGATTCTAAAATTTCTGCGGAAGCGCACAGGGTCTACACTCCCAGGTTTTAAGACCTACCGCAAAGCTGCATAGTCAAGACTAGAGCATGTCTCAACAACTACAACAGAGTCCCCAGGTGAACTAGCACACACGCTGTCCACGTTTGTTGCTGGTGCGGTGTCCAAGTCATGGCTTTCCTTCTCTCTCCTCTTCTTTCCTCCTTGTTTCTCCCCTTCTTTTGGGCACAGTTCTCCCTGGGTGGTTATATCCTGCTGCCTTTGAGGTGGCCTTCCTTCTTCTTCTGGGACCAGAGCTAGGGGGGGTTGTTTTGTTTTAATAACAAATTTAATTGCAAGTTCCTGGGTCTCACCTCATCCCTGTTGAGCAGGAATCTCCTGAGTGAGCCCAGGAGTTCTTATTTTTCTAAAGCTCCCAGAGGATTTTTGCATGCAGCTGTGGGACACCTCAGCCCTGAGAATACCATGGTTCTAAATTCAATGGTTAAGATGCAGAAAGGCAGCCGCAACTTACCCCCACCAAAAGGCATTACGAACCCCAGATGCCCGCAGGGTGTAAGGGAGCACATTGCAAGGGTCAGGATGGTCTGAGTATATGCAGTTTATTTTAGGCGTTAGATATTTCTAAAACCCTGACTTGGTCCATCATGCCATCTTGGACCTAAACTGGCCCAAACCCAGCCGATTTCAAGTTGAGGGCATGACTGTGGCATCAGGCCACTCTTCCCCTGGCCAGGTTTTATGGTTAAATATTTAGAAAATCCATGCTTTTTCATTTTTGTAGCATAGCTTGAATTAAGCAACTTGATAAAGATGGGATTCCTAAATCTCTAACAAAACTAAATGAAATGTTGTGCTTAGTATAATTCAAGTTATAAGAGAAACAGCCCTCAGACTTGAGCAGAAGAGCGGGGGGGGGGGGGCGCATTTGAAAAAGGAAGTGATACTCCTGTCACTAGAGTCTGTTGAAACAACATCATGGCATCTAGGCAGGCATGTCCCTTCTTGGAACAGTGACGTAGGGAAAGAGAGCTTCCCTGATGCACAGAAATATTCCTCTGCCCATCATCTCCACCCAGCGGGAGCCCCAGGTGTTTCAACACCAGGAAGTCCCCTCTCTCCTACTGTAAGCAGAAATGCTGGAGTCCAGCCAGGGCTCAGCATCTGTGTCACACAAGAAGGCTGGGATGTGCCGGCTGTCAGAGAGGGCAGCCAGCCACAGCCTTGCTGACAACGCTCGTTACAGGCCAGGGCAGTCCTCAGGCTCAGGCAGGAAAAGACACCTGTCACTCATGCAGGGAGCAGACCCTGGAGCTGCCCACCACAGAGGAACTCCTGCCCCACAAGATGCTGACCAAGGGAAATGGAGGGGGTGCTGGCCAGAAGCACAGTGCCCCACCCACGCCTGACGATGGGAGTGAGCGTGCCCAGGCAGACAGCCAAACCATTATGGCCACATCAGACAGAAGGACAAAGGACTTAAGAACCACCTTGTCATTTGGAACCTAACTTATCCCCAAGTGCTGAGCTCTTTTTTTTTTTTTTTTAATGTTTATTTTTTAGAGAGAGAGAGTGAGCGTGAGTGGGAGAGGGGGAGAGAAAGGGGGACAGAGGATCTGAAGCAGGCTCTGTACTGACAGCAGAGAGCTTGGTGTATTGCTCGGACTCACGAACCGTGAGATCAGGACCTGAGCTGAAGTTGGACGCTTAACTGACTGAACTGCCCAGGTACCCCAGTGCTGAGCCTCTTGTCAACAAAAGCATTTGAATGTGAATCCTGAATGCCAGGGAGGGGAGATTTCTAGGCTTTTTACACTTTCTACCTGCCCCCCAATTTAAAGAAAAAGAAAGGGAAAGTGAGAAAACCCCCACTGGCTATCTAGAGCATTCCACAGAGCAGCCAGGAGCCGGACACCCAGGGGGGTCTCCTTCCATGTCTGCTGTGTGGACAGGCTGCTCTGACTCCTTTGAGGCTGGATGCCTGGGGGTTTGTAGGAAGAAAAAGGGAGAAAAGTGCAGCCATGAGCAGATTAAACATTATAGGGGTCAGAGGATTAAAATAATAGGTAATACTGATTGAATAAATACGAGGGGCCAGGCACTATTTAATACTCCACTCTTTATGAGTATTAATCCTCTTTAAACAAACTTTTTGAGACCAGCGTCATTATTATTTCCAAGTAACAGATGCAGAAAGTGAGGTAATTAGGTAGATAAATAACTTGCCCGAAGTCCCAGAGAAAGCATGGAAGTAGCTAGGATGGCAAAGCTGAGAAATAATAAGCACTTCCTGGCTCAAAATCCTCTGATCAACATTGGAAAAAAAGGGGGGGGGGGTGCCTGGGTGGCTCAGTCAGTTAAGCGACCAACTTCGGCTCAGGTCATAATCCTGAGGCTCTTGAGTTCAAGCCCTGCCTCCAGCTCTGTGCTGACAGTTCTAGCCAGTTTCAGATTCTGTGTCTCCCTCTCTCTCTGCCCCTCCCCCGCTTGCACTCTGTGTCTCTCTCTCTCTCTCAAAAATAAACATTAAAAAAAAATTAAAATCCTCTGATTGTTTCTCATCATACTTAAAATTCAGATCCTTTACCATAGCCTATAAAATCCTACATGACCTGGTTCCTTCCTGACTTCAATGCCCAGGACTTCCCACCCTCCCCTTGTTCATATACATTATGCGTTTTTCAAACAGGACAAACTCATTACTGCCTCAGGGACTTTGAACATGCTGTTCCCACTGCTTGGACCACTTCCCACAGATCTCTGCAAAGCCCTGCAACGAAGTCACCTCCACTGAGCAACCCTCCCTGACCATTCACCTAAAATATACCACCGTCTCCTGTTCTCCATGAACTTGCTCTATTGTGTCTTTTCTCGCAAACTGATCACTAGCCGAAATCCGATCAGCATTTAGCTTGGCTGTGCATTGTCTGTCGTCCCGCTAGAGTGACATTCACGAGGGCCGGCACTGCAGCACTAGCACATGGCTCAGTTGAAAGCATAGGAATGAATGGGTGGGATGGAGGGGGGCTGGGAGACTGGCATCACACCCACTTTACTGAGCTGAAGGTGAGAAGGTGAGTGAAGATTCTTCACCTTTTGGACGTTAGGCACCTCTCTGAGACCTAGATGAAAGCCATGGACCTTTTATCCAAAAAAAAAAAAAAAAAAAAAAAAAAGCCAACATTTGTAAATAGTTTCAAGAGTCCCTTTTAAAACCCAGGGAAGAACATTTTCAGTAATGGGAGGGAGATAAAATACTCAAGAGATCTACTTGAGCATCAGCTGAAGCCCCTTCTGCACCCACTAGCTGTCTCCTGGATAATTCAGGCCCCCTTAGGGATGTTTCCAAAGAAAAGAACAGCATCTGAGAACAGGGTGGTGCACTGAGGAGAAACACCAGAGTTTGCAGCCCCGGGCCATCAAATCTGGTCACTGGTCCAAACCTACGTTATGCATCCTCTTGCCTGGGCCTTTTTTCACCAAGGGAGATATGGTAACTGTCATTAATATTCCTTTCCTCCCAACACATAGAAACCATATCCCCCTTCCAGAGCTGACTTGCTTTGACCAAGAAAATGTGACAGAAGGAATGCCACGGCAGCTCAGCGCCCAGCCTGGAAGGGGCTAGCGGTTTCCAGTTTCCTTTATGAGCCAGTCACCATGTAGTAAGTCTGACTAACCTGAGACCACCATGCTGTGAAGAAGCCCAAGTCAGCCACACGGAGAGAGAGAAAGACAGAGAATGGCCGCAAGGAGGAGGCCTGAGGGGCCAGACATGTGACGAAAGCCTTCCTGACCTTCCAGCCCGGCCAGGCCCAACTGCCAGCTGATTACAGCTGAGTGACTCAGGCTGATGCCAAATGGAGCAAAAGAACCACCACGCCAAGCTAAGCCAAGCCCTGATGAGCTCCTGATGCACAGAATAGTGGAAAATAATACATCTTTGTTGTTTTAAGCCACCAAGATTTGGGGCAGGTTGTTACATGACAATAGATAACGGCCCCTTCATACCAACCCTCCTGCTTTTTCTGGGCCCATACACAACCCTCAATTATTAGCTCCAGTAACACCTCCTTCCAGAAGTTTCTCTTCTCACTCCACCTCGCTCTTCACTCCTCCAGCCTCTGAACTCTCAATTTCCTCAACCCCGAAGGCTTAGCTCAGGGGCTCTCTCCTCCAAGGAGCCCTCCCTGACTTCCACAGTGGCCATAAGCGCTTCTCCACACACCCAGTATGCCTGTGCACACCCCATGCCCATGACCATCCCTTTGTCAGCTTGTTTGTCCCCAGACTGTTATTGTCACATGCATTGTCATCCACATAATCCACACACATAGCTCATTAACTACCACATAATAGGGGCTCAGTAAGACCTTATGAACGGAAAGAACAAACCCCTACACCACTCGCTGGACATTTACATACTATTGCATTCATTCCTTCTGCAGACCTGTGTCTCTTTACCACTGTGATTGAAAATGCCTTGAGGTTAGGGATCATGCTACTCATCTCCATGCTTCTCACAGAGCCTTGCACACAGCAGGTGCTCAGTAAATGCTCTGTTGACTTTTAACTGGTCAGTGTATGGCTTTCACTGTGACCTTAACTCCAGATTCCCCCCTAGACCTCTGCTTCTCAGGCTGCAGATCTCCTAGACCTTGACACTGTATAAGGACAGAGAAGGCTCTGCTGGTTTATTTTTGGCTCTTTTCAATCAATGGAATTCTTGAAAGGCCACACATTCTACATTCACAGCAATGAATTCATTCCAAAAGGATAATCTTTTAGAAGCTACATTCTCTTTAAAGACATTCACCTCCAACTCCTACTTCAGCAGACAAAGTGTGAAAGAGTTAACACAGCTTCCCATACTGCCTGGGAATTGCAAATCAACTGGAAATATCTGATTCAATCTGTTATTATAAAACACAGTCCAGACAGCACCGTCACCACAAGGGACAATCATTCCATGAACACACACAGTGTTGTGACCTTTACTCAACATTCCAGAGATACAGGAGCTGTGTGGGCCTGGGAGGAGGGGAGGCTTATGAACAGTGTGGTGTAGTGGGCCCAGCACTGGGGTGGAGGCCAGCTTCCTGGTCCTGGCTGGCCTGGGTACCTCCTTATCTACAAACTCCTTTTCTCTGAGAACACCCAAAGCATTTTCCCACCTGACTACTTCAGATCCTCCAGCTTCCCGGGGACCTGACCATGACTCTCCCCAGCCAGGCCCGTGCTCAACTGCCCCTCATGTTTCAGCCCTCCGCTCCTTGGGTTTTATGACTCAGCTTGGACATAAAACCCTACAGGCTCACTCCAGGCCATGACATCTCAGCTCAGTGTTGGCGGTCTTTGTCACCTGGAGCTGAGCAAGGTGGAAAAGGTGATAAAAGCCCAAAGGGGAAGAGAGGAGAAAACAGGGAGAGGGCAGGTCAGGAAGTAGGGTCCTTCTGGGCATACAGCTGGCCCTCAACAAGTCCTTTTGGAACCAGTAAGTCTGCATTCAACTCTCGGACACACGAAGGAGATGTGTGCTAGACTGGAAGACAATTCTTGGATGCAGCCCACCCAGGGTTCTTGTTCTGGCCCTGCCACTCCCTAGATGTGTGCCCCTGGGTACACTTCCCCTTGGGAAAGCAGAGGTTGTTGTGGGGCTCTATGACATGGCCTGAGGGAACTAGCCCAGTGCTGGTCCCCAGAAAGTGCTCAATAAGTGTGAACTCACACTTTCCCTCCCTGCTTCCAATTAGAAAAGGCTGTCTCATTATTGAGGCCACCTACATGAAAGAATCCAGGTATAAGAGAAGCTATGTCCCTCATGGATGATGTGCTAAACGCTCAAGGAACAAGGAAATTAACTTTGTTGAATATATTGTTTCATGTTATTAAGGAACCACTCATTCATTCATTCAACAATCATTTGCTCCGTGTCTAGTGTGCAGCAAGCTTTGCCTAAACACAACTGATATGCTTCCTTGTTGTAAGCACCAAACGGCTTTAAACAGTTACTGCCCCTAAAATGCTTTTTGTCCATGGTCTTTGGAAAGGAATATGACCGTATTCTATCTGCCATCATCTAGACCTTAGATTTCAGGAGACAGGAGGTGGCCCAAAGATAATGATGACAAAGATTATAATGACACCAGCAAACAAAAGGCACTGCTTATAGAGAAGTGAACAGATAAGCAAATGGGAGTCTCCCTAAGTAGCCAGTGCTCCAAGTTGTTAGGCCAAAAATCTGACCCCAACTCTGAGCTCCCCAACATGACAGTATATATAGATCCACATCTTGCCCTCTTCCTCTGTGGCAAAGGAGCAGTTTCATTTTCAACTTGTTGTGGACTGATAACTTTTGTAAAATGCACAGATGGTGTTCCTGAATCCTGCAGTGATGTCAAATTGTTTTAAATAAAAGTTTCTAAATACTAACTCTCGATGTTCGTTTTTATCTCGTTGCCACTCAGCACCAGTGATTCACAAACTGGCACCAATCTACGAACCACACTTTGGGTAGCACTGATGTAGTGAACTCCACAGACCATCCAAAATCTAGCATAATGCATGCTGCGAACAAATACAAGAAATGGGATAGTAACGGGCAACTTACTTGCTGATGGCTGAAATTTGATCAGGTCTTGCAAGTCAGTAGAAATCTGGAAAACATGGCTATAGAACTGCTGGACTGAATTCTTCAGGCCAGATATGTCTCTGGAATGTGACCGGAGTGTCCCATTCATCTGCCTGACACAACTCCAGAGGCTGTTGACATGCTTGTTGAGCCCCTCCTTGATCCTCTGAAGACTTCCGGAGATGGAGTCCAGCTTGCTGCAGGCTTTCTCCATATGAGACACCCTGCTCTCAACCATGGACACGTCCCTCTGGACCCCATGTGTGTTCTCCTTACAAGTGTCCAGTTCAGAGAGGACCTGGCTCTGCAGCCGCTGCCACCTCTCCTCCAGGTGGCTGCAGCAATGAGCCATGGGGTCCTGGGGAGACGGGAGGGGCTCCACCGTCCTGTCCTTCTCACCCCCCTTAGAGAGCCCCCCCACTGCAGCATTTTTACCTTCTCTACAACTGCTTAGCTCCTTCTGGAGATGATTCACATCGTCTTCTGTGTGGTTTAGTTGAGAATAAAGAAAACTAAAATCCTGTTCAAGTTTCTGGATGCTACGTTCGGTTTCTTGAAACTTCCTATGCATTGTGTCATTCAGAGATTTCAAAAGGTTCAAACTATCACCCGCTATGTGTTCTTCTCCGTTTGGCAAAGTATCTTCTATCCCATGAGGCTCTCCCTGAAAGTTCTGCAGGCAAATATCCTCAACAACTTGAACTTTGCTCTTCAGGTGGTTTAACTCTATCATGACCTGTTTGCTCCCAGCCCCTGACACACCTGGCAGGGCTGAGGCTGGGGGGATGAGT
Organism: Prionailurus viverrinus; assembly: GCF_022837055.1. Classification (NCBI taxonomy): domain Eukaryota; kingdom Metazoa; phylum Chordata; class Mammalia; order Carnivora; family Felidae; genus Prionailurus; species Prionailurus viverrinus. The sequence continues at coordinate 42,280,302 of NC_062572.1, forward strand.
TCTGCATCAGTGCTATTGGCCACCTCCAGGAGAACACTCCCCAGGCGCTCTTCCAGAGACTGGATTTTCTGATCAAGAAGTTGCTTCAAGTCATCTACCTCACCATTAATGGTCCCCCGAAGGGTTTCTTCAATGTAGAAGCAATGTTCTTCCGCATTCCTTTCTGTCACATTGATCCTCGCATCTAGTTCATTCCATCGTGCATCAAAGTCCACATCTGGCTCTGGAACTACAAGGCGGTCAAATTCATTGTCCAGGCGTGCATTCAGCATTCTGGTGGCTTCAGCAACCCTTTCAATTTTCTGGTCTAACATCTTGATCTGTGGCCCAAAGTCACCATTCTTTTCACTATTACAGCAGTTGGACCGAGCTGAAGGATCTTGTACCCGGTCTCGAAGATCATTTATTTCTTTTCTCAGGTTTGTTTCCTTCTCTCCTATTAGCTCAATCACTCCCAGGTAGCTGCTCCCATAATCATCACACTGCTGCTGGAGACCAATCAGCTTGTACTCGCATGAGTTCTTCAGGTCGGCCAGCTTTCTGTCCATTCCTTCCATGAGCTCCTCTCTCAGGGCATCAATCTTACTATCAACATAGGCTTGGTAGAGTTCATTGGTCGTCATGGTCACCGTAGGGCCCTGGGCAGCCTCCTGGAGCTGTTTGAGCTGTCCTTCATACCCCTTCACTTTCCCATCCAGCTCTTCCAGCTTGTCACTCTTGGTCTTCAGAGCATCCTTGACCTCGGCCAATTCGGATTTGATGTCCTTCATGCCAGATTCCTTATTGTTGAGGACATCAGGAAGCTGGACAGTTTCTGTGTCTCCACCAATGGCACTGTCAGGCACTGGCTGGGGATGCAGATTACTGAGCCATGAAGCCAGCATTTTGCTGGCATCATCCTGAACGGCATGTTTGAGGTTTTCGTTCACTCCAGCAATGGAAGACTGGAGATCAAGAACTGTTCTTGTGAGTCGGAGAACCTTCTCCTCAAGCACCTGGATTTTTTTTTCCTGAAGTTCTTGCACCCCCTCTTTTGGATCTATGACTTGACTTGGTTCTGTGGCACGAGTTGGTGGCAAAATCTTCTTGGGCTCTGAGACTTGGCTTGGTTCATTATCTGTTACAAAGAAAGAGTTGGACATGACTTAACAAGTTCTACCTTTCCCCATTTTCTGCAAAGACAATAAACAGGGTACTTAAGGAATGCACTTAAACCTTCACTTATAGATCCCCTCTCACCATAGGCAATTATTGTGGTAGAGAGAAAAAGACTATGGCCTTTGAGTCAAATAGGCCTCCCTTTGCATTCTGGCTCTGTTGTTTACTGTCTGCCCTGGAGCAAGTTAATTAACTTCTGTGAACAATAATCCCCTCATCTATGAAGCTGAGGTACTATCTTCCCTTTTAGGGTTGTTGAGAGAATATGTAGTACATGGTACATAGTAGGCAGTCCATGGTCTCTTTCACTCTAAAGGGAAATTTTTTTTAAGTTTATTTATTTATTTTTGAGAGAGAGAGAGAGAGAGACAGACAGACAGACAGACAAAGAATCCCAAGCAGGTCCCAAACTATCAGTGCAGACCCCAACACGGGACTCGATCTCACAAACTGTGAGATCATTACCTGAGTCCAAATCAGGGTGTTCAACCAACTGAGCCACCCACACGCCCCTAAAGGGAAATATTCTTAATCTACTTTGTCATATGAACACATCATTCTCACATTAGTGAGCTGCAGCCACACCCCAATGGTTGACTACATACTGTAAAACCACAAGAAGCCACTTTAGTGATATCCACCCATTAGCTGTTGGGTGATATGATATCATATTAAGCAGTCAATTATTCTCCAAGCAACTCCTAAATGTTATTTTACTTTTGTTAGCATCGCTATGCTAACAAAGTCTCATAGACATTGTTTAGCACTGTTATGCAGCTGGGGAAACTAAAAGCTAAAGAGGGATAAAGCAGTGACTCTACTGTCACCTCCTAACAATAAAGCCATGTGGTCATATATACTAAGATTCACTAAACCAAAGAATATAAACATCGACTTTTTGATAATCCTACTCTGAGAAATATACTTCCAAGGAAATAGTCCAAAAGAAATAAAAAAAAAGTTAATAAGGATGACTGTGATGAGTCCTAAAATGAAAATAAAGTGATAGATACAGAGATAGATGAACTAACCAAAAACAAAATTATTGAAACGTGAGGCAGTAGGAACCTGACAGCAAACCACACCCCTGAACTCACAGTAGGATGCAAGGAATACTAGAAAGGGGCTAACATCGACAAGCCTGGAGATGATACAGAGACTATCATAAAGGATGGAAAAAAATCAAACATAACATAGAGATTGCAATGAAATAAAATGCATTAAGGTACACTGAACAAGCGCTAGAAGTAAATGTAGAATGTTGTAAATATTTGACTTTAACGTTGTTTTTTCCTCCCCTAAACCTTTGCACACAACCATAACAACAGCTATTATTCATGAAAATCAGCTTTGTGGTAAAATCAAGACTGGAAGTCAGATGGCCAAACTCTCAAGCAGAGAACTATAAAGAACACCTTATTTTCCACACTGAAACATGTATTCTACCTCAAGACACCAGGAGGAAAAAACAAGTTGTTGAATCACTTACAAATGAAATGCCTTTCTGAGCAAAGGAAATAAAAGCAAAGGGCAGGAGAAGAGGGAAGAACAGCACGTGAGGAAATGCTTCTTCTACATATTCCTGGTGACTGTGGAAATTGCTACAACTTTTTGGAAGGATAACTTGGCAGTAAGTATCAAAATCTCAGAATCCCTTTGCCCCAACAATTACACTTCTAGAAGTTTATTCAAGTAAATAATCAGAGATGAATCCAAAATAGTAACAGAAAAAAATGTTTATTCAAATACTATCTATAAAAAACTACCAACAACCTAAGTGACCAACAGTAGGGGACTGTGTTCAAATAATCACACTCTCAAAGCCATTAAGTGATATTGCAAACTATTTAATGAATGGTTGTTCATTATAGATTAAATGTAAAAATTAGTTCTAAAATTGTATGTTCTTTACAATGATAGTGGATTAAGGATAAGCATTTCCTTTCATTGCCTTCTGAAATCCCACTAAAATGGCAAAACAAAACAAAATACAGAACCACGTCACATATAAAAATTAGGAATCAGAATGGTTTTGGGCATTTTAACAGCTGCATTGGAAGCTAGAAGAAAAGGGAGTGATGCTTTCAAAATTCCAAAGGAAAATTATTTCCAATCTAGAACTCTAAAGTAGAATAAAAATATTTTCAGACTATAAAATATTAGGAAGTGTACATCCCATATAATCTTCTCATAAAACTACTGGAGAATGTGCTCTACCAAAACAAGGGAGTACATTGAGAACAATCAAAGAGTATAGGAAACAGGGAATCGGTGGGAGGGAAACAGTAAGATCACAGGCTGGCAGCTGTGAACAAGGAAAAGAGGATGACCAGTCCTGGTGGCGATTGCTCCAGGAAGGTGAAACTGATGTGTGTGAACATAATGAGAGGACATCTAAATAATCACCCTGAGGACAGTTCGGGTTAAAATAGGGACAAAGACATTAAAAAAAAAAAAAAAAAAAAAAAAAAAAAAAACAAGCAAAGAAAAATATAAAACAATCACTAACTCTAAAAAAACCAAAAAGCTATATAGGAAAGCCAACAGATTCATAGCATACTACATAGCTCAGCTGTACACATTATCTACCTAGTTACCACAACGTAAATAAGAAGTATTAAGTAAATTAAAAATCTGGTATAAACGGTATGGAAAGGATGAGGGTATAGGAACCATGTGCTGGAAAGCAGATGAAAAGGAGTCATAATTTCACCTTCCATAATGAGAAGTCAATAGATAGGGAGGTTGGGGAGCCTGGATGGCTCAGTAGGTTAAACATCTGACTCTTGATTTTGGCTGAGGTCATGATCTCATAGTTCATGAGTTCAAGCCATGCCGCAGGCTCTGTGCTAGCCTGCTTGGGATTCTCTCCCTCTCTCTGCCTCTCCCCCACTCATACACACATGGTACGCACACATACAGGCGCTCTCTCTCTCTCAAGATAAAATAAAATAAATAAACTTGAAAAATAGATATGGAGGTAAATTCCAAAAGACCATCTAAAGAGTTTAAAGTAATTACCCCTGGGAAGGGAAAGTGGGGGAGAAAGGGAGGTCACTGCTTTCCTAATAGTCCTTTTAAAGCTATTCAACTCTTACGGGTTTAAACTTGTATAAAATAAAAATAAAACAAAAGTAACCTATTATGATCCAACCGATCCCCTTCATGTGAGCCCATCATAGTACCTATCAGGACGTATTGCAATTACATGTCTGATGTTTGCCTTTCATGAGTTCAGGGACTTGTCTACCTTGTTTTTCACTTTTCCCAAGTGTCTAGTATAGAGCCTGCCAGATGAAGGAGCCCAATAAACATGTGTGGGATGAATAAGTGAATTTTCCTTAACGACATGTACAAGCAGATATAGGAAGGAGAGTAATGTGTGATAACAAAATGTTAGCAGTGAGATTATGTGTAACTAGATATTCCCCTAGACTTTATGAAGATTCTATAATTGATATATATTACTTTTGTCATAGAAATTATTTTAAAATCTATTTTACAAACAATATGGGGAAACACTACAAGTTTCAAAATTGACAATACTTCATGGGAAAACAATCATTTCAAGACAACTTAAACATCAAATTGTTAAGAAAATCTAGGTTACATTTATTCTTACTCAACTTAAAAAAGAGGAAAGATAAAGTGACATAGAATAAAAGGACAGAAAATTTTTAGCCATAAAAGTCATTCTCTTGATGTTATAATTAAAAGCAAAGGTGAAAATTATCATTGCTTTCTTAGTTATTCACTGAATTTGTGCTACTTCCAAAAAAATTCACAAACAAATTTAAGAACAACTTCACTGGATACATTGAACTTGGGGCTTACCTTTGCACCCCAAACAGAATGAGGATGATTCTGATACACCTATTTTTTTTTTAATGTTTATTTATTTTTGAGAGAGAGACAGAGACAGAGACAGAATGTGAGCACGGGAGGGGCAGAGAGAGAGGGAGACACAGAATCTGAAGCAGGCTCCAGACTCTATGCTGTCAGCACAGAGCCAGACGCGGGGCTCGAACCCATGAACCACGGGATTGTGACCTGAGCTGAAGTTGACACTCAACCGACTGAACCACCCAAGTGCCCCTGATTCACCTATTTTTAAAACAATTAGTTTCTTCAAATTCAGATCTATGGGAACTTGTAGACAAAAAGTAAAAACAAAGCATCGCTACATATGAATCTCTTCGCATCTGTGCCCACACTACCCCAGTCTGAAACCATCAGCCTCCCCTATGCTGATTGCCAAATCCTTTGCTTTCAGAAACCAGCCCTAACAAAGCAATTTACTTGCCACACAAAACAAATCAAAACAAAACTGTATTCTGATTGCTACTGCTTCTGCAAATAAATTTGTATGCCACATGTGTCTACTGTAGGCATACATGCGTGTTACTGGAAGACCCTGGAGAGCTCCACATTCTAAATCATAAATCCTACGGTCTGCAGAAGCACTGGAAAGATCAGTGGTGGCCATGCACAGGGAAGCACAAAGAAGTTACCTGTGGCTTTCTTCACGCTGTTTCGAGGCCGAGCGGGCGTGGGGCGGGGAGTCTTCACAGGGTCCCTGGGACCTTCCTGGCAGTCTCCCCCTCTAAAGCCAGGGCAGCACCTCCATTCCAACTGAGTCACCGTCTTGTACTTGGTGACGTACCTGGGTCTGAAGTTCACACGATACCTGCCGAGGAAAAGGGTGGCATCTCTCTTTACTGGCTATTGCCAGCGCCCCGGGCCCCCCTGACTTGTACCCGAATGAAGAGGATCCAGGTCACTCAGGGCTCTGCCTGCCCTCTCCACACTGACCCAGAAGGGACCACTGGTCTTTTCAGTCCAGCCCTGATGCCTGGGGCTCAGCCAAAATCAGACTGGCCTCCTTTATCCATCTTCAACCCACCTGCACTCAGCTGCCCTCCCACTAAAGGCCAGAAAGACAGACAACCTAGAAAAGCCTGGCCCCGCGATTCCTAAAACTGAGCTTTTGTTTCGCACACAAATTTTTGTTCCACAATTCACTGCTTTGTGGAGATTTTTTTTCTGGGGTAACTCAGTGTCATTTGTTTTGTATTTTATTTATTTTTAAATGTTTGTTTATTTTTGAAAGAGAGAGAGAGCACGAGTTGAGGAGCAGAGAGAGAGGGAGACACAGAATCGGAAGCTGGCTCCAGGCTCTGAGCTGTCAGCACAGAGCCTGATGCGGGGCTCGGACCCACGAACCATGAGATCATGACCTGAGCCGAATTCGGACGCTCAACCGACTGAGCCACCCAGGCACCCCCTTTTTTTTTTTGTATTTTAAAGAAACCTCCCTGACACCTTCATCTCCATAGCATTTGTGCTTTCATCTTGGCACCTTCCTTCCTGCAAAGGCAGCAGGCCATGAGCCTTCAGAGAGGGCACCTTATGCTAGCTGTGTCCAGACCTTTTTAAAAAGATGCACCTGGGTGGCTCAGTTGGTTAAGCATCCGACTTCAGCTCAGGTCACGATCTCACCATTGGTGAGTTCGAGCCCCACGTTGGGCTCTGTGCTGTTAGGGCAGAGCCCGCTTCAGATCCTCTGTCTCCCTCTTTCTCGGCCCCTTACTTGCTTGCGCTGTCTCTCTCTCAAAAATAAAATGAACATTTAAAAAACGATTATAAAAATACATAAATAAAAATAAAAAATAAAAAGATTCCCTGATTTGTAGAGCTAATGGTAGAAATAAGGATCCCTTTTTAAGTGCACGTTCCCCCATGCACGTGCATATCACACCGAGATTCTTGTGATAGCTGTAAAGTCCTCCAGACCCAGCGCTGGGCCTGGGCCAGAGAGTGGCAACCCAGCAGCCCCCCCCCCCCGTACACTCAGAGGATGGATGCAGGGGTCTAACACCCCCAGGTGCCCCTGCTCACAGCACAGATGCGGGCCACTCCTTAACTTATCCCAGCTTCTTCTTCCAGCTTGGAAGCATGGCTCTCTAGAACGTCCTCACTGTCTCTTCACTGTGAACACCAGCACTAGCAGCTGCCCTCCTCCTTGGGGGCCAATTCCCTGAAAGGAATCAGCTCTCTGTCACTTCCTAGGACTGTGTGCTGCTCAGAGGGGCGTTGGGGGGCCCATGGGGACTGGTGCCGGTCAGGTGACTCCACCTCAGCACCAGCCTTGCTGAGGGTGTAGTTCAAAGTCACACTCCCAAGAAAATTGCAAATTAGTAAATGTAATGGGCTTCTGGCATCCTTCCTGAGGGTCAAAACCATGACAACTAAAACTTTAGGTGTAAGGAACTCCCCCATCGCCAGGACCCAAGGTGATCCTCTGGAATTCCCAGAAGGCCCTGGGGACAGCACTGACCCAAATGTTAGTGTCCCAACACCTGTCTCTGTCCCTGGTTCACCGGCCCTTCTAGGGCAGTGGTTCGAAACCTTAGCTGAGTGTCAGAATCACTAGGGAAGAGTGAAAAACTGCAGATGCCTGGCTCTCACCCTCAGAGATTCTATTTACTTGGCTTGCAGTGTGGCCTGGGGACACAAATTTTGAGAAGCCCCAGAGGGAGACTTTTTTAAAACAGAAGACAAAGCCGGGCGCCTGGGTGGCGGTCGGTTAAGCGTCCGACTTCAGCCAGGTCACGATCTCGCGGTCCGTGAGTTCGAGCCCCGCGTCAGGCTCTGGGCTGATGGCTCAGAGCCTGGAGCCTGTTTCGGATTCTGTGTCTCCCTCTCTCTCTGCCCCTCGCCCGTTCATGCTCTGTCTCTCTCTGTCCCAAAAAATTAAAAAAAAAAAAAAAACAAAAACCAGAAGACAAAGCCGAATGAATGAAACAGAAAAGGGGGGGGCATGGAGCAAGACCTCACTTCTAGGTTATTTATTCCCTCTTATTGCCACCACACACCCCATTAAGGCCTAACTATTTATAGAGTTTCCCCTTTCCACAAATGGGAAAACAGAGGCTCACAGAGGTTAAGTGACCTGTCCAAGTTCCAACCGTCAGGAAGGGCCAGGGCTGGGATTTAAACCCAAGTGTTTGCCCCTGTACCCCAGACGGTCCTCCCAGCACACAGAAGCAGAGACTCGGGTGGAGAGAACTCCACCCACCCAGAGATATTCCAGAAGGCTGTGTAAGCAAGGTCAAAGGACAGCTGCCATCCCCATTCAGCAAACACTTGTCTGAACATCTGACACGGTCCACATTAGCCCCCAGCCCCCTAGCACCCAACCTACCAAAAAAGTCCCTGTGTGGTCCTAAAAACTATTAAAAAAAAATCAAGAGTGCTTGCCTCAGCAGCACATATGCTAAAAAAAAAAAAGAAGAAGAAGAAAGAAAGAAAAAATTCCACTTCATTGTTTTGCATGTTCAAGTATAGCATAATGCTGCAAAAATGTGTAATCTCAGAAAAACTTGGTTCCTCTGAGCATTTAAGACTGAATGTGAAAATGTGTTTGCTCTCGGGTTTTGTACACGTGCCAGCAGATGACAGCCCATAGCAAACCCTTTTGGACGCGGCTGCGAGGGACCAGGAGAGCAAACCCTGAGCCTGCGACCCGCACCCCCCACCCAGAGGCCTCAGCCCCAACCACAGAGCTGAGTATAAGAAAGTGCTTGCCTTTCCAACACACCTCATTATTTTCTTTAAAGGCAGTTATTACTTTGGAGCCAGCTCATAACTTAGGAAAGTTCCCTGGAGTTCCTGCCTTCCTCTCCAGCCCCACGCACATTCCCCGCTCCCACCCTCTGCCTAATCGGCTTGCTGTAGGGTTTCCGGTTTGCGGCAATGGAGTTCAGGTTGACAGCATTTCTAACAGAGCTCTAAGTCCAGCGTGTGGAAGAGGCCTTCCTGGCTAGTGATGACAGCTGGAAGTGATCAGGCGGCCACCTCCAGCCGTGGGAAAGCTCACGTTCTGACTGCTCCGTGCACAGGGACATAGATCCCAGAGGCGGCCATGGGTCCTCAATCTGGGGGATGTGAGGGAAAGAGGTAGGGTTGTGCAACCCCTCAGCCCCACTGGGATTTTCCCTGCAGAAACGGGTTCCTGCCTCCATCAGAGCCAGCCAGTAGGTCCTCCAGAGGATGGGAGGAACACAGCATGATGCCCAGATCCTCCTTCTGTCCCTCAGTGCTCTGCAGGACAATATCCCCGCTAGGGAGCTTTAAAAAAAAAAAAAAGCTCACGTCTTTACACTCAAAATTCTAATTTAACTGGCCTGGGGGCAGGGGTGTCCAGGCATGTGTACCTTTCAAAAACTCCCCAAGTAACTGTCAAGTTGAGAAGTGCAGCCCATAAGTCAGGGCACCCATAGGCCCTCCCTCCTCACGGGAGCTTGGAGCCTCTGAGGCAACCAGGCAGGGGAAGTGAATCGACCGAAAGCAGCCCAAGTGTTAACTCCCAGGGCCCATGGGCTATAAGCACACAGAAGGTGCCCCAGGGACACTTAGTGAATCAGCTGATTGCACCCAGCTGAGGGACTGATAGCCAAAGGGACAGAGTCAAGGCGGTGCTGGGCTAAAGCTGGAAGGCTGACTCAGGCTACAGCCTTGGCCCCCATCCCAGTCGTGGGCAGGGACTGTAACAAAATCCTGTCTCCCAGGGGAGCCCTGGCCACAGCTGCCTCAGGTGCTCTTGGGAGCTCCCGGTGGGGAGGGGGGGTTGGCAGCCCGAGCCTGCCCCACACTAGCCAGCACTCCGCAACTCAGCCTCTCCTCAACTCTCCTCCCCCACCATCTACCTCTGAAACCCTTTTGGGGTGGGGGTGGGGAACAAGGGTTCACCATTTTTAGGAGTTCATCCACTGTGTCTAATGTGTAATATTAGATCAACCCAGAAGATTCTCCTGAGAAGGAAGGTGGCAAGAAAAGGACTGGAAAAGTTGAATCAGGGTTCAGGGACCATATGACTGGAATGTACACGTTAAAACAAAATATGACAAAACGATTGTGCCTCCATTGGACATCTATCACCCCCCGATAAAGACTTCTTCCTACTGACAGATAACGTATTCTTTCATAATACACTTTGGTTCACACTTGTTCAGTGTTTGTCTTTTCACAGACCATAAGCCCTATGAGGGCAAGAATTCCTGTTGGTTTTGTTCTCTACAACATCCCCATTTTTAAAGACAGCAATCTGTCCTATTGTAGGTGCTCAATAAAGAATGAAGTATTAATCATTAATCAAACAATAATGAATGATACTAAGTCTACTTTTGACATGGTTTTGGGGAATCCAATGTCCATATTAAAAGCCCCAGAGTTGTCCTCAGGTCTAACCCCAACCGATGTGAATTCCTAAGTCTTCCCAGAACGAAATCAAGCTCCAGAGTCCTCGGGTCATAATGAGTTAGGCAAGAATCACACACCAGAAGGTGACCTTCAGTGGTGTTGTCCAGTTATATAGCCATTAATCAGGTGTGGTTATTTTAATCTAAAGTGATTAAAAGTAAACAAAATTGAACATTCATTTCCTCAGTCACGTTGGCCACATTTGACGTGCTCAGTAGCCACATGCAGTATTAGCATGAACATCTCAGTCATTACAGGGAGGTCTCCGGGACAGAGCTGGCCTAGACCTTCATGAGACTATCAAGGGAATGGCAATGGGCACACATCTGTTCATCTCTTCATTCCTATCTCACACCCACCCATCTTCTCTCTCCTCCCACATTCCTTCCGGGTTGCCAGTAGAAGGCTTTTCAGAAATAGCCACACATCACTGGCAGAGGATCATGTAGACAGCTGTTCTACAAGGTAAGGCTCATTTCCCTGCATTTAGTATTCGCCTGTAACTTCTTATTTGATTCATGCCACTAACAGTGCACAAATCTACAGCCCAGTGCCCCACTGACTGGGATTCCTCCCAAGAACAGACTTTCTAGTAAATTCCTCTCTTTCTTCCAGGCACTGGCTTGTCCCCAAAGCCCCGGAGCCAACTCTTCTTGCTTCATCCCACGAGTGGTCCTGTAGAGTATTGATTGGAATGGACTCTCAGGATGGAGAAGGAAGCTAGAAAGAAGAGGTGCCTCCTTCTCTTTTGTAGGGAGCATCCTAGGCCTGAAGGGATAACCACTGATCTGGGACAAAGTCAGCATGTACATACAAGCAAGAAGTCATTTCATGGAGTTTTCAGGATGCACATCCAAGGCAGACTCGGTTATCTGGCATTCAGGTACTACACCAAGTTTTCCACATCCAGACATGGTAACTGACTTTTGTTTTTAACTGTGGTAAATATGTATAACATGTGGGTAAAATACCCATAACATAAAATAAACAAGTGGGACTACATTGAACTGAAAAGCTTCTGCACAGCAAAGGAAACCATCATAATAAACATGCAACCTATTGAATGGGAGAAAATATTTGCAAATCCTGGATCTGATAAGGGGCTAATATCCAAATACATAAAGAACTCATACAACTTAAAGCAAACTGTGAGTGAGTGTATGTGTGTATATATATATATATGTATATGTATATATATATATATATGCATATATATATGCTTAAAAAGTAGGCATATAAGTAGGCATAAAAAGTAGTATACGTGTGTATATATATATATATATGTTTAAAAAGTAGGCAGAGGATCTGAATAGACATTTTTCCAAAGAAGACATCCAGATGGCCAACAGGTTCATGAAAAGGTGCTCAACATCACTACTCATCGGGGAAATGCACATCAAAACCATAATGAGATATCACCTCACACCTGTCAGTGTGGCTGGTGTCAAGAAAGACAAGAAATAGTAAGTGTTGGTGAGGATGTGGAGAAAAGGGAACCCTGGTGCACTGTTGGTGGCAATGTAAACAGGAGCAGGCACTATGGAAAACAGTATGGAGATTCCTCAAAAAATTAAAAACAAAACCACCATATGATCCAGCAACCTTACTTCTGGACACTGACCTGAAGAAACACTAACTTGAAAAGATAACTGCACCCCCATGTGCACTGCAGCATTACTCACAATAGCCAAGTTTAGGATGCAACTTACATATCCATGGATAGACACTTGAATGGATGGATGGATGGATGGACGGATGGATGAATAAAGATGTGGTACACACACAGACATATACACACATAGGAATATTACTTAGCCATAAAAAAGAATGAAATCCAGCCACCTGTGACAACATAGATAGAACCTGAGGGTATTATGCTAAATGAAATAAGTCAATGGTACCTGGGTGGTTCAGTTGGTTAAGTGCCCGAATCGGTTTAGGCTCAGGTCATGATGTCAGGGTTCTAGGAGTCCAAACCCCGCATCAGGCTCTGTGCTAGCAGTGCAGAGCCTACTTGGGATTCTCTCTCCTTCTCTCTCTGCCCCTCCCCCACTCACGCTGTATCTGTCTCTCTCAAGATAAATAAACTTAAAAAGAAATTTAAAGGGCACCTGCGTGGCTCAGGTCATGATCACATGGCTCGTGGGTTTGAGCCCCAAGTCAGGCTCTCTACTGACAGCTCAGAGCCTGGAACCTGCTTTGGATTCAGGGTCTCCGTCTCTCTCTGCCACTCCCTCTCACTCTCTCTCTCAAAAATAAACATTAACAAAATTAAAAATGATAAAAATAAAAAAATAAATAAGTCAAAGACAAAGACAAATACGATATGACATCACTTATATGTGGAAACAAAAAAACCAAAAAAACACAAAGTAACTAAAAAACCAAGCTTACAGTTACAGAGAACAGATTGGTGTTTGCCAAGGGTAGGGGATGGGGGTGGGAGAAATGGGTGCACTGTTTTTTTAATTTAAATTAATTGAATAATTTATAATAAAAAAAAGAATGGGAGAAATGTACCAACCCTAGGTCTAAAGGGGCCAGGAGAGGACAAGGCTGTAACCAGAGCATTAGGAGAAGGCTGCTGGACAGGAGCTGTGGCCTTTCGTAGAGGAAACAGTCACTGCCCACTTTCACTTGGAGGGAGAGGGCAGGTGACTTACAGTGGCCAGACCAGTGGGAAGCCAGATGGTGAGGGAACCCAGTGACCAGTACTAGTGAGATAATTCTGGAAACAGCAACCAACTGTAAGTATCCCTAGACTAAAAGCAAAAGCCCTTCTCATTAGTTCCCTGAGTGACAGACAAGGAACTTCCCACCTCTGGGCCACAGTTTCATCAATACCATGAAAGGATTAAATTACAATCCATCCAGGTCAGACTCCTAGAACAAAATCAGGAGGGAGGAGGAGAGGAAATGGATCTGGGGACAAACAGAAAGTGGCCAGCACATGCTGCTAGACAGACACAAGGAAACCACAATATCTAAGAAGGAAAGGGGAAAGAGTATGTCAAGAAGGCAGACAAGGTCATATTTCCAGCGCTGCTGAGAGGGTCGAGTAACAGAAGGACTGAGAGATATTGTTCTTAAGACAAGGAGATTCTCGGTGAACTGAGCCAGCGCTGCTCAGATCAATGTTGAGAGAGGACGCTGGGTCAGAATAAAGAATGAAATAAGCAAGAGGAGGTACAGACCAAAAAACCTCTTCCATCAAGTTTGCTTGTGATGGGAAATGAGAAATAGGGTGGTAACCAGGAGGTAAGGGGGGCTGAAGAAGAATATTTTCCCCCTGAGTTCAGGAAAATCCTAACCAGGGAAGAGTGCTGAAAGACAGGATGAAGTAGAGAGGGCAGTGAGAGAGCCATGGAGAAGCATTCCTGGTCCTCATCCAGGAAAGACTGCTCTGGTGAATGAGCCCTGTCTGCGTGGACACGGGGCAGGGGTGAGTGGAGTAGCGTGCAAGGGTATAATTGAGTCAAACCCAGTCCCTAAAAAAGATTACATCTTAACTATTTTGAAGAGGCCAGTTCAGTGGCATTAAGTCCATTTACATTGTTCACAACCGTCACCCCCATCCATCCCCAGAATTCCTTTCGTTTTCCCAAACTGAAGCTCTGCACCCATTAAACACCAGCTTCCCATTTCCCTCTCCCCAACCTCGGCCCCCGCAACCACCATCTCACTTTCTGTCTCTGTGAATTGGACCTCCCCAGGGACTTCATATTAAGTGGAATCATACAGCATCTGTCCTTTTACGACTGACTTATATCACTTAGCATAATGTCCTTGTAGGAGAAAAAAAAAACTTTTCCTCTACCCTCTTAGGTTTGTTCTGAGTCTTGTGAATTAAACTGACAAAAGACAGATTCACAGGAGAAAAGACATCCAAACTGTATGGATGTTAATGTTTTTTACATGCATGGAGGTTTCACAGAAAAGAAGTGAAAACAAGCAGTGGGACTCAGGGGACTATATACCATTTTAACACAGGGTGATAAATTGTGAAGTGACTAGACCAAGGAAAAGGGGTTTGGGCTTCTAGGGGCAATAAACTGTGGGACTATAGCTAGGAAATCTAGAGGGAAACTCATGGAAGATAAGGGCTATGTCAGTAAGGCTTGCATATGCAGACTTATCTTGGTGCCAACTGTGTATCTACAGTGACAAAGGTCATTCTCTTCAGCCTGGTACAGGACAGGCAGGAAACATAGAACCCTGATTTTAGACAGAGAGAGGGAAGACAGAGGGCTCTTCTTGTCTCTGCTTTTTCTCAACTGTCTTCAGCTCAACATAATCAATATGTCAAAGTGGCATGTTTGGGGTGGTCTGCTCTGAACTCCTTCACCCTCAAGGTTCATTCATGTTGTAGCACGTGTCAAAATTTCCTTTCTTTTCCATAGTAATTCACTTTCACAAAGTTTGGTCTCATGTTCTGATTTAGAGATTGACAAGACAGCAAACTAATTTTTTTAAAACTACTTGTGACAAATGGGTTTTTTTTTTCTGGCTTTTGTTATTATTGCTTTTTTTTTTAATCAATCAATGAATAAATAGACTTGCTTTTTTTTTTTTAATTTTTTTTTCAACATTTTTTATTTTTTTTGGGACAGAGAGAGACAGAGCATGAACGGGGGAGGGGCAGAGAGAGAGGGAGACACAGAGTCGGAAACAGGCTCCAGGCTCCGAGCCATCAGCCCAGAGCCTGACGCGGGGCTCGAACTCACGGACTGCGAGATCGTGACCTGGCTGAAGTCGGACGCTTAACTGACTGCGCCACCCAGGTGCCCCTAGACTTGCTTTTAATGGAAGTAACAACAGAAAATACAGTCAGGCAATAATGGCTATAAAGTTTGAAACTGGAAGTGATTCCAGAATGATAGGGAAGGAAAAGTGGTTCTGCACCAGCAGGAGAGACACTTGCCATTTGATTTCAATCCACTCTGTTTTACAATCAAACCTTGGCCATTTGAAACCATGTACATCTACAATGACAATCTCTGCAATCCGAGGAGATGACTCTACCCGTCCCAGGTCCCTCCCAATGCTAATTTTCCACAGGATGAAGAAGTCTCCCACACAGGACAAAGTGAAGGAACCAAAGGGCCTTCTTCCAGGTTAAAGCACATCACACACACAAACCACAATTTTCATCTTATCTTTTTCTGCTCCATGACACATTTTTAATTAGATCTCTGCATGGAGAAATTAATGGAAGGAAAGAAATAGAGTATCTTCCTTGACTTTGTTGGCAAATTCATCTAGGTGTTAAAAGCCAGAATGCTCGGGCAAATATATTTCTGAAATACAAAATGCACCCAACAAAACTAAAACCTTAATGAGCCCTGATTGAAATCAGAGTACAAGATAGGTTTGTACACTTAAAAAATAACAGATCCTAGACCAAAGCAATGTGTTCAAAATGAAAATGTACACACAAGAGACTGTCTGCTTCCCAGTACAAAGGATATATTTGCTGGGGACACCAGGATCGTAAGTTGCTTATTTTTGTTTCCTCTTGAATTAATTTCCTCGCGTACTTAGAGTGGCAAGTTAGATTTCAAAACCTGCAATCTTCTTTACCCCTCAGTAGTTTGCTCGGATCACACAGACTTGTAAAAAGTAATACCCCTGTCCCGACACACCCACCCAGTTCTTTACAATTATCACCCACTTCACCCTGGGGAAGTCTCTGCAGTGGTGAAGGAGGGGGATTCTGGAACACCACAGCAGTTTAGGGGAGGCTCGGCCACCAGTAGCCAGTGAAGCTGCTATTCTTACATTCCTTCCGCGAAGGCTTGCATTGGAACATTGCATTGCATGTTCCAAAAGTACAGGGCGTGGCCGGCACCGTGAAATACAGCTTATGCATGCGTTCCAACGAATTGACATTCTTAGTTTTAACTTCCTGACTTTGGGAAATCCATTACAAAAGTCAAGCCACCATGGGAAGGCTCACTGTCCCAGCTTTCTGGAGGGTTCTGTAATCGTAATCCACCATTAATGAAAGCCCACATTCCCCCACAGGATTCTTTCCAGGATGGTCATCATCGCTGCTGCAGGCTGCTTCCCCAGATAAATTCTATACTGTTCCTTCTCAAGCTTACATCATGTTTCCTTGTTCCTGGAGCCAGAATCTCAGGACACTCCTCCTGCTCTTGCTCTGGTTTCCCACAGCGTGAGCCATGAGAACATCTGCCGGCCTCAGCCTGTCTCAGGATGCTCACCACAGATACAACTTCCCATGGTTTGGGGATCCAAACCTTTCCTTTCAGAACTACCAAATAACTAGTTTATTTCCTCTTTTTTTTTTTTTAAGGGCAAAAATCATTTCCGCAAATTCTGCTACGAAACTCAAAGTCAATTCAAAATCCTCTTTCCTGTGTTTCCTTGGACTTGGTTTGCAACATCCAACCTTCCCCTTTAGGGATCTTGGTCCTTTGGATGAAGACTATGGATGCTGGCAAGCTTTAGACCACACCTGTGACTTGGTGAGGTCCTTTAGATGCCTAGAAAATCCCGAGACAGTAGGAATGTCTCAGCAGATACAAAAACACCACCTTCTTCCTTTGGGCGAATTCATTCTCAGTAAAAGCAATAATCTGGGAATTGAAAATACAGGAACACTTGTATTTCTTTTCTAATTTATGACATTGGGGAGAAAAAGTACCAAAATAGTCTAGTTTCATATTTCTCACATTGTCCAGGATAACGCAATATTACTTTAGGGTTTTAAAAAAATGTTTTTAATGTGTATTTATTTTTGAGAGAGTGAGACAGAGTGCGAGTGGGGGAGGGGCAGAGAGAGAGGGAGACACAGAATCTGAAGCAGCCTCCAGGCTCTGAGCTGTCAGCACAGAGCCCGATGCGGGGCTGGAACTCATGAACCGCAAGATCATGATCTGAGTCAAAGTCAGACGCTTAACCGATTGAACCACCCAGGCACCCCACTTTAGGGTTTTTTTAATCAACACTTAACACAGGGAAGTGGAGACAGTTTCATCCACCTGCACTCTGCTTAGAAAGAGCATGGTTTTCCTTTCGAAGGGGCTGTGACAGCCCAGGTCTGAAAGTGTGGACAAGTAGGGGGTGAGCAAAAAGAAGAATTTGGCTTATTTGCTTTCAAGTGGGTAGGGGTGACAGAGCAGGAGGCCACTGGAGGAGGTAGAAGTGAAGAGGAACTATTCTCCGAGGTGACTTAGGGTGGCCAGTGGATTTTCAAGGTTGGCATCACTATGGCATCCTCTAACAATTTGTATTGCCACAGTGTCCAGCAAAGTCCTCACTGCTCATGCAGGCTTGTTGGATTGGATTTTTCTCTGGGGACTGACGGGTGTATGTTGGCCAACTCCATGGGGTTCTGAGACAGCCACATAGAACCCACATACACAGTGGGCTATGGGAGAGTTGGCCTTGGACACTATCCCAGTCTACAGGAAAGCTTCTGGGCATCCACAATTCTTGCAAATTAAGAAGGGAGTGAGACAAATATATAGACTTTGAGGTGAAAGGGGCCCAAATGACACTAGTTTTTCTTTTTTTAAGTTTGCTTATTTATTTTGAGAGAGAGAGAGAGAGAGAGAGAGAGAGAGCACGAGTGGAGGAGGGGCAGAGAGAGAATCCAAAGCAGGCTCCACACTGTCAGCATGCGGCCTGATGCAGGGCTTGAATTCACTAACTGTGAGATCATGACCTGAGCTGAGATCAAGAGTTGGACGCTTAGCTGACTAAGCCACCCAGGCTCTCCTGACCTCTATTACCTAGTTTTAAAGATAGGTGGCTAGCTTCCATTTCCTTGAAATCATGTTGTTGTTTTTAAGAAAAATGACATAGATTGCATTACTGTTCTGTTTTGTTTTTTTAGGTAAGACAATTAAATATTTGGTTTAAATAGTGGTTCTCATCCTGCTAATAAGCAGGTTCCTAAGCTGGCCCATCACCGAAAGCCCTCACTGAAACTGGCTTCAATTTTTACAAACAAAATGTAAAAGCAAGCAGGATATTTTCAAAGCCACAGAATTAATCTTTAAAATACTTCCCTATGTTTTTAGAATTTAACTCTCTCAAAATGAAGTTCTGTCTTTTGTCATTTTAACTTCCCAGTAACACCAAACCATTCTTTATAGTTGTGTTAAAAAAAAAAAAAAAGAGAGAGAGAGAGATAACAGAACCAAAACAGAGTCACTTGCGCTAAGCCTCATGTCAGCAAATCAAGTTGAATTTTGATTTACAATCGTGTAACATGAACTCTTACAGAAGGAAAGCTGTCTCTTCTATCAGAGAGATAGTCAACATACACTCACATCTTGGCAAAAAACTTTTAAAGGTTATATTGAGACTGCCAGTTCAGGAAATTACATTGTATCATTACCCTGATTGATTTAACTAGAATCCATCACATTTCAAATCCTCATTTTAGCTATAAGCCACTATATTTTCATTCAGTATTTACAATTATTTTCAAGATTATATGTGTGTCACAATTCCTTTTTTTAATTTTTTAACGTTTATTTATTATTGAGGGACAGAGACAGAGCATGAGAAGGGCAGAGAGAGGAGAAGACACAGAATACAAAGCAAGCTCCAGGCTCTGAGCTGTCAGCACAGACCCGGATACAGGGCTCGAACTCACAAACCACGAGATCGTGACCCCAGTCGTAGTTGGACGCTTAACCGACTGAGCCACCCAGGCGCCCCTCACAATTCCCATTTTAAAAACACAAGCCACAGAGGCGCCTCGGTGGCTCAGTCAGTTAAACACCCAATTCTTGATTTTGGCTCAGGTCATGATCTCACAGTTTATGGGTTCGAGCCTCATGTTGGACTCCATGATGATTCTGTGACGTCTGCCTGGGATTCTCTCTCTCTGCCCCTTCCCGACTCATGCTCATGCATGCTGTTTCTCTGTCAAAATAAATTAATACTTATAAATGAAATGCATACACTCTGTGTGCCGTGTACATGCAGGATATATAAATTTATCATAGGGCAAAAATTTGCAAAAAGACTAAAAATATGGGTTCCTTCTTGGGGCGCCTGCGTGGCTCAGGAAGTTAAGCGTCTGACTTTTAGTTCAGGTCATGATTTCATGGTTCATGAGTTCAAGCCCCATGTCCAGCTCTCTGCTGTCAATGTGGAACCTGCTTTAGATCCTCTGTCCCCCACTCTGTCTCTGCCCCTCCCCCACTCGTTCGTTTTCTCTCAAATAAATTTTTAAAAACATTAAAAAATATATATGGGTTCCTTCCATAATAATGGTCTCAATGGCCCATGTGAAGAATTATAGTTGGCTCCTGACCACAGGTGATGAATAATGAGGTGCTGACTATCCCAGGGACAAAGGCAATCCTGCCATAACCTTCAAATGACAGTCCTTGAACTATCTTGACTTCCTTCACAACACATGGTCCTTTTTATCAATACCCTTGACAACAGATCACACAGATCACTCAGTGACAGCTCTTCATGTACCCTCACCCCCACGCAGTGCTGTTGCACTTAAACACAGGAGAGGTCACCTGGCCATTAGACTGGGCCGCTGCTTCTCAACCTCTGCATTGTCTGGTCTGCTTCCCCCACCACACCCAGCACAGGTCCGACATGGACTGTGGCCAGTCTCCTGACAATGCCCTTCCCACCACCCCTTGCCCACACCCCTCCTTCTCCCCGCTCAAATCTACTTTGCACGCATTGCCTGATCAGCATTTGGAAGCAAAGTTCTGATGGTGTCCCAGAACAAAAACTTTCCATGACTCCCCTTTGCCTAAATGATAAAGCCTAACCTCCTAACACTGGCTGTTACAGGTTGAATTGTCATCTCCAAAAAGATTTGTTAGAGTCCTCACCCCCACCCAGTCCCTCAGAATGTGACCTTATTTTTTTTTTTTTTTTTAATTTTTTTTTTCAACGTTTATTTATTTTTGGGACAGAGAGAGACAGAGCATGAATGGGGGAGGGGCAGAGAGAGAGGGAGACACAGAATCGGAAACAGGCTCCAGGCTCTGAGCCATCAGCCCAGAGCCCGACGGGGGGCTCGAACTCACGGACCGCGAGATCGTGACCTGGCTGAAGTCGGACGCTTAACCGACTGCGCCACCCAGGCGCCCCATAATGTGACCTTATTTAAAGATAGGGTCTTTACACAGGCAATCAAGTTAAAATGAGGCCATTGGGATGGGCCTCACTAATCCAATGAGTGGTGTCTGTATAAGAGGAAACTCAGACACAGAGACACATACAGAGGGAAAGGATGTGACAGACACTGGCAGGAAGGTGACCATCTACCAGCCAGGGAGAAGAGCCCAGAGCAGCACCTTCCCTCAGCCCTCGGGAGGAGCCTGGCCTGCGGACGCCCCTTCATTTCCCACCTCTAGGCCCCAGCCCATGTTTTCTTGTTTCATGCTGGTGTCTTCTCAAATCTGCACATATTCAACTAGAACAATCTTTCAAAGCCCTGCTAAGATGTCATCACCTGCAAACATGTTCTCAGATTCCTCCTGGCTGGGAATAATTCCTTCCACCTCTGAACATCCTCAGCTATTTGTACTTCTGTATAGCAATTCTAGTTTCTACCTTTTATTTTATAATTATTTCTCTCTACGTCTCATTTCACTGACCGGATGTGAACTTCCGGAGGGCAAGAGAGAGGTTGGGTTCCTTCCTGGGTCCCAATGGGGCCTAGTCCTGGGCCACACATAGTCCTTTCACAAAAATATTTATTTAATGAAACTGAGTAACCAAGAGTCCGCAAAGAAGTCTTCTTTACCCTATTGAGTTTTCTGCCAATTCGAAGTGGCTTAAGTTAATTATGTGGCCTAAATCCAACATTTTCCAGGGTTATAAGTGTGAAATGCGTTTTTCTTACTCCACTATAGTTTTATCTATGCTCTCATCTGTTAGATATTTACCATCTAATTTGCCTTCAGAAAAATCAGAGAAGTGACCTTGCTATCAATACAAATGATTTTCTACACCATTTTGCCACAAGGAAGTCCCCAGCTACAAAAACCATATACAAATGGTGGTATACGCATACAAAGGAATAGTACTCAACAATACAAAGTAATCAACTATTGATACATAGTACAACACGATGTACCTCAACATAATTGTGGAGTGAACAAAGGCTAAAGGCTAACCTAAGAGTACATACTGTATGACTATTTACATAAAACTCTAGAAAATGCAAACTTATCTATGGAAAGCAAATCAGCAGTTGCCTAGGGAGTGTGTGGGGAGAAACTGGAGGGAAGGATTGCCAAAGGGCATGAGGAAACTTTTGGGAGAGATGGTTATATTCAATGTCTTGATTATGATCTTGGCTTTAAGGGTGCATACACGTATCAGAACATTTAATTACACAACTTTAAACATGTATGGTTTGTGTATGTAGATCATACCTCGATAAAGCTGTTTTGTATAATATATATTATATAATATATTATATATGTCATATATATAATATATAATATATATTTTATATATATATTATATACACACACACACATACACACACACACACACACACACACACACACACACACATGCATTTTTGCATTAGGGTGCCTTAAATCTCTTCAGGACTGTGAAATCAAGTACCAGATAGTCTTGCCCTGACTATCTAATAATATAGCTCAGCTTAAAAAAAAAAAAATAAATAAAATTAAATCTATATTTAAGCTAAGTTTCTAACAGTAGAAACCAAAACCACAGCATTAAGTCTTTTTCACAGTTTCAAAATGAGGATCTAACTAAAGTTTTTAGTGTTTTGTTTTTTTTTTTTTAACATATTGGATTACTCTTTTGCTTTAACCATTTGCTTTATCTGTTGGGGGTTTAGACCTAATATTTATTTTTGTACTTTCAAAGGTATGGATCGGTGACTAAGGAAGATAGTCAAAACAATTTTCTTTTTTTATAAAGCCTCCAAATTGTCATTTATATTAAATAACACACAAAACATCAAAGATATAAATTAGCATTCTAAAATATGACAAGGGATGACTACTCTTTGGGATTATTATTTTCTCAGTGACAATTCTGACAAGAGGTGCTTAGAGGGTGCCATGCTATTTGGTTCAGGAAACAAGCCATAGATGGTGTTTCTGCTTTCCCTCCTGCACCTCCAGTGAGCAAGGCATCTGGGTTATATCTCGCCGTTTTTGCAATAATGCAACGGAACGACTCGCAAATATCTTGTGAGTTGCCAGAAGATGATGCAGAGTGTTGGGATGGGAAAAGGGTGCCTCGTTTATCATGACCAAGCCAGAGCTCTGACCTGGCGCTGTTGTCCTGGAAAGCTGCTGGAAAAGCAGCTGAAAAGCAGGCCCCCTGACGTATAAACAAACCTGAACGCTGTCAGGACAGCTGGCCAGACTGGAGATTCTGGAATGTTCAAAATACTCAGAAAGGCTCCGCTCTGCCTCCCTGCCCAAAGCCTTCATTCCACCAGCACGTGAGAGCTCTTTGCGTTGACACGGACACTAGCCAGAGAAACACTTTAATGGTGAAAAGATCTCCTGCGATCGCTAGATTGTGAAACTCACCCCGCCCTGGGTTCTGTTGCAATCATGGCCACAGCTATGGGGCTCTGTTTTCAAGATACATGGAAAACCTCAGCAGAAAAACAAGTGGCATTTTCACTACAGTTAAGGGGGAAAAAAAAAAGAATGTAGGTCCCTATCCCATGGTCCTTCAACAGCATCCCTGCTGGGCAGCTGTAGAGAAACAAGTTGCAGCAAGAAGGAATCTCTAGAACCTTGTTTTATAACGGACTGTGAGCAAATTGCTGTAAAAGCCAACCAAATAAAGCCCATTCAGCAGACCCTGGACAATCACAAATATGTACGAAGATGGGGAATGTTAGGAAACAGGTGAAAAGGTCGCATAGAAAATTCCCTTTCATCGAAATGGTCAGCCTGAGAAGGCTTCACCTAAAACCACTGGTCTCTTAACCAAATGCCTAGTAAAATATACTGCCCTGAAAGGCTGACACTGCAGAAAATACTTTTTAGGCGTATTCCCTAATCTAATATTTTCTTAGTGGAAAGTAGGGGAAAAAATTAAAAAAAAAGAACAGCCGGATTCTAACACACCCAGAAAAGTTTGCTTCTACAGCATTTCCAAACTAGGGATTTGGTGAGTTTGAACTCTCCCTACTTTTTTCCAGTGCCCATCACCACTGTAAAACAGGAAGGAAAGAAGAAAACTTACGGGTGAGTTTCACTTCAATCATTTCATTATTTTCCTCCAACATATACACTGCTGTCACATTGACAACTACTATGTTCCTCTCTCGAGCCATCCAGGAAAATTGTGCTTTATAAGGACAAGACAGGTTCACCTCCTCTTATCAAGTGGTTCTTTGCTATTTTTAACTCCAGAAGGCTGCTTCACCAAGGACAGAAGCAGTTAATTCCAAGTAGTAAAACGTCAGTGTGTGTTTGGACCAACAATAAATCAGCACATTTGGGTCACAGTGTGTAAGTCGTCTGAACACTGGCATAGTCTGTCAGTTTTAGGTTACAAAAATTTAATGTTTATTTATTTTTGAGAGAGAGAGAGAGAGAGAATGAGTAGGGGTGGGGGGGGGGGGCGTGGAGAGAGAGAGAAGCCCAGGCAGGCTCTGCACTGTCAGCACAGAGTCCGATGTAGGACTCAAGTTCATAAACCATGAGATCACGACCTGAACTGAAATCAAGAGTCGGATGCTTAACTGACTGAGCCACCCAGGTGCCCCTAGGTTTTAAAATACAGTATGTAAAACTCTGGGATCTGCCAGGTGCAGTACCTACTGCATTATTCACACTCAGTAAACGTGAGTAACATCCTGCTGTTACCAACCCGAGGAAGAGGGCTTTTTTCTAAAGGCAAAGGGTTAGAGCAGCGTGGTGGCGGGCTGAAAGGTGGCGGGAGGATGGGCAGCGTTCGCCCACTGCTCATGAAACCTGGGACATCCCAGCTAGCTCTCTGCTGAGCTACAACAGGCAGGCACGCATCTGCAGAAGCAGCACTCAGTGCCCACGGCAAGTGGAACGTTCACTTTAAATCGACTGTATTCATTTACGTGCATTCCCCAAAGAAACCATAACTGGCTCTGCCTTCCAAAGCAATCTCTAAGTTATTAGCTTCATGTCTAAAAGTTGATTTTCATTTCATTTCATTTGCTTAATTATCTTAGTTTACCGAATTTATTTCTCTTGATTTTATTTTATTAATGGGCTCTAATCCCAACATGGGGCTTGAACTCACCACCCAGTGATCAAGGGTCCAATGCTCCCCTGACTGAGCCAGCCAGGTGCCCCGTGAAATTATTTCATTTTTTAGCACCTCAGCCTCTAACATGTCCAGAAGCACTGATTTCAAATTCAAAGCCTTCAAAGATGAGCCCACCTGAGAGGCAACAACACTCCAAACGATGAGAATAGGCGTGTTCATGAGACATTCCTGCTGAGTATACCCTATATGAGTATGATAGTGCACTTTTAACAAGTTCTGTCAGCTACGGTATCCCACTAGTAATGTAGAGATGGAAAAAAAAAAACAAAACAAAAAGCAAAAAACATACCTCAGACAGGTTGAAGGACTTGCCTGAAGTCATACAGCTCAGTGGTGGCAGAGCTCAAGCCAGAAGCCAAGTTTTTTATTTCCTCTTCCAGAACATGTTGTCCACACTAGGCAGCCCCTAGAGGGACTCCTTCAGGGGATGTTTGCTCCCACTCACCTCCCCTTTTCTGGCTATTTCAGAATTTTAGTTGATTTACCAAGTGCCAACACAGTGGAATAGATCAGTGGAGAAAGACCAACTAAGGGGACCAAAACAGGGTTTAATGAGAAGCAACTGTTTTTCTTAAGACTGTGACCTCTATTTGAATCCCATTAACTTCTCTCCAAGATCAGAAAGGTGGAAAACGTAGCCAATAACCATAAAGTTCTTTTTCCAAGACCCCAGTCTCTGCCCTAAATAATCTGGCTGAGCTTATGAAAAGAAAAGAAAATAACGACTGTAGAAGGACTCTACAAACCTAGCATCCGATTTACCAGGAAGCTTAAAAGGAAGGTCAGAAGATTCCAGGTCAGCAGTGCAGAAGCAGCCCGGAAGGATGAGAAGGAAGGTCGACCGAAGGAAGGAGGCAAGTGTACTGGGCTCATGGGGTCTGGGCACTGCGAGTGATGGCCTCAGGCACGTGGGCTAGCCCAGCCTTCCCTCATCAATTCAAATTACCCTCAAAACCAAGGAGCAAAGCTCTTTACAGCCAATTGATTGCAAGATGTTTAAAAGCTGAAGGAAAACCAATTCCCCTGAAGTTACACACCCAAGAGGCACGTTTTCCAATTGAATGGAATTCTATTCCGGGAGATAGAGAAACTGTAGGATTGGCTCTAGAAGATGTAAGCCCTCATTATCTTCGCAGCCTTAAGTGTTGTGTGCGTGCGCGCGTTTTTTGTGTGTGTGTGTGTTTGTTTTTTTTTTTTAGGAGCTTTTCCTGGCTGAGATTGCCTCCTAATAGACAACTTTTCTTCCAACTGAATGACCATCTGCTCCCCTTGGAATCTGAGAATTAGAGGAGTTCTGGAACTCAGCACTTAGAACTCACACCTGCTACAAATTCACAAATTCTTCTGTGTTATCACAGCAGAACAGGATCCCCTAGTTAGTCCCACCCAGTTCCTCCCCCCAACTGATGAGATTCTTTTAAAGAGCTCGTAGGAAAAATTCCACCCAGATGCAACACACCCAAGAAGAGGGCAGGAGTGGGGTTGGGTAGATGCTGATAAATCCGTCAGTTTGTGGGCTCAGGGAGTCGGAAACCCCACCCTACGGAGCCTCAGCCCTCAGCTGGGAGCAAAGCAAATATAGGAGAATAATCCTGCCTTACATCTGGGATGCCCGGATGTCCTCACCTACAAGGCAGCTGCTCCACACAGCAGGACGCCCCCAAATGCCTCAAATACTAATAGCAGTCAGCTGGACCGACGCAAGTAGAGTGGGAGGTTCCGGACTCTCTCAAACTACTGCCACAAAGCATGAATGCTGCATGAAAGGAAACCATGCCTAGCCCAAAGGGAGAAGATAGCACTGTCTGCTAACCAGCAGTACCCCCGAACACCACCAGCCTGTGTATAGTGGGATCTAGGAAACCTCAGACCCTCATCCTTCCCTTCCCATCTCACCAGAGGTGCCAATGTCCCAGCATGCTCTGTGGCAGGCATCACACTCACACACCCTTGGGTGGGTCCAGACAGTAAGGGGCCACGGAGTATGCAGGAGGAAGAGCCTAAGGCTTGGAAATATGACTGGATATGGATCCCGAATGGGCTAATTCCTAACTGCATGAACCTCTGTAGAATGGAGATAATGCCCCCATGGAATAGATGTGATGAAGGGGCTGCTCTCATTACAATAATATGCTCCAGGGGGGGTGGTATTTTCACCCAAGTCAACCCTGAATACTTTATTAAAATAAGACATCACAAGGACAAGAGATAAATGCTGCTGAGGATGTGGAGAAAAGGGACCCCTTGTGCACTGTAAACGTGTAAAGCCACTATGGAAAACAGTATGGAGATTCCTCAAAAAATTAAAAGTACCATATGATCCAGCAATTTCACTTCTTGGTATATATGCAAAGGAAACAAAAACTCTATGATAAACAGATCTCTGCTCCCCACGTCCACAGCACCATTATCTACAATAGTCAAGACATGGAAACAACCTAAGCAGATGAATGGATAAAAAAGTTGTGATATATACATACAATGGAATACTATTCTGCCATTAAAAAAAAAAAATCCAGGGCACCTAGGTGGCTCAGTGTATTAAGCATCTGACTTCAGCTCAGGTCATGATCTCATCGTGAGTTCAAGCTCCACATGGGGCTCCCTGCTGTCAGTGCAGAGGCTGCTTTGGATCCTGTCTTCCTCTCTCTGCCCCTCCCCTGCTTGCATGTGCGCGCGTGCACACACACACACACACACACACACACACTCTCTCTCTCTCTCTTTGTCAAAAATAAAATAAACATAGAAAAAAGAAAATCCTACCATGCGACATGGATGGACCTTGAGAGTATGATGCTTAGTGAAGTAAGTCAGAGAGACTAATTCTGTATGATCTCACTTACATGTGGAATCTAGAAACACCAAACTCACAGAAAAAAGAAATCAGATTTGTGGTTAATAGAGGCAAGGGTGGGGTGAGAGGGAAATGGATGAAGATGGTCAAAAGTACAAACTTCCGGTTGTAACCTAAATTCCTAGGGATGTAACATACAACATGATCGATGTAGTTAACACTGCTATATAGTATGTTTAAATCCGTTAACAGTAGATCCTAAGGGCTGCATTGCAAGGAAAAAAAATATTTCTTCCTTTTTTTCGTATCTAGGAGATGACGGATGTTAACTTACTGTGGCAACCATTTCACAACATATGTAAGTCACCAGGATGTATACCTTAAACTTATGCAGTGCTGCATGTCAGTTAAACCTCAGTAAAACTGGGAAACGTTTAAAGAAGAAACCAACTGGAGCCTAACGAAGAGTATGAAAAATGAGATAGTCCAATGCAGAATAGCAAATAACCCACAATAAAGATATTTAAGTGCACAGCCATACACACAGCTCTCACTTTTACGTGGGAATTGCCTTCCATGAAAGAAGGTATAAATGTTCTTGATAGCTGAATACAGTGCAATCCACCAAAGGTACGCACTAAAACATACAAATGCATCTTCCACTGCTAGGGGGATAAAGGCCAGTCCACAAAGGCCAGCAGCCCTGGATTTGTGGGCAGCTCAGCCATTTACCATCACATGACCTGTAGACAAGACCCTTATTGGCAAAATGGGGACCATGGCATTCATCTTGAAGGGTTGTTGCAAGAATGAAATAACCTCATACAGAATAAAAAGCCCTGATGCAGTGCTTGACACATAGAAGTGTCTTTACAGTTTCAGGGAAAATGATCACTCAAAATCCCCACATATACAAAAACCTTCACTGTTCCCACTGTCACAGAAAGATGTCCAAATCTGCAATCTGGAATCGAAGGTTCTTCATATATACAAATGGAACAAAGTCTAAACCTTTTGGAAATGCACATGCCTGCAGAGGCTCAGTCATGACCAGGCATAGATGTTCTCCCCTTATTTCTATGGACTTCCCCATAAAACCTCTTGTTTCCCAGCTGATTTGGGGTCTCCCTTGGCTTCTCTACTTCTGTCCTAGAACATGCAGTGTGCTTCACCTGCTTGGCTACTATCAACTCTCTTTTTCTTCTTTTTTTTAATCTTTTAAAATATTTATTTATTTTAGAGAGAGAGAGAGCATGAGCAGGGGAGGGGCAGAGAGAGAGGGAAACACAGAATTCGAAGCAGGCTCCAGGCTCTGAGCTGTCAGCACAGAGCCCGACGTAGGGCTTGAACTCACAAGCTGTGAGATCATGACCTGAGTCTAAATCAGACGCTTAACTGACTGAGCCACCCAGGTGCCCCAACTCTCTTTTTCCACCAAAGCCTTTGAGATACATTTGATTCTTTTGTAACCTGAGTTTCCTCTTGACCTACTCTCTTAACCTCACACAAGTTACAATGCCCGTCCATCACTGACCTGAAACTGTCCTTTCTGCAGAAGCAATTTCTCCCTGCTAGTTAAAGCCACTGGCCTCACTGGGCCCCTTAGCCTCCAGATCTCTCCTCCTGAAGTCTCTAAGATGCGGTCTCTTCCTCCAAAGACTTGGCTTTGCTCTCTCCCCTTCCTGGCTCCTCTTCCTCCTTTCCCTCCACCATCCCTAGAAACTCCACTCTGCCCCAACTCTCTCAAGGCCTTGCTGGCACACACCTGTCACTCCCAGGCGCTAAGCCAGCACCAGCTGCCCATCTGCATTCTAGCTCCAACATCTCCAGCCCTGCACTTCTAACACCACTGGAAAGTATCCCTCAGTAACTGCAGGATTAGTTTCCAAAGGACCTTTACTTCCATACATCTCAGGTTCTAAGGGGACCTCTACTGACAACACCTGTGAAAGAAGAGAAGTTGCTCGGGCTTCGGGATTTATCTGAAATACCTAGGAAATTCCATGTTAAACAGCCTTTTAAGTATACAGTGGCTTTGACTTCAATCATCCACCAATCATAAAAATTTAGGAAACATTTAGTAATTAAAAAATAAGATAAGCCATTCCTTTCCTGGCTCTAAGGAAACAGAAAAAAGTCAACACTGAATTAGTTAATTTCAACGTTTTCAGCTTGATCAGCTAAAACTGTCTTATTTTTTAAATTTTGCACTTACAATGCAGTGTCTAAAGTGTAAAAACACACTTGAATTGTGTTTGAATGTTGCTATTAGTGAAGAAAAACACCCAGGTCACTTATTTTGATTTTATTTAATGAAACAACAGAAACAGGGGCACCTGGGTAGCTCAGTCCGTTAAGCAGCTGACTTCAGCTCAGGTCGTGATTTCATGGTTTGTGAGTTTGGGCCCCACATCGGGCTCTGTGCTGACGGCTCAGAGCCTGGAGCCTGCTTCGGATTCTGTGTCTCCCTCGCTCTCTGCCCCTCCCCTACTCACACTCTGTCTCTGTCTCAAAAATAAATAAAATGTTAAAAAAATTTTTAAAAAGTAAAACAACAGAAACATCTATCATTTCTTAAAGCAGTGTTTGTTGTCTTTCCCAGTAGGTGGCGAAAATATGCTCCAACTGCCTCCCATTTAACCTGAGATCTGGAGGTGATTTGCTCCTCACTGACGACAAAGAATCTTTTTCACTGAGTTATGGTCAAATACAACAATTAAATCATCATTTGATTTTGCAAGCGCTAAAATAATTTCAGAAACCTTAAAAGAAAAAACATCTTTTATATGAAAAGCATTACCTCTCCAAATGAAAAATTCATTTATCTGAGTCACCACAAGGAAGTATTAAGATTATAGCAAATCATAAAATGTAGTTCTTGTGTAAAACAAATGAAATATTCCTGACTAATAATTCTAATTTTAAATAAACCCGTTCAAATTGTGTTGAATACCTGGTTCATGTCTCTACCACAACGTAAAAATCTTTGATTCTCATTTCAGTGACTGCCGGCCATGGACTGTGAGGTCTACAAATTACCACCTAGAGATACTGGCCATATGACAGTGCTGCACCTCTCTGAGAAATCCAACTCATGAGCCAGAGATTCCA
Organism: Prionailurus viverrinus; assembly: GCF_022837055.1. Lineage (NCBI taxonomy): Eukaryota > Metazoa > Chordata > Mammalia > Carnivora > Felidae > Prionailurus > Prionailurus viverrinus. The sequence continues at coordinate 42,310,903 of NC_062572.1, forward strand.
TTTCTGCCTGATTCTCTCTATATTTGAAAGTGGGGGTCTCTTCTAGGTTGTTGCTGTTGGCCTAACAGGAACAACCCCTTCCCGATTTGCAGTTCCCACCACAGCCCAAGTGGAACCATCCAGAGACCACTTCCACCCCACAAGCCTGAAGGCTCATCTACTGCCTTCTGGAATAAGGTTTTCTGGAGTCCAGTTTCAGTCTGTCCCTTTGCCTTGCCAAAGACAGATCCGCCTACTGGCTATTCTTTGCTGTAATGACAACTGTGCTCTAAGACAAACAACTTATTCTTAGGGGGAAACAAATAATTGCAACCATCACATGTGTTCCCCAACAGCCATTGATTCACAACGCTTATCCTCTGATAACTTACACAAAAACACAAAGGCTTGCCGGAAGACAATTGAATGAGTGTGATGTATTTAACAGAATTTGCATTCTATTGCATTGCTTCCTCTTTTTTTTTTAAGATGGTGAAATCTTTATAAGCAGAAAGATGATTTTCACCAACAAGAAGACTATTTTCTCCTGACGACCTCTTGGCCGAATCCCCAAATCTAACATGAAAAATACAGCAACTCACTTTTAAGCAAGTTATAGCTGGGACTTCAGTTTAGAGAGCGACAACACTGGAAGACGTCCGTTTTATGGGGACATTTGGACAAAACTCGCCTGTTTTAGGACACGAGATGGAACAAACCTTTCAGCTAATCCTACATTTCAAAGTTTTTAGCAGTATACATTTTGGAACCTTCTGTGTGCCCCAGAACACACAATATGGATCTAATTAGGTCCAGCTGCCTTATGTTAGTAATAAAATTGAAAGAAAAAAAAAAAAAAACAACAGAGAGGTGGGGGTGGGAGCTTTGTTCACCCCTCCCATGCCCCGGTGATCACAAGCTCGCAAGTTGTGCGCATCCTCCACACTCAGGGCAACACACGCTTCCAAAATACCCCCAGCTTGCCTGGGACCCCGCTCAGCGCTCAGACTTTTCAGCTGCTAAGTTTTCTCCCACTCTGGAAGAGATTTACGGATGGGCCAGAGCTCAACGCTCCGACGCCACCCACCGCTCAGGCCCTGGCGCACTCCGCCAGCTCCTAGGCTCAACGACTTACACCAGCGCGGACGGACAGGGCATCTGGTTCCAGGGACAGTTGTACTGAGCCTGAATAAAACTCTCACTTCCCTCCAGCACAGAGCAGCTCACGTTCTTGTTCACGATGTAGGCGCACCAGTTCCTGGGGTGAAGGAGAGAGAGCGAGAAGGACACAGTGTCAACCCAGAGAACAATGAGGCTGGGGGAGCCGGGGCAAGCCGATAGGGCAGCGGGCGCATGGAGGGTCAGGGAGCCCGCCGTCCCTGCGGAGGTGGGAGCCCGACAAAGCGGCCATCAGGGGGGTACGCGGCTGCGCCTTTGGGGAGCGTGTACCTTAAGCCGACAAAAGACAGGGAAAAGAAAAGCGCCCACGGTCCCAGGGCTTCAGTAATTCCTGGGATCGCCCTGCTCTGCGGGACACTCTCTGCGCCCCTTAGCCCCGGGGGCAGCGCTGCTTGGAGCGCCGGCGAGGTTACCCGGGACGCCTCGCGCCGGCCGTAGAGCGCACGGTCCCGGGGGAGGCGCCACCGCCGGGGCAGCCCGAGGGGAACCCCCCGGCTGCTGCTCACCGCCTTTGGCATGGAGCTTGCGGGCCGGCTGCTAGTGGAGAGTGGGGGTGGGCGGGGGCCCAGGGCTCTTGGAAGGAGCATCGCAGTGCTGGGAGCGAGAAGGACCGCACACTTACTTGTTCCTGGCGCCCGGCCGCGCGGGGTGCATGGGCTGCGGGCCGGCATGGCACAGCCCCGCACCGCCCAGGGTCAGCAGCGCCAACGCCCAGCGCCAGGGCGCGCGGGGCCAGAGCCTTGTCCTCGGCCACATTCTGCGCGCGGCGAGCGCGCCCCGCCTGCTGGATCCGGAGCGCGGCGGGTCGAGGCTAGCGCCGCGAGGCTGCGGGCGGACGGGGCGCGGCCGGAGAAGGCAGGAGGCTCGGGCGCTCCTCGGCGCCCCCGCTCCGCGGCCGCCCCCTCCGGCTTCTAGCTCCCACTTCTCCTTTTCCACCCCGTGCGCCCGCGCTTCTCCTCGGTCCCTCAATGACGCACAGGTCCCCCCCGGGTGCCGCCCTCTTTATTTCACTTCCCTCTCCGAAACGTGACTCTCCCTCCACCACGGCTCCCCGTCTCTGGTGCCCTTGCCTCTCGGCAGGGGGTTTGGGGTGAAAGGGCTGAAGAGTTTAGGAGAAGGGTCTAAGTTACAGAATTTCCAATTACTCATTCCTTTGGTCTCTTCCCAGAAGCGGAGCAACTCCGCCTCCCACCTTCCAGCAGGCGCGCCCCGGCCCCTGGGGAAGTGGCCGCAGTCGGCGAGTCTGGCAGTCCTCGCGTCGTGCCTGTTGTGCCCGGGTGCCGGCTCCCCGGAGCGAGTGAGGGACATCTTTATCAGTCCCTGGGAGGACTCGACTCGGGTTTCCTCTTCTGGCAAGACGTGGCCATTCCCTCACATTTGGAATTACAAGAGTTTACAGGGAAATGAACACGGGTCTTCTCTTAACTCTGCCTGGTGCATCCATTTCAGTTTCCAAGTCAACGTGCAGGGCAGCAGGGGACAGCCCCACCAGTTCACAACAGCATCAGACTCTAATAAATGCTACACTGATTTTTGTAAGATAATCTCACAGCCTCTGCTTCTGATGTCCTACTCTGAACTTTCTTTTTCTGTCAACATTAAAGACACTTACTCCACAACGGTCACATTTGCTCCTAACCGTTCAAACACTGCTAGACGTTCATCTTTTCACTTACCTTCGTATTTTCTGCCTATTCTTGAGTTCCACTAATCTCTACCCATTTCTTTTGGGGATCAAACAACTCCACAGAAAAATGTTACATAAAATCCCTGCCAAAGTGCTTGTATTCCGAGGATGTATTTGAGTTAACCTGCTCTAATAAACACTAGATTGAGGTTATTTGCGGGCTGCACAAACTAACTACAGTATCTACGAGTAAACAGGTTGCTGTTGGCTGTGAATTGTTATATGGGCAATGAACATTTGCTATGCTCCCTCAACAAAGCCCTAGGTCCATTTTATTTCTAATAGGCTTTGATGATGCTGTTGGGCCTTTTGATTTGCAAATGGAAGAAAGAAAATTCCCTAAGTAGAAACTTCACAAGAGCCAAGCAGAAAATTATACCATGTAAGGACATAGTGTCTCCATGAACTTTCTCAATGGAAGATCAGACAAATATTGGACTGAAGTCATCCAAGTCTTCAAAAGAATCACCCTGAGGGGGAAAATCACAGAAAGAGATAAAAGTGGTCTTGCATAACCTGGGCTGCATCTTTCTATGACTTCCCCCTCCTCCCCATCCTAACACCATTTTTGTTGATGAGTGTCATAAGGGAAGAAACAGCACAGAAATGAAGGAGAGTCACACACACACACACACACACACACACACACACACACACACACAAATGATGTGTGTCTACAACCAGCAGCTAACAACCACAACTTCAGTACAGGTCATTCTCAAATGTGAGAGTAAGTTGGACTGATGAAGTCAAAGCTATTTTTTCCATTAAAGTTATACTAGGAGGCTTAAGAAGCTGCAGTCTACTCCAAGAGTTTGAGGACCAACTTTCCACTGAGATGACCATAATACTGTATTTAGTCAGTTATAAATGGCACTTACCAGTAGATAAATTTTATTCTGAGCATCTGTTACATGCTAGGCATTGTATGAAGATAGTGAGGGTTCACAAGTGAGCCCAAACTGACCTGAGCTCTGTGTTTACAGAACTTCCAGGAATTCCTGTACAGTGCAGTGTATAAAATTTCTGATGTACAGTCAATGAAGTGAGACAGTGTGTTTCTCCAGACACATGCCCATATGTACCTGGCATGGGGCTGCTCTGGGAAGATGGAAGAAGACTTGGCTCTCAGGAGGATTTGAGGCCAAGATCCCAAGGGACCCTCTTCCCTTTCTCTTCTCTAGCTACAGGAAGGGACACATCAAACTCAGGAACCAGAAATTGCTCTTCCAGAAAGCAGTGGGAAGATTCCTGAGGATAGAGACCTTAAGCACACGAGGAAACAAACTAATTGGGTGGGCCATGTGGAATAATAGGGTTACAATTGGGAGAAGGCTGTAAGTGTGAATTCTTTAGAAGCCGCCAACTACTTTAAATAAGCACTTGAAAACTGTCAGTTTCCTATCACAATTTGAAGGAGTTTCTTCTGCTTTTAAAATCAAAGTGCCCCATAGTAAGTTCCACACTTAACTGTGTGACCAACTTAGCTAAAGCAAAAATGCAAAGTTAGACCTACTTCCTAAAATCTATTCCCTCACTATTGGTCATGATAAAAATGCACATCAGGCTCTGTACTTAGGGGCATGTCTCATGAAGCAATGAGCCTGCTGGGCTCCCAGAACCCCCAGATTCCCCTTTAGTTACTTGGTGGAGGAGGGTGAGTGATTACAGAGGCAGCAGGGGCATACTTTCCCCCATCCTCGCATTCAGTCATCCGAGCACATGACATTTGATCAAGATGAACCGATTCGTATCTAGGATGTATAAGACCAGCCGGGGTGTCCCATCCTTCCCACTTCTTGTCTTTGCTCTTGAGAACTCCAAAAAGAAGCCCTCCCCTCCCGCCCCTGCTCCAACAACTTCGAGGTGTACTTTTATGTGTCTTTACCACTTCTTTGTGCTGCTTATCTAATGATAGAAAAAGAAAGTCCTTGAAGACTGGATATCTTGAATAAATTTTGATTGCAAAGCATTCCTAACATAATACACCCTAAGAAAATGTCTTACACATTCATAAGTTAGTGATAAGATGCCCTACATTAAAAAGAAATGCAGCTTGGTAGGGAAAAAGAGACAAATATCTCTGAGAAAAATTAACTGCACTATTTAGCTTGATTTGTTTTGGGATGAATAAGTTTGGTTGATACAATTTCATTTAGTTACATTTGATATAGGCATCGCATTGCATAAGACACCTTCAGAATGAATTCAGAGAGAAGACCCTAGACTTCAAAATTTACAAACAGGTACTTTCCTGTCTTGTCAAAGACTGCTAAAATAGACCAAAACAGAATAAAGAACTGATCTCTTCAATTTTTTTTTCTAAATTTAATCACTTACAAATATCCCACTTACTATATACATACCTAAAGATTCAAAGTCTCCAATCTTCTGAAACCAAGACTGATCTCATTTATCGATTGATTGATTTAATGACATTGTTAAGGATTGTGGCCATTATTTTAATCATCTTTCTTGAGAGATAACAGGAACAAATTCCCCTATATTGATCAGGGGTGTGTAACTTAATACATTATAAACTATCACATGAGAACTTCAAAACTGTGAAAAGTTAAAATCATGCCTGAAATCACACTTGAAAACAAACGGTGTCATTAACAGCTCATGCAATGGAGTTAACATACTGTTCAAAATTGGGTACCCTCACCTCTTAGCCGAATGATCTCAAACAAGTCAGCAGACCTCTCTACCCTCCATTTTCTGCTCTGAAAAGGGGAATCCCTTGTGTGGCCACTGGGAGGATTAGTTGGGTTGCCACACGTAAACTGCTTAGCACAGTGCCTGGCATACACAAGGGCCAAGTGGAGGATAAATATTCATAATCCTTACTGTTACTGCCCTAGCACTGCCAACAAATTTGCAGTCAGGTTCAGGAGTTTTGTCATTCTTTTTTTGTGCCGAGTGAAGTGAGCAGCTGACCATCTACTACAGTTTTTTTGTTGTTGTTGTTTTTTTCCTAAGTAAGAAATATAAAGAAATGGCTGCCATGAAGGCACATGCGTGACTCATTCAGAATGACTCTAAATGTCATAGTCAGGAATGCAATACTGGGCTTTTGACTTCCAGCCCAGTTTTCTTTTTATTGGCCCCCAGGGGAAAACATATAGCTTGGTTTATTGTTCAGGAGATTTCATCCTCTACATTGTAAAGAAATTTATTTTAAGACAATTCAATGAGATCTTTGGTTGGATTGATAACTCTACAAAAATAAACTTAGATCATCAGGCAACTCAATTGTGGACATCTTCTTCCTCAAAAAGATGAAATTTGTTTCTAATTCCATATCTCTTAATTTTTTTCAGATGTTTCCTTGTTCTAAGAATGCTTCCTATAGCCAAATAATATGTTTGGGAATTCATTGCTGTCACACTTATGGTGTGGTTTTGAACACATTTTTTCTTCATAAGAAATAACTGACAAAAATAGGCTCTTAGAATTCTATTTGCTTCCAAGAGAGCTGTAATAGCTTAGGCATAATGTCTTCCTATATGAGCCACCTCAAACTATGTTGTAGTTCATCATCTATTTATGGAATAAGAGTTGATTATTCTGGAACCAACAAAATGTTTTCAATAGGCAGAATGTGTTTGATGATTATGAAATACATGATATTTTAGCACAATCTCAATCTATACTCACTAGAAAAGTATTCATGAGCAAATTGATACTTTCTAGTATTTCAGATTGTGCAGTTCTAAACAATGTTGTATGTAAGTATGGTCAATTTTCATTATTTAATGTAGTATGTTCTATAAAGTTGCTGCCAGCACTGAATTAGCAAATACAGAACAATTGCTCCTACCAGAAATACAGGGTTAGGTTCCTATAAGCCTCTGGTCACAATGTTTTTGTGAACCAGTCAATACATAACCTTGTTTTATGTGTGTTTCTATTTAAAGATACCTTATTTAATACACATTACTGATTCATCAACATTGAACTCATGGCCAACACCACTGTAACTCATGCCTGAACAAGCTTAACTAGTACATATTTTCTCCATAAGGCACATGACAGCCTTCCTGTGCTTAGGAACACTAGCTAGCACTTCAGCACTATGGGGATCATTTTATCTGTTTTTTTTTTTTTTTGTTTTTTGTTTTTTTAAATTTTTTTTTCAACGTTTATTTATTTTTTTTGGGACAGAGAGAGACAGAGCATGAACGGGTGAGGGGCAGAGAGAGAGGGAGACACAGAATCAGAAGCAGGCTCCGAGCCATCAGCTCAGAGCCCGACGCGGGGCTCGAACTCACGGACCGCGAGATCGTGACCTGGCTGAAGTCGGACGCTTAACCGACTGCGCCACCCAGGCGCCCTGGGGATCATTTTAAATAGCAAAACTGCCAACAAAAAGCACAAAAAGGCAAACAAAAAGGGACACCACATTTACCACGAAAAGGACACTTACTTATAAGCTGAGAGGGAAAACAAGAAGGCAGAGCACTGTCTCACTGAATGGGAATGCACACATCAGACAAGGAAGGTTTTTACCACTCTGGACAAGTCCACAAATGACTATGAAAGTGTTAAAAGTATTGCTTTTGGATCTAAAAATAAATTTAGCAAGTAGGCAATTTTACAAATACAGAATCGATGAATAATGAGGATGAACTATATTTCAGCTTAAGTCCGGGAACAGTAAGAAAATGTTACATTTGGGAGGATAAGGGGGGAAAGTTCTTGCAATTTTGTGGCCAAAAGATGCATTTTATCAGTAAGCAGATTGGGTAAATTCTGTATATTGAATGCTATACCAGGCAATGTGGGAGCGAGAGGAAAATCAGATTTTGTTCTTTCTTAATTGACTGAAATGCAGGACATACATGTATGAAATGATCTTAATTGACTGAGATGCAGGACATACATGTATGAAATGATTTAACATATAGTTACATTCAGTACATGGAATATACCATAGTAAAAACTGTTTAGTTAGGTGATAAAGAAATAGATCTGAGGCAATCAGAAAATTTGCACATTAGGACAGAGAAGTGTGGGTGCTTTTTTTTTTTTTTTCAGTTTCTTTAAGTAATCTCTACACCCAGCATAGGGCCCAAACTCACAATTCTGAGATCAAGAGTCACATACTCCTCCAACTGAGCGAGCCAGGTGCCCTGAGAAGTGTGGGTTTAAGCTAAGTGTTATATTTTTTGTTCTGCTTTCCTTTAAGTCATCTATGATATCAAAAGTGAATGTAATCGCTAGTGAGGAAGGGTACAAGTTAATGTAACCTTGTACCTTCCATGTTTTTAATAATAAAGGCAGGGTTCAGCTGGTAGACTAGCTAGATTATAAGGCATGTGGTCCTAGACGTAGCCAGGGGGTAGGTGAGGCAGAGAGGCCAGGTAGGGTTCAGGAGTAATGAACAAGAGGAAAAAGTGCAGTACAGGCTGGTTGGAGAAACAAACAAACAAACAAACAAACAAACAAACTGGTTCTCTTTTTCCCTTATCTAACAATAGGTAGAATGACCAGATGTTCTGATTTGCCTAGGCCAGTCCCAGGTTACTCCTGTTGTGGATCAGTTAACACTATTAATTATTTTTAGTGTCTCCTTTCATCGTCAAAAGTGCCTGGGTTTGGACAATAAATTAAAGGGTCATTCTAAGAGCCCTAAAATGAACGGAAAGCCACACTATGTTTAGCCTTTATAAAAGGCTGGAACATTAATAAATGCCAATGCAAATAATAAAATCAGAAAATGAGAAAGAACTGGTCTTCAGTAAGTCAAAACTTTACTTGCAGCAGCCTCTTCTGTTACTGCCTCATGAACATTTTGGTAACTTTTTAAAGTTTATATTATTTAAAAAAACAAAGCTCATTAAGCACCAGAGACTTGATTGTTTAGTTGGCTGTTGATGAAGGTGAATATTTGCATGAGGTTCCTTGGTTCTGTCTTCTCAGACTTAATCACTCTTAAACTCATCCTCAGGAGCTAAGTAAGTAGAACACAGCACCGTGGTGCTCCACTCTATTTAAACACTCTGGCTTGGTCACAGCACATTTAAATAGTGCAGAGCAAGGAAGAGCCTGCTGAAATGAAGCTCTCTAAGCCCCTTTGACATCTCTGGACATTTACTGGTTAAAAAAACTAAAACAACATAAATAATATGCCATGGGCAGATAAAAGTTCCTATTATCTTTTGACTAATGGAAAATACAGGTGAGACAAGAGTTTCATACTCAGGAATGTTGAGGGGTCAAGCAGGAAAGTGCCTTAGTCTTCTATTACACTCTCACATGTTTTCTGAGAATATTACATGAATATTCTGAGGTTATGCTTTCCAAAGGGCTGTTTGAGGGCAAAGTGGTGCCAGGATCCCTGGGAGAAATAGGAAGAACATCAGAAAATAAGCTATCAGAACTCAGTTCCAACGTGTTTGAACCCAAAAAGAATCCAGGGTTTCCTAGGGATTCCAATTTCATAAAGGATTTTTAAAAGTAAATGTTTGTACCTTGTGGTCTATTCCTGTAAATCGTTTCAAAGTATAGCATTTTTATAAATAAGTGCCTATGTCATAGATGACTCAATGAATTTTCACGAACTGAACATGGTCACATAACCAGCACCCAGATCATGAAACAAAACATGACAAGCACCCCAGGGCCTCGCAAGTTTCCTTCTAATCATTAATCCATCCCCAAAGCCACACTGATTCTGACCTCCAACACCATTGATTAGTTTTTTTTAAATATATATATTTTTAATGTTTATTCATTTTTGAGAGACAGAGCACGAGCAGGGGAGGGGCAGAGAGAGAGGGAGACACAGAATCCGAAGCAGGCTCCAGGCTCTGAGCTGTCAGCACAGGGCCCGACGTGGGGCTTGAACCCATGAACCATGAGATCGTGACCTGAGCCGAAGTCAGATGTTTAACTGACTGAGCCACCCAGGTGCCCCTCGATTAGTTTTGAATATTGAATATATGTTTATTGAAGAAAAAAACCCACTATTTCTTACTCATCTTATATTTTATCCCTATACTTGGCACAGTGTCTCACACATAACATTTTATTTAAAAACATTGGTTGAATAAGTGAAAGAAAGCAGACAGATGTCTGACTTTTATAAGACAGTTGATCAAGTTAACATACATTTTATATATAGGAGGAAATGTAGCATTAAATTTGGGGTGAACTGGGATCTGGGGAGGCTAACTTGAAAACTCAAACTTAGACCAGAAGAGTATACACTTCAGTTTTATCTTTTAACAAATGTAAATGACTCAAATAAATCTAAGCCTCTGTGGTTTTCCTTGGGCCTTAACCAACTCTGCTCACATCATATCCACTGTAACCAATGAGTCCAACCTCCAGAGACCTTGTTTCTCTCTTTCACTCATAAATGGACCCATGTTAGAGAGGCCCTCCCATCTGACCAATGCAGCCAAGAAATGACTATTTTCAGTCCTTCTCCACCCCGCTCTGAGGCCAGGTCAGTTGGAGAAAAAAATAAGAGTCACCCTCTCCCTGGGCCACAGCATGTGATCTCCAGCCAGAGTGCTTCTTGCCCTAATGAATGAGGTAATAAGGGGCCAAATGAGGTTTCAATCATATGTCACCTCAGAATTACAGTTTTCCTTAGCTGTACTTTTAAAAAGCTGGAGTTAAGAACCAAACATTGCCAAATCCCTGCTTAGCCAGAAAGATCTGTCAACTGTAGAGATAACAAATCAGAGGAAAATCCATTTCAGGCTTTGAACTGCTGTTCCTCAATGATTCCCAGGGAAATACAAATAAATTATGTCCACTGAAGGACAGATTCATTATGAATAATCTCATTCAGTTGGAGTTTTAAATACTTTTTTCAGATACTTCAAAAATTGTTGGGGCACCTGGGTGACTCAGTCGATTGGGCCTCTGACTTTGGCTCAGGTCATGGTCTCACCATTCATGTGTTAGAGCCTCGCATCAGGCTCAGAGTCTGGAGCTTGCTTCAGATTCCATGTCTCCCTCTCTCTCTGCCCCTCCTCTGCATGTACTCTATCTCTCTATATAAAAATAATAATAAATATTTAAAAAATTATAAGGGAGCGAGTCTGGACAATAAAAACATTTTTTTTTTTTTTTAGAGGATGGTTTCCTCTAATTTCCCGCTTCCTCCTTGCACAGAGGTATGTTGTATTTTATCAGAGATGAGGCTTCAAAGAGCAAAATGACAGCCCAAACTGGAGAAACACACAAATCCATTTCAACCACATTAAAACTAGTCTTCAAAAATAACAATGTTAAATCCAGAAGCAAATCTAATTTGCCTGAGGAGGGCTGAGAAGGCAAAGTGGTTTTTTCTCTTTTTTACCTTTTCCAAGTTATGTTTGATTGAGGTCCTTAAACAATACAATCTTTGCATAACCTATTTCCTCTGTGTGGAATTTTCTCCATGACTGGAGAACTTTAACTCCATCTCCAAGACCCTGGAGTCTTCATCCATTCTCTGAAGCTTTCTTGGGTACCTCTAGGTCCTCTCACGTTTGCAACATACAACTGATAAAGAATTGATAGAGGAAATTAACAAATCAACAACAAGAAAAAGACAATCCAAAAGAAAAATGCACAAGAGACTAGAATCTGTACTTCGCAAAAGAGGAAACTCAAATGGCCAATTAAAAAATGTGCTAAATCTCATTAACATCCTGGAAATGTAAATTGATACCTAATTAGTGTCAGGGGCTCCTGGGTGGCTCAATTAGTTAAGCTTCTGACTCTGGCTCAGGTCATGATCTCATGGTTCTCGGGTATGAGGCCCACATTGGGTTCTCTGCTGTCAGTGCAGAGAATGAAAGAAGCAAGTTAGAGAAAGATATTCCATTAAAGTATGATTTGTAAAATTTATGCAGGGGTGCATGGGTGGCTCACTCGGTTAAATGTCCAACTCCTGATTTCGGCTCAGGTCATGATCTTACGGCTCTACGCTGACAATGTGGAGCCTGCTTGGGATTCTCTCTCCCTCCCTGTCTCTCTGCCTCTCCCCTGAGCTTGTTCTCTCTCTCCCAAAATAAATAAATAAACTTAAAAAATAAAATAAAATAAAATTTATGTAAAGTTCAAAAATGCCATAATTAAACTATGTTCTTTGAGGATACACACTATAGGATAAAATTATATAAAGACAAGAGAGAAACAAGGCAGGATAGTGGTTTCCTCCAGAGAGGGAGCGCTGAGAGATTAGAAGGGCACATGGGTGCATCTAGAGCAGCATTCTTGTTTTTGACAGATATTTTGTTTTTGTAGGTATTTAGTTATTAAGTGGATGTTTGTTTCATACATATTTTTACACACTGATATAAATAAAACATATACTATACTATATACATTTCACAATAAGAATCTTTTAAAAAGCATACCTGGCAAAACGGGATTCTGTATCCTTTAAGTCATCCCGGAAAAAAAAATGATTTGGGTGCTGCTTTGAAACATAGAAATGTTTAAGGAAATTATGGTGCATTTGTCTATGTCTAGAAAGTTCTACAAACCTGACTCCACTCTGTACTCATATTGAAGCTTAAAACATATTTGTTAACTTGTTAAAACATTTTTGACTGTTTATTCAAAGAGTCAAAAATACACTGGGGAGGGCTTGGTTCTGAGAGAAGGACTGGTCTTCATGACCTCTGAACTCCTGACTAGCTCTATGATGGCAAGATATCATAAATCACTTTATTCCCTCTCTCATTGCTTAGGATTTTTCTATTCATTTCCCCTTTTCTTTTCAGCTTATTCCAAAATTTAGATTTTCCACTACTTTTTAAAAAGGATTATTAGATCTTTAAATTTCTGTTTTTAGGGTTATTAGATTTTTAAATTTATTTTTTTAAAGAATTGAGTTATAATGGACATATAACATTATATTAGTTCCAAGTATAGAGCATAATCGGTCAATATTTGTATATATTGCAACATGACCTCACAAGTCTAGTTGATATCCATCACCATACATAGTTACAATTTTTTTTCTAGAGATGAGAACTTTAAAGAGCTACTCTCTTAGCAACTTTGAATATGCAATGCAGTATTATTAACTATAGTCACGATGGTGTATATTACAACCCCATGACTTATTTATTTTGTAAGAACTTTGCACCTCTCAATCCCCTTTATGCATTTTGCCCATGTTCCCACAGCTCCTCTCTTTTAGCAACTACCAGTCTGTTCTCTGTATGTATGAGTTTGGGTTCTGTTTTGTTTTTTAGATTCCAGATATAAGTGAAATCACACAGTATTTGTCTCTGACTTATTTCACTTAGCAGAATATCTTCAAGGTCTATCACAAATGGCAAGATTGTGTTTTTTTAATAGATGAATATTTCTTTGTGTGTGGGTGTGTATGTATATATACATATACACACACCATACCTTCTTTATCAATTTATTCATGGATGGACATTTAGGTTGTTTTCATACCTCAGTTATTGTGAATAGTGCTGCAATAAACATGGGAGTGCATATATCTTTTTGAGTTACTATTTTAGTTTTCTTCAGATAAATAACCAGAAGATCATATAATACTTTTACTTTTAATTATTTGAGGACTCTCCATAGCATTTTCCATAGTGGCTATACCAATTTAAATTCCACCAATGGTGAACAAGGGTTCATTTTCTACACATCCTCAACAACTCTTATTATTTATTCTGTCTTTGATAATAGCCATTGTGATATGTGTGAGGTGATAGGTCATTGTGATTTTGATTTGCATTTCCCTGATGATTAGTGATGTTGAATACCTTTTCATGTGCCTATTGTTCATCTGTATGTTTTCTTTGGAAAAATGTTTATTCAGATCCTTGCCCATTTTTTAATTGGATTGTTTTTATTATTGAGTTGTGTGAGGTTTTTTTAAAATATATTTCAGATATAAACACCTTATTGGATATATGATTTGTAAGTATCTTCTCCCATTCAGTAGGTTGCCTTTTTATTTTATGGGTGGTTTCCTTTCTTGTGCAGAAGGTTTTTAGATTGATGTAGTCCCGCTTATTTATTTAAGCTTTCCTTGTCTTTGGTCCAAAAAAAAAAAAAAAAAAAATTATTGCCAAGACTGATGTCAAGGAGCTTACCACCTGTTTTCTTCTGGGAATTTTAAGTTTCAGGTCTTAACTTCAGGTCTTTATTTTGAATTAATTTTTGTGTATGGTGGCTGGCCAGTTTTCCCAACACCATTTATTGAAGAGACTTTTTCCCACTGTATAATCTTGGCTCTTTCATCATAAATTAATTGACCGTGTATGCATGGGCTTATTTCCTGTTCCATGAATCTACCTGTTTTTATGCAAATACCATACTGCTTTTATTTCAGTTTTTATTGAGTTGTAAGAGTTTTTAAAAATATTGTAGATATAAGCCCCTTTCAGATGTATGATTTGTACACATTTTCTCCCATTCTGGTGGTTGTCACTTCTCTTTGATAGTTTCCTTTGAAGCAAAAAACTCTAATTTTGATGGCCCAATTTATCTTACTTCCTGTTGTTGCTCTAGGTGTCATGCCTAAGAATTCTTTGCCAAATCCTGTATCATGAAGATTTATCCCTATCTTTCCTTCTAGGAGTTTATTTTTGTTCTTGTATTTAGATTTTTGGTCCATTTTGAGTTAAATTTAGTACATGGTATCAGATAAAGGTCCAACGTAATTCTTTTGTATGTGGTTATCCAATTGTCTCAGCACACTTTGTCAAAAAGACTATTGTTTCTCCTTTGGTTGGTCTTGACATCTTTGCTGAAAATCAGCTGACCATAGAAACATAGGTTTATTTCTGAACTTCCAATTCTCTTCCATTTAGTCATATATCTTTGTGCTAGTATCACATTGTCTTATTGATGTTTTTCTAGTAATTTGTGAAACTGGGAAGTGTGCGTCTTCCTTTGTTATTTTTTCAGTATTGTTTTAGCTATTCTGTGTTGCAATTCCATATGAATTGCAGAATCAACTTTTAATTTGTGCAAAGAAGTCAGCTGGAATCTGATAGGGATTGTGTTGAATCTGTAGATTAGTTTGAGGAGTACTGTCATCTTAACAGTCAAATCTTCCCACCCACCAATATGAGATTTTTCATTTATTTTGATCTTTTAGCAATGTTTTATAGTTTTCAGAGTACACATTTTGTGCTTCCTTTGTTAAATTCTTTGTTAAAGAATATTTTATTCTTTTTGATGTGACTGGGAGATTGTTTTGGTTTGGGGATTGTTCATTGCAGATGTATAGAAATTTAACTGATCTTGTATATTGATCTTATATCTGCAAACTCAATGAATTCATGTATTAATTTTTTAGCAGATTATTTAGGGGTTTCTATATACAAGATCATGTCATCTGCAAACAGAGATGGTTCCACTTCTTCCTTTCCAATCTGTATGACTTTTTTTTCTTGCTCAGTTGCCGTGCTTAGAACCTCCAATATAATGTTGAGTAAGTGGTAAGAGCAGATATCCTTGTCTTGTTCTTGATCTTAGAGGAAAAGCATCCAGTATGATGTTTGTTCTGGGTTTTCCATAGATGACCTTCATCAGGTTGAGGAAGTACCCTTTTATTACTAGTGTTTTACTTATACAACGAAAAGGGGTTGGATTTTATTAAAAGTGAAGGGGAGGGGAGGGGAGGGGAGGGGAGGGGAGGGGAGGGGAGGGGAGGGGAGGGGAGGGAAGGGAAGGGAAGGGAAGGGAAGGGAAGGGAAGGGAAGGGAAGGGAAGGGAAGGGAAGGGAAGGGAAACTTGCCCAACTTGGGGGGAAAAGAAAAGGCAACTGGAAGACCATGACTTACCAAAAGATGGCAAGAGGACTGAGGAATTATGGAAGAACTAGAGGAATCACCAAGATTCTGAGAAAACTAACTTACCAAGTTAGTGAGGCCATTCTCCAAAGACTCTCTTCATCTTCTTAGAAAAAGATATCTTCTACTCACAATATGTTCAACTTGAGTAAGGACATCTCAGCTTGAGTAACTGGAATGCAAATTTGATGTGAGATTAGTAGCAATGTCCCTCTTTCATTTCTGATTCTAGTGTACAGTTGACTCTTGAACAGTATGAATTTGGGCATGGTTCACTTATAAACAAATTTTTCAATATAGTACAGTACCATAAACATGTTTTCTCTTATGATCTTAAAATTTTCTCTTCTCTAGATTACTTTATTATAAGAACACAGTATATAATACATACAACACAAAAAATATGTGTTCATCAACAGTTATCAATAAGGCTTCTGGTCAATAGTAGGCGATTAGTAAATTTTTGGAGAGTCAAAAAGTTTTATTTTTGGAAGTGTGTGTGGGGAGTGGGAGGAAGAAGGTGGTTTGGTGCTCCTAATCCCATGCTATTCAAAGGCCAATTGTATTCTCTATTTCAGTATATTCTTTTTTTCTTGGTTAAACTAGCCAAAGTTTGGTCACTTTTGTTGATCTTTTAAAAAAACCAACTTCGGGTTTCATTACTTTTTTCTTGTATTTCTAGTCTTTATTTCATACTCTTCACTTCCACCCTAACCTTTATTTTCTTCTTGCTTACTTTTTTTCCCCTCCTTTAAGGTAAAAGATTAGGTTATTGATTTGAGATCTTTTCCCTTTCTTAGTCATTTACAGCTGTAAGTTATCCTCGAAGCACTGCTTTAGCTGCATCCCATAAGTTCTGGTCTATTACGTGTTTTCACTCATCTCAAAATATTTCATGAATTTTTATTACCCATTGGTTATCTAGGAGTGTCTTAATTTCCCCATATTTGTGAGGCTCCCAAAGTTTTCTGTTAATTTCAAACTTGATTGCATTGTGATCAGAGAACATAACTTTATGTCTGTTCTTTGACATTTATTAAGATTTGGTTTATGCTAGTATCTAGTCTTATGGTTGGTATGGGAAATATTCCTTGTGTACTTAAGATGGATACATATTGTTGTTGGGTGCAATTTCTTTATGTCTGTTAAGTCAAGTTGGTATATAGTGTTGAAGTCTTCTACTGTGTTTGGTATCACTGTTTTATCCATTATTGAAAACAGAGTTCATGGTCTCCAACTACCATTGCTGAATTCTCTCATTTGTCAGTTTGTGTTTCATGTATTTTGGTGCTGTCACTAGATACATGTATAATTGTTATATCTCCCCGATTCACCTTTTTATGATAAAATGCTTTTACCTCTAATAACACGTTTCAAAGTCAATTTTGTCTGATACTAATATCACTTCAGATTTCCTGTGATTTAACTGTTTGCATATCTTTTTCCATCCTTTTAATCTATTTATGCTTTTGAATCTAATGTGTCTTGTAAATAACGTGTATATAAATGTTTCACTCAGCATGTTACTCATTAAATGGTAGCTATTATCTTTTTCCACAGGTCAGACACACTGGTTTGCAAATGCAGGTGGAAGTACTTGCTGACTTAGTGAATTTATAAATGTTGCAGTAAAATCATACTGGGGCGCCTGCATGGTTCAGTTGGTTAAGTGTCTTGCCTTCAGCTCAGGTCATGATCTCATGGGCCTTGAGTTCGAGCACCATGTCAGGCTCTCCTACTGTCAGCAAAGAGCCTGCTTCAGATCCTCTGTCCCCATCTCTCTCTGCCTTTCACTGGCTTGTGCTTTCTCTCTCAAAAATAAACATTAAAAAAAAAAAAGTAAAACTTATTCTGTATTTCAGACAACGAAGTCCAAATTTTGGTTTTACATTTTGTAGTATCTCAGTAATCATTATTTATAAATGTCTTATGAAATTGGTATTCTAACCAATAGAATAATCTAAATTCTCTTAAAGAAAACATTAGGAAATTTACACATGAGTATTTCATACAAATGTAGCCAAGATTCAATATATTATTCCTTTTAAGCATATCTGATTGGTTTGATTCTTTTGACTTTTCATTAGTATTTGTGTAAAGAGATCCATGGTTGACTTGTCAGCAGTTCTTCAAAGAGGTAATTCAGAACTCTGCAGTAGTTCTCTGCAGAACTACTGAAGAGAAATATTGCATAAGTTTAACAAATCAAAACATAATTCTGGTATATGAAAGCATGGAAATAAATTTTTTCCACTAAATTGGTTGACCACTTATCATTAAAATATATCACAGAATATCTAAATGATATAAGAATACAAAGATCCTTTTAGCCCTTAAATATTCCCCCATAATTCTAGCACAACATAAGTAATGGTCTCATTCTATATTGGTTTTTGTTCTTGCTATTTTCAAGTATAATACTGAATTCCAATTACATTTAAGTAATAAAAAATTAAAAACTTGGGACACCTGAGTGGCTCAGTCGGTTGAGGATTTGACTCTTGATTTTGGCTCAGGTCATGATCCAGGGTTGTAAGGTTGACGCCTGTGTTGGGCTCTGTGCTGAGTGTGAAGCCTGCTTAAGATTCTCTCTCTTCCCCAGCCCCTCTCCCCAACTAATGCTCTAAAATTAAAAAAACAAACAAACAAAAAAATCTTGCCCAATGGACTATCAAGTAAATAACTTTCAAGGCACACAATTCTTTATTCCTACTAAAATAAAAACGTAGAAAAATGAAATGCAATGTTCCATTTCTCTCAAAAATTAAAAAATAAGAGTAGCTGTAGGAGAGAAACATGAGAAAAGTAGATGTAAGCAAATGCTATTAGCAAAGATTTAAATAGTACTTTATAGAGATATAATTACTAATATTTTCTATTCCATATGTTTATTGAAGCATGGTCTAAAGAATCAGAATACTAGGAATCTATACTATTGGACATTATTTTACCTTAAATTTAACCTTCCTAACATAAAAATATTATGTCTGTCTATACTTTGAATTGCTTGACACTGAGATAGGTGATTCTTTAACACCAATTTGATTACTCTCCAAAAGGGAATTAATTTTAAACAGGAAAATATCTTCAGACACTTAGGTTATTGATGAATCCATTAATATCTGCTTGCACAAAGCCAGATTTGGAGAAACTTTACCTTATATTTAAGATAATTAATGCTTTAAGGCCAGATGTCCTATAATGAATTTTAATGTTGCTACCTATCTATCCCTAAATCTAAGCATATACATGCTAATAACAAGTAACAACTTAAATTTTGAAGTCATAAGAAACACTGTCCAACAGACATGCAAAAAAAAAAATGAACATGTATAAATATAATTACATAGTCATGAAGTCCTAGGAAGAGATGATTCCATGAAAATGTTTAGCTAATATAACTGAAGACATTTCTGACAGTATAAAATGGATACAAATACAAACTTGTTACTAACAAGTATTATTTGAAAATTATACAAAGTATTACGGAATTTATCTCACCCATTTCATAATGATTAAGTAACCAAGTCATACATACAGTCAAAAGTATAAAAAATTTAGAAGATGGAGCTTTTAGCTAACATCTAACTAGTAAGAAATAGTGTCATTTGAAAGGAATCCAATTTTCCTAAATTATTGCCATTTTGTTTCCTTCTTCAACAAAAGTTAAATCACTTCCAATTATAAAGATAAATACCCTAACAGTTTTTACCAAGGTAACTTTCTTTGTTTTTTTCTTTGTTCTCAAATTATTTGAATTCTAGTCAGTTAACATGTAATAGTACATTATTGGTTTTAGAATTCAGTGATTCGTCACAACATCCAGTGTTCATCACAAGTGCCCTCCTTAATATCAATCACCCATCTAACCCACTTCCCACCTACTTCCCTCCATCAGCCCTGTTTGTTCTCTAGAGTCCATTATGGTTTGTTTCACTCTCCCCCTGACCCATATGTTTATCTGTTTTCTTTCTTAAATTCCACGAGTGAAATCATATGGTATTTGTATTTGACTTATTTCGCTTAGCATAAAACACTCCAGCTCCATGATTGTTATTGTAAATGGCAAGACTTCATTCTTCTTGGTGGCTAATATTCCATTGTCTATATATACCACATCTTCTTAAAAAAAACTTTAATATTTAATTTTGAGACAGAGACACAGTGTCTCACAGGGAGGAAGACACAGAATCATAAGTGGGTTCCAGGCTCTGAGCTGTCAGCACAGAGCCTGATGCAGGGCTCAAATTCATGAATGAAGTCAGGCCTGAGCTGAAGTCGGACACTTAACCGACTGAGCCACCCAGACGTCCCTATACCACATCTTATTTATCTATCAGTTGATGGACACTTGGGCTCTCTCCATAGTTTGGCTATTATTGATAATGCTGCTATAAGCATCGGGGTGCATATGTCCCCTTGAATCTGTATTTTGTAGCCTTTGTATACATTAAAACCTTGAGTTGAATTTATTTGTCACTAAGGCTAATGATTCTTACACAAACTAAATATCCTATTCCTCAGAGCCTCGTAAAGTATGTTGAGTTTGGGGGAAAAAAAAGTTACGAACTGTCACATGCATTCAGTGGTGCTGTGTCCTTAAAAGAGGTGAGCCTCTTTCTGTCCCCTCTGCATCTTCACCAACATCTGTTGGTTCTTGTGTTAATTCTGGCCATTCTGATAGGTGGGAGGTGGTATCTCATCATGGTTTTGATTTGTATTTCCTTGATGATTAGTGATGTTTAGCATCTTTTCAGGTATGTTAACCATCTGGAGGTGTTCTTTGGAAAAAAATCTCTATTCATATCTTCTGTCCGTTTTTTAACTGGATTATTTATTTTTGGGTATTGAGCTTGGTAAGTTCTTCACAGATTTTGGATACTAACCCTTTATCAGATATGTTGTTTGCAAATATCTTCTCCCATTCCGTAGGCTGCCTTTTAGTTTTGTTGATTGTTTCCTTCAATGCACAAAAGGTTTTTTATCTTTTTTGAAGTGCTGGTGGTTCGTTTTTTCCTGCTTGCCTTTGGTGATGTGTCTAGTAAGAATTTGCTCTGGCCAAGGTCAGAGGTTGCTGCCTGTGTTTTCCTCTAGGGTTTGTTGGTTTCCTGTCTCACATTTAGGTCTTTCAACCATTTTGATTTTTGTGTACATTGTAAGAAAGTGGTCCAGTTTCATTCTTCTACATGTTGCTGTCCAGTTTTCACAACACCATTTGTTGAAGAGACAGTCTTTTTCCCACTGGATATTCTTTCCTACTTTGTCAAAGATTAATTAACCATATAGTTTTGAGTCCATTTCTAGCTTTTCCATTCTCTTCCATTGATCTATGTGTCTGTTTTTGTGCCAGCACCATACTGTTGTGATGACTATAGCTTTGTAACATAGCTTGAAGTCCAAAATCGTGATGCCTCTAGCTTTGTTTTACCAACTTAACTTTTATAGAGCTTTCAATGTTAAAAAAGGAAAACACTTATCTAATAGGGAAGAAACAATCCTCTTTATTAACCTTACTGTATACTCAGAAAGGATTAAAAAACACACACATTTCCTGGGACACAAAACTGTACCAAAAGCATTTCCTTACAAAATAACTTCACAGAACAATAGTCCTGGACTTACACAAAGACATATATATTGACATACATTAGCTTGAATTAAAACACATTTTGAACATTTTTGCAGCAACTTTCTAGTAGACTATTATTACATTAATGTGGGACTGTACGACTTCTTTAACCCTTTAAAAATAGTAATAAAAAATTACAAAATAATGAAAATGTAGAATTAAGGCTGAGACTATATCATCTAGTATTAATAAAGTCAAACAATACTTATAAAAATTGATGCCGCTGCATATCTTATATATATACAGGATAAGTCTTTAGAAATTTAAAATGCTACTGCTGTCACAAGTTCACTCATCAACTGAACGTTTTTCCATGTATCTTAATATCTGAATTCCCAGATACCTGTGCTTTTTCTATTTTTATTCTGAATTCTTCATTAAGAGTTCCCTCACATATTTACAATTAAATACCTAACCTCTAGAACTTTCCTTAGACACAACAGACAAAACAGTTTTGTTAAATAAATTCACACAAAAGTATTAAAAAGGTTTTTTTTTCAAGAAATAGTTCTAGCATATCCATGATAATCATACTGAAAAATAGTACATATACTTTTCTTCAGGATTAATAAATGCTATGTGCCAGTTCTATAGTCACTGCCATATTTGCATATTTTCCTGACACATTTGCAAGATAATAACAACCAAAGGGCATGATGACTGCAATAATTCCAGTAAATCCATACTGTCCAGTGAGTTTCAAAAAACTGAATGGCTGTTTCCAGTCCCATCTGGATTGACATCAAAATGCATGCCCAGATAGTTGTATCGTCCCCCAGAAATATTCAGTCTGGTAAGTCACTCTCTTGGTCTTCTGAAAGAGAGCTGCAGAAGGCAGGGCATTCTCAGTGAGACCAATGGTTCCCTCTTCTCTGTAATTGTTCACACATCTGATTTGGTTATAATCCTAGTCAAAGCGGGGGGAAAAAAAAAAAAGTAATAAATTTTAGGTACCACGGTTTTCCTTTCCTAAACTCCCACATCAGACATAGATGGTTAAGTACCCAATGGAACTATGTTCCATTAATTATGTTAATTCTTGGTATAAACATATTTAATTGAATCCTTGTATATAATTACTTCTTTCACATGTATGCCAAGAAAGAGAGAAATCCTCAAAAATAAAAGCAGTACTTAACATATAGAGTAACAGGTAATTTGTATTATAGTTCTTTGGCATATCTCAGACCTCAAAACTTAAGATTTTTGCTTTTCTTTTCCCCTTTTCCTTAAATTAGATTACTGCTTTAGAAATAAACAAGAATTATAATGCTTATTATAGATAAGTCACAAAATACCAGCAAAAGGAAAAACATTTAAAAATACCGATAATCCCATTCACATAGACATGAACACAATGAACACTTTGATATATATATATGTATGCCAGTATTTTTTTGGTCAGATATATCTAAATACTTTATTTCCTAAAGAGAGTTCCCTGAACTGCCATCTCCAAACAGAAGACGCACATTTGCTAATTTTTAACTCTATGAGTAGCAAACGAATTAGGAAACTGAAGCCTCTACTGAAGAAAACGAGCCTACCACACACTATCATACATGGCCAAACATATTTTGTGGATTCTAAGATCCACATTTAACATCTTGGAAGCCTACCTTTTAATGTCATGAGTAAATCTGCAATGTTTTAACGTTTCATAAAATAATGTTGATTCTTATATCATCTTAGAGTTGACAAATTATAGTATGTAATCTCTATAAAATTAACATACAGAAGTATGTAATATACATACAAATAAAAATAAAAATGTAAATACAAAGTTATGCTATTTACTACTTAACATTAAATTTGTTTCCAACTGTATGGATGAAATATATCAGTATTTCAATACTGTTAAGATATATATATTTTAATGTTTGACAGAAAGCGCACACATGTGAGTGGGGGAGGGGCAGACAAAGAGGGAGGGATGGAGGGAGAGACAGAGAATCCCAAACAGCCTCTGCACTGTCAGCAGAGGGCCTGACATGGAGGCTCGATCTTACAACCATGAGATCAGGACCTGAGCTGAAACCAAGAGTCAGATGCTTAACTGAATGAGCCACCCAGGTACCTCAAGATATTTTCATTTCAAATGCTCTGAAGTTTTTGAGATTGTGCAAGAATTACTGGTTCAAGATCTATGGAGAACTGGCAGAGATTAGGGATGAGGAATTTACTAAACAGTAATTTAAATTAAAAAAAAATTTTTTTTAACGTTTATTTACTTTTGAGACAGAGAGAGAACATGAATGGGGGGAGGGTCAGAGAGAGAGGGAGACACAGAATCAGAAGCAGGCTCCAGGCTCTGAGCTGTCAGCACAGAGCCCGACGCGGGGCTCGAACTCGTGAACCACGAGATCATGACCTGAGCAGAAGTTGGACACTTAACTGACTGAGCCACCCAGGTGCCCCAGTAATTTAAATTTTAAATGGAAGCTTAAACATTTTAAATCTTCCAAAGATAAAGAGGATACAAAAGGGGAGAAAGCGATGGGATAGAATATACCACATTTTCAACCTTAAACTTCTAACACTGCTACCACAAAGCTAAACAGCAATGCTTTATTTTCTGTGTGTCAAAAGCTGTACAGACAATATGGTTCTGTTTTGCTTTCTGGAAACATTTATGCTCTTCCCCTCTCCCTTGATACTCTAAAATTTTACTATGAAATATATTCTGGTACATCAGTCATTGTGCCGTTATGGTCAGTCAGTGTGCTGGGCCTTCAGTGGGCCCTTTCATGTATTAATAATCCCTGGGAAATTCTCTTTCACATATTTTTGCCTCTCCATTTTCTTCATTCTAGGATTCCCAATAGTCAGAATTGGTTTTTTGTGTCTCCTTTGTTGTCTTCATGTATTTTTTCTATTTTTCTGTGAAGTTTGACTTTAGTTTTTTCAGTAACAGTATTTGTAATCTGTTACCTTATCCTGGCTCTATCCTTCTCCTAATAATATATTCTGATTTTTGTAACTATAACTCCTTCTGCATCATGATGGAAAGTTCTAAAACACCTCCAAACAATTCAGTCCAAAAGTCATTAGGTGGGCCAAGCAATATGGACTTCTACACTAAGGGGCCAGGTGAGTTGTACTGTCTTAAAGCTGGTAAAACAAGACAGACACAGTATATAAAAAATAGGGAGGCAGCAACAGAATAACTAAAACTGAGTAGTTAAAGTTGCCTCTGGGAATGGGATGGGTGAGAATGCATAGGATACATGATTTCATCATCATAAGCCCCTTTTTATACCTGTGCTCTCCAATATGGTAGCCACCAACCACGTGTGGCTCAGAGCACTTGCAATGTAACTAGTTCTTAGAGATTTACAGTCTTCTGATTTTCAAAGACTTTGTATGAAAAAAAGAATTTAAAATATCTCAAAACTTTTTGACACTATTTACATGTTACAGTGATAATATTTTATATACTAGATTCAAAAAAATCAATTATTAAGGGGTGCCTGGGTGGCTCAGTCTGTTAAGCAACTGACTTTTGGTTTCATTTCAGATCATGGTATCACAGTTTCTTGAGTTCAAACCCCTGTGCTGGCTCTGCGCTGGCAGAGAGTGGAGCCTGCTTGGGATTCTCTCTCTCCCTCTCTTTCTGACCCTCCCCCCACTTGTGCTGTCACTGTCTCTCTCAAATAAACTTAAAAAAATCTATTAATGTTTCTTCTTCTTTTTTAAGTTTATTCATTTATGTTGAGAGAGAGAGAGCGAGAGAGCGAGCACGCGCGCACACCGGGGGGGGGGGGGGGGGGGGAAGGGGCTGGGCCAGAGGATCCGAAGTGGGATCTGCACTGACAGGAGAGAACCCTACCCAGGCTTGAACCCATGAACCATGAGATCATGACCTGAATCCAAGCTGGACACTTAACTGACTGAACCACCCAGGTGCCTCTGTTTCTTTTTAACACAACTCCTAGAAAACCTAAAAAATTAAACATGTGGCTCACATTACAGAACATTAAATCTTATATGGCATTTGATTTATATACATGTATGACTTTAATGAAAATGATACTACCACTACTAACAACATAATGATAAACTAAAAAATCAGGGCACTTGGGTGGCTCAGTTAAGCATCTGATTCTTGATTTTGGCTCAGGTCATGATCTTGCGGTCCTTGGGATCAAGCCCCGAGTGTGGAGACTGATAGGGATTCTAGAGAGTCTGTACCTCTCCTGCTCGTGCTCCTCAAAATAAGTAAACATTAAAAAAAAAAAAAATCAACTCTAGCCCATGCCACCTCTGAGTTGCTACAAAATCTTAATTAATTAAAATCTTAATTAAGATCCAAATCAGTGACATGTATAGTTGTACTTTAGTAACTACAAGGTCTGGGGCTATGGTGCAACTTTAAAAATGTGTACTTTACTCTAGAACTGCTTGGCAGGAATTTCCTCCTTGGTCTCTTAGAAAACTGGAAATATGGTCCCCATAATAAATTAAAAAATAGAACACTTCTTTAAAAATTATAGTAGGGGTGCCTATATGCCTCAGTCAGAAGAGCATTTGACTCTTGTTATCATGGTTGAGTTTGAGCCCCTTACTCGGTATAGACATTACTGAAGAAAAAAAAAAAAACAAAACTGCCAAGAAAAAAAAAAAACATTATAGTAAACCTACATGAAAAAAGAGGGAATAATATAATGAATTCCCATTTCAAGCTGCAATAATTTTATAATATGTTGCCCAATCTTCTTTTGATATCCTGTCACTTTTTCCCCCCTCCTGCAGTATTTTAGAGTATACCTCAGACATGAGGTTATTTAACCAATACCTCAGTACACATTTCTAATATATTTATTTTAATGTAAATACTATATAATGTTATACAGAAAATAATTCCTTAATGTATCTAATATCTAGGAGACACTAAAATTTCTCCAAATTTTTCCAAAGTTGTCATATTAAAGATTCAAATCTGGATTCAGACAAGGATTTCACATTGCATTTGATTCTTACATCTTTCAAACACTTTTATCCTACAAAAGTTAGCTCATCCTTCTTCCTATCCTTCTTTTATGGGACCAATTAACAAAACCAGTCATTTGCCCTGTACAATGTCCCATTCTTGACATTCTGGATTGGCTGATTACTTCCTGATGGTACCATTTAACTTGTTCCTAAATTCCCCTTATTTCCTGTACACTGGTAGTTAAATCAAACTGTTCTCAGTTTGTGAGAATTAAGGTCTTATGTTGGAAGGTATCGATTGGATGCAATGAATTAACCTCCTTCCCAAACCATCTAGAAGGTTACCATTTACATACCATCCTAGGGAAAATAATTTTCTCGAGTGCTTAATTCTTCCACAGAGCTTCAGTCAGGAAGCACTAACTAGAAGCTTCATTAGATTCAGGTTACTTCCTACTCAATCACACAATTGCAAATGTCCTGCTTTTAGTGTTGCTAAGATCAATCAGTGGCTTCAGGTATATCAATCTGATCTTTCCATTATTAAGTTTTCCCATCAACTTTTTACCTAATCATTTGGGTATCTATTATTATTGCCTGGATCTATTATTTATTAGTGGTGGCAAAATCATGATGTTACAATTTGAAGATTTTTTAAGTAGGCTCCACACACAGTGTAGAGTCCAATGTGGGACTTGAACTCACAACCCTCAGATCAAGACCTGAGCTGAGATCAAGATCACTTAAACAACTGAACCACTCAGGTGCACCTATATAAATAATATTTTAAAGAAGAATTGAAAAAAAAATTTTTTTAATGTTATTTTTGGAAAGAGAGACAGAGTGCGAGCAGGGGAGGTGCAGAGAGAGGGAGGGAGACACAGAATCTGAAGCAGGCTCCAGGCTCTGAGCTGTCAGCACAGAGCCTGATGTGGGGCTTGAATCCACAAACAGTGAGATCATGACCTGGGCCAAAGTCAGACGCTTCACTGACTGAGCCACACAGGCACCCCTAAAGAATTTCTATGAAAACTTTTTTTTTCTATTTGGTTACCCTGAAACACAGTTCATATAAGAAAGAACATATATATCTTTATGAATATGTCTATCTTTATAGCAATGAGTCAGCACCCTAGCAATTACCAATGATCATCAGTGAGGATTCTTTTGCATTTTGAACTTGTGATTTATAAAAACTGTATGCGTTTAAATCCATTGCAAATATTCTTTCCAATGCTGTACTGTCCCAACACACTTTGAGTGGTCAGAATAATTTCTATATATCGTGTACCCATAACAAATACACATCATTCATATATCCATGTGTGGAAACACCTCTCTCATACTGATGAGAACTGTATTCTTAAAATCTCATCACTTCAGTAGCTCTCCTTCTTAATTTACTTTAAAGGAAGCTATTCTAAGAGACCCTTCCCCTTGTTAGCACACAATATTAGGTACTCAAAACATAGAATGGACATAAAATATAAAGTATTTTCTCTCACAATTTTTTGCAACACAGATTTATCTTTGCGGGGAGAGGGGAGGCAGATAATCTGGCTTTCGGCTACTTCTCCAAACACTCTTCCTTCTTTCCACCATGCCTCAGCCACACAAAAGCATCTTTTCAGTTCCTCAAACATGCTACACTTGTTGCTTTCTCTGAGCTTCCATGCCTGTTTTCCCTCTGACTGAAACCAATCCCTATATGGCTGGCAGCTTCTTTCCCTTCAGTTCTCTGCTAAAATGATCTTTCCTGAGAATCAAGTTTCCCCACTCTCTATCATTTAATCCTTTTTTCTTTCATAGACCTTAACATTATTTTATATATAGGAAAATGTTTACTTTTTGGAACTATGTTTCTGCACAGGATTGTAGAGCTCCATGAAGGGGAAAGAACCATGCCATTTTTACTCACCCAGCAACATAGAGCACAAAATAAGCATTCACACAGTTACTGAATAAATGGAGAATATGTACATGAAAGGGCACGGAATACCAATCCCAAACACCAGAGTCTCAAATTCCTCTAAGGTCAATATGAGACATTTATTCAGGCAGAGTCCATATTTAAACCTTTTGAAATAATGTACAAGAAACCCCAGTACCATACATAGTATCTCACTGTGGGATGGCCTTACTAACACCTAATCTAAAAAAGGACAGTTTTCTTACCACTGAGTTAGGCTGCAGATGGCTTTGCTGGGATTTTGGGGAGCTATCTAAGTGGTATCTGATTTTCCCAACCAACCATTATAAGCACTTTTTAAGTAAATAACATACAAATGGTTCTGTATATTCTAACTTAGCAAGCTACTGATCCTATGAAGCAGAATGTAGTGTATCTACAAAGTAGGTCAAACAACAGAAATGCAGTTTAAATCTTAACACTGATTTTAGGGATGCCAGGGTGGCTCAGTTGGTTAAGCGTCCCACTCTTGGTTTTGGCTTCAGTCATGATCTTATGGTTTCATGGATTCGAGCCCCACATAGAGCTCTGGGCTGGCAGTGCACAGCCTGCTTGGGATTCTCTCTCTCCCTTTCTCACTGCCTCTCCTCCACTCATGCTCTCTCTCTCAAAAATAAATAAACTTAAAAAAATTAAAAAAAAATCTTAACACTGAATTTAAACAAAATAGCTTAAACTATAAACACGTCTAAATAATTAGCAAAAATCATTTAGAAAACTGCAGTATCCTAGGACAATATAATAATTATGTTTTATCTTCATTATTCATCATTTATTTTTCAAACAAAACAAAAACAAAACCCTAATTCTGGCTCAAGGGGGAAATCAGAAATAATTCATGCTGTTTTTTTAAATGTTTTTTTTTTTTAATGTTTATGTATTTATTCATTTTGAGAGAGAATCCCAAGTAGGCTACATGCTGCCAGCATAGAGCCCAAGGTGGAGCTCGAACTCACTAACTCTGAGATCATGACTTAAACCAAAATCAAGAGTCAAACACTTAGCCAATTGAGCCACCTAGGCACCCCTGTGCTGGTTTTTAAGTATGATGACCCAAGAGCTTTGATAAACTAACCAATAATAACTCTGAGATCACAATAAACTCACCTATTTTGTCTTGAAGCTTCTCTTCTCATTCTTTTAGGAGGAATTGGACAATCTGTCATTTCAACCTTTGTTGGATGGCGCAATGAGTCATTACCCTTACGCGTGGGAGTCATACCTGTAAAGATAGAAAGTGTAGAAAATGAACTTATGTATATCTTAATTTATAAAAAGAACTAAAAAACAATACTGAGAATGCTTCTTACTATTCCTGCTAAGAAAACAGCTTACAATCATTTATCAAAGGACTTGGAGAACAAGAGCATCAACTTAAGTTATGAATCATTCACCTTCTTTCTTCTTATAGTTGAACTCTCTCTAATCATAAATATTTATCTTCATGCAGAGAAAGTAGAAGTTAACAAAAAACAAGCACAAACCTAGTTTCTGCTCAATTAATTTCAGATTTTTCTCTTGTTCATCAAGTTCTTGTTTTTTCTTCTTCATATCAGGAGTGTGAAGGTACTCTAACTGACGGTTAAGGTCCTCAATCACATTGTTCAACTTGTTCACAGCAGTACGATACTGTTGAAGAAGATCTGCAAAGAAACCAAAGATAACTGATTAAAACTACTGATATATCAAGTCAATGTTTTAGGAAAGAAGAATTAGGAACACAGGGCATTTTATTATAGTAGCATGTGGGAACTTCTTTTAAAGCCACAAAACTTTGTTCAATGTAAACAAAATAA
This sequence comes from Prionailurus viverrinus, assembly GCF_022837055.1. Lineage (NCBI taxonomy): Eukaryota > Metazoa > Chordata > Mammalia > Carnivora > Felidae > Prionailurus > Prionailurus viverrinus. The sequence continues at coordinate 42,340,859 of NC_062572.1, forward strand.
AAATATAGTTTAGACCCAGCACAAGACTGGTGCTTATTACATTTTAATTTTCTTCAATTGCTTGACTTTAATAAATTTATTTCTGTGTCAGGAAAGAGTTTTCTATGTAAAAGTGCTCTGTGAATTGGATCACTCTCACAGTCAATGTTTATATTATGTCTGATAGTCAGTATTCATTCTAATTCCACATTGAGAAATTTGGGGGGAAGGGAGCAAATGCATTAAATATAGTATGGCTATGAGCACCTGGTTGGTTCAGTGGGTGAAGCATGTGACTTTTGATCTGGGAATACTGCATTCGAGTCCCACACTGGACAGAGAAATTACTTAAAGAAAAATAGTACCGCTAGAAAATCACTACTTCTAGATATGACCCTTATCTTAAACATAGCTTTCAAAAATGCACTCTTGATACTTTATTTTCAAAAAGCTTAACTTTCTAAAACTTACTATGCCTAAAAATGTATTACATTATTCAGGTTTGAGACTATTTTTTTGCCTGTATGATTTATTAGACACTAAATATTATTAAATACAATCTGGTTCCCAATTCAGAGGCCAGAAGATTACAGCCAAGAGACAAGAATGCTTTATATAGTTTTAAATTGTTACAGTCTAAATGGTTATATAAATACCTCAGTAATACCCTCAATTTTGCCTCTTGGTCACCACAAACCCTAAAATATTTACTATCTGGCCTTTGACACTCTGGTCACACAAAATGATGATCAATACGCATGGGAATGGACACACAAATGCCCAAACATTTAATATATAAACTAGTTTACATATAAAATTATGGAAAAATTATTTAAGAGTCAGATATAAGATGAAATATCCTGTACTTTAAGGGGCAAGAACAGTGTCTGGAAAAGAAACCTAGCATTTTGATGAAGAAGCAAAAAAATACACATGCATATGTGTATGCTTATGAATATATTCATATATTTACTTTTAAAATCTTTATTTTCAGACAGAGAGTGTATGTGGGGGGGGAGGCGGTGGGCAGAGAGAGACAATCTCTGCTCTGAGTGCAGAGCCCGACATGAGACTTGACCTCATGACCTGAGCCGAAAGAGTGAGACACTTAACCCACTGAGCCACCCAGGTGCCCCAGTATGTTCATACATTTAAATACATATTCTATACAAAACTGAGTAATGACAAGGTCCTGATGATCCTTAATTCTTTATGACATATGGGGAACTTTTAAAGGTGTCTAGAAAAAAGATTGGTTTTCTAGTCTGATAGTACTTTTAATTTCCTAGTAATGTTATGTTTTCTTACTTTACATAGTATATTCTTTACATGGCAAAGTGCATTCTTTACATAGTAAGATACTGTAAAAATGTACGTATTTTGGATGTGATTGAATTACAAAATTATGTTCCAGATCTGTATACATCAGAATGCTGCCCTTTAGAAAAAGATACACAAAACTTCAGGCCATTAGGGCTTGATATTCTATTTATTTTTTATTTAAATTCCAATTAACACACAGTGTTCTGTTAGTTTCAGGTGTACAAGTGATTCAACACTTCCATATAATACATGGTGTTCATTATAAAAAAGCAGACTCCTTAATCCCCATTACCTATTTCACCTATCCCTTCACCCACCTCCCTTCTGGAAGGTAACCATCAGTTTGTTTTCTATACTTAAGAGTCTGATATCCTATTTCTTAAGAAGTTAGTTATGAGGTTCTTGTATTTTTATATTCCTTTAACTTTTTAAATTTTTTTTTTAATGTTTATTCATTTTTGAGACAGAGAGAGACAGAGCATGAATGGGGGAAGGTCAGAGAGAGGGACACACAGAATCCGAAGCAGGCTCCAGGCTCTGAGCTGTCAGCACAGAGCCCGACGCGGGGCTCGAACTCACAAACCGCGAGATCATGACCTGAGCCGAAGTCGACCGCTTAACCGACTGAGCCACCCAGGCGCCCCTCCTTTACCTTTTTTTAAAGTCTATTTATTTTGAGAGAGAGAGAGAAAGAGAGAGAAACTATGAGCAGGGGAGGGGCAGTGAGAGAGAAGAGAATCCCAAGCAGGCTCTGCACTCTCAGTGCAGAGCACCAACCATCATAACCTGAGTTGAAACTAAGAGATGCTTAACAGACTGAGCCACCCAGGTGCCCCCTCTTTCATTTTTAAATACTCAAGAAATTAGTATATTGAAACACTTTAAGAGAATAGGGTTCCTTTTATTTATAAGCAGAGGGATGGAATATTAGTTAATATTTCTCATTAAATGCAGCACTAACAGTTGGTTCATATTTTATGAATAAGATGGACAGTAGCAATTTTTTTTTAAAGTAATCTCTAAGCCTAACATGGGGCTCAAACTCACAACCCCAAGATCAAGAGTGTGCTCCACCAACTTGAGTCAGCCAGGCACCCCTTAGCAGCTTAATTTAATATGCCTTAACACCCAATTTTTTGTTCATGAAATGTAACTTCTATTTACCATGGGGTCTATAAAAGTCTTTCCTAACTCACTAAAAAGAATTTTGCCAAAGAGAAACGTTCAAAATTCACATTTAATTCTGTTTATAAATGATTTGTTAGTCTTTGTATGTTGTCTGAAACTTTCAATTATCTAGGGAATCCACTGATGAAATTTTATTGTGAAAACAGCAAAATACTAAAAAAAAAATTACTTCATATAAAGGGAACAAAGCTCAAAATACAATGCATTCATTTATGTATGAAACATATTAAAGAAATATATAGATTGTTTCAATGTACCCTGAGGAATGACCATGTAAGCAGTTACTAAAAATAATATAAAGGAATTGAAAGTATATGTGAATGGCTGGTATTAAGCAAATATTTAAAGTCTGCTTAGAAGGCAAAAGCAACTTTTTTACTACTAGAAGATCCAAGCAGGTAGAGGGACATGTAGACTTTACTAAATAATATTTAGGTCTCCTCAAACTTTTATGTTCTATATGATTCTAAGAACTTTATTGGCAAAAACCGGATCAGCACTTATGACTGGGTGAGAAAAAAAATAGAACCTCTGTTTTGATTTGCTCCAAAATAATATACCTGGAGAGAGGAGAACAGAGCAGGTTGTGAGATAAGAGGGTTTATGAATGAAATAAGAGTGACTAGATGATAGGTCCGTGGAAGTTCACTGTTACTGCTCTATTTATTTTCATAATAGAACAATATGTCCTTGCCCTGAAAACCACAGCACTTAAATAATTTTGGTCACTACTTCTAAAAACATTAAGAATGGTTTTACTTAAAACGACAACAAAATAAATGGACAGCAGTAACTGAGAGGTTAAATATTAGACTAAATTAAACATGATATAACAATGTCTAAGCTGGCCAGACATAGAATACATATGTCTGTATGTTGGCTTCTACAATGTCCACAGTTATTAATACTTTTTTAAGAGGCATTTCTACTTATGAGATCTCTATAAAAAACGTGGAATAATACAGAAAAGGTCAGAAAAAAAATCAGTAGGTGTATCATCTTACCTTTTTCTTGTTTTTCATTCCACGAAGTTTGCATGTTTAATTTTTATCATGTATGATATTTGCATTTGTATGTTCTAACCATTTTCCTTTTAACATTATATCAGGCATTTCCCAGATTCTAAATTCAATTAAAGCATTTAACATTTCTAATATTTAGCTTGAAAAAATGTGCTATTTTTAATATTCACCTGAGTGAAAGAAAAGCCTTGTGTATATGTGGGATGGTTTATGTAAGCATATAACCTAGAAGATCATTTACTGCTTCAAAGAACTTCAGTATTAAGAACAATTAGAACCTTTTCTAATTATAAAAGTGACACACAGATCTGGAAAAATATACAGAAAAGGATAGTGGAAAAGAAAATCATCTTAATTATGTAATCCAGAAATAAAATAATTTTCTTTCTATTCTTTCACTTCGCTGTGAAAATGAAAACAAATACTGTTCTGAACTTGGGAAAGTTATCTAACCTTTTTGAGCCTCTACATTCTCATCTATCCAGTGAAAGCAGCAGTAAATGAAATCATTCCAGTGACACGTTTAACAAAGGATCCAATATCTAAGTAAGCCTTCAAATATTAACTATTATTATTCCACTGAAAATTGCTGATTTATATTATCCATCCATTTTCCTATAATCTTTCCTCTTTTTTTTAAAGGTTGTTTTAAAAAATTTTTTAATGTTTTTCTTTGAGACAGAGAGACAGCATGAGTGGGGGAAGGGCAGAGAGAGAGAGACAGACAGAGAGACAGACAGAGAATCCGAAGCAGGCTCCAGGCTCTGAGCTGTCAGCACACAGCCCGATGCGGGTCTCGAACTCATCAATTGAGAGATCGTGACCTGAGCCGAAGTTGGATGCTCAACCAGCTGAGCCACCCAGGCACCCCTAAAGGTTGTTTTTAATAATAGGGCTATAATACCTTTTTCTAAATTTTTTTTTTCAACGTTTTTATTTATTTTTGGGACAGAGAGAGACAGAGCATGAACGGGGGAGGGGCAGAGAGAGGGAGACACAGAATCGGAAACAGGCCCCAGGCTCCGAGCCATCAGCCCAGAGCCGGACGCGGGGCTCGAACTCACGGACCGCGAGATCGTGACCTGGCTGAAGTCGGACGCTTAACCGACTGTGCCACCCAGGTGCCCCTATAATACCTTTTTCTAGCATATGTTGCAATCCCCCCCCTCCAAGTTTATCATTTGCCTTTCTGTTTTCTCCAGTGATTTAAAATTTTCTGCAAACTTAAAAAAAAAATTAACTATAGGGCACATGGGTGGCTCAGTCAGTTAAGCAACATTCTTGATTTCGGCTCAGATCATGATCTCATGGTTTGTGGGTTCGAGCCCTGCATCAGGCTCTGCAGTGACAGAGCCTGCTTGGAATTCTCTGTCCCTTCCTCACTTTTGGGTGCGCACACTCTTTCTCTCTCAAAATAAATAAACTTAAAAAAAATTTTTTTTAATTAACTGAGAAATACTTTCTCATTTCTTTCAGTACTTCTATAACAAATCCCTTCTAATTTCAGATAGGGTCATCAAGGAAGTTCTTTCTGAAGGTGTAACATGAGGGTACAGACTGGTAAGAAAGAAGCCAACCATGCACGTATCTGGGGCAAAATCACTGTAGGTAAAGGGAACATTAAACTACTTCTTTCCATATTAAGCCCTTATTTCTATTTAACTGTGCCAAGAACTTCCTGAATACATTTCAAGAGTGGTAATACTAGGTTTGTTATTAATTTCATAAGATGACCTGGGTATTTCTCCATGTTTATATTCTGCAACAATTTATATTTAAAATTTACTTAAAAAAAACACCTATAGGATGAACTTTCTGAATACTTCTTCAGGTAATGGTCTATGTAAATTTTCTGTCTTATTTAATTCAATTTTGCTCATCTGCAATTTTCTAGAATTTAGTCCATTTTATTTGGAGATGCTAAATGTATTTATAATATAGAAACCTAAGCTATCTCTTTGTCTAAATAGATGCTCTGACCCAATATTCCTCTTGTATCTGTTCTTGCCCAAGACCATCTCTAGGAATTACATATTCAGTACAAGATTTTTTTTTTTTAATTCATTTGGTTGTCCTTGTTTCTTGAAATGTATTTTTTTCCTGTCATTTAACTTGAATATTTTCTTTCTCATTTAACAATAAAAGCATTCAGCCTGTAGATTTGATCTATATGCGATGTTGGCTATCTTCATGTCTCCTAAGTCTAATTCATAACACTTAAACTTTATCTTTTTTGATGAAATACTGATTTCTAAATGTAGACTCTCTGGGGTAGTTACTGTGGGAGAAAAGGAACAGTTACTTTTAGAGTTCTATTACCTTATGCCACAAAACGTACCCTAAGTAAAATTTGCTTTTTTAACATTTGTAGTCTCACTGTAGCTGAGTAGCAATTTGATCCACTGAAAGTATGACCAATTTTTGTGATATAGTCTATAAATATCTAAGAAGATACTGGTAATGCAACTTATTAGGTGGTAATTTCTTATTTTTTTGACTAATAATTTG